>NW_028288747.1:1407500-2815000 GCF_059628265.1 Tinamus guttatus
GCACTAGAGCCTGACTGTCACACAAGTAGGTGGACTGAGGCATGTTTCTGGAGATGCTTGGTCAGGCTCCAGTCAGAACACAGTTGTTCATTCTTCCCATTGCAGCCTAAATTGATACGGGCGTAAATCTCAACACAATGTTATGAGCACATACCCAGGCAACAAGACAGTAGGTACAAGACATCCTTTTCCGTGTCAGTAGCCCAGTCACTGGACACTGGACTTCAGAATCATTTTTCTTCCAGTGCTTTTTTTTACAATGCTTTTTTGTTAGTTTTTTTTTTTTTTTCTTCTTGCTTTTTGAGCATTTCAGTAGGAGAGGAAGAGAATGATTCTACCATATAGTAGACCACAACCTTGGTCTTAGTCACCAAGTCTTAGTGATTGAGACTTAGATATTTCTGCTATTTCTGCATTACATTTTACTCAAGTTGATCTCAATATACACAGAAAGACAAACTTAGCCATTCACTTTATTTTTCTACAGATTTAATGTTTTGTCACACGTTACTAAAAGAGATATTATAATCTAAATGATCTTGAGCTGAAAACAACAAATATCTATGTAACAGTAATAAAGTGCTCTATACTTTCAAGGTCCCCAAGGAATAATTAGCCTGTTCCGTTCCAAGTATAATCCCTGTTGAATGAGATTGTTTCTCAGAATTTACTGGGGATCTTATAGCTGTCTAATAATCACATATAAATACTCAAATCCAATGTTAATGAAGCACTGCTGTTGCATGTAAGGGACTTCTGAGGAAGAAGTCTTGGGTCAGAATAATAGTTTAGGCATTTGACTTCTATTAAATGATTTTATTGGAAGAGTGTTATTGAACACTACTAGCACTTTAATAAATGGCCTGACCATGGAATCAGCACAGTATTATTGTTCTCTAGCCTGGCCAGCAGCTCATGGTAACACTAAGTTATTAATGTTCATGTATTTATTAAAGCTGCATTGAATATGAAAAATGATTTTCTTTTGATGGTACCTTCCAAAAAACTATTGCTGGCAGTCATTCATGTACAAATTGTAAAATTGTCTCATTTTATGTTTTGTATGACACTAAGTACATTTTTTCCAGCACATAAAATCCATTAGGCTAATAACTGTTCTGTGAAATACTAACAATGTAGCATCTGTGACTTTGCACTGTTTCACTTTATAAATATTTCCTATGTGAAATTCAGTTCCTGTCTGGAAAATGGTCTTCAGTTGGGGAGCACTGAAATCTTCAGCTTTAAGTCCAATGTTACAGCATTCTTTGCCTTCTAAAATATCTTTCAGTGACAGCGATAAACAACTGAATTTTATTGCAATAAGCTTGCATTATTGTAAAATTCTCCAGTGACATGGGAGCTCTGTTGGGCCCATGCAAACAGAGAGGAATTGCTGGGGCTACTAGCGAGCTAGTAGCACATCATAAGGTATATTTCTTTCCTGAAAAACTGAAGAAGTGTCATTAATTTGTTCTATTTTTTTTTTCTAAAATTCTATGTTCTAAATTCTATGGACAAGAACAGGAGTTTTGTATCTTAATTAAGCTAACCAAAATCCATCCCATTAAAAATTACATTTAAAGCTTTTTTAGAGACTGGGAGAAAAGATTTGAGTTGCACTACAATTGGTTGCTTAAAGATGTAAAAAACACAGTGTAAAAAAGGAGAAATATGTACTAATAAATCTGTGAGCAGGATGAAAAGTTGATGCTAGGTAGGCAAGTTCACCAAAACAAATTAAGAAAGCGGGATTAAAAATGAGAGAATTAGTTCAAAAACATACAGGTGACTATGAGGAAGTGAGGATAGACAGTATTGTCACTTAAGAGAAATTAAAAGAGCTGAGTTGAGAAGGTTGAGCAAAAAGACTGAAAAAACTTGAGAAACTGGTAATAACAAGAGATAAAAGACTATAAATTTCTCTGAAAACAGAAGAATTTGAATAACTATTTCAAAGGATTTAGATCATGGAAGAAAATGGAAGGAAATGACATGAAAAGAATAATGATGAAGGCCACAATGAACAGTATGATGACTATGAGGTGGGTATATATAGCCAGCTTTTCCTGAATCTTGCACATGACTGCTAGTATTTATGGAACTCTCAGGGTAGAGAACACAATTTGCTAAATATGGGCGCACATCCAGAAATCTGACATCAGCTTATCACAAATTCTCTTCTCTCTCTAGTGCTGGAGATCTTATGCAATGGAATTGAACATTCCCAGCTAGACAATGGACTTCCTATTATGCCTTGTTTCCCAAGAAAACTAAGGTTATCCATTTGCATTATCTGTCAAACATCTTTTTAACCAACTAGTCAGAGGAAGTGGTCTCATGTTCCCACATATTTTGTGAAACATAATGACAGGTAGAGGATAGAGGCCTTATCAGTGATCTGCTGAGAATAACAACAGGAACAACAACGACAACAACAAAAAAACAAAGGGAGCCTATCTGGAGATACTGTGCGTGGCTAAATAGTTCCCGCTAATCAGTACACAGGCAGCCCTGGCCTAGTTGTTGAATATGCAGTTTTTATCTTACTGGGCAGCTGTAAGAGGCATACTTACTGGGCATAAAGAGAATGGGGATGGAGGCAGAGCTACTGGAAGTTAGTTAGTTTCATGGCTAGTTTCATGGAAGTAACTATAGGGAACTGAACGTATCGCAAGGATGTAGCAAAAAGGCTAGATATACTGGAGGATCTGTGAAGAGGTATAGGAGACTATATGTAATAGAACCTAACGGTATGATGACTGCCTGATGAGCATCACTGTTGTGAAGTCAACCTTCACTGAATTGTTCCATCACTGTAAGCTTTTTTCTGATGCCCAAGAAATCGCTCGCATGCACACTCAAACCATATGATGAAATACTATGGGGTTAGAAAGTATCAGAACTATCCTTCAATATCAATTTGTCCCTTTGTATACAAGGCAGCAGGTGCCTAGCAACATTTCCAAAATATTTTGGAGCATCTCAACTACTTAAAAACCTTCGAGATTGTTTTTAAAACAATGTTTTCAGAAATTCTGTTTTTAAAACATTGTATGATTATTCACTATGCCCACTGACATTGACTTCCAATAAAACTATTGTTAAGGAATAAAGGAAATGTAATTCCTAACCCTGTCTGGTGTCTTTTGAAAGTTGCTGCTGAAACACACAGTTTTTCCCATGTTTATAATATATGGTCTGTGTTCAGTTTAATTTTAAAAATGTGAATACCTTTAGAAACGAAATACAATGTCCAAAGCTAATAAAGCCATTAAAAGATTCTCTGACTGATAATGAAATGTACTTCTCATGCTACACATTCCTCACCTGGATAGACCCTCAAAGGTTTTAACGTATCTACATAAATTCACCACAAGCTTCCATAGCCTACTAGTTATATTTTTACTATATTGTTTTGTGAAACTATGTGCCCTCTTGGTGACAGTGTAATAATTCTAGTTTCTTCAGAGGACAGATAGTGAGGAAAATGGGAGAATGAGTGAGGAAATCTGTCTCCTTTCATTTGATTTAAAAAGTCCTCAAATAAAATGTAGCAATAGAGGCTAGCAAAAAACAAAAGAAGACAGAAGTGGGTGAGAAGTCAGAAAAGTGAAACGGATCATGGCTTTTTTTCTTCATTTTTCACAAAATATTGATTTCATCCTTAATAAACTATTTTTTACTTCTTAAACTTTGTTTATTTCTTGGCTCTTTCTAAGACTAGGATTGCAGGGAATGGTTTGCTTGGCAGAAGTTTTCTCTAGTTATAGTTTATCTCACAATTCTAGTAACAGTTGGGTCTTGGCTGACTGAAAATATGTTTCCCTACGCTTGAGACAAGGAGTATACAAGTTACAGAAAAATCAGCTCTGTGCTCTGCTGTATTGAAGAGCTGCATGGTATTACTCCCAAAAGTGGAGAGATTTTTATCAATTTTATTCATTTCAGACCACCATAGATTGAAACAAATGTTCTCCACCAAAATATTAAAAACTTAATCTTATCACTTCATAGTCTCCTATTTTAACAGGAAATGATTTTTTTTCAAGCATTACTTTGTACTGGCTGTGCAGTGGTCACATAAAACATCTTTCCTCACAAGTTATGTAACTCACATCTGGTGCCTTAACCTTGGGATCTGTGCCATATACCGCTATATCTATCGGTGCTTTTTTTTTTTTTTTTTTTTTTTTGGCAGAAACCTTCCTTTTACCAGCTTTCAAGCTGCAGTACGTACTTTTTACAAGTCATGATAAATATGCACTTTAATTCCTTCCTTGTGCCAAGGTCAGAAACAGTTAACTGTTGCTCTGGCTTTGACACCTCTTTAAAGACTTGATAACATGATTCAGCACCAACTGGATTTCTGAAGGTTTTTCCTTGAAGAACACTCATAAAAAATATTGGAAAATTATTGGAAAATATATTACTTTTCACAGCTTAAAAGGATACAGAATACAGAAATTGGTATAAATTCTATTAGTAATTCACAGATGTGTTTCAGTTTCTGAATATGTATACTGAATATATGTGATTTTTTAGGGGAAAAATAAGTGTAGCTTTAGCTCTGTATTTATCTGATGGAGTTATATTGCATCAGATTGTCTTTCATCTTGCATATTTTGTAATAGTTTTTCCCTATCGGAACTGAATGCAAAGCACAGCTATTCTGAGTATGTTACAAGGTTTCTGTAAAAATGTAAATAGCTGTGTAAGACACGAGGCACATACCATATTGAAGACACACAGCATATTGAAGCAATATCATAATAACAAAAAAAATGGTTCTGTTCTAGTGGCCTGTTATGTAAAACATTTGGAGTCTTAAACTTATAATATTATAAGATTTCTTAGTTGTTTTCCATTTGGAAAACATTGAGTATGTTTCCTCTGTTTTCTATCTTGAACTCTCCTGCTAAAGTAAGAAAGAGTATGAGAAATAATCCAAAGAGAGTTTGGAGTCATGGGACTCCTGAGGAGTTCACGATATTGCATTATTTATAGTGAATCAAGATTAAGAAAAATCTAGTAAGAAGTAAGAAAGTATTGAATAAGGTTTTCTGACTTAAAATCTTTCATCAGGTTAACATTCAGCTAGAGAGTTAAAACAAACAGAACAGACAAAAAAACGTCCTAATTAAACTGCTGGGAAAACTGCAGATAAGTGAACACTGACTAAGTCACCTTGAATAGGAAGGAAAGAAACTGACAGAAAAGTAACGTGAACATGGTAGAGAGGCTGCAAAGTAGAAACATTTTTCCCTTTTGTTAGAATTCCTTTAGTGAAAGTTGCTGTACAAACTCAGTAAAGAATGGATTTCCAGCTCATATAAAATCTAGAAAGAAATGGTTTCATAAAAAATTTCTTGATATTCATCATAAAGTGCAAAATAAAACCTTTTTAAAAAAGGTAAAACAAAACTACCTCTTTCCACATTCAATATTTAGAAAAAAAAATTTATTTATAGTTTCAGAATTTCTTCCACTGACTTACTTTGACTAGAATGATATTCATTGTACTAAGCAGTCAGCATAAATTATTCACTGTTTTTAAAAGCTTTGACAGAAATTTCTCATCAAGTATATTGAGGTAACTAAACAGTCAAAATGAAGGAATGAATTATTGATTTAAATGGGTTTTAGATTAAGTCTTCAATTGTTCTAATTAAAAAGAATAGTTCAAAAGGTATAGCTATAACTATACCATTTACAAAATATTTTCCTTTCAGTTTGAGTCACTGTCAACAGGTCTTTGAGCCAAAGTGAAAATCAAATATACTACTTTATAAAGTACTTATAAAGTGTTGCAGACAAACTTGCACTTATCTCACAAATCTTCATGGAATTGCACCTGTAACACTTATTTGTCAGTGCAAAGTAGATGTAGGAACATTTAATATACAAAATAAACCACTGATCATGCTTAAGGGTAGACTATTGGCAGCCAAGTCTAGGGCATATAATTTTGTACAAGTTTTGTAGCTTTTGTACTAGAATATATAATACATATCATTTTGTGCAACATACTAAAGAACTGTGAGGATTCTTTGCACAAGGAATAATGCAAATACTTGCAAAACTGTGTTTTTACTATTTAAATTTATATTCAGCTAACTAGACTTTTTCATCTTTAGAGCAGCATACAGTCCATTCCCATGATAGCTTCTTTGAAAAACAATCCAATAGTTATAAAGGATAAATTGTTTTCATGCATAAGGTTTTTGTTTGAGAGATTGTGCACGATTATTTACTCACTGCTGTCCCCTGATTATTACAAAATCACATTTTTTCATGACATCACACTAACGTGCCAGGTTTATACCATAGTTTATACTCCATGGTTAGTATAACCATAGTTTATACTCCATGAATCTATTATAATTCTTATTTAATTGCAAGTATTATCTGGCAAAATGGAAGAAACTGAGTTTTTTTTAATATTTACTTAGTAGATAATTTAGCAAAAAACAATTAGAAATGGACAGAAGTTACACAGGGAAAATGATCAGGGATTATTTTTTCTTTTAAAAAATATTTTAAACACATAATTTTGGAATCAAACATATTCTATATCCTATTTTCCAAAAAGAAAAATAATGAATCTCTTTTTTACATTCAGTCCTTTTTAATTTTTTAGTTCCAGTGCAAATAAAAAAATCCTGTGCTGATTCTTAAGTGTGGATGTGTTTTCCTCAGACAACAACCCAAGCATTTCTCAAGCAAAATACACAGCTCTCTTGAGGAAATGTCCTAAATAAAACAATAACAAGCAGCAACAATTCCAAATGTTTCAGCATACTAACGATGGACATGCACTCCTTCCTAGTTACCAGTAACTTTTTCCCTGTCTTGTAGATCATCAAAGCACCCTCTCCAAATGCAGCTTTTTCAGAAAAAAAGAAATCTCACAATACTAAAATGTACGGATGCCTCTTATCTTAACAGCTGAAACCCTGTCTAGCAGCAGTAAAACCTTCAGTAATTATCCTAGCCCAAGGGTTTTTTCTATATTAGGTTTCCTTTGCACTATGGAATGTGTAAATACAATTTGTATTCTCTTATGACTGCCTTAGTAAAGCACTTTTCACAGCAAATGTATCCTTCAAACAGCAACAATCTTTCACTTTTTGTAGACGATCAGAAAGAAAGCTTCCATGTCAAGAAAATATATTTTATACATATGTACCATATGGGGAACAATTATAAAAGGTAGTATATTTCAATCTAACTCAGAAAGCGACTTCTGTGGTCTTTGAAGCAAATTATTTCTATTTCACAAATGGGTGCTAATCATAACAAACTGAATCAAGGATACTATAGCAATCTAATCTCAGATGTAAAGTGATGTTTATGACACTAATTGATCCACTATACAAACAGCTGTGATTCTTCGGCTTTCCAGTAGAAATAAGTCATAGTAATCCTCCTATTTAGTATCACAAGGTTTTGTACAAATGCTCTATGTTTACTGTGCTCTTTAGAAATGGAATTTACAGGAAAAAGGTTTGGTACAATCTGAGAGAAACGCACATAAGTATTTGGCAGTTCCACTAGGCAGTTAGGGATGATTGTACTGCTCAAACCACTTCACAGGGATGCTCTGTATTTCTTCATGCCACTGCACTTTGCCTGGAATATGCACCTTGGAAGCAGTGCTGGCATCGGTACTTAAGAATTCTGTCTGATTTGAATTGGATAAGAAAGTATCTCAGGCAGCTGAATCAGGAGAAGATGACAAAAAAAAAAAAACTTCACATGAAAAAAAGTTTTAGGAAACTTTATGAAAAAGGCAGACTTTTCATAAGTAGGTGTGATGGAAGTAATACCATTTTTCGGTTTAATACTTTATTGTAGCCACTGCCTTTGTAACGGTTTGTTAAAAAAGAAATTGCAGCAAGCCATCCACCTCAACATGAAGCAGCCCAGAAGTTGGACACTTAGTGCTTGTCGAATGATCTGCTTTATCAGTTTAAAGGCAGTGATGCAATTTCCATTTTGCTTCCTTCAGTATAAACCTACAAGTGAAGGTCTGAAGTTTATTACACATCAGGTTATATTTTGAATAACTCCTGGGGAGTAGTTGGCTCATCAGTGCCCTTGCAGTCAGGCTTTGGGATGTGCTGCAGCGCAGTGTGAACATCTGCCTCAATCCACCGTAACAGGGCTCTTCGGGAGGCACAAGCTTTCACGCCCAAGAATTTCATTTTGGATTAATCCCTTACTTCCAATTTTTTCTTGCTTTTTGAAAATTCGCAAAAACCTAGAAGGGTTTTGACTGAAGCTCCCAGAACTGAAAGCAAATCTGAGTCCTCACTCCACAAAAACCTAAGAGTTATTCCATACAACCACAAAAGGTGACGCATTTTTATGAAACCTTACGAAAATTAAATTCCTGTAGTAGAATCTTTTCTAACCAAAAATGATAATTTCATTTTCAGTTCTGATGGTCTCATTGATTGCTATAGTTGCTAAACTATAGTTAAAATTAGTCTTAGCTAACTGTAGGTAACAAATGAGACTAAAATGTGTATGTGAAAACCATCAAGGTGTATGAGAACTTCCAAACTACACACTATTTTAACATATTGCCTAGATATCATATTTAATTATCAAAGATAAATTGGGTGCAGTATCTTTTCTTTTACTGAACAACAAGTTAGTTTCTGTTGTTGCATGTGTTGACTCACGCATATATCCTTTTAAATACAAAATGAAAAGGGTGTGGGTGATCCATTTTCTCACAATATGGAAGCATTCATTGCCATATTTTAGTACCTTATGATATTTTTTTTCCACAAATAATTCTATACATAAATACAGTTAAGCATTAGCAAGTCATACAGTCCAAAACCCGCGTTTTCATGAGTTCTGAAGTGAACTCATCTCTCACCCATCACAAAAGAAGTATTCTACCAGATACTGAATACAAACTCACCAAACATGCACCATAACTGTATAGAATATTAGTAAAAAAAGGATAACCATCGTTTTAAAATTTCCAGTTATAGAAAGCACACCACCCGCAGGCCCAACAAATAAATAGAAGAAACCGTATTTTCCCCTATACTCAACATTACTTCTTCTTAAATTTTCCCTTTTAATTGTAGCTTGGCTCTTTTAAATAAGCTTATTATCATTATAAGGCTCATTCCTTTTTCACTTTTTCCTTTCCATTTTACTTCCCTTTATTACATAAAAAAGTGGAATTTAAGATAAAATAGTACAGTAGATACTGTAGATTCTAGATTTTAACTTTCTACATTTTGTTATCAGAAAGTTGTTTTTAACATTTTTCAGCTACAATTACTTCAACATTTATCTGGGGAAACACAGAAAAGGAATTTCTACAATTTATTTCACTGAAACTTAATTCTTATGCTTATCTTGATTTTCTTTAAAATAATGACTGATTTTGTTAGAACTCTACATTCCTTATGGACAATTCTGTTGGCCTTTATTTTCAGTATGGCCAAAAATATATTAAAATAAACTACTTGTTACATAAAAGCCATTCAATTCTTGTAATTGAAAACAGAATGTATTTATTTTTGTTTTCAGTGAGTTTTCTGAAAATGTGATTTGACAAAGGTAAATGTCCTTTCCACACAAATAATTTAATGCATTTATAACCAACCAGAGTATCTACATATAATAGATGTTACGTGCTCTGAGAATGCCCTGTCTCTGTTTTCCAAAAGTCTCATTTTCCAGCTGACGTGATGTCCTCAGTAATTCCAGCTGCTGTGTTAGACAGTCTCTAACACACCTAGACCCAAAGCTACGTTTGCATAACTTTCAGATAGGTGCTTGTTGGCGGGAATGTTGTATGTGTGTGCAGGGGTATAAGGAGTAACTTGTGGAGCGAAAATAACAAGGAGATTATAAGGCAAAAGAATTGATTTTACTGCATCCTGAATAAGATGAAACTTCCACCATATTTTAGGAAAATCTTACTGTAAAAACACTTCAATCATATTTTTTATTTCATTCAGGGAAGTAAACGGCATCCATGGCCATAAATGCTTTACCTCGAAAAGTCACATCAAAGTTAGCAGCAAATGATGAAAATTGCTGTCATTCTACCTGCAACACAGGCTTATTTAAACTTATCAGTATGAGGAGTACCAAGGAAAATTCAGGATTTAGCATGATCCTGCCATCCAGCTACATTTTTTTTTGTAGATCTTAGATTCTTTCTGCCTCTCCTGATGAAACATTTTAGAAAAGTGAAAATGCACACGTACTAGAACCACTGATGTGGATTATATCAGTTATTTGTCAAAAATAGGGAACTCTATTAGGATACTTTGAAATCTTATTATTTACTTATGAAATATTTATGTCCACTGTACCTCAGTGGGGAATAACTTTTGAAAATCTTCATATAGAAGCATGGCCAGCAGTTATGTAAATAAACATTTCCTGCCACACTATGCCAGGGCATCTAAAGTCACATGCATCAAACAAAGCAGTATTTCATAAGCCCTCTATCTGGTCATGTCTGGAGAGGGCTGAAAGTTGTGTTTCCCACATCTATTTGCAGGACTAATATTCTTCAAGTCTGGAGTCCCTTCAGAGTTCACTTTTTATTCTGCCAGAAGTAGCTGTGGTACTGTCTTATTCAGTCTCATTTCTGCTAGCCTAATTTGGGCAACATATGTGGTTGGGAAAGTTTTTCAAGTGGTGCTATTTAATTCTAGAAATTGGAAGCTCATTACAGTAAATTTTAGATGTTAAGTTTTATAAGATAACTATTATTTTCATTTAACAAATTTGCTATTTAATTTGAATTATTTGAATTAATTTGAACTATTTGACTCAGTCTGTAAGTAAGTTTACAACAGGTGGGTATTTATCTTTGCAGTCAGCAAAATCACCATTCAAAGCACACAAATTACTGCTAGTCCAAACTAGCAAAAATTCAATCCTCTTAGAGGCAACTGAAAGCAAACTGCATTTTTCTAGATACCTGGATGAACATTCATCAGGCTACACCACAACTCTTACTGCTCCCAGGTCCATGCATAATTACATTGTTCATGTTATTTGAAATCAGCCATAGCAATATAGTAAATGAGTAAGATTCTAATTAATAGGCAAATTAGTCTGCAGCCATAAAATCCCCCAAAGAACTTGGGAGATTTTATGTAACATTGCCCTCTAGTGATTTTTTTCATAATTTTCCTATTCCAGAGCTACATGACAAAAATATTTTTTTCCCCTATGATTGTTCTGTTATTGTATTCTTCTTGAGCAAACATAATTCCTCTAATATTAATAAGTTTGTGTGCATGTAAAGACATAATCCCTAGACTCATTTAAATAAGAAAAACAGAATATTCTGCAGTTATTTAACATCAGAAAGATTTCCATAGCAGACTGGCAATAGGTCAGTGTTCCAAACACACAATCACTTTCCTATTTAAGGTCTTATCAGCAACAAATTTTAAGCTCATCTCTCTTATTACATAATACTATTGTAAGTGGCATAGAACTTAATACCTCATTTACTACATCACAATAAAGTAAAAGAATAAATAGTACTGTTGAAGAAAACATAATTAAGTAGAATAATCTGTGTAAAATAAAAGCTGAATTTTGGCAGGACATGAAACACTTTAGCTGTAACTCTGCATGCAACAGTTAGGGTTATTTTAACAGCTTGTAGGAGGATTATGCCTTGCAGTGGGAATTACCATGAATTCCATTCATTGCTTATAAAGGATTTCTGCTAGGCTTTTGGTGACATTGACTTCATCAGAAATGTCAGGAGAGAGACAGGCATTTCCCAAGTGTTTGGAAACCACTTGGTCACCTGTGTTTTTCACAGAGTTTCCTGTGATGGAAAGAACCACTTTCTTCAGGCACTTAAATGAGATCTCGGCAAACTCGCTCCAGGTGTGGCCTGTAAATATTTTGAACTGTTGTCTCTATAATAAAGTAAAATTTATAGACTGCTTACATACCTTATGACAAATTCTCAGTCTTCACCAAAACAAGTAACTGGTATCACCTGTCAAGACAGAAAACAATGTGATTTGTTATGTGATATATTTGTAATGCGATACACACTTACAAACATATACATTTAAAGCTATTAGATTTAAGTACCAAGTTTATTGAAAAGTAAAACAAGTTTGCCATTGGACTACCTTCATTTTTTCCTCCCTGTTTAAACATGATCTTTTTTTCTGTTTTAATATTAAAAAGGAAGTCATTGTGAGAAGACATGTGGCGCCCAGGTGGCAGTACTGTAACAGAGGAGGCAGATCTACATCACGAGGACCTCACTTTAGACTTAGCCCCTGCGTGGGCACCGTGCCAGTCCGCCGGATGGGCAGCAATAGTGGCAGCAATGTGCCTTGCAGGTGCCTGTGCAGCTAGAGTATTTGCTGAGGGAAGGGCTTTCATCCAAGACTGGCCAAACAGCTGTTCATTCTGTGTTTCTATCTGTATTGTTAAGGAGAGATGTCAACACTACTCCATTTTTGAGCTAGAGTAATTATTTTTAAAAAGAAAATTAAAGTGGCTTTTGGCTAGTAGAGTGCGAGCAGAAAAAAAGAGTTAGTAGTTTACACAGGCACATCGCCTGCCTAAAACTACCAGCTGCATCTTTCAAGTGAAAGAAATAGATGGAAGACCGTGGTTATCCCTGATGCAGCACATCAGAAATCAATTCTACCTCCCTGAACAAACCCAAATACTGATGAAAAGGCCAGAGCCTTCCCTGTTGCCTGCTTCTATAACAGAAAACCCATGTAACTAGTCATACAGACAAGAGGTTGGATTGTTTTCAAGGCTTTCAGACTATCAGTTCATACAGTTAAGCAGTTGACAAACTATAGCCCTGTGTGAAGTTATTGACATTGGCTCACTATTTTATTGGCAATGCTAGTTCTGCAGCTTTAAAATGCCTGGCTGAATGCACGGGTATTTTTAAGCAACTACTACATTATCTTTCCTCAGTCTTTGGGATGGGAACAAAATGCCCGTGGCTGAGTCACCACAGTCAGTTTGTAGCCTCGATAGAAAATGGTGTTTTCTGAACCCTGCTGCAATTCCCCTCTCGATTGCTGAGGTAATGTAGAACCCTTGTCCAGTTACATGGGCCTCACCAGTGCTTATGTGTGCCCAATCCTTTAGAAAATCTAGAGAAGGTTGTTTTTCAAAGAAAAAAAATTTCAAAGAAAGCACCAAGTGCCTTCCTGAAGCATTGTATTTACCTTTGTTACCTACTGCCTATGATCTCATCCACAAACACATTTTCATTAATTTAAAAAAAAAACAACAAAAAGGTATTTTTCTCCAGGGCTAAGCCATTTCAACATGGAAAGTCAAATTTATGCTATCTGTTACATGAATATTTTTTCTTACGAGCTACGGGTACTCTCTTCATTCTCCTCAAATGCCTCAAGGACTCTATGCAGTGCTACAGTCCTGCTGTGTCATGATAAAAGCCTATAGATGGATCTTACTAAGAGTACTATTATGAGTAAATTAAAAAAAAACCCTGTTGTTGAACTGCTTAACTAAACAAGTTCATACTTCTAGCCAAGAAATTTTCAGGTAAAAGAAGGAGGGAGATATTTCAAAGTTCCCTTTTTATCAATGTTAAATTGTTTGCTTTTTAAGCACTTGGATTCTGACATATGATATAATCACATCATAAAGTTCAGTGTCATTAAACAGTTACATTTTCCAGGAAACTAATGGACTTCTGGCAAATATCCATCAGTAAGTAAATAAAAGATATGTTCTTTCCCACTGTATTAATTCACATTGTCTCCACTGAATTTCCATATGATAATATCACATTCCAGTTTGGACTGAACAAAAAGATTTTTTTCACATGACATTATTGGTTTTAAAAATCTTTAAAATATGCAAAAAAAGGACTCAGGCAGCTAGATGTAATACACTTCAGGAAATGATTATTCTCCTTTCTTCATGATGTAACAACTCTCTTTGTCATTTATCATTTTTTATGTTCCTTGAAAATTCATTAAAGCATTTACAAATAAACTTGCCCATGAAATCTAGGGTATCCATGCAGTGTTTTGTTCTACTGTGAAAGCCATGGCAATTACAAATTAGTCTGCTAGATCTTTGGCTCCTCTATCTCCAGCTTTCTAAAGGCAACATTTTCTCTCCTAACTCATTATTATTTGTTTCCTTGACAATCCTTCTCATCTAGCCTGCAAGGCACAAATGACTATGGACTTGGCAGCATTAAAAGACTCCTCATCAAAAAAATCTGTAGAACATTTTGCTAATTCTCTTTGTGCTGTTGTCAACACAGCCAGTAAAGAAAAAAAGGCAGTAAGGGCTCATTATTCTGCTGCTTCAGGAAAGGAAGTGCATCTATATGTATATATATGTTTACCTGTAAATATACCTGTAAATATACGTATGTATGTACACACTACAAAATACTTTGCCTTGTGAAATGGCAGCACAGTGTTGCGACATGTCCTAGCAGGACTAGTTCACCAGTTCTGCACTCCTCAGTTCTCTCTCTTAGCTACACTTGTTGTTGTTGTTGTTGTAGTTGGGTTTTTTTTTTTGTCATGAGAGTAGGTTCCCTTCATTGTTTGAGTCTCTCACCTTCAGGTAACCCTTCTAAGAAGACAGAAGCCAGGGCTGCTAGAAACTCCTGCTAAATGCAGCCTTTGAATCTACACACTCTGAAAGCACACACAAAAAAATGGGACTGTTTCCAGAATTTACCATGAAGGAACAGAAAAATGCAAAGCATAAGAGAAAATATATATCAGTTATATGTTACAAGGAAAGAAGTTCACCATGATTTAACTATATTTAACCAAATATTGCTGCAGGTGAAAACCAATAATTAGAGCCTGAAAAACTACAAGGCCATCCTCTCTAAATTCAGATATTTTGCCATGCAATGAAAAGACTTCCAGATCTACAGAGGGGCTTTGGTAACTGGATGCCCCTCCTACACTTTGACCTAGAGTTTTTGAGGGAAGTGATCTTTGCCTGGGTCCATGGGACCTGAAGAAGATGGGGGAAATGGACCTGGAGAAGAATAGGGAAAGGGAAGAAAGGTGCTACAGAGATACAGGCTTCTTTTCTAATTACAGATATATTTGGAACTTGTTCAGGTTTCATGTTTGGAAAAGCAAATACACTTGCTAGGCACTCAGAAATGATGAAAGTATAATAAAGAAGTACAAAGTAACTTTTATTAATTATACAATCCAGTACTGTTTTTTATTTCACTCTTCTACATTTCCTAGAAAAGGTATTACAGAAAGATATAATTCAAAGTATTTTGTCAAATTGATTATTTAAATAATAGGTGCTCCACAACACACACTTGCAAGGGGACCTTTGTTTAAAAGTTAGCCATGTGGCATGTTACTGATGCTGGTAGAATAGGCGCTTTATGTTCCATCTAGAGAGAATGGCATAATGACAGCAAAAGACTCAACTTTAATGTTGAATTTCAAACTGGTGCTCATTAAGAAAAGAAACCGTACATTTCTTTCCAGTCTTCCTCTATCTTTCATAGTAACAAGGAATGTTACTATAACATTCTACTGTTATACTATAACTCTTGTGCTATAAAAATTCAATTTACACATTAGACAATTACTTTTGCTATCATTTAAGCCTGGATACACCCTTCATCTGAGGTCTAGAGCTAAACTGAAAAATCCATGTAACAACTAAATGCCTCATCCTTTATAATAATGTTCAAATCTAGCATACTTTCCTGTACAGACAAGGAAGGCCTTTCTCCAGAACTTACCTATAAAATTCTACTCTTACTACGACTTACTACTGTAAACTTATCCCAAGGTATCCTGATGCTACTAAGCTGGTTATTAGCTATCCTTTCAGTTGTATGGCAATTTCTTCCAGATTGGGGTTTTCCAATCATGGACATATATGTTCTAGTAATCACAAATGAATTAACGAGACAAGTGTTGGGCTTTTCTTACTTTCCTTAATTTCTTAGAAGATTTTGAACATTCCTTATTACTTGACTTTCAATTACTTTTTGGTGTATTTCCTAATACATTTATTATGTATGTATGCAAACGGTGTGTATGTATATGTATGTCTCTGTGTATACATTAAACAGACATCTAACTCCCTTTGATTTTTAAATTGTAAATGACCTCCCAACAGTCACCCTCTCCTGTCCTATCCACCTTGTTTTACACTGGAAAATGACAGTAGATGATAGAGGACTTTTTCTGCTACAAGCTCTTTAATACTGGTGCCCAGCAGAACATAACCTTACCTCAGGATACACTGAGATGTGAAAACTGGCATATGAATTATTCTGCAGCTATTAGGAATTTCTTTCTTCTAGCATTGGTTTAACTGGAAAAACTGACAGAGAACTTTTGGACATTCTGGATATTATACAGCAGGGAAGTGGTGTATTCTCTGTCTTTTCTTTGTTATTGCCACACTCTCACTTAAATTGCTCAGCTAGATTCATTCACTTACACTTTCATATACAAGACCCAGATGGTTTCTGTCCCTAAGATCTGACTCTCAGTATTCTGTGAGGTAATGACAATAGCAACTAACACCTTTTATCTTTATGAGGATTTTAGCCATATCCTTTACTCCTTTTGGATAGTTTCCTTTTCACAAGAGAACTTTGGAAGCCAAAAGTGTTTCTCCACCTCTGGGAGAAGACCTGTGCATGCTCTTTCTTTCACACAAGACTTTTTGTTCTGTTTTCCCAGAGAAAATAGAACATGTAGATCCTAAAGCTGTCATAGGATGCTCACATCAGGTATCTGATTTGGAAAAACCAGGAGAAAAGGAACACTGCGTTTGCCTGGCAGGTTAAGCACAGTCAGTGAGGTCTCCCACAGGGCAACGGAGGGCGCATGGAGACATGGAGCTAGAGAATCAATAAACCACTTAGTCTGTCCAACATACAAATCATTTTGAAATCACACCAGTATACTGAAAAGTGTATTAAGACTACAATCTGATAGAGCTTTGACCTTCCTTTTCAGTCCTTCTATCAATAAGCTGCAATTTCTAGCAGATTTTTTGTGCTTACGCTATTTCATGCTGATGTCCTTTCAAAAAATGTTTGTATCATAGGGCAGAAACAGTAAACAGCTCAGAAATTATGCTATACAGGGTAAAGCCATTTAAGATCGGCTCTCTGTTCTTGGACCAATTTTCATTTTCATTAAGCAGAAATGAAGCACTTTCCAAATTGCTGGAAATCAAGAATGTTCGGAGATTGATTTGGCATCAGTTACATCTGTTTTGGCTTTAAAATATTTCCATGACCTCAGAACAAAATAATACTTCAGCAATGTATTTGTGTTATCAATTCATTTTGTCCAACAATTATATTCTACTCCAGCCATTTCCATATTGCTCTACCTTGCTTTGAATATTCTGACTTCTTTTGTTGTTTGTAAATTAATGGTTTTTTTCTCCCAACAAATCACTATTTCATCAGTGATTTTTGTAAAGCCTTTTGGACTGTCATACCAAAACTTACCATTTACTGAAAGTGTTTACAAATAGGAGAAGGGAAGATGTTCTGATAATCTGCTAGCACAGAAATCAATAGAGAGATGTATGCATACACACACACACACACACCCCAGTTCTTCACACACAAAGTACTCTTTGCTCAATAGAAATGCACATATATTAATTTGTGCTCCCGTTTCTAAGACACTATTAAACTCATTACTCATCTATTGAGTTCTAATTTTATTGTGCAACACCATGATCTGTTGCACAATACAGCTTCTAAAAATATGAAAATCACAAAAATGTTAGTAACTTATGGAAACCATGCATAAATAACAAAACGAGTGAAACTACATAAGCAATCCTATACTAATATTCAGGCACTTTGGAATATCTGATATTTTTCAGTCATTTTGACTTGTTACTCTAGTATAAAGGAAAAGGAGTTTCAGTATGTTAGTATGTTAGTTTAGTATGTTATCACATTCTGGAAACACCTGACCTGCTCAAAAACAGCATTTTAAGGATAGTTCTTGTTTGTTTGTTTTCCTTTTGTACACACACACACAAAGACTATTTTGAGTTTACTGCCTTGCTTTATTCTAAAATGTTACTAATATTCAAAAAGATACCTTAAGAGTCTATTTTTAAAATTCACATAACTAAAATATGTATATTTTTAGAATTTGAACATTCCTTACCTGAATCAGCAATAAATGAGAACTAAACACAGTACCTGTGTAACAGGGAGATTAAAACATTATTCAGGATGATGTTTTAGTTCAGCAAACTGCATAATTTAGCCTCAATCTTCCAAAGAAAGCATACGCTTTTTGCTGCTTACACTTCAATTTCTGGAGATTTGGCCCAGGGGACTGCAGAAAAGCTGTGGCAGAAATCCTGGCAAAAGATCTTCCTGAGATTTACCTTCATGTGTGTTAGAGAAAACCCTAAACTGTTCTAACCGGGAACAAGAGGCCAGAGCCATTATTGGACCCAAGATGACTTCTTACACCGCTGTACCCTGCAGAAGTCTGGTCTACTGCCCCAGACAATCCACAACAGTTGTACTGACCCAGACACAGCAACAGTTGTAACAACCACAACAGTTTGTATTTTAAAAAGCACCTGGATATTGTGCCTGATAAATGCTAAACTGTAATAGATACAGAAAAAATGTTTCTGGAGTGCATTTGCAAAGAATTAAATAATCATATATTGCTTTGCCAGTACTACTAAGAAGCAGAACTGCCTAAAAAACATATAGTAATAAGTACATGTAATGATAAAGTGAAAGAAAAAAAAAAGTTCTGGGAGAGCTAATTCATAGGGATTTTCCTGACTCATTTAAGTTGCTTGAAAGAGAATGCCAGTAATCTTGAAGTGAACAAGTGCATTTTTTAATTAGGGATTTGGTTTAAAACATCCGCTAGCCAAGCCACACTTGCTGCCATTTCAAAACAAATGAAAATGAGCAGCCAACTGTATCCCCCACATGTGCTCTAACTCTGAAACAAATGATATAGATTTAATTGGGCTCTTTTGCTACCAACGAGTACAATAAAAATGTAATAATGGATAAAATGTAATAACTAGAGTATCTGCAAAAATCAATACTTATGGCACATGTCACAAAACTTTGAAGTATTAAGGCATAGTGTTCTTGTAATAGGAAGAGATTTGCTTGTCACTGCTGTGCAGGGAAACACTTGCTGTTCTCCAACACTTGCTGCTCCTGCCTGCCTACTGCTAGGCGCTGCAGCAATGATATTGCCAGTCCATGCGTCCCAGATGTTAAATGCTGTGTTTCGCTGCAGTGAATATCTGCATGAGGAATGTACTCAAAAAAAGCAATACTCATCCCACCACCACCAGGACTCAGAAACAAGTACGTGATGATTGTCAAAAAAAAATAAAATCATTTATCACGGAGTTTTGCATTTCGCATCATTTTTAGCAGTTGCTTTGAATGTTCTAAAAACAACAGAGGACCAACCAGTATTGCATGGCTTAGACTGGAGTGACAAACAGATAAAACAATTTGTTCAAGATTTAATATAGGAAATATTTTAACCAGCGTCTATGTCTGTTTTTAAACAGATTAAAAGACCAATTTAAGAAGGGAGCAAGCAGATTTCAGAAAGCTACTTCTGATCATAATCTGTTTTATGTTCTGCCAAATGACTGCCACACAGATCTGAAAGAATGGAAAATATTTCCTTCTTCAGAAAGCCATCAATGACATTTTCTTTAACATGCCATTTTAAGGTGAGGATAAGGTCACATTTTACATTCTCCTGGACAGACGATGTTTTCACACCCTTTCTTCACATTTCATCTTTATTAATTTATCAAAAATTACTGATTATAGATTTCTCGCTAAGTTCTGAAACTAAGTTTTCAGAAGCAATATTGAAGATTTTACGGGGAGAAATTTAATAGCTTAATTTAGGGTACGATCATATACTGCACTGAATGATTTGTTTGTGGATAGCTCTAATCTCCTAATAAATACATTCCACAGTATTTATGATTTAAGATGCTCAGGATAATCATTCCCGTACATCTTGACCATAGAGTTTTTTGAACTTAAAGGATGCCTATATCCAAATTAAAGTCTGAACCGCAAATACGAGCCTGTTTTGGATTTAGTCATGTTTTGTACTTTATTAACATTTTTCTGAATAAATAATCATACTCATCACAAGAATCTATTCTCCTTAAAAAGCCAGTTCTGTAATGAGAAGGCAATCCCAATCCTTTTAGTAGCAGTCAGACAACTCAATTCCCACATTCTCCACAAAATATAAATTATGAATAAAAGAAGTATTGATAATATGACTTAGATTAAGAAAAAAGAAAAGCCACATAACTACCTCTTCAGATGCACAAGTTAGACAATTTGAAACTGAAATTATCATTAGTCTTTCATGCCTTGAGTGCTTTATGCTTCTAATAAGAACGGGTTAACTGCAAGTAGAAGAGTTCAAGACACATTTAATTCTAAAAGAAATGGACTTTTCTGTTTCAATATTTACTTGTAGGAAGTTTATTTCAAATTTTACTTCTTGATTTTTCTTAAGACCTGTAAAGGTACAAATACTTTTACAGCTCCAAATCTCAAAGTTAAACACCCTAATCTTTCAGTGTCAAATTATATCTTAATTCTTCCATGTAACTTAATTTTATTTCAGATTTTTTTAAACAACAAATGTAAGAAAATGCAGCTCTGTTGAGCTAGGTACTGCTAGAATTTGTCATACACAAATTCAGTCTAATCACCTTGTCAAGGAAAACAGGACTTATTTTCAGCAATTAAATAATACCATGAATAAACACATAAATAAATAACATATCATTTCACAACTCAACGGTTATGTTTTGTTGATTGGGCAATACCTGGAATACTCCATTGCAGAAAAAATGCAGAAAGGTCAAAAAACAGAAGTGCAATCACGTGTAGCATAAAAACATTAAAGCATCATGGTTATTTATGTCTCTATATCTTACCTACCCACTTTCACAAGGAAGAAGTGCACCTGTACAACAAATAACCATTTGTGGAGTCCAAAAATAAAGATTGGGTGCTCAATTGCAGGCTTTAGAGACTCTAATACAAAAGTGAGAAAACGAGTTAGAAATAGCCACTCTTCACTCAGCTTTCTCTCACAGGCAAACCTGTTGCAAATAAAAACGTAAATTCAGTCAACAGAGAGCAGTGATTTGTACGACTTCCAATCTCCACTGTGAAATCTTACTGGGGATACATGACCTACACAGTGCCAGCATTTCCAGGAGTCTTTGGGAAGCAGCTTATCACAAAGCACCTTCCCTTCCAGCACACTCCAGTGTGGATTCTTGCTTCAACAATGAACTTCTATCCCCACAGCCAGGGAAGACAAGTAGAAAGATTATGATATCTACCACCCTGCAAATATTACTTCTAGACAGGGCAAATGCTGCTGTTCTTTTGAATGTAGAGTATGAGAGGTAGAGCATAAAATAATGAATGGTAGGTAGAGTATACGCAGTGTGACTAATAGTTGCCAAGCTTTTAAACACTGCTTTGTTTTGGAAGTAGGAATTGACTCTATCAGAGGAGTCACAGATCTTTTTATCAAGGAAATTACATGACTTGGCACTAATATCTATGTGGATGTAAAAAAGGAGATGCTCAAGCATAATTCTGAGATGACAGCTTCACAGGAGGAATATAACACTTATTCTGTCTGAAGAGGGAAGAAGGGTGGAAAAGAACTCAGGATAAAATTAAATAATTTGCTTTTTGTCATACATTGCTGCTGATGATAGAACATGTACAGGGAGCTAAACAAAATAGATGGATGAAGACTAGAGTCCAAAAAAGACTAGGTTTAGCCCATATGTCAGAATTACTGCTGACGACCCCATTTGAAATGATATGAAGTGCCAAGTAAAGCTCGAGAATTAGCTACGAAATGCAGAAATAAGTGAAGTTAGAATTAAATACAACTGGAATTTAACAACTCATCGGAATGCCACTTCTTGACTAGGGAAACAAAAAAAAAATAAGACTTTGGAAACGCATTTGGAAGCTCCACATCTCAGAGGTCAATAAAGATTCTGTGAAAAATTTAATTTTAATCTAATCTGACACTTTTATTCAGTATCTGATAAATTATAATGCTGAAAGAAAAAAATGCTGTAGGACATGATTGTACACTGAAGCACTTTTTGAACGACCTTCTGTGATTTATCATCTGGAAACAGTACAGAAAATGAGAGATGGGTGCTGAAATGCTCTTGATCAGTTCATCAAGAGCATTTGTATGGTTCATCTCATGACTGAGATTTCAAACTCATACATAGACGATCAAAACTGACATTGAAAAAAAGTCTGGGTACTGAGCTTATAAACGATACCTGATTTATAAACCACATTCCAAAGGTGACATGTGACATAAGCATAATCCCTCTTTTATGCTTGACATATTATTTTTTGTGTTCTATAAGTCAAATTCTTCCCTTAGGTATGCAATGGAAACAGGCTTTACAAGATGTTCAAGATAAAGAATCAAATGCTTAAAATAGAAGAGAGGAAAGAAAAAAAGTTTAAAATACACTTTAAAAGCTTTTGATTTGGGATAGTGAAAAGAATAAAAATATTCCTAAATTCGTGTAGCACTAGGACTGGTTTAACTCCATTTTTCATTTAATTCCAGAATCATTTAAAACTAGGTGCATGAACTTGCTTTTTACTGTTCAAGTGATTAGGACTTTCCAATTCTGTCTATGCATCAAATAAGGAGGCCCCATGCTTAAATTTTTTTTGGATTAGCTTGCAGAGAAGATGCCTAAAACATAAATGGTAGAACACACAGCAGTGCAGCCCGTAATTGTTTTTTCTGGATACCTTCCAGAGTCTTATTCTGATGAGTGATTGATACATTGCCTATATAAAAATAGCACATTGCTGAACTCTGAATAGGTGTTGACTAATAATATTTCTTCATCTTATTTTCAATAGTGTGATTCACTAGAAATTCACTAGAAATCTTAAAATTTTGTATTCTGTATTATTGAGAGGGGGAGTACTGGCCTTAAACATAATTGCTATCAATTCAATTCCTGGGTAGTCTTATGTTGCAGATATAGACACATTACTTGTTTCTTTTGTTTCTTCCTTTTTTTTTTTCATTTGAGTTCACTGAAAGAAGTAGTGACAAAATTATCTACATTTATCTAGAAAGATTTCAAATTATAGTTTCAGTAAGATTGATCTCCATCAACAACTAATTTATCACAATCACTCAAAAATTCTAAGGTGAGAGTACAAAGCTGAAGGTTATTTGACCCTGCTCAAGCTAAACAGAAAAGAAACCTGAGTATTCATTTTATCTTTTAAAGGAGTAGATAAGGATTATATTGCTTTATCAGCAGAGACTTCTCATGAATAGTGAATGTTTGCTATTTACTTTCCCTTATCTCTTCACTTCAAAATTTTTATTCACAAAACTTCATTATTTTGAGATGTAAAACCTTAAGAGTGATTTTCAAAAGTGATAAAGAGCTATAAGCATCAAAGCAAAGAGCTACTGTGCTTGTTAATCTCTTTATTTGTATAAATCAAGCAAAATGTGGTTAGATTTGGAAGTAGACTCCTTTTCAGGAATTCACAGATTTAGAAATAACATTTTTTTCCCTCTCTGTCTCTTCAAACCTCAATCAACTTCACCCCCTTTCTCAGTGTCCCACAACTTTTACTTATTTCACTTTTATTACTGACTTGTTTGTTCCAATTAAACTGAACTGTCACCCTGAAGCCAGCCCTGGACGGGTGTTTTTGACTCTAGCTGTTTCCCAGAATCCCTAACACCCATGATACATGTTCTGAGAGCTTGTCTCACTGTGGTAATCTTTTCAGGTGTTTATAGTACACGGAGCCAAAATTATTTTTTCCAAGAAATCAGAAAAGCTTGCATTAATTTCCATTAATCCTTGCTGAGAAAGAAATGAGGATGAAGTTAGATTTGTAAGTAGGCCCATTTTCAGGCATTCACAGATTGGAACTTTGTGCTATTTTCAAGAACAAAACTTTTCAATGTATAATTTAAAAGAATATGGCATATTCTAATCCCATAGTCAGCCAAAATAAGAATTAATGATGCTTAGGTAATGTGTAAAATAGAGTACACATCGTGTTAGTGTTGTGACAACCAGGTATCAGGCATAGATGCAAGATTATATGAGAAAAGCAAAGACCTTAAACAAATCATAAATTCTGATAAAAACCAAAGCAAGCCAATTCTTTTTTAAAATCAGTAGACTCACAGACGGAGATTGGAGTCAGCCATCAGACAGCCCGAGAAACATTACATATTTATATATATTTGTAACAGGTGCCTTTGTTGATGATGATGCTGTACATAGGGCAATGTATCAGGCCTTGCCAGGAATAGCTTGCACTTTAAGTTGCTAAAGATTTGGAGTTGAATTCTAATTTAGATCCCCATGTTAGCAATAAAAAGATCAATGGACTCAACATAGTGAGAAGAAAAACCTAACTGTGAGCTGGAAACCAACTTCAAAGTAAGACTTAGTCATTTCTGTATAAAAATTCAGAAGCTGGGAGCTCAGATTCAAAATGGTACATGAAAAAAAAAAGGTCTCGTGTTCAGGAACCTCCTCTTCAGAGCTGTCTTTTTCTATACCTTCTTTTAAAAACCAACACAAGTGTATTCTCTCTACAACAGTTATGTGATCTGTCCTCTCACTTCCTCCCAGTTTTCACATCTGACTTCTGCAGCAAAACAGGATTAATAGAGATGACAGCAACTTGTTAAACCTTTGATGAAAAGATATCTACATGCACACTGCAATTTCCCACAAGAGAAAAACTCAGTCTTAACTGAAACAAATTGGGAAGATTTGGAACCAATTAACCAATTGGATTTTTTTTTTTTTTGATCTGCTAAAGGAAAACTAAAATTGAAGAGGCACTGAAATTAAACACCACTCATATTTAGGGGCAATCTCTTTAGGTTAAGGGATTTAAGGAAAGTTTACATTTACTTGAATGTTATTTACTGCTCATAGTTACCAATTATCCCAAATATCATATACCAGTTACTAGTCCTGGTCATACTAGTCCTCTGCTATATTTAAAAGGACAACCAAACTCCTACATCAACGATACAACAGGAGAGAAGTGTTTAGATTCACAGGATGTTAAATGAAGAGAACATGAATAAAACACTTGATTTCTTTCAGCTTTGGTTACTGCTTGGGCGTTACCAACACTAAAAGCCATGTCTAGGGCAGTCTTTTAATAATCTGTGACTCACAGTCCGTGTTCAAGAGTGTTTGACCCAGTTTGGATTTCTTCTGCAGAATCCCATGAGCTCTAAGCAAAGGGCTTTCACAGATCACTTTAATTAGACGCTTAAGGCCTGATTTTCTAAAGAATGCTCCACAATTGACTGTGCATTATGAATGTCTGTCTGGTTATTCAGTTTCCCTGGATGACTATTTTAACAGGGGGACTTAGTTGTTTCCTTCATAAATGAGCTTCTCAGTAGCAGTGGTCATAATTTCAAAAGAAAAGCATTCCCAGAAGTTAATCAGCACAGTCAAGAGTCCCACTTGTTTCTAATTTTTGACTCTAACTCACTGCGGGAGTGCTGCCACTGAAAAGTGTAATAAGGCTTTCTACCTACACTGAAGATACCTGAAGAAGTGTCATTTTAGAAGAAAGTATCAGACATTATAAGTAAACTTATATTCACTGACATTACTGCCTTGTAGGAAGGCAGATTTTCTTAAGACTTTTCTTATCAGGCCCTTTCTTTTTTTTAGCTTTCTAAAAGTTCTGTTTTGCAATTGAATTTTGTTCTCAATAGACTATTTCCTATGCTGTAGCTCATGCTTATGATATACTGATGTTCTTGATTTGTCCAATCCCACGAAAACACATCTGAACCATGAATTGAATTCTGTCACATATTTATATAATCGCCAGATAACTGTTTCTATTTGCAACAGAAAAAAAATCAGAAAGTATAAAAGGTAGAAGATTGTGATCATGAACAAGACCAATAACATGTTGTGCTTAAGGGCAACTGAATATATAATTTATTAAGATATTGATTTAGAAGGTGATGTAATGACAAAAAATGCATTTAGAAGTCATTAATAATGCTGCACCAATTCAGTTGAAATAAAAAAAAAAAGGCAAGTAGTTTTCCTTATTAAGTACTTAATACTATGGAAATAGTTTCCCCCCGCCCCAAGAAAAAAACAAAAAAAAAACTATTTTACCACAAAAATCCTTGCAGTCTTTTTGCCATCACTCCATTCTTAGAATTCTAGAAGGAAAGCCAATAACCCTGCAGACAGTTTGACTTTCACAGAGAAAATAAAATGAAGGAATTACAGGAAGAAGATAAACACCGCATGCCATTTCAGGTAAGGAGAAAGAAAGGAGGATGCTAGCTTACTCACTAGGACTTCTGTGTATTATTAGAGAAAAGCTGGATGATAAATCTAGTGCGATCTATTATTTTTTTGTACTGTCTTGTGCATAGCACTTTGGAAGGAACAAAATAGCTGCAAACAAAGTTCCTTTGAACAAAACTAAATTTAGGAAGTAATTTTGGCTCATGAAAGCAGGGAGAATACTAGAATAAAATGCTAAACAGAGTGCTTACTCACATCCCTCTAATTTGGCAAGAAATGTTAGTGGGTATTTTTTTATTTTGATTCTGTAACTTGGTTTTCAGCATTTAAAATGGAACTATCCATATCATCTTATGCCACTTAGCCTCCATTTAAGATAAAATGAGTGCTTATGAAACATTCAGCTATCACAAGGGAGGAAGTTATTTTAAAAACCTGTGGGAAAAAATATGGTTCTTTTCCTAAATAAGAGTCGAACGGAGTTTAGGAAATAAAATATCATTTTTGACGTTTATCGTTTTGACGTTTGACGATATGACGTTTAACAATGAGGTTTAAACAAATATTGAGTAAGACATAGTTTGTGTATACTGAAAATAAAAAACAGAACAATACACGAGTTGTGCCAAAGTTACTGAAGCATAGACTCAATTCATTAGCAAAAATCTTTTCACTTTAGTCCAAACAATAATAAAAAAACCCTTTCTATTCTATCACTTATGTTTGGGAGTACAGAAATTACAAATATGGTATCAGCTAGCGACTTCATGGCAGCTGCAAATTCCATTAATTCAGTGATTTACATTTCAGTGATATGCCTTATTTTCACTCCTAAAAGTATTAAGTGCTACCTTTTCTTGAAAATTATGGGAAAAAAATATATTTTTCCATTGTACCCAGTATAACCTAGCTTTCAAGACAATACACAAAAAGGCAAAAACTCCAAAGGGACACATTTATATTGTAGCTTATTTCTACAATACTTGTTTTAAGCCATGTCTGACAGACATGAAACCGCACAATATAACACAGAATGAGTCAGAAAGAAATAAAAATACACTTAATCTATTCTTCTCACTGGATTTAATCCAGTTGACTAAAACAATGGATCAGCTCATGATTTACAAAAATGTGACTGAAAGTAGAACATATTTCTTTCATTATTAACAAAATAATTCCCTCCAAAAAGCAAATGAAAAAACAACCCCTCATTTTCCCAAAATAGTACACAGTAAATTTGCAGTAAAATTCTTATGATAATACTTTTTAGCTGAGCCTTCAGATAGAATTCTTTTAAACCTAGTGCTTATCCCTTATTTTACATACATTTACATGGTTTTAGTAGCAAGGATTTAGAGATAAAGATCCAGCAGGATCCAGGCAACACAAACTTTAGAAGCAGATTTGAAATATAAAGTGTCATATTATTCTGTGCATTCCAAAATTTGTATTTCCTGAGGAGTCAACACCAAAACATGAATAACTGAATTTACACTGTCTGGCTGATATTTTTCACATTTCGAAGCAATGTGAAATCTTAAACTAGAAAAGCACTAGCAGTGTGGTCAACATGTGCTTTGATTTAACATACGACAGGTGACAACCTATGTAGAATATTAACTACCTAACATATAAAGCAGTTCTAGGGCATCCCTAACTAATATTTTGAAATCTAAGAAAAATATTAAGTACAGCTTGTTGAGAAAAATCACTTTTTATAGCCAGCAGACTCTATTCCTACTTACTTTGAACTTGCCTCCTGTTCTAACCAGGTGGCTGATATTTCCAACAGGTTTCTGTCCACTGAGAAACAAAAAGCACAGTGCTATTTAGCTGGGTAGATATTCTGCCCCACTTTCTGCCTTCCTTGAGAAGGCCCAGATCACTCAGAGATAGGCTATTACTTTTGGTTTGTCCGTATGAATTCCCCCAAGATTTATTAGTTAAAGATAATGCTGTCTTGTCTGTCTGTAATGACACTTCCACATACCTTAATTTGACCGGTCTTCCTGAGCTAGATGAACTTGGCATCTCATATGTCTGAAATCAGATAACAGTAAGCACTACCTTTACATGTTATACTAACTTCCTTTTGTATAACTACCATTAATCACGGGTCACAAATCACACATCAATAAAATCAAAGGAAATCACATTTTCAAATGCAACAAAGTAATGGAGCATGCTAACTAAATGATAGCTCCAAATACAGTTGTCCGTACTGGTTACTGTTTAGTCAAATCTCCATTTTTGGACACCACTAAAAATACATATATGATTCTATCTTTCACATTTTTGAATGACTATGTCTGTTATATAACACTGGGGTAGTTGCAGAAATGCAGTATGGTTTGGCAGTTTGAATTTCACTAGTCTATCAGGTTTCTGTTCCCTATTCAGTTTATCTTGTACTCTTAACAAATTCTTGACTTGGCACCGCGCTGCAAGAGGCAAGTACAACCTCTTTTCATCCTTGTTATGCTTAAACACAATATGTTTCCAAAGGATTCTGATTTTGAAAAGATTCTTGAAACAATAGTAGAGTAGGAGTGTAGAAAGCAGGTAAATATTAAAGATCTGAAAAGATGTTTCAGGAAACTGGGGTGATACAAAGAACTGTCTCCTTTCTTACAGTCTTTATTTATCTTGTCTTGTAGAAGTCTTTTGTAAATTTATTAACTTGCCATACAGTTTCAAAGTTCTGTATCAGAAAGAAAAGGTATTGGTTAATATCCTGATTTGAATTAATTCACTACTACTATACTCATTTTACATACTTGAAATGTCTTTTTGTCACACCTAGTTAAATTGCTAATTTTTTCTACGTGACACACACCCTTTTTAACCAATTTTCATTAAAAAAAAAGGGCGGGGAGGACGGGGCTAAATAAAAGCCTAGACAACTTCAGGCTGATTAGGAGTTACATTTGAAACAGCTGTTCCAAAATAGCCCCATAAAGCTGTAAAGTATTTCAGTAAAACTAATCTTCCCAACATATCTGAGATATACAAGAGCCTGTATTTGGCTTGTCTTCAGCTCTACGAATCTCAGACTTCAAAGTGATTTTCTTTTGGCTAATAAGTGTTCAGAATATGCATGTAATCCCTCCACGATTTTACCTAATTGGGTGAGCCTTCCTGACTTAAAGTTGACCTCTACAGAGGGCTATATTATAGGGAAAGTTAAGCACTAAGGTCTCCTGACATTATCCCTATTCCTAAGGGAACCCAGGCAACTAAGTTTACTGATCTAGCAGTATAGGATGAATTAGACAAGAGTCAAAAGATTTTCTTTTTATCAGGACTCCAGCACCAATTAAATGATATTTACAATCATAGTCTAGAACTTAGGAAAAAATAAAACTTGCAATAGAGAAACACTATGAAACACCCCTTCAACATCCTCCTCCTTTCAGGCAGTAGCCAGCTACTGAAAAGCTGTACAAATGCACAAGAAATTCAAGGAACAGCTTTTGACTGGCAAGGATTTAAAACAAAACAACAGAAGAGTTAGAGAAGCCTTCTCCTTTAGAATACTTCTATTCCAAAACCTGTCACTAGTAAAATTGTGGATGCCACAGAGATTACTTCTCATTCAGAGAAGGCAGTTAAACTGTTTGTATTCATTTTAAACAGAAGTATGCTTTCATTAAGGCAGCTTTACATTTTTCTTGTCTCTTTAGAAATGAATGAAGGAAAAAAAAAAAAAAAAAAACAACTCAGGCCTTTTGCTGATATGCAGCAAGCTTATTTTTTTCCCAAAAATGAAGGAAGTTTCCTTCCCAACATATTTGAAAACCTTGTGCAATGCAAGGTGCTGTGTTTATAGGGCAGCCCATCCACCAGAGGAACCTTTGATGAGAGGAGGCAACACCTGCATCTAGAGGGAGGCACCAGGCGACAGGGTTTGCTGCAGCTGATGGTATTTGGGCAGTGTGAGTTTTGCCCCACAGGTGAACTGAGCGCCACACCATCCCTTCCAGCTCTGCAGGCAGCATAAAGCACAGATGGGCAGCAGTGCTTCTGGAAGCTTGAGCTGATCCACTGTGTAAAATTGGAGGTAAGTGACCTGCATGTGTTGTCTCAGTGTGTCAGGTGGTAGCTGCTAGCCATGTGTCCCTGCTGTCTTACGCTTAACTTGATGACCTGCACTCCTTGCTGTAACACCTAGAGAGAGCAGGTGCTGGCTCAGGGGCAAACACTGTGTAGGCCTCTAGCTGGCAAGTGCCCTTGCTCAGCTGAGGGGTATGACAAGCAAAGCCATCCCTGCTGGACAGTGACACTGCCATATTGCCTCTGCTAAGCCCCTAAAGAGGCAGAGCAGCTTCTGGTGGTGGCTGTTTGAGCCGTATCATTTTCATAGAATCATAGAATGCCTAAGGTTGGAAGGGACCTCTAGAGATCATCTAGTCCAACCCCCTGCACACACAGGGTCACCTAGAGCACGTGGCACAGGACTGCGTCCAAGTGGTTTTTGAAGATCTCCAGAGAAAGAATTTCTTCTTACAGTGTTATTTCTCCTGACAAAAATATCTATACTCTGGATGTTAATAGTGGCCATTTTGGAAAAGCTCATTTGCACAAAGTAACTGTCCTACTTGCATGCTTTCCAGGTTAGTGCTTTGCTAGTGAGATCAGGAATAACCTATAAAAGAAGCCTAACAATTATTAATACTGTTGTTAGTAATAAGAGTATTACTCGCCTTAATACACATTTGCTCAGACTTGTAAACTCTAATCAAATATGACAAGACTGCTGTTTTTGTATTCTTCTCATAATTTTAATGTTCTTAGAAAAATTTGACTTTTTTGATCCTTTTATTCATGATTCTTCTCTTCCTTTTTAACTATATAATGGAAATATAAAGCTCCTAAGAAAGGGACTTTTTTTTTTTTAAAAAAAAAAAAAAAAAAGTATTTCAACACTGTGATCTTTTCAGCAACTGATTTGTATTTAACAACTTCAATCTGTATATTTGTGTGCATGTTTTCAATACAAGTGATTCCATTATTAAAATGGCAGGACAGTATATCTTTCTAATCTGATAATTCTTAAAATTTTTCTAACATTTCTTGCTTTTGAGATTTATGATTTGCTGTAAAGATATAAATTTCTAAATACTAATAGATAATGGATGTATATGTAATTAGCCCCACTATCAGAGCAGAAACAGGGACAGGCTTTGTTAATATTTTAGTGAGTGGCTTTGACTATTTCTTTTCTGAAATACAGTGAGTGCTGTACAACACAGTGTGATAGAGTAGGATGGGGATTTTATTCACTTTTTCTGTGTGTTAAAAATACTTTCTAATACATAATGACAGACAGGAAAGTTATTGTATAAAAATGTATAATTATAAGAAATAATTTCTGAGCTTCAGAGTTGTTATCTCAAGAGGTAAACTAGCTTAATCCAGAGACAAGGTAAAACTTATTCCAGCTTCATTTATAAGAAAACATTAGGATTTTCTCTGCAAGGACATTAACAATCTATCCAAGGTTAAAAGCAGTAGTGGGAGTAGAGTTAAACTTCTCTTCAACTTTTTCTTTAATAGGAGTGTCGTTCAAGCCACATATGTTTTACCAGGCAATGCTGTCTGCCAATATTGAAATACTACCCATGTTAAATTTTTGTATAAAACAATTGCATACTGCTCACAGAATAAATTTTTAGTATCTTACCCTGAAAAAATGCTACTGATTACAGCAACAAGTAAAGATGTCAAGCCCTTCTGTATGAATCATATTTCATATGCACAGCTCTCATTACAGCCAATGCCTTTGAAAGGCAATGTAATAGGTTACTCCTAAACTCTTGAATACTGCTAAGATGACCATCTTATTTCAGCATAACTTTACATCTATATCCTGATTTTTATATAGATGGCTCACAAAAACAATGTGTGGATTTATAAACATATTGTATGTTTCTTTCAGGATTCCAGTACAGGTGAGAGAATGTCTTGACTTTAATTGATTGCTTTACCAGATAAGGATTAGCAGTCTCATAAACAGTTTATTTTTCTGATGTCTAAAACTTTTTAGTAAATTTGGATGTAAAGTGACATATTGAATAACTAGAAATAGTAACATGGTAATAATAGAAGTTACAGTAATAATAAAATGCATTATTTTGCTTTTTCTTTTGCTAAAAAGCTTATAAAAATCAGCTTGATCATGACACTGAATTACTATTTCTAGTTATTCAATAATAATAGTAATTACACTAACAACAATTCATTATTATGCTTTTACTAACAAGCTTATAAAAGTTAAATATATGACACAATATCTCACTTTTAAACATACTCTGAAAAAGGGAGGAAGAAAATCCTGAATGATAAAATCTCAAAGTGAATGTAACATCTTTCTCTAGCATCTGCCTATATCTCTTCTGAAACAATGCTAGAGAAAAGTCTAGATATTTAAAAAAAAAAAAAAAAAATCCAAGCAGATTTAAGCACCTTATGGTAGGGTGCTTTAAATTTTATATTATTATGTTTCTTTGTTCCTGTACAGTAATTTCACAAAAAACAAACATTATGACTGTAATACATTGGTTAAATCATGTGCTCGTGTCTCCCTCTAGTGTTTGTATCCATTCTGTATATTTTTAACTGGATTTTGGAGGTTAGAGTCAGTGCAGAGGCTGAAGTCTGTCAAGAACACTACAGAATCCTAGCAAGGAGGAAGAGGTTAAAAGTGAGGTGCTGGCAATGTGTTTACCATGGCTTCTTTGTTTAAGATATGGTACATACAAAGCAAATATGAACTCAGTTTTAAAAGCGAAAAGAGTTAAGATTAAACTCTTTGGTTCTCTCCTCAGTCTTATAGCACCTGTAATATTTGCAATCTCTAACTTTTCTTCAGTAGGAAAATATGCGGTTAAGTCTTTGGCTAAGTCTTTTTGGCTAAGTCTTTTTGGTTGTATGTTGTCATAAAATGTAATGACAACTCAGTTAATGTTTGGATTCAGACAGACCACAAACACTTGGTTTTGGCAAACTTTCCAAACAAGCAACCTCTTGCAAAGTGATGTATCTAAGGATGTAAAGAAATTTTAAAAAAGAAATAACTTTTGCCCCACTTCCTTCTATTACTGCTGGAGCCATCACTGCTACAAATATAGGTTGCTGTATCTGCAGAATATCACATCAAACAGCCATGTCTAATATCTACTGTTATCATATATGTATCACAGAATGCTTAGGGAGGGAAGGGACCTCTAGAGATCATCTAGTCCAACCCCCCTGCTTCAGCAGGGACACCTAGAGCACATGGCACAGGGTGGCATCCAGGTGGGTTTGGAAGATCTCTAGAGAAGGAGACTCGACAACCTCTCTGGGCAGCCTGTTCCAGGGCTCTGTTACCCTCGCAGTAAAGAAGTTCTTCCTCACATGGAGGTGGAACATCCTGTGTTTCAACTTGTACCCATTACCCCCTCATTTCAGGCAACTACAGGCCAGTGAGCCTCACCTCCGTCCCCAGAAAAGTGATGGAATGGCTCATACTGGCTGTTGTCTCCAGGCACATGGAGGACAAGAAGGTGCTCAAGAGTAGTCAGCATGGATTCACCAAGGGGAAATTTTGCTTGACTAACCTGATAGCCTTCTATGATGAAATGACCGGCTGGATAGATGGGGGGAGAGCAGTGGATGTCGTCTACCTCGACTTCACCAAGGCTTTTGACACCGTCCCTCACAACATCCTCCTGGGCAAGCTCCGAAGTGTGGGATAGATGAGTGCACAGTGAGGTGGATTAGGAACTGGCTGGATGGCGGAGCTCAGAGGGTGGTGATCAGCGGTGCAGAGTCTAGTTGGAGGCCTGTAGCTAGTGGTGTCCCCCAGGGGTCAGTCCTTGGTCCGGTCCTGTTCAATTTATTCATCAATGACCTGGATGAAGGCACAGAGTGCTCCCTCAGCAAGTTTGCTGATGATACCAAACTGGGAGGAGTAGCCGATACCCCAGAGGGCTGTGCTGCCATCCAGAGGGACCTGGACAGACTGGACAACTGGGCAGTGAAAAACCTCATGCAGTTCAACAAGGCCAAGTGCAAGGTTCTGCACCTGGGGAGGAATAACCCCAGACACCAGTACAGGCTGGGGACCGACCTTCTGGAGAGCAGCTCTGCAGAGAAAGACCTGGGTGTCATGGTGGACAAGTTGACCATGAGGCAGCAGGGTGCCCTCGTGGCCAAGAAGGCCAATGGGATCCTGGGGTGCGTTAAGAAGAGCGTCTCCAGCAGGTCGAGGGAGGTGATCCTGCTCCTCTACTCAGCCCTGGTGAGGCCACATCTGGAGTATTGTGTCCAGTTCTGGGCTCCACAATACAAGAGGGATGTGGAGCTGCTGGAGAGAGTCCAGTGCAGGGCCACAAGGATGATCAGGGGCCTGGAACATCTGCCCTATGAGGAGAGGCTGAGGGAGCTGGGCCTGTTCAGCCTGGAGAAGAGAAGGCTGAGAGGGGACCTAATCAGTGTCTATAAGTACCTCAAGGGAGGGCGTGAGGAAGATGGTGCTGGCCTCTTTTCTGTGGTGGCCACTGACAGAACTAGAGGTAATGGCCACAAACTGAAGCACCAAAAGTTCCACAGGAACTTAAGGAAAATTTTTTTTAACAGTGAGGGTGATAGAGCACTGGAACAAGCTGCCCAGAGAGGTTGTGGAGTCTCCTTCTCTGGAGATCTTCCAAACCCACTTGGACACAATCCTGTGCCACATGCTCTAGATGACCCTGCATGTGCAGGGGGGTTGGACTAGATGACCTCTAGAGGTTCCTTCCAATCTTAAGCATTCTATGATTCTGTCACTGGCGATCATAGAGAAGAGCCTGGCCCCATCCTCCCTACACTCACCTCAGGTACTTGAACATGTTGATCAAATCCTCTCTCAGCTGCCTTTCCTCCAGATAAAACAGGCCCAGCTCACTTAATCTTTCCTCATACAACAAATGCTCCAGTCCCTTAATCATCTTTGTGGCTCTATGCTCGACCCTCTCTAGAAGCATCACATTCCTCTTGTACTGGGGAGCCCAGAGCTGCAGCCAATACTCCAGGTGTGGCCTCACCAGAGCTGAGAGGGGAGGATCCCCTCTCTCAACTTGATGGCAACATTTGTCCTGATGCAGGCCAAGATCCCATTGCCCTTCTTGGCCATGAGGGAACATTGCTGACTCATGGTTAACTTGTTGTCAACCAGGACTCCCAAATGCCTGTCTTTGGAGCTGCATGCCAGCAGGTCAGCCCCTAATCTGTACTGGTATTTTGGGTTATTCCTCCCAAGGCGCAGGACCGTGCCCTTGTCTTTGCTGAACTTCATGAGGTTCCTCTCTGCCCAACTCTCCATCCTGTCTAGGTCTCTCTGAATGGCAGCACAACCCTCGGGAGTGTTGACCACTCCTTCCAGTTTGGTCTTGTCCGCAAACTTGCTGAGGGCGCACTCTGTGTCCTCATTCAAGTCATTGATGAACAAGTTGAAGAGCACCAGGCCCAGTACTGACCCCTGTGAGACACCACAGGCCTCCAACCAGACTTGGCCCCATTTATCACTACCTTTTTGTCTCTGCCATTCACTCAGTCCCCAATCCACTTCACTGTCTTCTTGTCCAGTGCACACTTCGTAAGCTTTTCTATGAGGATGTTACTGGAGATGATGTCAAAAGCCTTGCTGAAGTCAAGGTAGACAACATCCACAGTTCTTCCATTGTCCCTCCAGCTGGTCACCTCATTGTAGAAGGCTATTAGGTTTGTCAGACATGGCTTTCCCTTGGTGAATCCATGCTGACTACTCCTAATCACCTTCTTTTCCTTGATGTACCTAGAGATGGTCTCTAGGATGAGCTGCTCCATCACCTTTCCAGGGACAGAGGTGAGGCCGACTGACCTGTAGTTTCCTGGCTCCTCCCTCTTGCCTTTTTTGAAGCCTGGAGTGATATTGGTTTCTTCCAGGCCTCCCCTGCCCTCCATGACTCTCAAAGATCATGGAGAGCAACTGAGCAATGACCCCTGCCAGTTTCCTCAGCACTCTTGAGTGCATCCCCTCTGGGGATTTATGGGTAGGTTTATGGGTGTCCAGTTTGCCTAAATAATCCCTAACCCAATCCTCCTTGACCAGCGGAGAGTCCTTCTCTCTTATCTCTGGGCTCTGTAGTTCTTGGGGACTGGCCCTAGTAGTAGAAGCAGAAGCAAAGAAGGCATTTAATAACTCTGCCTTCTCTGCATCCTCTGTCACCAAGGCACCCTCTCCATTCAGCAGTGGACTAACATTTTCCCTAGTCTTCCTCTTGCTGCTGATGTAATTATAGAAGCCCTTCCTGTTGCCCCTGACATCTCTCGCTAACTCTAATTCCAAATGGGCCTTGGTCTTCCTTGTTGCATCCCTGCATTCTCTAACAATGTTCCTGTATTCTTCCCATGTGGCCTGGCCCTTCTTCCACATTATGTACATGCTCTTTTTCTCACTGAGTTTACTCAGCAGCTCCTTGCCCATCCACACACGTCTCCTGCCCATCTTGCTCAACTTCTTCCTTATAGGAATGCACTGATTCTGAGCTTGGAGAAAGTGGTGCTTGAATAGTAGCCAACTCTCCTGGACACCCTTTCCTTCTAGGACCCTTGCCCAGGGGATTCCTCCAAGGAGCTCCCCGAAGAGGTCAAAGTTAGCTCTCTCAAAGTCTAGCATTGCAATCCTACTTCTTGCCCAGCCTCCTCCTCGCAGGATTGTGAATTCCATCATCTTGTGGTCACAATATATCTATATAAATGTAGTGTTTAATCATTGTGATTGTAATCAGAAAACAACAGTTTGGTGTTTTTTTTTTTTTTTTTTAAAAAAAAAAAAAAAACCCACAACACTACTTGAGGAGGTCACACTTTGAGATATAACGGGATACTTCTAGCTTGCTCATACACTTTTAAATACAAAAATGAGTAACTTTCATATTAGTACAGTCTTCACTCTTCTCTCTAGTCATTCTTATTTATCTCCCGTTTTAGCTAAACATAGTTTGTCTACCACAGGTTTCAATCACTCATGGAAATAACACATACGATTGACAGTTCTGACTCAGACTCTAACATACACACACAAATGAGTGTTAGACATGAAAACTGAGGAGAGTGCTACTACAGCAAAATCACTTAATTGCTTAACAGCAAGGATGATGCTAGTAAGAAACTCCAAGGCTACTGACAGAATGTGCTAACTACTGCACATGGTAACATGCCCTCAAGTCCCACCGGACAATGCCAGTCAGGTTAAAGTGGACTGCTTAAGTGCTTATTACTTATTTAAAGTTCTTCTGGAATCTATTTTTCACAATATAAAAAGGCTTCTTAGAAGAAAGCCTGTACATGCAACAGAGTTTTTGTACCAAAGTCTTACTTTGGGAGCATGCTTGTGGGAAAGGGAGGAAATTGCTAACAATTGAAAAGAAACTGAGATGGAGACCTCCATGCAGGGAGCCTCATGTCTCTATGGCTCCCCCAAGACCTGACATAGAATCTGTTGTTTATTCTAAGAGTCTTTCCCACCCAGAAAAAATGCAAAGACACATCAAAACTAGTAACCCCTCTGTGGGAGGAGACGCTTACGTATCCAGTTATGCTCTCACCACTTGCAACAAAAATCTCAAGCTCACAGGAGCTTTGGCAATAATAAACTTCTCTGTATTTCAATATTGGCCTCTCTTTGTTCAGTTAATTCAGTTTTCTTCCACCTTAGCTTCAAACAAAGGTTTGGGAAAGAATAATGAAAGGCAAAACCAAACTGAGTCCAAAGAGATAATAATCTCTCTTTCTTAATGTTAACTCTGATAGATGTGACAAAGTTTCTTTCTCAGCGCTCACAAAGTCAATAAAAAGATTCCATTGACTAGAGCTAATCGAGCTTTACTAAAAACTGCAGTTAATTAGACACCGAGGTTTTCTTTCTTCTAGTTCAGACTGGTTTTGCATTTTATTACAAACAAGTCAGAAGTCAGAAGGCCAGTAGTGCTTAATTGCTAAAAGAAGGAAGAGGCTGATGTTTCCCTTTGTGTGAATGTCTCTGTTATTGGGCAATTAAAAACCCTGCCTGGCTGTGATACTATGACACTTCCCAGTCAATTTATCAACATGCACTGGGTAATTAGTACAAATTTAATACTTGCTAGGTGTTCCTCAAACTTATTTAGAAGCGGGCATGCAGGCTGCACATTTAGGCACTTATGCCTGATCAGCAGCAGATTGTGATCTCAACCTCATTAACCCTTATGTTGATTTGGGGTAGTATCTGTCATATAAAGCAAGGATTGCTTAAATGCTTGTTCTGTAAAAGGGAAAAATTGAATTTTCCTGCCATTGAGATCAATCAGCTTGCTTTCTGAGCGGAAAATGTGAGCTAGAATCTGAGTAAGAACAAACAAACCTGTAGAAATCTGTGTCCAGTCTTCTACAGTTTACATGTTATTTTCTGTAAGAAGAAATGTATTTGGAAAAGCAAATCTTACTCTTGATATGCTATTTTATACTGTTTTGTGGCTAGGAAGGTCCAACTGTCTTTACAGTTCCTCACTATGTTGCATCTGGTACAGCATCAGTTGATATGCAGAAGTTATTGGCAAACCCTGCCACTGTGAAGTAGATGGTAAATTAAGATACTTTGGCCTGAAAATTCTGCCCATTATACCAAGACAAAATACTTGCAACCTTGTGACAGATTTCTTATGCTGAAGTTGTGCCCAGAATATTTAAAGGTGAAGCTTCTTTTAGACTAGGATTTTGACCTGATGTTCTTGTTGACTATAATAACCATAAAATCCAGTTATTTAGAAAATGTACCAGTAGTTTCATTTCAGTACAACCCAGCTGTACAATATGCCTTTATACTTTATACTTTTAAAGGGAAGTATCAAAAGAAAGGAATGCTGATGGAAGGATTAATGAAATGTGTATGCCTTTTTCTCCTCTCCTGGCAACAGAATTCTTTCTTTTGCTAAAACTATTTTAACTGATTAATGTCAGTATTTTTCTTGTATGACTCATATCACTTTCTGTGGGGGAAAGAAATTTCACTGAAGAGGAATAAGTTATATTGAATTAATATATCATAAAAAAGAAACCAGACTTTGTTTTATTTTTAGTATCAAATTTTATCATGGTGACATACATGTAATTCAGATCCGTCAATTAAATTTTAGCCAGGATTTTAATCCTAAGCTTTTTAAAAATATGTTCAGTTGAAATATGGTGCTTTTGAAATAATAATTCAACAAAAATATTACTTTTCACTTTTTGGCCGATATATAAAAAAATGTAGGAAGCATATGAAAGAGAAAGAACAAGTAATTTCAAACAAAACAATTTAAATCTAAAGAAAAGAATATCCTGACAAGACAAAGGAACAGATTCTGCCTTCAGTTAGTCATGGGAGCAATTCAGAAATTACTTGGCTATGAAAATGGTAGACTGAGACAGAAAGTTGTTGTCCTCAATAACAAGCAAGTTTTTTTGCCTTGTATCTGCTTTTGGAGAAAAGATTTGCATGTTCTCATTATTTCTAAAGACTCATGAGAAAGCAGAGCAGTGTGCTCACTGTCCCCACAGTTTACACAAGGAGAAGGTTTCTGTTTATCATAATGATCCCTTCAATGACAGCTTTTTAATCCTAAATTAAAAAGAGCAAGACAGCTGCATTTGAAACCCTTCTTCCAGATGTGGTAGTGCTTGGTTGCTGCTTTTTCATGGAATTCAGGGATTGGTTTAATTAGACTGATGGGACTTTGGGTTGTGCTTAACAATTAACTCTGTTAATCAAGCTGATGTGTCCAAATGTTCCTTTTGGGTATTAATGTAAAAATTTTCTCTTGGTAATTCTTTGCTCTCCACTTAAAATAGCAGACTGGAAGCTCCTTCCATGATCTATAGCCCATGTTTAACATTTTAAGAAAAAGATATTAAATTCAATGCCTCCTTTATTAAAGTGTAAAGAATTGATATTATCGGAGAAGGATAAAAAGATACAAGCAAACAGATTATTAATTTATGTTAGTGTACTGTGTACATTAATATTTTTAAAGGTTCATCAAGAAAGACTAGAAATTCTACATTACTAAATACTTCTTAAAATTGCAACTTCATTGATTCATCAATTCAACCATAATACTTCACCCTTTAATTTGTATGGCTCATGCTGCAGTTTGATCCTGTGAGGGATTACGTCTCAATTTAGTAAAGTTAATACTTTATGCTTTGACTTCATACTAGCACCTAGTTATTTATGGAATCAGATCGAAGACAGTAGATTTTGTAGCTGCTAAAGGTCAAAAAAAAAAGAAGAATAAAGTATGTTGCAAAACAAGTAATTTACCTTGCAAAGAAAGGTAGAAACAACAGAACAATATACATTGATGTTATGCAACTAAATAACGTGCCATCACCATCACATGTCACCAAAGCAGGTAATGACTACAAGTTGCTGTTTTTCGTAGTATATTTAAGTGTTACTGGACTCAAGATAAATGTTCTTTTTGCTTGTTTGGCAACTGAAACAAGATATAGTATACTAGCAGTAATTCTAACACAAAAATATCAGGTGTATAGATTGGTTATGAATTTTAACCTTCTGGGGGATAAAAAGGGTTAGATTCAGTAAATGACTCGGTGCACACCAACTGTGTGCCATGGTTAGTTTTCATGGTTAGCAGCTACCATTGACATAGGAATCATCCTCCTTTCCCCTCTCTTTACTACTTGTTCTGCAGGCTTTAGTTTATCTCAGAGGGAATCAAAACAAGTTATTTAAATTCTAAGAACGAAGTAAAAAATCACCAGGCAATATCTTCTTGTTTTGCTATAGCAAAAGTTTAAGTACATCTGTATCCTTGAAAGCAGTCGCCTGTACTAGGTGCAGTATAACAAAAAGTCCTTTACAGGCGTTAGTGCCTGATGAAGGAGAGCCTGCCCATCCAGCAGTTCTCACAGTGCATGGGATCTTTTTCAACTCTTCAATCTTTCAGACATGCTGTGGATAGCTTTCTGTCTTTGTGAACCAGAGACAGAACTGCGAAATGGAAGAAGATAAGGCTGCTCTGCAATAGCTCAGATTCTGCCTGTCTGGCCCATAAAATCTAAGAACATTCTTGTTTCCTTTCCCATGGTCATAAACTCTAGAGAGAATGTGGAACTTGTGTCAAAGGGGATGACTACTGATTTAATGAATTATGTTGCTTATCCTTATTTAAGAATTTGTCTGAATCAGAAGATTGCTATCAGAAACCACCTCCTCTGCCAAAAAGTTTTTTTTAAGGCCTGGTTTGAGATGGAGAAAACCCTGCCCAACTTAAGTCTTCTTGAACTCCTTTTCTTTGTTATCCATATGCATTCTTGGCTCTTGACAGTAGTAGTGTTCAAAAGGATCAAACTCAAGTTGATTTTTCTACTGATGCTTCATGTAATTTGATAATTTATAAGCTATACTGAAATCAAATGAGGGATGAGAACCTCACTGTTGGGTAGAAAGGACAATACAAAACCTATTAGAAAATGCTGTAGCAGAATAATTGTGTAGGGAGTCCTGTGGCTGATTCTTCTGCTCCTGAAGGCTCAGTTAGTGAGACAGACCTCTCTTGGGGTCCACTGACTGTCACTAGGGAACCACAATAAAACATGAACAAAAAGCAAATCAGTGTTCCAAAAATGGGCATGCAAACACACTCTTCCCCTGTTTTCCTGGGAAAGCAGCTATTACAGATGGCAGCATATGGGTCACTACTGTCCCTTAGGGACACTGAATGCTAGCAAGGGACTGACTTTATACTTGCAATAGCCTGGCAGTATTTAGCATTTGCGGGCAATTGGATAGATTTCAATCATTGTTCTGTTCTGAATAAGTAAGTGCTAGGGCACTGCATGTGTAACTATTTTCATAAAGGGTAATACAACTTTTATGAGTATTAGCCTATTTCTTTCTGGCTTTTATATATATTTTAATTTTTACCAAATATAAATCAATTTATAAAGTGCATATGAATAAAAATTAAAAACATACAAAACCAAATTATCCAAAGTATTACAGTTAATTTCACTAAATTCAAGCATGGTGACAATATTTTGATGAGACTTTGTTATTATTAGCTACAGATAAGAAGCTCAAGTAATCACTCTTTCTCTGCTAGTCTGCATGGCATAATTCCCCAGACTTTTAGGAGCTGATGACATAAAAGATACTTGTTTCATGACAAGAATTCTCATTAAAGTGTGATTTGACACCAGCTATTTCTGATCCTTTTAAGACCCAGAGCTGTAATACAGCTTGTTCCACAGAGATTAAAATCTGTGCTTCCAAAGTGCTACTCCCCTGGCATAATCCTTTCCAGTCCCTCTCTAGACCCTGGAATAATGTTCTTATTTCACTCTCCATGTATGAGTTTTCTGTGAGCTACTTTCTTTGCTATACTGTATATATATACATGCACATATATATATATTTCATAACCGACCATACACAGAACAGGATCTGTAATAGAGTATGTATGTGCTAAGTATAGATAGCATATAACAAAATACTTGATATTTATAACTGGAATTTTACATGAAAGGAAGGCAATACCTGGTGATAATCAGAATGCCAGCAGATGCCATTTTCTAATAAGTTGTCAGGTAACCAATGTCTTGTAGACAACTAAGCTAAACAGAATGCTGGATAGAAAATTTGTATGGGAGGGATGTTAGCTGCATTTATGAAGTCATACCAACAGGAGTATTTGTTTTGCTACTGCTCAGCTTCTGGTACAAATTGCTGTGAAGCATGTTCTCCTTTCTGATTCTGTATAGAAGAAAGCATTTTCATATATCTGTGGTAAAAATGATTTTTAAAGTTCCCATATAAGTAACAGGGAAGGAAACATCAGTCTTTCTAGTGTTTGTTTAGCAGTTACACTTCAAAGATTCTCTGAAAGCCAAACAACTCCAGGAAAAGGAACACTGAAACATACCAAGGATGCTGAACAGATGAAAGGATTTCAAAAGCATCTGTTGATTAAATAGCAGGTCAACAATGATGGGAACCAAATACATAGTTGCAAATTCAAAATAAAGGTGTGGGGGGACCAAATATCTCGAGTTTGACAAATATTAATTCTTCCACAGATAAATTTCTAATGATGCACTAGAGAAATGGGGACCGTTATAACATTTCCAACCTATGCTCCTGCCTCATATAAACCATCCCTACAGCTATTTGTAAGTTTTCAGAACGTTGTCAGATAACTCATGACAACAGAGAGTGCTGTTGAAGTACAGTCACTGTGGACATTATTGCCTTGAAGCTGCAGAAAACAATCCGAACTTTTCATTAGACTCTCCAAATATGACAATGTAATCTCTTATCCATCCTTTTCATTCAGAAATAAAACTTTTGCTAGCTCACACTTGTTTCTGAAACTACTGACATTCTGATAAAACATGTATAATGCATGAACACAGTTGCATTTCTTTCTCATGAAGCCTTGTGTTTATTACAGTATTTCTTCCTCTAAGAGCACTGTAGACTTGTGATGAAACTTGTGATAAAACTTCTTCAGAGCCAGAATCTATTTGCTTAGTTAACCTTTTAAATATTTTATTTGATACCATAGCAAGACACACCACTATTTCATTCAAATAGTCTTAGAAAAATCCAACAAAATAAAGATATATTTCAATGAGGACAAAATTACGGGAAGTGTTAGTGTTACTATGAGGCTTAACAAAGCTGATAAATAAGATATTTTAAATTCTCTGCTTAAATGTGTGACAATGGTCCTCAGTAACACACACAGTTTAGGAATGAAACAAAGTAGTAAAGATATTAAGTGACAAAGAATGGACTGTACCAACCCAGCAAACATAGCACATTCCATAATAGCAAGTTTGATTACAGTAGTCAAAGATTTTCATAATAATTACAGAATGTCTAGTAACCATCTTGTTCCCTGGAATACTTCAAATACAAGCACAGCCATGAATTGAACTTCATAGTTCCGGTAAGGCAAAACTTCCTCTGCTATAAATATGAGTTCTGAAATCAATACTGGTAAAGTTAATTTGGTTTATAACACTACTTTGGTCAGATACATTCAAGAGATTGGCAGACCTAGAAAAATCACCACCTTAGACCCCAATTGCCCTCCATAGCCTCTTTACATTTTTTTCTTGCAGTACTGAGGGATTCTAGAGCCCCTCTCCCAGCACACTGCTTAGTGGAAAATGTCCTGGGAGGTGGTTCTACATCCTGCTCCTATCAGATGTTAATCAGATTACTGCAGTCTGCCAAAAAAAAAAGAAAAAGAAAAAAATCAGTACAGAGATTAACCTGGGAGTCACAAGGGTGACCAACTCTAGTGTGAGGAAGTCATATATTTGCCTTCAGAATTCAAATACACTCCCAGTGAGAATAAACTCTCATGGTTTTGTGCTTGGAGCTGGTTTTTAAGCAAAGGCAAAATATGAAGATGTGGCCCCCCCCACGGCATTCTCATCCAAAACCATCCTCTTAACCCTCGCTACTCTTTCTGCAAATGAAGATGCCTTTGAAAAGTAATTTCACTGAAGTTAACACTAAGCATATGGATGAAAAATAGATGACTGAATACTTGCAATAAGTGTATTGTTAGTATGATTAAAAGAGGGGGAGCTGAGAAGTGAAATACTTTGTCTCCTTTCCTCCTCACATGAAACTCAGGGGCTTTCCTGAAATGCTTTTAATGCTTTTATCAATTCTGTTGCACAAAGCTATATTAAAAAAAAAATGTAGTCCAGTTGCTTGATGACATTCTTTGGATAAAACTTCCTTCCATGGCTTAGATCTAATATAGCTTTTGCTATTTTTATTCCTATTGTTATTGCTGTAGCCACAGATATAAATGCAGATATTGGCATATGGGAAATTCACAACTTTTTCTTTCTTTCTCTCCTCCCTCTCTCCCTCCTTCAGGCTGGAAATAAGGCTGAAATACAGCCAGGACACTGCAGAAGGGCTTTGAAAGCAGCTTGCAACTGAAATGTTTGCATAAGCTGAAGTCATGGCTCCACGTAATAATACAGACTTGCATTGTCAATGGATAAATAATGTAAGCGTGTAACTAGACATAACTATTACTGTAGACAGATACATATTTAAAAATGTAAGATAATGAGCCACAGATAGGTACTGATATATGCACTGGCATGTGAATTATACCATACAGCAAAGTGAGGCTATATTTGCAAGACGGATGGGCATACTTATGCTAACAATAATCTGGCCAGCATTAATAATTCAATGGCTGCCATAGGATAAGATGCCTGGTAATTCTGAGGATATTTTCTGGTTGCTTGAGCCTGTGCAGTGGTGTCTCCACTGCCTTTGTGAGCCTATCTAATTACAATAATTTACCTGTGATATGATCACACAGCTAGGTGGGCAGAAAGGCCTAACGAAATTGTATTAATCTTCCCAATCACAGAAAGCAGCAGTGTGGGAAAGGACGGCCAACAGACCTGAATCGTCCTTGGCAGCCAGAATGGTGAGTGGTGGCCCCTGGCACCTGCTGCATGTGAGAGGAAGTAGCTTCTCATTATGAACATAAGATTAAGTATTTACTACAGGATCTAAATGTGTTTGCTAAGAAATTCTATTCAATAACAAAACTTTTAGAAGAAATATATTGTGGTGGTTTGTCTCTGCTGAAGGGCATCTTAATACTGAGCTACACCTTTTGTTAATATTTAAATATGAGTCAGACAAAACCAGTGTGAATTTGCATTCATAATTCCTTTATGAAAAGATAATTTGACATGCTCACCTCCTCTTTGCTCTGCGTTCAGCTTTAGTTGCAAAGCTCATTTACTGTGCTAATACCTTTACCCCTTAAAAATGCCTGTTCCTGCCACGTCTCATGATGAATACCCATTTGTAAACAAAGTAGTGATTCATTATTATAGCTGAAGGGCATCGTTTTACCTGGATGTAAATTCATCATTTTTTAATGCCTCACAGCTTGATGCTGGAAATCTCATCAAGCACTCTGAAAGCTTTGCTGACGCAGACTGATGATCCAAACAATTAACTTAATAATGGCATCGGCAACTGGAGGTTCACATCAACAGCAAAGGAATAGGCCAAGTTCATCCCTAGCATAAGCCTAAAACTCAAAGGAGGTAGGCTGGGGATCAATCAATTTACTTCAGACAATCTATTTGACTCCCTTTTCCTTGTTCTGAGCTATTTTGGGGGGTCTAGCTGTATTGTAAAAGTATCGTAGACAAAACATTGAAGTGTATTTTTTTTAAAAAAAGGTTAGGTACTAACCATTATAAACAGAACATTACTTTCTCAGAATGGTTTTAGAAAAGCTAATTGTCTCTGCATACTGTATGACAGCTCAGCTGCAGGTACATATTTTTCAAGTGTTAATTATTACTCCTCATCTGAAGTGGCAGTTGCCCATGTATATAATTCTCGTCTGCTCCACTGCATAGCTAAATGACTTCCAAAACCTTAGGAGTTTGTTTGTTTGCTTTTGATTTGTGGAATATATACCTCTATGCATTTCTTACTATAGAACAGTTACTTATATTCTATAAGAATATTCTATAGATGCAGTGGTGAGAAGCCACTGATGAACCAAAGGTACCATCTGAATTCCGTCTGAACAAATCACAGCTGTTTTAAGGGGGATCTTCTCCTGTGGGCTCTGAGGGCTTCTAGAGGACTGCAGTCATGACAACTGCCTCTTTCTGCAATGTTGGTTCTATTAATCTCTGCCTCTAAAGAAATCCAAAGAACTAACTCTTAAAAATATGGATCTTAGTTCTTCCTTAGATTTCTGGTGATAGCTTAACAGCATGTCTAATGTCTTGTGCTGACTGACGTAATCATAGTGGGCAAACAGGGCCTGGAAACTGCGAGTTTCGAGCTGGAGACTGACAAATGAATACCTTATTTTTCCTGAAGAGAGCCAGGTGCTTGGAGCTAGATATAAAGGACTTAGGTATTGCCTTGAAGCTAGCTGTTTCATTCTGCCTTTGATGGTAATAAATGGAAGAAATTCATGACTTAGGAAAAAAATGTATTCAGACTCCGAAAGTGACATCTGCCACCCTCTAGCTTCATTTTTTCTGTGCTTTTGTCATTTTTTATGACACTGATAATTTCCACAGTCTTGTCATTCCTTCCCTCCACCAAAGTTATTTTAACTCTTATTTTGAACAAATTCTTCAGATATTTCATAGTGGTTGATATGTCTTCAGTGATATACTTAAGATTCCCAAGTTAACACTAGTTCTTTTCCTCTTGTTCTGGCATCACAGAAACAGGGTGAGTGCTGGGCTAAGTAATTCTCCTGACTGTAAGAAATCAGGCTCGGCTACACATAGGCACTGCTTGTATTTGCCGGGTCATCTGTACACCTTAAAAACCTTCCAGTTGCGATTACATTGCAGTACCAGCTATAATATTCATGTTAGGTGTGAAGACACTCGTCATACTTCAGGATTTGTAATAATTTTAGGGCAGTTATCAATGCAGCAGGACAAGCACGTTGTATGTGCACTGCATTTTCTTGTATTAAGATGCTGGACACATTCGAAATGAGGTTGTTCTCAACAGAAACAAAAGTCATTCCAAAAAACTGGATATTAGGGATAGTTAAAACATAGATGCTGAAGTGAAGATGCTGATATTCAAGGCTTGGTCAAAGGCACATATGTGTACATGCATGCAGTACATACATGTACATATATAACTACAGAAAAGACAAACTACTGTGCTGTTCTATAGACCCAACAATAATGAAAATATTACTAAGGGAGTGAAATTTGTCAACTAATGAGACTCAAGACAAATTTCTTAACAGATATTTCTTATATCAAATAGATGCTTTGCCTTCTCTGATTATGAATTGGGAATTCATGATTTGATTCATTGATTGACATCGTTTTGGTAGTCTCATAAAAACCAAATTCTTGCAGTAGATTTTTCTTACACACAGCAGCTGGTAAAATATATTTATGGCCTTGAGTTCCCTTTGGTGAAATGATATTAGTGTTCTCTGTTCATGACATAATTAAGGTTGTGCTAGCACATCAGTCATACCCTGATGAACCCATATCCCATTTTCTCTGCCATTTTAGGCTACTCTCCTTGCAGTAACAAGTGACTACTGTACTACTAGCTGACCTGACCTGACCACCTGCTGTACTCCAAATGATTTACTATTTATTGCAAATCTCAGTAAGCTTCCAGTCAGCTGTTAGTCTTTATTTTCACATGTCCAAAACATGTGATGTGCTAAATTTTACTCTTCTAGATAATGTCTTTAGCTTCAAGGTTCACTGTTAAACACTGCTGAGACATCCTTCAAGAACAGTTATCAATTTCCTTCTAGAATAAAGTCACAACCTAAATCGAGAACTTCAGCAGTTTATACCTAGGACAGCAAGTACCCACAACAGCAAGAAAATAGCAGATTGAGATACTAGTTAAGTCTGGAAATAGAGAAGGGTCAAATGCACATTCCATTGTAACATAATACCCCAAATTTATTTGTTCCATCTTTAATTTATTTGTAGGACTCTTCAAATCTAGGATCATGCCAATAGTATTTTTTTAAATATAATATATGCCTTGTCCCAAAAATGACTCCTCAGTTCACAAAATATACAATCTACATATAAAACCAATGAGTTACAGCCATTTTTGCAAAAGATAATTAGAAACAAATAGCCCTTTGCACAGACACTGAAAAGAAAGTACTCAATATAGTAGTATTTTCAATATTACTATGTCTATATATACTACTGTCAATTTTCACTGATTTTTCATAGAGAAAATACATCATCCGTTCTACAGCTCAATTTAAGCTTTTTGCTGCTTTTCAATTCCACAAAAAAAAAAAAAAAAAAAAAGCAAGTTTAAATCCGGTCCTCAAAATAGAACTTGAATGCACCGATACAGATATTCGGAGGTACTGGTATAGAAATATGCCACAGTCTATTGTTATTCCATTTCATTTTCCATGTGCAAAAATACTAATGCCAATCACTCTTTTAAAAATGGTACAGAGTAAAAAAGTGCTTATACTGACTTCCATCTAAGTAGGAAAAAAAATGGTTTTAGGCTAAGTTTTCTTCAATCCATTTTTTTTTCTTGTAGTTTAAGGAAATAAAGCCTGCTTACTAATTAGCATCCAGTATCAGCAATAACTCTTGTAAGTTTTATTAGATAAGAAAGCCAGTAAAATGTTATACCCCTTAACCATTTACTTTGGTATTTATTTTGTTAGTGTGAATAACAATTCAAGTACCTGGCATGGCATTTGAATGTGTACCATTTATTTTTGTTATCCAAGTCATCCATAATTTTTTTTTATGATTAGGATGAAAAAACGATAGATCTTTAGTCAAGATAAATGACTTCTCTTAAAAAAATACATCTTTGCAATAAATATTTTAACGTAGTTAAACTTTTTTCCTTCAGTAGCTAAAGTCAGGCAAAATGGCAATTGAAATTAATGGAACTGTGTTGGCGTATAACTGGCGTTATAGGAACAAAGCCTCAGATTCCCAATGTAATACTTCTTAATAGTAAGTCATCCCAATTTGACTGCATTCACAAGAGATGCAAATGCTTTAGCTCAGTAACTGCAGTAATACTGTTTTTTTTCATTATAATATCCATGCTGAACAATAGTGAACCTCAATGCCCGAGCTTATCCTACTAGCTTAAAAAAACCACAATTTAAAAAAATATCACCATGCCTACTTCTTTCACATAAATCAGAGAGCCACCTTGCTTTTGCATCCCTTTTCAACAGCTAAAAATTGCTGGCATCATTAACTCACTTCATATTATGCTATTTCTCTTTCTGCCCAACCTGTCACCTCTTCATTTTCTCCTGCATCCCCAAGCTTGACAGATGCAGCTGCAGGAATACTTTTCTATTTCTTGACTTATTCAGATTCTGCTATTTTGCCAGCTTCCTCCTGAGAGCGCTGCTGCATCATGAGCCTATTTTCTGTGGCTATAATTAGAACTATCATAGACTTTCAAGCATCACAAGAACTGTGGTGTCCTCGAGATATATATTGTGTCCTAGAGATACACTACTTATTTCCAACTTAGTCCATGATTTATTGATTTATTTACGATTGATGAGAACATGTGGCTTTTCCAAAGGAAATGCATACAGCCCACATTATGGTGGACTACATAGCTGTCTTTTTAATACTGGTAGGGAATGCATCCTATTTGTATACAGTGTAGTCAGGACATTATACATTGCATATATTCACAACTTCTGAACTCTGAACAACTTCTGAACAACTTCTGAATCAAGCAGATTTATATGCTGTTCGGCTGTATGTGATTTTTTAGAGCTGTTGATCATAGCTATTCTTTAGTGTATTTTCCAAGGCTTCATATAAAATTGACCTACAACAAATAATGAGCATTTTTCTTTTAAAAATATTATTCAAAGGACAATTACGTAATAGTAGTGATTGCCCCATGAATAGATTGATATTGAACCATATCAGAATCACAAAACTGTTGATACAGCATTCATTATGAAATCAGAACACAATTAATTCTAAAACCATGATTTCTAAAAGGTCTTACAATCAAATAAATTTGGTGACATTACTGGCCTATCTGAAATTTTGTTTAAAGACTCTTTGTAAAAATACAAAATAAGTAAAACCATCAGAAAGATCTAAAAAAGTAACGCTACAGTTATCAAATTGCAAAGTCCATAGTGGAGCTCTATCAATCACTAGCCTTAGTTCTATGCACTTCAACATTTTTAGCAATGGTCTAGACAAAATATAGAAGTACTACGGGTGGCTCAAAAATTACTGTATTGGTAGAAGCTATATTGATACTTGTATTTCAGACATGCAGAATTGTCCAGATCTGTTCCTCTACATTTAAACTTTGAAAATACGCTCTGTGGTGCACTCTGCAGTTGTAGTACTGTAACTGTCGTGCCAGAGGATATGTTAAAAGCAAACACGGATCCTGTCCTGCCCACACTCTTCAGTGGGAATTAGATGTAGCCTATGTAGAATGAATAATATATTTTAATACAACTTAAATACATGCTTTTTGAAGCTAGGATCAGTGCGTTTAGTTCACGAAGGATGGAATAATATATGAATGAAAGAAAGGAGTGTGAAAGAGACTTACAGACCAACTGTGTACCTTCACTTGAACAAGTTCAAGTATTTATGTCATGTTATGGCTAAGACCAGCAGCAGTCCAGAAAGAGAGCTCGCTGGTTATGCAAAGATCTAGAGTATGTGGTATATACCAGGAAGAGACGATAGATGAAATACCAGCTACAGAAGAGTATTTGCTTCTCACATCTATCCCTAAAATGTGCAGGTTGATTTCAAGCATTTCTGTTCCCTTTAGTGTCAACTCATATTGCAGATGATTTAGACACATGAGACTGGTTTCTGTGGGAAAGACCATTTGGAATTGTGCTTGAAAGAGAGCCACAACAGGCCCCGAACTGATCAGGGAAATGAGGCTGCTGTGGCACTGAATGAATAAAATAGAGTTTATCAGTCCTAGCTAGTTTGGATTATTCAAATATACATTTGCTGTCCAGATAGCGAAGACTGAAATGAAAGGGCTACAGATAGTAAAAATATAAAACATGAGTAACATTTTACAATGTACAATGTATCAGCAAGGTGGTATTGATTGACTAAAAGTGAGCAAAAACCCTACAACTGTGACCACCAGTAGACAGAGCACCAGAGAGCTCTTTCTGGATTATCTGTAAAGCTGCTCTTAGTGCAGAATCAAATCTATGTTGTTTAGAGATACAGATAGAGATAGGTGCAGGCAGAGCCAAGGTGCATTTTGGTCAGATTAAAGTATATCAGAGGCTTTTTTGGATCAAGTAAACGATGCCAAATGAAAAAAAGGAATCCCTGAATCTCTTAGGGCTTACTTTTCCCAAGCTACTTAGTGTCTAATTGTAAACAAACAGCATTGAAATGTGCAGATAATACAAATGTACATACAGCCACAAAGTGCAAAACGACTCAGACACGGCTACAGGCAAAGAGGCTGTTTTCCCCCAAATTAATCTTGTTAATACTAGTCTTTGCTTATAATTTGCAGATGTTTCTATTCTGGCTAGGATCTTAGAAATATTTCTATGTAATATCTGCCAATTTAATTAATAAGACTGCTTACTCCCTCTTCCACATCATTAATGAAATAATGTAAGTAAGGCCAGTTCTAACACTAATCCCACGGTGCCTTGGCAAACACCTCCCATACAACATCATTTATCATATCCTTTGTTTGGAGATTGCTTGAAAATACAGTGAAAGAAAATGAGGCTGCCCACCTGCTTGGCTCTGCTAACCACAGGGAGCATATTACACCAATTACTGAAAAACTTCACAGACTTTATTTGCTTCTTGCTGCAATTCAGAAAGTGAAGAGCGTTGACAAGGTTCTAGAGAAGAGCTCTAACCCTTTTAGTTCTGGATACCTGAGGCATGGGTTCAGCAAGCAGGCTCAGGCTACATGGTTGTGGAGACAATTTAGAGAATCACATTCCTACTTTTTAAAAGAGGCACTACTGAATTATTTGAGGTAAAGAGATGCAAAATCTCAGTTAAAAAAAATACTAAAAAAAATTCAGCTCCTAAGAAAACTTAAAGTGCTCCCAAACCAGAGAATACCTGACTGAAAATGACTTCAGAAAGTCAGCACAAATAGTATAATTAGTGTCAAATTGTAAACAAACATTTGCATCTTGCATCTTTGAGAGCAAAATTTATTTAGCATTATTTAAACTGTGTTTAACTTTGGGATTCTTAGTCCAAAGACTTCTACAAACAAGATACTCAAGATAACTTCTTTCCCCAGACAATGATCTGCGTAATAGTTCTCCATCACTGAATCATTTTTCATGAGAGTGGTTTGCATCCCTTCCTTCCTATAATCTGTTGCCCTCTCTTCTCTGGAGCAAACACAGCTCCCTCTGCCTCTCCCTTATACTTCATGGGCTGTGGCTTCGAGGGCTACATGGTGGCCCTCAGCTGGCCCTTCTCAAGTTTTTCAGTGCTTTCCTTGTCCTGAGGAGCCCAGCCGTGGTCTGCGTGACCTCCAGACACCCGCTGGGCGCAACGCGGCCGCCCTGCGACGGCGCTGCCGGAGCGCTGCACCTGCCGCAAGGGCGCGGGGCCGCCTCACCTCCCACTGCCACCCGGCCCTCCTGTCCCACCGCGGAGCTTCGCCTGCGGAGCCCTCTCCTGCTGCGCAACTACTGCAGCTCCCTCGTAGCTCCCTCGTACTGTAGCTCCCTCAGCTCTACAAAACACACGACGTCAACATACTACATCTCTGCACTCTGAAACATAGCACATTATTAAGCAATCTTTAAAGCTCATGTTTGCTTCTGTTTTCTTTTTTTCTTTTTTTTTTTTCCTTCTTCCTTTCCCTCTAATCTCTAGTTTCTTCTTAGAAAATTCTTAGCTGGAGTATGGACAGGCTGTTCCTTTCCTGAAAGGTAGCTAGGAAGAAAAATCTTTTTCCACTCACCACATGACAGAAATTTGAATAGAGCTAAAGCTTTTCATCTAATTTCAAAATTGCCTTATTCCTTTAGTCCATCCTTCCCTGCTGATTTGTTGCCCTTGACTGATGGTTCAAGAGTAAAATTGCAACTGCAAGCTCTGTGGACCAGGGCTTGTACGGCTTCGTCAGGGAGCCTCGCACCACTTTTGGGCATAATGAAAACAGCATTTTGGAAAGGGGAAGTAAAGTTTGTAAGAATGGGCACTTGAATGACTTTCATCACCCATTTTGCGTTTCGCTATTGCATTCTTGCATAACTTGCTGATAGAGGTGAAAGTAAAGGTAATAAATAAATACCTTTTACGTATGGAAGGCATTCAGTTTTGTTTAATTTACAGGTACTGTTTGAGGAGCTATGAATCATGTTAGAGATTTAGAAGGATTACTGATAGAGAAGAGTGTAACCTTTCCTCCAATGGAACAGCTGTTATGAAAAATCTCCATAATAACAGTTGCTTTTAATTATATCAAGAACTGCAAAGCCTTTTAGCTTCATATCAATAATGCAGTTTTGATTCAAAAGTCGCTAAAGAGATAATCCTCAGACTTTTTTTTTTGGCAAGGCCAGTTTGTGAATAGCAATGATTTAAATCCCGATGTCATAAATTTTTGAAAGGAAGGAAAGAATAGTCCTCTTTTTTTTTTTTTCTCTCTCTCTGAGCATGGACTTAAAAATGAAAAATCATGCTTGCAAGGTATTACTTTCAGGAGAGGACTTCAAGAAGCAACACTGATCCATAAAAATAGGCTTAAAATATCAGGAATATTGTATAGATGTGATACATTTTTTATTCTAAAATATCTAGTCTAACATTTGGAATTAGAGGAAAATATTTGTATTTCTGGAATTGGTATGTTTTATTAAAACAGGTTTTTTTTAGCAGTCTTAAAGGCCCAGAAAAGTGAGTGAAAATCCCACTTCTTTATCTCCCCCTCTTCCTGCTTTGCTCTGTGATTGAATACTGGCCTCTGACTGCTTAATGCCTTATTCATTCCTCATTTTCTGGGCAGATCACTAGTTTGTGAAGATAATTAGAAACCCCTGCTATTCCTTCTAAGCCTTGAATCTTGAGGCTAATTAAAATGGAGTGCTGCACGTATGTAGGCAGCTGATAAAGGCTTGAAGAAAGGTATCAGAAATCAGAGGATTTGTGTAACAGAAGTAAAAAGTAGGTGTATGTGCTAAGACAGACTTGCCTATGGTCCTCATTGTATTCTACTCCACTAATAGCACTTCACAGATCTTAAAAGGTAACATCCAAATACTATTTTAAACATATATTATCCTCATGTTTTTCAGGGCAGCATGAAAGTCTAATATCTAAATCTGAAGTTAGCTAGCTCTTCATCCCAAGATCATCTTCACCCTCCTTTCTTTGAGGTGCTGCTCTTAAAACATAAAACACTGTGGGCGAGAGAATACACCTTGGAGCACTGTTTGTGCAAACACAATACATGGATGCTACACAGCTTGTTTCTGCTGCTCTCCAGGTGCTACTTTTTTGTTTGTTTGTTTGTTTCAGCATGTAGATAGCCAGAAACAGCACTGGACTATTAAAAATCTTTGAAGCTTTACCTTTCGAGTAAACTACAGCAAGTTTTAGCTGGTGGTTGCTGTTGTTGTTGTAGTTGTTATTGGTGGTGGGGGAGGAGTTTTTTTTATTCTCCATACAAATATCGTCATTCTTACTCAACTTGGGAAAAGCCAATGTCCATCAACAAAAACAAGGAAAACTACTGACACTGAATTCACAGCTTATGATCAGAGTATTCTTCTGGAGATGCTCGCATTACAATATATAAAGTTTAAGGTAACTATGTTCAGGAGTCAGATGCCTGAAGCTAGATTTTATAACTCCAGGCTTACCTAAATGAGCTTTTTTCCAGTCATTGCTCAAGTTAAAATTGATTATCTTAGGCAGGTAAAAGCACATTGACAAGAGAGATTGAGGCAGTCTCAGTTCAGATTATGCACATATTTTCTCAAGAGTTTGAAACTCTAGGATTGATTTCTCCCCAATTCTAAGGGGGAGGATGCAGCACTGCATTTTCCATGCGTCAAATGATTGCTAAAGCCACTCAGTTGTTAAATAAAGCAAGCTGCCACATTATTTTTTGGAAACAAAACAAAAAACAAACAAACAAACAAAAACTTAGATGTCTAAAGGTAGGTGGTTCAGTGCTATCAATCCAGAGTGCAGATTCCCTTATACATATAGGCTACCCTATATATATAGACACTTCCAGATAGTTTCCTGCTCAGCATGAATACTATTCTTAGACATAACTCTCTCCTTTGCACTGCATACAGAAAACAGATGACTGCTTCAAGTGGGGTATCCAGTAGAAGTAATAGAAGGGGCTTTGTTCCTGCTGTAGCTAATGGAGAAAGATCTAATGAGGCTTCTGCTCTAAATCCCTCTCTGATGCAGTGCCTACCTTTTACCATTGTTTCTATACAGTATAGCGCTTGTGATATCATACAAATATTAAGAGCTTATGTACCCTTGTTATTATTGAATTTTAAGGAGTACTAAACGTTTGCCTCTCTCAAGTCTTAGTCACTTTTGTGAATTTAACCCTTTGGTCTACATAGAAGAAAAAAAAAACAAATTTCAGGTAAATGAATTCTGGTTTTTTCTCCTACTGAAGACAGAAATAATAACAAATACTGTACAAAGGTCTCTTATGAAGTGTATGATTTTCAGTCTTTGAAAACAATCAACAAACTATTTTCTGTTCCTGACTGAAAATGACAAAATTACTTTGTTAAAAAACATGCCATACAAGCCAAAATTTCCAAAGATTATTATTTGTTCAAGGGAAATCAAGAACTGATATGAAGAAGCTATTTTTACTGAAAGAGGGGGAAGTAATTTGCTCACAGACAAACACAGTTCCTAAAAGATGATCCTGTGCTCATGCACATTAAGCATGGGTCAAGGAACAGCAGAAAGTATGTGACACTACCAAAATATTACTATTTTTACTATTATGCACTTGTAGATTTTAACCACTTAATTATTTACATGTTTAGATTTTTTTTTTTTGTCCTCTGTCTGGCTTCCTCTATCTCCTGTTCTGCTTTGGCTACTTAAAGTAAAATACATTTAACTTATAAATAAGGAACTGAGCTTCTGATTTGCTATATGAATCGTTAACTCTGAATATGCTCATCTCTGACCAGTTTTTCATCAGTATAAATTAGGATAGTATCACTGACTTTCAACTATCCCTACTTCCAATTCTTTCACAAAAATATGCATTTTCAATACATACTTTATGTTCAGTGAGGAAAGTAGTATTTGTTTTAGCATTCGTATGTATGTAGTTGTAGCACTTATGCAAGAAAAAAATAGGTCTAAGAAAATCCCATACTAAACCTGTAACTCTCAGTTCAGTTAACTCTTTTATTTTGACATATTCCTGCAATTTCTTCCTTTCCTTTCTTCTTACTGCAAGGCCCTCCTTGGTCTATATTTTTGCTTAACAATTACTGGAGCTGTAAAAATACAAAGTTGCAATAGCATATTTTCTCTAATGAAAAGTAGGCATTTTCTCCCAACAAGAGGATCTCACCACTCATACCATCATTTATTTTGAGATAACTGACAAAAATAATAATTTAACTATTCATCCTTGTTGACTGTGTACAACCTTCAAAATTCAATAGCAAACCATGGATCCATAACTGGAACACACTCCCTGAACAGCTCACTATTTGGATTAATTGCATTAACAGACTTCATTTAGAAGGATTTGGGAATGTTTTTACAAGGTTTAGAACGGATTTCATTAGGATTACATGATGTGCAATTCTGAGTGTGCTTAACCCTTCACACAGAACTGTCTAAGCAACCACAGATGATGTCACCCACAATGTATTAATTCTTATCCAAGATTTTGTCACCATAAAGAGAATGCCTTTACAGTTCACTGCATACTTCCATCAATATGAAGAAGAAAAGCTATTTCAGTACTGACATGTGTTACTGGATTAGAAGAACAGGGTATGTTTGTCTTCTGCACATTTCTGTTCGGTTGCCTTCAGAGAAATATAAATCTAGTATTTGGGTTAAATACTCCAGTTAGAGAATTGGCAAAAAAAAAAAAACAAATGGCAAAAACTGATGAACCTATCCAAAGCTTTGTCAATTGCAATTTTAACATAGGTACTTAAGTACCAATATTCTAGGAATAACTCATTAATCCAAAGGAGAAAATGTGTATCAAACGAAGAATTAAAGCAAATGGATATTGGTAGTTCTACATTTGCAAAAATTAATTTTATGTCAAATTAATTTGACGTCAAATGTCCTGCAGCATGAGCTGACACAAAAGGCAGAGAATTAGGTTTCTGGTACAAGCTTTGGAAAGCAGAACCCCCCAAAAAGGTATGTAAACTTTCCCTAGTTCTAGGAAACCAAACATTTTAAAGAGAAATGTTCAAGTATCTTTTTTTTAGTGAGATCATAACTGCAATAATATACAAAATATGTCAGCGAAAATGCAGATGTCCAGTTCTGAGCACACTGTTGTTCTATTGAACACTAATATCTGAATGTGCATATTGCAAAAGCATGAAACACCCAGAAACAGTGCCTGAGAACACCACTGGGACATGTAACTGGGGCAGCTGTGCACACAGCCTGTAACAACAGGGAACAAATATATGACCATTAATTTGCTCAATTACAGTTTTAAAAATAGATTTTACCTTTCACTATGGGTGACTTGCCACTAATTTAAATATCTACCATCACACTGGAATAGAATGATCTGATTCTGTTGACATAATAGCAAACAAGTGAAAAATAGTCTAATATTAAATGTCTACTATAGAGGGATTTATTTTCTTTTTTGTCTTTTAAATCTGAACATTTAATTACCCGTGGGGGAGATTATGTCTTGTGGCCAGTGAATTTTTCAAAGTCAAAATGTAGTGTGGACAACTAATGGAAGAATTATGTGCCACAAAATGTTATATTCTAATAAAAAATTCTAATAAAAAAAAACAAAGCTTTTATTTAGTATGCAATCCATCAGCCTCCTTTTAACCTCTCTCCCCTTCATTGTAAGGGAAAAAGTTTTTCTTATATACTTTTCTTAATGCGAAGAAACTATCACTGAACACTTTTATGGAATAGTCACGGACCACGGTTTATATCTAGCTAGAGTTCAGCATGTGGAGGTACCAAACTAAATGCAAAAGATGAGTTATTGCAGAATCTCAATGAAAACTAATTTGTTTATATGAGTGAAAAAAGAGAAAAAGAACCTTTTAAAAGGTTAGTATTGGAGTTTTAGATATATTTACACAATTAGATGCAGAATGTAAGCCCAAACTGCTGTAGTACACTGCACAAACCATCTATTGTAGGATGTCCACTTATAATGTTTATCATGAAATGCACTGTTTTTGATAGCCAACTAACTGGAACTATTCTTACCTGTGGATTCATGTGTGAATGCATCCATATGACTTATGCACATGCTTTTAAGTAGCCAATTTATTCACTGCCTTTTGGGGCAAAAATGTTGACTTCATAGGAAATCAGAAGCATTTTATTCTGCTCTGAATAGGTCTAAATATTCAAGACATGAAGCTTGATAAAAGCCTGTATGTGGTCTGTTTATATAAGTAGCTGTGATCTGAGAGATTCAGGCCAGAGTGCGTATATCCCTGGAGGTGGGACAAAGGAAATGAGCTCTTATATTCTATCTGCAAGTACTAGTGTCCTCTAATTACAGTTTACTATTCTTACCTCAAATGCAGCAGTAAAAAGAATCTTCTGTAAACAGGCATGGATGACCTCCAAAACCTATTGGGTATTTTATCTACTAAGGCTGAATTTCCAACTGTGCACAAAGTGAGTCTCTCAAACCAACGTACTTACCCAGCGTGTTTCAAACACTAAAATGTGTCTGATAGCAACTGAATTATGTACCTGGGGACACTGGAAGTTCACACTTAAAAGCAACAGAAATAAAGTGTTTTCCCACACAACAAGGCCTGCTGCTTAACATTCACCTGGTATCAGTTCCCATCCATCAGGACGGTCCTCTACGCTCAGCGATCAAGTCGTGATGAGCGGCTCGGGACTGGAAAAAAAAAATGAAAGGCGGCATGTCACCTCCCCCATGGCTATGGGCGAGGAAAAGGCTTATCCCTCTCCGCTCCCCTCTCTTCCACCCATGATAGGGACCCACCGGCCCCAGGTCCCCCGCGCCTCCCCCGCATCGTGCCGCTATCCCCCGCACAAGCGTTTCCAGAGCGCTGCCTGCCCTGCCTTGGCCCGGGCTCGCTCAAGCCCCATGGCCACGGCGCCCCGCGGTACCCGGGGCGCGGCGCTCACCGCGGCCGCCCGGCGGAGGCGGAGCGGCGCCCGGCCCGCCCCAGCGGCACCGCCCCCGAAGCGAGCGGGACATTTGAACGGGAAGAGGCGGCGGGAGAGCGGGTGCGGAGCGTTTGGCGGCGAGCTCCGGCCATGGTGGAGGGGCCGTGCTGCGCTTTGTACGCGGAGAGGCTCCGCGCCCGGGTGCGCAAGGGCCAGGCGGTGCGGAGCGCGCGAGGTAGCGCCTCGGCGGCCGGAGCCGGTGTCACCACCACGGTGAGGGGCTGCGGGGAGGCGGCTGTTGCAGGGCCGGAGTGGGGCGGCAGTTGGAGCCGCCGTTGCAGGCGGGGCGGGGCATGAGGCGGGGACCGTTAATGGGGCGGGACGGCCGTTGGAGGCGGCAGTTGGAGCGGCCGTTGCAGGCGGGGCGGGGCGTGAGGCGGGGGCTGTTAATGGGGCGGGACGGCCGCTGCCGGGGCGCTGCGCAAGCCCGATGTGTGTCTATAAGTTTGGGGAAAATTCTGCCAGATCTGGGAAAAGATGTGGTTTGTTGTTGCTTTATTGTGGCGCTCAAGTGCGGGAGCCGTTGGCTGATGGGCGTGAGCTGTAGGGCAGGATCGCTGGTGTCCGTAATATCTCCTTCTCTTCCTCCGTCAGTGTGGCAGGGCTGTGGCCTTAGCAACTGCTAGCTGGCAGCTCTGGGTTGTTCTGCTTCCTTAAATTGCAATGTCTTAAAATATTATTGCCATCAGCATGATAAATCAGCCTTAGCCGATTGGGTGTTTAAGGAGATGCAAGAGCTGGAGAAGCCTAGGTTTTTTGTAAATAATGAGGGGAAAACATCCATAATTCCTTTTGCTCACTAAAAATGGTGAATTTTAAAATACCATTTGGCTTCAGGAAAAGTATGATACAAGGAAAATTATACCAGTAGTTCCTGGTTTTAATTTCTTTTCTGCTCATCAAGCCTTCAAAAGTCTGAAGGAACCAGAACAGAGAAAAATAAACTTTTGTCTGCAGAAAAGGAATTTACATAGCTGTTCGTTTTAAAAACATCATACTAATTAGACCAGCTATTTAAATAAATAAATCATGTGGCATCTGCCTTCAATGTATACACAGTGTGCAATTTTGCTACTAGTTTTTACCCTTTTTATTGGCGGTATAAAATAATTCAGTGAAATAAAACTGTTGGGGCTTGTGAGGCTTTCTGGCAGCAAAAAGGTGTAAAGATACAAGTGAGCTGGTCTCTCTAATGAGCTATGAAGATCCAGTACTCTTGTTTTGATTGCACAGGTGGTTTTTTTTCCTCCTTCCCTCTCTTTCATGCTTGTTTTTGTTCAGCTGTGAGAAATTTTATGTATTGCTTGTGTCCTTAGTATATTGAGTATCTCCAAACAGAAAGTAGGCCTTTTTTTTCCTTTTATGTATGTACGACTGTGCTTACATATAAAAAATCAAGTATCTCAAACTTCTTTCTTCATGAAATTACTTTATTTAAAAGATATGCCATCAAGAGATTGGTTTTTATAGCTTTGTGTCTTTCAGGATTTTGACTTCTAATGTAAGGAGTTAAGCTCCTATACTTATGTAAAGAAAATCAATTACCCTAAACATACTTATGAGCGTAAGTATAGTACAGTAAAAGTCACCTCAGGGTGACTTTGTTCGCTAGCAAGCACTGCTTAGATCTCAAAGAGGCTGTTAACCACGGGCAAAGACTTGGCCAATGCAAAAGAGTCTCCATATGTTGTCCAGGCCAACATCATATTAGACATTATGGCATGTTATATACATAACACATCATTTATTATTTTATATATTATAAATATATAAATACATTATATTACATTATAATAATTTGCTATAATATACATAATGATAATAGTATTGTGTTGTAACTTGTGTGTGTGCTCATTTACAGACTGCTGTGAGTGAGGAGAGAATCTCAGGCCATAGTTTCCTTACTGGACATGTTTACAGAGGTGTGGAGACTTCAGGAAAAGAACTTTTTATGTATTTTGATCAGACAGCTTTGAGGTAAGAGGTGGGGAATGAAAAATGTCCTCTATGCATTTAAACTGTACATTTTCGTGGGGGTCTTATTGTTCTTAGTTCTCTCTCTCATTTCCAGATACTTGAAAGAGAAAAATTTCTGCTTGTACTTAACTTCTGGAAATACTGAATAGTGACTTGTTTCAGTCAATTATTCTTAGTTAAAAATCTCTTGTAAATGTGTCTGAAAAGGACAGATGTTTCTTGAAATGCTTCATTTTATACAGGAAATTGAACTATTTAGTGACTGAAATCATAGAAACACATGCAGTTGCGTAGTATCTTCCATCAAAAATGTATTTGCATACCTTTAGCTTTGCTTAAAGAATTTAGATTGAGATTGTATTTATTTTTTTTTTTAAGATTCGGTTGCTCTGACAATGAGCTCCTGTAAAAAAAACTGCAAAATTTACAAGAAAAAAAAAATGTATGTTTTCTAACATAACCAAAGCAGCTGTTCTTGTCTGCTGAGTTTTCCTCTAAATCCTGGTAGTGATACTGAAATGTTAGACAAAGCTAGGTGGCGGGTATTCTGAAAGACAGACCCATGCAAGGTAATCAACTTATTTTATGCTTTTGGATTTCTCTCAGCTGGGGAGCGACTGCCTATTGGAGGAAGATAACCTGGACGTGAAATCCTTTTATAGAGTATGGTTACTATTTGCCTAACTAGAGTGAGGCATATTTCTCAGATATTGCTATACTACAGATAGCAATTAGCCAATGAAGGAAATCTAGTTCAGTATATTCGCTATCTGCAAATTGCTAAAGTGGGCAGTTAGTTCTGTTTAAAGAGCAATGACTCCTGAAGAACTTTTATCATTGGTCCTGTTACACCAAAAAAAAGTAAAGTGTTAGGGAAATATGAGACTGATTGTACTGGGTCTGGTTTCTGTAGTGTGCTATTGATGTAAATTTGTAGTGATAATAGTGTCTGGCACTAAATCAATCTAAAAACTTGCCTTTTTTCCCTTTACAACAACATCAAATTTTACTACTCGTTTTTATCGAATATCAGGTCTATGTTTAATTAGAGAATCTTTTGTATTTGTAGTTAAAATGAGGAGAGTTCCATTTTATCTCATTCTGGCCCATCAAAGATAATAAATCACACAAGTGAAATTTTGTCAAGTTCTTAAGGCTTTCTAATGTAAAAGGGATTTATGCATAAAGATAATTGTGACTTATTTTCCTAGTCATAAACTAGCTCTGTGGCTATGAGAGTTAATATTGCTGACTTTTAATGTGCCTTTTAAACAGTGTACTGAAGATTGGCAAGTGAAATGTTCGGCTATTAATATGCATGCTGTTTTCATAAAACAACTTTGCAGGAAACATTTAGGGCATTCCTAGTTGATAGCTGTACACAAGAGTTCAAAGTTTATTTAAAAAAAGGGGGATGTAGGGGACTACTTAGGCCTATATAATACTATTCAGGGAACTTGAAAATTGAAATGCCTAATAGAAACAAAAGCTACCAAAATAGCTATATTATCTGAACTGAGCTGTAAGAAGAAAACTTTGAAAGGCATAGCTTTCTGAAAATCAAAGAAAAATAATGAATAAATTCTGTTAGGAAGTTACACGAAGAGCTGACTTAAGAGGAGCTGAATGTATCAGGTGTGTAATAAATACAAACATAAAATAGATGGGACAAAAATCAAAATTGTCTTTTGCCTGAGAATACTGTGTCTCAGTAGAAAACATTTTAAAATGTAAAATCTTAAAGCATTGATGATGTGTAAAAAGGAGTGCTTGAAAGAGTCTGTTCTATTTCTTTGCCATCTGTGCATTTTTCACTTTATTTCTTTTATTAATTTTTAATTGACCTGCAATTTTTGCCTTGGTTGTAGGCAAAGAAAAGCAGAAAACAGCATATGGCAGTTGTTAATTACGTTGTTTATGGCATTATTGAAAATAGCTTTGATATGATAACAGGGTTGGCACTGTGAGGACTGAAATATTTCCTTTCATATTTGATGACTTTTTTTGCTTGTTATAACAGAAAATTAGTGGTGTAGTAGTCTATCATTTCTTTCAGCTTCCCTAGGGACCTTAGAATTTTTCACTGGAAATGCTAGTCTTCCAGCGAACACTGTGAGATAGACCAGGAGTGTGTGCTATTTAATGATCAGTTTTGACATTTGCGTAATAAAGTGTGCAGACTACCTGAAAACTGTTGTGTTTTGGAGTATTTCTAACTTGAGCCAGAAAGGGTTCTTCCCTTGGAACTAAGCACAGACATGAACAAGTTATATGCTGCTATACTGCTGTTAATGACTAGAATTGATGCACTTGAGTACTGACTTTGTTAGATCAGAATAATTCACAACTATAACAAATAGACTATTCTAATGCTTGGAAGAACTGTTGAAGTACCCTGAAGAACTTTGTGTTTTTTTTTTTTTTTTTTTTTTTTTTTTCCCCCAGGGTTCACTTTGGTATGAATGGTTCGATGCACATTAATCGTGATGAAAGCAAAGGCAGAAATGGAGTGCTACCAGTTTTGGAGATACAGTTAACAGAGGATACGGTTTGTTTTTTTGAGGCAACAGTACAGTACAGGTAAAGTAAAAATCAATGAAATTAAAAAATAAAAGCATAGATTTTTTTTTTTCCTTTTATATGATTTTTGCTATGTTAATAGTGGAATTTTTGAAGTGCTTGGATTACTCGTATTGAAACAAAGATACACAGTAAAACTGCCTAAACATATCATGCTTTTAGCTATGGAAGTCTACTGTCTGTTACTTTTTTGTATCAGTTAATATATGAGTTATATGGGTAAAACAGTTCAATGCAATAACTTTAAATAGTGTCAAAACTGAGAATTAAATTTGGATTGTATTCTGTCCTCTGATTTCACTGCTGAACGTCATTACTCCTTTAATTTACATTCAAGTCTGAATTTCTTAACAAGAATAAGAATGTAAGGGTCTTCATATGTGACAATTACTGGTTTTAAATTTTTATGCCCCGAGGTTGTATCTCTACTTTTGTTTTCTTTTTAAAAGGAAATTGGCGCAACTGTTCCAATTAACATTAACTTGATGTATTCATCTATCAGCACTCTACTTCTTACTGCTAATAAAAATAACAGTAAACTTGATTTAAAATCACTTGAGGCTCTTAGATGAAAGGGATTTTGTAAATTAACATGTGTGTTTCTAGAATTAATGTTACGAAATGTAACAGCTTATGTAAGCCTGAGACTTCTTGCACTTAATTATTTTGAAACTTCATGCTTCAACTTACAATTAAGCTTAACTTAATAAAATCAAGTTTTAATAGAATCTTTTATTGTCATGTAGAAACCATTGGACTATGTACTTTTATAGTTAGTTATGGTGAATGGTCCAAAAACATGATATTTCCACATTGAAAATTGTTTTAAGGCAAGGACCTGACAATTATTTCTTCAAGCTAACATGAACAAAAAGAGATGATTTCTTGTACATTCGGCCAGATGCTAGCATGTAGCATCCATGATCCAAGCATGTATCATTGAGCTGTTTAGGTTTTTTTTCAATATTTTTTTCTTATATATCTTTGTCTGTCATTGTTTTGTTCTGTCTGCATGTAATGTGTCATCGTGTCTTAAAACATTGTTTTTAAACCATATTGATAAAATGGCATGTAATTCAAACACAACAATATTCTCTTATTGTATATTCCCTTCCAGAAATGCAGCCGAAAGCGAGCAGAAAGTGAGAATGATGGAAAGCTTGGATGTCTGCTCTCCAAAATTTAGCTGCTCAAGAGCAGAAAGTGAGATTAAGCAGCAGAAAACTCGCATGTTGTGTGATGTGTTACTGGATCAAGCAGTGTTACCTGGAGTGGGAAATATTATAAAAAATGAAGCACTATTTGACAGTGGCCTCCATCCAGCTATTAAAGTGAGCGAAATGTCTCAGGATTGTTTCTAATGACATCAAGTATTAGAAGTGTAAATATATAATGTTTTGTCATCTTCTTAAAACCTTCTTTTTTTAAAAAATCTTATTTCTTAAGTTCTAAGACCTTAAGCTCACGTTGGATCATTATAATCTCGCATATTTGTTATAGCACTTCGTAGGACCTCTTCCTGCTACTCTTACTGCTCTTATCTTCCAGACTAGACATATCCTTAGGGGCTGTTTCTGTTTCTTCCATAGAACGTGCTACTAGCTGGAAGAAAGTCTGTTGTTTACAAACTGGTCTGAAATTGTATAATCTGCAAAGCTAATGAAAATAACGTAAACAGTAACTGGAAGTCCACAACATAGATATTTTAACACAACTTGCATAGGACCAGTTTGTACAACTTCATAGGACCGGTCTGGATTTGAATTTTTTCTAGACTTGTGTGATGATACCCATTCTGAAGTCAATGGATATTCACTGCACTTGATGAAGATGTCTCTGTGTTTCCAGCATCTTTTAATTTCTCAGACTTAAGTATTGCTGTAAAAAAGAGCCCTGTATATCCTGGAGTGCATTAAGAAGAGCGTCTCCAGCAGGTCGACGGAGGTGATCCTGCCCCTCTGCTCAGCCCTGCTGAGGCCACAGCTGGAGTATTGTGTCCAGTTCTGGGCTCCAAAGTACAAGAGGGATGTGGAGCTGCTGGAGAGAGTCCAGCGCAGGGCCACAAGGATGATCAGGGGCCTGGAACATCTGCCCTATGAGGAGAGGCTGAGGGAGCTGGGCCTGTTCAGCCTGGAGAAGAGAAGGCTGAGAAGGGACCTAATCAGTGTCTCAAGGGAGGCAGTGAGGAGGATGGTGCTGGCCTCTCTTCACTGGTGGCCACCGACAGAACTAGAGGATATAGCCACAAACTGAAGAATCAAAAGTTCCACAGCAACTTAAGGAAAAATTTCTTAACAGTGAGGGTGAGAGAGCACTGGAACAGGTTGCCAAGAGAGATTGTGGAGTCTCCTTCTCTGGAGATCTTCCAAACCTGCTTGGACGCAATCCTCTGGTGCCACGTGCTCTAGGTGACCCTGCGTGTGCAGGGGGGTTGGACTAGATGATCTCTAGAGGCCCCTTCCAACCTTAACCATTCTGTGATTACAGTAAAAATTGCACTGCTGCTGTGCTTGGTTTATTTAAATGAAAGTTAAAATCAACAGGAGCTAAAGCCTGCCTGTCTATCCAATAGCCAAATTTGAATGAATAGTTTAGGAATCACACTCTTTATTAAGAAAGCCAAACATTAAATGAGCCATTCTACCCTCCATCCTTATCCCTACCTGGTTTCTGTGGTCTTTGAATTCTGATTCTATGGAAACTAAAGAGAAATCCCTTCAAAAGGCTTCTCCAAAATATCTTAAAAGAAAAAAAATTAAAAAAAAAAAGTTAAAAAGGGCATTCTGGAGGTCTATTCTAATGTTCTTCTCAAAGTAGGACTAACTTTCATGTTAAATCAGATTGTCTGGGATCTTATACAGTGGAGACTCAAAACTTGTCAAGGACAGAGGTTCCACAGCCCCCTGGGCAAACCACTTCAGTGCTTAACCCACAACGAGGTGTTAATCAAAATGCACTGGGATGTGTTGACCATGTGAGCTGGCAGAGGAAAATATAAGTCGGAATTCTGATATTCTTAACAAAACTGTGTCTTCTTGATGCACCTCTCAAACTGTGGTACCTTTGGTGCAGCTATTCTTCTTGAAGATCTCTCATGGGAAAGAGACTATCTGATGATAGTTAAGTCATATCCTAAAATCTCCTAAGAAACCAAGGCACATGAATGAGTTAATTCTATGATGTTAAAATTAATTTTAGTTTCCTTTGATCAAGAACTCTTAGGTTGTTGTAAAGACCACCGACATTTTTCATCTAGTATGTCTTTCAGGGCGAAGCAAAGTACGCTATTTAATATTCATACAATGAATTTGCATAGAGTTTTGCATGCAAATATATTATTTTACTGAGATAAAATGTGTAGTTAGAGAATCCTTCATAACAGCAAGTAACGTAGTTCCATATTGGCTGAAGATGTCTGGACGGGCAATGTATTATAGGTTTTCTTACTGTGGTGCTCATCTTATTCACAGGTTTGCCAACTGACAGATGAGCACATACGCCACTTGGTGAAAATGACACGTGACTTTGCCCTCCTTTTTTATAAGGTAAGGCTTGGTATTTCTGAGAACCCCCCAAAAACTTGGCTCCAGCCCATTTTTAGTTCTATGTAACTTTCTACTGGAAATAGTAAAAAGACACAACAAGACGAATGTTTCAGTGAGTAAGAATCTAAATTCGGATGCTATTAACCGTGACTTGTCAAATGAAAAAGAGGTGGTGGTATCCAGCATCCTGCAAAGATCCTTGGTTCAGCTGCAGCAGGTGAGTTTGAGACCATGTTGCCTGGCAAGTGAGGCCAGTTCTGCAGTGCATGTGCTGTAAAGTCGCTCTGAGCATGTGAAGAATTGTTGTACCCTGAGCACATGCTTACAGGCAACATAACTGTACCATAAAAATCACCTTTCAACAGGGAACTAAAAGTGCCTTGGAAGCATGAAGGTTAATGTGGCTTCATTTATGAAACTTTGAAATGGTTTTTTTTTGACTAATAGATTGTAACACCTAGCAACTGGCTTCTAACTTCTAACATGGTTAATTTTGTATAGTTCGCAACAGGGAGTGTGCCCAGGTATAGCAGATAAGAGCTTAAAACTGATTTCAAAAAGTAATTTGCAGGCATGTGGAGAGTGTCCTGGTGAGATGTTTGGCAGCCAAGTGTAGCAAACGAGTAGGTTGCTGAGATTTCTGTCAAGATATTATTAATCATGAGGAAAGCCTTCTACCTGAATCCTTCTCCATCTTTCTTGTAATGAGTTGAATCTGAAAACTTTTTGATTGCTTAGAGGGGAGAAGTTCAAGGTTTTTTTGAACTGTCACAACATCAGTAGCATATGTTTCTTCACCTGAAAACCAGTAATTCCTGGTTCGTGGTGGCAGCTGCTCTTTAACTTTAAAAATAAAGAATCCATCCCAATTCTTGGAAGGCCTGGGTTTTCTGTTTGTTTTCCTTTTTGCAGAGAACAGTGAAATGGCTGTCTTGATATTTGTTCGTTTCCATGAATGCAAGTAGCAAGTCTTTGGTAGGTGAGGAGGGCCCTTAGTTAACTTTCCTAATGCAGTATTTCAGTCATGAGTACTAAGAATATAATTATTTAATAGACTGCTTAAATTGCCGCTTCTTCCCCAACCCACTGAAAAGGAGTTTAGTCTGCCCAGGCTAGAGAAATCTCACTCTCCAAACTTCATAGTTGTGAAACCTACCTATAAAAAGATGGCATCCAATTCTGCATCATCTAAAACACTGGAAGACTTAGATGTGCCAGAGGCTTTAAAGTGTCAATAAATGAATAGCTTAAACTTCTGTAACTCCTTTTACTTATTTTCAAAATTTTTGTAATCTATACTTACACAGTACTTACTGTTCAGGTCTTTTTTAAATTATAAGATAAGCCAAACCTCTTTTATATAATACCATAATGAAAATAGATTAGTAAGAGTAGTGCTTGATCATTGTTTATTGAATGTTTTTAAACTATAATTTTATTCTAATGATAATAGTGTATTGTTATTTCAAATAACCCCTTACAGATCCAAAGATACGTAGTCTATTGATGTAAATACCTGTTGCTTTTGTTTGGCTTTTAATATACAGAGTGATGGGAAGCTCTACAGATAAGATATTAACTCTAATCTTAAGGAGAAACCTATGAAAAAATAAAGTGCTTGTCAACATGCAACAAAATATGAAATGGTAATTCTTTTTCGGCTGGGTTACTGGATGGTGCATTGTGCTTTCAAAGCACAAATAGTTGTCATTCCATGAGGCTATTAGTGCAGGTGCAGCAGAAGCAAATATGTTGAGCTGAAAGCCACCTGTATTCTTAGAATTAATCCTCAAGTCCACAAGCATTGTAGAGCTACAGCTTGTCAGAGCTGGGCTTGTTTTGCTAGGCCAGCTCTTATATCGTTTGAACTGTGCTCATGGCACTATGACAGATGTTCATGTAGCTCTCCAGAGCTGGCTTGGCTCTCCCACTTTGTTTTCTGTTTATTTTCTCACCAGTTTTATCAGGGTTATGTCCATGCTGACTCCCTGCACACTCTCTCATGAAATGTGCCTCCTTGTGCCTCTGGAGACTAATGAGGTCACTGTGTTTAATATGACTTTCTGCCACAAGCTGGGAAGCCTGGTGGTGTTCTTCATGCACCAGCTTGCATTTGGCAGAGCTTGTGCTGAGGTGAAGCTGAGAACTTCAGCGGACTCAGACTGTCTCTTACAGAGCCTCTGGAATGTATCTGCACTGTGCCATTCCCAGGCTTCGAGAAGTTCGGGTTGGCCGCCGGCGCGGCCGTTGCGCGTCTCGGGGAGCGCCGCGGGGCGGAGCGGCGGCTGCACGGCGAGCAGCGCCCGGCCCACGATCTTCCGCCGGGGGAGGAGGAAGGGCCGGGCGCGGCCCGCTGGGCGCCGCCGCCGTGAACAGCGTGGGAGCCTCCAACGAGATCGGGAAGCTGTTTGTGGGTGGCTTGGACTGGAGTACAACGCAAGAAACTCTTCGTAGCTACTTCTCCCAGTATGGAGAAGTTGTAGACTGTGTAATAGTGAAAGACAAAACGACAAACCAGTCTCGAGGATTTGGATTTGTAAAGTTTAAAGACCCTAACTCTGTTGGAACAGTACTGGCCAGCAGACCTCATACGTTAGATGGCCGAAATATTGATCCAAAGCCACGTACACCTAGGGGGATGCAACCAGAAAGGACACGGCCGAAGGAAGGATGGCAGAAAGGATCCAGAAGCGATAACAATAAATCAAATTTTTTGTTGGTGGGATTCCTCATAACTGTGGCGAGATGGAGCTCAGGGAATACTTCAAGAAATGCGGGGTGGTCACTGAAGTTGTAATCATCTATGACGCAGAGAAACAGAGGCCCCGAGGTTTTGGATTTATTACTTTCGAGGATGAACAATCAGTGGACCATGCTGTCAACATGCAATTTCACGACATCATGGGCAAAAAAGTGGAGGTAAAACGTGCAGAGCCTCGAGATAGCAAAAGCCAAACTCCAGGGCCACCAGGTGCCAGTCAGTGGGGAAGCAGGATCATGCCAAGTGCTGCCAGTGGCTGGGCAGGTCAACCCCCTCCTACCTGGCAGCAAGGATATGGCCCTCAAGGGATGTGGGTGCCAGCTGGACAGGCAATTGGTGGATATGGACCACCTCCTCCAGGAAGAGGAGCTCCTCCACCACCACCACCATTTATCTCATACATTAGTCTCTACACCTCCTGGAGGATTCCCCCTTCCACAAGGATTTCCACAGGGCTAGGGCACCCTTCCACCGTTTAGTTTTGGTTACACTGCTCCAGCTCCTCCACCTGACCAGTTTGCCCTGCCTGGAGTACCCCCACCACCTGCCACTCCAGGGGCAGCACCACTAGCGTTTCCACCACCACTGCCACCATCTCGGGCAACTCGGGACATGAGCAAACCCCCAACTGCTCAGCCAGAATTCCCTTATAGTCAGTTTGCATATGGACAAGACTTGAGTGGTTTTGGACAAGGTTTCTCTGATCCCAGCCACCAACCCCCTCCCTATGGAGGCCCCTCGGTGCAACCATCAAGTGGCCCACCTGCTGGAGGAAGTGGTTTTGGACGAGGACAGAACCATAATTTGCAAGGATTTCACCCCTACAGGCGCTAGCATGTGCTGGCAATCAGGGAATTCTGTCCACACAGGGATGTCTGGTACCAGCTGAACCCAGGAATCCCAGACTTCTGAACTTGTGACAATCACATACTTGATGGAAGAAAAACCTAACAACATTTTTTTTGGGGGGGGGAGGGGTGGGGGAGATAGCTTCTGAAGGCAAAGCTGTGGGTGTTTGGACTGCAGTTTTTAAGTATTTTTCATTCTCTAACCCATCAGCACAAATAAAGAAAATGTCACTGGTCCAAACTAAAAAAAAAAAAAAAAAAAAAAAGACCCTGCGTGTGCAGGGGGGTTGGACTAGATGGCCTTTAGAGGTCCCTTCCAACCTTAGGCATTCTATGATTCTATTAAGTTTGATTAACCCATATTTTAGTTTTATGCCTGAGCTGGCTCTGTTTTATTTATTTTTGTTGTTGTTGTTTTTTTGCTGTGTTGGTGCTGTGAACCCTTTAGCAACACACCTGCAAAGGGCAGGTCAAAGACTGGTACTAAATCACAGTTAGCTGATCCAGCTGGACCCATGGCATATGTTGCCTGTGCCATGCAAGTATATTTTTTATTTGTTCTGTTTTCTATTATCTGGAGAATTCCAGACCTTATTATCCTAGTTTAAGAGTCAACTCTCCTTATATATGCCTGAAGTACAGACGACAGCATTTATGAATATGCCTTAAACATCTTTGTGTAGTAATTCACCTGTCAGTTTACATGTGGAGGGCCTTTTTTATTTCATTTTTTGTTGGCTTCAGTTAAAATGAAATTTATCTTGGGTCTTTAACTTTCATTCTGCATGTACTCTAGTGCCGCAAAACGGGATCTGCGCTGTACAAACACTACAAAGTATACAGGCGGCCCAGCTGCGGTCAGTGCGATGGGAACATCACTGCCTGTCGTTTAGGAGAGAACAATAGGATGACCTACTTCTGCTGGCGATGTCAGAAGGCTGATGCGCAGCTTGTCAATATTAGGTATGGCTCTGATTCTATAATACTGTTGAGCATAGCTGTCTTCTGAAAAGTGCTGAAACTGTAAGAGGACATCAGTTTGCAAATACAGGTGGATCCTTGTTCATTTAATATCTTATCACCTCTTAACTTACAAAAGCAAATATTTTGGCCATTAGTGTTTATAAATGTTTAAAAATTGTGGTTTCTTGATGATACCAGTATATTTCAAAGGGCCTATCTTCTGTGAAATAGCTGGTACTTTGCCCAAATGTGGGAATCAACAACTTGCAATACTCAGAATTGTACACTATTTCTGGAAAAGTTGTTCCATATTCTTGGTATTATCAATATAATAGGTTTGGATGCTTACATACCGTGAAGTTGAATGGCATAAGGAAGAAAGAAATGTGTACCTCTATTTGCTTTCATGGAGAACCCCCTCTAGTCTAGTCAAATAACAGCCGGACAGCTTTGTATCTGTGCTGTTTTGTTCAGGATATGAAGTTAAACTAACACTTCAGTAAATTTATAATGCAACAGATCTTGTAGATGTTCTGGAGTCATTTATTCAGTGACTTCTTATTATCAATGAAAGTACATTTAACTGAAGTGGTAACTAAATGCATATCACATTTCAAGCTTTTCAAGGCTAACAGGAGCCACTGTTACCCCACTGACTTATTGCAAATCATAAACTACAGTATTTTACCCAGTGGTTCTTGGGTCAAGTTCAGTAGCTTATGATTTTGCTCACTTGAAAATATGAATAAAACACCTCATCAAATCACATCAATGTGTCCTGAATCTCTAAATATGTGTGTGTATATATATATATATATACATATATATATATTTTTCTCCTTTTTTCCCCTATCTCATGATCCAGTAAGACAGGAAAAACATCAGATTACACATACTGGGTACATTGAATATTATCAGCCTAATAAAGCATCTTTGATTCCTGAGTAGGATAATTGATTTAATTATGTGAAAATATCAATTTTTAATACAAACTTACCACTTAAGCTTTTTGTTATCTAGTCATAGTATTTCAGTGAATGCTACTGTAATGTCTAGTCTAACTCTTGACAGGACAGGCTCTCTGAACTGTCAGCATTTCTCATTATTGTCCATACTCTTCTTGCTGTGGAAGAACTATGGTAGGTAATAGATAGCCCTACCATTACATATCTTGGAAGGCTGTTGAGCAGAGTGACAAATGCAGAATAAATGACAGGTTTGAAGAATATCACAGCAATTCACCAGAACAACATTTTGGTTTATAATTGAATTGCTTAAAGTTTTGAGATTATGAAGTATCCAGGATGTGCATAATTCCATGGAAAGCTTTGCAGAAAAATTTTGAACACTTATCAGTCACTTAAAAAAAATACTTAAAAATTACTTAAAAACTTACATGTCTTACTGAATTGCTAACTGTTATATTTAACATGCCAGCAGGGTCTGTATCCAGCAACAGATGACAAAATTAGTCCTTGATAACATGCAGTGATTGCAAAATAATAATAATGATTCTAAGCAAATAAACCCGCCACCGGAAGGTGGTATCACTGAGAGTGACAGAGCACTGGGACACACTTCCCAGAGAGCTCATAGAGTCTCCTTCCTTGGAGATCTTTAAAACCCGCCTGGACACAATCCTGTGCAAGGTGTTCTAGGTAGCCTTGCTGGAGCAGGGGAGTCCCTGAGAACCCAATGTCCCTTCCAACTTTAAGCATTCTATGAGAGCTAACAGCTTAATAACTACAAAGAAAATCTATAGAAGTATGTGTAGTACAGCTTTGTCTCACACAGGTAAGAAATTCTTGAGCTCTTTTTAAGGAGAGGAAAAAAGCATGAAGCAAGAAAGAAAATTCATAATTCTGAACAGGCTCCTAAGTATTAAAGATATTTTAACAAATGGTGACTCACAAGACAGACTCAGTTTAATGTTTTCAGTTCTGTTGGTTGTTTTGGTTTAATGACTATCATTCAAATGATAATCAAGACTTTATATTGTGTGACTTCAGCCTCTGAACAGTTCTAATTCATTAATGCATTTGTTAGCAAGCCTTCTGTAGAAGGGATGGGGGAAAATACTGGAACAAGCTTTGTTATCCACAGGCTTTTTCCTGCAGCACTTGAAAATGATACAGATTTGAGAAAGGTTGAGGCATTGTGCTGCAGAATATAAGTGGATAATAATTAGCTTTCTCTCAATTTTAGTTTGAATATTTTTATTTGTACTACTTCTCCAGCATTGGGGAAGATTTGCCCTTTAGGTAAGGGAAAAGATGAAGCTCTAATCATGACATGCTGTCCGAGTTACGACAGACAGCTGTAACACTGTGTACTACTTGTCCTCTAGCCCTGCGTCTCCCAGCACACAGTGGTGTAAGGTAATTTGTAGAAGAAACTTCACAAGATGCTAACATCATTCTTTTGTTTCACAGCAAACTGCCAACTAGAAATAGCCTAATTGGCTGGGCCTATGGCAGGAGGTCATGTTCTAATGAACATGTAGCTCAGAAATCTGAAGAAGAGTGGACATGCATGTCCTGTACCCTAATAAACAAGCCGTCTGCTAAAATCTGTGATGCCTGCTTGACTTCAAGGCCTGAAGGTAATGAAAGGATGTTTGGAACTTGGCTTGAGGGGACAAGAGAGGACTGTATTCTTGATATCATTTTCAAAGACATAAAACTATGGAAAAATGTAGTTAAGTGTAGAGGTAAATTGTAAACCATTTTTATGCAACTTTCACTAACTGTAAAGCTCAATTTTGAAAGAGTCTTATGTCTTGTCTTCAATACTAAAAATAATCCAGTTTTCCAGCCTCATGTATTGGTGAGGATTCTGTGGACAAGCCATTTCTGCGACCCTTTGTTTTTACTGGGGAAAGGAGTGAGACTCTTGGCATTCTTCCCCTTAAAATATCAGAGGTTTGCAGCATGTGTCTGATAGAGGGAAAATCATTGTCAGGGCAGGGCAAAAAGTAACTCCTTTCATGTGAAGAAAACCCGTAGGAGACTGTATATGTTAGTACCCTTTGCAAAGGGTGTGTCAGCGTTTCTCATGGGCTAGTTTTCTTTTTCTTTTTCTCTAGATTCAGAATAAGGATGACTCAGGCCTCACTTGCTAAATTTGTTGTTCGTCCTTTCCTGAGGCTTTACTGCTGCTATCTAGACTCTTGATAAGCAGAAGCAGATAGAAAGTAAAAGGAAGATGGAACTGAAAGAGTAACGTGCTGCCTTCTGCACAGAATTCTGTTCAGAAATCTAGATAATAAGAGATGAGCGAAGTAGTGAACTTTCCCTTGCCCCTGAGACCTGTGGGGTTTTGTTTCTTTCTCTTTGTGAACAGCAGAGCTTAGTTTTCTCTTTCAGTAGGCAAAGTGAGGTAATCACTCTGTAGAAGGATTTACAGTAAACTATGTAGGAACAGGGCTATGTGTGAGAAGTCAGGATGAGCTGGGGAAGGAGCATATCAGTCACAGTAGGTCAAAACTCACCCTCAGATATTTTGAATTGTTACATCCAAGAAGCCTAAGACTGAAGGTGTGCGCATATGTGACTTCTTATGCCTAATACAAATTCTTCAATGATTCTTTTGTACCTTAAATTCTTTTTTTACCTTAAAAACTAACCCTCCACTTATGACCAGAGAATCATTCACTAAAGTGGCAAAAATCTGCATACCACCACTTAATCTTTTATTTTCTTTGCCCTAAATCTACAAAACTGAAAGGGAAGATGCTTTTAAGTAGTATACAGGCTTTTTCTGTATTTGGGAAGAATTAACGGCTTGTTTAGGCTTTAGGACCGATCATTTAAAAGTTCTCTGGATTTAGCAACATAAAGAATACAGGTTGAAGATCGGAAGGTCTCATAGCTCTTGTCTCATGGCTCAAAGCCATACTTTTCAAAGTGCCAAAAAACTCCCAGCCTGCTTGAAGAAGCGCCTTATGGTACTGATGCTTGCTCTTACAAAATCAGTTTCAAATCTTTTTTTTTAAAAGTGTTCATTCATTCTAGATACCATCTTTCATGAATGGAGTGGTGTGTATCAAACTCCTCTCTTATTCCAGTTGAACTCCATTTCCCCAGGGCAGGAATCAAGGGAAGTAATGTCTTTGTGCATAGCATGAGATGTGTTGCCAGCAGAGCCTAATCTTTTTCTTTTCCTGTAAAATCAGTGCCAGAAACCTGTAAGCTTTAATCTGCTCACAGACTCAGATTTACCAATTAACATCTCTCCTGGAATTAATACTCTTAGCTGGATCTTAAAATATATAGCAACTTCTGTACAGTAAAGATCTCTAAAGCTTTGTATCTAAATCCTGTTCTGTTTCTTTTCCTGTATGACTTCTTAGTTTCATCTCTTTAGTTATGTGCTATTACTGAAAACAGGCCTGGAAAGTGAAAACCTGTTAGAATCGGTGGAATACAACTCCTCTCCCCTGCCTTCTCTTCCCTCTCCCCTTTTTTAGTAAGACTTTTCGTCACAGGAGTGTTATCCGAGTTTTTTTTTTTTTAGTTTTGATTTTTGTTTAATACAGCTTTGCTTGCTTCTTTCTCTTACAGGAATTAAGGTTCCCTATCTCCTCTCCTCTAGCTTTCAAATACAGAATACTAATCAAATGTAGTCCCACTTGCATTACAGTAGTGTCATCCTAAAACATCATGTTGGCTCCAAAAGTGCATTACGTTTGGTAATTGAAGAAGTTTGGCATATATCTGATCTCTGACAAGTTTTGTGACTTTTCAAAATGTACGGTAAATGGAAGTAAATTCACTCTTTCACTCTGTGTATGAACAGTTACAGATCATAAATATAATCTTTAGACTCACACTACACACATGGATTATAATCAATCATTTATTTTTCTTTAGTTCCAAAGACAGGGAATGATGACGATTCTGTAGCCTTTAACAGAAGCTTAATGAAGTACCCTTGTAATGATTTTGGAAAGCCAAGCGTCGAAATAAAAATAAACAGGAAAGCTGCGTTTGGACATACAACCCTAGTCGTAACAGACCTCAGTAGCAAAGTTGTTCAGAGAAATGATACCCAAATATCGGATGCGCACGCTCAGGGTGTTTCGCCGAAGAACAATTTGGATCAAATCCCAAGTGACGTACGTCAGTCAAGGGAAAGTACAGACAAGTACTGCTCAACAAATGTCACTGTGGCTATGGCTTCACCCTCCTATCAGCAGGCTTTCTCTTTCAAACCCATACAAAAGAAGCAGAAAACTGATCATGTACCTTCTATTCTCCAGCAAAACACAGGAATCAGGTATGTTATTCTAAAATGTAATTAAGTCTTTATAATCTCATACCTGAAGACTAATGGAATGCTGTGGGGTTTAGACATTGTCTTCAGGTTTATGTCAGGGATATCTTATTCCTGGGTAAGTAAAATTACATTCAGATTTCAAAAACAACTACATAGGCTTTTACTGGAAAAGTCCCGATTTTGGCATCTAGCCCATCCTACTGTTAACTAAACTGCAGTTCATAGTTCAGATTTTTAGATAGAATAGCACACTATAGTTCTTATCTGTAAGCGGGCAAAGTTCTGCCCATAGAACTGTCTGATCACTGCTTGCATTAGTAATGTAGTTATGTATGTATGCTATTCTTGAAATCACTGTGAGAGATTCCAAAATGCAAACTGATGTCTGTCTTTGAAAAGATGTATTCGTTTTCCCTGTTTAAAGAGATGTTCTTTAATCAGTTTATTTTGTTATTTGCAAGAGCATGTATTCTTGGTGTTTTTGCTTACTGCAACCTAAGGAGAAGAGAAAAGGTCTGTGATGGAGACTTGGCTAAAACACTAGCTGTCTGAAAGGTAGTTAGAGGTATATAACTAGTGAGAGTTAGTAATTTAGAGGCAAATATTAACTGTCTGAAAGTTAGAGAAATTGTCTGTGCTGTTGAAGCACCTAGTTGTGAAATCAGATCTTGCTTGCTGACATACTAGACAGATTCTCCTGAATATAAGGCTACAACCACGTCAGGCAGGATAATTGAGAATAGAGGAAAAGCACAAAGAAAGGAGGCTATCAATCCCAGTAGCAGGTAGTTATAGCAAGTCCTCAATTTAAACATATCTATAGTTAAGGGGAGGGCTCTCTATTTTTTTTTAAGTTGTACCATATAAGAGGTTTTTGTCTTATTTTAGTGAGATGTTGTAAGAAAGCTTTGCCATGTCTACAGAGATCTTCCAAGCATAAAACACAACATAAAGTTCCTAAGCTAAAAACTTAACAGGAATGAACTAATAAATCTTTTCAGTTTTCATCAGTGCTCTTCTGCTCTGTAAATAGATTAGAAAGTTTTATTTCAGAGAGTATTAATCTTATTTTAAAATGTTAATGTGAAAAAGAAAACCTTATGTATTACATTCAGATAATCTCTGGTTATTTCAGTTCATGAGGAATGAAGAAATAAACTTCATCTCCTCAGAGAACACTATTCTACCCACTCATCTAGATTACTTCTTGTCAAAATATGATTTGAAGCATTATGGTACCTTTTTATTAAAGAGAATGGATTTTTTCTTCTGTAACCTTGAGTATTTTTCCTTTTTGCTCCTCTTCTGAGAGAATTCTTCTGAAGTATGTTGACATTTGGAAGTTGGATAAAGTATAGGTGGTAGGAGTTGTTTTGCAGATGAATTGAAGAATATATTAAAATAGCTGGAAACAACAGTTAATGCTAGGAAAATTGGACTAGTGGAAGACGAGCATAGTGTTAGCTGCCTTTTTGCTCCTAATAATCTTCACCTAAAAGCACAGTGAGGTGCCTGAGAAAAATCAAGCTCTGGCTGGCACTGTGTGCAAAAGTACATTGAGAGTACCACCCTAACAGTAGGAGAGGGATTTCTTTGTCTGGATGTGGTGTTGGTAATCCCTTTAATATTATGCAGAAGTGATTTTTTAACCTGTCATTACAGCAAGCCTCAAGTTAATATGACAGATGGTATTTGTTCGTTAAACACGGGCCATCCTCGCTGCAGTAAACACAGCCGCCTCTGCACTCTCAGAGTTGTGAGAAAGGACGGAGAAAACAAGGGCAGGCAGTTTTATACTTGTCCTCTACCCAGAAAATGTCGGTGTGACTACTTTCAAGTATGTATAAGTTTTCAAAGTTTGTTTTCTAATAAAACAGGTAAGACTACATGCCATTTACTTAGTTCAGTAGGTCTCCTTGTGGCCCACTTAACCCCTGGTGTTGGTACATGTAGAAAGATAAGATCCATCTAAAGCTTAAGGTCATTTTCATACTTTTGTACACTGAATTAAAACTGAGACCATAGTGGTAGTGATGAATGAATAGTTTTTCTTACTTCTCACAGCTCTACAAACACCTGCTTGTATAAATACTCAATGTACTTGAGTGCAAAGGAAGGTATATACATAGTGTTGGTTAGAAAGGACTTCTAGAAGCGATTTCAACCTCCTCCTGGAAGGAGGACTATTATTAACACTAAATCATCATCCGTATATCTGTCTAGTGGAAATCTTTAAAACCCCCATGAATGGAGGAGATTCCTTGTCTAGACAAGTGCTGTACTAATAACTAATGACTGCTCCATCTGCAACTTGAGGCCATTGCTCCTTGCTATGTAAGCGTGACTGAGAAAAAAGTTGGCTTAATCATTTCCCAGCAGGTAGCTGCAGATGAACTTAGGACAGTATTAACTGTGATGTCTTAACTGGAAATAATGTGTGTGTTAACATCAATTAAAGTTAAAATGTTAAAATATTTAGCACCATTTAAATTACATGTAGTTACGATTAATGTTACAGAAAAATCTAAAATCACTAACCACAAAAGACAACTCCATTAACTATGAGAAGTGCCTCTTACTTGCTAAAGCCGTTCCTGTAGATTTACTTGTTACTAATTTTAGAATAAGGACTTTATTGCCATCACATACAATAAAACTTTTTTTTTTTTTGGCAGTGGGCTGACTTGAATTTTCCATTCTGTAACCATGGGAAGCGCTGTGTAATGAAGACTGTGTTGAAGATTGGTCCCAATAATGGAAAGAACTTTTTTGTGTGCCCTTCTGTGAAGGAAAAACAATGCGGCTTTTTCCAATGGGCAGAACAGCAGGCAGGTATGCAGATTATTCCTTAAGGCTGAAGTTTTCATCTGTAAAGCATGATTGTGTAGTTACTTGCCCCTCAGAATGTCTTAAAAGGATTTGACTTATGTCTATTCATGACACTGCTTTTTCCTGTTCACTAGTTCATAGTAGGATAGGTCAAACAACTGAGAATTACAGCTTTTGAAAGAGCAATTACTACATCTAGTCCTGTGAAAATTATACATTGCTTGCATCTTGCATGATATTTTAAAATAAAAACATTCAACTCTGACATCATGAATAGGCTTCCAAAATGTCAATAGGCCTTTATTATGCATTGTTTTAGGAGAATTATGAAAATAAATACATTGTTATAAATTGCAAAAAGCAATTTAGAAACCAACAGAGAAAAAAAATCTAAAACAAAATATTTTAGTCCTTGTTATTGATTCATCTATTTAACAATATATTCTCTCAAAGCCTAATTTAAATTTGTAATTATATATAATAACCTACAGTAAAAGTTTCATTCTTACAATTTTAAAAGTTGAACCCTGAATAAAAGATTGTTTCATTTTTAAAAAAATGATTTTGTATCAGCTCATTTCTGCTGCTTCAAGTTAGCTTAACTACAAGTATTAGCATTTTATAACTTATCATCTTCGTCTCAAGTGTAAGGTAATAGGCCAAAGCTAGTTGAAGTCACTGGGGTGACTGCAGATAAAACAGAACAATAGCTCTTTAATCTCTATGAGCGAGATTGCATGGTACAAATTTTATAAATTTTGTACCTAAAGTTACAATAAAATATGTTAAGAATTCCAAGCATTTGTTCCTCTCTAAAGCGGTTACAGAGCTGGTGGATCAGTGGTTCAAGAAAACACTGTTTTGGGTAAATAGATGTCACAAAGGAAACAAATATTTTACACTGCAGTGCCAGACTCCCAGCACCTGATAACAGTAATGAACTGGAACTCAGTGAACAACTTCTTTTCCTTCACAACTCTATAAAATCCAATTTGGGGCTTTACCTATTATACATCTATTTCAAATTCAGTTTAAAGCCTCTTCTGTCTTGAACAAAATTGATTAACTTTATTTTTAATTCACTCTTATACCAGTACTTGAAGCATATGAAAGAAATCCAAACACTTTAAATGTATTAGTTAAATCTGAAGAAACTATTAAAAAACTTAATTTACTTATACACATTTTGCTGTATCAGTTGTAAAGTTTCTTCAACGAAGTATACATTGAAATGTCTGACAGTCCTGATAATAGTAAATATTGTAAAAATCCATTCCCAAGATAATGCTATTAATCATATCATACTCTGCTATTTTTGTCAAAAACACTGGTCATTAGGTTAATTGCAAGTTTTCAGGTAATAACCATCTAGTAAGCTGTGATTAAAACAGATCTTTCAATGACAGGATAGGCGATTACATTCGGGCTGTTCTTACAAATTGCTTAGACGGCTTGATTGAAAAAAAAAAATGATGAAAAGCTTGTCCCTGTGGTTGGGATTGTTTCCCAGGATTACAAACCAAATCTGTACTCTGCTGCTGCCCTCTGCTCCTGCTCCTTCTACAGCAATACTGGGGGCTGAGCCACCAACAAGAAGTGGACTGCAAGGCTGCTCATGAGTGGCTGCTCCTGAGTTCAGCATAGCCCACCACACACCCTTTTCAAATGTCAGAAGAGCAGTGGGACCACTTTGAAAATCAAAGGTACACCAGATTAACTCCTGCTTTATTGAAATATTATATATCAGCTGTATTTAGAACTATCTCCATTATTCCCATTCACTTGCTTTCCCTCCCCTTTTTTAGAGACAGAGAGGCTGTATTAAGTGAATTTAGGAACCTGTAGTCTTTTAGAACTGTTGCTAACCTGTTCCATCACAGACACATGCAGTCCAATTAAACAGACTACCACAGTCATAGCTTATCTGATGTTCAGCATGCAGAAAATTCAACGTTAAACATCAGATTTGTTCTCATTCTTTCACTTACCAAAATACAGAGCCTACAGAAATGAAAAAAGCTGCTAGTCTTTGTGGAAAATATTATCTCACAATGAAAGCAGTTAAGTTAGAGAATACCGTACATACTCACTGAAAATAGTTTCCTGACTATTTACTAGTTTATAACTAGTAAAAAGTGCGTATGTAGGAGGTTATAGGTGGAAAGGATTGAAATGTGACTGTCCATTATGTCCATTTACATCCACTGTTTTGCTACAGCTGTTGTATAATTTATTTGTAGGCCTGCCAAGTGCTGTCATTTCTGTCCTCATAATGAGTCAATGAACAGTTGGATTTTTTTATATATATATTAGTTTCTTTCTAAACTGATAGTAGGTAAAAATTAAACTTTTTCCTGAGTGTATTGAAAGTTTTCCCAAATGATGTTAACCTTTAAGGTAGTCAAGATTAAAGAAAATATTTGTTCAGATTGACAGAGAAAATAAATCCTCACTTGTTCCTGCAATCTTTACGACTTTATGACTCTAGCACTAGGAGCCTTTAGGAATCTTGTGCTTCTTACAGTTACAAGAGTATCACAAAACATACAAGTCTCAGGAGCTTGGCTGGATTTTTACCTAAACATGACAATTTTTAATGAGGTTAAAATACTGGATGCAGATGCTTAAGTCTCCTCTAGATCATCCAAAGAAAGGACAACACTTATTTCTCTAAGGATGAAGCATTTCGATCCTCATGTACTGAGACTAAAGGGTTGAGCAGTTCTGTATTGTTCGATGACTTTGTTATTCACTGTGAGAAATGCTTCAGAGGCATTTAAATGAGATGGTCTATTCTCTGACCAGACTGCATTAACTTCTAGTATGCATACAAAGCTCTTCCAAATGCTAAGCCTGAAATAATCACAATTATAAAGTGGAACATAATGGTTAAGTAAGACATTGATTGGCATACTATGAATACATAAGACTGACCAAAAGTAGAGCAATGACAATTACAAATGACAGCTAGACTACTGATCTGGCATTTGTGCTTACATCTGGCATAATGAGATACTACATCATTGTTTCACATTTCTAGGTACAACTTTATGCAAGATCAAATTTCTATTCAACTTTGAAACAGACTTGATTTTTCAAATCAAGTTAAAGAGCTACAGTTCTATTCCTGAATGTAACTGGGGATGATATCTTGGCTTCACTGATCACATTGGCTCTTATCTCGCACCTAAACCTCTTTAGAATTCACTAACCAGACACTTCAGTGACAGAAAGCCCAAGAGACCAGTACAGTAGTCTGTCTAAAACACAGTAGTATTAACACAAAGCACATTTCACAGCCACTTTCAATTAAACTGCTTGTCAAGGAAAATGAACTGATGGCGCTCACCTTTTCATAAGCACTGGAGTAACAGTAGGTGTCCTGACACAGGGGGATCTAAGTTGCAGAGCTTTCTCACTCAGGGGAAATCCAAATTCACACTTTTAGCAAGAAAAGGCCATCAGAAAAAGGCTGGAAATGGATTCTGCACCTTCCCCCCGGCCCCACAGACAGAAAACTGTGTTAAAGAAACATTCAGGAGACAGGACAGATACTATGAGAAACAAGACAGTAGTCTGTCAGTGAGAATGTCCCTCAAGTAGTGGAAGTCCTGAATTCAAATTCGCTCATCTTTCTCATGTCTCTTGCTGAATTTTACTGGGGAGAAAGAAATGCCAGGATAAACATCCAGCTTGGGGGCTGAATTCTAAGACCTACTAAAAGATAGGCACCTCACTTCAGTCTGCAGGAAAACAGCTAGGCCAGACTTACAAAAGCACACTGTGTAATCGAAGCGTGAGCTGTCATCAACTGGGTAAATCCCTGTCTTCTGTGACCCTCTCCTCTGTATTGCTGCAGCAACGTCAACCTTGGGTTGATATTCACAACTGGGTGGCTGCATCGTAAACCAGACCACTTTGTTGACCTGACTGAAAACGCATTTTGGAAGGGAAAAAAAAGCCAGATCAGCAAGCCAATCACCAGAACCAATTACACAACCGGAAAAAAAGATAAAGAGGATGTCTCAAGGTGGCAGCAAAATCTTTACGCAACTGAAACCACACTCTCGAGGTGGACAGAGCTTAAAAATACAAGCTTATACTTAAGGCAAGGTTAAATGTCAGATAACTCTTCTCTTTCAGCATAGTGGCTTTTCATGCAACCCATTCTCACTAGCCTAATTCTGTGCCTGGGAACTCAGTTCAGAGGAACAGGGAAGATAGTACACTTGAGGCATTAGGGAACAGGGATGGTTTAATACTCATCCTTGAGGGCTTTGATGCCTAGTCCTCCAGCAAACAGCTGTAGCCAAAATGCCCTGCAGCTGTTTGTTACTGCTCCTTGATCTGCTCAGAACCCCCCAGCGGGGCCAGGGGAATGGAGAGCAGGTATCTGCTCTTCTCAGTGTATTCAGTCTGCAGAAGGAAGTCAGAGAAAGTTTAACAGCCGGATTTCATGGCAAAGCAGCTTGGGTGCATGCAAACAGTCCAGTCTGCCACTCAGGCCTGCATGGGAACAGAAGTCACCAGCATAGGCTGAGAGCAAGAGTTGCAAGGCTGCAGTGTTAAAGGCTGCCTGCCAACGTCTGAAGCTCCTACGATGGATAACGTTACACCGGAGAGTCCCGCTGTGTGGAGCTGTCACCTTCCCAGAAATCGTCATAGGCGTTCAGAACTGAGATCACAGGACTCTTCATGTGGCCACGTTTGTGAGCATGGTAAAAGACTGTATTTATCTATAGTTACAGGTGACTGGCACTGCAGCCACTCCAATGCAATTTCATTTCCACTTTATAACATGCAAATTTTTCTTCAGTAACCATCAACTAAATTAACAAAATCCACTTAACAGTTCAATACTGCCCATTAATTACATGTGTTTATAATACTTCTCACATTTATCCTTGCAATTTACGTTTTGCTTCATTTATTACTTTGAATTCTTCATAAAAAGAGAATAACCTCTCACATAGATAAAGAATTGCTTGCTTCTTACTGTTCTGCCTAGCCTAATTATTTAGAAAGCATTCGTAGTTGCCAAGGCTCTTCTCTTCAGTGAGGCAGATGTCTCTCTTCTGTAGAGTTAACCCCCTATAACTCCCTAAAATATTCATTTTTAATGGATACCACACAAGGATTATTTTATATAGCTGCAACAGGTTTAGTAAAGCGGTAAAAGCTATACTTGACCAACAGTATTCCTGACAGAAAACATGCAAGTGGTGCAGCAAAATAAGAAACTGTGTCCTCAATGCTCAGGAAATAAAGGCTGCAGGGAGAAATATTTAGTTATGGAAAATCTCAGTTTCTGCAGGCTTCTGCCTGTAGCAGCCCATCAGCCCAGGGCTCACCCTCACAAACTAAGATGACCTGAGGATGAGTAACCAGGAGCAGTGTCAAGCTGGCAGCACAATCATTTTATTTTCAAATAAAATCGCTGTAAAGAACCACATATAAAATAAACATCTATTTATGAACAACAAGCATTCATAGTCTAGCTAAGCATATACACTACTTGGCAAAATAATGCAGGACAGCCTATATCCTGCACGAAACACTTCAGAAAGAAAACTACCCAATGGTCAAACTTGCACTGGTATAGGTAGAACGTGTCAAGAAAGTCATCTTAATGACATGAGTTTGCAGCAGCTAACAAGAAAGCAAGTTATTATGAAGTTATTGTGAAGAAATAATGTGAAAAGTCACTGAAGTTTACATTTCCAGTTTCAATTTTGTAATTACAAACTGATGTTACACTTGCTTACCATAATATCATGCAGTAGTATTTTAACAAGTACCTACGCATGTCATACCGAATGCCTGCCATAACTTCATTTCTTTTCACAAGATAGTAAATGGTAGTAAATATAAAGAAGCTTACAAAAATCTGCCAGTGCTTGACCAAATGCTCATCTGTAATGGATACCATGTAAGTTTGGGAATTCTGTTCACTGAATTTTTAATAGGGAAGTAGTTTAAGCATCTGAGGAAATGACAAACATTAAAATAAAAGTAGGTCAGTGATTCACTGTGCATTTTTCCTCTTCAATTAGTTTGACATTTTACAATGCTAAACACAGTTTACAGATACAGACAAAAGATCAGGCTCACATTCACATGCTTCCACAAATGCCTTTCTCCTGTATTAGCAGAGTTACATTCTATTATAGTCCCTAGAGAAACTTTGTCCGTCTTAGAAAACTTCAGGTTCTTTCCATCTATACATAAGAATATTCAAATATAATACTGTTACCGATATCTTGCTACACTGAATTTCTTATTCCTTGGATTTTTAAGTTACAAGTGCTAAGAAGATAAAAAACTCAGCTGAACTTCACAACTACATTAGAAGGGACAAAATTATCATTTTTAAATTATAAAAATATTCCAAAGCATACAACAGCAATGGTGTTGTAAAATTCTACCAGGACAACATACATTCAAAGACAGAACTTTCAAGAAATTTTCACCTCTTCCAGTAACAGGAATTCCCTGAAGAACTGGCAGTCTTTTAGGCTGCTATTGCTCTTATTTCATGGAATGCCACCTGTCACTATAAACAGAGCAGCTGATCACACCAGCAGGGCATTAAAACAGCAGGTGCTGTATTTACCTGCGCTGATTCTAACTGTCCAGGGAAGAGAGACAATGAAAATCCAGCAAACACTATTAAATGCACAAATGCCTAAAACATTCTCTGCCTAACTCTGCAGCTCACACAGCAAAAGCAAAACTAGTCTAAGAAATCCTGAGATTCTGTCATATCTGCTCCATGGCCATTTCCTTAATGGCCTTCTGCTGTAAATTTAATGGAACTTCGATGGAAAAATGAACAGACTGCCTAGTGCACTTAATGTATAGTGTTCCACCTCTATACTGGAGCTGCTGCATAATTAAATATATCACTTGTTTTTCCCCACCACAGATTACAGTTATTAGCTGAGAAATCCTACACATTGTTTCAAAACAAAGTTGTTAATGATTGACAAAAGTCATGCAACAACTAAACCCAAACAGCAATTGTTAATAGAATTCTAAGTTTAAAAAAAAAATGGTACCACTGCTGGTTTTACCCCTTAAGATAATTCCAGATTGTCTGAGATTTATATCAGTTGTTGCTCCTATCTGAAAGAACCTCAAATCCTCTAGAATTCAGTTACTCTCTGTTGAGGTAATTACAGACAAAGGGAACTATTTCAGTGGTAAACTCCAAACTGTGCAGGTAAAGGGAAGTTTTCTTCCATAAACACATACAAAATATTGCCAGGGTGCACACAGATTTCTTTATTAAAGAATCCACTGCCGTAGCACAGCTAACTTTATCAGTCAGACCACAAAGCTGAAAAAGGAACTGGAGATCTGTGTGCAGTCCCAGCATCATGATCTCACTGGAATTAGAGACGTGGTGGGATAGTTCACACGACTGGGGTGCTGCCATGGAAGGCTGTGTGCTCTTCAGGAAGGACAGGCTGGGAAGGCGACGTGGTGGAGTTGCTCTTTGTGTTAGAGAGTAGCTGGAATGCATGGAGCTCAACCTGGGAGTGGATGTTGAGCGAATTGAGAGCTTGTGGGTAAGGATTAGAGGACAGGCTAATGTGGGAGACACTGTGGTGGGTGTCTGCTACAGGCCACCTGACCAAGACGAGGAGGTTGATGAGGCCTTCTATAGGCAGCTGGATGTTGCCTCATGGTCACAAGCCCTGGTTCTCATGGGGGACTTCAACTACCCCGGCATCAACTGGAAGGACAACACAGCCAGGCACAAGCAGTCCTGGAGGTTCCTGCAGAGCGTCGACGGTAACTTTTTGACACAGGTTGTGGAGGAGCCGACGAGGAGAGGTGGGCTACTGGACCTCGTGCTATCAAATAAGGAGGGCCTAGTAGGAGATGTGAAGGTGGGGGGTAGCCTCAGCTGCAGTGACCATGAGTTGGTGGAGTTCAGGATCCTACGTGGAGGTGGCAGGGCTGTAAGTAGCCTTGAAACCATGGACTTCAGGAGGCCCAACTTTAGCCTCTTCAGAGACCTCCTTGGAAGAATTCCATGGGTTAGAGCTCTAGAAAGAAGCAGGGCCCAAGAGAGCTGGTTAGTTTTCAAGCAGTACTTCCTCCACGCCCAGCAACAGGGCATCCCTGTGTGTAAGGAGTCAGGCAGAGGGGGCAGGAGTCCTGTGGGGATGAGCAAGGAGCTGCTGGCAAAACTCAAGCAGAAAGGCATACAGAAAGTGGAAAAAAAGGACAGGCTCCGTGGGAGAAATATAGGAATGTCGTCGGGGAATACAGGGATGTGACAAGGAAAGCTAAGGCACAATTGGAATTAAATATGGCGAGAGATGTTAATAAGAGCTTTTTCCAAATACATCAATGGTAAAAGGAAGATAAGCCAAAACGTGGGTCTACTGGTGAACAGCATGGGTGCCCTGGTTATGAAAGACACAGAGAAAGAACTACTGAAGGCCTTCTTTGCTTCAGTGTTTACCAAGGGTAGCCCTCTGGAATCCCAGACCCTAGAAACCAGAGCAGGTGCCTGGAGAGAGGAAGACTTGCCCCGAGTAGAGGAAGATTGGGTCAGAGAGCTCTTAGGGAAACCTGACATCCACAAATCCATGGGCTCTGATGAGATGCACCCCAGAGTGCTGTGGGAGCCGGCGGATGTTGTTGCTAAGCCATCCTCCATCGTCTTCGAAAGGTCCTGGAGAACAGCGGAGGTGCCAGAAGACTGGAATAAAGCCAATGTCACACCGGTCTTCAAAAATGGCAAGAAGGACCCAGGCAGCTACAGGCCTGTCAGCCTCACCTCCATCCCTGGAAAAGTCATGGAGCAGCGCATCCTGGCTGTTGTTTCCAAACGTGGAGGATAAGAAGGTGCTCAGGAGTAGTCAGCATGGATTCACCAAGGCCTTCTATGATGGAATGACAAGCTGGGTAGATAAGGGGAGAGCGGTGGATGTCGTCTATCTCGACTTCACCAAGGCTTTTGACACCGTCCCTCACAACATCCTCCTGGGCAAGCTCCGAAGTGTGGGATAGATGAGTGCACAGTGAGGTGGATTAGAACTGGCTGGATGGCAGGGCCCAGAGAGTGGTGATCAGCGGTGCTGAGTCTAGTTGGAGGCCTGTAGCTAGTGGTATCCCACAGGGGTCAGTCCTTGGTCCAGTCCTGTTCAATTTATTCATCAATGACCTGGATGAAGGCACAGAGTGCTCCCTCAGCAAGTTTGCTGATGACACGAAACTGGGAGGAGTAGCCGATACCCCAGACGGCTGCGCTGCCATCCAGAGGGACCTGGACAGACTGGACAACTGGGCAGTGAAAAACCTAATGAAATTCAACAAGGCCAAGTGCAAGGTCCTGCACCTGGGGAGGAATAACCCCAGACACCAGTACAGGCTGGGGACCGACCTTCTGGAGAGCAGCTCTGCGGAGAAAGACCTGGGTGTCATGGTGGACGACAAGTTGACCATGAGGCAGCAGTGTGCCCTCGTGGCCAAGAAGGCCAATGGGATCCTGGGGTGCATTAAGAAGAGCGTCTCTAGCAGGTCGAGGGAGGTGATCCTGCTCCTCTACTCAGCCCTGGTGAGGCCACATCTGGAGTGTTGTGTCCAGTTCTGGGCTCCACAGGACAAGAAGGATGTGGAGCTGCTGGAGAGAGTCCAGCGCAGGGCTACAAGGATGATCAGGGGCCTGGAACATCTGCCCTATGAGGAGAGGCTGAGGGAGCTGGGCCTGTTCAGCCTGGAGAAGAGAAGGCTGAGAGGAGACCTGACCAGTGTCTGTAAGTACCTCAAAGGAGGCAGTGAGGAGGATGGTGCTGGCCTCTTTTCACTGGTGACCACTGACAGAACTAGAGGTAATGGCCTCAAATTGAAACACCAACAATTCCACTGGAACTTAAGCAAAAACTTCTTGACAGTGAGGGTGACAGAGCACTGGAACAGGCTGCCCAGAGAGGTTGTGGAGTCTCCTTCTCTGGAGATCTTCCAAACCCGCTTGGACGCAGTCCTGTGCCACGTGCTCTAGGTGACCCTGCGTGTGCAGGGGGTTGGACTAGATGATCTCTAGAGGTCCCTTCCAACCTTAAGCATTCTATGATTCTAAATTCTGTCTATATTAGATGAAGCAGTAATTTGGTTAGAAGCCACAGAAAAAGTGAGGTCAGCCAGCAGCAGCCCACTTAACATTTTAAAATCCTACACTGAAATCTGTCCTATGAAATCATCTTAAATCCAGGTACAGCAGTGAATCCTCCAAATAAACAACTTTGACAAAGTGTAACTACGGGCCACTAAAAAGGGCTATTCTAGCTCAAGAATCTTCTTACACCTCTTAAACATACCAGCTCAGAACACAAGGCAACAATCATCATAAGGCACAGTGTACAAGCACTGAAACAACCTTAGTTATAAAGAATACACTGAAGTGTGCTTCTGTTACTCAGTGATTTTATTCAAATAAATACTTTGCATTTCTTACAAGATAAAGTCATTTTACTCTCCCCTGTTATAAGTTTCACTAGCTATTTCAAGTTTAGTAAAAAATTCAGTCAAATGGTCAGCAATCAAGGTCAGAGAAGGATATAGAAGCATATAGAACAATCGTCAAAATACTCAAATTTTAGTGCAAGTGAACCCTGATATCTCTGGACACAAAAAGAGGAAGTGACAAAAATACCTCTGTTAGCTTTAGGTAACTGCCGTACTATACACATGCAATTGTTCTTTTTCAGGGCTAGCATGGTACAGAAAGGGCAGGCACACTGCACATCAGTGAGGAAGTGATTACTGCAATTAAGACTCATAATTACCTTCCACTACAGAAAAAAAAAAAAAAAAAAAAAAAAGGCAACGGAAAGATTTCCATCTGTCTTCTTCCCCACTTAAAAGAAACAAACAAACGAAATCAGACATTGCAAAACAAGTTAGAAATGCCCACAGATTAGACATGCCCAGCAAGCAGATGCTCCCTATCTCTTTGATTCTCAGATTTGTTCAAGGTTAAGCAGGGATACAATTAAATGTCTGCTGAATTCCCAACTTAAGTGACCTCAAGCACATGCAAGAGCAGTAAGGTGCATCAGTTTCAGCCACTTCACTTAGATGTTGACCTTCAAGCAGAAAACAATTCCCTTTGCTAAGTGCAAAAGCACAAGCACTCGCTAATTGTACAGATACATTCTTGCTAACTGTACAGATATATTCACTTCCCTAAAACTGCACAGAATCACTGCTTAAATACAATGCTTGATTAAAATCTACAATCATTTAAAGTAATTTTACAAACCAATTAGAATAAAAATCTAAACATTAAGTTTACTGGCACTATACAAAAACAATTACAAAGTAGAGCCCACTAAAAACAGTGAAGTAATAGGTACATCTTCAATATATGTTTGTACTTGCCCAACAGTTTATACAACAGTAAAAATGAACAACCATTTTGCAAAATAACACCTGAGCAGCAATTTTAGCTCTTACCCTTCCAAGTTTAGATGTGACTAGTACAAAAGCAATTAAATACAATCTACTACTTGCTCAGATGGCTGACTTAGTGAAGGGCTATAAACCATGAAGTGAAATTGGGTGAGTCCTGGAGTTTTACTACATGCAGCACCTAGGAAAGAAAGAAAAAAGTAAGACTTCCTACATTTAGGATTAACATCTGTATCATTGCACTTTATCATCTAAAGAAATAGGCATTAATTACACCACAATGGTGTAATTACCCATTTAAAATCTAATTCAAGATGTCTCAAAACTGTTTTATCTTGAAGTAAAGATATAGGGCTACTACTGCTGCAGTGCAATTAATGCTCTTGTAATTCAAAATATTAACACAAGCTAGAAAAAAAAATCTCAGTCTTGATTAATATAATGAATTCCTCAAACTCTAATCTCTCAAACACAGAACTATGGGAAATAAAAGATCAAAATCCAGGAAAAGGCAGTCTAATTCAATAAGCTGTGTTGATTAGCAAATTTTATCTTCTACTGATCTAAGAGTTCACTAATGAGATGCCGGCACAGCGACTGATCTTGGACTGCTCTGAAGCTGCGCTGAGCTGTCACAGCCTCATTGGCTTGTGCCGTATCAAGGGGAGGCACAGGCATTTGTTTTTAAACTTTCAAATTAATCACAGTCTAAGACAACACATTAAGGTTGTAAGGATTTGTGATTCTTACTAAAACTTATGTACAATTCTGTGAAAGTCTGACGCATCAAAATACAAAGGAATAATTAAAATACTTTAAGCCCACACTAGAACAACAGCCCTGATACCCAGCACTTGCAACTATGGAGAACAGCACTGTTGCAGTGGTTAACTAATAATTAATACCTGTTGCTCCAGAATCCACCTTCACTTTTGTATTTCTGTGAGTCAGGGTGTTTGTAGCTGCACATACATACCGTAACTTCCAGTTGTATTGGCACATATAACAGCACCGAAGAAGTTTGGTGCATACTTCTGGATTCTGGAAATAACTTTCTGACAGGCTGCTGTTGGGTCTGTTCCCATTCTCATATACTCCACAGCTTGATAGCTACAACAAAACAACCCCAAACCCAGAGTTATCCTTCCTCAAGTTATACATAGCAGAAATACGATCGAGATCTCAATTTCTTCAAATAATGGAAAAGCATAGTAAGTAACTTTTACCCAAATGTCACAGTATATTAACAGGCAATTTCCTCTTAATTCAAGACTGGCTTGGAATAGCTTGAAAAAAGTCTCTGAGGACTAAACACTTATGAACATCCATTTGCTAGCAAGCATTTATAGGAGCCAGAGTTTCCAAACCAATACACTTCCTACAAGCATCAGTGTCTTATGTTCAGCAAGGACTTCCATAATACATTCTCCTTGAGACAGCTCACAAGGATGGCTTTCAAGACTCGGAAAATAATGAAAACAGAGAGTTTATACAGGTTGGGCAACCGTGCACTACAACATCTCTCTTCCTAATGCAAATCAGACAGCAATTACATAAAATGCGATACTATTACACCACCCACTTCCCAAGTAAGCTGGGACTCCCTCCTGATCACTCACACAGCTTGTAACACATACTTCCCCATACAGCTAAACACTTAAGAGGAAGAAGTCTGTCTGTTCTGTTAAAGACCATGCAGATTAGAAATACACTCACTACTATTACCCCTTTACTTCCAGGTTGACAGGATTGAGGTGAGGAGTGTTTCTTAAATATCTGGGTGACTGAAGTCCTTGGTTTCTCTTAAGACATCTTACAGGGACAACTTCATTCCGCTGCTGTTTTTCCCCCGTTCATTCATTTTTTACCCCCTACTTCTGCACTTCACATTGTCTTTTCAATTACTTAATTTGCTCGGTTCACATTTGGTTAGACAAAGACAGCAAGGTCTAAGGACAAACCTGGGTAAGAAGCGCATCATGATGTCACCGTCTCCAGTGGCTGCAGCTCCTCCAGCTGTACTATCAGCATAAGCCCCTGCTCCAGCTATTGGAGAGTCTCCTACACGGCTGCAGGGAACAAGGAAAAGAAATATTAAATATATATATGCAGGTATGTGCCTATGCACACATATAGATAAATTAATTCTATGGAAGAAAATTAGGATATAGCTTCAGTAGAGTAGCATTAATGCAGTTCTTCATCTAATACGTACTGGCAAATTCTTATAATTTGGACACCGATTTGCCAACCTTACTGCCTCCAGCTGTGTTAAACAGACAGGAGATCAGAAGAGGTATGGAGGTCACTATTAGTCAGAGGTCTTGGCTTAATACTACTGATGAAAGTACTCTGTGATACCCTGCTTGACCTCCAGGCTTAATCTACCTCCAGAAACACCTTCTTTTACATGTACTAACTCCTCCAGCTAGCGCAGGAAAGTTTAGTCAGTAGCTGAGGACACTGGTATCTTCAATAATTCTTGTTAAATCCAGAAGATATCTGACTTGTGGACAGACAAGACTCCTGACTATGGAGGAAAAAAACCTCAAAGATTAAATATATATATATATATATATATATATATATATATATATATATATATATATATATGCAAGCCACAGGCTGTGATTCTGTATACATTTCTTTGGAGACTAAGCACCTTTCCAAGATGCTCGTTCCTCTCCAGTGCCTTACCTTAACATTGTGCCAAATCATTTTCTAGCTTAACCAGTCCTTCAGTACTCAGATTCATGGCAACCCGAAATAAGCAAGGTCATTTTGTCATAGTCATAGTCTAAAACATACACTGTCACAAGTATCCCAAGCTTTGTTCTAAAACCACACATACTAACCCGGGAATTTTGTGGATTGCACCATTAGTAGATGTTCCAGCAGCAACGGTTCCACTTTCACCAATCACAATCATACCTAAAATTCCCAATAAGGGATAAAACACACTCAGAAGCATGCCTGATATGTTTGTTAAATTGACACCATAGTTCTCATCAATTAGAACTGTGATATCCAGACTATTCAAAATACTTTAAAACAGGTTATTGAAGTTCTTTCTAAAATATATTTGAAAAGTTTTGAATGGATTGCAAGAGTCTAAAAACAAATTCTTAACCAGTAACATGGTAGTAATCTCAGTTGCACACTACATTCTCCAAGAAGCCAATGCCTCTTGATATGCACTTATGCGACCTTACAAAGAGCTAGGTAGGATCCATAGGGCTGCATTGCTACCATCAGAGCAACCAAGTCTGGAAATTTAATAAACGGTGCTTGAAGTTGATAGGGGGGAGAAAAAAAAAAAAAAAAAAAAAAAATCAGAGAGAGAGGCTTAACCTCGGCAGAAGTTGAAATACAGCCTGACAAAGGAAAAAGCTACAGTCATACACGTGGGTGAGCCCGTGGGTGAGCCCAGCCCTCAGTAATTTCATGCTGAGGAGATAAACTGGGATCAGCTGCTGCTCCATCAGCCAAGACTCCCCCCTTTTTAAGGCAGGGCAGCAAGTGCTGCTGACAGCAATTTCAGAACACACTGACAGCCAAAAAGCAGAATTCAGAAAGTTGAATTCTGGTTCTCTGATCACACTTAGCAGTATCATCTCCTCAAAAAAACCCAGTTTTTAATCAGCAGAAGCTAAAAGCTGAAGCTGGCTCTACTGCTATCATCAGCCTCTGCAAGGAGGCTGGAAGGACATCTGTTCCTACCAACTTCCTAAATGCATGCTAAATGAGGCACTTTCCAAAATTAGGCAAGGAGATGTTTCACATATATAGAAGTGGGATAGGAGAACAAAATAGGAGCATAAGGAAAATGTCAATATATACTACAAAACAGCTTAAGAATGCTTAATGATACATCAACTCCTGAACTGTATTTAGCAAATTAACCTCTCTGACACACTGTAATTATTGAGCTTTCTAAAACATACTGAAAAGTGTACATCCTAGCCAAGAAAAATTCTTAAATTGGTAAGTCTGACTTCTGTAGAACATTAATTTGCTATCAGCAGTAATAGAAAAAGCAAAGACAACTAGCATTTGAAATGACTTATTAATTCTTGATATCCAGAATAGTCAAAGAAAAGGTTCTGAATTGCTAAATTGAAAAGAATCTATCCTGAAACAAAAAGTGTATGTTTTAGGATGAAAAAGAATAGAAAGCTTTGAAAGATGCGAATCTAACTGCTCCACTCCTGTAATGTTTGCTGTTTTTGTCAGATCTGCCCATGAATTAGCAGACAGACTAAGCAATTATAGTCCTTAATCAGTAGGCTCTTAGAAGTCTCTGAGATCACTACTGCTAACCTGTTTTAAGGTTATCAGTTTCTGTAGAAATGGTTAAAAGCCAGAATGGAAGTCAAAGGGAACTACGGTTTATTTTGTAAGCTTAAAGACAGACAAACATTTCCCTTGGCAAGCACTCAGTGCTCATTTCTCCAACCTCTACAAAACTCTTTTAAGTTGGGCTGAGAGTTATTGGGGAGATTTAACTCAAGTTAGCCGTATTTCAGATATCAAGACTAAAAATAATCATTCTTACTTTTCTAATGACCCATAACTGCCCAAACATCTGTGCCAGGCCATCTGAAGAGGAGGCAATAGGGCAATGAACACAAAATGCAGCAAGTGGATGTGGAGGCAGCATGCTTTAAAATAAGTAAGGAAAAAAAAAACCCAAATGAAAAGCCCATTTTATCTAAGAGCTCATAGGTATTCCATCACAAGCACAAATAGCAATCTTGAAACCACTATAAAACAGGAAATATTGCCTATAAAAATAATTTTAATTAAAGTCAGCCCAATTTAATTAACAGAGAAATAAGAAAAATCACATCAGAGTTAATGAGATTTCTTACCAATAGTATCGTGATTATGAATGTTTATTCTTCTTTGGGAGCTGGTCCAGTCTTCTTTATGAATTACTTTTTCAGTCTTTTTATATGGTCCACAGGATTTTGAAGAGTCTGGTACTACATTCTGTAATCATTTTATTATTAGCAAGAACAATATATTATGCTTCATTACAAACAGATTTCCAAAATGATACACACGATCTACTACCTAAACAGCAGATGCCCAATTCTTAAAACTATACAGCTCTACTAACTTTGAATGCTTTGCTCAAAGAATGACAACTGATTTGGGAGATTGGTTTTCCTATGATTAGGAATTTAGGCTGTTCAAATTAAAGATTTTCTGTTGCTCATCAGACTGTCCAAAAAAGACTCATATTCTTCATCAGAATGAAGAAAATATAATCAGTTACAGATTTTAGGGAAAAACAAATGAGCATCATAGTTAAGTATCTTCCCAAATAACAACAAAAAACATTAATAATGAATTAAAACGATTAAATAATAAAGCATTTCAGATGTAAGAAGCAACAAAAACTATGCATAGACAGGTAGAAACCTGCAATTCTAATTCAAAAAAAAATCATATTTAACATGAACAGGCTGCACTGATTTAATGTCTTCACAGGTCTGCATATCTGCATAAAGCAACTCAGACTATAGGTGGGAGAAAGACTATTTTAAATTACTACTGTGAAATTTCATTTTAGAAATTTATACATGCATCAAAAAATACATTCACTGCTTAGTCTAGTTTGCCTACATTTAGAACAACAACAACAAAATAAAGCCCCTCCAAAACCAAAACACCACTGCAGCAACGTTAAACCCAGGAGGATTTAAAAAAAGAACGTGGAAGACACACACGGTTTCTGAGCCTACGTTTGACAGTCCCAGGTTCGTCCTGTCTGTTAAACAAGTGTCCGCTCCCACCCTAACAACAAGCCCAATCTCACTGTGAAAGGAAGAGGTGACGCTGCACAACTGCCTCTCCGAACCCCGCTGCATGGCCACCCTGTCCTGTACCTGCCAGTAGTTTGGCTGGCAGCTCTGATTAAGCCACTCCGAATACAGTGAAAGAGATTTTGGGGTAGTCAAATCTTCATACGGGAACCCCATCCTTACGGCGAACATGGAGGCTATAAAAAAAAACAACAACAACAAAAAAAAGTGACGTATTCATGTTTTCACATACCTTCTGCTAATGATTTCATGTAGCATTATCTAGGAATCAAGAAATTTGATACTCGCTACATATAAGAGATCTTATATTTCTTCGTATTTCATTTTACTTTCATTTGACTTATGAAGCTAGACTTTATAAAGTGAGTAGTGGAGATATTGGCATAATATTTGCTGCTAAAACACTGATTCTTGCAGAAATCTATCTACCATCCTACAAGGCATTACATATTTTTCTTGCAAGTTTAAAAGTGCCTGCTTCCCTGTTTTGAAAATTAATAAAGTATGTAACAAGGGAGCATAAAATATCACAGAAAATAACACAAACAATGGAAAAATGCTCCACTTTAGGAAACATCACAGCAAAATAAACTGAGAAAAACAAACAAAAAAACCCCACAATTGCTCTCATATTTTAACTATAGCTACCTTTGTTATTACCTAGTAACAGTGTTGCTAAATTCAGAAGTTTTATGATTTTCTTTTTAAAGAAAAAAAAGGGGCACTCTAAGTCTGTTTGAACTCAGAGCAATGCTAATGTAATGGAAAACTGACATCTTCAGTGACACTGTTCCACACATTCCCATTTCTCAAACAAGCAAGCGAGTGTTTTTTTTTTTTTTTTTTAAAAAAAAAAAAAGTGCTTGTGCTTGCTTTCAGTCATCCATTTATAACTTTTGCAGCCTTGTTTCTGTTCTTTGAACTTTCCACTTAGATACTGGCTTAAGTATTGCTAAGGCATAAAAAGGAAAAGGTCAGACACACTGCTACGAAACTTTCCAATCTATTTGAGACAGATGTAAAAAATTCTCAGCAGACAATAAGCAAAATAAAAATATTGTTCCCACTCCCACTTGTGATCATTCTGCACGGTGCCCCTCACCAGCCTCAGTTCTAAGTTGGTGTACACACTCCATACTGCTGCATTTCTAAGTCCTGTCCTGCAGGAAATGAAGCAGGTCTTTCAAACCTACAACAATTGGTCAGTGTGGATATCTGTTCAACGAAAGCTATACTATATGGATCTAAATAGCTTTTTTGTTTCTATGTAGACCGTTGCCACTATAAACCCCAGGTTAAAAATAAATCAGCTTTGGTTATATTCTGGTTTACCATTACAATGGCAAGACTAAGAACATCATCAGGTTTGGGAGTTTCTTTGCTCAAGGCAAATTCTAACTGTAATCCTCTTCCTAGAAAACTGCTCAAGCTTTCACCACAATTTGTGATTAGCTAACAATTGTTCACTTATGATCCACAGTATCATCTTCCTTACACAATATGATAAAATTATTTGTTCATCCTCTCAGTTTTGCATATTTTTCCAAAGCCTCTTTCTGCATGTTTTTGAGGGCAAAGGAATAACTTCTACAATATTTTACTCACTGTGTGAAAATGATGAAAAAGTGTGACTTCAGACTTCAGCAACTACCATGTTTGAATGATTTTGCTCAACTACATTAGCTTTCACAGCCTCTGACTCAGTTTTTCATTTCCAGATCTAGAACCTCATGACTCACGATCAGCCATTTTTAATCTACACTGGCTGTTTTTCTTTTACACTGAAAATGCCAAGAATGAAATAAATTCACAGACAGCTATAGAGTCCAGATAGAAAGCCAGATGCAGACATTATTTAAAGTCCAAAGACTTTAGTAATGCCTTTTTCAGAGATACTACTTTTTAAAATAACCCATACTTTCATTTTCCTTGGATTGTGAAAATAAGACTATGAAAGGTTCTAAACAAGGTTATGACAGGACATGAAAAAACACACCCTCTCCCTTAAATTCTCTTCGTACAAAGAAAATTTAAGAAATTTTCACTTCAAATTTTAAGTCAAAGTAAACACGCCTGTGAAGACTATTTAGGAATCATGGCACTCAGAGAGAGCGCTAGTCATAATCAAAACAGGGCCTACTACTAAAACTGGTTAGAATCTGCAAATCCCTCTCTCAGACCTCCTGAGAAACACAATCGTCATCTCCTCTATTTGCCCTACTTCACTCTATCCAAAAAAACCCACTGTTGAACCGACTTCTCTATCATTCTGTACACATTAATTCCTTCAAGAACCTTTTATCTTTTCTTATCAATTTCAAGGCACTCCACTCACCTTTAAGGTTCAGATAACGTCACTTCTTTTTAAATCTAAACTCCTACACTTGTCTCCACATTTCTTTACAGGCAGCCCTATACATTTTAAAAATCCTTTACTGTCAGGCAATAACCTTCCACTTACTACTCATGTACCTCCCTGGAATACGCTTCTCTTTTAAAGCTAATATTATTCCATCAGGAATAGTTCCTATTTTTAACCCCCAACTCTTCCTTGAGGTTGCTATCACTCATTTGATGTGCCTTGGAGTACATGCCTCTGAGGTTTTTTTCCTAGGTCCTCACTAATACCTTTAAACAACCAAATACAGCAATAGTGCTCAATATATACTAAGGCAGTCAATTGAAACTCTACAGTTTATTCATTCTGTGATTCGTTAGAAACAGTTACTCCATTGTTTTAAATGAAATATTTATGTCTAAGTTTCAGTTTTCACAAGTCTGCCTTGTGTCCAGTTTAGTGATATTATCAAGGCCTCTGGATTACAACATAGTATTTGCAGCTGAATCGGTGAATAGACCATACAACTATTTTTCTTTTCACGTGGAAGAAGTGAAATAAAACCCAATTCATACAAATGTAATAAGCTTGACAGAGTAAATACTTCAATAGTTCTAAAGTATGTTCACTTGATTGTCAGGGAATCTCAACCCATGATATTAAGATAAACATATGGCAATAGCAACTATAATAGGAAGGGTTTCAAGAAGAAGCTAAGACTTGGAAGCAGTTAAGGTAATAATTACCTGACTCTCCCACTAATAACGTATGCTTAGTGTGTTCAATGACTTTTCTCGCTACACCAATTGCATTTTTTACACGTCTCAGATCTGCAACTGCCCCAACTTCCATAGTGTTGCTGAAAACAAGAAATATTTAAAGCCTACTTAGATAAGTTAATTAAAAAAAATGCACAAATGTTCTTATATTTTTATTAAAACAAAATCTGTTCCAATATAAAATTAGAAAGTTTGCCATTTTAATATGTTGCTTTAATTATTCTATGGTAAATAATCATGGACAGATAGCATCACACTAGTGGGGTAAAATGTCATATATAACATAACTTCCTTGCACAGAGTGGGGAGGTATTAAGGTATTACTTAAGTAGCAACAACTCCAGGCAAAATAATATTTTATTATTAGTCACGGTTTAAGAGTAACTATTTAATTGCATAAACTTACGAACCAAACAAACACTTGTCATTCTTTTTGGGGCAGGACGAGCCTGAACAGTAAATAAGGAAGACAGAACTGCTATACAGCTAAAATATTCATGGAGTAAATCTAAAGAGAAAGCTTATGATGCTACAAGCATGAAAATTGTAGCTTTGTTACCATCTGCCTTTATCTTAGCTGCTCTATCTACAGCTGAACTATGGCACTGCATGTTCAGATATAATAATGAACATACCTAGTTACTCTTCGACCATTCAGGCATGTATTTTTCTAGCTCCACAAGTTAATATTTTAACTTGTCCAAACTCAGCCCTAAATCAACAGATCTCCATAACATCCCTTGTATTAAGGCATGGTGAAGATTACAGGGATCTTTCTTTTTCCACCACGCGGTTCTCTTACCCATCCATAATCATTGCATCCAGTGTTGTTTCTCCACTTTCATCTGGGCTTCCTCCGTATCCCACGCTCCCATCACACTGGTCAATCTCACACTGTGCACAGCCTTTTTCGACCGCATCCAGCTCAGAGCCTCCCATCTGTAACACTCTCCACGCTATAAGCAACACAAATAATTAAATGTTAACAGCGAGGACAGCCTGCGCAATTGCATTAGGAATGTTTCAAAGACGGATGCTATGAAGTTGCATTATGTAAGCTGATGAAGTAAAACGTAATTTGCAAGCGAAGCAGATATATGCATAAAAGACCCAAAACACAAAATATTACTTCTCTAAATACTGATTTGTTTGCATGTCTGATCAGTGTTTCTGAGAAATTGAGCTTTTTTTTTTCCCCATTTTTAAATGGAAAGGTATTATTTACCAACAGTCATCATAAATCCTCTATATTAAATAACTTCCCCTGTCCAGGGCTTTATCACCCTCTAAAGTCCTTTCTGTTTGTTTTTTGGGGAGAGTGGGAGGAGAACAGGGAAGAAAAGAGGGAGAAGATTTAGCAAGACTCTTATCTCAAAGAAGAGAAACAAGTTGTAACAAACAGTGCTCAAAAGCTCCCTCAGACTTTAGCTGGGCTAAGTGGCCAGCCACAGAAAATACCCAAATTATACATCTAAACCTAGTATCAATGACAATACATAAAAGCAAAAAAGAAATCTAAACTAAGTAATCAATAACAGTCCCCATTTTCTCCTATTCGACCCTCAGGCAATGCTTTCTACTTCTTTAATATCTAACTCATGGCCTAGTTCGGTGAGTCATCACTGACGTGTCAAACATGCATGACTTTAATAAACCACCCTGCAGGCTTTGCTCACGAGAGCAACTTTGCTCCACAAGATGGGACCTCGGGCAAGATTTCCCAAGACGCAGGAGCACCGAGGGCTGCCGTGCAGCTTCTCCTCCCTTGCTGCCTCCGCAGAGCCCAGCTCTTCTTGGCAGCTCAAACTATTAGGTTGCCTCAACCTTCCACAAAACCCCTCACCTTCAAAAACGCTGACTGCAACTGCATGAAATTGGCAGGTTGTATGAAGGAAAAAATAATACTTAGCAAACGCTTGTCTGCATAACAAACTCCAGGGTGAGCAGTACTGTTCCAACCCCGATTATCTTTTATTTCAGATACTGCCATAAATTGCCAATAAAAGGTCTTGTTTCCAAGACAGTATTTCAGTTCTGACCTACCCAAGGCTCTACGGAACCCCTTTCACCAGCAAGGCAGCACCACAAGGAGTTATTTACAACATAACTGTGGTAACAGAGCTCCTAATTGCTAGCCAGTATCCACAAATTATTTCCAGTGGCACAGTTACCACAGAAAAACCTGCCTTTACTATTAGTAATACTTCACAAAATAACAAAGGTCAAAAACACAATATTCAACATTATCTAAATGTTCAAGCAGGAAGAATGAGTATCACAGGCACCACTAAAAATAAACCTCTATTTTTAGCAGCAGCAACATAAACCATATTATTAGGGAAGGATATCTGTATTTTAAACCTAGCTTTCTCACTAGTTTACACAAAATCCGTTTTAGGTATCCATACCCCAGCACCAGGCCAGGAGCCAGCCCCCCACCCCAGTGCATAGTAAGGCTTTGCTTGCACAGTTCCCCTCCTGATAACGCTCCTGCGCGTTTCCGAGGTTTTGGGGTTTTTTCTTTTCAACATTTTTGCCGTTTTTAAGCCGGCAGCGGCAGCCTCCGCCCCGGGCCGCCCGCGGCGCCCCGGCCTGCCCACACCTGTGTCCGTGGCCTTCCCAAACGCCCAGGTGTTCACGACCAGCGGCAGCGCAGCCGAGGCCGCCGCCATGTGCAGCGCCAGCAGCAGGAACCGCAGCCCCCCACCCGCCGCCATCGCTGCCACCCCCGTCCGCGTCCCCGTCCCCGTCCCGCCCCGTCCCCGCCCGCCCTCCCGTGGCGGCGCATGCGCGCAGCGCCGCGAGCCGCCTCCGTTGGGGCTGGCCTGTCGGCGGAGCGGTTTCTCGTGACCGTTCCTCAAAAAAATAAATAAATTATTGTTGTGTGTGTATATATATATATATGGGCACACGCACGCTTCTGAGATTCTGAAGCACTGTCTTTTACATGCTGTCTTTTCACCCGTTTTGCCAAAAGTATTTTGCTTGTGGCACAGGGACGTTTTCTCTGCTGAAGTATTGGAGAGTCTTCTGTAGTAAATAGTTCACTAAAAAATTCTTTGCTTAAGAAAAAAATCATGAAGTGTGCCACAGTTGCCTAATCCTGAAAGCACCGTTCTGGTGCCTCACTTTAAACGATTTTCAGTAGTTTGGTCTGTGTGATGTGTTGCTCTAGCAGTCCAAGCAGGTCTACCACAAACTTGATGTGCTTGTCCTGTGTCTCTACATAACTCATAGGAAGGAGGGAGAGGAAATACTTGGTGCTCCATGTGCGACAAGGACAAGTTTCTAAGCATGCAGATATTGCAAGTGTACCCAAACTGGTTTAAAAAGCCTGCAGCATTGTTACTTCTATTATACCAAGCCCATCCAGCAACTTCGGAATGAAGCAGTAGTCACAAAACAGGTGTATTTTGCCTCATTACAGAAGTCATGGAATAATAAAATGCTTCAGTATTGGGTTTGAATTTAGTAATAAATTGGTCTGGGTTATAGCCAGTTCCCAAAAGCAAAGCTACAGGTAGTCTAGAGAAACCTTTACTCAGGTAAATGCTTCTAGCTACTCTATTTCTGGTACAAATGCTCTTATATCTGTTGCACAGTTCTGTGCAAGGTTTTTACAAAAAAGAAAATAAAGATGTGAGTTCAGGCTAACTAAAGGAAAACAGAAAAAAAAAGTCAGGAAAAGTATCAGGAAAGTATTTCCATGATTAAGTGACACGGAAAACATCATCAAACATCCTTCTAAACTTGAAGCATTTTCTTCAAGTATTGTTTCTTTTTACAAGGAAGAGATCGTTATGAAGCAATAAGACTTAGTTATGGGAATCGTCCAGATAAAAGTATCAGCAGGAGGAGCCTGAAGGACTGCAGAGTGGATGTTATGTGGGACTTGGCACAGCACAACATTACAGTTTGAGGCTCATATAGAAACGCAGTTGATTTCATTGCAGTGATGTTCTTTCTAACTGGCATTCAGAACTGAATGACTTCCAGCTATAAGTAGATGCGGTGATGCAGTCTTTTACACCAGCAGTGAAAATGCAGCTCAAGCTGGCTTTTCTAATACTGTGACATTGCAGACCATAGCTAAGATAAATGGTGCACCCAGTTGACATTAAGTCCCTGCAGCTGAAAGCAAATCAATGAGTCCATGAACAGAAGCTTTCTTCTAATGTGTAATATAGAGACAATATTCTAGCAGGAGCTTTCTGGGGACAGGGGATGTCTTCGAAGAACTGTCGGAAAATTGCTCAAGAAAGGGGCAATTAGAGAAAAACTAGGGCCTAAGAAGTTATGGCATTAGTGAGGTTTGCTTGGGGTCAGAGACAGTTGCCACTTCCAGGATGGTTGGTATGTACAGAGTTTACTCCTCCACAATTCCCTTGGCAACACAATCTGCCCTCCTAGCACATGCTAATAAGAGTAAATGAAGAGTGCCGCAGAATGGAGACACCATGGCCAAACTGAGTTAGATTCCCTGTGGAGGTGGCAATCTGATGGTGTCGTGCAGACAATGTGTGAGTGGAGGGTGGATTGGAGAGAAGACTCTGCAGCCAAACTCCGCTGTGCTCCCTCCAGAGGTGGTGACCTGGTCTGGCCTCGCAGCTGATAAGCCACATAGTACGATAAGGTGTCTGGTGCTGGGCCAGCAATGGGGGCAGATCTGTCCCTTTGGATGGACTTTGCTTGAACTTTTCCTCATTCTAACCTCATTGTAATACCAATGCACAGCCCTATCCCAAAAGTTACCTGCTTCCAAGGAATGACCACTCCTCACTGAGCACACTCTCTAGAATTTCTGTTGACTGGAGAGACTTTTTAACCAATCAGTAACAAAATTAAGCACTTCTAGAGTCACTCAAGCTCCACCTAAATGTAAAAAATCATAAAGGGAGAAAGGACTAAGGTGGGAAGAAGTTGGAGGGAAGACTCCATCCTGACTTCTGGGATTGGTCGACGGGCTGAACCCCTTTCCTCTCCTTGAGTCGGGACACTGCCTGAGGAGACTCCTGTAGGTTGAGAGCCCTCTCCCATCTTCTGGGGTGAGTAATGATTGCACGTTTGTACATTAGACACTATCTAAGAACCCCACACTGTAGCAGAGAATTTCCTGTACTGACATCTGAAGCCAGCTTTGTAAATGTTGCATTTGAATATTCGTGAACTCGACAACTTGTTTTGAAGGCTGTCGGACCTATCGTCCACAGACTGTTCGTGAATCTGGTGCTGCCGGAGTCAGGCCTGTAGCTACCACAGTGCTTGGTATCCCTATTAAGAGTGAGTCCAGCCACCTCCAGTCCCTCTAACCTCTGGGGATTGGCTGGAACACAAGGATTCATCTCTTACTAAATTAGCACCCCCCTTCAAACCGCAATATGAACTATACTAGACAACACTGTGATCGAATGGCACTGAGTAATTAAAAAAAAGTCACCTCTTTCACTGAAAGTGTCTGTTCCTAGAGCAGCCAAATTATGACCTCAATTATATCTAGGTAACCTTTTCTAGCACCATCTGTTCAAAAATGCATGCCTACCTTCTCTTTGCCTTCTCAAATATTCCATATGTGTGCTTTGAACTCTAATTACAATATCATTGTATTTGCAATTTGCTTGCATTTTTTATCTTGATTTTACTTAGAATTTCTATACACATAGACACAAGAAGAACAAATCTCAGAATCATTTTTTAAATAAAAGTAAGCAATTGTTTGATTAGCGCTTGGTGTAGAAATTTGCATGGGCATGAGTGTTTTATGATGTAGGATTTAGAATCCATCTTGGTCCTAATTAAAATACATTTTAAAATGACCCTATGTTGCTGTGCTGCCTCTTGGGTAGATTCGTGATAGCACTGTCCTTTTTTTTTTTCCCTCAGTGTGCTTTTCATGCCGCCTTCTTACATATGTTCTCTCATTCACTGAATGGCACTAAAAAGCATGAAGACGTTTATTTCCAATGAAGGCAAATACTACTTATTAAAGAAAGACTTGTTATGCTCTCTTGCATGCTGGAGAAAAGCCATCTTTAAATATTTTCAAAGATACCTCCTTAACCTACTCTAAATTCTCCTTAAAACACAAGCTCTAAGGAGAACAAGGGTTGTTTATTTTATGCTTTTACAGCACATTGACAAGATGAGCATTTATATATATACATATAAAATATATGGAGTAAAAAATAATGCAGATGCTAACTATAATAATCGGTTATTACTAGTAACTAAATAATTATTAATCATGTTTCCATTGTTAAATTTGCTTTTGTTACCCGTCTACCTTTTAAGAGCTTGCCAGAGCTACTTAATTCCTTACTTTGTGACCTCTGGGTAATTGTGGTGTCACAGGATAATGTGTTCTTACAGTATTATTTTGGCCTACTGCATTGGTCTGAAAATAAGTTATTATGTGTAGTATATTGTAGATATCAATTGTAATTGCTATACTGGTCCACTTTGGTGATAAAGTTGTCATATGGAGCATGTGATGGACATTGTCCGGACTGCTTTGATTGTAGCTTCATGATTTTTCATAAATGTGATCCATGGTAATTACAAAGTTGTTGGATAACTGCAAAAAATAATTTTTGCTTCTTCAACTCTGAAAGTTACCTTGACATTGTCAAATGGGCATACTTAATGTTCTCAGTGTTGAACGTAAACAGAAACTTGGAGTGCATGCACAGTATTTTAGCAGCGTGGCAGGTTATAGCATCCACATCTATTTTGTGTGCTTTGGGTATATATACCAGGATTTGCAAACAGGACCCGCTTTGAGTTATGATTATCTTAACACTGGAGAATACATTAGTTAATTTACAATGAGAGCTTACAACGCAAAGTCACAAGTTGTGACTTTGAAATGGAGATTGTATGATGTCTATGCAGAATACTCTGCTCAAGTTAATTCCTACTGCCTCTTTGGTAGGCTGCAGAAATGCCCTTTTCTGATTTTCCCTGTTAGCCTGTTTATAGCCATGTCTTACAGCAGGTTCTGATTGTGCTTCTCATACAGACATCCATGTACACAAAGCTTGCTGTGGTCTCACAGCCTCGTATTCAGCATAAATGTGGCTGAAAAATCCTGATAACCAGATTTAAAAAATGGGGCTAGGGTAAGGAGCTAGTTCCTGCTTCATGATGTCTGAACTGAATGTATCCACAGCTCTGCAGCTCTTCTAAGCTGCTGAAGAAGTGTACAATTCAGGTCAAAGTCATTTTGAGAATCTATTTCAGCAATGCAGCAACTATTAAATTACTGTCCTTTGGAAGTTCCACTGGACTCTGATACTAACCACAGGGGTTATTAAGTGGGAAATACATCTTTCTTTGGCTTCAGCCTGACAGACTAGAGTTTGTAACAAAACCCCTCTACACAGCATTTTACAAACTATATTTTAAGATGAAATGGCTTAGATTCAAAGCACAGAAATACAAAGTTATGAGCTACTGCTACATTTTTAAGTTCACTTTTGTGCCAGACATTGACTTTCTGTACTGATTAAATCATAGGATACAATGTCTAGAGACAACGGGGCAGGCCAAGGGTTAAGCAGTTGGTATAAGTCTGAATTTACTTAGTGAAGATTTAGTCTGATAATTTGAGTATAATAATCTCCAGTTTTTGTGGTCACACCAGTGCAACATTACTGAATACAATGGAGACCGCGTAGGTCAAAAAAAGAACTTTTTTTTTTTTTTTGCCTAAGACTTTGTGTATTTTCCTCCTTTGTTTCTCAAATTCTGGAAGGTTTTACTTCAGAGAAAGGAATTGTTTCATGTGTTTGTTGTTATCTTTGGTATTTATGTTAGAAATAATTTCCTGATATATCCTAGATATCGCCTATATCTAGGTCATCATATAAGCTAGATATATCTCAATAAAAAATATCTCTTCATATGTTTTCTTCCCTCTGGGGCTTTGATTTTACAATTAGATTTTAGATTTAAACTTCAGAGTCACGTTGCAAGGGTAGGCGAGATTGCTTTTGTAGCATAAATATGAATTCAGATTGTGAATAAATAATAGTTAGGCTGACCTTTCATAATCCTTACTGCTGTGGATGGTCCCATTGGCTTCATTTGAGAAATACCCAGTAAATGACTACTTCCCGTATCATCAGAACTGGTTCAACAGGGAGGCACACAGGGCAATAGCCTGGAGCTCTATGGCATGCAGGAAAACTTGGCTAATTTAGGGGGCCGTATAAAACAAAAAGGGCTGCTCATCTAACCTTCTGACCTGGGGCTCCCTTCGTGTAATGATAAAACACACAGTGATGTGCAAGACAGCAATTACTTAATTCATGTAGGGTTTCCGCGGGTCATCTTTTCATTGACTTGAGTTTTATAAGCACAATCATATACAGTCTTTCAGAAAAAAAAAGGTTTTATAAAATATGAAACAAAAATTTCACTAAGCCAAACTTTCTGTTGGGTGAAGTCCAGTGTGTTTATGGTCTATTTGTGTTACACATAGCCTTCTAGATATGCTTTATTTAGAAGGAAGTCTAGTTCTGCTGAAAACTTGGAAATTTTACAACCTGTCAATCAGGATATCAATAACATCTATCAGATCTAATAAAAGAGGTAACTTTACCTTACTTAACCTTTATTTAAAGGAGCTGTCTTTTGTGCTAGGTATTTCTATATTGTTAGGAATCCTTTGTCATTGATTTCTTATTTCTAGAAAATATACTTTATGGAATATTTATTATCCAAATTATTATCCATGTATTTTGATTGATTTTTAGTTTAGATGCCAGCTATTATACTCCATTAACTCAGTCATATATAAGTTAGACACCATTAATTTCAGTGATAAACACAAGTGTAATAATAAGAGAGTGTGGAACTAGACTTTACATTATCTACTTTCTCTGGGTTTTCCTGTTAAAAGTAGTTTTCATCAACAAGAATAGGGAATCATTGCTGGAATTTTGTTTAGCAAATTACAGAAGCTTCATAAAAATGTGAATAGAAAATGCACATAACATTAGGTTATATTTTGCCAGTAGTAAGACTACACACAACACAATTAACCATCTGCTATTCGAAATATGGTGAATGTTTATTTGTATCTGCAGGAAAATACTTTTTTTTTTAATAGAAATTGTCTTTATATACATACACCCTTCTTTTTCCCTTCCATACCTGCCCCAACCAATAAAGTTATAGAAATGCCTATCTTATATCTTATTAAAAACCTTATTACATATCTTATAATCATGGACAGTAAGGATATCCTGACTTCATGAAAAACTGAAGAGGGTCATATTGAAACTGTGAAGGTACTATTTAGGTCTCCCTCCAGACAGCTATTTATTTTGAGTTGTTTTGCTACAAGATGTATTTATTATACACACAGTAAAAAACATCAAGCTTCTAAACAGAAATAATACTGTTTGACTGGGATGAAAAGCGAATCTGTCAAAATTTTCACTTAAAGCATGCATGTATAACAAACACTTAAATAATGTGGTTGTGAATCGTTAAGGAGGAAAAACACGCATTAAAGTAGACAGAGGAAATGAAGAGAAACCATGCTTGGGTACCATATTAGCAGGGAGTGGAAGACTGAAGAACCTGCATTCTATTTGTTAAGAGTTTGTGGGGTTTTTTTTTTTATTTATACCTACCAAAGTCATCTTAAGTGAACTTTTTCGAACTTCTTTTCCAAAGCATTTACTTTGTTAATTTCTTTCTCAAATTATAAGTCTTTCCCATAAATAGTGAATTTGGAATTTTGACTTGCTCCATCAGTGACACAATTTTTGAAGAAATTTTGTCCAAAATTCCTATCCTAGCAAATATTGTTTAGGGCAAAACTAATTACAAACTTTTAAAGAAAGTATGCCTTATTATTTGTTTAGAAATCTTTTATAAAATTTGCAATACATCATTTGCAATTCATTCGTATGAATATTAGTTTCAACAATTCTTAAATTGAAAGTGTGCTCTTGGCTAAGTAATGCACTGCTTAGGAGCTGCTTTAATCAGTAAAACCATTATGGGAGCAAATACAGTTGCTGTCATTTCAGCTCTGACTGAAATAGTGCCATTACTTTCCTGTAATGTGATTTCTAAAATTGTGTTTTATGAAATATTCATTGTTCCTATAAGAGTTTGCACTGATCAAACATACATGCTAATAGATTTTAGTATATAATTTCATATCAAATTTAAGAACTGTGTCCACTTTACACAAAAATTTTATATAGAATCAGTGTTTGAGTTATTGTCTAACATCACAGATAACATCCAGTCTTTGTTAAAAATGGCTTTATTGATGAATAGTAATAATGGGCCATTCTTCTAGCTGCCTAATTTAGCAAATAATTTGCTTCTTAATTGTGTCTGCTGCCCATTACATTTGTGGTGTTGGTCATCATGGCAGTTCCTCACTTTTTTTTTTTTCTGTAATTTATGTATTCAAAATTAAACAGTTGCTGTTTTATTGCTCCTTTTTTTTTTTTTTTCTAGAATTTCCTCAGTGTGGTTTGTCTGCTGCTGCACTGTCATATGGTATGTGCCAATACCTAATTCTATGAATGTATGTACAAATAAATGAGACTAAGTCTGTCTGGCATCTTGAAAGAAAATACACTCTACTAGGATATTAATCAGATACTAAATAGGTCAGATAATTTGAAAGGAGTACATCTTTGATTTTAAAAGCTTAGTATACTTTTTTTGCAAGCTTTATTCTTCAAAAGATATTCTAACAATTCTAACAAAAGTGTTGTCTTTGATTAGTATTTACTCCCAGAACTCTACATGCATTAGTTATAAGCAACACCTCTGCTTGCATTTGAAAAAATTACATTTGTTTCCTTTGCACATATTTGGCTTTGAAGTAGCAAATATAGATTCCTACTAGTCTACAGAAGGTATGAAATTATGATTCTGTCTACAGTATATAAGAACTAGCAGATGAAAGAGCATGTTATTTGTAAAAACAGGTTTGAGTCAAGGAGAAAAATAGATTGCAAATCAATCTATGTAATAAACGTAATACCCAGAAGCTGAAAAATGTATCTAAAGTATATAATAAAATTCACTTGAAAACCAGGTGGGACGCAGAACTTCCTGTACCCTCACCATTATAAAATGTGTGTGTGGACTTTCAAGTAGTATTTTTCATTGCTAGACTTGTGGAACATAAGCAGCATCTGGTTGAGTACACCGTATGTATTTAACTACATTCTAATTATTTTATACCAACAAGAATGAACTCAGCTGGGGAAGTACACCACTGAGAATGACCTTCGATCAACAAATGACTTTGTAATTACGTACACAGCTGGACTATCAGCGTCTGTTGTCGGGTTATCAGGGCTCTGTTGTCCACTACTGTTCTAAAGAACAGTAAAGATTAAGAAACAGTCGTGTATACAGACATATACATATATGCATATATATATATATGCACACAAGCAAACGTTCTCTGAAGCCAAAAAATATAAAGTATAGGTTAGCGCTTAGCTACACCCTAATGCATACGTGTATCTACTAACAATGAAAGACATCACTATAAGAAATTTCTTCCATTTCCTGCTGATAATGAAGCATACTTGGCTTTTTCTTCTCCAGAAATATAAAACCCTGATGACAAAATGAACAATACTAGAAAAAAATCAGGTCTGGCATACATACCATGAATAATTTACATTTGGTTCATGTTTATCAAGAAGTATATTCATGTGTAGATGTAACCTTCTGGCTAGACACACACTCACAAAATGCACCATGAAGTGCAGCATTTAATTAGTTTCTTTATGTAATGATCTAGAATATTCTGAACAGGTGGTCCTTGTAATTCATTTCTCATCTTCTGCTTAGGAATGTGATGTTTCCTGCAGAAAAAAAAAAAAAAGGACCCTTAAATTTTTCATCTCTTGACGTTGCATGGTTGGTGGCAGTGGTGGTGAAGCATTGGTAATCCTAGACACTCCTGCTGATGGCAGTCACAGTGGCTGTGCATGGTGTTACTGCCTTATGCCTTCGTAATGTCTGATTGGCACATTTGTCTGCTCTTGCCTGGCGTTGTCATGTCCCACATCAGTCCTTCGGCTGCCTTGAGCATGACATAAAAGCTTATATGGTGCTTGTCAGTCTGGTAGCTCCGCCACAGATCCTTTATCCCCACAGTGCAGTTTGAAAACATGGCAAACGCAGTGGCCAAACTGCTGCGAACTGAGTCCAAGCGAGCAGCACAATCTGATGAGGCCTCCAATTTTATCTGAGCAGAGTTTGCACAGCCTCATCACTGTGAGTAAATCAGATTTAACGTCACCGAGGCAAAGGACCAACGCTTTGATCACAAACATGACAGAAAACACCGCAAGGTGTCTGTTCTACCTTGACATTGGTGTTAACATAGGTAGTTTTGCAGGGTAGAGCAGATGACCATCAACCTAGACGTATTGCAAATGCACTTGTGCCCATGTGCACCGATCAGGCAGGGCAACGTACGCCTGTGGAAGCACTTGCACAGTGGGGTTAAGGCGGGCAGTGCACTCATGCTTACACGCAGAGCTGGGAATCACAAGGTGGTCACAGATCCGGTAATTTTCTGTGTACCTGTATCATAAAAATGCAGCTCCAATTTTATTTTAGTTGCATTTCAGAATTTATTCACTAGGTGGCAATGTAGCATGCAATTTGTGGTGAGTTTGCAGCAGAGCGATTCTCTTTGGAAGTAACTGGTATGGAATTGTGTTTAAGACTGGATTGCAATGAGTATATGCTGAGTATTTCTTAGAATTATTCTTTTCCACTTGTACTAAAAAGGGTCCGTATTGTACCTACATCTGAAGTAAATACATGGAGTTTCTGTAGGACATCAACCCTGCAAATGAAAAGCAGGGTGTTTGGAGGAAGCCTGGCGGAGCCTGTGGGCCCCGTTACTTCTGGTAGTTACTCCTGGAGTGTCAGTAATGGAGCGTGGCAGTAAGAGGGGCACATGGAGCTCAGTCACCCCAATAGAAAGAGTTGATTTCTGTTACTGCGAGAAGCCTGATTAAGCCAGCAATTAGAAGTAGTAGCTAATTAGAATAAGCCTCTCTGAAGCATACGTGGTCTGGGCATATCAGCTCTACTGCCATCGATGTGAAGACTGGATCAGCGTAGAAGAATATGGATGCCCTCCTCTATGATTTTAATTTTTTGCTTTCATATTTCAGAACACTGATGCTCTGGAAAGTGCCCAGAGGAGCCTCAGAGGTCAGGGCTGGAGGCTGGAGATGCTCCGTCCCGGCTCGGCGCCGCTGGGAGGGGAGGGAGCCGCCAGCCTCAGTCTCGGGGCCCCTGTTAAGATTCACTGTGCATAGAGCAGGTAGACTGCCTGCGTGATCTGATCATTCCCAATGTTAAATCTTCGTTTTATAGACATAAAATTGGAAGTGTTAAAGTGCAGACACTATCTTATATAGAGCCAAGATGTTCTTTTTCTCATTTGCTTTGTGAATTAATGAAATATTTTATATCAGGCAGATTCAATCTTTGCTGTTTCTCAGAGTGACCTCATGTGAGGCTAACTGCCCGTTCGGTTCTCTGCAGGCAGCCTTTTGTTTTCTTAAATTTCATTATGTGACTTGATTGGTTAATTTGTTGTCTCTTAAATTCTCCATCCTTTTTACTCTAGGGCAATAGGCAAGGACTATGTTTAGAAGTCCATGCTGTTAAGGCGCTTTATAACACCAAAGGTTTATTCTGTCTGATCCAGCATTGTTTTGGCCTGAGCACTTTCTGTCAGATTGTCTCAATTATCCCCACATTACTTCGATAGATTGTGTCCCTGCTGGAACTGTCAAGTGGACAACTGTTATTTGGAACATTTAATTATTTTCGGACTTGGCTGCTATATCTCTCTGAGTTTCCAGTGTTTATGATTTGCTTTGTTGGGGACTAGATAAGAAGCAGCTATTGGACATTGTTAAAATACATGCTCCAAAGCAGCAGAATTTGATATTTTATATTTCTATTCTCTTTAGCTCTTGCTGGCTACAATAGAATTGAACAAACTCCCCAGTCCGCTTTTGCAAACGAAGGTGCCTCTCGCCTTGGGAACAGCGCGGTCTACCCTGCCAGAAATTTATAAACTACGCTAACATCTTTCTTCATCATTCTGCCTTCATAGGGACATACAGAGGATGTCTTCATGGCAACAGAGGATTAAAAACAGTATTGTACAAAAAAAATAGCATACGTTGTTCATTATCAGGATAAAACTAATAAATCAAGTGTATTTTCTTAGTAAGCACTGGAATACAGAAATAATGGCCAGTAAAACTCATGAAAAAAAGAATAACTTGTAAAAATTCTCGCAACTTTCTCTTACTTGCCTTTTTTTTTTTTTGAGTTCATCCTGCATTGCTGCAGGTCTGTCTGCAAGGAGATGGCCAATGAAGTTTCTAAGATGTTACAAACTAACTACTGTTAAAACTACTGCAAAAGATTCTATATAAAAATAAAAAATATGTGTCTGTATATATGCATATATGTGTGTGTTTAAATATATGAATATACACATATATTTACTAGAGTAAAAGTGTAGAGCTCTAGGCACTCTAAGCCTGCAGATTAGCCCTCGGCGGAGTGACCACAGTGTTATGTGAAACACAGACCCCCACAGACACAGTCACACAGAAACCTACCAGAAGTTTTTCTGCTGAGGTCCCCACCAGCCAAAAAGCTTTAATGTTTTTGACTTAAAAGTGCTTATTCATATCCCAGACTATCTTCGCCAGCTTTATATAAGACCAATGGCACATGCAAGGACCTATTGTTAAAAAAATGACATTTTACAGCACGGTAGTAAAGCAGCGTTTCCAACAAAGTCATTATTTAAAGTAAAATTATTCCAATTAGCTAGGTTACTTAATGGTTTTTATATATTACCCAGGAAAATGAAATAATTCATACACATGGGCAAAGTGAAAACGAGCGTATCATGCAGCTGGTGTTTGCAGTATCTGATGCACACTCTCACATAAAATTTTAATCACATAACCAAAAGCTTCTTTTAGAAAAGCAAGTAGAAAGCTGGACTATTCACCTGGGTGAGCAAGTTGCTAAAAATTCATAGTCTGAATGCCTGCAGTGAATTTGATCTGTGTTCATTTCTGCCTTGAACACAAAATGAGAAAGTAGAAATAATTTAATTACATGGGTACTGATTATTAATGCTTTATTCCTGAGCAATTGATCTGAACTTAAATATTGTAATTTATACTGAAGACTAAAAAAAGTGTTCCCAAAATGGCTTTATTCACATTTGTTCAGCAAGGCACTTCACAGCTTTTAGACATAAGTGGATCGGTATTTTCTAGATTGAGGTTACAAAGATTTTAGCTGCATTTTAGAAGAGCAGGAGTTTATTGGCCTTGTGCTTGCCAAAACAAGACATTCAAAAATGTTAGCAGGCAAAATTATTCTGCTGATTTCAATGAAGCTGATGTTCCAAGCTGCTGATAAAAACACATGGCATTTTGCTGGTAATGAAAGAACTAGGTGTCCTGTGCAATCTGTATCAACACAACACATAGACATTAGAATAACAAGCTCTCCCAGAATATTACAGCTACGGTATTTATACTGTATGTGTTGGGTAATGAAGCTGGGCAAAGGCAACTGCCAAGATTTTCAGGGGTCTTGAGCATTGATAAAAGAAGTTCTTCGTGGAACATGTGACTGGTAATAACAAACATTTTTGCTTGCTTTTATTTGGATCATATTTATTGAGTTGAACAGAGATTTTGATGCATCTCGCCATCATTATGACTTTTTGAAAGAGGTAAAGTAAACTGGGAGGAAAAAGCTAACAAGTCAAGGGATACAAGAATTAGACGTATCCACAGACTTAAGAGTTTTCAATTTACCTGTGTTCCAATGGCACTTGTTTAAAAATATTTCAGGATATTTCAGTTTCATATAAACATTTTTAATAGAACACTACCATTAACAAAATGTCTATGATATGTGGAAAGAAAATGATATTAATGTAAATATAAGATGAGTAGGTATACTTACCTTAGTGTTTTAGCAACATTTGAGAAATTCAGAATTAATGAAATAATTACATATATAGCAGTTTTTGATCAGGTTTAGGATTAAATTTATTAAGGCTCATTCTAGCCTTGTTTCCTAGGATACTTTGATTAAGAGAAATAAAATGCCTGCTCATTTTTAGCCTTGTCGTTGAGGAATGTTAACTGGTGACTGCTTTTTGATGCTGTAAGCAGCATCAAGCTCATCCACAAGGCACAGGCCTTATAAAATGACAAGTTACGTTCCAGGTCCAGCAGTGTTAATGCGGGATCACTGGCCAAATAAGTTTGTGAGGCCACAGTTTTTTTATTATTTTATTGGCAAACTATGGAGTGCTATCATGAATCATATCAAATCTACTGGGAAAACCAATGGAAAAAGAAAAATATAATGTATGTACAGAACTACAGTATTTTAGAAAATAACAGAGAGAGAACTTGCCCTCTTCCAAATGTTTTTGAAAATATGGTCCATTATGCTTACAAGAAACTGTAAGAAGAAGATCAAACAGAGCCAGATTTCAATATACCTGATCAGGTTTTATTCATCCTTGCCTGTGGTAAAGCTCTTACTACCTCCTGTGTGGGGTTTGTCTGCACAAGCACTGTGTGATAGTTACAATGTAAGTATATAGCCCACAAAAAATATTAGTTGAGGTGACAGTCTAGGCTTTCTTATGTAATTTATCCATCACTTATTTATGTTATAAAAGTGCAGAGATGATGAGGATATCATCTTTCAGGTCATATATCAAACTGCTATGCTTAGCAGCTTAAACATTGTAGACAAAAGGAGATAATGAGATCCAAAGGCAGATAAGAAGAATAGAAGTGAAAAGCTCACACAGCTTTTGGAAAAGAGACTTACATTATTTTGCTACAGACTCCGTAGGAGCATCTGGTCCCCATTTCATATGGAGTCTACTTCTGACTGCCCCAAAATTGCTTTAAACATAAAAGAGATGGGCCACTGTGCTTAATAATGCTGTTAACACTGTGTCCGAAGATTTCTTCCTTCACTGTACCATACATAAATACTGCCAAGTCTTCATCTCTGCAAAATGTAGAGGTAAACTTTAATTGAGGGCTTTTCTTTTGGGATCATGTGCATTCAGGGGGAACGAAACTCCTATTATCAACCTAGAAATATAACAAGTTTGAGAGCCTTGTCGCATAGAGGTACTGAAATGTTAATTCCTGCTTCTGTGACATCTTGTCTGGATTACTATAATTCCCCGCTCTCAGGTCTCACTCAGCCCTCTTTTCACAAAACAAGAGCTCGGACAATAATGCAACCACTGAGATTTTAAACATGCACAATAGCCGGTCATCATATGTCTCTGCGCTGAGATCTCAGTGCTGCCTGCCATTAGGTACTGGATCGATTTGAAGATCCTGGTGATGTGTTTTAAAACACCACATGTATCCAAATGAGTTTTTGGTTCCCCATTGTCCAGGCCCAATTTTGCTCAAGTGTAGAAACGCTGGGCTTTCATTTGTTCAGCGCGACAATTATAAATCACTGTGTCCCATAGCTTTTTCACGCAGCTATGGAATGCACTTTGCCAGAACATATTTGGAGTGTCAGGCTTGTCATTGACTCGAGGTCAAGACTACTGTGGGTTGCTTAACTTTTCTTTCTCTCCACAGCATCCCTGTTTGTGTCAGGACATATTTAATAAAACACTCAAAGACTTTTTTTTTTTAACTTGTTCAAAGATGCAGCATCCCTGTGCTGCTCGAATTTAGTCTTTTTTTCTGTCCCTGTCCTCTTTCTTTTGACAGTTACACGCTGCTGGTGCATATATACTGTATTTGCATCTTGAGTGCAGAGCCTGTCTTTTTAAAGAATATTTCCACTGCTAAACTTGTGTACTGCAAAAGATTGCTTACACATCAAGGATCCATTAATAGAGCTGTGATTAAAAAAAGAAGGGGAAAAATGTATTCACATTGTCTTCTGGTTACTTAAATCCTATTTACTATCTAACTTTCTACTGAAATGAATAAATGTAGGAAGCTTGACCTTATAGCCGTACACATTTGTCTCTTAAGTGTTTAATCATTCGTTTTTTGCTTGCTCAGGGCCACTGCAAATTCTTTGTTTTATTTTCAAGCATTTGACTTTGGATATAGAGCAGGCTATTGTATGTATATATAATAGCCTTTCCAAAGCAAGGATGGTCTGTATCCTTTATTTAACTCATCCTTGAGTTGCTTCACATCAGTTGCAGTTCTGGGTGATTGTGACAATGTAGGAAAGTCAGTCATCCAGCAGCACACCTGTGAGCTACAGGATGGAGCTGAAGAAAGGGCAGAGACTTCAATGTACACATAATCAATATACTTGGTCAATATTAGCAGACATGATGAAGTTTGCAGCTTCAAGTCTATGGACTAATATCAACAGTGCTTGGTTTCTCAGTTAAAAAACAAAGATGTTTTTAAAGGATAAGTTATAACATTATGTGCCCAATGGTTAGCACGCGTGTACTTTCATGGAAGTTTTTTGATAAAAAATAATTATAACCACTGTAGATTTATTGGCTTGCTGTGACATCCCCTTTTCATGTATTCTTCTGCTTTATGTGTACACTGGCAATAATCAGGATTGGATTTCACAGGACATTAGGACCTGCTGTCGTTGGAAGCATTTTCCTGCTAACAATCCTGTTGTTTTTTTTTTTAGCAGTTTGGTGAAACTTCCTTTTCCAACTAAAGTGTACTGTTATTTCTTTACTGATATTTTTTTTGACCCTAAATGCAAGGGAGGATGTATCATGTTCCTTGCTCTGCCTGTTCATTTTACCTCTACTCAGCCCTGGTGAGGCCGCATCTGGAGTATTGTGTCCAGTTCTGGGCTCCACAGGACAAGAGGGATGTGGAGCTGCTGGAGAGAGTCCAGCGCAGGGCTACAAGGATGATCAGGGGTCTGGAACATCTGCCCTATGAGGAGAGGCTGAGGGAGCTGGGCCTGTTCAGCCTGGAGAAGAGAAGGCTGAGAGGGGACCTGATCAGCGTCTATAAGTACCTCAAGGGAGGCAGTGAGGAGGATGGGGCTGGCATCTTTTCACTGGTGGCCACCGACAGAACTAGAGGAAACGGCCACAAACTGAAACACCAAAAGTTCCACAGGAACTTAAGGAAAAATTTCTCACCAGTGAGGGTGCCAGAGCACTGGAACAGGCTGCCCAGAGAGGTTGTGGAGTCTCCTTTTCTGGAGATCTTCCAAACCCGCTTGGACGCAGTCCTGTGCCACGTGCTCTAGGTGACCCTGCGTGTGCAGGGGGTTGGACTAGATGACCTCTAGAGGTCCCTTCCAACCCTAAGCATTCTATGATTCTATGATTTCTGCACTACCTATATGCACATTTAGGGTTCCTCTACTAGCAGTTTAATTTTCCTTTTCATGTTTTACACTGTATTTGTATTCAAGGCCAAATTCAGAAGTGATGCATGATATTTAGAACAATTTGAAAGGTCCCCTTAGGCTCTAGGCTCTGCAGATCTATTTATACCACTTCCATCAACGTATAGCATAACCTGAAATTTACATACCAAGGAATTGGAAGAGAATTCCAATTTAAATAACAGAGACTCTTCTTTCATTTACACCTACTCATGAGTCCTTATTATAAAAGCTGTAGCAAGTTAGACTGACATTTGATGAACAAAGGGCAATTGTCTTCAATTGAAAAGAACAATAGTGTTCTGGGAGTTTTCTGAAGCATTTTTCACTCTTATCATTATCATTTTCATCTTCTAGGGCTTGGTGAATCCAGTGTTTCATCCAGTGAATTGATATTGATCCCTGCCAGTTAGGGTTTTGTGGCTGTGTGGAGGAAAAGTCCCCTTATTTCTTTTACTTTGATGGCATTGCCTGAATATATTTCTGTCTGGTTGGCATGTGGATTTAGAATGGGTTTTAGGCTGTATCTAGTCCAGTCTATTTGAATCTATTCTGCTAGTCTGCTTGGCCTAGTGTAACGTTGCAGTGATTACAGAAATACTTGCAGTCGGTGTGGGAAGCCTTGGGCTCCCGCAGTTTATGTCTGTGGGCACCTAGTGATGATGATGCGGAGCCACTTTGTCAGAATCATGACCTGGTACTGGGTTTTCCTTTTTTAAGCATATGATAAAACCTGGCTTAATTCTGTAGTCTCTCTGTGCTAAACATCTTTCATACTTCTTCCCTTCATGGTTTCCACATTTTTCCCTTTCCCTTTGGTTCATAGTTACAATGTGAGTCAGTTACGTAGCTCAGAAGAGTCAAATATTGGGCTACATTTTCTGTGTTTACCTGTGGGGCAGCCTGGCCAAGTGTGTATCCCTTCCGTATGGCAAAGCATGAAGCAATAATTTTATAGGCCAGGTGAGGGAAGGAAGGGGGAACTCAGGTGATCTTGTTTCCCTTGGTCAACAAAAGACCTTGCTGAAAATGCTGGAGATCACTGGAGCCCTAGATGCTGCCCATGCTTCGCCTCCCAGACCACGTAAATGTGTTTAAAAGAGTTGTTTAAAGAGCAAAGGCATCTAGTATGGGGCCTCATCAATTACAGAGGAAAGGATTTCAGCTCATTTCCTCTTTCTTCTCTCTTTTGTGGACTTCTATCCTTCTTGGTGCAGGTTATGATGCATTGCCTCAATTGCCTCAGATTTGGCAAGTTAGGGAAATATTAAAAATTGCAAATGTTTGTTGTCCTACTCAAATTGAATCTCAACTGGAGCTGTTTATCCAGTGTTTGACTTTGCATTTTTAGCTCTGCTCTGCTCACTTTTTTCGTTAGCGACCTGAGAATAGAGTTTTATTATGGCTGCTGAGACTGTTAAGGCTTCTCAGTAACTCAGGTAGGCTCAAAGTAACCTTCACATTTACAGACTGTAAAACATCTATAAAGGAAATAACTTTCAATGGTATTTTTTCTAGAAATCTTGCACAGCTTTACCATCGGTTTTTCTTTGAAAAGTGAGGCGGGTAAAAAGTCATTTCTTGGTGTGTGGAATTCTGACAAAGCCATTATATCCTATTTGCCTGTAAAATATCCCACCGTTGAGATTCTTTTTAAAACAAGTATCTCACAAAATCCATTTTTTTCTGAGGCACCACTATCTTTATATCATATTGATGTCTCATGGCAATCAGTTGTGTTTTGGGTTTCAGGGAGGTGCTTCTTGTCCCCCAGCTCCCTGAGCAAATGACTTGTAATCTACTTACCACCTATTATTAAAAGCCTTACTCATAAGAAGTAACACTTGTAAAAGGTGCATATTCTTTTCAAACTTAGTACTGGATGCTGTAAAAAGCTCAAAGCTGTATTTCCAAACATAAAAACAGTTGCATTTCTTCAAGTTCAGGCAGACTGGTGATAGCATAAGGGTTCATCCAGCACATTGCCTTGCTGTAATTAACATGATATCTTACTAGACTGACTGAACAGGCTGGCACGGTGGTGGCAATCTTGCTGCAGTAGAGAATGTATCTTCCGAGTTTATTAAATCTGTGATTTTTCATGCCACAGAAAAAAAAAGAAAATCTGATTTGACTTTCAGACATGTCAAAATAAATTAATTGCACAGAAATGTGGTTTGAATGGGACTTGAAACACAAACTGTCTTTTTAAGGGACTCTGAGCCCAGATTTGCATCCTGCTGGGTGTCTTATGCAGTATGCTGAGCAAACTGGCTGCCTGTTGGCTTCAATGGAAGCTAAAAGCACTTATAACCATGCAGGATCAGGCCCAGTATTTATTTAAAAAAATAAATATATATGTGCATATTTTGGTATTAAAGAGTGCCTTACAAAATGAAAGGGATAAACTCACCATGAAGCTACTTTTGTACTCCTGAAGACTGTGTAAAAAAATCTACAGGGGTAAAAAGAAATTCAAATAAACTCAACAGTGCCCCAACACCTTTCAAAGTCAAATCATCCATAAAATTCTGTGAAAACAAATGTCCAACTAATCCACAAATGAAAGAGCTCAGATTATCTGTTTAAAGAAAAATAATGAATAGAACTGTTCTTTATTTGGATGATAAGCAATAAAGATTGTCTGTAATAATTAAGGGTTCAGGGTGTTGCTGTACTCTTAGAACTAAACCTTTTAAATAACTTCCCAGTTTCCAGACCACTGAATCTTTGAAAAGTTAATTTTTGTTATCTCTAAATACTGGAAGCTTAACACAACAATAGCAGTTCAAAGCCTCCCAGGTAAAGAGCCTTCAAAGAGTAATTCGCAATACAAATTCATAAAAGTCAACAGTTTAGACTACTCGGTTGCTTTTAAGATTTTCATCAAATGCATCCCAGCAGTTAAAACTTACCACTGATGCCTCCCAACTGAGTTAAAAAATCAGGAAACACTGACAGTGATACTTTTCTGTAGTTTTTAGGTAGTAAAATACAGCAACTGAACTTTGCCTCAATTTACTTGGTATCTTATGTTTAAAAATCGGACTAAGTGGACCAGTTAAACACTTGCAGTATTTGGTACAAAACATAATATTTTTCAATCTACTATTGGGTTTTAAAAATATTAATTACTAGTGGGTGATTGCTCTGATAAGAACACGTGTTGGCTGCTCTGTGTAATTAAAATTATTTTAAATACAGATAAGTGTTTCTAAGATTCTTCCTGATATAAAAAATACATATTCCAAGATAAGATTATTTTTCAAGACATTCATCTTTTTTGGGACAGTCTAGACTTTTGTACAGAGATAAATAAGCTCCTCATCAATGTGACAATAGCATGATTCCTCTGTAAACTGTAATAGAAATTGTCCTTTAAGTGCTGCAGAATTGCAGCCCTGTTTTACTGATTCATTGTGCATTACCTGGGCAGAATCTGAGATTAGCTATATAGACAGAGAACTGAAATTAACTGTCTGGACTCCCTTCCGGGTCTGTCAGATAAAATTTTCAGAATAGAGATATGCTTTTAAATATTTTTTTCTTTTTTTTTCAATAATAACAATAATAGTAATAGCAGTTTTATAGCCTCTTCCAAACCACTGCATACAAATGTCGTGCTGTTTAAAACTACCATGTCTAGATATGTTTAAGTGTGTCTGTCTGTGTGTTTATATGTATGTGTACGTTTAACTGAAGAGACTTGTAGCTGTGATCTTATGGAGTAAAGAGTTCTGTAATTTAAGGCCTTGATTATTATTGTTTCAGCAGGCTCCAGAACTATTGTTTCAAGCAGATCCCAATAACTCCGTAATTCTTAAAACAGTGTAATCTGTTCCAGTGAGATAGTTATGTTTGCTTAATATCTAGTAGTACTGAGCTTTAGAATATTAGTATAATAATATATATCAATTATAGTAACAGCAGGGTGGTAATGAAATGGAAGTCATTCATTTCTTATTACTAAAGGGTAAAACATACTGATGTTCATCCATACCTTTGAACCTCTTGGTTAGAGAAAATTACGGTATCAGAAGAGGCTTTTTGGTGAGATCTAATTTTCCTTCTCTCTTTCCATCAGAACGAGAAAACCAAAGTAATTTAAAATATTCCCTTTTTTATTTTGTAACTTCTTCTGGGCAAATCAGAAAGACAAAAATATTTTAGAAGGACTTTTTTTTTTTTTGCTTTTGCTTAACAGTAATTCGTATGGTTCAGCCTAGGTTCAGCTGCCATTCAGTTAACCTTGAGGGGGCAAAGGATCCTCTGTGCAACTCCATCATCTATAGCAACTCCCCTCCCAAAACATTCCATGTTGGACTGATGCAAGGAGATCATTTACATCCGGAGATTCCTTTCTTTGTAGAAATGGCAGTGAAGGTGTTTTTCTTTGGCATGGTTATTCCTAACACATATTTCTGAAAGACATCACTCCATAAAATCCTTGCTGGAGTGGCTAGAATCCCCTTTAGTAAAAATACAGAGCTCAGTTATTGGATTTTTTTGTTATTAGTGGTGCTTTTTGAGTAGGCATGATCAAAAGCTGCACAGCAAGCGCTGTAGTCTCTTGAACTCTTGTAGCTATAAGAGGTTTTCGTTACTGTGCTTTGCTGGCCACCCTGGCCTTCAATTTCGTGCCGTACCGCGCAACTCGTGTCGTGGGGCTTGGTGCAGCTCCCCGGCCACGTGAACGTGAAGCCGTTGGTCCTGCTGTAGCAATGTTCCAGCCCTACCCCGATGACTTCTTGTTGCTCAGCTATTTCATCATGGAATTTATACTAGAAATATATTTAGTCCCCTACAGTTACAACATGCAACCATTCTGCCTTATAAGAAATCAGATTTTGCAACCTGAAAAATCTCCTAAACTGAAGCCTGATCCTATAAACACACTTAAGCGTATCTTTTAAGCTAGTCTGCTTATATAGCTCTGTATAATTGGCCCCACAAAATTCAGAGAGTTTACATTAGTGGGAACAAGGTGAGACTCAGAGCTGGTTAAGCAGTCAGTAAAAGATAGAAATTATAAAGAAATCACTTGCAGTTTGAGTGAGAAAGAAAGATTTTGAAAATAAATAAATAAACATAAAAGTTCAATTAGGATTTTGGAGCAAAAGGAACAATGTGCTAGGATATACTGGGAGTTTGCTCTTGGGGATTCATGCTGAACCTATATAACATGGTAGTAATGAAAAGTTATATATCAGAACATAAACTGACTTCCTGTCAGTCAAAACATTTCCTCTAGCTATCAGTGCAAATAAGAGAGGAATTTGGACTTCACATATGATACATTAAAATTCTGATCAGAAAATTTCTATGCAAAGTCAAACCCAATATTGTTTCAGCTTTTTCCTCTCTTGTTTTCTGCCCTTTACTGCACAGCATACAGCCCGCACACGCTCATTTTGACTTGGCCTCTGGCTTTATAGGCCTGGTTGAGAGGCCAGAGTTTTAAACACTCTGAAATGAAGGTGCACAACATTTTCAGCCACGTGGTTCTTTTAGTTTAACAGGATTTTCATGGGAGATGGGCAAAATTCCACTAGGCCTCCTCAGACTCTTCAGGTGCTTTCGCTGATAGACCCTGTGATGTGGAGCTGATGTCCACAGCTGACTCAGGAGCTGAAGTAGCAGAGAGAGGCCGTGGAAAAACAACTCAGCTGTACAGCACGTAGAGCAGGCAGTGGTGCATAGGGAGCCGGCCTGAATTCAGATCGAAGCTGGGAAAACTTTGGATGAGCTTAGGAAATAAAGAAAAAAAAAATAAAAACAAAATCCAAACCCTCCTTTTATATAATTTGTTTGCAGTCTGCCTTGCTTTTACTACCAATGGTAATAAGAACCTCTTTCCTAAGGTTATTACTTAGGAGAAACCCATCTCTACTTTTTCCACACAATTACCTCTGAAGATACCTAGGCTCTTTTACTCCCCATTCCTGTGATCATTCCTTAGAAAAAAATTGCTGCATTTATCTCAAGTCCTTTTCCTTCTTCTTTCCTCCAGACGTGTCTCCTCTCTGTCCCCTTTGTCTCCATACCAGCTCTCTGGTCCCCTTTGGAGCACCCAGGAATGGTGAAAAGCAGACAGCTCTATGCAGTTTCACCACAGATACAAAATAAATTCCACCTGCACAAAATGATGCTCTCGGCAGACTGTGGATGTTTCTGCAGATAAGACCGTATGCAGATTCTCAGGGCTTCTTGGTTTACTTTACCCTTATTGGCCTTTCCCTGCACAGCAAGCTTCAAAATCTGCCCCAAATTTGCCATATACTGCTTTAATAGGAAGTTTGAAAATTACAGTACAACTCAGAAGAAATAATAAAATAAAATATTATTGTTCAATTGTTTTTGCAAGTGAATATGCGATCGGTTCAAGAGCTACAGTTCAGCCACTACTTATTTTATATTAAATTTATTTAGCATTGTCCTACCTTCTCTACTTTTTTTTATATATCAGTTATTATTATCTTGATGTGCCCATCAAGAGACTAGTCATAAATACAGCTGATTATGTTTCAGTTTACAAGGGCACTTGCGCAGGCATCATTTATATTGGGCTTTTTGCCCAAATCATATGTTCGAGGTTTCCTAGCCTTGTAAGGCCCAGAAACACACAAGGCAGTTTTACAGAGAACTCGTTTAATTCCTTACAGAACATTCATGTGTGGAAGCTCACATATTTTAAATGAAAATTGTGGATCAGCTATGTGTCTTGTGCAAATGAAAAAGCTGAGTGGAAAAAGGACTGTCGTTTTGTGATTACAGCCAAGTATCTTGGAAAATGGCCAGGCTAGTGCCTGATTTGAGGGGGTCTTTCTGTGTGTGGAATTATCAGAAAATAAGAAATACATGAATAAAAAAGATTTTATCAATGAAATTAGATAAATGAAATGGGATTTCAGATTCTAACAATAACAGATTCTAAACAAATAAGCAGAAAATAGAATGTAATAAACAATTCTGAATTCCAAGTGCTATTTTGCTACCCCACGTATAGGGGAAAAAACATTTGGAGTCAAGCCCCATGACATTAATTACAATTTGAAATAGAATTACGGCTGAAGAAGTAGTTTCAATTTATGTCTCACCTTGCCAAACTTTCATTAAAAAGCCCAGTGTACTGCTTGTGGCTGTCTTTAATGAACCCTATATATTTAAATATACACATATGTGTGCCTCTGTGTGTGTGTGTTATTAAATAGCATATATAAGTATATGCTGTTTTTCTTTGTAAGCATACATGTTTTTCCAGGCACAACTGCTGTGCTGCTATTTCACACAGCCTCCCTAAACAGCACATTTGGAGGTGCTCGGTGGTCTTGTCCTTGAGAGCCAAACATTTTGCATGTTCTAGTCAGGTGCATCCTTCTCAGCCTGACAAGGTCGTGGGCATAGTCAGAAGCAGAGACTCAAAACAAGGAATACAAGATTAACAATAGACAGTTTTAAATGATAAGAGATTAATTTCTTCAGCCTGAATAACATTGTCACTTGCAATTAATTTAAAATCTGAGCTCAGAATTGTGTGTAGCAGATATTTTGAAAATGAAAAAGTGAATCAAGCAGTGAGAAGGGGCTGTTATTAGATTATATTATATTACTATATTATATTATTACTATATTAGATTCTGTCTTTTCTAAATACTATACATGTCATGGAAGCTAGACAGATTAGGATGCTAGAGGGATCTCTCATAGATGCACTTTAATCTTGCTGTTCCTTATTATTTTACTTTCATTATGACAAATATTTTGCTTTGCTACCTAATTATGTTGATGACTGAAAATACTATATATGGTTCTTCAGCATTCAGCATGTTCTTCAGTTTTTTTCTCAGATTTTTTTTTTTTTTTCTGCAGGGTGGGGTGGGGGCATTTTCCTTGGTGTATACTACTAGCAGGAGGAGAATGCTGTCTTCTCCCTAAATTCCTGCTTTTAGATATTTTTACCTTCCTCAAAGGAAGTTCTCACCGAAGAATCTTAATTACTGAGTTCTTATAGACTGAAGACTTACCGTGGCAGTCTCTCTTATGTTTCCTGATGAAGAAAAATCCTCAGGTATCTCCAGCTCTTCTGTATTCACTTATATCCTTCAGAATAATTTCCATCTAATGCATTAAGGGCAGGTGGACACATTTTTCTTTTTTCGCCACCTGGTAAGCAAAGGGCAGGGTTCAACTTGTCCCGAATCAGCTTATCCTTCTCCAGGGTAGTCAAAGCCCACTTACAAACACTCTGCTGCAGTTTTACATTTTTGCCTCCCACCAGCATTCAAACCTGGGTGAATGTCTTTCTCTGTCAAAGCAGCAGTGGGAGGTGAAAATGAAAGTCCTTTTTTTCTTTCCCTGAGAAATTGGACTGTAAAAAGCTGTCAGTTTAAAAATGACATAGTGGCACAGCATTTCTATAAGGTGGCTCCTTTCATTTTTGACTCCTGCTGTCTCTCTGACAGTTGAAGTTGCAGCAGGAGGTAAAAACTAAAATGAGCACTGCTGGCATTTGCCCTCAAGCACAAAATTAATAATGGAAGAAACAGGGCGACATCCAAAAACACCTAGTATCAGATGTCAGCCAATGAGGCTTCAACCAGTGAGGTGTCCAGGAGCAGGACCGTTATTCCAAATATGATCTTATTCCCTATTACTCACCTAATGCTGGATCTGTTTTCTCTAGTTTATATTTGATTTCCTGCTTTGTGGCTAATAGCATATTTTAAACTCTATGTGCCATGGCTTTCTAAGTTTTCTCCCCCTCTACCCTAAATCTGGCCTAGATAAATGTTACCTGTACTCAGGCTTTTTACCGCTCAACCTTTTGTTTCCTAAGGGAAATCAGGCATTCAGTTTTTCCATGTAGCATAGCTGTGAGGGTAGCTGGTGATTAGTGTACCTAACTTTTCGTAGCATAAATTATTTACACTTTGTTATATTATGTACATTACCTGCTGCCTCCTGACTTCCAGATTTGGTACTGCTTTTCTTGGCATACACTTTTGTTTTGCAGAGGTGAAGAAAAGGGACAAACTTTCAGCAAACCAGCAATGTGGATAATTATCAAATGCTGACAAATACACAAAATAAACACACTGTCAAGCAAGCATTTTATTTCTTCACATACTGTAGTATTCAGGCTTTACACCAGTCATCTAGCCCACAGCTTGGAACAGCTTTCATCTATCATCAGAGAAGGGAATGACTCAAATACTTCAGCTGAACCCATTGATCTCATTGATTTCAACATCTGTTAATAACAAAGGGAAGCTGAACTGGACAAACACTTCTCATTTGTTGCAGTTACCTTTAGTGGTTCCTTCTGCAATTGCTAAAAGTATTTCATTATACGTTTTAACCTCTTGTGCAATTTAGCTTTCATTCTTGTCTTCTGATTTTTTTCTCCTCGAGTCTTGTTTGCGATCGTAATTTTATAATCTTAACTCCCCAGTGCCTCTTCTTTCTTCTCAATAACTTGTTTTTTTTTGCATACTTTTTTTCATCAATGTTAGTATACTTTTCTCTCAAGGTTTCTTTTTGATGAGATGAGCAATCTAATAGTTGAGCATATATTGATTATTCTTTAACTTTCGCCATTTCCCCTCTGCACTCTTCAACCCTATTGCTCTACCCCATCCACCTATTCCTAGGATTTTTTGTGTGCCTCTAAGATATTTTCAGATTAATTGTAGTCCTTTTATGTATACCCAGGAATTTTCAGTGTAATTGCAAACATAAATTGCTTACAGTTACTGGTGCCTCGCTACTCCTTCATTTTCACTCTAAACTCCTAAAACCCTGAAGCATGTCTCTGTTTCTCAAAAATTAACCAGGAATTACTCCCTTTTCAGTTTTCTCTTTCACATCTTGTGTGTCATAGGCTACTCTTCCAATATTTTATTCCAGATTGCATTACCTGATTTATTCCTTCTGCTTAATGTCCCCTATTTCATGGTTTGGGTAGTTATTCGAAATATATCACTGCCTGTGGGGGTTTTCCCTATTCACAACCCTTTTGCATGTATTTTTAATTGTCATATCTTGTTACTTGTCTATTAATATTCTGCTTTCTTTTATAAAACCAGATCTCAACCCATGATTTGACACCTGTTTTGCTCTTTTACCTCTCAAACATTCTATAATATCACTCACTTCAGCTACTCATGTCAGAACTCAATCTTTCTTCCCTTAGTGGGAGGAGAATAGGGCCAGTACCATAGATCAAATATTGCTGATTTTGTTCATGCAGAATTTCCCTTATGGTAATATTGAACATGAATAAAGTAAGCAGGATTTGGTTTTCTGTCATGTACAATTTGCTTTATTTCCCTTCATCTAAATTACTCATTTTACCTCACACTACTTCTGCCTTTTGTCAAATCTGAGCTAACCTACTGCCTCAGTGTTGTCTCTTTACACACAGATCTGTGTACTCAAATTTTAAAAAAGGCTTTCTCTGAATTTGTGTTCCAGGGGCTTGTTTGCTCCACAGAAGGAAGAGACACCTTCAAAGTTTCTTCTGAAAGATACGTGGCTAATATGTATAGGAATTAATTTCTCTAAAAATTCAGACCAAAAAAAAAGTCTATTTGCTGGAAATATCTACATTTCTTTGGATTCTTCCTTTTTTTCCCCTTTCTTGGTAAAATATTTATATGTGCAGGGCTCTATCTTCTTTTTGGCTATTTTGATTCATTGTGGGCATACTCTCTATAGCACGGTATTGAGAATCATCAGCCCAGAACTGGACACAGTACTCCAGATGCGGCCTCACCAGGGCTGAGTAGAGGGGCAGGATCACCTCCCTCGACCTGCTGGAGATGCTCTTCTTAATGCAGCCCAGGATCCCATTGGCCTTCTTGGCCACGAGGGCACGCTGCTGCCTCATGGTCAACTTATCATCCACCATGACACCCAGGTCTTTCTCCGCAGAGCTGCTCTCCACAAGGTCGGTCCCCAGCCTGTACTGGTGTCTGGGGTTATTCCTCCCCAGGTGCAGGACCTTGCACTTGGCCTTGTTGAATTGCATGAGGTTTTTCACTGCCCAGTTGTCCAGTCTGTCCAGGTCCCTCGGGATGGCAGCGCAGCCCTCTGGGGTATCGGCTACTCCTCCCAGTTTCATGTCATCAGTAAACTTGCTGAGGGAGCACTCTGTGAGAACATAGTAACAAGACATTATCCAGGTGGAATAACACACTTGAAATGTGTGAGCTTTCTTAGAGCAGTTATTATCAGGGGGCTGCTGGTAACTTCTGCCTCTTTTTCCCTTGGTCTGAAGTGTTAACTTGCAGCACAACTGTATGTATTTATTCACTCTGTGGTATAGAACAAGAACAGGATTGGTGAGGATGCTCAAGGAATGGAGGACTGAACATTTCTCTGTGGTTCAAAATCCAAGTCCTTGAATACTTAAACACCATCTATATCCTTTCCCAAACTTTCTGTTGCTTGGATACCCAATCGTTCTGGCTCCTCATGAGCTTGAGGGTAAAGTGTTTCTCTCTCTCAGTATTCAGTGCTCTGAAGGACCTGTTGCTTTAGGAACCAGCTGGTCTTCATATCCTGTAGAGCTGCCCAGCCCGGGTGATCCTTCTTGGGGTCCTCCTGGATGAGGTGCTGATGTCTTCTCCTCATGAGCAAATAGACGTGAATTTAGCAAAAGATGGGGGAAAAAGCAGCAATACTTGCAGATGTTGAGTTCACAGATAGGACTATTATTGGGAATATACATACCAGCCTTCTTGCTCTCAAGAATATGCGCGTTTCCCTGAGGAACTCTCTAGAGATACCTTTCATCTTGGTGAAATCAGTTGGTTTCTTATTTCTCTGAAAAGGCCACTCAGTCCAAAGAGACTGACACTCAAATGCCTCGTTTACAAGAGGGCAGACAGAAACAGTGCCTATCAACAGTGAAACACACTGATTTAATTTAATTGGATTTTAATGTGTGCCCCGCATTATCTTTCCCTCTTGTACCTTGCCTACTTGCCTGTAACTCATGTATATACTTTAAAAATCCCTCTTGTACAGTTACTCCTGCTTCCCCAAGTAGGCATGAAATGCACAGCAGTAGGGTACCCACTGCATTTATAGCACATGACCGATGAGCCTAGCTTTTCCCAAAGTGATTAATAATATTGACTCTGAGTGCTTGTCCTGAAATGCTTTATAAAATGTCTTTTTTGAAAATGCCGTGCTCTGAGTGTCAGGCTCCTTGATAGTATCTCCCCCGAATATCTGAGCACTTGAAGTACCTAGATCCATGAGGTATTTCTGAAACAGCTTGCCCACTTGCCTCTTTTTGTGCAAGAAATGGGCTGTAAATCCCAACTGTGTTTTTAAGGAGGAACCATAACATGGCTAGAATAGTTAGTTGTTAGCTGAGGAGGCAGTTGATGACAGCAGTTTTTCTAAGGTAATCCCCATTCAGTCTGAAACTTAAATTATTTATTTGTACATGGTACTTTAAATATCATTGAATTATAAAAATAATAACTTGTACATAAGAACTGGCTTCTGTGGGGAAATACAGTGATACATCTTAAAAATAATGCTCTCTCAGTTTCCCCTTAAATGAACAGACTGTGTAGTTATTGAACTATCTCATTAAACTAATGAGCCTGGGCATGTTAAAAGTTATATATTAGTCTTGTAGCACTCAACAGGCCAAAATGCTGGTTGAAAATCTCTATTGACAGACTTTCTATCACAGAACCCCTGGTACATTTATATTCCATAACAAATCCTTTGGTTTGAGACTATTGTTGTTCCTGACCCATAGTTGTTCCTTCCCTGAAGGATATGATGAAATTAACACCAGTTGAGTATAATTAGTATCTAATAAGATTTAATAAGTTAATGTACTTTAATAGGATACTGTATAACATTAATTGTATTTACAAGTGCAGGCTTTATTGCATATGTCAAAGGAATCTGGATAAATCTTCTGTAGTGGGAAATTATGGGAAGATAACAGCATCTAAAATAAGCATTTTTTAAACAAGTGTATTGCTTTTTGCCTTAGGAAGGGATTAAAGGGAGAGATTAGAAATAAAAAAAAAGATGACAAAGATAACGCTGAATAATCAAATTTATAAAAATTATCATTTAACTTGTAGTCATTGAGTCAGTCGCTGAGGGCAGTACATCAATGTGTTCACACTGAGGGCAGCAAACCTTAGGAACTGGCTGCACTGGCTTACACATACATGTTAGCATATGATATGGTGCGCTCTCACTTTGGCGGCTGTAATACACAGATTCACTTTGAAACTATTGTCCTTTCCTGCGCTCTTCACTCGTCAAGGAGTATTTCAAAATAAATCTCACATTTAACAGAACAATTGGAGTACCCTTGTTCTTGGGGAATTTGTAAGGAGCTTCTTTTTACTGTCTCCTATTATATTGTAATTTCTAAGTTAGATAAAATTGAGGACGGGGTCTTGTTTCCTTGTCTGGTGTATATAGAATACCACCTCACAGACTCTATTCTTGGCGTTATTTCTGTTCTAAGGTTCAGGTTTGTCATCACTAAATTCCTTGGGGTTAATTTAAGCACTCTGCAACTTGTTTCAATTTTAGCACCTTGCCAGAAAAAAAAAATCCCATTCTTTAGGCAAGATAGACCTCAGAAGAAGAAATATTACCCCATAAAGTAATACTACCCGATAAAGTGTTAGCTGTAATAAAGCTCTCTGAGACTATATTTGAGGCCGCCACCAGGAGGCAGCAAAACCCGGTGATTCCCCTGGTCCTGCAGCAGACCTCGAAAAGACTCAGGATCCTGCGACAAGAAAGCACATATGAGAAAACAGGCAGCCATGGGAAAGAAAATAGCCACGGAAATTTGATTTAAAAAAATAAGAAATGCTCCATTTGAGAGACTCTGCAATATGATTGCAGCATTCTCTGTGTTAAGGCACTGTCACTGGAGCCGCGATTTTAATTCCTCCCCTGGGAAGAGCGGGGGGACATTCCCTGGAGGGCAGTAGGTGGCAGGGGGACGAGGGGCGCCAGGTCCAGAGCGTCCCCTGCAGCAGAGAGGCCGCTTTCCCTGCACCGCATCCTGGCGAGAAGCGCTCCGATGGAGCGGGCTGACGGGTTAGCCATGGCCAGGAGGAGGATGGAAAAGGCACAAACCGACTGCCCTTTGGCTCTGACTGGGTCCTGAGTAAGTTTTAATGAGTTGGGAAGGTTTTGGGGATCGCAGCGCTGGTCCTCAGTCGCACTGGACCGTTAATTGCTGACCAGGGTAGTCGTCCAGGCATTCTGCTCCCGTTTGCTAACTGGGTTTTATCTCCGTAGGTCTTTCGTCTCGTGTAAAAAGCTTTTGTACAGGAGGCTCCTACACTGAGGAGCTTTGATGTCAGTCAGAATGGACTGAGGTTTCTGTGCAGGCTGTTACGGGCTACATTAAATAAACTTTGCGGCTGGGATGTGGGTTCTCTCAGGTGCTCATTGGGGAAAAAAAAAAAAAAAAAAGTCTCCTTATGGGTATTGTGATCAGTGGAACTGAAAGGAATTATTGTAAGAGCAATGCACCAGGAATTGTTTGGTTAAGAGTAGTATATGTCTCAGCTCAATGAAAAGTTGTCATGATGTAGGAGTTATCTGATGGAATTCTATGGCCTGTATAATAAAGGAGGCTGAGAGGACTAGGTAATGGTAATAGTCCGTTCTGACCTTAAAACTTACTCATTTAGGAAACATCTGTTTTCAATTAAAGAGATTTGAGCTTGTATTAAAAAAAAAAAACAGGGGGCTGAAAGGCTAACTGTGGAAGCCTTTCTGAAAGCAGCTTGCCATTTTTGATTTTCCCCGTTAGGAAGACTGATTGGCATCCCATTAAAATTTCTATTTTGCTACTATAAATGTTAAGAGTCTGATTTTGGTGTATTAGATATATTCAACCATTATATTTTATATATAGGTGTAGGCCTGTCAAACACAGTGAATATAACAGGTGAACAAGTAAAGAAAGTAAAGCAAAAATTGCATCTTTTCTTTTGCTACTCCTTTTAAGATTTGACTGATATTTCGGAGGCTTGGAAAAAAATATAACTTCCTTACAGATTGTGCTGCCTGTTTGCTTTGCTTGATTCTCCCAGTAGCCCAGTTCCGTAGGCTGTTGCTGACTGATTCTCTTGTCTGTGGATCCACCCATGTTGCAATTTATGGCTGACAGCCAAGTAACATGTACTATTGGGGTGCAAGAGAACAGTGAAATGTTCAAATGGGTCTTAGGGATGGGGTTGAAGCAAAGGAGGAAAAGTAAAAGCTTGCTTCAGAGGAGAAAGGCTATAAAAATGCCTCCCTTTGGGGATTAGTTCGTAGCATTTTATAAATTGGCTTGCATCAGCCAAGTACAGCACAAAATGTACTGCACAGAAGAGCTGCTATTATGTACAGTAGCCACTTCACTGATTGCAATCAATGTCACAAATTAGAGTGATCTCCTGGCTTGAGATCTGTTAGAGATAAAGTCTGCGTAGTGAGTCATGCTGTCTGGACACCCAGCTTCTGGGTGCTCTGTCTTAGCCTCAGCAATTTCCACTTTGTGACTTTCATTTTTTTTGGAAATGAATTTGTGCTTTCTTTAATTATGTAAATGTGGAACACACATAATCACATCTGAAGGGTATTCAATGCTAAAAAGAAATTCATGTTTGCTTTTTTAGTTTATATTGAAGTTAATTTTTCTTTTTTCCAGCAGAATTTTCACTCAAAAATCGCTGATTTTTTTCTGTAAGCCTTACCCAGGAGTTTGAACAGAAATGTAATGTTCCTCATGCTGTCTTATTCCTCTTCCAAATGCCTAGTGATGATTTTTCCATATCAGGCAACTGTTTTCCTAATTTTCATACTGTGCTCTGAATATATCTTCTGCTGTCTCCATTAGATTAAAAAGAGCTGTAAAAGCAATATCTTGCGTTTTATGCCCTGCTCACAGTTTTTACATGTTGGCAGGTAGAACATCACTATTCACACAAGGACAACACAAGCTTCTATCCGTGCTGAAGGAGGATGTGTGACTGGGAGCATTTTGTCTACAGGGAGGTCAGTGCAGAATCATCTGTGTGCGCCTTGAAGCAGGACACTGTTTCTGTGGATTATGAGCATCCACATCTGTACCATTAAGGAAGAGTTGCTGGTTCGTGGTAGGATCATGCTTCTCTATACTGTCCATTCAATAACTTGCCTTAGTGATCCCTCATGTTTCTTAATGGGGGACAATTAAATGAATGGTGCCTAACCCTTCTTGCTAAAACATGGCAAAGGTTATTTCTGTTAAAGGAAGGGTCAGGGCTTCAGTTTTGGATTAAATGCTAGTGAAGTCAATGTAGATTAGTGAGGCAGTTCAAGGGCATCATTTATTTCCTAGTAACTTTAAGATCATGAGGTGCGGATCTGTCTGACTGCAGTTGGGCTGGGTGCTTTCGCACCTTAGCATTTCTCTCTCTTAATCAGTGTCTATAAGTACCTCAAGGGAGGGAGTGAGGAGGATGGTGCTGGTCTCTTTTCACTGGTGGCCACCAACAGAACTAGAGGTAATGCCCACAAACTGAAGCACCAAAAGTTCCACAGGAACTTAAGGAAAAATTTTTTAACAGTGAGGGTGCCAGAGCACTGGAACAGGCTGCCCAGAGAGGTTGTGGAGTCTCCTTCTCTGGAGATCTTCAAAACCCGCTTGGACGCAGTCCTGTGCCACGTGCTCTAGGTGACCCTGCGTGTGCAGGGGGTTGGACTAGATGATCTCTAGAGGTCCCTTCCAACCTTAACAGTTCTATGATTCTATGAAACTGACATGTTTCATTCACAAAGAGTTCAGAACACGATAGGCCTCTACTGTTTGGTTTATGAGTAGCTTCTTATGTTCTCTAGCTTGTGAATATATATTTTTTAAAATATTTGACATATGAGCCATTTTCCCCAATGAAACTTTAATCAAGGTTTTTGTTTCACTCATGCTAGCATTCTTTGGTGGACTACCTCAGCACCTGACAGTACACTTTACAATGGAAACAAGAGAAGACCACTTTATAGCCTCCTAGAAATAGAGGGTGATGAGAAAAGGATGATGTGAGAAATGTAGGCAGCCCCAAATAAAACTGTAACAAGAATTATGTTTCTTACAATGTTTCTTCCTTACAATGTTTGCAGCCGTCTTCCTCACCAGTCTACTTTATTGCCAACAAGTAATAGCTGGCAATATTGCAGTTCTGTGTCACTCTTATCTGAATACAAGTGTCTGTGGAGTGACACTTGTTCTATGTTTTTTCTTGATGTTTTCCACACATAGGCAAGATCCAGACTCCAAACTGTAGATCCATGGTCCTACCTCTTTATTTCCTAGCACACAGGAGATTTTATCAGGTAACAGATAATTGTATTCAGCAGCAAAGAAATAACATACCAGTGCTGCTAAATGGTGCTTATACATTTGCAAATAATGCTATAATTGCATATGAAAGTTTCCCTGACATCTTCTGTCTTCCTTCCTGCTAGCTTAGTTTATCAGGAATGAAATCGAATGATAAAATAGATCCTATGTGGCTCCTAAGGGATGGAGTTAGCTGGTCATCCACATAATTTCCATTTTGGTGTTGTGCTGGCAAGTCACAGGCCAAACAGATGAGACTATTTCAATAGGGGAACAGTAGCCAAGAAGGAGAAAATGATTTAAAGCAGGAGAACTTATGCCCTAATTCCCAGAGATGTCTCCAGTTTATGCAAAAAGATGTGAAGATACAGTGGAAAGGAAAGAAAAATTCTAATTTACTTCCTGATGACAGATAAAAGCAATGTTATGTGAAGTGAGACTGTAAAGATAGCATGACTTTGCACCCCCAGTGGAGTGTATAGACAGTTCTGGGCTTTTAAATATATAGCCTGGGTCTGCCTATCTCATTTTTGACTGCAGTGTGATAACTTTGATCTCTTTGGTATTACCATTTTAGTTTTCTTTCTCTTTTTGTTTCAGTCACCTTCTAGCATATTGTCTGACCTTTTTTTTTTCCACTTTGTGACACATACTGTCTGGTATTTAAATTTTTGCTGAAAGATATTCAGGCATAAAATCTCCATTCATTTAGTGTGGGTAAGCATATTCATATCTGTAAGAAGTCCCAGGAATCCAAACACCACTTTGATTCTGATCTTTGCTTAATCCTCTGTGCTTAAAATTTGCTTATTTATGTATGTACTTTTCCCCCAATCCATATAGTGAATAAAGTGAGTATACTCTTGTATCAGAGATTTTTTTGACCTTTAGAAATGCAAAGTCCGAAGAATCTAGGGAAATATACTATATACAGATAATTTAAAATACTGCAGTGGATTAGTGAATACTTTTATGTCTTTGTCATGAAAATACATCATGAAAATGTAGAACTCAGATCATGGCTGAAAAGTTCACAAACACAAAATCTGCAGAGTACATGGGGTTTTAAATACCTGCTTCAGTTCTCTACCGTGTGGTTGATTTAGACACATGATGGGATTTATTTAAAGGGACACAATCAACCTGAAAATAACAGTGCTGCCTGAAAAACTTATACTGAGTGTAATTATAAGTAACAACCGAGATTACTATAATTGAAAAAAGTTAATGAAAAAAAACTCTACTTTTTTGATTGGTTTACTTTGTGCATTTGACAGCTCTCTGTAATCATTATAATACCGGCCTTTTATACAGCACTTTTCATCAGAAGGCCGCAAAGTCTTTACAAAAATATAGACCATTTCCTTTTATGTATAGGCAGTTTTACTGTTTCTTCCACAGTCAGTCAATTTCTTCTTGTCTGAAAGACTTTTATAAACATCAAGTCAGAACCAAGGAAAAAATCCAAAGCATTTTATAAAATGACAGATGTACTATTTAAAGAAAGATCACTATCAGCTGGATTTAATTAGCCACATTGTAAAGAAAAGGTTGAAAATATCTTTGAGATCTTAAAATTGGAACAAGAGGTTGCTCATTTAGTATATTAATAATTTAAAATCTGTCTCGGGTTTTTAATGTTCTTAAATTATTTTCTCAATTCCATTAAACCCATTTAACATTGTATTAGATATTTAAGAAGACAGCATCACAAAGTGCTACCAAAATTATCAAATGCATATTAGAAATTAATTGACTGGGCAGCCTTTTGCTCATAAAGACAAAGACACCTAGAAATAAAGGAGTTCTTTCTTAGTCTCATGAAAACCTATGTTTTATTTCTCCTTTATCTCATTTTTCCCACTTTACAGTACTAGGCTCTTAATTGTTTGCTGCTGGTGTGTTCGAAAACTTGCATTTCCAACTTTAAGTTAGAAAATATCTTGACTCTTGAAGGGGAAGTTTGTGAAGATTGTTGCCTTTGTGGGAAAAAATGCACATTAAATGCTTCTAAGATGTTCAAGTAGTGAAATAAATATAGGGAACAATGTTTGGTACCTTTTGCTTTTCAAAAGACTTTAGATCTCATAACTATACCTCCTCAGCAGCATGTTCTGCTTTTTTGTTAGATTCATCTTTCTGGCCTACTTTTCAAACTATGTTTTAACTCAAACTCCAACTCTTTTCCCTTTCCCTCTATTTGCTGAAGCTAGCAATCCCATGCTGAGTAAATAATCTATAGTCCATGATCTACGATCCTATCAGCCTTGTTATCCTGGCTCCAAATACCCAAAATGTTGGATACCTAGCTGAAAAGTATTCCCAGGAAGGCTTCCCTAATGACCTTCCCCACTGGTTACTATCATCATTGCTTATACACAGACAGAACTACCTTGTAATGCATTGACTATATTTGGAAAAATTAATTGGGAGTTCTTAGGGTGTTTTTGTTAGGAAAAGTGACATTTTTGAAGTTAAGAAAAATATCCCAATTCACTTTCTTTCATTAGATATAACAAAACATCACTAGAGAAAATGTATTCCCAAACGTATTTCATTCTCTTGCAATAAAAGCAGTTTGGTATCCAAATCAATCAGCAGATGAGATTATTGCAGTCATTTGGCTGTCCTGACATTTTTAAAACATGTTTTTGACTGCATTTATAAAGTATTTAATATATGCTTAAATACAGTGCAAACATACCATTACTTATTAAATTATAGAACGTAATGAAGAAAAGGTTTATACATACATTAAATATCAGAATGAAGGAAATGACTCTGTGCAATTGATAAAATGTTATTGTAGCTTAACTGGCAAGCCTGCATATAAACCTTACACCTTCACTAATGTAATTTAAAAAATCATGAACTCTTGTGGGAAAGAAACTATCTGGCTGATAGAAAAGCTTGCGTCTCAGCCACTAAGGATTTTTAAAATGCCTTTTTTTTTTTAGGAATAAGAATGATCGATTCATTTATTTTTGTATTTTGGACTGTTTCCAGATAAATGCAAAATCTACAGGACTGCTAATATTACAGAATCACAGAATGGTTGAAGCTGGAAGAGACCTCTGGAGATCATCTAGTCAACTGCCCTGCCCAAGAGGGGTCACCTGGAGCATGTTGCCCAGGATTGTGCCCAGACTACCATTCCATAACCTTTCCAGAGATCGAGATCTGTATTTCTCCTGGCCTTCTTCTTGCTCTGCTTGGAGACTGGAGCCTTCTTCCAGTCCTCAGGCACCTCTCCTGCTCTCCAAGTCCTTTCAAAGATGATAGAGAGTGGCCTAGCCATAATATCCATCAGGTCCCATAGCACTCATACATGCTGCCTACCAGAACCCATGGACTTGTGGATGACAGGTTTTCCTGAATTTTCCTACCTGATCCTCATCAATCAAGGGAAAATTTTCCTTTCTCCAGACCTTCTCTCTTGGTTCCAAGGTTTGGGAATCCTGAGGGTTGGCCTTAGCAGTAAAGATTCAAGCAAAGAAGACATTCAGTATCTCTGCCTTCTCTGCATCATTTGTCACCAGGGTTCCTGCCACATTCTTTAGCGGGTCCACATTCACCCCCTCTTCCTTCTGTTATTGATGTATTTAAAGAAGGTTTTCTTGGATTCCTTGACATCCCTTGCCATATTTAATTCCAAACGGGCCTTGGCCTTCCTATTATTCCCTGAATACTTAGACAACATTCCTCTAATCCCCCTGTGTGCCTGGTCCCTACTTCCATCTTCTGTAGACTTCCTTATTCTGTTTGAGTTTTGCTGGGAGCTCCTTGTTCATGCATGCCGGTTTTCTCCCTTTTCTTGACTTGCTGCTCATAGGGATGCACTACTCTTGAACCTGGAGGAGGTGATCCTTGAATATATTAACCAGCTCTCCTGGACCCCTCCTCTCTCTAGAGTCCTATCCTATGGGATTCTCACTAGAAGGTTCCTGAAGAAGCCAAAGTTTGTTCTCCTGAAGTTCAGTGTTGTGATCATACTTTCTGCCCTGCTTCCTCCTTGCAGGATCCTGAACTCTGCCATCTCATGGTCACTTTAGCCAAGGCTTCCCCTAGCCTTCACTCTTCCAACTAGTCCTTCTTTGTTTGTTAGTACAAAGTCCAGTATTTCCTTGTTGGCTTCTCCATCGTCTGTGTCAGGGAGTTTTCATCAATGCACTGGATTGTTTGTGCCTTGCTGTGTTATTCCTCCAGCAGATTATCAGAGAAGACTCCCATGAGGATGAGAGCCTGTGGTTGTGAGGCTACCTCCAGCTGTAGAAGGCCTCGTCAACTATGTCTTCCTGATCAGGTGGCCCGTAGCAAACACTCACAGTGACACCCATGTTAGCCTACCCTTTAATCCTTGCCCATAAGATCCTGACCTGCTCACCACCTACCCCTAGGCAGAGCTCCATGTGTTCTAGTTGCTCTCTCAAAAAAAGGGCAACTCTCCCACTTCTCCTTTCTGTCCTGGCCTTCCTAAAGAGCCTGTAGCAATCCATGGCAGCATTCCTGGTGTGTGAGCTATCCCACCATGTCTCTGTAATTGCAATGAGATTGTACTGTGCAACCGCATGCAGAGCTCTAATTCCTCCTGTTTATTCCCCAGGCTGTGCATTTGTGTACAGGCACTTCAGGCACTTCAGAGGGGGATTCTAGCATGCTGGTTTCCCAGGAGGAGTGCAAGGGGACTCCCCATAGCCTTGTCTTGTAAGTTCTTCCTTAGCTTCATGCAATTCCTGGAGGTAATCCCACTTAAGGCCATTTTGCTGACTGCCTGGTCTCCAACGACTTTCCTGTCTTTCTTGTTCAAAGCTCTTACCAGGTTGGCCAGCCGGCTGGCCAGCCCTTTTAACCAGGTTAGATGTTCTGCACTGCTGACCGCCCAGACTTTCAGATGCAAACAGTGTCTGAAAAAGAGCTTTTCAGAAGGAGGCCACCCTTATATCTAGGTCAGCCGTACAGCTTACATTTAAATGTTTTAAATAATACACAGGATAGAGGGGTGGATTCTAGCATTTCTGAATAGTTCCTGTTTTTTGAGCCTTCTGCAAATAAAAATATGTAGCTGCTTCTTCGTTGCCTTTCATGAAATTTCCCTTTCCTGTTAGTCAGGAGTATGTCTGAAACACTAGAAATAACTAGAAAGAGGCAGTTATACGCAAACTGTCTTACTAATTAAAGTGCAATTATGCAACTAGGGTAACTGATAGATGGATCAGAGTTATGAAATTGGTGTTTAAAGCTAGAAACTGTGATAGGTGAAAAACCCAAAGAAAGACAGTAAAATTCAGTAAAATTCACTGAAATGACCCCCACACAGATAGGGCTACACTGGTATACTGGAGGTGGTTTCCCTCGTGCCAGGGCCAAGGTTGAAGCCCTCTCTGCAGTGGGGATGCAAGCTCCTGTGTAGTTAGTGCTTGATATGTGCATGAGGTCTACCCTGGACCATGAAAAGCTGCAAATCTAAAGTTCTCATGTTGTCATGAGGTTGTAGAGTAGTTGCAAAGCAAATGAGATTCCCGTCCTTCCATGTCTGCATCTCACTGTTCCCTGACATTGAGAGACCCTGACCACACCAACCTCCCTTTTGTCTTTTACTCCTTGAGGCATGTGCCCTTGGTGGAAGCATGACGAAGGAGTAAGGAGCCTCCAGGAAAGAGGAGACTTTCTGTGTGCAAAGCAGTTATTGTTAGAACTGTTTAATCCCTTAAATTCAGGATTTGACCATAACCTTGACCTCACCCGAGAAAAGTGCCAGCACAGAAGATGATTCATGAGAGCAAGCAATCATCTAGGTCAAGGTAGGCCCACAAACATAAATGTTATATTCAATAGAGAAATATCTCCTTGTGAAATTCTATTTTTTGTAATGCTGGACTGAAGTGAGCTGCAATTATTTTGGCAGGATGTTCTGAGAAATCCTTTCAAAAAATCATTTGCTGAATGATGAGATTTTTTCTTTTAAAGAGAGGTTTTCATTTTTTTCTACATTGGTGAAAAGACACACTGAAGCAAATGAATAATTGGCCGAACATGGAATATGTAACATGCTGTGTGAGAACTGGATTCATTCAAACCATCAGTTGTCAAAAATTAGTTCCTATTCTGGGGACATAGCAATTGAAAATATAATGACATAAATCTAAAATGGTTAAGTTGGGCTCTCTGCTGTGTGTAAGTGGAGAAATGGCATACTTTAAGTTATGCAATTGCTCTGCTGAGCTTTCATTTAATCCAAACTATGTGTTCTTAAGCAGCAGCCATATACGGAGGTTGCAAATGTGTTTTGGGGTACTGTGAGTGTTCAGGGCTAGTCTTCCTCAGTGTCAACAGCTCTTAGGCTCTCTGTATTTAACAATTCAAGAAACTCCGGGAAACTCAAGAGAGTTGGTTACTTACAGAAAATTGCTAGCTTCTTCTGGAGAAGATATATGAGTGAGGGAAAAGTAGCTATATTCCTGTAAAATGCTTGCGAAAGTGTAAACATGATAAATGGAAGGTTTGCAGACACTTCATATATAAAATCAAGCCTTATCATAATCTTTTAAAGATCTATTTTGAAACTTATTTAAAACTGAGCAAACTGATTTCCAAAGTAAGTTTAAATTAAAATTAAAGACTCTAAAATAAGAGTTGTGGACGCAGATGAGAACGAAACTCAGGTTGTGAAGAGTCAATTGCCTTGCAGTTGGCAAATGATGAGAAAAGGCAGATGAAATGCTACAGCTTAGGCGAATTTCAATTCACAGTCTCTTTGCACAAGATTTTTTTTTCTTTTACAGGGTTAAAGGCATCACAAAATCTGCTTTTTTTTCTTTCAGAGTTTTTATTTTTGGTTTTTGTTTCATAATGGTTTTATTTTCAGTCCTGAATGCAAAGCCCAGATAAGGATTTTCTTTTATTTTTTTTTTCTGGGACTGTTTTCATCTGACAGATTATTGGTTCCAATTTATGATTTCCTTGGCAAAGAAACATACCACAAGGTTTCTGCCTCTCCAACATTCCACCTTCTAAATAAACAACACTCTATATCCTGACTCTCAAAAGAGAGGATATGACTTGAACATTATCTTTATCTGCCTAGGGTCAGCAGCATCAAAAGAATCAAGAGCAAAATTTGACATACACACTTTTCGAAAAGAGGGCTATAAGCAATTGTTTTACCTCAAATACACTTAATAATAAAAAAAAAACATTTGGTCTCAGAGAAAATAATTAAATTGTCTACCTAGTCCTGCTGCTCTGTAGAGCTTTCTAGGTAATCTGAGGTTTGGCTGACTTTTCCATGTTATTAATATTTTTGCCTGCAAAGCCTTTTGTAGAGTTTTTTCATTATTTCATTTATAACATATACTTCTACCTTTGATGCTATCCTGATTATCATTAATACTGATCTATATTTTCAAAGCATCTATAGTTCTAGACGAGATTATTGTGATCATAGAATCATAGAATCACAGAATGCTTAGGGTTGGAAGGGACCTCTAGAGGTCATCTAGCCCAACCCCCCTGCACACGCAGGGACACCTAGAGCACGTGGCACAGGACTGCGTCCAAGCGGGTTTGGAAGATCTCCAGAGAAGGAGACTCCACAACCTCTCTGGGCAGCCTGTTCCAGTGCTCTGGCACCCTCACTGTCAAGAAATTTTTCCTTAAGTTCCTATGGAATTTTTGGTGTTTCAGTTTCCGGCCATTTCCTCTAGTGATACTTATGTAAAAATAAAAAAAGAATTTTCTGGTTGAAAGACTTAAGAGCTATTAATTTGAAGCTATCCACCTGAAAAGTATGAAAGTCTGATATAAAAAAAATGAAAATTAGATTAGTGTTTCCTGACATTCAGTAACTATTCCACACCTAATGATATATTTCAGTAAGATATTTTTGTTTTCCAAAAATGGAATTTAGTGTCTGATCCTATTCTTGCACATTCCACGTTTATTACTCAAACTTCTAGCTCCAGGGTCACCCACTTATAAAAACATTTTCCTACCCTACTTTCTGATAGGCAGATCTTTAAAATTGACAGAGATGACTGTTTCATTCTTGTAGCCATATTTAACTAACCAGTTTCTTACATTATTTTCTTATTTTCTAGAGTGTAAATTTTTGCAAGTTTTTACTTTCTCTCATTATTCAGAATATAATATATTCAGGAACTCTCTGCATGTTTACATTTAAGGAGGAAACATGGTAGCAGACAGAGAGATGGGAGCTGCAAAGATGTTTATTAGTTGAAGAAATTGTAGTTAGTTTAATGGAATAAGATTTTATGTGGTTGAAAACATCTGTCAGTGAGGCAGGTTAGACCTGGATAGAAAGGGCGCAATGAACATGAAACAGTTTGATGGGAATTCTACAGGCAAATTTGTATGTAAGCTGTCAATGTTCTTCCAGTTAAGAAAAACAAATCTGTGTAATAAATCAGAAACCAGTGGTTGGTGAATGATGACAGTGACTAATGTATGGATATTTTGATTAATAGAATGTCACTGTGTACACATGCTCTTACACACACTCATGCACTTTTCTGGCATGAGAAATGCTTTCCCATCTTTGTTCTCAGCCTGAATCACTGTGCATATGTTATACAATCATCTATTTTTACGCTCTCACCTAAGGAGTTCATGAACATTATGAATGTGGGTAATAAAGTGAAGACTCCTTGTTTTAAGGTAAGAGTTGATGAGGTGTTTTAGCTGTTCCTGATTGCATCCATCATGCAGATGAAGATGTCCGTTATAAGTATATATAATCAAATGTTACTGACAGAAATCTAAATTGTTTGAATATGTAGGAGATAGGCAACTGTTTTTCGCAAAGGTCTTTGAAGCAACTTGGATTTATACTAAATCTGATGGCCTGTGTATGACTGGATAATTTTATACTTTCAGTGAATAGTGAGATTCATTTAAGTTCATTTAAGCTCAACAGTTAAAGCAGGGACTGTATATTCTGTAAGGAAGATAACTGTAACGAACAATGAAGTGCAGACTGCCTTCAGCAAAGGATGCTCTAGTTTTGGAATATGTTGAATTTGTGGGGGATAATAAGAATACTGGCATTCTTATCTTTCTTTTGATGAAAAATCTTTCATTTACTTGCTTACAGTACTATTTCTTCAAGTACTATCCCCTTATACAAAAACAGACTTAAGACCTGTTCACAACAATTGGGTTCTGATTTTGTTTTTACTTTTAGTTTTACACTCTTGTAGTACATGTTATTTGTATTGGCGTTATTGCAGGTTTACACTGCTTGACTGGAAAATCAAGTCCATTATGTTTTATTACAAACTTTAAGAAACCTGATAGAGTAGAGAAAGGAGATAATCCTCTGCATTTTCTGGATAGAATAGGAAAATATTTTCATAGGTTCTCCATTCATCAAAATATTTTCTAGAATCTCTTAAGAGTTTGAAAGCTAACCTCTGTGTATCCATTTATTGATTACTTGAAATATTACACCACATTTATCAGTAAAATCCAATTCAGAAAATGTGTGTGTTTGGGATGTGATAAGATTTTCCTTCTCTTGAGCTTTTAAGTTCCAGCACTTGTTTGGTATCAAAAGGAAGATATCATCTGACTCGGTTGCATGATATGCTATGCTCAGTCATATCAACAGCTTATAGAGTCAAACATGGGTCCAGACAATCATTTAGGCTTCCCCAGACAAACCACTGCATCCACATTCTGAACAAATCCACAGAAAATGCTGCAAATTGTGGAAGTATTTGAGAGGAAGAGAGGCAGTGAGCGGGGGCATAAGGAGGGCTGTCTGTCTTGGACTATTTGTATCACATTCTGTGCAAACCTATTTGTCCATAGAGTGTTTGAAGAGTGCCTGTGTCTTGCCAGCACAGGTGGCAAATCTGGATCGTGAAGGAATCCTGATAAACAGGCTAGGAAGCCCAGGAGGCCCCTGCACACATCAAATAAACTTCAGCTTGTGCTCCCAAAGAATCACCCCCTCAAAGAAACAGAGTCATAACAGAATTGGAGCCATTAGCAAAACCATTTTCCACCATGTGCAATGCTGCAAAATGAGAAAAGTGTAAAGGGCAAAACAAAAGTGTAGCATTTGCAGTTTAAGCACCATGTACTGTGTTGCTGTGCATTTCTGACAGATACGTTCTGCTGAAACAGAGAAATAGAGCAGACAAATCTTCTCATTGTGTTAGGGAACACAGTTAAGGAAGCAAAGTAGCGGCCTGATGCCATATTTCTCAAATTGAAGAACTTGTTTTATGTCATGGTAAAAACAGTTTCTCTTTTTCTAAGCTTCTATAACTGAATTTCCTAGTCATGACTATGAAACTGAATCATACAATAAATAAATACATCATAAATAAAAGATATGTTTCTCCTTCAGTTTGAGAAGACTGCAAAATCCAGAATACCTTTATTTCACAAATATCCTGAAGATGGCACAATAGGCACATCTTGCTGTATGGTTAGCATAAGGTCATACTGTAAGATGAAAGAATTTTTGCAAAAATATGGATCCTGTGGAGGAGAGCTTTAAAAAATAGAAGCAAAAGAGAAATTTAGACCCTTTTAAACACAGTCTATCAATAAAACTTTTTTACAAGTGGAACACAGGCTACTAATTTCATGCTGCCTAAAAGATTAATATAAACAGGTGGGCAGAGAGGGACCTGTTGTCATCAGGTATTATTGGCAAGAGTCATTTTAGTTTGTGGTGTTTGTTTTTGTCAATACATTTCTTTTTGTAATTGTAAAACAACTGATAACCTCATCTGTTATCTCCAGCACAACATATAATCTACATCTAAATGCCAATTTTTATGAGGCCCATTATGACTCTGGGAGAGAAAAGATTACTTAACACAATCTCTGTTTTATTAAAATGTAAGAAATATTACAGGACATTTTTATTAAAAAAGAAAATACTGAGTGTCAAGTTGTATTAGTGAATGAATAAATCTATATTATAGATGAATTAGCCATAAATACACTCTCCCCAACATTCTCAGGCACCCTGGTTATACAGAGTTTATAAAAATAGGAGTGATTTCACAAGTGTATTATGGTGAAGGGTGAGTCAACTGCTGTATGGGGATTTTCAAATGGCTTTCAACAAAGGCCCTGTGCTGAAAGCTCCCAAAGGCATTGAACAGTAAGAGGGAAGGGTCCTTTTGTAGATATTGTTACCTGAAAGACAGAAAAACAAAAGGACAGGCCTAGATGATCTGTTTTACAATGGTAAAAGGTTATCAGTGGAACCTCACAGGAACCTTCCCTTATACCTCTGCTGTTTCACATATTCACAAATAATAATGAAAAGAAGAAGAAAATTTGCTGGCAAGGCTACAATATTTAGGGTGATCAAAATGAAAGTCAGTGCTGGAGCGGTCCAGGAGAATCACAGAATCACCGAATGGTTAAGGCTGGAAGGGACCTCTAGAGATCATCTGGTCCAGTCCCCCTGCTCCAGCAGGGACACCCAGGGCACATGGCACAGGGTGGCATCCAGGCGGGTCTGGAAGATCTCCAGAGAAGGAGACTCCACAACCTCTCTGGGCAGCCTGTGCCAGGGCTCTGGCATCTTCACAGTAATCCTCCAGTATTGCTTGACTGAGCAGTAAAATGATAGAGGAAGCTGAATTTTGGTGATCACAATGTGGTGCACATAGGGAAAAATAATTATACATGCACAGTAATGTGGGATTTTGCATTATCTATTACCATTTGCAAGGAGGAATACATGGTATCTCCAGTAGAACAATGATTCTTATCATCATCATCCATTACCTTCATTAGGAGTTGGTAACATGAAAGTCTAGAGGATTTATTTCAAGGGGCCAAATAAAGGAAAAGGCATCTCAAAAGAACAGGGTCCATCCCAGAAGCAACTCTAGCATGTATGAAATACTTTTTCAGCTGCCATCTGCTGTAGCAGTACATGGTAATATTTGGTTTAAATATTTTTATTTAGTCTTCTTCAATTGCCAATGTAGACAGTCATGCTCTTCCAGAGTATGATTCATCCTATCCCAAGTAGGTGTCTTAGATTGAATAAAATGCCCTTTATTTCACCATTGACTGTGTAGGGAACCTACACAAATATGTTAGGCTGGTTATCTACCACTTATTGGCTCTAGATAACCTGAATCTCACTCAAGTGTCTAAGTTCCCCCTGATAAAGTCTTTGGATACCTACAGTCAAATACTGGCCGGGGTAAGTTGGTCCCACTATAATGGAGACAATAAACACTGTTTCTAGCAAAGTGTTTTTGCCTTGTCTTTGCCTTGTGCTGCTCTTCTCTCCTGCTCCTCACCCTCAGCTGTGTGCTGCAGACCTCTGAGCTGTTCCTCTTGCCTGCACGGCAAGCTGGTGCGTGTTGTCTGCCAGGTCAGTGAGATGATTAGAGTTAAAACACTACCTTTGGAGGGCAACGGTTTCCTTAATAATTTAATTGACCTGTTTTATAGCAATGTGGTCTCACAGTAGCATCATCCCCATCAAAGTTCTTTGTGCATATGAGAAAGAGGAGGAGGTGAGGAAGAGAGGATGGAAACTTCTCAGGAGCCAGCGGACTGTGACTTCCTGACAGCAGTGAGCAGCGCCTGAGCGTCTCCCCGGCGCTTGATCCCAAGCAGGGCATTCTCAGCGGACTCGCGCTGAATCTCTCCTCCAGGAGCTTTTTCTCTTTGTGTAAATATTCATTGGAGCACTGATTGAAATGTTGGTTTCCCTGGAGAAAGTAGTACCCACAAGACTGTGGAATCATCTCACTCTGCTGGCTCATATATTTATTTTTGTATTTCCAATGCAGTGAAACAGCTTCAAAAACTGAGGCTGAGGGATCTCATTTACAGGACATTCTCCTACCCCAGAGAAAGGGAGTTCTTGATACTTCCTTTTTATCTATATCTGTGACTTTAATGTATGTCTTTTATAGCTTGTATGAATGCTGTAACATTTATTGCATTTATTTCTAAATCTTTGGAAGATAAATGGCTTACTGCAATAAGCTTGAGCAGGATTGCTGGCAGTGGATGGTAAATTGGAGGGATTTGTTTCTTCCAAATTCTTATTAAGGAATAATAATAGCCTCCCTCGGCTCCTTGGCATTTCCTATAGATGGGGTACATCAGCCCTCTTCTCAGTGCAAGAGCTTTGGTGAAGTCCGTGAAGCCTCCCAGGCAGCAAACCCTTGGAGAAGGTTGGAAATTCCGTGCGCTCCGAAGGGATGAGCCCAAAGGTGAGCCCGGAGCGACAGCGAGCGCCAGGCAGGCAAGGTGCAGCCCCCCTCGCCCAAATGCCATGAGTAGAGCATGGCCAGGGATGGTGACCACAGCCCCGTGGTCACCACACGTGGCCACAGAGATGGGGAAGTGCTGAGGGCAAGCAGGGAAGGGTCTGGAACAGCAGCATATGCCTTTGGCGTCGGATTGAAGGCAGGGGTCTTGGCTTAATGCCGCTTCCGAGCAAAGGAGAGCCAGGCCTCTCTGCCAACTAAACATTGATCACTTGCCTCTTTTAGGCACTGTTATTAACAATTTCATCATCTCCATATTGTCCCTATCTCTTGCCAGGATCTCTTCTCTTTTTCTGAAGGGGGCTGACACTGAGCTGTCTGCCACTTGCTGCAACTAGCTGGGACTGCCCAGATGGGCAATTAGGGCATTCCAGCTGTGCAGGGGGGTGTAATTTCCAGCTGTGGGGTGGCAATAAGCAGTTGGGGGTGGTAATTTCTCAAACTGCTCCAGCTACATTCACAACATATGTCTATGCCCTAAGGATTTCCAGGCAGCTAACTGTATTATTTGCAGTATTTAGAGCATTCCCTGTTTCAGATGTACAAAGAAGAAGACAATACTGCAGACTCTGAGGTAACTTAATCTTCCTGTAAGCAAAACTGCCAAATATTTAAGTACAACAGATGTGCCTGTTCCTGCTTGAAAGAATTTCTTTTACCAGCTGAGAAAAGAGAAAATAAAATATTATGAAAAATTATACAGATGTGTACCACACTTCCTGAATCTACTTAAACTCTGCCACCCAATTTTCCTAATGAATTGAGTTTGTTAATAGAGCTGTTAAGATTTACAATGTAAACTGAGCGCAGAGCGAGCCTGGCAGAACTAGAACTCTTCTGAAAGTTTTCCTGGGAATTACTGTGTGTTTGTTCTTAATGGCTTTACTATGAATATTCAGTTTCTATGGGCTAATCATGTGGCACATTACTTTTTCGATATTTTTCTTTGGAAAAATATTATGTAGCATATAATTTGTAATATAATGCATATAATAGCCTGCTTCTTACGGCATTCTGCTGTTTCGGATCCTATAAAGCTAATATATTGCTGCAAAGATATAAATATTAAGTGCTAGTGGGCTGCAGTAGGTGCGATGGGAGAGGGCTGCGCTGCTCCGCGCGCACGCGGCTGCACGAGAGCCGGGTGTGAGGACGGGCGCCCCGCGCCAACGCGCCAGGCACTTGGTGGTGGCACTTGTGTCCTGACGAGATTGCTTATGGCGTCTAGGGCAACCGACAGTGCTAAGTACCTGTGAAATAAGGCTACTGATTTAGGGTCCTAAATATAGCTTCTGTGACTTGCTTCGGGCAGTTAAATTTGACTGTTTTCACTGAGCAGCTTGCGGTACCATGGGTTATCATTTCTGGTGAAATGCTCAGCCAACTTAGACAAATCCATGCAAAGAAAGAGAGTATTATAGAAATTCTGAAAGACCCCAAACTGTCATACACGTGCACTGCATAATAGATACTGGTATTATTAGCAAGAATTCTCAAGAGAAATCCTGGTTACTTTCCCTTCTTTTGGAAAAAGACTTACTGAGAATGGAGAAAACTTTGCTTAATTTCAACTAATCTTCAGCTGTAATGATTTTACTTTTTCTGTTGCTGCATAAGAAAATGGACTTGTTTGATGCCTTCAGTACATTGATATTCAAAAGGATTTAACAACTGATGTTTTCAAAATACCATCTTTTGCTGGTTCTTTTATTGTTTCAAAATATTTTTGAAATGGAACAGTAATAATAATAATAATTCATGTGTATGATTCATTTCAATTCCAAAACTCAGAGTACATGCATTAATAAATTAAGCCTCACAGCAGCTCTGTAATTTAGAGTATTTTTATCCACATTTGACAGATGGAGAAACAGAGGTACTGAGAATTATAGATGTATTTGCAAAGGTGTGATTAGGCTGTACAGAAGAGAATGTGAATGCTCTATTTTGGGAGCTCCACAACTATGGAGAATTTTCAAGAATAGGAGGTATGGTTTTTTTGAAAGTTGGGTTCCACTCTGGGTTTGTCCTCTGATGACTTAACCTGGGAATAGAACATGGCACTGCACTGCTCTCTGGAAATTATTTATTTGATTTTTTGCTAGTTAAAGGATCTCTCCACTGCGCTTTCTGTATTATTGTTGGTTCTCTGAAACCCAGGTCAACAGCAGAGAAATATTTCAATACTCCACTATGATTTACTCCCTAGACCTGAATTCCGTGTACGTTCAGTATTGTCAATACCGCACAGTGTCCGTAACTTTGCAGCCATGCACAAGACAAGTAACAACTGCTCGGGTGCGTTCTGGAGACCACGGTAACTTCAGTGAGGCGAGGTGTTCCCAACCTTATTTTTAGGGGCTGCCAGCCCTGGAGACGGAAACAGCTCCTGCTTTGTGCCGGGCAGCACCTACCCACCAGCTGAAACTGTGGACAAGGCTCGCGTACCGCGGGAAGGTACCTCATCCACCACAGTTTGGGAACGGCTGCTCTGCCTAACGTGGGGACGGGCCCTGCTCAGGCGAGCGGGTTCTGACAGCTCTGACGCCGCGCAAGGTCCCAGGGTCTGTATAGATTTGTCACGTTTCCCAGCGGACGTAGATTCTGCTTAGTTCACGTTCCATATCTGCGGCAGCTCACTGACTCTTGTAAATTATTTAGTAAAGGTGAACCCATCAACATTGGGGTGCCATTAAGTACCGTGACAGCTTCCTCTTAAAGAGCCTGGTATCAATCCTCAAGTGATGAGAGGCAGATCAGAAGCCAAATAATTTTTTTTAGCTTCTCCTTGACTGTTTGCAGATATCTGCAGAAATATTCTTTTCTTATCTTTTGTTCTTTTTCAATATAAAGGCAGGACACAATTTAAAAACTCAAATGGTAGAACATGCTTTCAACGGCAAATGAATACAATAGTTCTTTAGTCTTTGATAAAATATTAATTACCATCCACCTAAAGTAGATAGACATGAATAAATCTAACGGCTTTAGCCACTTTATGCTTGTTCTGCTCTCAGAGTTTGGACCTCTTGTTTTAATGCAGCTGTAGAAGCAAATAAGTTTTAGTATATTACAAATCCAGAATTATTTTCTGCAATTGTTCTGTGAAAAGCTAGATTAAAGACATCTTAAAAAGTCACCGTACATGATTAACATTTAGATGAATATTCATTTTGTTCTTAAGGGTCCATTGCAAAAAGCAGAGGAATAAGTGTTGTAAATAAATTTCCATCTGTGCTTTACATGCAAATTTCAATCATAATAAGAAGGCTTCTGCAGTTCTTTTATAATATAATATGCTAAAATCAATTATGAATGTCTATGGGGCAAATATATTTATAGAATAGTAGAGCTGTTTGTGTTCTTACTGGACTATAATAGCATGTTTTTATATTCATGTTTACTGCTTTGTTTCTTTTGTTTTCAATCTTTGAGAATTAGCATTTTGCTGGGGAAAAAAAAGCTGGTTTTAAATCTCATTGGTCCCAATGATCTTAAGTGCCACAGGAATTCCTAAGGATACAGATAATAAAATGGAGTTGAACATAGGATGTTTGAAAAAGATTAGTTAATAAAAGTTTTCTTATAAACTCATGTGATTTCAGTACAAATCTCATGGTGATTTGTGTTTCTCAGAACAGTCCATATCCTGATCACCTCCCTGAATTTATGTTTGAATTATAGACATTTAAAAAAATGTGTACTACTAAACATTTTAATTGCAGAAAACTCAAAGCTTGAATGCATGAACCTTGGGATTCAAAATCTGAATGCAAAGAAATCTCAAATCTATGTCTTTTTATAGTGTCTTGTATTTTCAAAAGCTTTAATACTCCCTATTTCTTTTTAGGCTTGAGTTATGGTTGTGAAGATATGGGTCCTGTCTTTTGGAGTTCAAAATAAGACAACATGATCTTAATCTTAAATTCAGATTTATACAGTATGTAGTTTAATCTTATGTGTTACACGGTCAGTAACACTTCACAGATATGCTCCTTCATTGAGCCTAATATGGTGTTTGACTGAAGTGTTTCTTTCTTAAGTAAACCCATCTTGCTTTGAAGATTTCATGATATGAAGAATTCATATTGATATGATATTATATGATATGAAAAATTCATTATAATCATCTGGTAATTTCTATTCATAAAAATATTAATAGGCTCTGGGGCCAGAGACCATCTGTTTTAGACCTCACCCTTCCTTCACAGTTCCTTCCAATGCTGATTATATGTTGGCAGCTACTTTTTGAGATGGATCTATTATCTGCTTCCCAATTCATATAGAGGCCTTACCATGTGATTGCCAGGCTATGTTCCTGATTCTCTGTCTTGCTATTAAAAATATGTCCTGCTACTAATAGCAAAATAGTTTTTAATAGGGGCACTGCAGAGCCTCCATTGAAATTAATAAAAGGACCCAAGATTGTCATAATTAAATCAGATCAGACCCCAAAAGTTGCCACCAAACTGTTCATGCCTACAAAAAAAAAAAAAAAAAGATACAATGCATCTTAGTAAAGCCTGTATATGTTTTTTTTCATATTAGACTGTACAGTAGCAACATGTATAAATTCCTCCTCTCCTCTGCTCCTATGGTAATTACTGTCCTTGCAGAAATCCAGACGTGGCATACTGAATTAAAGGAAAAAGATAGGGAAGAGGCAAAGAAGCTGAATGAGAAGACAAATCTGCTTGGGAAGGAAGGAAACTATTTCTTCTGCTTAGACTGTAAAATGAGTGAGACATCAGCTTCTCTCCTTCCGAAGCTCCAGCTTTGCACGGGGTGTATTTTTGTATCTTTGTAAAAGATATTAATCTGAATCATCTGAGAGCGATGGGCGCAGGTGTCGATGGTAGGAAGGCAAGCAATTTTTCTGTTCACTACCTCATTACCCAGTTATGGGATTGCAGCTCGGGGCTGTGGCAGCAGCAACACGGCCAAGGAACCGCCTGCCCAGCAGCCCTGGAGGGACCTTCCATCCCCCTTCATCTCCCGCAGCCAAGGTTTAACATTGGAGCTATGAAGTGGTTATCCTGGCTTTCTGCTGCTCAAGGACTCCCTGCTCCGAGAAACTCTTAACTGCTTGTTTAAGGCACCGTTAAGTACCCATTGTGTTACTGGAGTTAAAAGATATTTAATTAAAGCTGAGGCTTTCGCTCATTGTTTTTATTTTAAAAATATTTAGGCTATTGATTAGCTGAATTGGCTCTTCTCCATTTCCTTATTTAGAAGACCTCTTTGAGCTTCCTTGGCATGTGAGATTTTTTTTTTTTACATATACGTGCTGTACATGAAAATAAAAGTACATTAATTATGTTACAAGGAGGCTTATGAGGAATGTAGATAATATGAAAATCAGCTTAAAAGAAGAGAAACATGGTATTTATGCTCACATTAGACAAACTGTGTGATGTTTTCAAAGGAACATACTGCACTAGATTTCTTTGCAATTAAGGAAGAAATAAAGTTTTAAGCCTCTTTATGACGTCCAAAGCATGGAGTTGCAGAAATGTCGTTTCCAATTCCTTTTTCTCTTTGCTTTTCTGCACTGTCTGGTTGATGGATGGGTAACAAGAGTGAGCTATTAGGCACCTTCTTCCAGTGCTTTTTTCCAGTGCATTCCACTGTCATTAACATCCCACGCTTGAGAGCAGGCTCTTTTCACTGTTTCCCTTCCAAATATTTCAGTGAAATAGAATTACCATACTTTCAAGTAGGTTTATGAGAACCGCTTTGGTGTCAGATGAGGAGTTACTCTTTTCTGCTTTTGACAAAGCTGATCATATCCTTGAACCTAGAGTTTCTCCTAGTGGTCTCTACTAGCTGGGCTGTATCCTCCTTGGGTGTATCTTAATTCTTTAAGGAATCTCAGTGCAATTCATTATACAACTCTGTGCGTCCTGTGCTTGATCTTTCCACTTTCATTTGCTTCTCGTGCCATCAATCCTAGCAGTTCTTACATATCACATGTATCAGTGGCTAACAAACAGTTTCTCTACACCTTCAGCCATTTTCTTCCAGCCCATCATATGTTTCAGCCTGTGACTCCTCGCTATTCTTTAAAGCTTTCCCTGTTTTCCCCACTTTCTAGCATATTTACAGGACCACCATGTTCCCTGACAGCTGAGGCCATACCTTGTGTCATTTTCAACTCATTCGTCTTTGCCATTCATTCCTCATGTCTCGGCTATGTACGAATTCTCTCTATCCTCTGCAGCTCTGAAGATTCAATCATTTTTTATTTGCTGAGGCAGCTAAAATTTTATCAAGCTTCTTCAATTTTCTCGCTGGCTGCGATATCTTTGGCAACTCTCATCCCACATTATCTCAACTTTTCCCTAACCTGTCTGAGCACTTCATGCAGATCACTGCTGTTAAAACCATACACTTCGCCAATTGCTGGCATAGTGCTTTTTGAACTCCCTTTTTTTGCTATTCTATTCTAATTTTCCCCCATTGTTAAGAAATTAGGTTCTTGTTCGTTTGACCTTATGTTCTGTTTTCTTCTTTTAGTTGTTTATTCCGCTATAGCAGTGATGTGTGTCCTTTTCTATCTGTATTTTCTTTGTACTTTGCTGGTATTTCCTACTGTTTCTTTGGTTTGGAACATCCTTCGTATTTCAACTGTGAGGTCCCAACCTTCCACTTCAAGTTTCTGCATATAGGTGTTGAATACCTAAGATATAATTTTGTCTTGTCGAATGTGGCAGACATTAGCCTTTTGAAGTGCAGATGCATTATTATCATCCCATTGTTATTCTACTATTAATTTGCAGTTATGGCAGATCCCATATCAGTTTTTGGATTCTCTGGGGAAGAATTCTTAATTTCTGTCTCAGAAAAAAGCTAGGTACATCTCTGCATATAAATCTTTCCAGAACAATTAATGAATAGAATGGGAGATCAATTATTTTTGATTTTTATTTATTTATTTATTCTGCAGTACCACTTATTTAGTTTTAAACTTACTATTGCCTTAAACAAAATGCATGGAATGAGATGAAAATCTCTTACAGATCATCCCAGGCATGCCACTATTTGTCTTCGCATGCCTTTTTCTCTGATAACACAGTAGCAGGTAGTGCATGTATTTCAGTAAAGGCACTATAAAAGCTTAATTTCCTTCTCTAATGAGCAGACTAATTTCTAGAGCTACAGACCCTTGTCTAATTTAGCTCATCTGCCACAAATTCTAGCACAAAGCAGAAACCGAGCCGGAGCGTTACCACCCTGAGAGCAGCGTCTTTGCAGCGCTTCACATCAGGAAAAGATGACTAATGTCCTTAACACTGGGGCAGGTTGGGACAAGTATATGCAGAAACTTTCTGTTATAAAAAAAAGAAGAGATATGTAAAGACAGAAAGAGGAGAGGAAAATCGTGTTTATATGCATCCTTGAACACCACTATAGCTGATTACAGCTTGTATTTATATAGCTTTGTAAGTGTTGTATCATAAAGAAAATACAGTGTGAAAACAAACATGGACCCTTAACACTAGAGGTCACTCAACACAGCAATTTCGAAAGGTCTGTAAAATGTGCTTTACCTCCTTTAAAAAAAAAAAAAAAAAGGAAAAGTTAACATACATCGTAGAGGTTAGACCCTCGAGAGGTATCAGCCGCCCGCGCGGTGCGCCTGGATGAGGAGCTGGGGGCAGCGGGAAGGCCCGGCCGTGACCCATCCGCGTGACGCCGGCGCGCGGGAGCGAGGGGAGAGGGAACAGCTCCTCACTTCCCTTTGGCTCCAACTTGCCTTTGCAACCTACGTATAAGACTAGAGAGAAGGAAATTGGCTTGTTTTTCAGGCAGATGGTTATGCCCTTGTGGGAGATGATGGCTTGAAGAAGTTAAATTCCTTTGGAAAAATAATTCTGAGTCCACGTAGTCGGGGAAGCTGCAGAGAAAGGCCAGACTTTAATGCGTACTGAGGGCTTACTTTACAGGACTGAGCCTTCACAGATCTGTCTTTATCAGGGACCCTCTGTCTTGGATGGGAAATGTTTCACAAGACATATCGATCTAAAAAGCCTACCAAAGTGATAAATGTTAGAAAGTTCTCTGCCATCTAGACACGAAAGTGCTCTTGGGTATCTGACTTTGAATCTGGTATAAAAACTAACCTAGTGTATTGTTAGTGGGTTTAAATGGCTTTCCATATTTTGATAGCTGTTTAATGCCATCCCGTATCCAAAAGCACTTTGGCTTTCTGCATTTACACCATGAAGCAGGCCTTAATCATATAGCTAATATATGTTTTTCATAAATGGTCGAATTCCCAGCCTTTGTAAAAGAGAGTATGCCCTGAAAGAGACTATTATCTATAGACACCAAATGAGTAGACTGTTTTGACCTTAATTTCTTTGTGCTTCAGGTCCTTCTAATCTTGCAGGAGAGTTGCGAGCATTGGTTAATTAATATTTTTAATTGTTTAGGTACTGTGGTGATAAGCACCAGAGAGAAACTCATGAGGAAATTAACAATTCTGTCTTGAGAGAAGGATTCGAAAAATAAGGCCTGGGGTCACCCATTGAAAAATGAGGAGAAAACATCATCTTGAGTGGTTGCTCATTAGGCGAGCATTCTGCGCCCTGAAAGAAGCAGAGGGCCCGTGGAAGAGAGACATGATCATATAATTAGATTTTGTCATGATGCTCATGCATGAAGATTGACTGGAGGATGCAGGAAGGAGGAACAAGAAACTTAGAGATGAGCAATTCTCAATGTTGGAAAGCTGTCTTCATTTTGTGTACAAAATGAATTTGCCCTCGCTCTCAAATACTTTGTGGCTGACATAGTTAATCTGACTGTATTCTGAAAATTCTAGACTATAGAAAGGACTCCTCTCTGCCAAAGTTTACTTTTGAAGTAAATAAGTGCAGTGATACACAAAAAATGTAAACTTCAAGAAAAACTAATTTCTAGGGAAGCAGGTAGTATTTATTTATTTTTAATTGGACAATGAAGGATTTATATTGCTTCATTATATATAATAGTCACACCCACATTTATCATATCAGTCTAAAATTTCTGTACACTGCAGACAATCTTTTTGTTGGAAAAAAAGGGGTGATACAGGTAAGTGGTTACTGGTTTCTCTGTCATTTGCTGTAGAGGAGAGTTCTTCGGATAGTTTATTTTTAAAAGATGGTGAAGGAGGGAGTATCAGTTTTTGATCTTTCATTTGAAAATAGACTTTTAAAGGCATTTAGAAAATGGAGAGGTGTGAAGTAGTCATGCTGAGTCCAGTAAACTTTTGCTTGGAATTTAAAATAAACCTCAAATTCTGGAGCATGCATCTGCATTAAAGAGAAAAATATGCTTTTAGGTGGAAAAAAAAGACGTCACTAGAATATATGATGCTTCTAATGCATGCGTCAAAATAATTAAAGATAAATCTTAAAAGTCCATGTATTTCTGAAGAACTAGGTAGTTGCTAGGAGGTACTTGATATATAGCAAGAGATATTTGTTGTGAATGCTTTTAAAATCTGTGGCAAACTTTAGCTTAGTTCAGTTTAGTTTAATATAACATATCTTGACAACATTTATCGCTGATGAATACGCTCAGTAAAATTATTTAGGAATCTTTCAATGTAAAACTGTGCTACTATGATTATCCATGATTTGACAATCAAGTTCCCTGGGTACTATTTTATAGAGCTGCATAGTTTCTTCTTTCCTCATAAAGTTGTTTCAAAAATCAGAGAACATATTTTTATGCTTTGGGCTTTCAAAAAGTGCTCTGCTGTAAAAAATGGAGCTATTTACTTCCCAAGGAATCCAAAAAGCTACAAGGAGCAAAGAGAAGGTACCTTCAGTAATACTTTTCACCATGTTGCAAGAACAGATCTGAATGTGTGGGCATTGCTGTCACATATTATTATTGGGAGCAACTGGATTTTCTAGATTATTTTGGCAGTAGCTTTAACAATGGCTGTACTTCTTTTGATTTTTTTTCCCAGATGGTTTATTTTTATCTTGACATTTTGCCCATCCTGTGAATTTCATCATGGGGAAGAAACAGCAGTTTGTCTCAGAGCAGTTCAATTTCAATCTCTAGGTGACAAGTTGATATTTCTTCCCTCTTGAAGAAGCTTTTAATATGATGTGTTAAATGTCAAGGAAACTCTTCAATATATATTGAACTTTACTAACCTTATTTCTCTTAATATTAATGACATATTGACAGCATGTTTTAAAAAATGAACACTTCTTACAGATGTCGGGATCCTATAGTCACATTATTCCTACAGGAATCCCACATTCCAGTTGTTATTTTCAGAATTGTTGCAATAATCTCAAAAGTATGTTTGAGACTTGAAAAAATGCATTTCATAAAATTTAATTAATCTGTTACTGAATGCAGACAGCACCATATTGCCAAATAAGAAATCACAGGTTAGTTTAGTATGTTTGCAAGTTAATTTTGAAAAACAAGTTTAAATTTGGATCTATGTAATCTAAAGCTAGTTGTATTATGCTGATTTACTGGTCTAGTAAATCCAGGTGAGGATATTCCGCAATTACTTTTACTTATGAGAAGAAAGTGGAATTTTTCTCCTAGAAAATAGCAGTTTAAATATGTTTGTCAAGCTCTTAAATTACACTGAAAAACAAGTAACTACCTTGGTATAATTCTCTCTCTCTCTCTCTTTTTTTCCTTGTAATTAGAAAAAGAATCCTGACCATAACAGCAACACTTCAAGAGATATACTAATTTGGTTTAGGTCCTTATTCTGTCTTTTAAAATAATTTTCTGTGGACAAAAAAGATCATTCAGACAAAGTAGAAAAAAAAAAAGATTGAGAAATCTGGAACACATAGTAAACATTCCACACTTGTCTAGAGAAGAGCAATGCCTGCTTCTTTTTATAGAGTATCATACTTGATTAGAGCACCAAAACCATTTGCCTAGAAGGGAAAGGTTTAGAATAGGAAGCAAACAATGTGCTAAAAACATTTATTTGTTTGCTTATTTATTGTGAACTATACCAAAACCCTATCCTGAGTCTTTGTGAATATTAGAAGCTTAACATAAGGATAAATAAACTTAGAAAAAGTCAAGAATGCCTAAGGCCATAATATTCCAGAACGATAGCTAGGCTTGACTAGATGCTAAATCCCATATCGTTAGGAATAATGTGGAGTACCAGATGTCTCAGGATGCCCTCAAAGAGAAAACCAATGAACTAGGGAGTTATTCCAACAAAATCAAAGGGAATTTGATTATGAAGAAGTTTATGAACTTCTGTTTCTGAAGAAGTGAGACACTCTTGGAGAGCATTTTAAGTTTCTACTGCTGCAGCATCACGTCCGCAGAGGCGGGTGGATTGTGCCGTTAAGTGCAAAGAAGGATCAAAGCAGCCTGGCCTCCTCCAGGACGGTACAAAAGCAGCACTGCACTTCCTCGGGCTATAGAACTGCATGTTTGAGAGCAACAGGAATTAAAGAATTCATATGTTTTTCCAAACTAAATGTCAATTTTTGATTTCAGTTACACTAGCTGTAAAGCAGTGTAACCCCTCAGCATACACAAAAGTTCATCTAGATTTATGTGAATGTATCTAGGAGCAACATCTAGTTCCATACTTGTAAAAAAACTATTTGCCCAAGCTTTCTGGAAATATTACTAAAGTTTTACACTTAACAGTAACACGACACATTATTTTTTTCATTGAACTATGTTCTGTAAGTATTTAGAAAACAATCTGTGACTATTCATACATTGCAGATCAGATCAGCTGTTCTTTCCTAAGAGCTCCATTTAGAGTGTGAATGATGGACAGGAAGGCATTGCTAATTTTAGTAAAATTAACGTAGCAGTGTTGTTTCAGTGCTTTATGATAAGTTTATATGATGCTCCAAAGGCAGCTCTTTTTGTACTAAAGTATCTCAATCTCAATTTATTAGGATAGAATCACTTGGCTTTATTTTCCTTTTTTTTTTAAAAAATTTATTAGTCCGAACTCAAGCTGTTTTGTAGCTGCCCTGTGATACAAACAGTTGCCCTCTTGGGGCACTGATTAAAATTTGTGTGTTTTAGAAGTAAGTTCCTGTAATGATATTGGCGCAGGAGTAGATCTGAACTACCAGTATCTGTGTTTTTTTTTCATATCAGGGTCCAAGCAGAAAATATTCTGGAGCTCAAATAACTTATATTCTTCTTAAAATACTATTTATGCATACCAATTAGTTGTAACCATGGGAAGCAGTATTAACAGTATACTTTTCATTTTAAACCAGGCTCTCTTGTGCTCCACTTGATTAATTGTCACAGAGTGTAATTTTATCATAGTTAAAACTAATTCAAGCCCATTTCCCTGTAGTAATATATATTTTTTTTTGGTTTGGAGAAATTAATATTCCTCAAAAACTAATTAATGATCTCCAAAGAATCATTTGCATAAAGGATGTTAGAGTTTTACAGCAATTATGCCTTGTATGTAACTCATTAAAAGGTCCATTTTCATTACTGGATTTAGTGATGAGGTGACAGGCGTAACCACTCCAAATGGCCAGGCAAAATGCAAAGTGAGACTGGGAAATCCTTCAATTTAACACCATCAACATAGCCAAATTATTTCTCCGTCATCAAATTTTTTAGAAAAGGAAAAAATTAGCAGGAAGGTCCTTTGAAGGTTACATCCTGTTAAAAAGCATGGCATATTCCTTCCACTCCGAAAAGAAGGCTTTTGGAAGGAGGCTTTGGGCCTGTGCTTCGCCCTAGTGAAGTGACTACTGCTGCTTTATGGACCAGGCTCTGTTACCTCTCATCCTGACTAGATAATATGTTGCAATATTGGGTCATAGAATCATAGAATGGTTAAGGTTGGCAGGGACCTCTAGAGATCTTCTAGTCCAACCCCCTGCACACGCAGGGTCACCTAGAGCACGTGGCACAGGACTGCGTCCAAGCGGGTTTGAAGATCTCCAGAGAAGGAGACTCCACAACCTCTCTGGGCAGCCTGTTCCAGTGCTCTGGCACCCTCACTGTTAAGAAATTTTTCCTTAAGTTCCTGTGGAATTTTTGGTGCTTCAGTTTGTGGGTGTTTCCTTTTGTAATATCGCTGGCCACCATTGAAAAGAGGCTGGTCCCACCACTCCCTCCCTTAAGGTATTTACTTATGCATTATTTTCAATTTAACATAACAAGTTGACATTTGCTGTGATGTCGGTGAGTCCTCCTCAACCACAGGATACTGTTTAATATGAGAAAAGGTGGCCAACAGCCATTGGTAAATCGTAGGAGAATCAAGCCAGATCACAATCATAAATTATCCTATGGATATAAGTCAATCAGTCTATTGGTAAACGGAACAATTAGAAGCACCTCCTTTTTATCTTTTTTTGAAGTGATGGTTTCATATAAAAATTTGGCTCATAACTGGGCATACAGTTCTGCTACACTGAAAATGACCACCCCATAACAGACTTTAATACATTTCATTTATCTGAGGCATCGTTAAAGCCCACCAGGCTGGCTGTGTACAAGACAGCATAATTCAGGGTAGACAGGAGATCCATTCATTATTCTTGCTATAATTACAGCAAGAGCACTATTGATAAATCAAACAGAAATAATAATTCTTTCAGAAAAAAAAAGCAGTGTTTGTGGCTTCCTAATGAAACAGGAAGACACTGTATGTAAAATCAATCTTCCAAAACACATATTTATTGAGACTTCTGGGACACAGAGCAAAAACATTCTCACCTTTCCCCTATCCTGCAGGTGTATATTTCATCTAGGGCCATATTAATATATAAAGAGTCAGACACTTACAGCTTGAAACATGCGTTTTCTCTCCCTTACCCCTGCCCCCACATTCCCCAATAAATCAGTGCTAAATAATATCTAAGGTCCTAATTCAGCAAAACACTTAAGCACATACTTAACCTTAAACACATGAGTAGTCTCATTATAATCAGTGAGACTCCTCATGCTTTAAAGTTAAGCTCATATTTAAGTGCTTTGTTGAATCATAGCCAAAATGAAGTAGTACGAACCAAGGTGTTTCCTGCATTGAAATAGAAGTACAAAGATATGGCATTAACACTGTGCCTTACACTGATGAAAAAAGCACTCCTGAAAGTGTGAATTACAAGAGGACTATTAATTCATCCTCACTGGGCTTTCGTATAGCAATGCATGCTGCGTAGATTGGAGTTTCAAGGCTTAATGTGTTTGGAAGCACTAAGCACAAGCAAATAGAATATTAGTTTTGCTGGATATCACTCATGGTTACTGAGTTCACCACAGTTTCAAAAATATCCAGTTGCACTTGCCTCTGTTGTTACCATGTCCTTACTATTTCTCTGTGTTTTAAATCTCAGTGAGTGCAATTGCACCAGACATATAATATCATGGTGTTATTTGTACAAAGAGTCCCTAGAAGTGTTCGGGCTCATCACAACAAAAGAAATACTAAATAACAGCAGTCTTTTATCAGGTACTGGAAAGAGGTTATCTGGATGACATAATCAGGTTTTCACCTTTTGTGGGGAAAAAAAAAAAAAAAAGCTTTTTTGATTCCAAGAGAGATGTTCAGATTGTGTAAATTTGCAGTGGGAAATTAATGTAAAAACGTTTTTGAAAACCTCAGCCCTCTCCCAAATATTGCCTTTTACTCTTTATGCTTCAAGAAGATGTATCCATTGTGAGCCACTTCAAAATAAGACTCAGCCCAGTGACAATCCCACAGGAATTTTAATATTTTACGAGCGTGATCTAAGGCTAATTTGTATCTGCATATGGAATGAAGGCAATTAAAGAAGGAGGGAGGAAGGAGGATCTGATGTGGCACTCTCCTATTATTCTTGATTAATTCCGATAACTTTTAAGGACTAATTATTTTCTGTACTGGGATATTTGAGGAAGCATTTCCTCCTTGCAGGTTTGCTCAGTTCTGCTTCAGTTTTGCTTAAACCTGACCAGTAATTGCAGAGTTCATGTACTTCTTGCTAATTTATAGTTCTGCTAGGAAGCTGATCTTTGGACTATGCCATGGTTGTTTCTGCAAAAAGTTAGCTAATATTAAAACAGAGGCATTCCTATTTTCCGAACTGTTGCCAATAGTCTAAAACCTTTTGCATACAACTGCTATTACCAAAATTTCAAACCAATTGATCAATATGTGGAAGATGGCTAAGAGTGATGGTGATGTTTGCATAACTGCAGACCACATTAACTCATCCAGAAACTGCTTGAGTACTGAAGGTGCCCTAAAGCATAGTCCTCCCCAGCTGCTTTTTTGTATCTGTCTATATATTCCTTTTTTTCTTCTTCTTTTTTTTTCTTTTTTTTTTTTATTTTATTCAGTCCTTCTGTATAAATATTTTGTACTCCAAACATTTGTGACTTTTGGATCTGAAACGGTTGTTTAGTTTCCACTGCACTTGCTCAGGTCAGAAGGTGCCTGTGATGACACAGACACCTTAGCTTGTGCTTAGCTGGTGTGAAGCCAACACAAGATTTTGTGGACCTAAGGGAACAAAGAATTGAGATTCTAATAGCGTCTCTCTGGTGATATAGCAAAGGAAAAGATCCAGAAGACCCGACCACAGAAGCTAAAGTTTTTCAAAGCAAAAGGCAAAGGCTACTGAGACAGCATCTTCTATATGAATGTACCTGTTCCCTGTTTGGTGGGAGACAAGATAAGTATCTGAGCTCTGCTGAGCCCCCTCTTCCCCTCCATATATATTCTTGATTAAAGGTAACATGCGTAGCAAATGGATGGTGAGATTTTGGAAAAGCAAGCTAGACAAGAGACAGTTAGAGAGTATAGAGCCAGTTTTGCCATTAGCCATAGCTGACACTCAGTGTTTTTAAGCAAAAACATCTTTCGCTGCATCCAGGTTCCCTGAACATGTTTAAGAAAAGATAAAGGAACAGGTGTAGCCCATGTACTATCTCTGTGAGCAAAAAGTAGCAGCTGTATGGTAAGATAATCTGCTTGCTGGCAACAGCTTTGAAAAGTTGCCAAGAGAGAATTCATTGTACGGCTGAAATACAAGAGTTTACATTTTTCTCACTTATTTTAAAGCAGTTACTGTCCTATGATTTTTTCCTAAATCTTTCTAAGCTCCTGAGCTCATGGCTTCAAGTGCATTTTGTGGCAATGAGTCTCATAGGACAGTTATTTTGTGAAAAAGTTTTCATTTGCTATTTACCACCTTTTAGTGTCATCATTTTCTTTTTCTGTAGAAATAGATGGTGCACCATCTTTTCTCCAATCTTTTGTATATATATTTTGTATATATATTTCTTATTTCTCCATACTTCCCCTTTCTCTGATTTATTATGCTCCAGTCTTTCTGTTCTCTCTGCAGATTGGAGATTTACCGAGGCTGTAATCAGTCTTGCCGCCCATACACACAGTTCCTCTATTCACAAAATGTGATGAAATGAAATGAGCAGTTTCACAGAGAACCCTATAGCACTACCATTTATGCCACGGCATCAGCATATTTTTTGCAGGATGAATCCTAATTGTTTGCTTTGCTGCACTGTGGCACATAGAGCAGAAGCCTTTACTGCCGTGTTACCAGTTCTTTGGAGCTGCTGTTGCTAATTTATGAACTAGCCATTGTATGAGTCGCTGAAGAATCTGTGGAGAAGAAAAGAATAATGAAATGATAGAATTAAACTTTCCTTTTTTTCTGTCTTTATATTGATTCTAAAAGAAAATATATATATATTTATCTCTTTTGCAGCATATTTCCCAAGTCCTCTCTCTTTAACCATCATTACAGTTATATAACGAATGAATTATTAAGCCTGGAGAGCCTCATATTGATCTAGGAAAGCTTTATTAAGTTTAAAGACTTATGTGCTCTCCTGTTTGGTGGTAGCATGATAAGGACAAACACCACTGCACAGATACATCCCACCTAACTTCCAGCATTTAATGCAGAGGCTTAAGGATCCAATTGCCATAGGTTTCCCCACTGATCAATAGGAAGAGAGGGACTCTTCTAGGAGGTGTCTCAGAACTCGTTTGGATTGAAATGTCCTGGAAGTGACTTCCCAAAGATGACCCGGATGCCTAGCCTGGAATTAAACTATCTCGGGAAATGCGGTCGGGTTTGTAAGTGTTCCTGCCCATCAGCTTGGAGTATCCGTTTGCTGCGGAGGGTGGCGGGGTGGGAGGAAGGTGCCTGCGCTGGGATCGCTCGGATCTGTGCTATGCACCAGCCTAAGCTGTCGTTCTGTAGCCTCAGCAATTGATCTGCAGCTTGTTTAAAGTCACTGAAGACATTCCTATTGATAGTGGCTTTGGGTGAGACCCTTGTGAAGGTAATGAAGGGGTAAAGAACTCCTTGAACAGCATTTTTATTAAAAAAAATCAATTAATTGCAGGGCTGTTTTGTTTGTCATACTGTTCATTGTCCAGCCATGTGTTCTCAGAATTGATTAAACATTTTTTAACCAACACTTCTGAGTAGTATGCACAAATTGTCATTCCTCAGGTGTTTACAAGATTTTCATAGTGTTCATTTTATCTGTTGTTTCGTCTCACCATGTTCCTGGTTGCATAGCACACTTCCTTCGCATGGATTGGACACCTGAAAATTATTAATTTGAACATAACAGATACTGAGTAAGTAACAAGGAGTGAAATCTGAGTACAAATAAAGAGACACAATTACTTGTGAATAGTTTTATTATAATGAGCAGGAATACCAATATTTCTGAATGATTAATATTATAATGCTGCCGATAGAAGCAAATTGAATAAGACTGGTCTATGAGGTGAACATTTTTTTATTAATATTTCACTCCCTGACCTACATACATAAAGATACATATGCTTTTGTTTGTATTGCTTTTAATGTATATTCCTCACGTGTATGTGCATGTGGGTTTCTAAGAGAGGTTTAAATGAATATAAACTGTATCAGGATTTTCAAAAATGTGCTTAGAGTGATGTATCTGACTAAATGTATGTGCAGCATCCACTGAAATCATGGATCCTACTTACATAAATTCTAGGGCAGTGTTTCAACCTTTGCAATAGGAACTATATGTTCAGATATAGTATGTTCTATTAAAAGGCCTGTTTTATTTGTCTAGTTTTCTCTAAGGGTCTGGGTTACTTGAAATAGATGATGAGATTGTGTTCTGTGGAAGGACCAAGTACTTCAGTCTTTTCACTTGGATAGAGAGAAAGAGCATACTGAAGCTTAAAAATATTTTTGGACATGAATCAAAATGGCCACACAGATATACAAAAGCAACTAAGTTTCAAAATGGCATGAACAGTGTCCCAACTCCAAATAACATTCTATATTCTCAAATATAATAGTTGAGCTCATATAAAAAGATGAAAATTAGGTTTCAGGTCAAGTAGGAAGAGAGGTAGAAACTAAATCTTTTAAGGTCTTTGGATGAGTACAAATGCAAGGTGGGAAAGCCTTATATTTTTCAGTGAACATTGTGGATTTAGGCTGTGATTCTGTCACCATGTAGACATGGCTGAAGAATATGGTACATCAGTTGCTTGTCAAAACAGCAGACAAGTTTTTAAACCAGTATTAGTAGGAATGCGAAGGGTTGAAATGAGTTATTTGAATAATTCTAGGCTTTTTTCCCTTGGGAGTAAAGTTTTTTTGCATATCACTTATGAAACAGTACAGTACATCTAGCTCCATTTAGACATTAACATTAATTGCTAATGGTTTCCTTTTACAGATTCTAAGTGGTGGATTTATTGAATCATCCTAAACTTGCTCCTCCAGGGGGTATGTGAGAATAAGCTTTTGTATCCTTTCTGTATCTTTAGGAACAAACTGCAAATCAGCAGTTTTAATGCTGCCTAAGATCCTCTGTGTTTTTTTTTTCTTTTTTTTTTAATTACTAACATATATCAAGTTTATGTTAATTGTATGAAAATGTAACAGAAATATTCAGTAGCATTTAAGGAACTTAAAGTAGTTAACCTACTTCTAAAGCTGCAAAATGTTAGAAGAATCAGCACATTAAAGTAGGTGCAAGAATATAATGGGACATTTGCTTTTGCTCGTTTTCAGCTTTAATATAAAATTAAATTAAACTTTTTTTCACCAAATTTGTTAATGAAACTTCTTCAAATACCATCTCCTTTTCCTCTTTCTCTCTCTCTCCCACAGACTTCTATTTCATCCTTGTGCAAACATCTAAAAGGTCACCTTTGCTTAATTAGAAACATCACTCAAATTTGGTTTTGTTTTCTTAAGAGCACAGTGCAAAACATTTATTTTCAGTCCAGATGATGGCTTTGCAAATTTTTTTTCAGGACAAAACACTAACAACCAACTATGCTTTTTTAAGAGAGAAAGCGGCCAGGTGGCCAGTCACCCTGAAACAACCGGTGCAGAACGATGTAGTGTCCAGGTACTGGCATCCTCCCGGGAGCATTAACACAGTAATAATAGTGGGCTACATTGTAAAGGGAAAGGAAAATCCTGCTGGTGTATATTCCTTTATGAAGGGAAAGTAGATACTGAATACTGCATGCCGATGCTTACTCGATCTCGTGGAGTCCACTGCTAAATGCTTGATGTATGAATAGAACCACAGCCCTTCCTCTTAGGTTATTATTTCCTCTGAAAATCCAAACATCCGCATGTCTTTGTGGTGTCCAAAACAGAGAACTAGATCATTTGACTAAAACTATAGCTCCATATGATTTTCAGGACTCTGAATACGGAGGAACTAATGCAATTGCACCTAATCTTATGTTACACTGTAGACAAAGAAGGTTGGATTTAGCTCATACACGTTTGTTATTAATAATGTTGGAGGAAATTCCTTATTCTGAAATATTGTTTTCTGCTATATAAGGCTCTCCAACAAATCCGCTTTCAAGAACTATTAACTGAAAAGAGTTAATTAAGTGTTTGAATCAAGTGCGTTCTGGTGATAAAATGAAGTGAGTGTCTTTGTTTCAAAAAATGTTGATGATTTAAATTTATAGCATGAAAAGGCAAATAGATCTAATGAACAACCAAGCAATTCCACAGCTTGATGATGCTGAGAATATCTGCATGTTGGGTTACTGGAAAGATGAAACAGGAAAAAAGTGAAATGAATCCATTAAAATTACTCTAGATGTTGCAAAAACACATGAATCAAGTTGAATTTTTACATTTTTGAAAATCTACATGTGCAGTGGCTTTAATGAGAGCATTCCAAAAGAAGATGCCTAACTGCCAAGTTAGAAGTCTAGCTAAGAAAAGCCATAAAAAGTTACAATGCAAGCATTTTGTTTTCCCTGTTAAGTCAGAATAGAAGGGGAATAAAAAAAGATCAACGCAAACTACCCACCTACCAACGAATACTTTCAATAAAAAATGTGCCCAGCGTCTGTATGGTAAAGCTGCTGAAGTAAGAATGCAAAAGTCATGACAAATCACTTTTCCCTATAATGTAAGAGCATCATTTTCTCCTTAATTGGTCCCTGTGAAAAATCTATGGCTTTGCTTTAAAAGTGATCTTTTTGTTTAGTTTTAATGAATACACTGTCTCTGAATGGTCCTATATTGACAACTGTGAAGACCTGTATCATCTCTTTTTATCTAAAGAGCAACATACCTGGGGCAGTGACATTGCTTGTTTCACCGAGGTGCCATGCGTACGCCTTTATCTCAGATAATGACAGGTTTGTTCCGTTTCCTTATCATTTCCTTAGCTCCCTGTTGTGAGAGAGGCCCAACTTATAGCCAATTAGTATCAGATGTGGCAGTGATATTTCTGAGCCTGCATCTGTTTGGCCTTTGGGAACGGAGTTGAATGCTACAAACCCCTTACAGGCGACGTGTAACATCTATCTGATGGCAACATGCTTTGCTCGCTATTTCCTGCTTGACCTGCATGGAACCTGAACAGAAAACACCAAATTCAAAGTACTTGTATTCCACTACATATGTATGGAATCAGTCAATTCTTTCAGCAATAAGTGTAAAAAGCATTAAGCAAATGAGTCAGTGTGTTTGCCATTGTAGCCCTTTGATGGACAATGAGATTAAACTTTAGCCTAAAAGGAGAGAGGCCCAGAGAGCTGCTTTTTGGCAGGTGATGTTCCTATCATCAGAGATGTAAAAACATGAAGCTTCGTCTTCTAGAGGAAACACCCAGTTTGAAACAAATGATTGGTATCTGCTTATTATGTAACAAAACCAAGCATGGTTGTCTAGGAATTCTAGAAAGCAAGTGTAAGAGTATAACAAGCTCTTCTGAGTCATTTGGTAAAAATCCAAGCTGTGCAGTTTTAACTCTCAGCAGATTTTAAAATTTAATCTTATGCATTCAAAGCATAGTGTTTGCATCATCCTGATTATTGTTAGATGGAATGAAAAATGGTGACTCTGCAGAAATCCCTTAGTTTAATTTGCATTTAAAGTTCTTGCAAATGCATTTTAATTAACATTGTGTTCCACATCGCTTCTTACTGACAAAGTGGTTTTGGTCTGTACATTTTTTATGAATGCAGTTCAAATCTAGAGTTTGCAGTAGAGTTTTATACCAGAACTCAAAGAATTCATTCTTTTCCACAGTGTAATGGTCTATGGGAATACCTGTGTATGTCTTGCACTGACAGTAATTAAGGAACAGTGAATAAAGTCCAGCCCAGCTTCTGGCTGCCCTGTGAATACTCAGAGAAGAAAGAACACAAATAGCATTTCCTGTGGTGAAAACAGCAATTCCACTCTGTTCATGCACCCATATGTAAGAAAATGAAGAGAAGTAGCCATCAACACTTTGACTGCCCCACCACTGGTAGCTAACTGAATGCATGGGATGAAATGCAAACCTAGTGCTTCAGGAATTCTCTTCGTCTGAAGAAGAAGGTGAAGAAATATAATTATCTTCAGGAGGCACAATGTAATTTTTTCACAGATAATTATTGCTGTCTCTAAATCTGGGCTGTTCTTAAATAAAACTCATGATCTGGGTCTTGACACTGTTCTGCATGCAAAATGGAAAAATGCATATACTGGCCCAGAAATCCTTTCCCTCTTCAGTCTAAAACCACTTCTTGTTTTTAGGGCAGGTGAAAAACAGTAGAACCCTCCCTTTCCTGCTCATCTCAAAAGAGAGACGACAAAAAAAGATTTGTAGGGACGCTTGGATTATTGATGGGGAAAGGTTTAATGACTTAGACCATGGTGCCAAATACCCCTTATTTTTTTTCGCACAAATTAAACCGATCCTGATCTTTATCTCTAGTAATTTATTCCTTTTTTAAACTTTCTTTTTCCCTCAGCTATGCCAAAAAACATTAGTGGGACTACACTGTGAACAGCATGCAATAAGTGTCTTGTGTTGAAAATGCACTTGAGGGATAAAAATAGCAGGTTTCTTAAAATCAGTTCATGGAAGGATTTTGCAGATAGTTGGTGCAATTCATTTGTTGGCCGGGATGAGTGGCAAAGATGAAGTTAGTGAGTGAAACGCATGTAAGTGTCTGCAGCTACAAAGGAAAACGTTCATGGTAATACAGAGTACATTTTAGAGAATATGCATTACTGGGGCAGGTTAGATTACCAGTCATGTTCTGAAATCCTTCCACAGATGACCAGAGGAGGGGTCACCTAAAACTATCTGTAGATCTAGACACAAAATTTCAGCTTTAATTCACTTTTCGGTAAGAGCTAAAATGTAAGAACAATATATCTGTAGAAACACTCAGCTATGAGATTGTCTGAACGTTATTTTAGTTCAGCCACAGTGAAAAGATACAGATGTTTGTGGTCAGTTCTTTTGTTCTTTTAGTTTCCATTTTCTTTGCTTACAGCCTTTGAAAGAGTCTGGATGTTAGTGAATGGAAGCTAAGACCTTAGTTCCCATAAGAGAGTGTACATTTTATATGGGCTTCTACACTGATTCATTAAAAAGAAACACACATACACACAAAAATAGCACTTCAAGCCATTCAAGAAATAAAATAGATAATTTCAGTTTTTCATAGGGAAAGAGCTTGCTTTGACTCAATTGAAAATATGCATGAAAATTGTCAATATTTGAGGGGAAGGAGAAGGAGGAGCTGAGGAGGAGAAAGGGAAGAGGTTTTGTTGCTTTATAGAAAGTCTTTTTGATAAAAAATTCTCTATCATCTGGTTCTTCTTGACCAGTCAGAATGGAGGATTTTGAGGAGCTTGTATTTAATTCTGTGGGGACTCTGCTTCTAGTGTTCTGTAGGAATCCACCTCTAATATTCTTCACATTTCTTAATTGATAGTTTTACATGGTTTTATGCTCTTTGATATTATTGCATTTGATTTCACTTATTTTGTGTTGCCTAGACTTCATTAGCATTCGGATGCTGGGTGCTGACATGTGTGCAATGCAGGAAACTTCACTTGAATTCTCTAGGATTGACATCTAATGTAGCAGGCTGCAACTGCTCTGGTTCCGACTGTTTTCAAGAATTCAGGTTTTGTGTTGTCAATGTCAGAAGTTAAATAGCTATCTCCAAATGATTAATGTCTCTATTTACCCTGAAAGGTTGACATATATTAGTAAACAGGGAATGCAGGTGGATTAGAGACAGCTCTGCATATTCCTTTTCCTAAGGCAGGTAAGAGCAACCCCTGGATCATGCTTGGTTACCTATTGCCTTTACCAGGTGTTCCAAGATCCTTCAACCACCAAGTATGGCAGTGCCATACATACACATGGTTGTGTATCAGACTCTAAGATGTTGAACACCATTGCAGGAGTCTATTAGGGAGCTGTTTTAAGAAGAATAATTCTTCTCTAAAAATATTTCATGGAGTTGTGCCCTTAACATTGGGATTTATCTGCCCCATATCTTCCCAATATCTTTCTGCAATTTGTTCAAGTCAGATCCATTTCCTAAAGGAAAGTTTCTACACTGTTCCTTCCATTACATGTCTTCTACGGTATTCTGTTTTAAATAATCCTTAAACTTTTCATGATAGTTCTAATATATTTAAAAGCTTCCAAAGACTATTGTGGTTATCTAGTCTAACCTTTTGCATAACAAAGGTGTAGGGCTTAGCCATTCATGCCTGCTAAAACACAGATAGCTTCATTTGAAACAGTGTACATGTTTTGAAAATAAAATCCCATATTGATCAGAATCTCTTCCACAATTCCTATAAAGCTGGTCATTAATAACTTTCAGAAGTTAACCAGTTTCTATGTTGAAATTGTTTAGTGTCAGCTTTTAGCCATTGGAATATGTTAACCTACATCTGCTAGATGAGGTATTCTAGTTCTCTGGGCACCTACTTGCAGGCTGTGATCAAGTTACTTCTATGTCTGTCTTTGAGCTACATACATTTATGCTTGCAGACATTAGGTCTGCAACATATTTTTCATCCTCCAGCCCTTCTGCGTTTCTTTGGTAACTTCAGCATTTTTTTCATCTGTTGGTATAATACTAAACATGACAGAAATCAAGGTGGTTGGGCTTTTCTTTGATATTCACCTACTTTTGCATCTAAAGGACTGAGCTTTTCTATTTTCTTTTGGACACAGACTCATCAGCTCACATACAGCATAGTAACTCTTAGACATTTTAAAGTCACTACCTGCCAGAATAGGCAATAGTTAAAGCATGGAGGGCTCTATTTTTGCTGTTAACATGTCTGATTTTATGTTTGGTCTTGTTGAAATGAAGACTGTTCTTGCTTTTGAGTTTGCTGTCAAATGTAGATCATTGTCTTCCAGGATAACAATAATGATACTAAATAGCAGACAACCCAGACCCTATACCAGTAAGCGAGCTCTGGAAAACACAGCTGAAAATAAAACTGCTTAGCAAAGATATCCTGTTCCTAGTGACATTCTGAGACCTGGGTTTTAAACATGTTTATTTTGTAACACTTTAATTTACTGACCTCTTCTCTATATTGCAGCTACATTATTGTCTTTCACACACTTGCCACATTGCCTGTAAAAGTGCAATTTGCAGATTATGTGCCTAGGTATTTCAGTCTGTACTCAATAAATACACAGACTCCATTTCTGATAACACAGCAGCAGGCTGTGTTTCGCATGGGAAAAGGTACCAGAACAAGGTACCACAACACAGAGACATAAAATCTGCAAATAGCAGAGCGCAGGTGACAAGCAGAGCAGGTTCTTGGTTGCTGCTCCAGGCAGTTCTGACTCAGAATTAGTCTTGCTCCATGTAAAATATCAGCTTCTAAGAGATTTTTTCTCTCCAGCCTTGCTCTGATTTAACATGATAGTGACCTAATGGCACTTGTACACTTGAAAGTATAGTAGAGAGCATGTATCTAGTCTCTGCTAGGACTGTCTATGGCATTCTTTCTGCAGATCAAGTGTTTAAAGAAACTGTTTCAATTCACAATAGATTAGATCCAAGCAGCAACATTTTCCTGTTTGTGGACAGTGATTGATGTCAAAGATGGATCCTACTTTGGCAATTTTCCGTGCATTTTTTTCCCCTCATTCTGTGTTCCCAGTTATTATTCAGCAAGAGGGGGAAAAAAATGCAGTATGGCCAAGTAGCAGAAAATGCTCCATGTATAATGGTCATTCCTCGTCCAATGATCAACCTTGTCATTCTGACAAAGGAAATAATACTCTTATTTATTTATTCATTTATCGTGTCTGATATTTGCTGCATAGACAAGGTTTTCTTTGACCTTTGTTTGCTGCCAGGCAGAGGAAGAAGAGGCATTAAAAATATGGCTATGGTTCCCCAAAATTTAAGTGTGTGGTTTCCCTGGCTCTGTTACTGACTTCTTCCAAGTAGTAGGACTAGTATCTCTCTCATTACAGATTCAGTGCCATAAAGGAAGTGCCACCCATAGAGTAGTTGCTTGACATTGTGTTCAAATAAACCTCAAATCCAGCCTATTCTCAGTAAATGGAGCACTGATCTGTATCCCTAGGGGATATCCCTAGGGGTATCCCTAGGTGAGTCTGATTACAGAATAGAGTTCCAAACCAAAGTCGTAATTAATATCAAGTTAATATCAAAAAGAAGTATGCAAGAACAGATTCAACTGCCTTGTCTTTAGCTAATGAAGAGCACAGTCAGTCATGGTAGTCACATCATTGTCAGACACCCCTGTACTAAAAATGTGTTTTGTGCCTTGGTCCTGAAGACCAGTGTTGAAAAGAGTTGCACAGTTCCTATATTCCAATATCCATCCTCTGTTCTGCATGTACTGGCATGTGTCCATGAGTTTGCAAAGCCCGTGCAATAACACCACTGTGGCTCCAATCCTTCAGATAAAATCATAGGATTAAAGGGAGAGAGGCAGATAAGGAATGACTGAGAACAGAGAAGGCAAACGGAGGGAAACAAAAAACAAAGAAAGGTTCCTGCTGTAGCCTTACGCCTACACAGAACGGTGAGAGCTTTGCTTATCTTTTTTTTGAGCATAAATTTTGTACTGGATAGTTGTGATTAGCTGATTTTACTTCTGCTGATACACTCTTTCCCTGGCTTCACCCCTGATTTCTTTAAGGCCAAATCATGCATGAAAAATAAAACTGAAAGCAGGAGGAAGGGCGATGGAAAAATCCATGCACTTAGAGAAAAACCTTCCTTTCATGATCCTTTCTGAGCACTGTTTTTGTAGAAATAGCAGCTAAAATAGTGATTTTTCATTGCATTGTATCCAAGAAAGAAATCAGAAATGTTTTAAGCTTCAGGCAAATAAAAACTTAGCTGGCTGTGAATTCACAGATAATAGAGAGGCATGTAATTAAGGATATTATCATCATAACACATTCAAAAATTTTAAAGACTGTTCTTCTCTCGTCTCTGTAAAATTCTAAATAATGATTCTAACAACTATACAAATTCTGGTAAAAAAGAATATGCCTAAACTGCAAAATCTAACAGGGTCTGGACATGTCTTGCGAAGAGCTTACATCTTGCTCTTCACTGGTCCTGTTAGGTTATTTGCTGCTATTGCTGTGCATACTGATTTGTCAAAAAGTTTGAGGGAAAAACAGACTGGCCTGTCTTCTTGTTGCATGGTGCAAGTCACTGTGTACATCACATATACAGCATAACATTTTGCTGACAGAAGACTAGTATATAGCACTTATGTAATTCTAGCATGAGCAGGACTACTTCTAGTGGAAAGAGGAATGCTTGCTATGCTCAGGTTATCAAAGTCCAAACATAGGCTGGCATCACCATTGATATACTGGCTTCAGAGCTCCTGAGAGAAGAAATGGTAGTTACGTGCGGTGGTAACTACCCCACTTTCAGCCTGGAGAAGAGAAGGCTGAGAGGGGATCTAATCAGTGTCTACAAGTACCTCAAGGGAGGGAGTGCAGAGGATGGTGCTGGTCTCTTTTCACTGGTGGCCACCGACAGAACTAGAGGTAATGGCCACAAACTGAAGCACCAAAAGTTCCACGGGAACTTAAGGAAAAATTTCTTGACAGCGAGGGCAACAGAGCACTGGAACAGGCTGCCCAGAGAGGTTGTGGAGTCTCCTTCTCTGGAGATCTTCAGAACCTGCTTGGACGCAGTCCTGTGCCACGTGCTCTAGGTGACCCTGCGTGTGCAGGGGGTTGGACTAGATGATCTCTAGAGGTCCCTTCCAACCTTAAGCATTCTATGATTCTATGGTAGCAGCACGTCCATCTGACAGTCTGAGAGCAAGAGGGCACAGCCTGTGTGACTGCATCGATGTACGTACGGCGACGCCAGCATGAGCCCAGCACGACTTCACAAAATGTGTAAGAAAAAGTAAAAGACTGGGCAGCACTGAGTGGCAATCTTCTTTTACAATATAGATAGCAAGACACCGGTACGAGTTATTTCATCCAGTTAATTCAAATTTTATTGAATTAAAGAATTCCAGAACCCCCTTACTTTTAGAACATTTTGCTACTCACAAAGAGCTAAGAAAATTCAGACAGTGATTTAAAATCGCACCCTCCTAAAATTAGTAGGAGTATATGTATATGTTTTTGATTTGTTTTGTTTTGAGAGAGAGAGATCACAGAGGCAAGGCGGATCAATATAATCAATAGGAGCAATTAATTTATTTAGCATACTAACAGCAGGGTCTCTGGACACAAGCTGATTATAATTCAGCAGCTACCAGGACTTGGTTCTGTCCTGGGACATGTTTACACACAGCAGTGTGGTCCTGGCTGCATTTCATGCAGTAGGTTCTTGCACGAGACGTAAGTAACATGCAAGGGATTCACATTTGCCCCTTTCATTTCTTGAAAAGGAGGTTAAAACTTAGTATGTTTATTCCTACATCAAGGATTTCAGTGATCCTATGGACTCTCCTCCCATTTTATTTGGAATTTCCATAAATCATGTAGGATTTATGGGAAAAAAAAAAGACATCTGGATGGAACTGTTGACAGAAATTCAGTAGCACTAGTAGCAATACGAAAATCCATTTCAAATATTGGAGACATTCTGTACCTGCAATTAAGGCTAAAAGGTTGTGGGCATTTAGTGCACTGAGCTCATTTGAGAATATCTTTTTTTATGGAACCTACGAAATAAGGTTGTAAAAGGATGACTAAAAATTGTAAAGAATAAGGCATAAGACTCTATTAAATGGTGCTAAGACACAAACAACATCTGTTAGGAAGTGCTATTGCGTTTTTGTCTAGTTGGTGTCTGACATGCAGGCCTCAAGTCCTCCCCAGCTTAGGTCTAAAGCTCTATACGTAAACCATTTGAGGCCAAGAGCAGTAATATTACTTATAAATAATATATATAATAATGGGCTAAAGCAAATTTTGTTCTCTTTTTTTTTTTTTTTTTTTGCGTTTATTTCTGAAGACTGATCTATGTCTTCTTGAACATCCTCTTAAATATTTATTTACCTTTCCCCTTCCTTCTTTCCTTTCCTGCAAATAGACCCTTTCCTCTTTGAAGTACTACTTAATTCCAGGAGGAGCTCTGAGATGACAGACCACATAATCCTCCAAACACAGGGAGTTATTGATACAGGCAAATGACTAGTAAATCTTTTTGTAATTCTCTTATTTGCTTTACAAGGTACCTGTCTAAATGATTCGTTGCTATGAAGACTTATTTGTATGGTGCAAATAAGTATTCATAAATAACCCCTTTTCCCCCTGCTTACATTCAAAGCTATCTGTCCTGGTAATGTTATATGATAGTGGTTTTTTTTTTTTTTTAGTCTCACTTCGCGAACTGTTGTTATTACCCAAATGATTGAGAACTTTAACCTTTTGTAACAATATATGCAGTTTCCATGTTGTAAAGGAAAGCCTGAGGATGGCTCAGAGGTAGCTTAGGAAGTTGTTTAAGTCTTCCTACCACTTTTTTTCTTTTTTAAATTAAAACAATATTTTTCATGATACCTTGAATCCCTCCCTTATGGTTTGGGGAGGGAGAAAGTCTCCTTAAGTCACGGGCTGAACCGTTGGGGCAGGGCAGAGAGGCCTTTGCCAGCGCTCCCCACTCTGCTCTGTACATCTGAAATAAGCTACTTAACATTCCCAGGTGAGTGTAAAGGATGAAGCTTTGCTGTCCGCTTGCTCTGTTCTCCAGTAAGTTCCATCCAGCTTTCAGGAACAGCATCCTCCTCCCTTGTGTCACAACCGCTGTGGGATGATAGTGAAGCCTTTTTGTAGGAGTGTTATTGCTGCCGTGTCCCATCAGGACGTCAGGACAAAGGGCAGCTTTTAGGCCTGTGTTTAGTTAGGCCTGTGTTAAATCCTCTCCCACTTCCTTAGAGCGAGCTTAGCCTCATGGTCATGCTCATAGGTGGGGGTGGCACGTGTCTCAGTACCACCACAAACATGAAATGTGCCATCTGATCCGGTTGCCCTCCTGGCTTACTTTAGACAGGCCACCACTGAACCCCCAGATTTGATCAGCAAGTAGGAAATGCAACCCCTTTTCCTCCATCGCTCTCTCATAAGCTACAAAAAAGAAGAAGAAGAAGAAAAAAAAAAGGGAACTCTGTGACAAAACATCTTTAAAGTAGGCCAGGTAGGGCTGATGTTTCTGCTGTTCTCTTTTGCTCCTGTCACCTGTCTTCCTGGGGCTCCATCAGTCTCTTAAAACACAAACTGTTCCACCTGTCAGCTTTTATTGGGAAACATGAGCACATCAGAAACTTAGCTTGAAAAAACGCCAGCTTGTGATTTGTTCATTTTCACATGAGACTCGAGCCATACCTTAGCGCTTTCTATACATGCTACTTTGCCATTTGCCTTGGGATTAAAAAGGACATATACATTTGTTTTTGGTTTGAATGTCACTGCACACCCAGCAGTGCTGTAAATATGAAGCTGAAGCAAGAAACCTCAGGATTCTGCACAGAAGCAATGTTGGCTGAGGCGCCAAGGCCCTTCTTTCTTTGCTGGATATGAACCCATGCCACCTCCCTCTCCCAGTGGGAGGGAAGTAGGTTTAGCAGAATCGCTTTGCATATGTATGGAAGCATGGAAGCACTTCCTTGTATTGCTCTAATTAGGTCAGCATTTCTACTGCAGGCTCTCTAATGGTTTTAACATTCAATCCTGAAAGCGATTCAGGCTGAACCTTTTAATTTAAGGGTGATCTATACACCACCCTACTGCAAGTAGAAGCTATTACCTGGGAGCTGAGAAAGAAAAAGAGGCAATGGCACTTATTACTTTGTGCTATAAATTGCTGTTGCTGCTGTTCCTGCTGTTCCTGGAAGTGGAAAGGAGATAAAACCTCCAAATCCATCTGCACCAAGGCAGTTCCTTCTTGGTAGCTGCTTGTTTTTTTGAGATTGGATGTAATGGTCGTCCACGTTTGACCTCTGGAAAGCGAAGGCATGACTTGCATAATTACTAATAGCTCCATCCCCACAACTGTGGAATATAATTTGTGCATTACCACAGATCATTTTAATACTTCTTAACATTCACCTGAATTTGGTGCAGTCTTCCCGGTTCTTATCCTTTCCCTCTGGACAAAATCAGGTGCGGTGGAAAGTTCAAAAAGTTGTTTTGGGGCTTTCTGTATATAAGAAACCTGAATGTGGCTCTGCAGTTCTGCAGGATAAAGATTATTTATTCAGATTTTCCTGAATGAAGGCATTTTCCTGTTCTATGCCCAGGAGCCTTTGAGGCTTGAGGTGATCTGAGGTCTAACATTTTTGTGGTGTAATGTAATAAATTATCTGTGGTGGTCATAGTCCACCTAATAAAAAAAAATAAATAAAATTACATTAAAAAAAGAAGAAGACACCTCTAAACTGCATCATCTTTAGGACATGGACTTCTTACTACGTACAACTCTCTTTCTGAACCCTGGCCAAACCTTAACTGTTAAGGAAATGTGATATTAAATGATAAATACAAATGGACCTAGTAGTCCATAAAATTGCCATCAAGATAGGTAATGAATAGGTGTGATGGAGCTTATGAGCCTCCTACGTTGCCGAATGGGAAAGGCTCCAGCTACAGAGAACGTTACTTAGCACAGGGAGCTGACTACAGGCTTCTGCTTCCCTCCCCAGGCTGGAAGACGGTGTCTTCTGGGTTTCACGGCAAGTATGTTGTGGGGAAGGGGAACAAAATGGTCTGCTGGGGTGTGTTTTCCCAAGGGATATTTTGGATTAAAAGAAATAAATCATGTTTTATTTAAACTGAAGATGGTTTAAGTTCCAGCTTCAAATAGCAGACCACCCTCTGGACTGATGTTGTCAACAGCCTTTTTTTCCAGCTAACACATAACTCTTGTGAACTCTTCTACTTAAAATGCCCTTTTTAGTTGTCCGTGATAAATATAATGTCTTCTGACACTTTGTTTACCAGTAAGACCAAAGCAGGTTGAATGTTAATAGTTGGCTAGCTGCTTTGCTTTTTCATTTATCTTTATCTCAAAATAGTATTTAACTAATTGTTTCCCTTACCCTGAAAATTAGATAGTTGCTAAGTTTCTATTATATCTGAATATAAAATAAGGCTGTGATGGCTTAATATAGGGTTATAATACCTATCACTATTTATTCACACTTGCAAAGTTTGACTTACTCAGAAATGAAGAAAAGAATTATCATTGCTGCTCAGAAAGAGTTACCATTAGTTCAACAAGCCACACAATATGGGCATGGAAAGCAGACTGAAGTTGGACAGTATCTACAGTATTTACCATATTACGTAGCTTAAATAAAAATATTTGCACACTTAGAATTTGTTTGTAATTTTAAGTGGGTGTATTATTTACATCCATGTAGATAGGCAAAAGAGAAAAAAATTAGAAAGAAAATACAGGTGATACACGTTTTATACATATATTAGAAATATTTCATCTATAACTTGCTATTACATTCCAAATATCATATAGCTGTAAATATCCATGATATAAATTGAGCACCTGCATGCACTTAAATTACAAATGTAGAAATGATTTTTCGCAATAAGGCTGAACAGCAAAAGGTTTAGGAGCTCAGTGAATGTGATTTATTATATGTTTATTTTCAATATCTAAATTCAGTAATCTTCACCAAAATGTTTTTCAAGGCCCACATATCCACTAGGATTGCACCTAGTAGGTACTGATTAACAAAGGAATTTTGACAAGGGAAACATTTCTTAGGCTGCCTCTGAAAACGTGCAGTAATTTCATACCATTACAGTTTTGACAGAAAAGATACAAAACCTTTGTAAATCTTTTGTGTTAAATAGTGTAGGAGTCATATTCACTAGGAATTGTCAAATATTTATTCAAGAATAGACTGTTTCATGTTCATGGGGGATACCTTAATATGACAGCCTGTCAGACAGGTATTGTAACAATGATTGCAATAAGATTGTGTAGATTTCAGTTAACATTGTTATTGTCCCCAAAAAAGAGAGATAAGGGCTCTGGTCACATAGTGGAACATGACAGGTTATTATTTGTTCTAATTGCACTGAAAAAAATGTAAAAGTTCCGAGAGATTGAATTTTAGATATATATTAAAATATAGTTGGATTTTAGACCCAATTAAATTTCTTGAACTTCACCTGTAGGTTGTCAGTCCTTTGACTTGAGTCATGAACCAGTTTGGAAACTTCTCTTTAAATAATTACTTTGTGACCTGAATCAAGTACATTTCTGATGTAATCTTCATTATTCACTAAAAGTACATGTAAAGTTTGGCTTCCCTGAATGCAGTTCTTTTAAAGTCTTGCCACAACTCCTGTCACCTTTGGTTAACCAGCGAACTTCAGGCTTACTTAACTCTGCCTTGGCCACTGTCTGCCTGGCCAAGAAGTGACTAGATTGCTGCTCTCGTTGTGCCCGTTAAAGAGCTTGGGACACATCCCTTGGTATTGATTGGATCTGTCTCCTTGGATCAAAAGCATCAGCTAGCACTTCCTAGCTTAACGATGGAGATAGTTGACATTTATGGGCATGCAAAATATTCTCCAAGAAATTTCTTTTTCATGTGCTGGTACCAATTATTTTCATTATATGTGCAGATTGCCAAAAGCTGACTCAGTGTCCGCCAACTAAGATGGTGTAGTGCTTTGCCTGCTCTGCGTATTCAAGGTATCTACATCCAAAATCTAGACCCTCAATGCCAAATGTTTCCTGTTTTTTTCATCTCTCTTTCTCTCAAGAGACTTCTCTAGTGCATGTAAACATCAGCCTGTGGTCGTATCTGGAAGTACATACATTTTGTTATTATTTTGTTGTGTTGTTAGCTTTGGGCCACCAGCTCAAGCTCAAAGCCTATTGGCAATCAGCATAGACATTTCTAAAGCCTATTTTGAGTTTGAGTTCCTGCCGTGCTGACATCCTTGGAGCATTCCTCCTGCAGCCTAGGCATTCTTCTTCTGCTGTAGCCTTAAGACAGGCAGAAGTTGGCAATCTGTCTTGGTTGTCGTGAGATGCTCCTTGGCTTTTGGGTTTTCCTTTTTTTTTCTTTCCACATATGATTCCCACTTCAAAATACTAAAAGCGATGCTATGGTCTGCTGGGAATTTGTTTCCCAGGGGGGCTTCCCAGGATAATATATTGGACTTGTAGCTGAGCTATGCAGACAGCAAGTACAGAAGCTTGCACAAATGCTTTGGGGAACATATACAAGCTTTGAAAGCCTACAAATACTCATTTTTCTTCAAGAAGAGCTCTAGTTAGTTATCTACACCTCTGCTATTAAAAATCGCATACCAGAGTCTCAGCTGGTAAAAACCAAGAGTACGGTTTTCATACAAATAAAACTTGGCACACAGGATGAATAAGTTAAATGTTTTCCAAGGGCAGATTTACACTGACTGCAGTCAGATTATGTTTTTTACTCTAAGATAATTTATAATAAAGATTCAAGATGACAGGATAGAAGCATTTTTCAAGAAACCGTTTGTCAGAAGTGACCTTTCCTGTGGAAATATCTGCAATTATTAGTTGATTCAGCTATCAAAGCCACATCAGGAAATAAAAATTCTGCCTGTCAATCAGGACAGTTTTGCTGTAGCAAAGACTTCAGAACCGTGAGAGCCCTTTCAACTGCTATACTGTGGTTGGAAATTGAAATATGACTAAGTACAAACAGATCTGCTGTTTTAGTATAGTAGCAACCTCAGTGGTAGATTTCTTGCCTGCATCCTCCAACTAAGGCACTGGAATACTGAAAAATAGGAAGCAGTTGTTTCTGCTGGAAGAGAAGGAAGTCTATAGGGAAATGGCCAGAGAGGGAGTCCAGACTCCCTTTGGCCTTGGAGTCCTGCTCTGTGGCAGCATTTGTGCAGTGCCATGAAGCAGGCTAATGTGACAGGTCCATCCTGGGGATGGGATAGATTTACTCTTCCATGATCCTGAGTGCTGGTTTGGGAGCCTTCGTCCCTACTCTCTTAGATGGACTGGAGAAAAAAGTTATAGATCCCTTTTTTTTCTCTCAACAATATTCTTATGAAGACGGCCCTTTTTTAGGTAGTAAAAGGTTTTGCACTGCAGTATAGAATCTGGATTTTAAGGACCTTTAGTCCCTGAATTTGACTATATGATTTTGCTTTGTAAACCTTGCTGTCAAATATTGTTTAGCAGATGAACTTGAAATGGTGGTAACAAATATGTAAATAACAGAGACTCAGAGCAAATGAATTAATATGTGTAAATAACTAAAACAGTGTTTACATTAAATAAAACCTATTCAAATACAAAGTTATCTTCATTCCATTATCAACAAGGCTGTAGCAGTACGTATTACATAACAGCGAAGGATGAAGAATATAAATTACTAAAAGTAAATGAACACATAGAATGCAAAAAAAGAAAAAAAAAGAGAGAGGAGAGAGAGAATAAAGGAATGAAATACTAGTAAAAGTAGCTCTCTAAAGCTTTAACAGGAAAAACATAAATGAAAACATAATCTAAAGAGCAAAAATGCTAAAGGCTCACAAATCTGTATGCACATTTAAACTTGCACTCATAAACAGTTCTGCATGATTCGCTATTGTGAATTTAATTAAATACTTTGATATTCAGAAGCTATTGCACTCAACATGAGGTAAATCTGAGGTAAACAAATCACCTGGATTTTAGCGATTGCCTAGAGACTAATCTTTATGACCTGATTACTTACAGAACAGACAAGCAAGGAAAAGTGCCAATCAGTGTGCATCTTTGTGTGTGTATATATATATGTATATATATGCACACCTACATACATAGATATACATATGTATTGAAAAGTAAAAAAAAAAAATTGTTGTTTTAAAGCTGCATAATTGTGAATGACTATGACTGACAAAAAGGAAACAGAGAAAATGTGAATAAAAAGGGGAAGTTCTTCCAGAAAAAATAATTATGTGTTCAAAACCAATAGCATTGCAGTGAAAAGAGGACACCTTTAGTTAAAACTCCAGCACTTTTTCAGTAGGGAGAGCTAAGGCAACTATCAGTGGGAAAATTTGTAAGATATCCTAAAGATATTTGGGGTAAATCCATAGGTGGCATTGTTAAGGATAATACGAATCAGCGCACAAGGTCCAAAATGAATCCTGTGATTGAGATAAATACATCTCATCCAAACGAGGTTAGGGCTGAATTATGGTCTAAGTAGATGAAATAAGTGGCCTCCAAAACCAAGAGGTTCAAACTTTCTGAAGGTGCCAATAACCCTTAGCTTCAAAACATTTGTGTAATAATTAAGCAACAACGGTTGGTGGAAAAATATATTTGAAAGTGTATTCCAAAGACTAAAAAGATCTGGTATAAGGCCATAGCAATCTGTAGTGCAGAAAAAAAAAGTGGGATGAAGAATGGGATATACTGAAAGAATAAAATCATAAAGTGTGATAGGCCTCAAGCCTACTTTATCGCTAAGAACATCCCTGTGAAAAACTAATGTGCTGTGTAATGGCCATAACAGTATTAAGAGCTACCAGGAGAGCTAAAAATACCTCTTATCTTTGAATTGCTCTATAGCATGGGAGATGTCACCTTGAAGAAAGAAAACAGCTATTTGCTTTCCAGAAGAATACATCTTTGCTTCAGCTGTATAAAAGGGGCATTTCCCAATTAAGCACATGTACTTTAAGTATAAGGACTTTGCTGTCATCACTTTCTAACAGACTTTTTCACTTTTATATGTAATGGTTTACCAAGGAGAATCTTTACTCTTAAGTGGTTATTACTTATAACTGTGATCATAGTACAGGGTCAAACTCAAGAGCACCAGTGGAAACACCATGCAATACCATATAACAGCCCGGTCTAAGATGTATACATACCAACAAGCCTCAGAAAGTTTGGTCTTTTTTTCCTTCAAATACATACATTGACGTATATTCATAATATAACCACTGCTGGGCAGCTGGCTGTACACGACTAGGGCTCAAATGGGAGCAAATAGTACAGAATCACCATTGCTACTTGGACATGGTACTGAAGTGTGTAGAAATAAAGAGGCTCAGTGGGCTTTCCCTTGGAGTTTCTTTCTGCTCTCAGCATTCATACAAATGCATAAGTGTTAAGAAGAGCATAAAAAAAGGTATTGCTGATGTGATTTCTAACTGGTCACTTTGATCTGTGTTAAATGATGTGCATTTTATAGTACCAGTATTTCGTATATGTCTATTTTCTGTTATTTTAGAATATCAGAACTTTTTCCTCATTCCATTTCTGAAGCGACAGGTAATGAGTCTGAGTTAGCAGCACTGAAATTAAAATACACTTGCTGCACATATAAATTTAGCTGGCTGTACTTGAGTTCAGTTTTAATAAAAAGTAAATTTAGAAAGAGTTTCCCTTTGGATATTATCACCAGTTGAAATAAGATAATTAAATTAAATGACCATGTACTCCCTCAAGGAAACTGCAGTTTCCTTTGAATCAGTCTCCTAGATACCATGACTTTATTTTATAACAAAGCAATTATTACAGCATCTAAAAATGAATTTATTTCTAGATAGCATTTTAAATAAAATATTACAAGTCACTTTTAAACTAATAGCCAAGAAGTATGTCTGAAGAACTTGAACTTATGAGAGCATATTTCTGCTGCAGTTATGTGTGCTTTGGCAACCTGAGGTTTTATTTCGAGAAATCTTTATGTAAGAAGCAATTTGCTCAGAGTGAAGTTTTCTTGCTTGGATACGCACAGGGCTTCCTTGCTTCCTAAAGGCCTGCATTACTTACCTACCACAACATTGTATGAGCTAATGACCTTGCCATAAGCTTCCCTCCTGAAAACTGACATTATATTTGTATGATTAAATAAAACATGGAATGAGGGAAACAGCTAAAAAGAACTGAGATTATAACTCAAAGAAACATATCATGGATTTTATCATCTTTACTGACAATCATAACCCTTGTGTAATGACAATGTCAAGAGCAATCTCGGTTAATTTGATATCCTTTTATATTAGGCTTGACAATTCACAGCTAGTGCAACAAAATGAAATAACAGGGATACATATTTCAGAGTGGTGGATCAGAAATGTAACTGCAGTTGGTTGTGTTACCAAGGCATGTTGCTGACTGCTACCACCATCAGGGAATTCCTCAGCAGTATATAAGTGTCTGAAGTAGATTGTAGGCAATAATAATGTAGTACTGAAGTGATAAGGCACCCTTGGGCACCAATGTAAACATCTGTTCTTTTCAGTTAACTTGACTTTTTGAGAACCTATTTTTGTACTAAAATGTGTTTCTATAAAACAACTATTATTGATAGGCTTCCAAGTAGGACATATTAAAAATGAAGCATGTTCCATTCAGCTGCTTTTGTAAATGAGCGTGTGCTATGTGAACAGCTGGTGTGAGGGTGTACAACACTAAGAGGGGCAATTAGGCACGTGGAGGCTGCTAAACCCAACAAACTGGGTAACCCTTTCTGCTCAATGTCCGTTAAGTGGAGGTGAGTAACAAAATGAAATGCTTTAGTGCATTTAATGCATCAGTGTACCTCACTCTCAAACCATTTCGAGAAGTCCCAGCAGATTTTCAGTTGGTGTGTGATTTCTCCAGGTATTTTACTCGTGTTGCTCTGCCTGGGGTTTTGTTTTTAACTTGGGTTAGCTGTAACTGCAGTTTTTCTAATGATGAGGTAGCTATGCCTGGTTTGATTTACTTTTGTTTATTTTTGGTATAACTATAATTTTGTATTGATAGCAGTCATGATTTGTTATGGCGTCACTACTTGGGACTGGCAGAAGATAACTCAGGCTAAGATTTACTTTATTCTAACAATAAACTGTTGGATTTACGTATCAGGTGTGCTTCCTTTTTGCTCATAACAAAAATTTGAGAATAACAGTCTGTGTTTATGAAAAAGAATGTATCCACGGGAAAATTGTGAAGTGCAGTGCCACATCTAGGCCTAATGTGTTTCAGTGCCACACCAGTGCTGGCGCTGACTTGGAGCATGGGAATGTCTACACTGTACCCTGGTGCTTAAGTGTCGGTCACAGGGTCTCATCCCAAATCTAACATGCTTAGAGAAGGTCAAAGAACTGCAGGAAACAAATCTGAAATGCCTGTGGCTAAAATTATAACTACTGTGGAAATTATGAAATTACTAAACTGTGAAAATGGTGAACCAGCTATCCGCAGAATGTACAGCTGTACTGTGCCTAATATCTTAACCTAAAATGCAGCTCAGTATGAGCCCATGGCAGGGTTGCTAATATAGTTCTCATGTTATGACATAGTTTTGGCTTTTTGGTATCTCAGCTGAGATTGCGACTAGTGGGTGACTATTTTTGTGGTAGGCTTAGTGCTGTAAACCCGAGTACCACAGCATACACGTATATGTACAAATGTCAGCGGCAGGCAGATAGAGAGACACCCAGAAAGACATAAAAATGTAGTGCTCGGAATTAACACAGCATCTTGTGGAACCAGCAGAAGGTTAGTTTTAAGGCTGTAGTCCAGTGTAGTAGGGCATTTAACCCAAATGAAAGTTTGAAAGCATTTTTAAATTAGATTTTTTTTTCTGCTCTTCCTTCCCTGGTACCCTAGCAACTCAAGAAACCCTGGAGTTCGAATCAGTGACAAGTGGCACTGAACTGGCACTAAGGGACTCTGATTTCTTATGGATTTGTGTCTCATAGTTGAGTGCAACCTTTGTCTGGGTCTGGCAGCTTTCTTATGATAGGAATGTCTTTTTCCCCTGTGCACACTCTCTAGTGGTGAATAAGATCCTCAGTAAAGGACACTACAGGCATCTTTTCCCACACTGGCAACTTCTGTTCACAAAATCAGTATAAACTTAATTATTTGGAGTGGAGTGATCATATAGCCCTCTCCTCTCCTGAGTTTGCTGGTAGTCACAGCTGGATTAAAAAGTTATTGCAGTGTGACAAAGACATGTACACATATGTGTCACATAAGCCCTGTTTCCCTAAGGAACCCTTTTACCTGATGGGCAAAGGGATTTTGTGCTTGGTGTGAGGAACATTAGTAAAAACGTTCTAGTACCAGCTGCAAATGGGTTTATTAGTGAAGCATTTTTTTGTGGAACTGAATGTGGCATACGTTTATGGAAGTAAACAGGTTATAGATCATATTGCAACTGCATCAAGAGTTGTCAGGAATAATTTATATTTTCAAGCAGTGATAATGCAGCTTTTCAGCTGGAGGAAGACGTAGAAGTTAGTAGGTGGTGGAGGACCCTCCTGTGATTAGCCGTGCAGCTACTCACAGCAAACAAGCACACGCTCATATCTACATCAAAAGGAGCCCTGAGGAAAGAGGATGGCACACAAAAAAGGTGATTTGCTGTGGTGAACTGTAGTTGGCCAACTCTTTTCTAAGGCACTCCTTTTATTGATTTCCGATTTAAACCTTCTGTATCTTTGCTAGATTTTCTCTCAAGGTTTCACATCTTGGCTATTATCGTTCTTATTTTATTTTTAGTGGTATAAATCATTCTGTCTAGTATATGTGCACAGATTCATTAGTTGCAACTGACAAGCCTTTTATTTGTATCACTTTCCTCAAGGGACGAAGAACCTGACTCCTTTACAGCTGTCTCTCTAACCATCATATTCTTCCTTTTCCACAATTGTACTCAAAGTCAGTAACCTCCTGCAGTTGAGGTGTACACTGATACCTGTCCTGAGTTTAAGCATTACTACACTTAGCAGAGCATAACCCACTTTATGCAATTGCTGTTCCAGGATTTAAATTTTAATTCATAAGAAAAGATTTTTGCTCTTACGGTTGTGAGGTTAACCTTCCTGGGGGAGCTGAGCTGAGCCTAAGCCTGAAGAGAGTCTAAAAGAGAGCAAATGTAAAGCTGTATCTTCAGCACCTTTACTTTGTGAGGGTCAAAGAAAAGGGAAGAATGTCAGCATCAGGAATCTCATACATTCTAGAGATCTGAATCTCCTACATCCTCTCAGATTTAAAAGTTAATAAAAGGAGACTGAAATCAGCCCATCCTTTTCAGACTGTTCTAAATGGAAGAAGAAATGTCCATATCCTCGAAAATGACTTCAGCCCTGTCCATAGGAAAGCATGCAAAGAAATCCTGTTCATCTCCAGGGAAGCAGGGAAGCAGACAGCCGCAGAGGGCCACTCAGGGCAGAGGCACCAGCCCCTGGGTTACTTTAAGCCCTGGAACTCCCAATTGACTCTTCTATTCACCTAGTCAGAGAAAGACCCTAATTCACCTTCCTCCCAAGTCTATGCAAAGCGTTAGCACTTCTGAAGAGCTAGTAAGGAGAGAAAAGAAATCCTTAAAGAGCCTCCATCATCTTCCTCCTCCTGTAATTTCAGGAGGAATCTTTTCTGTTGAAGATGCAGAGGAAAAACATGTTTTTTTGTGTTGGTTCTTTTTTATTTTCTTCCTTTTTTTTTTTTTCTTTTAATTCATTGTCTAAATTCTGTACAGGCTTGTAAAAATGCCTGAATGTGCCAGATGGCTTTGCCACTGCCCATTCTGTTACAAATTCCATTTAATTGGACTATAAGCAGTTGACTCTTGGAGGGATGCTGTCAACTGCAGTTCATTTTTTAAAAGCTACATATATGCAGATGGATTTGTTGCATGAGTTGGTCCGTCCACCAGGGGCTTGTAATTTATGTCCAGAAGTATCTTGTAGTATATATCTATATAAAATAAGCAAAATCAGTGTATAATATTGCATAGGCATTTTAATGAATTGCCCATAATGACCTGAAATCTTTTTGTTGGCCCATGTTCTGCCCTGTGATTCCTTTCAGCTGAACCCTTTGTAATAATATTCTGTCGTCAGTCTCATCATTACTTTCTATTTCTGTGCAATAAACTGCAAGAACAATTTATCAGTCCATAAACTAAATCTATTAAAAATTAATTAATTTGTTCTGCTTCTCCGTATTTTCTCAACAGTATTGTCATTAACTTTACACAGCTTTTAAATCACACAAGAGCTCATGCTTATTTTACAATGTATACAATGACCGGTTGTCACATTTTTTTTCAGTCCCCATGGCGTGATTTAATCCAGCTAGGAAGCAGCTTCGTATTAGCTTCTCGGACTTTCTTCTTCCACGCATTTCATGTTTTCTGGATATATCATTTGGTTGAAGTGCTAAACCAGTGCCCTAAACCAGTTTCCAATGGTTTTCAAGCTGGCGTCCTCCATTCAGTCTCCGGTTTTTCAAATTTACCTGCACTATCACTAATGTTTGGAAACCAGAAAATGTATTGCGGTAGGATCTGCAGGTGCTGAATTAGCTGTGGACCCCACGATGCAGATGCTTTTTGCAGGCAACTGCTGTTTCTAGAAGTTTGTAATCTAAAGCCAAATACTTGGCCCTTGGGCTTTCCTAATGCATTCAAAAGTATTTGTATGCTGCATGCAAGAAAGGAAAAAAAGAAATGATTATTCCTATTTATAGTGACAGAACTTAAGCACAGAAAATTTCATTCTATTCCAATGAAGTGCTAAATTAAGCACATAGTTATTTTTAAGTAAACACTTCATCTAATTTCTATGCAGAAGGCTCATACAACTATGTTCTCTACATTTAAATGAATGGAGCAATTCACAAGCTTTAACACTTTTTAGGCTTATGTTCTTTATGGTAGTAAACCCTTCTACATACAAAAAGAAATATTCATGAACTTAAGGTAAGTATAATTTCAAATGCTCCATTGAACTTGGGCCCCAATGGCTTGTTTAAGATCCATATTTGAGCCGACTGCATTTCATTTCTACGATGGCTAATCTAGCCTTTACCATTAAAAAAACTCTCTGATGATTGATTTACATATCCTAAAAAATACATAAATGAGTAAAATTCGCATGTGAAAATTCTTATTTTGTACCAGAAAGCAGTATTGTAAGAAAATGAATCACGCACAGGGGTCCTAGAGAAACTGAAGCCACAGTCTAAAATATAACTGCAGCTTGAGCTTCTCTGATGCACCGATCTATTTTTCATTTTATTTGAAGCCTTCTCAATTACTATTCTGTCTTTGTTGATGAATCAGGTTCTGAAGGTATATGAAACTATTTTGACTGCCACTTAGTAGTTTGCAGGTTACTGGTTTTATAAGCTTAGCCCTTTCAGTTGTCTCCATGTCCCCAGCCCCTCTCCTGTGGGTGTTCAGACTTTTACATGTCCTCTTCATCCCTTTCTTCAATCCTGGCACGGCGTTACGTGCTCTCCAGCCCTCCGGTACTGCCTACCCTTAGTGAGCTATTAAATTTGGCCGATGATTTTCCCATTTCTCTCATTGCCTTCTGCAGCTCTCTAAAACGTAAATCCTCTGAGCCTGGAGCTCTCACTGCTTTGTATAGCTCTAATTGCCTAATTACCTGCTCAGTGCACAATGGGGAAGACTTTTAACATTTTCCTTCCTCCCCTCAGACATGCTTCACTGTCTTTCGGATGCTAGTTCTGGCTCTCTTTTTTGACTCTTTTCACTTTTTTTTTTCCCCCAGTCATATTAACCTTCTTAATCTCCCACATCAGAATATCCCATTCTTTCCCTTTCTCTGATTTCCACAAGTGTGTAAATAGAAGAACATTTTATTGCATATCTTGACTTATTCTGCTATCTTTATTTTATTAGCTGCTTCCGTGCCACCTTCCTTATTAATTTTTTATCGTCTTAATGTTTTCCTATGCACTATTCATTGTCTTCTTTCCCTGGTCCCTTGAATGTTCAATAAAGCATTTCTTTTTCTCTAAACACTCCTTGCTTGTGTTATTTATGTCCACGCTCCGCTTTATTCTTGATATATCTTTACTAAGTAGCGTCATTATGAATGCATCATTTGTCTTTACTAAGTGTATCTTGTACCTATCAGTTTGACTTAAGGAAGTTTTATTTTTATTCTATATCTATTTTGATTGCAAACACAGCAAATTGCCTGTTTTCATGGATCCTCTTTTACCTTTATGGCTTTGAACATATCCTCTCTATTACTTCATATCAAGTAAACCTTTGTGTTGCCATTTGTTTGCAGAGTTAAACTTGAATGCTATTTGGTATTACATGTGTACATCCGCTGCTCTTCCAATCTCATTACCACACTTAATGTACTCCAGGCTTTACCTAGGTAATAAAATTCTCCCTTTTCTTATTAGTGCTTTGGCCTTTTTATACTTTTCTTTTATTCGTGCAGTCAGTTTATGGTCTACTTGCCCTTTCTTTGTCAAGGAATTCTAATAGGTTTCTGTAACTACAATAGTTCGCACTTTGAAACGTCTACAGTCTCAGTCCATAAAGACTTTAAGCTAATCTAGGTTTCACACAATCCTAATAACTAATAGCAGTAGGTATATATAATAAAGATGCATATAAATTAATGAAGTATATCTTGTGCTTCTTGCATCTTTACCTTTCTCCAGGAAATATCACACATATAGATGTTAGTTAGAGATATAAATGCTATAGTAAGATAACATAAACTTGCTTCACAATTAATTAAGACCTAACAGGTCCCTTTTTGCCATGCATCCCTGTGTCAAGGAGTTATGTGTCCATATTTTTTTTTGGAAAATGCTAGCCTAATCACCTAAAAAAGGGGTGAAAGAGAATTTGTACTGAATTTGGTACAAACAGCCATGTAATGAGAAAAAGAAAAGCTATCTAAAGAAGGAGGCTTGTGTCAGAAAACCTGTGATATTTTGAAGAACATGAAATCTATATATAGATATGCTGCATCACTCTTTGGTGTTATACAGCTGAAGTTAGAGATCACTACGTTGAGTCTCTCATGTGAGCGCTGTTATTAATTCCAGAATTCCTTCAGTAATGCTGCCCAAAAACTACTTTGTTTCATATTTCTGCTGAATTTATTTTGTGTAGTCTCTGGGAGATGTATTCCACAGAGTTTTTGTGTTAACTTTGCTGCAAAAATGTCCTGCTATAATCTTGACTGATTTCTAGTTTGCAAGGATTTATGCAATGTATTTTTTTCTGTTGAAAATTTTAAAAAAACAGTGTTTCAAAACATCTTTTTAGTAGGTGAAGTTGTCTCAAAGTGTGAAAGCAGTGCAATAATGAAACAATATTTAATTGGAGTGCATGTAACATTCCATTTTCTGAAAAAAACACATGCAATTCAAAATAAAACAAGTAATTTCATGAAGTCCTTGTCTTGCGAAATGCAGGAGAAGCAGAAATGTTTTCCTGCTCTGTGTATGCTGTTTAAGCAATTGCTGTCTGTTTATTTTTCTTCTTTACCACTATTTCTTAGTCTAACCACTTATGGTAATCATCACTTGCTCTCCTAGACGAGGAACAGAAGGCTCTCTCACTTTAGAGACAAGCATGTGTTATTTTGTCTCTGAAAATGTGTGTTTTCCACTTCACCCCTTTCAAAGCATACCTATGCTAATTGTTGTGTCTAAACTTATTAATGCTTCTTTTGATACAGGTCACTGATCACACATTACTTATTTATTTCTCCAATGTATTTCTTGTAGCAGTCTTTGCTTCCACCCTACCACCCTTCCCTATCTCTTTTTTTTTCTATAAGAATAGTCTTAATATGCTGACAGCCCTGTTTTTAACACCCAGTAAAACCTATTAGTTCTCCTATGCACTTTTCTGAAAAATGGTCTGCAATAAAACAGGTTGAAGATTTTACTCCCCTTCCCACTTTTAATAAAAAGAAACGTTGTCGGGTATATTATTTTTTTCTTATTTTCTTTTGGGCATGTTTGCTGGTTTGATACCTCAGGCTCTTTGCTTGTAGTACTTTGTAGATTTTAAGTGCCCTAGTTGCCTTGAACTTAAAACCCCTGTTAGGGATTTTAGGGCACTGTTTGCAAGGTGTGTTTTTGCATTAGTAGGGCTCATATTGGTGGAACTAACCTTGCTGGCTGTGTGCCCTGATGGAGCAGCCCGCGCGTGGTGCAGATGGTGCAGAGAGGGAAACAGATCGCAATCTCCAGGGATGTTAGAGCATGGCTGTTATGTGAATGGCACTGCTGTGAAGAAACCCCTGAGCTCTGGATGGGATGGTTTTGGAGCTGGAAACATTATGTCATGTGTGAGGTAACTGAGGACCCAGGCTTGGCACTACTGGGTATCATGTGGATATATTAGTACTCTTGGCACTAATTCAGTCATCTCTAACATAGCACTGCTATGAAACATCTGTTTTTAATTTCCTAACCATTTTTAATCTGTGGGATTAATGCTGCATGCTGGAGAACTGCTGTGTAAACTGTGTTTCCTATAATTGGGAGGGTAATCTGAATTTGTGCAAACGGATGTATGTTTTATAAGACACAAATGACATTTGTGGGAAACACATTTCCCTCTACAGCAAACTGCCAAGCCACAGTGTATTGTTATGATTGACTTCTGGGTTTAGGTTGTTAAGAATAACTCCTAAGCAACAACCTCCTGTCCCATCGCGACTGCACTGTGAGCCTGCTGCCAGCAGCTGTGCAACCCAGAGCTTCCCACAGAGGAGCTTGTCCTGCAGTCTGTGGAACTTCATTCAGCAGCCAAGGCTCAGGTTCAAAACCTCCTTTTTGGTCCTGCAAATTCAGCTATAATTGTTCGAACAAACTTCTTTTTTCTTCCCTTTTTCATAAACGCTGTCAGTAAATTACACCGAATCACAGAATAGTTAAGGTTGGAAAGGACCTCTAGAAATCATCTAATCCAACCCCTAGAGCACATGGCACAGGGCAGCATCCAGGCGGGTTTTGAAGATCTCCGGAGAAGGAGACTCTCTGGGCAGCCTGTTCCAGGGCTCTGTCACCCTCACAGTAAGGAAGTTCTTCCTCATATGGAGATTAAACTTCCTATGTTTCAATTTACACCCATTACCCCTTGTCTGGCCACCAGGGAAAAGAGCCTGGCCCCATCCTCCCCTTCCTGGACTTGCTGGCAACACTCCTCCTGATGCAGGCCAGGATCCCATTGGCCTTCTTGGCCACGAGGGCACATTGCTGCCTCGTGGTTAACTTGTTGTCAACCAGGACTCCCAAATCCCTTTCTGCGGAGTTGCGTGCCAGCAGGTCAACCCCTAATCTGTACTGTTGTCTTGGGTTATTCCTCCCCAGGTGCAGGACCCTGCCCTTGTCTTTGCTGAACTTCATGAGGTTCCTCTCTGCCCAACTCTCCATCCTGTCTAGGTCTGAATGGCAGCACAGCCCTCAGGAGTGTCGGCCACTCCTCCCAGTTTGGTGTCATCTGCAAACTTGCTGAGGGTGCACTCTGTGTCCTCATCCAAATCCTTGATGAACAAGTTGAAGAGCACCAGGCCCAGTACTGACCCCTGCGGGGACACCACTGGCCATAGGCCTCCAACCAGACTCGGCCCCATTTATCACCACCCTCTGGGCTCTGCCATTCAGCCTGTCCCCGGTCCACATCACTGTCCTCTTGTCCAGTGCAGACTTCGTAAACTTTCCTATGAGGATGTTACTGGAGACAGTGCCGAAAGCCTTGCTGAAGTCAAGGTAGACAACATCCACAGCTCTTCCATCGTCCATCCAGCTGGTCACCTCATCGTAGAAGGCTATCAGGTTTGTCAGACATGGCTTTCCCTTGGTGAATCCATGCTGACTACTCCTGATCACCTTCTTTTCCTTGACGTACCTAGAGATGGTCTCTAGGATGAGCTGCTCCATCACCTTTCCAGGGATGGATGTGAGGCTGACTGGCCTGTAGTTTCCCGGCTCCTCCCTCTTGCCTTTTTTGAAGCCTGGAGTGATGCTGGTTTCTTCCAATCCTCCCCCTCTCAAAGATGATGGAGAGCGGCTGAGCAATAATGCCCACCAGTTCCCTCAGCACTGTTGGCTGCATCCCATCTGGGTGTCCAGTTTGCCTAAATAATCCCTAACCTCGACCAGTGGAAAGTCCTCCTCTCTCCTGGCTCTCTCTCTTGTCCCCAGGCTCAGTACATGGGGACTGGCCTTAGTAGTAGAGGCAGAAGCAAAGAAGGCATTTAATAACTCTGCCTTCTCTGCATCCTCTGTCACCAAGGCACCCTCTCCATTCAGCAGTGGACTAACATTTTCCCTAGTCTTCCTCTTGCTGCTGATGTAATTATAGAAGCCCTTCCTGTTGCCCCTGACATCTCTCGCTAACTCTAATTCCAAACAGGCCTTAGTCTTCCTTGTTGCATCCCTGCGTTCTCTGACAATGTTCCTGACAATTCTTCCCATGTGGCCTGGCCCTTCTTCCACATTATGTACATGCTCTTTTTCTCATTAAGTTTCCCCAACAGTTCCTTGCCCATCCATGCAGGTCTCCTGCCCTCTAGTATATTTGCTGCCCTCTAGTATAGAATGGGTTAATATATTAACAGCAACTCATTACCTGAATAATTTAGCAACTTTCGCTTTCCAGAAATTGTTGAGAAACAATCCTGGTATCTCTGAATGTAAATAATTATTAGTTAAGTATTTACCAGCTAATTTGTGTAAATACTTCTTAATCTGTGGCACCGTGAGCAACGCATTTTTACCCATGTTTGTGTACTGTGTAATCAATCACCTAAGCCAGTGCTCTTGGTTTGTTTTCAAGTATTCTCTGAGCAGTGGGATAATTATTAATATTAGTATGTAATGATAGTAAAGATACATTGATTTCAATCAATATGTTATTGCTAGCGAATTAATCAAGTGTTGATTGAATAATATATTGGTTATTAATTGATTATATTGATAATATTTTACTAGAATTTCTTTTCAGTAAACATGGAAAAAAGGTTGATCACAGATTTAATACTGAAGTAACTGCTCTGTTCATAAAACTGTTAATGAATCACTGCATCTATATTTTCTTACGGCAGTAGAACATCTTCATTCCACACTACATGTGGGTCTGCCCTATAAGCTCTTTCTTCAGGTGCTTTCTCTGAGATCAGCCATCTGCTTCAGACAGGTGATGTCAGAAACACTGTCTATGCTGCCACAAAGTGTTTTCTAAAGTACTCCAGATTTATTTTTGTTACAGACAATCATAAAAGGAAATGTGCAGCAGCTAAATCAAATAGAGAGGGATCCACAAGCAATAAGCTTCTTTTTAAAGCAATTTTAAGTTGTTGGATAATATTGGGATGTTGTCATTCGGGCTGTATGTGCTGCTGGTGCCCACATGTTGTAAAACACTGTGATTGACAGATTATATCAGATTGCTGATATAATAAACGCCCAACAATACTTTTCTTTCATTATTCTACTAACATGAAGAAAGTACTCAAGATTCCCTGTCATGGCCTGCAATGTCATCAACAGTTACTCCTAAAAGATATATCTTTGCACAGAATAACGGTCTACAATCCAGTTAACTTTCTATGTCTTATGCTTTTTTTGGTTATATGCATAAATTACAGGTGTGCAAAAAAACTGGCAGATCTTAGCAGATCCTTGGTTTCGGTTCCTGAAACACTGCCCTTTACAAAGTGCTGCCCTGGGGCTCCGTTTCTGACAGAAAGGACTGAATTTACCATCTACTGGCCACTGTTTCATCCTGTAATCCTATTTTTAATGGCTATATAACAGACATATCACAAACCAAATGGAGGAGGGGAGCGCTTTTATTTTACTTGCTTATACTTTCATTCCCTCTATGTCTTCTTTTTTTAAATACAGAACAGATGAAAGTGTTTTATAATTATTAGTCTGTGAAATTTCAGCTTGACACTGCTTGAAGGAGAAGATTCTAATAATGCTTTTCGTGAGTAAATCTAAACTTATCTTCTGGTTAGGTAGGATAACTATTAGCTTGTAGTGGTACCTATGTTCCTGACAATGACCACCTCCCATGTGAGTTAACTGTGCATTTGCATTCTAACACTTCAATTTTGCACCTTAATTACTTAAAATTATTATTAATATATGAAAGGAACTGTAAAACAGAGTGATTTGTATGGTTCATAGCACAGTAACACACATTTTTCTCTTCAAAAGCATTTAATTTTTCAACTGTTGGTCTTCAGTGAAGTCTTCTGATACAATTCTCTACCGTACAGGATCAAAATTTTGTTTGATAGAGGCTCCCAGGTTTCATCTCTGTCTAGCTATGTCTGTGTCATATAGAACTACACATATCAGTACATTCACTTATATGGTAGAAATGGCTGTGCTTGCAAAACTTGCCTGACTGCTGGCTTTACACAAGCACTTCTTCAGTGCTTGATTTGGTGACTTTCAGCTATGTCCTGGGACCTAGTGCAAGATCTTCTAGTGAAGCTTTTATTGCCTTTTATTGGCATCTCCCAAACCGACTTGAATGTTTCATCAGCCCTATTATTTTCTGGAGCTTTATTTAGTGCTAGTAATCAGGCTGGTTCTTTAAGATCTAGAGGTGTCTTGTCAACTTGATTTATTCTTTAGATCAGTTGTCTTGTGGATGGTTGCAGCTGGACTCAGATAATTTGATTCATTAAGTGTTAGCGATGCCTAGTGGATAGAGAGTTGAGGCTATGTCAGTACACTTGAAAAGAACAGATCTTTATAACAAGCAAGATATTTCCTATTTTCCTTTAGTAGGATTTCCTTTCTTGAGATATTTGCCTTTTCTGTGTTTCTTTCAATTTTCTTTTATTTCTTTCTTTTCCTGTTGATTTCTGAAAATAGTTTAAATGTTTTTAAGACAATAATCATACATTTTTTTGAAAGCTGGGCTCACTCTCAGAATGGCTCCTTTAAAAACAGTCATACATTTGCCTTTTTCTTATAGCTTCAAGTGGGATATCAGTATCTAATAGAAATAGATGAAGAGCCAATGTGTGGAAAAGATCTATCTGATTGACACTCAGTGGTTTTCAGATATTTTAAGGAAGCATTCTGCATCTGCTTGGTCCAGTCCCAGATCTGATGTAGTAAACTTGGGACCAGTCAGTTGCATCATGCCTCATCCGTCTCATAAGACTCATAAGTCTTTTGGAACTCAGTGCTCAAGTAACACATACTGAAGTTTAAGATTAATTTTTTTTTTGAGTGAGTGTCTTAGATCATCTCTTCAATCATCTGATCCTCCAAAGATATCTAGAGATACATTCTGAGACTCCATTTTGAAGATTGATGTGGTTATCTGGTAGATGCATCATTTGTGCGTTTAGTAGACAGTTAAATAGCGTGCATAGTTCAGCCTATAATGAACAAAAGTCCAGGGAGTCATAGCACAGTTAAAATTCAGGTGCAGCATCCTGTCCCCTTCCCTTGGTGCCCATATTAATTCCAGAATAACTTCCATCGTGACAATGTAAGCATTTCAAAATGCTGTTAGGTTTCCATTACTGCTATCTCTGAGGAAACTAAGGCACACTTGGAGTCTATGTGTATTTCATGAAAATGAGTAATTACAGAAGACAGCATCAAAATGACCTTGGCAGATGTCAACACCAGAATTGCTGATGCATTTAAGTGCCTTTTCTAAGTGGGAGTTATCAACTATGCAATTATCCAGTAGTCAAGGAAGAAATTTTTTTCATGTTATGTGAATGATATAGGACTTGCAAATCTTCACTATGTAGTTACAAGCATATCTTGCTATAAATCCTCAGAAAGATCCCTTCTGCATATGTTTTTTTCCATCTTTCATCTTGGATTTTTTATCAAAAGTACAGAGAAGATAAAATTATGACATTCTGTCATTCTGACAATAATATTTTCAAATACAGCAAAGACAGAATCTATTGAAGGTACAAAACTTTGTCACATGCATATTTATTGCAAACTTCACAAAAACACCAGGAACATGTAAATCAGAACAATAATGCCAATTTTTGTTTATAAAAGGCATTGGTGCCATTTTTTTGTGTCTATATAGGGAAAACGACCCACAGGGAAAAATAATCTTATATAAAACTTAAAACTTAACAATTAATAAATCTGCCTGAATCAAATTCATTCACCTTAAATGGCCTTGATCACTCTTCTGGCTTATAGGCTACAGGTCAGTGTAAAATAATGTAAGGTAAAAAATATCGAGTTTATTAGAATGACATGTTCAAGGTATCATTTTAATGAAATATGCAAATACACAATATAGACAATTTTGTAGGATGATTTCACAGTTCTGTCTTGTTTGGGAGTGCCTTCCATTTGTCTCAAGAGCTTCAGAAATCACTTCTTGTTTCACAGTTAGAGATGGATTAACTTAGAAATATTTTGCAGTTGGGCTTCATTGGATAAAACATGAAAAATTGTACATTCATCCTAATGCATCCAGGCCTATTTCATCCATAAATCATGATCAGAAATCTCACAAGAGTAGGCTTACCTAGGTTTACAATATATCTTGATTCGCTTATGATGAGGATATTTGAAGACTTCACACACCCTTGGCTAGGATCCTGCCTGTGAGAAATAATCAAAGCTGGAATCTTTCTTTTAGTATTTTCTTTTAGTATTTATTTTAGTATTTTCTTTTATCCTAGTTTTAAAAAACAGGCTTCACTTTTTAAATGTGTGTGGGTTTATATAAATTATGCATATTGCTCCTTATTAAGATTACCGCAGGGATAAAAGCTCAGACTGCTCTGAGAGTGCTTACCTTCCTATAAGCTGTGCCATAGGTCAGGGCACAGTTATCTGATTGCTAGACTGATTTTGGTCACAATGACGCAAAATGAATGTTTTAGCCTCAGTTTAACTTCAACTAATCAGGTATCTGTGTTTTGCAAATTATTGCAGTTTGTCACAAATGTCAGTCTTTTATCCCAAGGCCAGAACAGTCATGGCTTGTGAGTCAGGTGGAATAGGAAAGCTGTGCAGAAGCTCTCTCGCCTCTCATGAAAACCAGTGTTAATTAGACGTCCTATCAGAAAATAGCCCCCCAAACTGCTATTTGTGGTTGCCTTAATGTTCCTACAAAATCATGTCAGAAGCCATGGCCACAACATCATGAAACATACGGGAAGTTTTCTGTGAAATTTAGGAACTTTTAAGCAGCTGACAAAAAAATAATTGCTTATGGTCTAAATGCTTTCTTTAAATGTTGTGTTAGATTTCATTCAGGATAAGGGGATAGACTGCATGTGAGAAGAAACTTGGTGCTGGCCAGAATATGCATGAGCTGGACGTGAATTAGAGATGAGGGAATGGTAGAAACCAGCTAGTGCTGTTCTTTGATTTCAGGTGTTTGGGTTTTTTTGTCCTTTTTTTTTTTGAATTTAACGTGTTGATAACCTTTTTTGTGTTTGTGTTTCATAACACTGTGCCCTTTATCTTATGTAACCAAACTACGCAGTGTTAAAGGAGAATTTAGCATAATGGATTCTGTGATAATAATTATAGTTAGGTATTTGGAGGGTGAATTTCTTAATGCTACTTCAGTGAGCAGTTTTTGAAAGAGGGTTGAAGTATCTAAAATGAAATAAATTGACATATGGTTGCGGATAAATATAACCTACCTGAAGCCAGTCCATGTGACTTCTGTTAAAAGACATATTTGCTTGCAGGTTTTTGATGAGGTCAACAATTGTGCTTAAAAGTAGTCATTTTCGGAAGACAGATCCTTATATAGATTAGTCATCAGTTAAATTGACTAGGCAAATAGTGATTTTTTTTTTTTAAATCAGACCAAAAGTCTGGAAATCTCCTTTCTTACAGCAAGGGTGATCACAGGGCAGTTTTGCAGGGGTCTGTCCTGGAACTTGTGCTATCCACAACAGTCATAAATGACTTATGAAAGGAAGATGAAGGGGGAGTATTTGCTGATGATACAAAATTATTCAAAGCAGTAAGGATGAGAGTAATTGCAGAAAGACATTATAAGTGACTGACTAAAAAAGTGGCATATGAAATTCATTGTACATAAATACAGAACGATGTACAAGCAAAAAAAATCTAATTTCACATAAGAAACTATGGACTCTGAGGTGACTATTATCATGCAGGATTGAGATTTTGTGACAGTAGTAGTATCAAAGTACCAAAAATTACTGGAGAAAGATACTGCCTATATCTTTAGGACTGCAGCTCATTCAGGTCCCCTTCTCTCAGATTATTTTGCAATTTGAAAGGTTGGATAAGATAGGACAACAAGGACAGGGCCAGAGCGACCAAAAATATTGAATAGCTTCCCTTTGAAGAGTAACTGATCAGACTAGGATTCTTCAGCTGAAAGAAAAAAGAAGTGATTTATAGAAGAATTTTGCTTAATTTACTAATATGCGCTTAGCTGCAAAAATGAAACCTCATTACCAATCTAATTTACAGATTCTCAGAAAAGTTAGGGAAAACAAAATAATATACATAAACAGTGATCCTCTGGTTATACTTAGACAGGGTTAAGAATTGCAAGGATTTTGTTTCTTGCTCCTGGGATTCATTTACATGGTTGATTGAAGGAGTTCTTCCATTAAAGATGGAAAGCTGGCACAGGAAAGAGATGAAATGGTTAAAAAAGGGTAACCAGGAATTCTGTTAAAAGAATAAAAAATACACTCCTAGTTTTTCTGATAAATATGACAGTTTATTCCACCAGCTTCCTTCTGCCTGCTTTAGTTACCTTTGAAAAATGAACACATTCTGCTAAGTCACTTAAGGGCTTTTGGTAATTTTTCCTCTAACCTTATCTACTGAAGGATGAGACTCGGGAGTCCACCAAGTCCTATAAACCTATAGGCAACAACTCCTCTAGTCTGAATAGTTTTCTACACGAAAGCTCCTTTGGTTGGTTCATCCTGCTGGGCTGCACACCAGCAGCAGTGATCTATTTGCTCTCCTTTGCTCTGAGGAGCAGCTTATTCAGTGCTCTGATTTTCACTGATTGGGTTTTCACTCACTGTGGGTTCCTCCAGCTATTTTTGTTCTTCTGATCCTTGAAATATATAAAATTGTGAATGGCAGGAAGTTGGACAGGGGTGATTTGTTGATTGTCCCTTCCAATATGAGAATAAGGAACTGCTAAAAGCTGATTAAATATGTGCAAAAGATTTCTCAGTAAGTGGACTGCAGACCTGTAGAACTTCTTGCTGAAAGATATTGTGAATGAGACATGTCCAGGGGAAGAATTAAGTACTAGTAGTTAAGTACTGGGAAGAGAAATATGATGAGGGTTACTGAAGAGACGATGTGCATCAAACCCAGGAAATTGTTTGAGCTAACCATCTTTGGAGCCTAGACTACTGGAGTAACCAAAACCCTAGTGCTAATCAGTGCTTTCATGTTCTCAACTGAACTCCTTTGGATTCTGATTTCTTGGTTGTAAGTGCCATGTACTGCTTCTGAGGATCTGCAGAAGTGCATTGGAAATGAAGAGCTAAGTATGTTCATATGTTTGACCTGAAAAGCGTACTCTACTGGGTTTTTTGAGAGAATATTTGAAGTATTGATTTAGACTTACGCTCTCTACAAAATTCAATAGTGCCAGTGCTCTATTTTAAATTAAAGGTGATGCCCTCTTCTTGTACAACTTGTGATTACAGCACTAAGATAGAATGTAGGAGAGCGGGTCCACATTTTTTCTTCCTTACAAAAAGATCTACATCTACCTGCTGGCAGATGTGGCATATACTGGAACAACTGTGTACATTACATTTATCTGGCTATTCTTACATGCAGTGTCTTGAGCCCTCACCACAGCTAAGGCACAGAGCAGAAATTTGAATGTGCAGTGACTGCTGTAGTGAGATTTCTGGATTTCTCCAAGTTTGCCCAGGACTGCTTGGCAATAGGTCACTTACAATATACCAGAGTTATTTATAGAGTGCCCTTTGTTTCAGCTTCAAAACGCATGTCTCAAATTAAGCATTTTTGGCTGATATAAAATATTCACAGAATTTGAAGTTGAAACTCAAATGGGTGCCACACTAATTAATCTGTAAGATATTCTATTCACATATCCATAACAATCTGATTCTTTGCTCTCATGGGTGTAAAGTCCCTGGATACTCACTCCACTGTTTAAGAAGTCTTCACCATCTCTCCTTTAGTTACCTTCTTTGTGCTGCTCATTTTGCCATTTCCCTCTCCATTTTTTAGCTTATTACCTCGTAATAAATAGTAACAAAAATAATGGCATGGAGTGGGTGACTAATTCCCGACTGTCTGGATTCTCCAGACAAAATGTTTGCAGTCTCTCTATCAAGATATTTTCAGCTAACAGGCTTGAAATATGCATGAAGGTTTCAACTTTCAACCCTTAAGCTGCAGATAGATTTCCTTTGAGACCAATAGCAGACGAACTTACTCATCATCTTAGTGCTGGGACCCTAATTTTGGCCGCTAAGGAAAAATCCTTCTTACTCTTATATTATTGTATTGGCTGTAAGTAGCTCGTAATTAGCTCAGTTACAAAACAGCTTGCCCAGACAAAATAATGACAATAAAAGTCCTGACTCAAAAATAAGTAAAGGAACTGGTAAGTATGAGTACTCCATTCTAGTCTATTATTGCAAAAAAGCAACATTAGGACAATGGAAAGAAGTCAAATCCTCATATGTTGTTACCCTCCACCCCTGTCTTTTTTTTTTTTTTTTGATATCCTGGAAAGGAAAAAAGCCAAATGTGTGAATCACATTTATGCAGTAAAGAAATACGGAAAAGTATAGCTAGGATGAAGAGACCCATGTGATTGTATCCTATAGTTGAGACTTCATTAAATAGAGTGATTATGGATATTGAACAAGCTATAATTGAGGAATTTTGATTAAAGGTGGGGGGGAGGGTAAAAGGAAAGTAATTCAGATAATTTTAACTATGTGGCAGGAATCTCTAAAAAAAGAATCTCACACTGTGAGGGGAGAGCAAATATCAGTTGTTGGCATACTTATGAAATGTAAATTGACCTATAAACGAAATACTACACTTTGAGGAAGTAACAAAGTAGCTAAACAAGACAACATCACACATTGCATAAAATCTATTTACTTTAATTCATTCTCTTAAAGAATTAAACAGGAAATTAAAGACCTATCAATTATTCAATTATGTGTCATTGGAATGCAATCTTTATGGAAATTTAACAAAGAGTCATTTATGTCTAGCTATGAAAGGCTGAGAACAGGATTTGAAAAAAATGTATCAAGAAGCAATTCTTAGAATTGCTTAGTACATCAGCAGTTAAATGATTACATGTGATTGATGGGTAAATACACGTGTTTAGAGTGTTTTACGTTATAATACTTGCTTAAGTTGGGAGTTCAGATGATGTTGCTTATAAATACTTCTATCATAGACTAAGTCTGTTAAAGCAGTTTATGACATTTGCAATTTTAAGTAAATTGCTTATAATGCATTTATAATGCAATATAATGCACGTAATGCAACTACAAATATTTATGCTGATGGGGCAATTTTGGCATAAGATGCTTGAGTGCAAGCTGGATTGAAATATCTTGTGAAAGGAACTCAAATCCATTGCTCTTTTGTCAATTCTAACCCCAAACACCTCAGTGGTTCTTTTAAGAAAGATGCCAAGTTCTTTTTCTGAAGGTATTATATGCCATTACAATAGTAGACACAGACATAAGAGTCATATTTCTGGAACTAACTGAGTGATAAATGAACTAATTGAGTGACAAATGCTATTATGATAATTTTGTGTAAGTATTGATTTGTTAGGCGCCAAGAGATTTCCCAGGAAAGATTCTGGAATTTAGAGTTCTCAACCCAGACTAACAAAAATTTCAAATGTTTCTTGATTTTTGCAACACACCAGTTTATAATTTACTTTGTTATGAACATACATAAAGATAATATCACTCATTTATTCCGAGCTGCTGTTACCTGGCCTTGTCCTTCTGCTCCTTGCAGAGGGTGAGGGAAGGTCAGCTGTGCCTGAGGAGAGGGCCCGGGACCCTTTAGCAAGCTGTTCTGCCTATGAAGAAGCATCAAGCATGGGTTACGAAAAAGCACAGAAATGCAGCAAAAATGCAGAGACAGACTCCGCCATTGCCACAAGCAATATGTCTGTTGCCTTATTCCATTAATCAAATTCTTCTCGATTCTTCTAATTCTGTTAAGTGCAATATAGTATAAACAGTGATTTATTTCTCGTTGGCAATAAACCAACTATATAAATATATCAACTTAATTTCTTGCTATTATGTAGGGCCTTGTCATGATTCCATAGCTAAGGAGGAGTTTGATTTTGCATTTAAATCAGATATTGAACATTTTGGTTTTTTTTTTTTAAGAAATACTACATTTTCTTTTTTGCAAAATTACAACATTTTTGGGCACAGAGTTGACAAGTGAAGTAATTACTTAATTTCTGTTAATTAAATACAGGGCCTGTTAGGATATTTCACATCTGTGCCCATCCTTTCTTTGTTGGTATTGATAATAACAAAGTAGTGGGGACTCTTTCTGCATAGCTATAGAATTAAAATGGATTGAAATCTCATATAGATTCTCTCTTTGAAGAAACAAAGTCTAATCAAATTAGCTTATTAATGATGCCTCTTGTATTTGTGGCAATTGTATAGGCAGCTCAGCTTGTGCATCATACACAAGCTACTTGCTTTGTGTTGAATAGAAGCACCTGCAAAGCTGCCCATAAAATAAGTTATAATAATAAACAGGATTTCTTTTTAATACTTTGTGTTTTAGAGCAACAAGGGTAGCACATAATAGCATTCGTTTTGTATTTCTTTTTAGTTCTTCATGGGAAGGAAAAATATATGCAGAGTACCTATCAATAATTTAACAATGTAAAACTTTACAGAAATCTTGCATTTACCTTCATAGTAAGGATTCAAGACTTCCAAATTAAAGTTAATTTACCCTTGCAAGAATTTTAATCATTTAAAAATCAGTGTGGTATTAAAGCAACTACGCAGTCTTAATTTGGTCCAGCAATGATATCTAGTAAAAAAAAAAATCTATGTAATAAAAAATATGCCATTAAAAACCAAGTACATCCAGTCTGGGGTTTCAAACTTTAAAGGATTTTTCATAACCATATGGTTATTACCTCATGTCACTATAAGGCTGACATAAGGTTATTGCATGTAGCATCTTAATATATGTTTTATCTGGGAGTTATATGCATAATTCATATTTATTAAAATAGTTTATTAATATGTCCAAGGTGAGTCGCTTGACCCTTAAAGCCGTCGCTTTAAGCTTCCCAGCCGAAGTTAATAGGACTGCTCATCTGGTGCTATTAATGTATCAAATGTTAGGAAGACCAGGGTTAATACACAAGTGTGCAAGGAGATTTTCTCTCTTCCTCTTCATCTCACTGTCCCAGCCTCTCTAACAGTGAAGATCTGGTGTGGGTAGAAAGTCCAAGACAGCAAAGACAAGCAATACCAGGTCAAGGTAGAGTACACTGTTGAGAAATATGATCTGTTTCCGTATTTATTTATTCTATATACATCCATATCTGCTTTTTTAACTATTTCTCTACCTTACTTGTAAATATTTTTGAAAAGGACTTATTTTTTTCATCAGAGACCAGGGTTCTCCATAGAAAATCTGTCAAGATATTGCCAAATTATACAACTATACATGCCACAGTATTATGGTGTAATTGTGGTGCTGGGACCAGATTCTTTGTCTATAAGGAAAGAAGACCCTTGGAGAAAAAAACAAAGCCAGAGAGTCACGGAAAAGATATTAATGTAATGAATGTTACCACCCTATGTTAGCAGGCATTTAGATGGTACTCTATAAAAAGCAATCAACGTCTTTATGGATAGTCTAAAAATAAATCTCCAGGATAACTAAAAGGTAAAGGTTTCAATTTCCAACCATAATGTTTCTATGATTCTATGAATCTACAATAATTCCATTTGTTAAATGAGAAAAAAATCATTTTCTAGGTTCACAATTCAGAGAAAGAATTGCTGAGTTCTTCAGCAGAATATTGTTAAATAAAGTTGCAGTTGTATTAAGTCTTGCTAAATATTTTGAATGAAAGTTTCTTATACTCTGAGCATGAACCATTCAAGAGTGTAAGATTGCTCATATGCATCCATGTTGGGGTTGGACTAGATGATCTCTAGAGGTCCCTTCCAACCCTAAGCATTCTATGTTTCTAGGACTATTTTAAAGGATAGAAAAAAAATCCGTGTAGTTTAAGAGAATGTTTGCCTTTATGATCAAGGAAAATATGATTATGATACAAAGTTTCTTTCGGGAAATTAGGCAATGATACTACAGATAGAAACTGTAGGAGGATGGATGTACAATTCTGAGTTCAAAGAAAATATATAAACATTCATCCTGAAATTTCTTCACTTACCTGTACGCCTGTAATAAAAGCACTCATTTTACACTTTGCTTTACATGAAGTCTGAAATAAGGTTTCTAGAGAGGACCATTGCCTTCTTTTAAAGTTCCTACTTTTAATCGTGGCACCATTGAAAGCATTGGCAAAATTTTAGTGAGTGCAGTCAATGTTCTTCAGAGATGTTGTTCTATAACTTGTTGTAGATTCACTGGAGGTTTTTTTACTGATGAAGCAAGTCTATCACAGCCGTGACTCCATGGCACATTTGAAATTTAAATTTTAGGATACCTACGGCCTTTAAAGCAGAAACTAGAGGACAGGAAGTGTTCCTAATGTAGCATCAGAAATCAGTGTGAACCTCCTAACCTGCTCCTTTAATGTCTATAACCAATGTAAATTTAACCAAGTGATTTTAAATGTCCTTTTTTGTTGTTGTTTTGTAAGTCGGGTTTCTTATTTGCATCCTAAAGAAACTTGGATTTGAATGTTTTTTCCAATCTTTTTTTTTCTGTCTGGAAACGAAGTAATTTGTGATATCTAGATACACATAAAGCCTCCATCATTCTCCAGTGGCATTCCATGGGAGACAACAACTGATGCTGATAACTGGCCATCTTTGGTATAACTAATTAAATCACCATTATCATACTACAGCCTGTGGTATGGAAAGGGCTCTTGGAGTGAATGATAGAGACCATAAAGTTTCTGCTGTCCCCTTTCTGGTGTAAACAACAAATCCTTTTATTGCTGGAAGCAGCTCAGAGGAAGAAAAAAAAAAAAAAAAGTGACGTATTACATATATTAACTATGTTTCCCACATTTAGGTGGACCATAGTTGGGAAGAGGAAAATTTGAGGCAGAATTTTGGTCTCGGCTTCTCTCATACAGATCAGTGCAGCAAGATAAGTGAGATACCAAAATTTTATGAGACAGATGCAGCTGAGAGAATCTATTGTCCACTTCAGATCAACTCCCTTTTATTGAAACTCCTTGCTCTTCTGTTACTGAACTTGGGTTGGTTTAGCTTTCATCCTAGTGTTCAGAGTTGACATTAGTTTAATCTCTTCATTGTTATGAGGAGAGAATACTTGATTTCTCACATTCATAATTAACTACAAAGGTGTCTAAGAGGATAGTGTGCTCTAATTAGATTCCTGCACTTCCAAAGCGATGAAACTGCCTTTGAAAGGAAATGTGGTATCAAATCTGCAAAAGTTACATGTTGATAAACCCATAAGAATGTCAAGGAAATTACCAAAGGGCTGTGTGTGGGCTATATTCCTCACCTATGTGAGGAATGATGTGAGTGTTCGGCCTGCAGAGATCACCGTTGTCCCATGTTCTGATCCTGGCAGTATCCTTGGAGGTATGATACTGCTGTAGCCATGGGGCTGCTCAGGTCCCCTTTATCCTTTTCATTCATCATCCAGCTTGGTAGTCTCCATTTTTTCATATTTTATATTTAAAGATATATACTTCTTGGAAGTGTGGAAAACTTAGCTGATGTTATAAACTGTGAACAATGAAATCTCCTATATCATGTTCCCAGATGTCAATGAACAAGGCTGTTCATGAAAGGTGAAAAGCCAGAACAGATAACCTAGAAGAAGATTAGGGAAAAAATAAAATATTTAGATAAGGAGAAAAGAAGACATACAGAGTCAACTCTAGAAAATTTTGCTGTCACAGCTACTTGGGTTATGTCCTAGCTATTTTATGAGGCAGTTAGGCCAACAAAACCCTAGCAGAGTTGTACATATACCAGCACTTGACACTTTAGCATATATTGCTCGTTGAAATAAGAGATACTAGCAAAAGCATTTCTTTGCAAATATAACTATATCATTAGGAGGACAGTTTTAGTGGCAGAGCTATGGCACTAAAATTAAATCAGCTAAACTCTTAAATGAAGACATGCTCTTAGGTGCAGTGAATTCCATCAGGAAAAATAAGGACAGGACTTAGACAGGACTTAGGAGAGGGAGGGAAGATATAAGAGAATTTGGAATGTGGTATAGATGATTACGAATAGTCTTTGCATTTTTTTCCTCATCAGGTATCTTTCGTATTTCAAATGTCATATAGCTCTAGCGCTGGAACATTAAACTGTAAAGCATGCACTAAAGTGTCTGTCATATGTTAAAAAGATAAAGTAAACTTGATTTTTGGAAACTGCCCTGGAGAAATAGTTTCTGAACAATGCAAGTAACTGCGTTTGTGCTGTGAATACAGCAAAATATCTAAAAATTGCTGCTATAGTGGCATCTAGGCTTCCCCTCCTGAACTGTCTTTTAAAGAACTAAATATGTAGGGTGTTTGGGCAGGCAAGAGAATTTCTTTCCAAAGAGAAAGGGTCAGTTCTCCATTTGAGATGGGTTGGAATGTAGCTCAATTTGATATACTGTGACTCAGTCTCATAAATATTGAGAAATATGTGATACAGAATTATGTAGTAAGTGCTCTTCCTCTGAAGTAGCGAACTTTCTGCTGTTGGGTGGGAAATGATTGGACTATCTGTCTTTTCTGTATATCTATTTTCTGTAAGCCTAACAGTTGCTGAGCTGAACCGTAAGTCTCTGAGCTGAGATTGCTCCATCCCTTCATAATTTATACTTAAAAAACATGTGTTTATAAAACTGTAGAATGTTATATTTTAAAGCCAAAAAACCTAGTATGTGATTTTCTTCAAAAGTAATATTAAGTAACAAAATTGAATAAACCAAACATAAAATCTCTCTGAGTCCTGTTAACCCCACAAGGTCCTCTACAACTTTTCCAATTATATTTTACATTCTAAAGAATTTTATGTGGGCCCTTCTCAGCAAATATCTCACAGTTTTGCATACAGCGCTATAGCAAAGCAATCGTGCTCACATACTAGAAAAACAGAAAGGACACCCAGGAAATTTATCATGTTAGAAAGGAAAGGGTGACTGCTTGACCATGGAGAACGTCCAACAGTGAAGAGGGAGATGGTCCAATGGGTATGAGGTGGTGTGTGGAGAATTTATTCTTTTTTTGCATTTCAGCCACTGAGGTCGAGCAGTAATAACAGAGACAATATAATAGGTCAATGGTACATTGTTTCACAAGGCTGATATTAGTTAATATAACTCAGTAGTTCTAAGCCTTTCATCCCCATAGTCTGTTTTCCCATGTCAGACCCTCTATTCATGTGAAGTTTCATTGAAATATAGCTGTTGCACACATTTAGCAATAAGACAGTCAGCACTTGCAGGTTAAAAGCATATTTGCTTTCCCCTCCAGAATGTACTTTTATCTTTCCCAGTTCTCTCTTCAGAAAACCAGTAGACAGTATTTGCTATAGTGCTTCTGCCTTTCGTACACCTCCACAACATGAACAAACAATTCCCTGTAGGTAAGATAGCTCAGGATAATTGAGATCTGACACATACTGCGTATCTCTAGAAATAATTTAATCACAGTCTGATCAAAGTTTCATAAAACAGATAGTGCTTTACATTTGCTCGAGGCTTGTGACAGTTAATTATAATTTTGATTATACCATGGCGCTTTAGGCTTCTTTAGATGTCAGAAGGATTCCTCCTCTTATTAGAAAGAAGTATACTGTAGTTTACTTTTATTTCCCTCTGATGAATTGCCCCTAGAGGACAGGTACCTCGTGTCTACTCATTTGGGTGCATATGTTCGGTAATGACTTTGAATGACAAACACAGTGTAAATAATTTTTTTTTAATTTTAACTATGTTGCATCATTTATGGACTGATTATGAGTGCTTAGTCAAAATATATACAAATAAGACAGCTGTGCTCTAGCTCTGTTTTACCAAACCTAGCAAGTATTTTATTTGCAGTAAAGAAACTGAAGGGCCATCAAAGTTGTATATAGCCATCTGCTTCTGAAATTAGTTTCATGTGAGGGATTTAAGCCTTGGCGATGCTATTCTGTGCAGACAACAGAGAACTGTGTCACTTTTTTTTTTTTTTTAAAAAAGTATGCAGTTGAATATAGGGTGTATAGAGTATGAACAGCGCCTAGCTAACGCCTGTGCCTTCTTGTATCAACTTATGAGCTCTGCTTTTCTGCATGGCACAGATATGGTTATAAGATGAGGTTTTTATATAAAAATAGATTGTACCACTATATAAATATATAAATATAAGCACAGTCTTAAACTGTGCTTCAGAAAGTGCTGACCTCCCGACTGTTGTAACCAGGAAGAAACCTACTACAGAATATGACATATAGCGCATGGCATAATAATGGCACAAAACATAATATCATTAAAGGCTGATAGATGAGAAATTGGGTGTAGGAAAGAGCAACGGAGCCAACTGTGGTATCTGCTATACCAAAATATGCTATGATACCAGCTCCAGCTTGCTAGAGCAGGAGGAAAACCCATTAACCACCCCCACACACCCCCATCTAATAAAGCATTTAGCAAATCCAACAAAAGAAAGTGGGACCTACAACAGGGTTGTTGATTTTATTGTGAACCTCATGATATTTGGGACAAGATTCACCACAGAGATTTAGATTCTTAAAGTGACATTTCAGCTACTAAGTCCAACATTAGGCAGTACTGGCAGTCACAAAATCCCCTTTCAGCTGCAGCATTTCCTTTGCGATGCCTGAAGTGCCTCAACACTGAATTTTCTGCCAGGACATGTACTGAGCTGCCTAAATCTTTAATTACCTGGCTCTTGCTGTGTTCTTAGTTCGTGAGCTATTTAAAAACAAGGCTTTTTCTCATTTTATCTATCATGGACTGCCTAAGCTGGGAGGTGTGATTAGTTTACTGTATGTGTACTTGTGATTTCAAGCCTTGGGAGGGAATGACTAAGAGACAGAAAGAAAGAAAGCTGCAAAGTGTAGGGAAGGAGGAGGGTGAACTAAGCAAGGACAGATTTGCCTCTCTCCAAAGACCACAGTTAGATCATGCTTCTGTACCACAGGACAGGCAGGCTGAACTCTCTGCTTTGAGGTAACAGCTTAAATTTCGGCATGCCACCCTTGAGAACACCACAGAAATAGACAGATGGGTATCCTGTGATAGATCTCTCTTTCAACATCTTTTAATTGAAGCTGCTTTCTATTGTATAAAGTACATACATTTTGCAGGGAGATAAGCTATCACAATTCATTAGGAAGGAAATGAAACTAATGCCATAATGCAAACTAATTAGTTGTTAGCCAGGGCATTGAACTGGCTGTCCTAAATTCAAGACCTCTCCAATGGCTGCTTACACAAACAGGAACAGCTGGCACAGAAAAGGACAGCAGTGGACCTCAGCCACCAAGGGATGATATATATAGAAAAGGTCTGTCCCTGGGTCAGGAAAAGAAGAGATTGGATCCTGACTCACAAAAACGGCACCTCATTTCTTTATCCATAACTGGGTTATGTGGCAGAATCAATGAAACTCTGTGATATTCTAAAATTCAAGTAGCTAGTTTTGTGCATTATTCTTTAGAGGGTACATAAGATTTTTTTTTTTTTATTGGCACACACTTAAAAAAAATTCCTCTGTGAAATTTTCAGAACTTCTGTAATTCTTCTAGGCATACATATGATTTAAGCAATATTATGTGTGGTGGTCCTAGGTGGTCCTAGGTGGATGGTGGTCCATCACATCAGCACAGAAAATTGTGGGATTTATTTCCACTTCTCTTATGGAACACATGTATAATAAACCACAGTTGGAATTATCTCCTAAATAATATGAGAATTAGGGAAACAGTCCTAATATCTGCTCCTGATTCCTTTAGCAGTTGCAAAAGACAAGTTTTCCCGTAACAAGACTGGGAAGAGTGTGGTGGGAGGAGATCAGAAACCTCTATCAGGGGTGCTAATGAGAAAGTTGTTTAGGATCTACAGTGTACAAAGTATTGTTTAATGGTTTCCAGATGAGATAAACGGTGAACTGTTAACACAGTAAAACATTTTAGGAAATAAAAAACTATGTAACTATGTTCAAAGTATTAAGGTTGTTTCCAAACTATAATGTAAATGTGTGTGTGAGAAAAAGATATCACAACTGACAATTGTGCACCTAACATTGACCAGTATGACATTGGCTCGAGTAAGATGTCATTTTTTTTTCAGTATTAATGTTTCTTGGAGAACTCACTGGAAATTTATACAGTCATCTTGAATATTGCTATTTTTATCTCTCAGTATATTACAAATAACAGGCCCTTGGTTACCTTTCAATTCCCAGAAGGTCTACAGGTCCAAAGAAATTAGTCATAGTGTCAAACTCTTCTTGCAGTTCTACATTCTCATCAAGTGGTTGTGACAGCAATTTCCTTTTTCTGTTATAATCATATCTTATATACGTAATATATAATACATGCTTTATATATATCAGGAGCAATAGCAATTGAAAGATCCTCCAATATTATTACATTATCATGCTTTACAGCTTTGTCTGAGCTTCAGTGACATATTTCTCTTTTATATGCAATGCTTCTTGCAGAGCAGCCAGGACACGTTATAGCTAGTTTTGTCCTGCACTAATTTATACTCACTTCCGGCCAGTTCAGTAGATCTAATTACAATAAGACTAATTGCCCCAGGGGCCTGGCAGCATATCCTGCACTCTGGACTTACATCTTCCCATCCATCTTTGCCTTAAAACCTTATGGGGAAATAGTCAGTTTCTGTGCAGCCATAAAAACTCGTGTTTTCTCAATCCTGCTTTGACAGGCCACTTATAATTAGCTACCATCTCATTGTGACTTTTTTCTGAAAGTCTATGTAGTTCTTTTTCTCCCATTAATTTTTGTCCATGTATATCTTTTTGTTTTCTGTCTAATGACTTGTTCTGGGTAGGAGTAAATTCCTCATGCAGTTCTGAAGCATGATCCAAGGTCTCCTGTCTCATATATTTGGCTACAATTATATATTTTTCCTCTGGCATCCTTTAGTGTTTTCCAACCCTTTCTTTTCTTTCTGCTTCTAGCTTGCTGTCTAAATGTCTCTCAGTAAATAGAACTGGATGGAATAGAGAGATCCTGGGATCAAACATACATTATTGTCTTAAATGTATTTTGCTAGTTCAACTCTGCTTCCGGGAGGCTCTACAACTCCTAAAGAACTCTTTGTAAATCCTTCCCTGCTTCAGGATGAACTTTTTTACTTCTCAAGTGCTCTTAAATGCTTTCAGTGTCCAAAGGTACTTTCTGCTACTTCCTTTTATGTTTTTGCTGCTATAACATATGCACAGTTGGAGTACCTTAAGATGTGTGCATGGTTCAACCTGAAGGTTATTCTTCTGCCTTTCAAGAATGGATAAAAACTTAACCTGGAATCATAATTTCAGGCTGTCAATATAAAAAGTGCAAGGTAGGCTTCCCATTAATAGTCATTGGGCAGCCTTCCTTTGAATGTTGCCACACTGTATACACCTGAAAAAGAGACATAACAAAGAGTGGGAATGGCAAGGAATCAGCTTGGGAGATTCTGTACTTTTATCTTCTTTTATATGACATTTTACCATTGCACTCAAAGTACTTTTGCTATTTCAGATAAAATCCACAAACACTCAAAAATCTTCATCATTTCAGGCACTTTTAAAAATCATTCATAAGATATCATGCTAATATGTTTTTATATAACCTATTTGACACACACAAAAGTTTTTCTTTCTTCAATTGTTTTTTCACTTATGAAATAATTCCTCATTGTTTCCCACTCTCTGAGAACACTTAGCCCTTCTTCTCTAGTCTTGAAAAAACCTTATTTTCAAAACTCAGATGTCTTTTCACTGATGATTCGCATGAACTTCTTTCAGATAATGCACAAATAATTTATGTTTAAGCTTTCAGGTTCCGCTGTGTGCTTTCCTGTGCTTATTCTATTGAGCATTCCTTCTTTCTCATTTACTTTGTTGAAGTATTGTAGAAGCTTCTTAAAGAAAAAGGTCTGTTTGTAGAGCTTCTTAGGGGAGCTCTTGAGTAATTTTCTTTTCTTCTCCTCCTTATATTCCAGCCATTAGGTCTTCCCAGTGATGCTTCTTTGGTGACTGGTTTATTTTTTCCCAACCACTCCTCATTACTGTTTTACAGTCAGATCTGTACTCTAAGACAAGTCTTGCTAATTTATTATTTTTAATAGCCATCCTTTCAGATAATTTATTAACACTTTCTTCTTTTCTTCTTTATATATATATATACACATATATATATTTATGTGTGCGTGTGGTGTGTGTGTGTGATCTGCTTAAATTCTTCAGAGAACAAAAATGTCCTTCCACTATTTTGTTCAGCATAGCAAGTTTTGCTTTATCAGATCCTGATTTATCAGATATTATTTCTTTTGCTCTTTCCTCTTATTGTTTTGATTCCCAGGGATGACCACTCGCATTTGCAAAAATATTGCTTTAGTAATGTTGCCAGCAGCAACACACATTCTCTTGATGTTTCTATAGTTACTTGATGATGAGATAGTCCCACTTCAGCAGCATGATAAAACCTGCCAGGATAGATATTCAAAGCAACATCTTTATGAACTATCTTGCCGTTTTTATTTTATTCTGCTTCAGTGTATTGAGAGCGATGGCTCAGGTGTGCAGGATTCCAACCCCTGGACCCAAGGTCCCTTGGCAGCTTTGTTAGATTGTTAACCTAAAAGCTACAGATTTTAGAAGTGTATTACAGATTGCATTGGTCTAAGGAAAAACTAACAACATCATAGAACTAAGCTTCTCTGACCTCAAGAGCTAAGCATATAGTAATATTCACTCTAAAACACAGAGCTATGCTATCTAATTTTTAATTTATCATTTTTTAATAAAAATACTTTGCAAAAAGTTGAAATGTATATGGAACAGATTCACTTCTATACAGCCACTTCTTCCTGTTGTGCTTTTCCTGAACAACACCAAGTAAGATTTTGTCTTTGTGTTTGTTCTTGCATTACCATTTAATTTTTTTCACAAGTTCTAAAATCTTTCCTCTATTCTTATTTTACTCTGAGGCGTGTTAGATTTACTAGTTAATGGTGTCTGACACTTTTAAGGATAGGATTCATTATAACATAATACAGGTGGAATAATGGGAAGCACGACTGGGTGCATCTGTTGGGAAAGCTGAAGCAAGAATTCAGCTCCATATTCTCACAAGCTGCATTGGCAAATGGGCTTGAGCAGTGTGTGACCCTGGCGATCTGCAGAGAGCCTTTGCTTCTTAACATCTTCCAGGCTAAAGCCTGAGACAGCCAAATGCTGGAGGAGTGTGTACATTACACATGAATGTTGTGCACAGCTACTAAGAACTAGACACAGCTGAGATTTCTCAGCATGCACAACCAGATTTCTCAGGGCTGGATTTGAAAACCCTTAAGTGTGGTTACATCTATCCAACTTAAGCGAACAGGCTACATATTTATTTAACAAAAACTGCTAAAGGCTCTTAGCTAGATGTGTCCTCTAATGAGAAACTTTTTCTGTCTGAGGAAGCTAATGAGGAAGCACGGGGGCTGAGGCAGTACAACCTGGTTCCTGTGGTATGTACAAATTGTAGGAGTACAAGAGTAACCCAGATGATTGACTCTTCCAGCACAGAGCAGGGATTATTTATTCTACCACAATAAGCCAGAAAACAAAGGCAAATCTAAGCTAATAACTGCATGCCCATGTTATTCTGCTGTGTGAAAACATGATGTGTTTCACGGCACTCCTGTATGTTGAACTGTGCTGTGGTTTTTTCTCAGAGAGAAGGAAAAAGCCCATGTGTGCCCCAGACACGCTGGAAGAAGTGTGAAGGACAGAGAAATCTCATCTGTGGAGTGACCCAGCCTGCAGCTTGCTGTGAAGCAAAGCTAAACGGAAGCGAAAACTGAGCTCAAGTTTTCTGCTTGTGCCTTGTGTATGTCACTCGGGAGAAAGATTTTTATTTATGGCTCAGGGATGGTTTGGGTCTTAGCTAATGGTCAGATCCTTGGCAAACCTGGCGATGTAAGCAAACCCAGAGATAACATTAGAGAATAAGATACAGTCTCTAAGGAAGACCAGGCAGGAAAGAAGTGCATTTGTTCTTTAAATTTCCAAAGATTATTTCAATTTATAGTTTAAATATAGCTTTTTTGCGTGCTATGTCCATGTATCTGTATAGTGTACTCTGTGTTTCGAAGGGAGCTGAGGGACTGTTAGTAAACCATGCTGGCACAGTCATTGAAAGACTGAGTTCTGTGTTGAAGTCTTTAATGCTATATTTCCTTATATTGTTTCCCCTCTCACCTCAAAAAGACAAAGCTTTTTTTCTTCTTCTTTTTTTAGCAGAGCAAAAACATTTTCTGGGAATACTAATTGTGGCTATGGTCTGGTAAGTTTTCTGAGACACAGAGCTCTTTGGTTGTTTCCTAACAGGTAGAGAAAGCACTTACGTGTGAGAAATGGGAAAGAGAAAAGAGGAGAGGCACAACAAAAACAGAGAGTAAAAAAGGGAGGACACACAATATTTAAAACAAGAAATTTTTCACTCGGAAATATATTTTTGTCAACAATGTATGAAACATTCTTAAGTTTGGGCATTATTCCACATGGACAAAATAGAGTTTCAAAATTTTTGCAACAATAAAATTGTCTTTCTTTGGGCTATTCTACCACAGTGTTTTTTAAAGTGTCCTGAAAATCTGGACCACATACTTGGACCTCTGGTGCATCCATCGAAGCAGTCGGTTAACATCCATGGGCACCCCAAGGTCTCAGTGCCTTTATTGTTTCCTACTGATTTGTTGCCATAACCACAGAAATTACTTGGATGTCTGTATTCTATGAGATGTTGTCCGATATGTCAATTTTAAACACTGTGTCACAGTCTTCTTGTATTTGGTCTTACATGGGCACTTCCATTGTTACTTTAAGGAAAAAGAAATTTGACATCTTGTACAATCAGGAATCTTTACAGTCAGAGCCCCTTTGTAATTGCATTTTATTTCTTATGCAGTCTTATCACAACTATCAAAATACTCAGGTCTCTTCTTCTTTCACTCTCTGCAGCTACCCACAGTCAACATTCCAAAGAGTCTCTAAGTCATAACCTGGAGATTCCAGTTTAGCTAAACAGTAATGAATTTTTATTTGAGTTATAGTACTGTTGGTGGGTGAGTCTCTAAATGAGCCTTAGCACCAGGTAGTAGTTAATTAAGTGAATTGATTGTTCCTCAAAAGAAGTTGCATTATCTTAATACAAAATTATGTTAAAGGGGAAGGTAAATTTAGACAATTTGAACAAATTGTAATTATCTGCTGCTATATACCTCTGGGTATAAGGGAATGATTATTTTTAATGGCTTTTCTCCTTTTCAATGTTTATTTAGATATTATTTAGTCATCATTCCTCATAGCATACTGCAAATTATGTTCTTCCACAATGATGACATTATAATTAAGAAAAGAAGTCACATTCATATTATACTTTGTATATTTTGACAAAGCACAATTAAAAAACTTTCTGTGGGGAACAATAAAATAAATGAAAGAAAATGTCCCACCAAATATTTCCCTTTTGGTATCCCCTGTTAATATTTTTATGAGCCTCTTAAGCATATCTAAGAGAATTTTAATGCAGCAGGATATGTTATTAGGCTTGTATTTTTTTGCACAATATCATACATTTCAGTCTTTATCACAGTGGGAACAATAAAATAACAGACCGCAATGCATTAGCATCATAAAGAAAATGTAATAAATGGCTTTATAACTGTAGTAAAAGTTGCATGAGCACCAGCAGCTGTAACAGAGATGTTGCTACAGCAGCATTTTATGGCCTAATAGCACTCAGTGGGCTGATAATATTATGTGTGTGTGTGTAATGCCAGCAGTTTCCAAGGCCTAGATTTCAATTCAGATAAATAATTGAAAGCACTTTTAGACTTTTCCATAAAATGTTTAATAAGAGATCAAATCCTCCCTCCCTGTAGTGGAAAATTAAATAGTTTTTACAGGGATATTTTATGATGAAATTCTAACTATTATCTGTAGGAAGAAGGGGTGTTGGTTTTATTTTTTTTAAAAAAACATGGTTGTTAGAAATAAAATATGTTTGTAGCAGCTCTTGTTTTCTTTGTTTCTATATACTGGGAGTAGAGAATGGTATTTGTTTTTGCCCTGGGTTTCCATTTCCATATACGTGGAAGCAAAGACTATAATAATAAGATTTACTGAAATACTTTGAATATGATAGCAATCATGACACAATATGTCTGCATTCCTGGAATGAGAAAAGGACAAAAGGGCTGTAGAGAGTCAATCTTTGGAAAAGGAAGGAATTGATAATCATATAGTGTAAATGTGCAATTCACCTAGGGTTTTCTGCAGCTTTTTTTTTTTCAGAAAGAAGTGGTAACTATTTTCCTATCTCCTCTGAAGAGATGAAATGCAAAATGACTGCTAGATGAGTGGATGAAAATTTTATACAGCATGCAGTCTGCGAGACTGTGTTCCCGTTTCAGGTGCACACAATAAATAATATATCTTGCTTTCTTAATCACTGAGATATTCTTTGTGATAAAAAGGTGAATATCTATTACATTAGGTAGTTTAATGTGCAATTCAAGGGCCTTAAATAATCTGCTCCACTGTCCCAATCTCACAGTTATGGATACTTGCATAGTTACTAGTTCAAAATTGCTTGTTGTTTGTCAAAGTGTTTCTTCTTTGTCACACTTGTTTGCTTTCAGTATGCCTCAAAATATCTCTCAAATTGGACAAAATGAATGGGTGAATATTCTGAGAACTCATTCATTTCTCACTTGGAATCTCTTTTCTCCCTTCTCCCTGAAGCCTAGGGTGAGGGAAAATGATTTTTCCAGCTATTACTCTTTTGCCTTGCCCTCCATTCTCAGAGAAAGTTAAAAAGAACCTTTGTAGCATATAATAATGAAATTTTAAGCATAAAATTATGAAGGTCATTTTAAAATAATTTTGTATTTGGATGCTGGATTGGATAGAAAAAAAATGGGTAAAGGATAATGCCTTATGAAGTGGGGATTACAGAGAAAGAAAAATGAGATGACATTCAGAGGTAAAAGAGTAAGGAATTAAAATATACATGTTAAATTCTTTTTGGAATTATTACTTTAATGTCCTTCTGATTTCTTATATTATGAATGTTGTAATGGATCACCTAGATCCTCTGAAAGGACTTCTTTATTATTTTAAATCTAAATGAATTAATATAGTAATAAAAAAGGATGGAAAATACCTCTTTCTTAATTCATATATATGTAATAAAGAATCCACAGAATTCTTTTTGGATGGGTCTAATATAATTTTTGGTCGGATGAGGTAATTTCTTCATGCTAATCCAGGTAGGACTTGATCTCCTGAACATTCAAGTCAATTGAAAGATTTTTACTGAGAAATTCAAACCCCAAACTGAGACAAAACTTTAATAGGATATCTGCCTTCTTGATTTTCTCCTTGCAAAACTGTAAATGTTAACTTTGTGAGAAAAAAATAATCTCCCATGGTAGCTTTGTTACAGGGTGCAATAGCAACAACATTAAATGCACAATTAAGCTGTCATTTAGTTATTCTTAATAGATGCACATCTAAAGCTGACAGGATGTGTGAACAGTGCTTGGTGAGGCAAAAGAATAGGATTATTTTGCTACTTTTTTTTTTCTATTGCAAAGAATTTATTTCAGCTACCTGTCTAAATGGCTTTGTGTATCACTGGATTGGTTAAAGAGAGGAAAGAAATCCCTTCGTTTCACTGGGCTTTCATAAGAAGTTTAACTATTTCAAAAATCATTTGTTCTTTCTTTGTGCAGTCCAAAAACTAAACTAATGATCAGATTACTCTGCTACTATTATCCTCTCCTGGTACAGATGTCTTCTTCCCACTCATTGCTTTTTTAAACATATTTATGCTACCTCACGGATGAAGTCAATATCGATACTTACTTTTGCTACCAAGTGGAGGATTCTGCTCCAAGAAAGCAGCAGTCACTAACATTTCAAAATATTCCAAGGATTTATTGTGAGAAACTTCCTTATGAGACTAGCATTTGTTTGTTCTATAGAAAAGAATGTAGACTGCATGGTAAAGTGAACGTGCTAAACTGATGTATGCTCCAAGACAAGTTTATTATTTAACATGACTCATTATGACTTTTTACATGGTGTACAACAGGCACAGAAAGAAGAGACAAATGTGGCCTTTTGATTTCTATGATGGGAAGGCATCGTTTGATTCATATCAGTGCTACTGTACTGTAAGATCCTCAGTGTAGGAGAGAATAACACAAACCTATAATCTCTGTGGAGTGAGCTCTAAGAACTGAGCACTAACTGTTCGTATTTCTCCAACTAATTAAATTGGGTGAACACAGTTTTCACGAGCTGAAAGCAGATAGTTAGATTAAATTTTAGAACGTTTTAATTATAATGGTTGAAAGTATTTATAACAGAAGAGGTAAGAGGTGTGTTTTGCAGATTAAGGCTCTCAAGTTTTGTAATAAACATTGTATCGTCATTAAAAACTTAATCTTTGTTTAACAGTTAAGTGCGTAAATAGCATTAATTTAGTCAACTTGCTTCTCATTAAAGAAATACTCGTATGTTTTCTCAGAGAGCTATAAGATATACTAAGGACAGATGCGGTGAATCTGGACAATATATAATTAAAAAAAAAGAAAAAGAAAAAGAAAGATTTTGCTTTTGGGCACTTCTGTTTTGCACTACCTGGCTTATATTCAGTCTGTCTTCGAGTATAATGTGTGAACACAATGCTGTTGAGATATTTGCTTTTCTCAGAGATAGCTATTCATGTTCCATTTTCTTGGGCCATGCACAGCTTTTCATATTGCTGACTATTGGCAGTTTACTTAGGTAATTTCTTCGTAAGCACTCTCTTAATGAAGCAAAAATGAATGGACTTCTGCAATTTTGAACTTCCTTTGTAAGATAACAGAGAATAGTCTTGGACAAATCATCCTTCTGTTCCCAGAGAACTCCCATTCCATCAGTATGAAATTGATACCTGGCTTCACCTATTTTCATGCTGAAATTTATTTCCTTTTTCTGAACCTAGCTGTAAGCCCAAGTGTGGTTCCAGCAACTCACACCTTATGGGACTGGTCACCAAGAAGGTGGATTTGCATTCTCGGAAGAGTAGCTTTAAAAGCTGGGTAGCTGCTTGGGAAACAATAAACTAATTGTGTGAAGTGAATGAAGGACTCGCAGGAAGGATTTTGCCTCCCAAATGAGGTGTCTCTCTGAGCTCTGTCTTTCTCTCATACCTCCCAGGCCCCAGCCATGGCTTACAGATGGAAGCAAACCTTTAACTGTCAGCATGATATGAAGGAACACATTCACCTTTTAGAGTGATCTAATTAGAGCATCTGCTCTAACTTCTGATTTTCCTTCCAGATGTGGGTTTGGGTTTAGAAAGACCTCTGCCATTAATATCTTGGTTTCCTTAGAAACCATCTCAGATTAATTCTCCATTTATGTTTTATAAGAACAGGTGAAATCAGCTGAGGTGTTTTCCTGATAGGGCCTGGATAAAGTCTCTAAAGGTACTGGGGACAGAGCAGTCTTGATGGGAATCCTTAGGTCTAGTAAAGTAGTTTTGTTTTTCTGAGAAGACTTACCTTGATTACCTTTGGAGCATGATTTGCTATAAAACTCCTCTCCTTTACGTTTGTATTGTGTCTAAAAAGGCTGATGGTAACATAGATAACAGTAACAGTGTGTACATTCACATTTACTGTAGTAGTAGTAGTAGTAGTCTGGTAGTATATTACTACCATATTACTATATTACTACCATTACTACTATATTACTATCAGACCTAACGATGTTTTGAGAAGTCAGATTATTATAGTGTGTTTATATATATATATATATATAAAGTACATTATATATTGCTGTGTCTTTGTATTTTCTTTCTCCATTAATTCTTTTCATACAAAGCAAGCGTATTTGATATTTTTCTGCTGACATTTTCATACTTTAAAATGCCTACACATGTTATTATGTTGGCCCCATAGCAAATATACAATTAAAAACAGTTTCCTGTGTAGAAAAGTGAAGAAATCTGGAATGATTTTACATTTTCTTTTGTATACAGTGTACAGTATGTTTACATTAAATAAAAGTTGTGTTCAAATACACACAAAATACAGAATTAAGCTTATGTATTAAGAAGTTGTTTTGTCATTACCTAATTCTTTTACTACCTTCTCTACAATCTTAACTATATACATTTCTGGTCAATGAAACAAACTGATTTTTTTTTTGGTTTTGATTGAAAGACCTACTCCAGTAGAATGTTTGAGCATCCTTGTTCACATGGACCAAAGTTAAGATTAAAATGTGTGCATGCACACGTGATGTAGGATTTTTTGCAAACTAGAATTATTTATTATATATTTCTGTACTAAAGTTGTATTTTATGCTTGATTCCCAAATGCCATTATATGTGTTTTGTACTGTCTGGGGAAGACAGAACCAATACAAGAATATCTTGTTTCTCTCTCTCACTGCTGTTATTTCACCAGAGACCTGGCCAGAGAGTCCTTGCACCATTTGTCCTTATATCCAATTTAGCTGCCAGTTTAAAAAAGAAAACACTGCAAAGAGCAGTTTCTTCCCCTGTTCCATGCCCAAACTCACTACCGAGTACCAAGCAGTTATTTTAGAGGATCAGCTCTTACCATGCATATTGCATATATGAATTCAATATACAGTATTATGTATTAATGAAGAGTCAGGATAGCTTTTGTTAAGGGAAATTGTGCCTAGCAATTTATAACTTTGGTCTGCGCTCCTGCTGTAGAGGAAATAAGTATCTGAATAGAGCAGATTCACTTGATAATGTGTGCCTGAATTTCCAAAGGTCACAAGGTCACTTACCAAAAGGTCTAAAAGACACTAAGGTGGGCTAGAAGTAAGGGTTATTACTGAATAACTTGTTAAAGGGTAACAAAAGGCAGGAAACATTCGCTCAGCAGAGAAAGACTGTCGTTGGAGACTGACAGGGAACAGCGTTAGGGCTTGTGATGTTTGACATATTCGTAAATGATCTGGAAAAAGGAAGAAGTGACCAACTGTGCTGATGATAATAACCTGAGAAGAAAAGATCGAGTGGAATTGTTTATGTATTTCATGGTGCTGAGTGGCTAGGCAATAAAATGGCAGGTGACATTCAGTGCCCATAAATATAAATGAAATTCACAAGAGAAAAAATATTCAGGGATGGACTCTTGCACTCGGAAGCTACTTTTCAATATTTATATTTGATCGCTCTATGGAAAGATCAGTTCACTGCTCAATAATAGCTAACAGAGGAAGTTAGCATGTAGTTGGAGAATAGAAAATGTCATAAAGCTCGTAATACCATATATGATCTATGATTATTGTTGATCTGGGATTTTTGTTGCATGCTCACTGATAGAGGTTCTTGGACAATCAAAAATGCTTTGGTAGAACTAGAATAGATACTGAAGGGGTGATGAAGATGATGAAAGATATGGAGCAGCTTTGTAGAGGAATTTTAAGGCATCTTCAGTCTGGAAAATTTTCAGTCTGGAAATTTTCAGTCTGGAAAATAAATGACTCGAGACGTGTGACAGAGGTCTATACAATCATGAGCAATATTAGGAACAATTGTCTGCAGTAATATGAGAAAGAAGGGTATCGAGTGAAACTATCAGAAAATGAAAAAGTATTGCACATAGTACACAGTCAAACTGCAGTGAGTGCCAAGCTGTTATAAGTTTTGCAACACTTAGTCTCAGGCCACTCCAGATACTAAGAATATACATATGTTCAAAAACAGTGAGATAAGGTAATGGAAGGAAAATCATTTAAGACTCTTAAACAGAAGGGCATCACCTCTGGTTTAGCAAACACAGACTGCTGGAAGCTGGGAGGGCAAATCACTGTATATATTTCTTACATGTCTCTATTGGCCATCATCAGAGAAATGATCTTGGATGAGATGAATCTTTCATCTAAACACATATGCGTGTTTCTGTGTTCCGTCTGATGGTCTCACACTTACATTAATGTTACACTCTGTTATGTATTTCTTGGAGGCAATTTATCATTCTTTCCTGCTTTAAAAATTGAGCAATTTGTGTGAACCTACACAACATTTTTTTAAAGAGAATGTGGTAATTTCCATTTGTTTTGTCAGGTGTGTGTTTATTTTTCACATCAAAGATTTTGTTTTTATTCTAAAAGTATATTTTTCTCTATGATTACTATTCAGATAGATGCTAGTTTACCCTGGCAGTAAAAAAAAAAATGGTGCATTAAAATATCATCTATTTTGTCTAAAATCTGCTAAATTAATTGAGAACTACCATCATTGAAGCAGAAAATAAGGTTGGATTTGAGTAATGAATGATGCCTGGCTAATGATACTGAGGACCATTAGAGCAAGAGAGACACCGTTTTCTCCAGATAGGCTGATTGGGGAGGGGGGTAGAGTTGGCAGGAGGCTGTAAGACTAGTTAGTGAGTGAGAAGAATATGTTATTCTGTGCAGAGAGGATAAAATGGAGAAAGAAGTTAGAAAGGAAGAGAATCAAAGAAGGCCAAAGAGGCAGAAAATCATGAAGGAGAACAAAACAAGGATAAAAATGATAAGGCAACATGAATCATTGGCAAAGCTTTCTTACAGAAATTATTTTAGGTAAGAGGGGATCTGAGCTTTGCCAGCTTTGACTGCTCTTTCAGTTATGAGGCCTTTCCAAACCGCAAAAAAAAAGTATTATGTTAGCTGTTTTCTGTTTCTCAGTTTGGACAGGCATATCTGGAAGAATGTATGTTGACCCATTCTCCATTTTAGATACCGGTCTACATATCATAGCAACATCTCAAAATCATGGCTAAGCCCCTGGATTTATTTTCTTCTTTCTGACTCTCATCATATAGGACCAATTTGCTCTCAGTATCCATGCCATAAAACAAGTTAGCATCACTGACTTTTGTTTCAGACCTGATTCAATCACAGCTAAGAAATCTTTGACAGAATCTTTGGCCCGTATTCTTGCTTTTAGTTAGTTAAATATTTAAGTATTGAAAACACTCTTGAAAAGGTAATTAAGCTAGCATTAAGGATATTTCTTCTGATTTCTGTGTATTTTATGCTAAGAGTAAGTAATGAAGTTATTATCGAAAATACTTCTGTTTTGCCTCTGTGAGAATAATGAAAGTAAGGCAACTATCCATTCTTTAACCGACAGAAGCACTCAAGTGCTGGACCAACACTATGAAGAAGCAACTATTTTCTTCCTTATATGTAAAACAGACGAAAAAATTATATATCTACCATCATTTGCATTTTTTTTTTTGCATACTGCTTTACAGAGCTATTAGAAAGTAAGTAAAAGAACATACATTGGACATTTTCCTGAAGAAGAAAGCACTGATATCTGATGACCTGAAATGTACTTTGAGAGCCAATAGTCACCCACAAATAAGGATTGACAGAAGCTTAAATGCCTGAGAGAAGTGAGACCTGGCTTAAAGTGTATGGAGCATCTTCTCTTTCTAGGGTTATGTATCTATTTTTTTATATGTAGGGTTTTTATTTTTATGATCAGCTTTCAGCTTTCTTTCCTTGCTAGTGAGTTCCACAAAGTTATTAGATATGCATCTCTCTGACAATTCCTCATTAATTCCTGCCTACAGCAGAGACTGAGAAAGCATCCTTGAGTGTTTCTCATCGTAGCTTATAATATTGTATCATGAACAGGGTAGGAAGTGGTGAAAAACACTGTAATGACACTGAGTTATCATTCAGGACAAGAGTATATTACAGTTCAGGGAAAGCAACCTTGGGTGATAGGATGTCTGTTCTCTTTAAGTCTGAAATTAGCTGTTGTCAAAACTTAATAAAAAAAGCAAGAGGCAGAATCGGTTGTGCTTTGTAAGGTCCTCCTTATACCAAAAGCTCATTAAGCTAAAATGATAGCACCTGCAACTAGTTGAGTGCAATTTACTTTTTTTCTTAATGCACTCCTTGTTTAGTTTCAGTTTTATCCTAATTAAAATGTGGGCCGGTATCCATGAGCACAGGCTAGAGGGCTAGTGATGCAGAGCAATGAGCTGGAGGCCACTGATGTGTCGCATGAAGCTGGGGGCACTGGTATGAGACATAAGGAAGACAGTTTGATGGAGCAGGCTAAGAGGCTCCAGGGAATGATGATTTGCTAGAAAATGTTACTAAAGTACTGTAGTCTGAAAATTACTAGCGAAAGACAGATGGATGAGACAACTGATAAAGGACAGAAATCTGTGAAATGACTGGGTTGAGGGAGCTGGTAGCTCAGTCAGTCAGAAAAAAAAGGCAAATGGAATCACCAGCGTATGACACAGGTGAGCTTTCCAAAGGCTTGATTAGCAGAGCACAGCCATCTCTTTGCCCGAACAGGTCAGTCAAAGTAAACTTTGAAACCTAAATAGCATTCAGGTTAGCCAAGAGGTTAAAATCCACGTTCTGTGTCAGGTCAGAAATGATAGACCAGGGAGAAAAAATTACACTCTATATTCATAAGCAATTGCAGTGTGCTGATCTACGGCGACTCTGATTGTTGCAGTGGCAGACCTCACTTCATCACACACAAGTCACAGTGAGCAGTCACAGTGCGGACAGACCACGAACGTGTTTGAAGATACAGATTGAATCTGGGTGTCCATGTGGATTTGTATGTTATGTGGCACCTGACCCCTGTGGAGGTCATGCTGCTCCTCCAGAGTACACGGTGCCAAATGGCCTTCTGCCTTCAGCTCAGCATCCGTGCCAGGTAAGCAGCTCCACACGAGTGCAGCTATTCTGCAGCAAGAGCCTGGGCTCTGCTATTGACATAGAGCTTCACTTCCATGTGCCTCAGATATGTCTACCTTGTGCTGAAGCTCATGATGTAGATTGACTCACAAAAGAGTAATAACTGCATTTCAGTTACATTCTTTAAGATTTATTTTATCTTACCAGCCAAAAGCTGTATTCAGAATCATGTAAATTGGTAAGTGGTTAATATTAAATTCAGAATATTGGCACAGAGAGGTTCTTAAGTGACTGGGTATATGAGGTTTTTCTATTATCCTATTAATTTTCCTGTGCTTGTCCCATTATTAGAGTTTATGTCTGGAATTATATTGTTATGTCTTAGGAAAATAACCATTTGTATTCTCAGTTTGTGAATGTTTCACTGTAACTAATTTTTCTGTTCTTGCAACATTAGAAAATAATCATGTAAAAAAACAGATGAAATAAATGGATGAAAGCAATTTGGAATATGTAATATAACTTAATATTTGGCTTTTCTTTCCTATCCCTTTTTTCATAACTGTATCCCTGAAACACTTTTATAAAATCTACTCTGTCAAATTTTAGGTTTGGATTCTGGTATACTCTCTAATTTTTTGATTAGGTGGCCAAAAGTTCTAAATTGCTCAGAAAATAGTTCTTTGTCTGTAAGTGAATGAATGAATGTTAGTTGGGAGGTTAATATATTTGTGTAATATATGACCTCTCTTTCCCTCTAATGTGTGTATGTGTGTCTTTTTTAATACTTATATTTTATGGGTACATTGGGAAACGGATTAGCAGATAGAGATTCTCCTTGATTAACAGCGTTCTAGGAAAGGATTTGAAAGAGGACAAAATTGAATTAGGATCCAGACTTATAATTCAGTCCTATGATAATCTATAAAATAAGAAACACTATTAAATCAACTTGAAATGAAAAAGATTGTGGTTAGCAACCATCGCTCAGCACAGAAGCTGGGTGATCCTTGAACTAGCTGAATCAATCTAGACTGTCAAGGTCAATGAGTTCATACGCTAGGAAATATGAACATGTGTGTAGGAACCTGGCAATAAAGTGGGCCATGCCTGCCACCTTTTCCTAATAGGAGCTTTAGCTGGTTAAGGAGGGCAGCCCTTTTATCAAATTTATACTGGCATTTGAAGCAAATTGACTGACAGAAACGATCCAAAGAAGAACTGTGAAGTAGCAATGCTACTGTACAGTTGCACGCTATTAAGCTAAGAACAAAGATACCAAAGGAAATTTTTGTACCTGCCTACAGATGAAGATGTTTTAAACAGGTGCATTTTCCATGCTATTTTATTTTCAGACAAGTGAGGAATAAAGCTGACAAATAAAAACATGAAGTTGTACTCTTAAAAGAGTTTCCCAGCATGTGAATAGAAATATCCTTCTATTCACCCTTCAAGATTTCTGCATTTGTTTTTCTCCTGCAACTTTGAGTCTTTTTTGCCTTTCAGCCACAATCACTTCTGTCGCTCTTGTATCTATTTCACTAAATAGGATTTGCATAATGAACAATATTGCGGAGATTCAAAATATAAATTAGTTTTTTCTGACCTTACAGTAGAAGAAATTTGAGAGGATTTCATTTTTGTGGCTGGTAAACTCAGCAGGGGTGAAAGTTAAGCTGTGCAGAAAGCACAGCAATCATGCTTTTCATTAGGACCCACATATTTTCTCACTGATCACTCTCAGTGCATCATGCAGATGGAAGGTCTTTCTTAAATACTCATAGTAGTATTTTCCATATATAAACGTAATAATTTGCAGTTTTTTCAGTTACAGTATAAGATTTTAACACTGACTGCACCCACTTCTGTAGTCATACCAACCTGATTGGATGAAAATATATAGTGGTGATAATAAGCACTGAAGGAAGTTCTGTTAGTGCCTTTAAACAAAGAACACTCTGCTGCTCAGCTGAAATCCTGAATTACTGTATGATTATTTTAAACATGTTTGAAAGAAAAAAGATTGCTTTAAGGATAGTGACAAGGAGGTTCCAAACTTGCCGTTATGTAAAGAAAAGAAATTGAAATCTTTCCATCCTGAACAGCAGGAGCTGCCATCCATCGGAGTAGATGGTTTTCGTATCAGAACATGTTTATCTTCTGGACACATGACTACAAGGCCATAGCAGACACTGTGGGCTAAGATCTGTAGTGTGGCTTTTGGGAGAGGTTGGGGGTAGACACAGAGAGTACTTTTGAATTTAATAGTGCCTAAAAAAGGGAGCTGAAGCCTAAACCACCACCCCCCCCCCCAAAAAAAAAAAAAAACCAACAAAAACCCACCTCTTTTCCTATTGCATTCCTTTTTCAATTAGGAATTTTTTTTTGCATTCTTTGCCAGTAAACAGGAATGCATGAAAGATAAATGACTCCAATATTAACTTTTCATTCCTGAAGAAACATCTTGCAGGGCTCAGAGCTTTCGCTTTTTAATTTAAAAATGGTTAAACTAATTTAGGATCTTTATATTACCTCCTGTATAAATTAAACACAATAAACAGGAAGAAAAATGGTCATATCTCTTCTGAGGACTTTGGGTTGTCCTACAAGTCATGAGATTTATGGTTCAATGAAATTTGTAAACCTTTGAAAAATACAGCTCTATAATACACAGTATAGATGTATGTTGCAGGTTGGTAAAGCTAAAAAATCAGCAGAGTAAGCATCCTCATAGGTCTCGATTATCGAAACTAGTGATAACAAGTAAGCCTGCAAAAGTAGCATGACTAGTACTATAAGTGAAGCTGCCATACACCAGTCCTGCATCAGTCCATCACCAGCGAGGAGTTTGTCGGTCTGTGGCTCTTGGAGCCCTTCCCTGCTAAGGTACCAAGGGCACCTGCCTCACGCGGGCGTGCGGAGCGGCTGCTGCTCGGGAGGAGGGCTCTGCAGAGTCTGTCAGCGCGTGCCGGGATTCCGAGGTGAAAAAAGGTTACATGTTCCCCTCTGCTCTGAAAACAGAAAGGCAGCAGGTCATGAAACATTCTTCCAACAGCAATAACAGCTTTGATAGAGGATATTTCTTATGTTGATTGGACTGAACTATTTCTAGCTATTCCCTGATTTCTGGGAAATATAATTAACTATGTTATCGCTTAACGACCACAACTCTTAAGTTTTTTCTCTAACCTGTGGTCTTCAATGAGGCACTTATAAAAATATTCCTCCAGGACACTGTTGTGGCTGCTTTGGTTTACAGGACCTCGCACGACGTGCGGGTGGCTCTCAGGATGGGCAGCGCTCCCTGTAGCTCAAATACCAGTCAGAGCATTTGCTGGGACTGCACTAGAGCTCCAAATGGTGATGGTCGGCTTCTTCCAAGGCAGCTTGCTTAGTAATGAGCACACAAAATGAACAAAAGTGACCTCCTCTCTTCATGCTTACCATTCAATACCTATTTAATAGCAGTAGTTTTCTTTGCTCTTGTCAAAATGTGCAGTTGAAAACCCATTTCTCTGCTCCAACCATCTGGCAAACATTTCTAAATGATAATGGTATATACATATGCTTGAAAGTCCTTCACCAGCATAACGGATTCTGCCCATTCTGAACACTCAGTGTTTGAACTTTCTTTTTACCTGAACAACCTTTACAATCATTTCCATCAGAAAGCTGCTTTTTTTTTTTTTTTTTTCTCTCTGTGAGTTCTTTTGCTTCAGTTTTTATAGATAAATATTGAATGCTCTTAGGAAGGCTGAGAAAGAGCTTTGAGAAGTAATGGAAGAACTAGGCAGAAAAGAACTTTTAATTCTGTTGTATTAATGATGAATGTATTTTATGCAATATAACCACAAAATGAATATTTTTATTTGAAAAAAAGTTAAGGTATTGCAATAAACAATAAATGAGGCAAAGAAGTGGAGGACAGAAGAGACTACTGACAACATGAAAGAGGAAATAACATATGTCTCTATCAAATTTATGTATTGTGCTTTTAAAACATCCGTTCTAAATAGCATTATCATAAACATTTTTGAAAATTACCAATGCAGAGAGCTTCAGGGGCAGTGATATAATTTGCTGAATGCTGAAATAAAATTCTGAAAAGGATAAAAGTCGCTGACTGAAAAGTCAAAGATTTAAAAGTCAAATTTGTAGATAATAGATCTTACATGTGAAGGAAGACCTAGGTAATATTTGAAAGTGCACAAATCCTTCCTGTCCCTGGAAGGAATTGAGGTAGTCTGCTGAATATTTTCTGTTATTCAAAGAAATGTCAGGTAAACTATATTCTGGTAAGAAGATATGTCTGCAGTCAGCAGAAATTTTCTTTTCATACAGAAGAAAAGATGGGCTCACTAGATTATGGATGACTATGCTTGGGTAAGGTAGCTACACTGTCAAAAGCAGTTCAAACTATCAGTATTCTTTTTTCTGCTTTAATAAAATTTGAAGTACTATATAAAGGTGCTAGGAATATGAATATCTTTACCTCTGTTTAATCAGCTGATGTTTAAGATAAAGTTATTAAAACGACATATAAAGTAACTAATCATAAAAATTAACATAACAGATAGGAATTCCCTGTTCTCTCCCACAAACTAAAAAGATTTAAATGTTGTTCCTTTTATTAATAGAAACAGAAAGAAAGATAGAAGTTACACTGACTATTTAATGTTTTTGAAAAAAGGCCAAGAAAGTTTAAAATTACCCTAAAGAAAGCAAGGCTTAGCGCAAATAAAATAATTAAGCGCGCTCATTACTGATTTAGGGCCCATAATTAAGCTTATTTATATCTGACTTAAGGCTTGTAGTTAAGCATACTCATAACTGGCTTTTATTTCAGTGAAAATTGGATCAGACTGTTGGAAAACACTAATGGCTCTGTCACACCAGGGTGCTGAAGGGCTGGCTCCTAATTAAAAATTGCCTGTTTTTTAGGAGTGCCTGGGCTCTCTTCAGTGCTTCTCACCAGCAAGGCGCTCCAAGAAAATGCCCTGCGATAGCCGAGGATTCCTGAGCTATGAGGGAGCCTGCAGCAGGGGCAGCAAAGGGGCAGGAGCTGCTGAAATTAAATACTGAAAAGCTGGAGACACACACGGATTCACTAGTGAATCTTGCCCTAAAAACAAACAAACAAACAAACTTTAAGACCAACATTTTCAAGAGTGACCGGCTAGAGGAGCTAAGTAGGTAGCCAGTAGTAGCGAAGTGCAAGCATGAAAGGATATTTCTTGTACACGTTACCACTTTTTCCAAGGATAGCTACTACATTGCTGGTGTTCCGAGCTTGCCTCCATCTGATGCTTTGTAATCAGAATTTTTCTCAAATAATTTTTATGGATGTTTTACCAAATACAGGGAAAACACACTATAGCTGGCGCCAATTTTGTCCTTTACATAGTGGAATAGTTTCTTGTCTAGTAAAACAGCTCTGCCATATTTTAAAGAACCCTCCTGAGCATACTTTTGCCAAATATTTATTTCTGAAAAATGTAAAGACATCATCCATGCTGTTTAGTCCTTTATCTTTACTGCCTGTTTCAATCTGTATATATCCCCACTGATCACTCCTACTGCATCTGCTTTACTGAACTAAAATAATAATAAAAAATATCATACTAACTATTCATCTGCTCTCCTTTTATTTCCTCCTTCCTTCTTGAACAGAACGGCTAACTCTAACTAGTAAATTCAAATGTGCACTTTGTGGCTTGCTGCTGTGTGAACAGGGATGTTATTGACAACACTCCAAGGTGTAGAACATGTGTCTTGGAATTAAGATTACAATTGCTGAGGGAGCACACAAGGAGAAGGGATTTACAAAATGCTAGAGGCCTAATTAAGTGGAGGAGTATTTTGAAACTTCTCTGCTCCAAAATACATCAAAACATAAAATGATCTTCCCCAATGTTTGACGGAGCCATTTTCTTATCACATTTTCTGCAAATCCCATTCTTTATGCTCACACACAAAATCTTCAAATATGAGGTGAAATACAAATATGTAGTGCAAAATAAGGGTGAATTCTGTAGTGCAAGAGTTAAGAAAAAGGATGATCCAGGATTGCACTGAGGAATTGCACAGGCCTTTTCTGACATCCAAGATCTCAGAAGAGATGTGAAATCCCTTTTCCCCCCCTTTTTTGGGTGGAAACCTCTTAAAAATCTCTGTACAAGCAATGGCGCAAAAACAAAACAAAACAAACAAAAAGAAACATTTAGCTTGAGGGAAGTGACCGTGAGACTGGAGAAAAGTCTGGTCCAGAGGAGTAATCAGCAGACTTTAGAAAATCCCAAATGCTCTCTCCCCTAATGCATGCACAGAAACAAGCAATCAAACAAAAATGAGATTGTAAAGCTAATAAAATAAAACACACCAGCCTAGCTAGAACCATTTACAAATGGCCACTGAGAGTTAACGTATCATTTCTGAATGGCTACTGGCAAATATGTACCAATACTTGATCTCTCTTGGGAAGCTATTTAATTTATCTCCAAATCATTTGTCTATCTCCCAGGTGGCTGTTTATCTTGTATCGCTGTGTTTCTCTTATCACTGAAGGATTCCCCTCTTTTTTAACTAGATTTTTCCTATATTTACTCTCTCTTTGCAGATTGTTTATCTCCAGTTTTCTCAGTCTAGGGGAGCGTGTGCATAATTTGCTTGTCAATAATAAATAATGGACACTTTTTATTACATGCTACTAATGTTTCTGTGTAGGAGGACAGGAGGAAAACCTTACAAAACTACAGATGCTCTGAATGTGCATTAACAATTCTGGAGCCTGGTGCATACATAGATTTATTTGTGTTTTCATTCTGTACTGCCATATTTTCATTTTTTCTTTCTTTCCACATATCTATATGTGCATATATATAAAAATATATATTTTTTATGTTATATAATTTTCTATCAGTTCTAGTACTGTGTTAGGTGGTTTGATTTTTTTTCTGTCTAGATAAAAGGTTTTGATTATTTCACAAATGTCTAAAAGTTTTCCCCTTTTGGTAAACTTTTGAGGTAATGGCACTAAAACATGTTTCACTGAACTCATCCGTTTTTTTATACAATAGCTTTAATATTTTCTAGGTTTCCTGGGGAATACCTTGATGGCTACATTTAAAGATTTCTTAGCTTTTTGCATAGACATTACATTGATGAATGATATTCATAATGTGTTCAAAACGAGCACCGATTTATTTTCTGCTATCATTCTAGTCCGTGATCTCCAGGTTTATTTCAGAAATCAATAGTATTTTATTCACCCAATCTGTAGCCTTGTATTCTGTAGTATTGCATTTTTATTATTTCATTATTTTTATTTTTTATTATTTCAACCTGTGAGGTGTTGTCTATGATCTGCCTGTATATTACAGTTCTCTGTTGGCAATACCTTTCAGTTTCATTCTGCTGACAGATTTGGTTATTTTGTGGGAATAAAATCTATGTCTACATTTTATGGGAAAAATCTCAGATTTCTCTACCATATATGTGCTTCGAGTAGGGTGCTCCCAGATTATTTCTGTACCTATTCTAATTAGTGTCTGTGCCACTAGTCACAGCCAGTCAATGGCAGGTTGAAAACTTTTTCTATTCAAAGAAAACGCTGTGTTGAGCACATGATATAAATACCCAGGATCTTCAAGCTGGTATAAAATCCAGCCTATGAGATATATATTCATACACCATACACTGTGACCGAAATTGCTTTCAAAATCAAGGATAAAATAGGGCATGGCTGCCACAGTTAGAACAAAATTCACAGTTCAGCATAGGTACATTCCTTATTCAATGTCTTCCAGAATAGGCTCTGCACCTTGAAGTTTTCTTGTAAACATGGGCACCTCAGCCATCTATAATGGGAAGGGCTGAAATATTGAGGACGGTCAATGATGCCAACACTTCTGGTTCATATTTTGTCGGGAAACTTCTTAGAACTGAGTAATGTGGCGGATGTTCACTTTGTCCGGTACCTAAATTCCAACTTATTGCTGTTGCGCAATGTGAGCAACCAATTCTGGTTGAGTTTCAAAGTGGTCTTAGAGAATTGTCCCATTCAAAGCCAAACAGTAATTTGTCATAGGTGACTTTAGCACTTGCACCAGCAGCTCGGGTTCATTTGTGTGATTGAACAATTAAGATCCAGATCAGTCATTTTCTCCTATAATATGGAGAGTCCTGCTTGGGATGGTGCCTCTCCAGGGCTCACATTTCCTTTGCTTATTGTTCTGTAATGTTTGTGAAGACAGTAGTGACAGAGACTGGAACAAAGGAGCCATTTCAGTTCCCACAATTCTTTTGTGATCTTGGCTAGTACATACAATGGAGATAATGGTATTTCATATGTCAGGGATACTGTTGGGATAATTGCATTCCCGTGAATGTGAGAAAAGAGGAAAAATATAAATTGCCGTATGTTCTAGCATTTTTTTATCTTCAGTCTTTGAGCAGTGGGAGAGACCTGAAACACATTTTAATTAGTTGTTCCTAGATACAAGTCCAAACTTTGCTTTAGATTGCAGGTTCAAATTGATTATACGCAGGTTGAACAGAGACCTGTGGTGGTGATATGTGGATCTTCCCCTGACTGCTGCCCAAAGAATGGCATATAACCATTTCACAGAATCAAGCATTTGTAATAATAAAGACTACAGAGAGGCTGCAGTAAGACATTTCTGTAAGTAGAACTGTATGTCAATGTGCTGTTCTTCTGCTTACTTTGGAGAAAGATTATATTCAGTGGAAGATCCCCTGGGGAGGCTGCAGCACCTGCTCCATTCTGACATTAGATACAAAAAGCTAAGCTGGTCCCATTAATATATTTCCTTTCACTTGGATCTTCTCTCACCCAGGCCTGCTTGCGGCTGTAAGCATAATTTGCAGTTGGTTTTGGCTGCCTTTTACATATGGTGTATATTTGGGAAGTAACTTTGTATTTCTGAGATCACTATTTTCATGTGCACATCTCATCTGTAGACTTTTTATGAAACCAAAAATAAATAAGCAAATACTCTTAAAAATAAATACATGTATTGGTGCAAAAGAGTCATACTTCTGGCAGTATCAAAATTAATTAGTAGCATAAGCAAGTACATGAAAGATGCTGCTGCTTAGCAAGGCACGATAGCTGATAAGATTTCAGCAATTAAGCAACAGGTATGTGATAGAAGTCCCAGAGATCTGTCAAGCTTTCATAAATTAAAATATTGCTCAGCCTTCAGTGTTCTTGAAATGCACAGTTTAGAGATTTCTGTTGTCTGGTGCACTAAAATAAGCTCTGAGCTAACTCTGAGGCATGAGTACTTTTCCAGTCTCTTGTATCGTATCTTCTTCAGTGATTAGAGACAAGGGGAGAATAACAATTTCAAGAGAAGTCATTTACAGTAATAGCCAAATCATGGACACAAATGTTTACATTTGTTAAGCTCCTGCATATCTGGCTGCAGGATTGAAAATGCATCTTCAGGCATGAATTGTTCTTTGTCCGAAATCTAACACATTACAGTTTCTTAATAGTGGTTTGTTTTCCTGTTCTGACAGCCTGAGCTCTATTAATAATCCGTGCTCATACAGCCACAGGCAAACCAGGAAAGTAAGTGATGTGGTGGCACAGTAGAAACAAGGGCTTTTAATCACACCAACAGTGTTGTCTGGAGGGAAAAAGAGAAAGCCGCTGCTAGATGTGCAGAGGAAGTGGAGGGAGACTGGAGCAAGCCCATGGAGGGTTTTATAATCAAGAAGTTCATTTTGCACTGGGTTCGGAAATTAATGAGGAGCCAGTGGAGTTGTCTGACAATGGGGGTGATATGAGTTAGTGTCCAGGGATCATAGGAGATATTCTGAGCCCAGACATATCGAATTGTTCATTGTTTTCTCCCACTAACCACTCTTATAATTCCAGCACTTCATCATGAAGAATAATCAAGTCCTCTCTCCCAGACTTCAGACAGCCTTGCCTTTCTCAGCTGGCTGATCATGCCTCACATAATATGACTCATCTCATCCCCCAGACATACAGACCTGTTGGTCCCACTCTCCCTCTGTACCCTTCTTCGTTTTACTTTTCCTTTTCTGCTTCATATTCCTGAACAATTACAGTAATCACGTCTTGCATGGCTTGTGTGAAAGTGAAGGCCTGGCTTACAGAAATAAAAGCAGAAAGAAATTCAGAAAGCCTCACAGCTGCTATTTCTTAGGCTATTCCTGTCCTCATTCCCTTTTACACTTTGTGGTATGCTGCTTCATATATCACTTTCCAGGTGGAAGTCTTAAAGCTCAAATATCAGTATATTACAGATTTCGCTAATCAGGCTTTAACTCGTGACCTTTTGTGCCTTTTGCAGATTGCCTTTCCAAGACACATGCCCGGTCATGAGCAGACCCATTGACTTCACCAAAATTCTGCCTCATGCAATCAGAGCAGTTTTCTTTGCAGTGAGAGTTTTGATCTCCTTCACTTACTTTAAATTTTTAGCATTAAAAAATTAGTCTATAATAAGTACAGAATTGTACTTATCAGCTGGGAGTGCTGCCTGATTGCAAGAGTCAGTTATGTAAAAGCATTTAACGCTGACTGTGGAGAGGGGAGATGTAAGTGTGTAATAGCCACCATGGAGAATAACTGAAAATAGCTCGGAACAAGTAACTTTGAAATTTACTTCTCTGAATCTAATTATTCTCATAGAAAACAATCAGATGGAAGATGTTCACAAATTTGGGTAATTATTTGTTCCTTTTCCCCAAGATGAAAGAAAAGTGAGATGAACACGTCATGATATTTCAAAAGAGGTAGTAGCATACAAGTAAAACGGATTTAACAATAGAAGCAGAAGTGCACCTATTTGGAGTTAAGGGAAAAAAAAGTATTGTGGCCCCACTGGGCTTTAAAAATCATAAATCTTCGGCACAAGGAAGGGCTTTTTTAAATTAAATTTTCTTTGCAACCTAAGGCTTTTTTGATTTATACTGTCTAGCCCCAAGCAAGGGTCTTAATTATTTTTGATTTATTTCCTTCATTCCTGAGAAAGGTCCTTCAGTTTTTCTTTATTATTATTATTTCAAACTTTCTTCTTCTCTAGGCATATCTATAGCTCTTATTTTTACTACTAACTTTTCAGGTTTTCTTTCCTTCTGATGTAAGATCCATAGGCTAAAGCTTTCAAATCTTATTCAAACACATTTCACCTCCCTCCAGTGGAAGTCTGACCACAAATGTAATGCAAGATTTGAGCCTTTTTCCTTTAAATTCAGTTTGTTTGTTTCTGTGTTTGTTTTTCCCTAGAGCTTCTGTTATATTACTCTCATCCCCATCATTTACAGAAAAATTCATCCTTTCATTAACATGGTCTCTTTTTCCTCTCAATTGCAATTTAGTAAAGTACTATATGAGCTTTCCTGTATTTTCCCTTAGTGATAAAATGGACTTTTACCAAGTCTTTTCTTCATTAGGAATAATTATTTTCCTTCTATTATGTGTATGAATTATGATTAATTAATTATTTTTTAATGGAGCCTGTGTCACCTTATTCTAAAGATCTCCACGGGCAGAAAGGACATCTTGTAAGAGAGAAAACCTTGTCACAAGCCCTGTGCTTCCTCTGGACCTCTGTGTGGGAATGACTGCCTAGATAGTTATGAAAACAAAAATATCTGGTTTTGCCTGTCATTAGACCACAAATTGAAATACGTTCTGCTACACCCTGAATTGGGTAGAAGCTTGATTAGGGACTCTGTACCTGGTAATGTAGCCTCAGATTAGGAAAAAAAAAAAAAGGGAAAAAAAAAGAAGAGGAAAAAAACAGTTGCTATTGTTGTTTGTTTTGCAGAGCTACATTAGAGAGTTGAGACCCACAGCACGTTGGTTAGCTCCTTGATAAAACTTTTTTTTTATATAGAATATTAACTGCAGCTGAAAATCATCCAACTGAGCAGTCGCTTTCTCTCCAAATCAGTGGACAAAAGAGTGTGAGAACATATGATTTCATAGGATTGGTACATAGAGTAAGTAATACACACACACAGGCCAAGTCCCACCACAGAATTTGACCTATTACAGACAGTAGGAATATACATGTCTAGTAAGATTTTTTTTTAAATGCAAATTGATTTAACTCTATCCATAACAACCTGTGGACATAGTCAGTTAAGTACTTTGTGTGCATCAAGCACTGGAATCTGCTTTTCCTTTCATGGGAAATTCAGGGGTAGCATTTTTTAATTGGATCCAAAAAAAGTTATCATTGCTTCATGTGGGATCAAGGCTTTCCTCTGACACAAATAGCTATTTGTTTTTTATATTAACATTTTGAATGTTCCAAAATATATTTTTATACAAAAGATCCATTTTTTATTGAAAAAATGCCCAGGAATGAAAACATAAGCCCTTTCATTAAAAAGAAATATGTTTATGTACTATGGAAACACTATTTTTCATGAATAAGGCTTTTAAAAAATGTCTAAATCAGCACATATCCCTTAAAACTTTTAGATAAGAAAATAATTTTTATTCATAAACTATTGCAACAAAAAAAATCTGACCTGTTCTACTTATAAATAGATATATTCAAGACAATTTTTAGCAGTCATTGTATTTTTAAAGGCTAAAGTAAGTATTTTTCGAATCAGAAGACTAGCAAACACGTTTCAGTTCCCACTGAATGTAAGGAACTCAATTATGGTCTGATCCAGCAGGACAAAACATCCCCTGCCTTTGCTGAAGATTACTAGTACCTAGTACTAATACATGGCTAAGGTCACTACCCATTTACTTGTCTTCACAAGAAATCAGAGACAATTTTTTGTAGAGTATAAAGGCCCCCAAAACAAACCAACAAGGGCAGGAGAAGTAAATACAGGAGCTAGTTAACAAAGGAGAAGAAAGACAACTTTCTACCATGTTTTCACAGTGACTGAAAATATATTGAGAATTTCAGGCCCAGTGCCTGAGGTTAAATTCAGGCTCTTTGAAACTGTGTTTAAGCATGGTTTGATGAATGTTGTTCAAGAGAAAAGGTCATAGGTTTGTATGCTGTAATACTAGCTACAAGTCAAGACAGCAAAAGGGAAGCACGAAGACACCTGAGACTACTGTAATAATTCAACCGGTGCAGGAACATGACAAGTGTATATCATGACAAAATGGAAGGAGAGCCCTGGAACAGGCTGCCCAGAGAGGTTGTGGAGTCTCCTTCTCTGGAGATCTTCAAAACTCGCCTGGATGCCACCCTGTGCCATGTGCTCTAGGTGACCCTGCATGTGCAGGGGGGTTGGACTAGATGGTCTCTAGAGGTCCCTTCCAATCTTAACCATTCTGTGATTCTGTAAGGAATTTGATTTTTGATACAATATTTTTTTTCTCTCTGAAAAGTTTAGGAAAGTCATCTTTGTACTATGAGAATTACAAGGGGACAAATACGTCCCAATACAAAGCAAGGAAAAGCTAGAGAATAGTATGTGATTTGCTGTGTAAGGTGCATAGACATAGACCAGCAGTTTGTGCCCACAGCTTTGGTGGTTCGATATCCATTAAGAACTAAATAATTAGCTAGCACAAATCAGCACAAATTTATCAGTAGAACAGAATTATCAGAGACCCATTGCGTGGAAATATGTGTAGTCCTGAAGGTAAACCAAAAAAAAGTCAAGGGCTGTGCAAGTGTGTTTGCTCTAAATGTTATGGGAAAGGCTCCTTCATGCGAAGTTGGGGTTAATTCAGGAAATAGCTTTGTCGATTGTATACTTTTTTTTGTCACTCTAATAAATAGGGATTTAGTGATCAAAAATGGAAGAGGACTTTCTGTCCAGCTTTCTGCAAATTTGAATTTAGCCCTTTGTGTTTCCACAGTGAGGAAGGAGTGAATTAAGTGCTACATGTGTCTAGGGTAAGAGATGCCATGGCCTTTAAAAAAGACCATGAATAGACTGGAGAATGCACAGTGCTTGCATGTAAATACATATGAATGAAGCACTGAAGTGAAAGCTAGGCAGTTTAGTAGGGAAATAAACTGCTTTACACAAAAGGAGTTATGTTAGCGTGCGATAGACTTACAGCCAGGATCCCTACCAGTCTAGCTCCTAGTGCAAAACTATCTTATTCTACTCCTAGGATCAAGTGGCACACAGGGCATAGGGAATATCAGAAGTAAAAATAGAAATTAATAAACCAGAAAGGAAGGGTTTGAGCGACCTGGAAAAAGGTTGTCTCTTTTTCATTTCATGACTCCCCATACATGCTGTAAACACAAAATCCACGACCAGACAAATTCTTATGCAAATAAAATACAATTGACAGGTAGGTAAGGTCATGTTAACAACAACTGGATATTGAATGGAGTGGCAGATTTGGTTAGAATTCAGGAAAAAAAAAAAAGAAGAAGGATAATCTGTAAAACAGAAGATTAGAGGACCTCTGAGCTCACCCTTAGTTTGTATTGCCAAGCATACGTAATACATCCCATGCAGAATGGTAAGAATTAAAATTAAAAATGTATTGGCTAAGGCACTAATGCTTGTGGCTAAAGAACACACACATACAAAAACTAGCCACAACTAGCTACAAGTGAATGAGCTCATGTTTTATAGGCAGAAACATATCAGCCGCTGACTATGCATGCCTATGTTGCAGTTACACATTTAAGGTTGCACACAACCAAAGACAGAGTCCTGTCAGACCTACAGAGCTATCACCAATTAATTATCTTTGGCCTCATCTCATTACAATTCAAAATGTAAAACCATGCCTTGATACAACTGGGAATGAATGTAGTGTTGCACCTTGTGAAGAAACGGACTCAGTCTGGGGTGCAGAGTGAGACAACTTTATTTCCAAACCGACTTCTTTTTATACTTTCTTAACACAAGTGTTGCAAAGCGCACAACCAATCAGCATCTGGCCACCTGCGCGGTTGTCTGGCTTTGTTTCTTTTCTTCTGGCAAGACACGTCGCACACGAGGCAGGGGGAGGTGTTCCTCAGTCCTCGTCTTTCTCGGCTCTGTCCCCCATCTGCTGCAAAGACTGACACCCTTGTGGTTAACTATCTGCTAACAAGGTACTATTGTCTTTGAACAAGCCTCCACATCTCACCCTTCTTTATTTGTTTTTGTTTGAACAGCCATGACTTAATTAAATGATCTATCCTTAAACACATAACAAGAAACAAAGCAGGCACACTAACAATAAACGAAATATGCCAAACATCAACAGGCTGTCCTACTAGACAGGTTACAAACGGATTTACTGGACTAGATAGTTCTCCTTTGAAATCTGCGTTGATAACTGCAGGTAACACAAACAGCCCTTGTCTCGTTGTTGAAAATCGCCCAATCAATAGTGCTGCCATTCCTCGCCCCAGGGGGCCGTGGACACCAGTTGGAATTAGCACAACTGATGTATCAGTAATTAGCACTTCTATTGTGGTGGCCAGGTCCACCCCGGCGCTGCCGCTTGTGCTGGCGCACAAGCGGCGGCTGCTTCCCGGTGAGGCCGCTCTGAGGGGTGATTTGCTGTCATGGCGCGACCCCCCGCCGCGCTCCGCTTGAAGTTTCCCGAAGGGGCTAGCGGTCGACCTTCCTTATCAAATTTTGATCGACACTGATTAGCATAGTGTTGTCCTTTGTGGCAGCGCGGACATAGTCCAGGCGCTCCTTTGTTTGCTTGTGTTTTCGGACAGTATTTACGAATATGCCCAAATTGGCCACAAGCAAAACATGGCCTTTTCATAGACATTGTTGCAAATGTTTCGGCCATCAGTGAATATTCATACTGTTTGGTACCGACATTAATACATGCTTTTAGCATGTCATCAATAGTAGGATCCTTTAGTGGCCGCAAAACTCTCTGGCAATCAGGGTTAGCATTCTCAACTGCTAGTTGCTTAAAAATGTAGCTTCGTGCTTGTTCATTATCAATTTGTTTCTCCAGAGCCTCATTAAGCCGATCCAAAAACTTCATATATGGCTCATTCGCATCTTGTCTTATGCTAACAAAAGGTTGTCTTTGTTTACCACTCTCCGGAACGGCCTTAAGGGCGCGGAGAGCAAGTGCCTTAACTTGTTGCAAGCCCTCAGGGGGGATTTCTGCTTGTGCTGTTGCAGCACTGTGATCGCCCTCCCCCATTAGCACGTCCACAGTAACAGCCCGTAAAGGACCTTTTTTCGACAGCCGCTGGTTTTCCTCCCCCTGAGCTCGAGCAAGCTCTCTCATTTTCGATTCCCACATCGTGTATTGCATATCAGTCATAATGAGGCGAAACAAAGTTTTAAAATCATGGGGAGTAAAAACCGAAGAATCACAAAGAGATTGTATAAGGTGGGTGGTATATGGTGCGCCAAGGCCATGATCTGTCACCGTACGTCGCACGTCCTTAATAAGATTATACGACAAACCTTCCCAACGCGGATTCTGGTCTGGTGCACAGATAACGGGAAAGGCTTTCAGCATGCCCACATCCCCCGCCTGTTTTGCTCCTCGTTTTACTGAGGCCCATTTATCGTGAGGATCCGGGGGGTATAGGTCTGGCTCCTTTCCAGGGTCAATAGGACCCGGACCAAAAGGATCATCGTCCTGTTCATCAGGTGGCAGTACCGCAAAGGCTTTTGCAGCACGTTTTCTTTTCTGATTCTCATCAGGACACGATTGAGGTAAAGGAGGCGCGGAGGGGATGGCAGGGGCCCCGATCCCGTCATTTATGTTCGACTGCAACCCACTATGAGATTTCAATATTTCGAGTACAACTCGCCATTGTGGCAACAGGTTAGCAGCAGCCTTATCACCGCGCGTGGCACTATCCCACAGTCGGACCCCAATTTGGTCCCATCTTTCCAGATTAAAAACATTCTTACTATTCACCGAAGGATCGTCTTTAGAAGCCCATGCAAGAACCTTTTGCAGCTCTTCTTCACCTAATTTTTTTCTTTGCGGTTTCAAGTTTTTAGGAGAAGCTTCTAAATCGTCCTTTTGTTCCTTCATTAGGTATGAACCCATAGTTCCCAGCCGCTTACCTCTTTCCTTTCAAGAGGCTTTTAGTGTGCACACAAAGTAAGCTTCCTTTCAGCTTGATCCTTACGCTTCCTTTCAGCGTGATTCCCGGGAGTTCAGCTGGGCGGTGCAACCGGAGAGACAGCTAGTCTTCGTGCCCCACGTTGGGCGCCATTTGTTGCACCTTGTGAAGAAACGGACTCAGTCTGGGGTGCAGAGTGAGACAACTTTATTTCCAAACCGACTTCTTTTTATACTTTCTTAACACAAGTGTTGCAAAGCGCACAACCAATCAGCATCTGGCCACCTGCGCGGTTGTCTGGCTTTGTTTCTTTTCTTCTGGCAAGACACGTCGCACACGAGGCAGGGGGAGGTGTTCCTCAGTCCTCGTCTTTCTCGGCTCTGTCCCCCATCTGCTGCAAAGACTGACACCCTTGTGGTTAACTATCTGCTAACAAGGTACTATTGTCTTTGAACAAGCCTCCACAATGTAGGTCCCTAAATTTCCCTCAAACCACAACAGTAATATTGACACTTGACGATGTGGTGAAAAACCTGAATTTGATGAAGTTTCAGTGAGATGGTTATTAATTGAGAAGAGCGAAATGGATCCAGAGAGTGCAAAACAATCCCATTGCTATGTTTGGAAGCAAGAGCAAGCTGACTTTCACCAAAAGAGTCCACTACATTTGTTGTGCCCCAGCACTTCACTAAAAGATACCGATGGTAGAATGAACCATGCTCTCATTATATACTCACAGTTAACTTAATTTTCAAAACACCGATTTTACTGTATTAAAATTATATGTCTCATTGCACTTTACCATACTGAAGCTGAACACTGTCTACATGGTAGCAGAAAGTTGTTCAGTTCTCATCAAGTTGTCTGTCTCCTTTTTGCATTTCTTGCAATATTCATTTTTATAAGCTACTGTAACATTTATGAATATTTCCTTTGCTTCCCATAGATACATTAGTAACTTTTTAAGTCTGAATACTAAGAGAGTATCAAGACATTGCAGCATAAGTGTAACTATCTGAATAGGCTCGTTTGGCTGAGTAAGTTTTGTCTTGACTATATAATTCTGATTTAAGAACTGGATTAAATAAAATTATACTTGTCTTGATAACTTGTATTCAGAACACTGAATTACATATCCTCAGATGCAGACGAGTATAAATAAATTGAAAACTATCAACTCCCTTTGCCTAAGTATCCATCATAAATTTCTACTAAGTAGTCATCTTTATACTCACACTGGGAATCAAACTAAAATGCTCTTCTGGAGAGCCATGAGAAAGTTTGCTCATGTTGGGCAACTGAGTGGCATATCTTTATCATTAGACTAGGTTTTTGTCCCTCAGTTACTATATTTCTAAAAGAATTTTGGAAAGCTGCTTCAAATATTAGGCTGTGTATTTGACCTTTTTAAAGTCTTTTTGGTGACCTAATAGACTTTCCTCCAGAAGTAGTCTTTAGCCTTGGGCAAAAAGCAACTTTAACCTTACAGATAGATTCATTACAAAAGATACTTATATTTTTTATATCAAAACTATAAAAAAAACAATTCTAAGTGGTAAGACTTCCTGAATTGTCATTTTGGAGATATTTATTTTGCCTCATAAAGGTTTATATTTCACCTTCTCTTGAAGGAATGCAAAAGGTTTACACTTTTTTATCATTCCTTTAACCTTTAGATGTTTTGTGATTATTGTCAATATTTATCTTCTTTTGCCAAAAGCAGATAAAAAATCTAATTTCTTTATCTACCTTTCTCTCCATCATCTTTTTTTCCTATAGTCATGAGAATTACTCTCCTATCAGGTACTGGTGGCACATGTTCTTTTGTAAAGGTAATAATTAGTTTTTTATTATTAGCCTGATTTTGACCTATTTATTCTGCTTAAACTCTGTAAGGCAAAACCTGTCTGTCCATGGCTCTTGCCAAGGGGGAATTCTGCAAAAGCTATAAGTTAATTGGGCTAAACTTTTTGGAGGAAATAAAAGAAGAAAGGGAAAAGAAGAAAGGAAAGCAACAATCTCATATGGTTTGAAAAGTCTTCTTTTATGTTGTGTTGTATCCTTTGACATTTGTATAGGAGTTTGAGGGCAGAGTTCTCACTGCTGTAAAATCCCAGCACTTGAAATTTAAAGCAAACGGTGTTTTGGAGACAATCTCCTCAAGCCCCCGATGGGGAGCTAAGAGGATATTAGTAACATGATCCTATGGCAGACTGTACAATAACATAAATATTTGATTGAGAAAAAGTATCTCTATGCAAAAGGCACGCTCCTTTTTTTTTTTTTAAAAAAAGGACTCTCACTTAAAGTAAAAGCACTAAAGTCTTTGAACTTTGCAATTGTTGTTAATTTTTATGTGCTACTTAAAGAGTCCTTTTAGAATTCATACTTTACATATGAGAGTAAACAATTTATTCAAAAAAGAGAGGAAGTCACAGCACTGAGAATTCATCATTCCCCAAATAACTTAACTCTAACCTCAATTCAATATGTTTCTTTTAATTATTGATCAACTAGCCTTTTATACGCAGCTGGAATAATGCCTCTCACCGTGTGCGGTGCCTACAAACCTCCAGATCCCCCAAAATCCATATATATTATCTGCAAGGCACTAATTTGATGGGCAACAGCAAAAGGAGGTTTCTCTCAGCAACTCCACATTAATCTGTCAAATATTAATCACTGGAAAAGAACTGACACCTCTCTTTTTTTTTTTTCTTCCTTTAGAAAAAAAGGGCTGCGTCCGTTCTGCCATTCAGCCCACCTGCTCATTCATTCCTGAGCACAACAGCATTTGCAATGCCCAGCAGTACGTAAAGCAATATGGAAAGATCTCAGCCCATGTCTGAGTGAACTCTTGCAGGAATCAGAAACTACCCTATATAGACCAGCTTTATACCCACGTACCTGTCGTCATGGCTACACAGATGGGCTCCATCCTGACTTTTCCCTGGACTTACTGTATGGATGTTGGAGACCCAGAGAGACTTTCAAGCCTCACTTGACAAACACTCCTGCAATTGTAAAGGATTCGTCTAAAGAATAACTCCTCTAAAGAGTAGGTGGGCTGTAATCCACCTCCTTCATCCTTTAAAATATTTATAGATAACAGAGTGCAGCTCAACATAAATAAAAGAAGTCTGTATATGCTGCATTTTCAGAGCCGAAATAATATTTTGCTGCAAGAGAAATCAAAATAAGGTAGCTAAACAAAGTAGCATAAACAGAAAACAGGACTGAAAAACTGTGAATGATTCATTTTGCCAAACATTTTAAGCAATCTGATGTTTCTGAAGAAGCCAGGAGAAGAATAATACATGTGGTAGCATGTAGCAAATGAAAATGAATGAATATTTGTGTTCCTCGCCCTTGAGAAACATGTGCTTTGTAGAAGACCCTGGCCCTCAGTTTAAGGTACATCATTGGTGTTCAAAAACAGATTATGTGACTTCTGAGAGAGGTGTTATGTTCTGCAGATTGAGACATTAAGCAGGACTTTAACGCATGGTTATCTCTCACCAGACCACCAGGCAGTGATTGAATTGTTTGCTCGACTTTCTGTATAGCTGCTGCCGAAAATATTGAAATAATTTTGCACTTTATATGTCTGCAGGTTAATGATCTTAAATAGCCTTTGAAAATAAACCTGTCTGGTATAAGAATATTTCTTAAACTCTAAATCTAGCCAGCAATTGTGACTTACTATTTATGGGATGGATTCCCACAGTTCTCCTATTTTTACAGTTGATTCCAGTTGCATTTCACCATTTGTTGACCAGACTTGACCCAAAGGGACTGACCATTGTTTGCTATTTTTCTTCTCAGAACAAGTAACTAGAGGTGAGGATAGTAACCTGCCACCTCATAAGCACAAGAAGCACATAATCTTAAAGCTAGAAACAAACTGCACTAATAAAGGAAAAAGAAAGATTAAAAAAAAAAAAAAAAAAAGAAGCTACATGCACATCTACCTTATGTCTTACTAAACACTGCACTCAAAAGTCAGGATAGTCCTACAGACCCTGCAGGAGGGAGTCTGTGCGCAAACTCTCGCTCGCGAGAGAAACTGCCTGATAACAGCACTGCATAGGAAGAGACTTAAATATTGATGGGATCATGTCGATCTGACTCCCAATCTTGGCAAACAACTCTTAAAAACAAAGGTTGCAAGCCAAGAGCTTGTTTCTTTACAACCTAGACTTACGAAGTTGGTTGATTTCTGGAGCTGATCTTACTGATAGTTTCCCTACCACATTACTGTAGCCCCATATGAACTTTACAGTAGCTTTCTCAAGTGTGATTCCTTACAGCATTAGTTTTTAATTATAGATCAACTCAAAAATCTTTGTTCCTGACATCACATGAAAATAGGCACAAAATCCTGTGCCTGCTGAAGGCCAAGTGAGAGTGAGTACTCTGTAAATTGCTAATGTTACAGGAAAGATACCTAAACATTTTTCAAAATACAAAACCAAATGAAAACACCTATGCTACATAAACAAGTACACAAACCTCCCAAAACCAGCAAAACAGAATTTTGTAGACTGAAGCTATCAATGTCAGTATAGATCAAGTAATAATGTGAAATAATTTAAACACTACAGTTTCACTACAAGACAGACGAGAATGCTCTCAGTTAAAACGTTAGTAAGAATATGCTCTTATCTTGTGAACTGAGTGAGAATATTTTATTTTTACCTCTGTCATTCAGACTTTAGGCAACAGATTAATATGGGATGATGTCTGAGTAAAAAGTACAATGTTGAGTAATAGAAGGTCACCATAGAACAGTGAACTCCAGATCCTCTGTTTTCAACATCATCTTTGTGTCAAATTAGTCTTTTAGCTTATTTTGAATGTTTACAGCAGCTTTTATGCACTATCTGCAGGCTATTTTAAAATATATTATTGTGACCCTGGTAACCTTCAGATGATTATTGTCCTTTGGGTTGCACATTTATTTCCTATGTCTTTTTGAACATTTCCCATCTCTTTTCTTTTAACTTTATATTTTCTGTTTTCTGAAATATTTGTCACAATTTTTCAGTTGAAGGGTTTCCATCTGATGCCTGCTGCAACAATATTTACTCAAGCAGCTCCCAAAGGTAATCCAGCATCTGTAATCTGGTTGGTCAGAGTTCTGATATTGGTCAGAATTTTGGATCAGGTCTTTTCTAAACTGAAGATTATGTATTCTTAGAAATAGAAATTCAAATCAAGGTGAAATCCTTAGTTAAATATATTCCAAATTTATGCTTATATATTTTTGTGGACATATCATATTTTCATTATTAAAATTAGAACTACCAAAAATGACTGCAGCATCAAGAGTTTCATTTTCAGTTTGTTTTGCAACCTGGGATTCTTTTCAGTGAAAATAAAATAGCTCTTTCTATGGATTGTGTATGGAAGTTTAGATTTTTAATTTGGGGTCTTAAATTCCATGAAGTAGAACACCTAAGAGTTAGGTGCTAAGATGGTGTGGTCTCTGCTTTTCTTGGAAATCTGACAACTAATTTCCAAAACTTTGGGACACGTGTCTATGCAGCACAGTGTTGTACCAAACAAATCTATCCAAAGTATTTTAGCTATATGGTAGCACAGTGATTTCTTCAGACTTAATATGTGCTACTTTTGTACAAGGTTGGGCAAAAATGAAGCCCTATTTTAAAATAGTTGTCAGTACCTCCCGTACTGCAACTCTGGTACTTCTGTACTGAACTGTAGTGGGTGGCATAGACATGCCATTACATTTTGTTCTGTTTACGGATAACATTTTACCAGAAAGCTGTTGACAAATTAGGGAAAAGGACAATGGTTTTAATTGGGGTTGCAAGATTTGACAGAAAGTAATTATTTATAGTAGTAAATGGTATAATAATTGTGAGAAATGGAAGGAAATTAAGATACGAAATATTTAGATGGAGTATTAGGAAGTGCTGTCTGACAGTGAGATGTATGAAGCTGCAGAACAGTTTCCAAGAAGTGGTGGGACTCTCATTGCCTGAAGCACTTAAAACTATACAAAAAAAAAATGTTTAAGAATTGTGCAAAATATCTGAAGTGGCAGGAGAACTGAATGACCTTTTCCTTCTCTTATTACGTGAATAATAAAAAATGACACTTTTTAAAGACTTCATGTCAAAATTTACGTACCTTTCCTTTATTTTGAGATCTTTCGTTTTTCTTTTTTTAATCAGTGTGAAAATGTCACTGAATACATTAAATGATACACTCTTGATCTCATTAAATTCTTGGGTGCTTTTTCTTGTTAATATTATATCTCACTTACAGTGACCATTAATTGATTTTTCTTTATCTTTCATAATTTTCCTTTAATGTATCGTATCAGTACGTGTTCCAGCTTTTGGAATATTTTCAGTTTTGATGACTGTTTAATCCCTTATCTAATGAAGATCATAGTGGGAGTCTCATTAATCTGTATAACAGAGGTAGAGGTAACAAGTGTGACTGACAACTTATACCACAAGGATTTAATTTTTGGTTGTTTAGATTTAGTCTTCCAACTTTTAATTCTTTCTAAAGCTTTTCAAAGTTTCTGATCATTCACTTGTACAGGTTTATCTCTTTGCCCAAGATCAAAATATCACCTGATTAGACCTTTGTACTCAGCATAGTACTAAGAAAAAGAAAAAAAAAAAGCTTTTTTTTTTTTTCTTGGTAGTGTCTAATTGTTAAATTAAAATTGTTAAATTAAAATTGTTAAAATTAAAATAACACCCCATAGAAGCAGTGTTTCAAGTGCAGACCTGGAAAATGCCTGCAAATATTATGTTCTATTTTTTCTCAGAATATTTGTCAACCCTGATGAAACATCCAGCTCAGCAAACTCACTGGCATTAAACACCTTACCAGAAAAAGGTCTTTATTGTAAGTACTCAGTTCAGTAATTTTGGTCTGCAAATAAAGCTTTTTTCCATTTCCACCCCCTGTCCATCCCACCCCTAGGCTTTAAATGAGCAGAGAATATTCCTCCCAGTTCCTGTGATCCCTCTGCTGAGGCAGAGAGACATTCAGATCAGAAATTTTGTAGTTATCTGGTAGATGGATTTTTTCAGCTGTATCTCAAACCTTAGAGTTTCCTGCATTTGTAAAGACAAACTCAGAGTTTCCTTCATTTGTTATGGTGCTTGGAAATCTTTGATCAGAACAGTAACTCAACACCTTTTTATCTGAAAAAATGAATATATTATTTCCAAGCACAGTTATAAATTGCATCTTGTAGTCGAGTCTGTACCTGCCTATGCACTTGTCTTAACTCACTTCAGTTTCACCTCCATCTCCTGCCTGTAGCTTATTTGTGGCAGTATCCTCAGGATTTCTTCTGGAATCCAGTTTTGAGCTCCTTGTGCCTTTCTGATATGACTCTCCTTTCTTGGCCTAGTTGGGCTCCCTTCTGCCTATCGCAGTGGACTGCTGCTCCCAGTGGGCAGACTTGCACACTTGGCAAGCTCTCGTGGGTCTCTCAAAACTTGTTCTAAGTCTCCTGTTAGTACCACTCCTGCCAGCTTTTCCCCCTGTTGTAGGAGCACCATCTGATTTCCCTGTGAACTTGTGCCAACTCCTTCATTCCTCCTTTGTGCCACTTCATCGTCATCATCAACAACTCTCTTTTTTTGGTCTTTTTTTTAAAAAAAAGTTCAATAAGAAAACAAATCCCCTTTATACTTCATTTTCACATGCAGTGCAGCATTTTCCAGATCATTAACACAGCAGTTTATTGTTAATTACCTCTGCCTGATTTAACTGAACGCTATTAAAACATCAAGTCACTTCAGAAGCAGCTCCTGTCAGAAATCATTTCCTACCTTACTTGTTTTTGGCAGCCCTTCACTGCTATAGCAGAGTAAAGCACTACTAACTCCTCTTTCCTCTTGCCCTCCACATTTTACCCAGTTCTGGCTTTCAGTTGCTCTTGTAGTCTTGATATATTGAGAGTTTCTGCAAAATCAGAATTGAGGACTGTGGCAGAAATGTGCTTCATGCAGGCACTAAGTCCTGCTGATGTCCTGAGGCCTACGAGCCCCTGCTGATGACAGCATCCCATCCCACACGTCTCTGAGGAGGGGAGCGTTATGTGCCAGTTCCTCATAAATCAGCCTGAGGTCTTCACATACAAAGCTCCCTCCTCTGTCAGGAAGGCTTTGCCTCTCTTCCCCCTGCCCAGAGGAAAACAAAACAGATGATTGATCCTTTCTCTTCCCCCTTCCCTGGTTTTATGCAGCCACGAGGGACTTTGACCCCATCATGGCTTTTCACCTTCCTTTCCTTTAAACACTTGCACTTAACATGTATTTAGGCTGCATTAACAGATATTCCATGGGTGGAGGAGGACATTTTTTTTTCTGATACTACAACCAAATCAGTAATAGCATAATGAATGTTTTTCAGCTCCTCACATCATGGAGCACTAGTGACACTACAGAGGAGCAGGACGCACAGTGCAGCTTGAAATTGGTATCAAGTGCAATAGAAGGCCAAAAAGTCTGTTCACAGAAATAACTGTGATTGAGGATTCCTCTAGTGGAGCTGGAACTGATGAGAAAAGAGATGGTCTTTCAAGTTAAGATTTTTCTTAGGCAGATCCAGGAGTCATGGAATGGGACAAGGCGGCAAGGATTCAATATACAACTGAACCCTAAGGTTGGGTAGGCTTAGTGAGGCCCTGCCAATGCTTATTGCCTTCTGCACGTACCGTGTTGCGATTTGCCAACTGCATCCATTTATTCATGTTTCATTTCTTCATTTGCATTCATCGGACTGTCTCAATCAGCCATATTCATCTTTTGGAGACAAAATGCACACTAATCCTTAAGCAGTAAATAATTTGAGTTCTAATGCAACATTTTACTTTTTTGTTTGTTTTTTTGCAAATAGTTATGTGCTATGCAACAATTAAATAATCAGCAGTTAAATAATCTCCCTAATATTAAGCACAAATCCTTTTAGAATTTTTGTGGAGGAGATTTATATTTTGTAAAGCTCTTGTTTTACTTCTGTAAAATTCAGTTGGCCTAGTTAGGTCTACACATATGTCTTTAAGATAAGGGAAAATGTTTCCTAATTTCTCTTCACTTTTTCCCTTATCTTTCTGGAACCAAAGGCTTAACTCCTTTCCATTATAGCCAAGGATGTACATATACACTGTCTGGGAATCCTCTGTGTGCTGATTATCCTTTATTAAATAAGGTAAACAACACATGCAATGCTTTTGGTGGCAGCACCTATTATAACATTTACCAGATGCACAAGATTAAGGAAAGAAAGGAGATCAGATTTATTCTGGGTGTTTCTTGCACAGGTCTCACACTAGTTGCATTCACTTCCTTCAGCAAATTAAGTAGAGGATGATTGTAAAATCCTCCTAGTACAGTACAGTATGTACTGAACAGTAGGCATTGCCAGGCAGCAAACTAGAAATAATATTGAGGAACTTAAGCTTTTCCAGCTGACTGGTTTAACCTGAAATTCATACTACACCACAAAACAAGTGAAAATCACACTAGAGTACCAACTGCGAAGGAATTAGTCTCCATCAGTTTGGGGCTGACACATGACATATCCACACTCTAACAATATGAAAAAGGATGTTTTTGGCTTTCTGTGAGCTGCCCATGAATGGAAATTGTTATTATTGTTTGACCTGACTGCAAAGAAAGTCTTGCCTTGTATGCTGCCAGGCAGTTACCTTGTATATAACTCAACCCCCTTTAGGAATTAGCACAGGCAGAACTTTGATCTTTTTTCAGAAATTAATGATTCTGTTTTCAGGCATTTGGATTTGGAGGAAGTTTCGTTTCAGAGGCATAATCCTGTAGGGCTCATGAAAATGATATGAGAATTCTGAGAGTATAAGAGGGATAAGTGGAGAGGTATTTTTCAGAGAAAAGTTGAGAAAAGTACAGAGAGAAGGTTGAAAAGGGCAACAAGATCTGAAGCAGGCACCACTTATCCAATTCTGCAGCACAATAAATAGTACGCTGCCCCTTTGTCTTTTCTGTTCTTGCTATAACATTTATTTCCTAGAATAGCATTAAGCCATTTTTTTTTCGTGGCATAGTAACGTTTCCATCAGGCAGCTACATGATTTTTATATGATCTAAGATATAGTACTGCTTTCAACCTGGAGAGGTGGATCTACTTTCCTTCTCTGAGAGGAAGCTTGAGATGAAGTACCTATGACATGATGGCTGAAAAGTATGAGCAGTGATGGCCACTTATATAGGAGACACTGAAAGATTCTGTACAGTGAATAGAGCAATTAAAGAACAAATTTTGAACAAAAATTTGTGTTTTCCAGAGCTTTGCTTATTGCATTTTTAGAGGATCAGTCTTGCTTCCACAAATCAAGAGAGTAGGCAAATAGTCCAATTATCAGTCAAAACACTGTAGTATTTTTAAAATCATGCTTCTGCTGTACAATGACACAGTGACCAGTCATGATTAAGCTTGGTCTGATTTATGCAAAAATTTCAGCAGGTAAAAAACAAAACAAAACAAAAAACAGGGAAAAGGCATCAGAACACTTGCACTACTCAGTCAGATCCAGTAGCAAGCATGCTCAAATATACTGCTTTCCAGTCTAAATAAGTTAAAAAAAAAAAAAAAAGAAAGAAAGAAAAAAAAGGAGGGGGGGGATATATATTCAGATGCATTCGAAATCTTCTTTGATTTACAACCAACAGCTTCTTGTTTGTGAGTGCTTGGTTATACATCTGAACCCTGGCATCTAGATGCTCATTGAGCAATCTGAATTGGCATCTCTTAGAGCCTTTCCTGCGAAGAACTGTGAATGCTAAACCGTTTGGATTCTTAAATTGAGACTTTTCCAGCTGGAGAACTGCCTTGAATTTTCAAAGTCAGATAGTGAAATCATGAACCAAGAAAAGTGTCCTTTAAAATGCTCAGTATATGAGCATGTTCTGCTTTAGATGTGCTTCTGATGAAAGGACTATGTATCTCAAGAGACAGAAAACTGAAAACAATGATGTTGTACCTCATGGAGATAAAAGATCACTGTGCCAAATGTAACAATCAAACTGTGACTTTTTTAAAGCCTGAAAATGTATTTTTCTTTTAAAACTTTCAAAGTCCATTTACTTTTTCCATATGTTTTAGTAAAACAATTCTATCAACAATACCAAAGCATTATCTTAAGAATATAGGAATGTAAGTTCTCAAGACAAACAAACTATACCCCAAAAGTTTATTTTTGCAAGGTTAAAGTCTCTGCACAATCACTTCATTAAACCAATAATATTTTCCTCTCTGTAAAAGACAAAAAGGGAATGTTCTTAACATGCTGACTGTCTGAAGAAGTAAACATTTCAGATACGGCAAAACAGCCTCCTAGGCATACAGTTAGCCTGAATTGAAATGCTAGTTGCTATCCTGGTATAAAGAAAAGATACAGTTAATTTGTTGTTCAAATTACTTGAAATGTCCCTGCCAGGGGCAGTTTGAATAATTCTTTGCTTGACCGGCAGGGCATTAATGACAAGCACTGAAGCATTTAAATCAAAGGATTGTTATCCTTTATCATGCCCTCTGCCTGAACGGAGCTTACATCCCACTCCTAACCAAGTCTTGCTCATCACCGGTTAACTTTGTGTTGATAGAAGATATTTATCATAGTCATATCTTCTTTTTATTTTGAATGATTTATACGATAGCTTCTCTTAATAGAAAAGCTGCAGAAGGGAACTACTAATAGATAACAGGAGATACCTGTCTAATAGTCAACTGGCATTTCTTAAACATTAACACATTTGCTTTCTGTAAAGTAAAACAGTACTTCATTTTCACCGTGGAATCTAGTAACAAACACTGTAAGTTGTAAGGTAACTCTTGTGTTCTGTTGTGTACTCTTGTGTACTATTATAGAGGGTATTCCAGAGAGGTCATAGAGTCTCCTTCTTTGGAGGTATTCAAAACCTTGTGCCATCTGCTCTAGGTGACCCTTCGTGTGCAGGGGTGTTGGGCTAGATGATCTCTAGAGGTCCCTGACAACCTTAACCGTTCTGTGATTCTGTGATTCCAGCTCAAAGATGTTTTCTCACTCTGAAACATCCTTCCTCCGTACCATAGTATGCACTGATTTCAAAAAAGTACCTCCTACACCTATTAATTATCTCCTCTGGACCACACAGCCTCCAGCAAGACTTCAGAGGGGAATGAACTAAAGCCTCAAACACCTTGATAAATCTTCTCAGGGTGGTTCTGCTTCATCCATACAACTAGAGATCATGTAGTCACAATATCAGGACATAAGCATCTTCACCTCTACTGGGCTTTGTAGTGACAGGTCATGAGGTTCTGAAATATGAAATCCCTTAAAATGCAGCCTCGCACCTTTTAGCCATATTTGTTGCTAAACCCTATTTTGCTGGCAATCCGAATGGATAATATGACCAGTGAAAACAGTTAGTGAATACTCAATCCAAATTTACTGTGGTGGATAGAAATAATATAAACCACCATTACCTGAGTAACAGTGACTGCCTTCTGCAAATTACGTTGCACAAATAGAGGTTTCTGCAGCACAGACTGGAAGATTAAAGCCACAAAAGAATCAGGAAGTTATATGATTTATTTTAAAAAGGTTTATGATGGCATTATACCATACTGATTGTTTACTTTGCACAGACTGCACTGTGATGATGTGTTGTTTTTCTGAGAACCAGTTGCACTCTTATTCCTCTGCTTGGCTCCGCATCTTAATAATATAAGGAATAAAAGCAAAAGATTTTCTGAAGAAACTTCATTCCTGTTTCCTATCTGTATTTGGTGGGAACACCTTGCTTTTATTCTTTATTTCTCACAAACTCATTCCAAGCTCATCAGTGAAGCGTGGCAGCAGCATTTGAGTTTACAGGAAGCCATTTACCTGGTAGGAGGGCACAAAATTCTCGCTGGAGATTTACAGGTCATCCCAGAATATTGTACTGATTCCTAACACAAAGTCAGACTCTGCATGCCCTTAGCACTGATGGTGTGTTATCAAGAAGTACCTCTCACCTTTCCCAGCCAGAGCTGGAAAAGCCGTCTAAAAACAGCACAGATTCATTGGGTTCTCCATCTAATTAACAACTTTGGAAACTACTGATTGTAGTAGGGCGCTCTAGCCCCTCTCGGGCTAGACAGAATCTCTTAAATAGCTTATTGAGAAGCACTACATTTCAGCCTTTCTCTTTTTTACAAATAGTCTGTGAATAGATGTCTGTTGAAGAGTTTGAGAGAACATATTCTTTCTAACAAATTCTTTTTTTTATCAAGGGCTGAGATGCCACAATGAAAGACATTTTATAGAACCATGGAGAAATTAAACAGTTGCTTGCCAGAATATTTTTGTAGCCTATAGCACTTAGAATTAATTATTTATCTAATTAGTCACCCAGCAGTGGCTCTGCACCTAAGCATTTTATAAATGCAGTCCTTGATACTAACACTTGCTAATGGCTAGGGAGCATTTTTAGTGTTTTAGAGAGTAAAAATGAATTGTTGTAATCCACTTTTTTATTTTTTCCTGTTCTTTCATTTTTTTTTCACTGGCACACTGTATCATTTGTCTATACATGATGACTTGTGATTTAGAAACCCAATTGCCTTTTCATTGTAGGGAGAAAGAAATATAAACTATCACATCTGAACTGGCCGTTTACAAAATGTATACTCTGTTTTCTCCTGTCAGAGACACATAGAGTAATTGCATTTATATGAATACGGCAGTAATTGCCAAGGGTTTGGTCACTTGTCTTTGTCTCTCTTATTGGATTAATTGCCTGAGTGCCAGGATTCCTGCAGCAGGATTTCAAGAGCTGCTGTGCCTTGTTTAGTGTGTGTGCTGCACGTTGTTTCATCTGTTTATCAAACATACAAACTAAATCTGTTGCTCTCTTTTAATGTCACTCTATCACCTGTTACTTTTCTCATTCATCTCGTTGGAATGAATCTTAAAGCAATTAACCCCATACAGTAAAATGCAGCATTCAAAATGACTTTTGTTCATGTGCCATTTACCATTTCTTTACTGCTCTGTTTTTGTGCATGCATGGTATGAAAAGAGATGGAATAAGCTCTCCACAGCTCTTGAACACTCCTAGAACTTATTGCAAATAGCCAATAGGCAGTAAGCATGGGGAACACGTAACTTTTTGGTGAAGGGTTTTGAGACCTGAGACAAAAACTCAGAATCTGAATTTCTGTGTGAGACACAGAAAATTTAGGAAAACAGGGGCTTGAATAATCAAAAAGAAGCTGTGAATAGGATTTAAAATCAAAAGTAGTGGAAAGGTATGCCTAGATCAGCAGCTCCTCTTACTGGAACAGAACTTCAGCCTTACCTCTCTCCTTGTTCTAAATTAATATGGAAAGAGCATTTTCTCAGCCTACATCAACACCAATTATTTTAGATGTAGCTGATAGAGGAAATGGTGGATGTGTTTTTCCTTCTTAAAACTGGCCAACAAAAAGTATTACCAAGCTGTTCACGTGATGAAAATTAGGCCGTAACCTCTTTGGCTTTGACAGAATTTTATCTCCCAGCAAAGCATTACCAAAAACAATCCAGTGATGTCTGTAACTTGTCGGAGTACTTTCCACATTTTTGATACTGTAGAAATTGGCTAGAAATGACACCTTCAGGTAGTTTCTGGTAGAAGAACTTGTTTGTGAAATAAAATATTTCTGATATAGCTCTGGTTATTGTCCAGGGATTTACATTATACTCATATCTCTTTGAATACAGAAGGCATCCACCAAAAAGGGATGTAGTTGTCTTGCAGTTTGGAACCTCAGTTCTCAGTACTGCACCCAAAAGTATTTACCAGTACTCCTGGAATGTTTCTCCTGCCATTATAAATGAGGTAAAATAATACTTTTCTATCCTGAACTTAGTCATTTCATATTAATTTAATATACTGTGGCCTGATTTTCACAGTTTCGGATAGCTTCTTTGGATTTAAGATTTGTGTCTGAAAACTTTGGAAAATTAGGCTTTTAAAACAGTGCAGGGGCACAAAAAGCTCATTTTTCTTCTCTAAAACCCACAGTCATACCCTACCAATTCAGTTCTCAGAAGTATTTTCCACCATTTATTGTGAATGCAGTAAAAACAAAATGAAGATGTGATACAAATATTGTCTCCTATAGACCGTGTCTAAGTCACACATCCTCGTTTGCTTTGATGTACTAAATATACTGCGCTGCTTCCATCTGTCACTATACGATGAAGTCTTCAATATTTTTACTAATTGCATAACTCTACTCTGAACCTTTTCCATTTTTCAACATTCTTTTTGAAGTGCAAATGTCAGAAATGGGCATATTGTTCTAAGCATGGCCATAGTACACCAAAACAAGTATAATTATAACAGCTTTACTCCTACTCAAGGTCCTTGTTTGTAGACATTAGTCTTTTTGATTGAGAGTTTGTGTTCAACTGATAGTAGGGCCCTCACTTCTTAGGCATCATCACCAGTCTGAGCATAGAAATCATTGTCATTAACTTAGCTATTAACTAATATCCTCCCCATTTCTTATCCTTTAACTGATAGTATTTTTAAAAAGTCAATGGCACCACCTTTCTTGGTTACAGAATTATAAATCCTCAAGCAAAAAATCAAATAATATTTTCTATCTAATTTGAACATAATTATTTTATTATTTTACATAATTGAACATAATTATTTTTTATACTACGGCTGTAGTGGTTTATAATATTACATTCACTTCAACTCGTTTGTAAATCAAATCATAATCACATGTTCCCATCATGTAACTACCTTAGTAACTTCCTAATCACAGATAGTTATGAAGTTTATTTCTTTAAGCAACATGTCAATAGCTTAAGACTTCTGATGTATGTTATATAATAAATTACATTTCCTCATGCTTTATAGCTTCTCGTTCCCCCCACCTATGCTTTATCTATATAATCATCTTTATTGAGCCAATCGTTTGGGTCTATGGAACTCCCAAATCTGGGAATACGTAAGTGATGATGACTACTAATCTGAAAAGATGAAGCACAAAAAGGAGCATTGATATATAAGGATTCAAAATCAAGAGAATCCAACTTATCAAAGATACAAACACACACAAAAAAAAATCCATAAAGAGGAGCTCTTCTCTTCTCCTCTTGCCTATACAACCTTCTGTATTAGTTTAAAACCACTGATTTTAATATTGCAGTTATTAATCCTCCAGATTTCTGTAGTGCTAATTAGGACAAATGTACTCTTATAAGTGAGCAATTCCAAGTCTTCTTATTTATCCCTATTCCCAGCACTGGCATATAAGTAGTTAATAAGTATTCCCTTTTCTTCCCTTGGTGTCTTGGCTAATTTTATAATCAATATCACATATTTCAACTAATTGCATGTTTTTTTTCTTCCTGTTACCTATCCATTCTGTGCATTTCGAGCTGTGCTAACTCCTGTCCCCAAATACTAGACCATTTTTTAATCATATAGAGACAACTTAAACAATTGTCCTCTCTATTCACCAAAGATGCCACGAGTTCCCAAATTCCTACAACACTTAATCAATGATTAATTTCCACATTTTTTATCATGTCTCCATCACTTGGACAGGTTTCAGAGAAACATAGCAGATCAGCCTTGGAGTAATGACACATGTATTGCATACAATGAAAAAAAAATCTATTCATAAGTGAATAGAAGTTTGACTTGGGAAATCTGCTTTAAGAGAAAAAAATTCAGGAGAAGAGGAGGAGTAGATATTCAGTGTTTATGTTAATTAAATGGGGGGTAAATAACATTTATCTTTCTGTTGTCCTGGGATTGTTTCTTCATTGAAGTTTCCTTCCAATTCTTAATAATGTGAATTTTTTTTTCTATTCTTGTTTCAGGACAGTGTATAAAGAAAAGTCACAATTCACAATTAGAAAAGTCAAAAAAAATTTTTCAAGGGACAAGCAAAATTCAGAGCATTTGGAGAGATGCCTATTTCTGTTCCATGAGTGATGTCCTAGTCTCCCTTTCACTACCTTGTGATTGCATCCTTTTCATATATCATTTTCAAAGGATTGTGTTCAGGGATTGACATCTTCTCTGTGGAAAAGGAACATGAACATGGCGCTCAGGGTAAAGTATGACAATATGGTTTTGTTTCCAAAGACATACTTTAGCCTTACTCCAAATCAAATGAAGAATTTAAATTTCTAATTCTCATTTCCTGTGGACCGATATAATATTTTTTTCTGATATTATAAATAATATATATGCAAAGTTGTGCAAAGAACAGAGATATCTATAAAACTAACCATGTCACATCAGGTATTTCCCCTTATTTCAGTGTGAAGGGCTTTATGGAAACACGTATTCTGTCATTTCACAGGCAGCTTGCTGTTCCCCCTCATCCAGGACCAATGTGCCAGGTTTTATTTCTTGTTTATTAACTTACTACCTTACATGTAATGCCATCCAGTCTTTCTCCAGCCCAAAAGCAGAGCTAACCACCTATATATTTTCCTTCACAATATATAGCCCTAATCCTACAGTGACTTATATTTGCGTTACGTTGCGTGGCTTTGGTGGCCTATTGTAAGATTAAGATAGGTTGTAGACCTAAAAATTGTTTTCCCTTCAAGAGTTAAACTATGTAATGTAATTGCACCTTATTCTAAGAAAGCTGTTCTCCCTGAGGTCAGGCGGAGCACGGGGCTGCAATCATTAATAAGCCATTTTGTGTTTGCCTCTGTGATCAAAGAATTCTTGTCCAGAGTGCAGTAGCTTGTTTCCTTTGCATTTCAGCTTCAAATTTGGTTTCCAGAGAGAAGGGAGAATAAATCCTGACAATAACAATGGTGAATCTTTAATGGCACTCATTAAAGTCAATGTTTGATTTTTCAACTGTGCTACCTGAAATTCAATTTTTAGACCAAAAATGCATTTAAAAGCTTTGGGGCCTTTTGTAACAAACACCCTTTCACAAGTTATACTGATCTGCTATGTTGGATGGAAGACTACTTTATGTTATTTGTTCCATTAGCTCCTTTAATTTCTTTTATAATAGCTGAACCTTTACAGCAGTTAAAAAAAATCTAATAGCAGCTTTGATCTTCAGATATCAGCTAGAGGGTACTCCACACTTGGATTTTAAATAATGTACTGTAGAAAGCTACCATCCAATGAAAAATCCTCAATTACTTTAAAAGCTATCCTTCACCATGCTTTTACATTTACAGGCCTTTCTCCTTTTTTGAAATTTCAGCCTCCATAATACTGAGGCGCTTTAAGCAATTATTTATGATAGCATTATCTCGTACTCATTTTCTACTCAGTGCATATACCAGAGTTGCATCTGCTTTGCTAAAACAAAGAACGTGATCTAGCTGATGCATGGTCTCCCTCTTCTCTGATATAATCAATGAGATGTACTCTCCAGGGACTCCAGTATCTTTTTCTCTTTATATGGGACACTGTGACCCTTTAATTATATCTCAATGAATCTACTAATTAAAACACAAATCCAAAATCAGAACCTTGTACTCTATGATGCTATAGAGCATTTATTTTTGTGCCTTTAGGAGACAGAGAAAATCATAAATAAAAAGGCCGTTGCTTTGGTCTGCTTGATGAGTTAGTGCACCTTGCTGTATGGTAAGTAATACAGAGGCTGTCTGATACATGCATGTTTGTGTGTGACTTTCAGAAAAAATCAGAAGGAAGCTTCTTTGGCTGCAAAGTCTACCAGTTTCATCTGCTCTCACTTTATTGAAGGTCAGATGCACTAAGGGGGCACCTCCGCCTGATGGAAGCACAGCCACGTGCTTTGGATAAGTTGCAAAGATGTATTGGAAGTTGTAATAGATTCAAAATATGAGGCTCAGCAGCTGGGAAATGCAAAGAAGGGGTCTTGATGTTGGCTAAATGCCTACTATTCTTTATTATGAGTCTCTTTCTGTCATTCGGCATCTGTTTTATAAATAGGGAAATAGTTTTTGCTGTGAATGGAGAGTGGTATTAAAACCCTGGTACGGGACAGCTGGGCTCAAATTCCTGTTCTACTGATTGCAAAATAAGCCATGAGCACCAAGCTGTTGGGTGGTTTTGCACTGTCTCTCCAGAACTAGAACCTTTCTGCCATGTATTAATAATTGAATAGGCTTGAAGCTATCTTGCTATACAATGTCAGCTCAGCCAGTTTGTCTCAATCCTTTCAAACCTCAAAATACTTAATTACTGGCATGCAGTGCTTCAATCAGCCTCCCTCGTCTCAGTTGGCTGCTCAAGCCCCTTGACTATTGGGCAATTTCACCCTGTAACTTGCACTCAGTTGGGAGCCCAGCTCACCTCTCTTAGCATTTTAACTCCTGTACTGGTATGGGAGGGTGCTTCTTAGCTTGGTTCCTGAGATCAGGCTATTTTTGAACCTGCCAGTCCTGCTGAACTCTATTAGGCAATTAAATGAGGGGCAAGTCATAGCTGAGAGATGTGTGAAAAGGCATCCGCTGACACTACTCATTAGCTCCTGAAGACTGCTTCCAAGAAAAGGGAGACAGACAAGTCCAGTTGGCTCTGAGGTCGTTCTTCTCCACCCCATTTCTCTGGGGGATTCAGGTTCAGCCGAATGTTGGAGCTGTTGCTTTGCTTCTTCTGAGTTAAAGCATTCCTAGTTTTCCTTAAAGTTGTTTATTTATATTTTTTTCTGCATATTCAGGATTAAAATTGTAGCAAAATTGTAGCAATAGCTACACAGTTGATAAGAGTTATAAGAAGGAAAAAGATAAATAAAAATCAGACAGCTCTATTTATGAATACAGAGCTTTTTTTAAAGCTGGGCCCTGAATCGTCAAAATCCTTCAAAAAAAAAAAACACTTCTAAGGACTACATAATTGTAACTGTAATTAAAGTTAGTGACACAGGTAACTGTCATTGCAATTTACTGAAAAATAAGTTATCCGTGAAGACTGCCTGGAAGACAGAAGGGATGCAGATACAGTTGTCCATCTGTCTTCTGACCTAAACCCAAATATCTGTAGAGAAATAGCTTCACACTTAAATGGACTGTAAAGCTCAAATATCCTGAACTGGGGAGTAGAAGAAATCAGATAACAGTCTTTCTTCATGGGAATATTATAAAATCCTTAAAGATTTCTCTTCAGCTCAGACTTGCAATAAATCTAATGAAACATATAACCAGCATAGAATGCATCCAAGAAGTCCTTCCCTCAGGTCATTAAAGTACTTTCTGCAAAGTGCTCCTCAAATCCTTGGACTGAAGAAAACAGAGATTTGTACAGTGAGATTTACAATGTGGTCATATGATATTTGCAATTCCTTCATCAAGATGTGTGGAACTGACACAATGCTCTACAGAGTCAGCCTTTTGGTTGTTTTTTTCTTACCTTCAATTTCAGCTAAACAGTAAATAAAATTAACAAAAGTAAATCAATACAGTACATTTCCATTTCTCCTCCAGGGATTTATATGGCTTGATGTTTGATATTTCTTCCTTCATGGAGAACTAGATTTTACTTCTCTCTGCTTTCTCATAAACACAGTTAGTAATGGATGTCCAACTCTTAAAAAAAAAAAAAAAAGAAAGAAACTGAGAGAGAGAGAAATAAAGAAAATTAGTTTAATATTGGCATTGTAATTATTTATATTACAATAGTATGTCAAGACCAAAGTCCCATTTTGCCATGCATTTGTGGTAAATGATAATTCTTGTTTCTGAGCATTTGAAAACCTACCTGAAATGACAAATGGGAAATAGTGTTTCTTACTTTGTCCCATCTTGTAGTTCTGGACATGGGATTACTCATACCTTCATAATTTGTAATCACCTGGGATGATAATCTCACAGGACAGCATGCTTATTTCTTAAAAAGAAACTATTATTAGGGATCATTTGTATAGTTTGCAGGAATACAGCATGTTATTTTCCATCTTGTCTGTTCCCAAGAACCCAACTGCTATTGCATTTATTTTAACATATATGTCCCTTCATAAGTCTGTGTAAACCCCAGGGGCACCACTATTGGCTGTTAACAGTGAAGGAATTTTTGTTTTGAGTTTTGTGTTGAAGAAAATATTGAGGAAATTGCAGTTATTTCACAGTTACTTCCCTATAATTGAATAGTACTAAATACCTGTTTGATGCTCTTTCTAAAGGGTTTTGTATTATTTAGTTATTGTTTCCCCTCAAAACACTAGGCTAGAAGTAGATAGGCCAAGAGGAAATGTGTCCAAACCTACACTTCAGTGATTACTGCTTAGATATAACAAATTATAGTCTATTGTTGGCTATTCCAATATGAATCATCTGTTCTAAAGCAGATTTGATATGCACAATCACACATTTTCCATGGTGTTTTCTTACTACAATATGAGAATAATGGTCTACAACAGGTACATTTTGGTAGTTTTTTTTTCCAGACAGCATAAACCTACACATAGGGGAAGTATATTTTATTCTATATTGATAAAAAAAGATGCATCCAGGCATTTCTGTATTTTCTGACCATACATAGCTCCTCTTTTAGTCCCTGCTTTAGAGAGTTGGTTTAAAGTCTTTCCCAATGAACTGGAAGCCAGTAGTGTTTTGTGTTTTTTATTAGGCTGATAGGTTGAGACCCTTCCTATCCATTCTATTTTTTCAGAACCTGCCATTCCAGTGAACAGCCTTCTTAAGGAAACCCAAGACTATCTGAAACCCTTTAACTGTCTGTGACTATTTGAACTACTACTACTGGTTTGAGTATTTTGGCTACTTAAGTAGCAGCTTAAAATTAATAACTATCCTGCAGTCCTGCAGTGTTGTCCAGTGCTTCCTCTGAGCTGATGACGTGCTGCTGCTTTTAACCCCTATATATATGCATTACCTCTTGGTGTTAGCAGCACAATTCATTCTAGCTCCTGCACTTTTTCTCCAAATTAGACAGTGTCTTAAGTCATATTGTTTGCCACAGAGACGTGATTCATATTAACCAAAAAAGCAGCCATGGTGTCCAATTCTTAGCCAGATTTCCTATTTCCATAGTAAACGTGTCAGAAAGCAGCGTGTGGCTGGACCTCAAGTGCTCCAGTTCTTAGTCAGGTCTCCCTGCACTGACTTAATTTGTTTTGCTCTCTTCACCACACGGAAAGGTTAGTGACTTCTGGCAAAGGATGAGATAGGCCCCCCATGCACAAGTTCTCATACACCTGCTCAGGGGGCATGACTGCCTGCAGTTTTGTCCATCCTGTAGTTTTGGATAAATTCTGTTTCAGAAAACTCCCTACTACTTTCTGCAGAAAACTTGATTGTGCATCACTCTCTCTTATCTCTCTCTCTGCTAGGAATGTTTCGAATGCTCAAACTTCTCTATAGTTAGAAAAATAGCTACTCTATTCAGCTTCATCTGGTGGCTTCTGTGCTCAAGTAGTAATTACTCTGACACAATTACTTTGGCAAGTTTCACACTGTCTTCAAATTGTTTTATTCTAGATCTTGATCATGGATAGGTGTCTTAAAAGAGAAGCACTTCAGTGTAGGCTTAGATAGATCTGCAAACTCCCTGTTTTTCACTTGCTTTTCAAGCCCTCTGTTAAAAAGAAGTGTATATTATAAGCCTTTTTTTTTTTTGGAGTATCCTTTTGTAGAACTCTTCAAATTTCTGTAATACAGTTTCATAGTTAACCTCCTCTGCCCTGAGTTAACTGAAAACTGTTGAAACATCAAGTGCTTCAAAGCTACCTATTGTTAGAAATAGCTCCCCATCTTCCATTTCAGTAACACCTATTGCTAAATCTTCCTTTTATGGCCTTTTCAGCTGTTGTGGATTTTTTAACTGCTTCATTCTTCAAGGTCTTTGCTTAATTTGCTGCAGCTCTGACTCAATTATCTCCTGGAGCAGGAGGTCTGCGTCTCTGAGCGTGTGAATACTGACCAAGGGTGTGCGGCAGCCCGGATCTCTGCCCCGCAGCTGGGTCCAGGTGGGAATCTGCTGGGGATCAGCAGAATATTTCCAGACAAAGATCACTGTGAGGGGAGGCAGTAGATCAGCACAGGATTGATGCCTAAGATTGAACATTTTCTTTGCTACTAGCAAAGCAAGTAAGTATAATATGGATCCCAGTGGGTCCTGGAGGTCTCTCTGCTTTATGAACTGTGACTCAAGTGACTAATCACATATAGCAGGGAACACTGTGCATTTCTATTACTCGGAGAATATTGCCAGCTGGCAAGTTATGTTGCATTATTATATGTAATATGCATTTTAAGAGTTGGGGACTGATAACGGTATGAAAGCTGTGTGGAGAGGAAAGACATATCAAATAAGAACAAGAAAAGGTCAGAAAAAGGAAATAGAGGGTAATATTTGCATCACTCAATTTTCTTTTTCCCCTTTTCTTTTTTTTTGGTGAGTTTAAATTACAATCTGATCTTTTTTTGTAGATTGATTTAGATGACAGTTCTAATGTAAAAAGCATTTCACCAGTTCAGACTTCCCATTGAAAGCCCAATTTCACACTCATTTACACTGAAATCTATTCAGCTTAGGTTGGTACTCTTGGTGTTCTTTATATTTCTCTTGTGCTTTGCAATCAAATTCACTATTCTGTTTTGCCAAGGCAAAAAAAAATGCAGCAGTCACACTGTAGGCAAACATGGAAGGAAAATAAAAAAAAAGAAATATAAAAGAATAAAGTGCTTTGAATTCCAGTGGGGAAATAAAAATGATTTGTATTAAAGGTTAAATATTCCCTAAACCATAATGTTACAAGTTTTATAGGAATGATGTCTCTATATCCTTGTGCAATGCATCATCAATCCACAGCCAAATACCACTGACATTGTACATTTTTTATCTCTGCAGAACAATATTTGGATACCACTTACCTTTGAGGCAGTTCTTCTAGAAATTATAAATATATTTCTTTCTAGGGATCAAAAGAAAGCACATCAAAATGAAAGATGAAGCCTGCACACTGAATTTGCAACTGTTTTATGTAAACTGGGGGAAAGTATAAAATTTCTTCTTCTAATTCAGTTTATCCAGAGTTCTGAGATAGCAATCTGGAGATGTTACATTTGTAATATTACTTTATATCCTTCTCTCTCCTACCTAGCCATACAAATGATCACAAACAATCATCATCTCTTGTGTGAAGGACTATGACATGACAGGCTTAAAGTTACCCTGTGCAAAACCGTGGAGCAAATTCTAGCTAGAATCTGGTCAAACAGATGTTTAAAAACAGCATTACTGAAGTAAGAATTTGTAGTTAGAAATTTGTACCACTTCCTCTGAGTTGAGGCTGGAAAGTAGCTCTCGAGATTGCCCGCTCTAACCTCCCTTCTCAAGCAAAGTCTGCTAGAGCAGGGTGCCCAAGACAATGTCCAGCTGAGTTTTGAGCATCTCCAAGGATGGAGACTCCACAGCCTCTCTGGCTAACTATGCTAGTGTTCAGCCACTGAAGAAGTATTTTCTTATGTTCAGAAATGCAGAGTATACAAGTAGAGCAGCCCTTCTATCTTTTGGTAGCCAATGCATCTCTAAATTCAAAGTATAGTCTTTAAAAAGTGGGTATCAATATAGGAAGTTAATTGTAATAATTTTATTTTTAAAACATGTGACTTAATTTCCTTTAATCTATTATACACTCTATCCTTTCACTGTACCATTAGTGCAATACTGTGGAAACGCTGTCATTGTGGATATAGCCTGCTTGAAAAGAAGACCTAGACAGTGGTCTTATATGGCTAATTTGTAGTACTTCTATGATTGCACTATTGTGTGTCTACGATGACTGTCAGTTCATTAGAATTTAAATCAGCTTATAAATATTTGATATGAAATTCTTTGTTAAAGAAACTTTAAGCCTTGTCTTGTCTGGTGATATGTTTATTGTCTAAATTAAGGCTTAATATTTCACTTACTGAATATTTTTATATGGCAATAGAATTGTACAGGGGCTTAATAAGAATGGGTTAAGCTTGTTCTATTGTCATGAAAATGTTTGTTTCTTGTGCACTTTTCATCCTATCGCTGATACCGAGATTTAATGGCTCATATGTTCTCTTAGACACAGTCATCTAGCATATCTTGGTGCTTTGACTATATCATTATTCTGTTTCTTGACATTATGCCCATGTCATCAATTCAGCTATTGGTTATTCAGTTTGTTAATGAGGGAGAAGTGCATTGACCATTCAGTCAAATAACAAGATATAGAAAAGGTCAAGGTACTATAGTCCATTATTCTAATTCAGAGAATGTTGTACATAGGCAATACATTCTTCATTCTTATTTCATGACAAAATTATTACAAGAACATAATATGGCATAAAATTAATCCACACTCAAAACAAAGCTTGCAATTAAAATGCTAAATGGCACAACTTGAATCCTTTGTTTTGAGAGTGACTGAAGTAAGGATGAAGTTTTGATCTTGCATCACATTAAATCATAATCTTATAGTTATTATTTGCCACATGATTTGCCACTAAATATGATCTAAATTTACAGAAAGGTGCAGGTGCTGATGTTTTGCCTTACTGGGCAAAGGATAGCTCAGTACAAATTAAAATTCTACTTATTTTCATCTAACCTTAGAAACATGTGAAATCCCGCATTTCCAAAGCGCAAACTTATGGATCAAAGAAAAGGAATAAAAAATGTAACCAGAATTATGCAGATAACTGCTACTGCAACCATCTTTAGGGGTGGAGATCAGAATGATAGTGCTTTGACCAACAACTTGGCAAATATTTGCTGAAATAATTGTTGTAAAACTGAAATTCTTTTCCTGGAACAGAAACAAAAATTCTCCAGTGTCCCAGATAGTAGTAACAGGGGTAAAGAATTCTGGTAATTTTCTCTGCTTTTGTTTGACAAAACTTTTACTTTATGCAATACATAATGAAAGAGTTTAGAAATATCTATCTTCCAATCTCAATTGATTGTTGGGATACTTTCAAGAGGTGCAAGATATACATTTTTAGCCATAGGAGAATGAACTCGATTTCTTTTCTCCCTACAATAAACATTTTAACCATATACTTTCAGATAGAAACAGGAGAAAAAAAGGAATGGTATCTTCTTTTCTTCCTCCTTCTCCCTTTCCTGGGTTATTTTTATTTTCAGAAAATGCTTAGCCACATAAGTCTGAATCACTTTGCTTTTAAGTAGCTAAGGGCTTGTTTTATATTCAATGCCCACTGTCACAAATACAGTAAGCTTGCTGAAGACACCTGCTAGCCTCTTAGAAATTTCGTTTTACAAGCAAATAATAATTGCTAATGTGCTTTTAGCAGTTTTTCTCTAAAAGCCTTTGTTTCAGCAACTCTTCTTTGGTCAGTCATTTGAGAAAGTGAGCATGTTTGGGTAAAATATATACATATATAGATATTCATATATCTATATACTCATATATCGTATCATATATATTCATATATCTATCTATATATATTCATATATATACATATATAGATATTCAATCATCATACCATTTTTTTCAGGGGGTCAAGATCTCTACTGGAACTAAATAAAATTCGGAAACACATTATTTAGTTTGAACTATCCATGTTTGAAGCTATGCATTAACCGGGAAAGAAGAGCATGCGTTTCAGTTTAGTTTAGCTAGAATGATAGTTCTGACTGGCCCACAAGCTCCTTGAGCAACAACTTCATCTGAAAATTACTGCCCTTTATGGCCAAATCCACTGTCTCAGGCATGGAAAACTGAAGGAGATAATTAAGAAAAAAAGTGAAAGTTTTCAAGACATACAGATATCCATTGAAACTTTGGGCTGCATTACTTTCTTCAGTAAGGGATTTGATCGTGTTGAACTACTGAAAGATTAATGTTTATGAACGTCTTTACACAGGAAATGGATATGAATATAAGCGAAGATCTTTATTTAAATACCGGGAGACATTTGACTGAGGTTTTTCAATATTTTCTAGCAACCTTTCCCTTTTGCTCTCTCTGACCGTACAGTATCTTCTCAATTTGTCTTCATAGTGTTTTATTGAGCTTTATGTCACCCTTTTTTTTTTTTTTTTTTTTTTTTTAAGGAATGAATTATACCATGGTGGCCTAAGCACTTTGCAAGGAAAGTATAATAAATATACAAAAATGAATGGATTATCAAATATACTAACTAAAGGGCTGAAAAAGTTTAGAAATCATGATCTCCAATATAACACAGACATATTAGAGCAGAATCTGCTGCTCGCCTTACCGTTTCTGCTGTGGAGGAAAAGGTTGCTAATTCTCTGGAGAGTCTGCTATAGCTCAAGACATGTCAATGACTCATCTGTAAATATCTATTCCCCTGAAGGTAGCAAGGAAAACGCCACAGAATGTGCTTGATAATATAAATCTCATCATGAAACAATATACATCTTGTAATTGCCACTTTAAGGGTAAAGGCCAGATTTCCTGGCAGGTGTGAATTGGCATACCTCTGCTGAAATCACAGAACTGCTGTATTACATCAGTTTGAGAGTCTGGACCTATTTCCTGAGTTATTTTTGTCATTCCCCTAAAATCAATTCCTTGAAGGCTGAGGCACTGAAGATAGGAATGACTCTATGGATATCAGCTTTTACTTTTGCTTTTACTCTGTCCTAAAGGATAAAGCATAGTAAGTCTAAATCATGTGAAAAATGTAGAAGCTAAAAAAGAGAAAGACAAAACATTACACAATGTCCTGAAATTACACTTCAGTGAATTTCCTTCTTCAGTATGGTCTATCTCAAATAAACTAGAGTTAAGAAGGTTAGGTGTAAGGAAAGAAAAATAAAATTTATGAAGCCAGTGCTCCCTTAACATTTCTCTTTGCCTTTCACAGTAGGATTAGATTTGGGCTTTAGGATTCTGTGCTAAAGAACAATTTAATGACAGACATTGCTGAATGATGAAAAGTAGTTCTTTCTGTGATATGTTATGGATATGTGCTTCCATGTAGCCACCGTTCATTTAATTGTACAAATGGCCTCGGATTTTCTATCTGCAGGAAGACAGAATAGACAGTTTAGTTTCATGTGTTTTCTGCCAAACTTCTTATTCATTCTCTGATGTAGTTTTCCTTTCTCTTCATCCTCCGTGTTCTGATTGAGAGTGTAAGTTTGGTATATCGTAAATGCTCCAGTGGAAGTCAGTTCAGTTAGTCAGAATTATAGCACTTTGCAATAATAATTTAGTTTTCTTTACATGAAACACATTAGGCTAAAGATTTATGATTGTTTATGGCTTTATTTAGGACGTGAGCAGTTTTCAGCAGAGAAGCAATTCTGGGGTGAGAACAGTTCACATCAAGAACAGGTTGCTTAGTGAGTTGGCCAGAGCAAAGGACTGGAAATATATAAGCATAAACTGTGCCTGAGATTTTGCGCATCATAGAAGGCCATATTTGCACAGATCCTTAGGATTTTTTTGAGAGAAATGATAACTGAGGAATTTCAGATCTGAACCAGGATAGGTCCAGTGGACAGATATGCTGCATAGAGATGGCCCAATGCAGAAATCCTGGAGGTAGATCAGGCAAGCCTAGGATTCCTTGCCTGATAAGAACCAAATAGTTCTTACAAACAGTCTAGTTGTGAGTATATGTTACTTTGTCTTGGCTGATCTGTCACTAAATCCTGATATACTAGTCTGCGTTGAGTGTGACAATTTTTCTTTTGGTATCTTTCACAAGTTTTTTTCAAGTATGACTACGTTCTGGGTCATCGGCACACTCAAACTTTCAGTTTCCTCATGGGAAACAGTTTCCTTCCTTTGGGTTACAGAGGCTTAACCTCCTTCATAAAATTCTTTGAGGTCTACATGTGGAAACAGTATATCTGAGAGGAGTTGTTAGTATTTTTGCTATATGAGCATAGATCATGCAGCACAAGATGTCAGAAACTGACATGATGTTTGGGAATTTAATGGGGTATATTTTCTACTTGATAGGCACATATATTTCCCATTAATGCTAATGGCAGTTATATGTGTGCATCAGGAGAACATACCACTTTGCATGTAAATTTCACATTTTATTTTACAGAGGATATGTAACCCTATTATCACCAGGATCTTAGTGCTGGCACGAAAATTTGTCCCAGCTTGGTTGGTTATAATCAAGCATTAAAATGATCTAGCTGAGCCTAATTGTATTTTACCTTCCTAACATTTTTGTAATGGAAGTACTTTAATCCAAAGCATTTTCTGTGTCATGTGGGTGAATAAATAGCCTTTTTCTTAAAGTTAAGTTGTTTTTAAACTCAAGCTAATAAAACTTCTTATTTCCATTCCCATCAGAGTTACAAGTACAGTTAAAAGGCTTACATGATTTGGATTTGAAACATTATTCTTCAGCATCTGAAGGTGTCTTCTAAAGCTGATACAAAATGCCAACTTTTATGAACCCTGTATTTGATGTAGAAGGTGTGTGCTTCTTTTGCCATACAACTGATTTTCAAGAACAAGGTATACAAGTCTGTGGCTGTAAATTTTAAATAGCACAAAGTCTGATGTAAAGGGTGTAATTTAGGGTAACAGTGACCACAGTTCACAAGCCACATTAGAATTTGTGATTTCTTATGTTTCTTCGCCCTGCATGATTTTCGTCTTATTTCTATGACATTTCTCCGTACTTTTTATACTAATCTCTTCAGTCATACCAGAAGCAGCTCCCTCTTCCTTGGCACTTGCAAAATGTGACATCTACATTCAGGAGAATTCAAATTCATGACTTTCGTCTGATTCAGTTGCCACTTATATTGGCAGTTTTGGGGCAGAAACAAATCCTGAAAAAATAAAATAGATTTTCTTAATTTTCTATGGATAAATCTGGAAAATATCATTTACACATAGCTGAAGTGCCTTGCCTTGCTGAAAACAAATGTAAGCCTGAGCATACAAGCTTTGTTTCCAGTACCAGGGTTCCCAGGATATCAGCTCTGTGGTCGGGAAATAGCCTGGGGTCTGGCATGAGTCAGGACTTTCGCTATGGCTACAGTTTCACAGCAGGTGACCTCTGAGAGACATTTAAATCTCAACAAAACAGGATTTTGCAGTAAGATATTTGATCTTAAGGATCCTACCATAGTCCAAGTAGAAATACTGTTGGGTGTACAAATGGCCTCAGATTTTCTATCTGCAGGAAGACAGAATAGACAGTTTAGTTTCATGTGTTTTCTGCCAAACTTCTTGTTCATTCTCTGATGTAGTTTTCCTTTCTCTTCATCCTCTGTGTTCTGAATGAGAGTGTAAGTTTGGTATATCGTAAATGCTCCAGTGGAAGTCAGTTCAGTTAGTCAGAATTATAGCACTTTGCAATAATAATTTAGTTTTCTTTACATGAAACACATTAGGCTAAAGATTTATGATTGTTTATGGCTTTATTTAGGACGTGAGCAGTTTTCAGCAGAGAAGCAATTCTGGGGTGAGAACAGTTCACATCAAGAACAGGTTGCTTAGTGAGTCGGCCAGAGCAAAGGACTGGAAATATATAAGCATAAACTGTGCCTGAGATTTTGAGCATCATAGAAGGCCATATTTGCACAGATCCTTAGGATTTCTTTGAGAGAAATGATAACTGAGGACAAAAGGGTAAAAACTATGACAATCGTTGGCAATTCCAGTTATTTTATTTGCTAGTCAAGCCAGAGGCACTGTAAATGTAAAAGGAAAGTCTGCAGCAAATTGGACAATATCTGGAGAGGATCCAAGATCCTTGCCCTATAGAAGAAAAAGCTGATGTTTAAGCTGTCATTTATAGGTGGAAAAATCCAGAAAAGTTCATTCAAAATCACTCCAACTGCTTGGAATTTCATTCCCAATTCAGTAACTTAAAGCTGAAAGGAAATTTAACACTGACATCCCTAGGAGCAGGATAGGTTATTATAATTGGATTCAAGTGGATAGTTCTTAGTCATTTTGATTTCCAGGGATCTTCTACTGTTTGAGCTTTTTCTCCTTTTTTGCAACTCCCTCATTGTTTTTTCCTTCCATCTGCCTTATACTGATTTTACTTCTGAAAGCTCAGTCAGCTCCTCAGAAACACATGTGGCTGGGATTATTCCAGCAGAGCTGCAGTGTTCAAAATACTATCAATGTGGGCATGCCTAAAATTATAACTGGATAAGACTGAACATTCACTGTAATGCTTAAAAGTTTTGATACACAGAGTACTACTACCCAGGGCACTACTGCCATTACTAAAAGCAAAACAAAACAAAATGAATAATTATCAGTGTAATGTAGTATTAGCTAGATTGTCATACTACTTAGCTTACTCATTTTTTATTTTTTTTTATATTCCTTTTTCTCCATTGTGAATTCTGAAAGCAGTTTATAAGAAATTTATTAGGGAATTATTGATCCTTAGAAATTACAATAGGAGCTTGGTTCAAGAATCATTAATATTACTCCCCAAACTTACAGTTTAAAAAGTATCTGCACAGCTATTATACTGAAGTATAGAGGTAATAGAGCCGGCCATTATGAAAAGCCATTTTGTTATCTAAATGTCTGAAAAACAATAAGGAATGACAACCTTTACAGAAATAAATCAATCTGTAAAACATCAGAACTTGTGTTTAACATTACAAATAATAATGCAATTATATTTTTATAAAATAAGAAGTAGGAAGTGGGAAATTTTGTATTAAATTCTATAAGCTTTCAAAGAAATTTCTATATGCCTTTGTGCAAAGTTCGGCCACATGAAAAATCTCATACAGCATACAGTTAAGTTTATGTACACATTTTGGAATGACCTTGACCTTACTTTCTGTAAGTACCATTCCTAGAAAAGTCTTTTGAAGTTTCATTCAAGTTGCTGAGCCCAGCATTAAAAATTCTTTAAACAAATTTCCAAGTGATTCCCATGCACTGGATCACATTCCATCTTCTCAGAAATCACAGAATCACAGAATAGATGGGGTTGGAAGGGACCTCTAGTGATCATGCAGTCATGCAGGCTGTCCTGCATTGGCTCTGGAGCCTTGCAGGAGTGCAGCCAGTGTCAGTGTTAGGATGCTTTCTCATTGAGTTGAATACACTGTAAGCTGCACTGTAAGGTGCAGATACCATAGATGGAAGCTGGAAAGATATATAGGATGTCCTACAGGGCTCAGCAACGTTAACCGGTGTAGAGAAAAAGATATATATTAAAAGGGAGTGGAACATGATAAAAAAAAATAGATTTTTTACTCTTTGCTATTGGAGGCTTCAAACATTTAGCCACGCAAATCCATTCGTTCATTTTTAATAGCATCCCTAATATTGATGCAAAATACCAAAACTGGCAGCTTTAGAACAGTTCTTATTTCATATGCATCTTTTAAAGCAAGACTAGAAAATTTTCGTAGTTGCATTAACCCTCCTGTTTACATCAAGCTGAACTAGTTATCAGATGGAACCAAATCTGAACTTCCATGTAGAGGTGAAGTAAGACCAGTAAAGCCTATTTCTTTATTTCCCTCTGGGCAACGTGCTATAAAAGCTTATGGCTTTATCATCTGATTGCTCCGGTTAACAGCTATATTTCTCAGCCATGGCCTAGAACTGTGGCTGGGATAAGAACATGACGAGAAAAGATGAACGCAGCCATCTCTGCACATCATTCACTAGCACTGAATCCTGCAAAACAATCAACGTCTGCCCTCTTCCTGTTTGTTAATATGAACTTGTTGGAGCTTGTAAAATAAATAGGTTTGTCTAAAATGGCTAAGTGGAAGCAGAATACTGTGGTTTTCTTTGAAAATAAAGCCACAAATATCTTTCTGTATATGAATAATATGATCTCCATGCCTCCCTGGATTTGCTGTGTTAGCTATTTTATCAGACACCTTGAGTACCAAGTCAGTTTACTACAGAATTTCAATTTAAGGAGCCATTGCTTCTGTGTGGACACTTATGAGATCAGACAGAAAATTTCTTTACTGTGAGGGTGACAGAGCACTGGAACAGGCTGCGCAGAGAGGTTGTTGTCTCCTTCTTTGGAGATCTTCCAAACCCACCTGGATGTGACTCTGTGCCCCATGCTCTAGGTGTCCCTGCTTGAGCAGAGGGGTTGGTCTAGATCTCTAGAGTTCCCTTCCTACCTCAGGCATTCTGTGTGATTCTGTGATAGGCATTGCTTGAGGAGCTGGGGCAATTTACCATTCTGATATTCATTAGTGTGAATGTTGAAACATTTTGTTTTGAAACATTTGTGTCTTTACAGTGGAGATCATTTCTTCTGGCTGTTGGAGGACATCTCATGTTTAACTTCTCTCCTTTTTAATGCTTATTTTCTTACAGTCTCTATATGGTGCTTAGGCCTTGTTCTCCTCACAGATAAGTGTCACTACAGAAAACATTAAAAAATGACAAGTCACATGAGAAAGGCATAAAAGCACTGGCTATTTAGACTGTTTAGACTGAGAATGTATGACAGTATTCCAGTCCTTCTCCACAATGATCTTTTAAACTGTTTGAGGTTCATTCAAAATATCTTTTTTTTTTTTTAAAAAAAGGCATTTAAAATGATCCCAGCACATTTACAGTGACACTAATATACCTCAGGGCCACCTTCCTACTGCACAAGACATCTACAGCATTCATTAACAGCCTAGAAAAACATACCCTGTCATGCCTTACTGCAACCTAACAGACTTAAATTGCATCTATGAGGCTGACAGGCCAGTGTATTATTAACTGAGCCACTGAGACCCTTTAAACTGTATTGTATGTAAGTTTATAGCAGAGGGAGTATAGAATTTTAAGCTTGCACATTTTAATGTATTTAATTTGCCACACTAGGCAGTTTGCTTTGTGAACTGTTAATCTTTTCAACCGATACAGCAAAATGTCACTGTATTCATTTGCAGAGTATAATAGGCTTATATCCTGAAACAATAAAGTTATAATAGCCTGTCCGCTGCCTGGTGAAGTTATACAAATTCAGCATGTACAAGGTGTTGTATGTCCTACTTACCCTCTAGGTTTTTAAAGCTCATCTTCTCATTCCAATGCCTTGAAAATCACCAGTGTGTATTACTTCAGTGAGATAAAGCCAAGTAAATGTCATGGATCAAGCTCTGCTGAATTCTTCTGCCTCCTTCTCTGCAATTGCTTTCAGTAGCTCTGATACTAATGTTTTCATGTCAATTCCACCCATGATAAATGCAAGCTGAAGTAATGGACATCAAGATCTGTTTTGCTCCAGTATGTGTACCAGTCTGGACCTGATGAGCAATTCCTGCAGGAACCAGCAGCCAGGCAACCACAGATCTTGGAGAAGCAAAGGGCTACATACAAGGTTCTCTGTCTTCCAGGAAGGAGATCCTGCATGCTCCTCCAAGTCGTACTGATGTTTCTACTATTTGCATTCCATTCTTTTTTCTGACTCTTTCCACAAAAATTGTAATCCTTTATGTTCTACATATACTACAGAGAGGACTATGTGATCATACCATGCCTCTGTAGCAATGTGTTGTTGCCTATGGTGGTCAACCTATCTGGCATCTGAAGATGGAAATGATGAGAGAAACTCATCAGAGACTACTATCTGTACTAACATATACAGAGTTGATTATTTCGGATGAGAATTTTCTACTTATTTTTCAAAAGAAGCTTACTGGAGATGGACTGGATGGACTGGATTGGTTGTCCTTTTACAGTAGGTGTTACACTTTGAGGAGTGGAAATGTGACATCTTTTTATGCAGAAATTCTGCCAGTTTGCTGACTGACACTGCAGTTGTTCTCGGACAACTTGAGGTTCAGCCTGTGAAGTGTTTAGTTGACCTGCGGGGTATACTGCAGACTGCCTCTTTAAACAAGATTTATCTTCCTCCCTGAGGGGGAGGTTCATGGGGGTTCTTTGTCCATAGCAGGAATGATGTGGAGGTGAGCTGAGCTTGCACGCTTAGATATTATTAAGGATTCTTTAGAAAGAAGATCTAAAAACAAACAAACCACATTGCAACAGAAAGAAATAGGTGGCAAATTAAGTCTGTGTTACCTGAATCATTTTTACTCATAGTGATTAATTAAAATGTAGCCTGCAGCAGAAGAAGCAAGCATCCTGGTCCATGACCAAACAAAATCTTCAGGGAAGAATCAATAAAATGATCCCTGGCTGATTCTATAAATATATCATGTAAAGAAAAAGAAGATTCTATAAACCAAATGTAATTTTTTTTTTTTAATAGATATATGCTGGTGATAGAATGGAACTTTCTGGGTATCCTGGGCTTCAGTAGAGCTCTAAATAGGAGTGAGGATCTGAAAAGGAAAGATGACAGTTACAGGAATGAGGAGAGAGAGCGCTACAGTTTTTTTTTTTTTTCCCTGCAAAATAATTGTCCAGAGCCTGTTCAAGCCTGTTCCCTGTATTGAAGCAATCCCTTTCAAGAGATAACAATTCGACATTTGTCAGGGAAACCTTACAACAATTACTAGAATCCACAGTCTGAGAGCATTAACAAAAAGCAACCAACATCTTAATGAAAACTATTTGGTTCAGCAAAACCAAACTTATTTTTTCAAAGTATTTCCTGGCCATAAGGTGAATTTAGAATAGAGAAAAAATTAAAACTTGGTTTGTTACGGAAGGTTCTGAATAGCGTGTCTTTTAGCAAATATACCTTCCATTTCTTCTTAATTAAGAAATAAAATGTATTACCATAATGATTCAAGTATTTCCCAAAAGTAACAGCATTTTTACTGAAATGTTTTGGACCATTACTCTAGATTACTTTTTTTTTTTATGGCTAAAAAAAATCTCATTGAATCTATGTGTAGCTTTTAATCTTGTGGGCATAATGTGCAATAACAAATGAAAGCATGACTTTGTCTATTTTAACTGTACTGATTATATAGTCTATTAAGTTTATTTATTTACATACAGATTTCAGAGATTTCTATGGAAAAATATGGTTAATTTTAAGCTTTCTATTATGCATCTGCTTTGCCATGAATTGGATATTATGTGGTTTTGGAATATATATGCTTCTTTTTGGCCTATTGGACATTGGGTATACTGCAAGATACCAACTTTGGCTTCATAGGGCTATAATTATAACTTACAAGATCTTAGTGCAATTTAGAAAACATTAATTATTAGGAACTTATTGCTACATTGCTACTATTTTTACATCAGCAATAATCTCTTGATTTATTCCTTTGATATTATTTCAGTTTCAGCAATGAATTCTGTGTTTGAGGTCTTGATCATCTGAGTGAATTTAGCGAACTGCAAGACATAAAATTGTTGTAAGTAAAATCCTTTCACTTTTTTTTTTTTTCTGTGGTCGGGATCAGGGAGAGTTCTTAAATAAAATATTTAAGAAACATCTGACTATAACCTAATGAAAATGGGGGAAAATTACATTATTTCTTATACTATTTTAACATCAAAGGTAGCACTGAAGTGAGGGATAGTCATTAAAAGCTGAATTACTGAAAGTGTTTGGATAGTGCACTTAAGGATATTTCAGTCAAGTGAAATAATTTCTGCAGTGTGATCCAGAATCACATATGTCAATTATCATGTTGTCTGTGATATTAAAAATGTATGCAGCTGGAGGTTCAATTATATGAGATCTCTCGGAGTTAGAAACACTCCATCCTTTCCTCTGTTTTTTTAAAGTGCAGTCTTTTTAGATATTGAATGCAAATAATCCACAAAATGAAGGGAAAGGTTTTCCTGTCATTTGATATTATTGAAATCCAGGATAACACTGGAGATTTGCAAAAATTAACTTTAAAGTATTGTTGTGCTAATAGAATTTGATTACCTGCTGATGATGTTTGACTGAATGAAATGAATTTTTCAAGTGGAACAAAGACTTTTCCATGAAGAATTAGTAAAAAGAGAAGATGCCTTCTTTGCATTTTTGCATCACTCCAAAAAATAGCAGTTCTTAAATTGAAATGACCAGCACAAAGTTTTGAATCATTCTCACTTAAAAAAAAAAAAAAGCTTTTTTCCAATTCTAAATTAAAGGGAAAAAGTTGAACTGAATGCTGTTGATGTTAATTTGCATCCCACTGCTACTTTGTAGCATGTATCTTATTACGGGGCTCAGGCTGACTTTAATAAGAGTAGGACTGAACCATAATTCCTAATACCAAGGCACAGTGTCTTTGCATTGCTATTTGAGAGACAGTGAGAAGAGATGTTCTAGCTACTTGCCTGCGATGCCCTGGGACAGGAACAGGGAAACCATTTTCAGTGATGGACTCTTGAACTCTAACATACATGTCTCCTTTAGTTCGGGAAAAACTTTTTCAGATACAACTCAACTCTAAACTTTAGCTATTTTGTAAGTACAAAAATAATAAGAAAAAAAAATTTCTAATGGAATGGATGATGTTCTTCTGTTTTTTGTTTGCTTCTTTGCTCATTTTCCTAGTAATGTTGAATTATTTTTGTATGAATCTTTTAGTTATTTCCTCTAAAATTATCCAAGTGAGACATTAGGGAGTCGCACAGAACTCCAAGATGAGCGATTTGTAGAACAACTTAAAAGAGATGTTGTTACTAGAGAGTCAGCATTTCTGGTGGCAAACAGCTCACTGAAAACTTCATACATCAGATTCTATCTTGAGGAAAATTTCATGAGGAGGCAAAAAGTGATGGTTTTGCAATGATGAAGATGATATAGTAGAAACAATGCAGCAGTAGAGGCTTTCTGGCACTAAGGGAATAAAAATGAGTGAGCTTGATCTGGTTAATTTCTTTTTTCTTAAAAGTGTGCTTGGACTGGGCAGTCATCTTGGATGCTTATTTCTGCGTACTGTGTTGAGACTTACAGGTTTATATAACTCAAGAGGCTTTGGGAATAGTGTATCTTGTCAGAGCCACTTAAGGCTCTGACACCTTAAGGCTCTCTGACACCTGAAAATGAGACTTGACATTTACGATCTAACTTGAATGTATTCTAGCTTGTGTAAAAAGTATGCTGACTAATTAAGATGGCTTCATTTAAGAGAGTCAAACAACTTCTTCAATTGTATATTCATTATCCTTAGTTTCTACATTTTTCGGCAAAGATCAGAAGACCTGTCTTTGGTCTGAACTGTGAGACGCAGCAGTTCAAAGACAAGCTGCACGTCATGTATCAACATGAATTTTGAATGTGCTTGTTAAGAGTAGACACTTTCCAATGTCTGTCCAAGTGCCAGAATAGGCCATTACATGTGCCTTATTATTATTGTTGCTGCTGTTGTCATTGCAGTTACTGTTGTAGTTGTTTTTGTTATTCTTCTCTCAGGAAAGAATATGTTATCAAAGCTGAACAAACAAACTCCTTTCTGGCTCATTTTATAACAAAACTGCATGGAAAAATCTGATTGTAGGGTCCTCTTTTCAACTATTTAGAAAGCATGCCTAACTAGAACCACCTTTCAATTAAGACCCTTAACTGCTTCTCCATCTTACAGAGGCTAAACTTCATGAACATCTTTTAAGTCAAAGTTCTGTGAAGGATGGTGCAAATGGAGAAAGCCTACTGATTTCTACCTTATTACTGAAGTTCCATGCATGTTGTATTATTTATGTTTAGCTCACATAGAGGTTAGCTGAGATAGATAGGTGATTGTTATTTTATTTAAAATTGATATCGTAGTAGGACAGAGAGGCAAACTACTGTATTAGGCACTTTGCAAATAGATAGTCAATGACAGCTCCTGTCCCAATGAATTTAAAGTCTGCCTGTGATTTATGACAATTTATAGAACTGTCTGTAAAATAGCAAAATGAAAGACCAATTAATAATGACAGCACTTTTCCAACAGAATGCAAAAGCAATTCAACAAAATCCTTCAACAACTTTGACCATAAATACAGATTTTTGAGTTCCAGATTGCCAGAGCATCCATTTCTACATAATGTGAATCTCTGACCACCTATTTCATTGGAATTGCATGGTCCACAGCACTTGGCAAAATATCTCTGTGCCACTGATCTGAACTTATTTCGGAACAGATAAGCGCTCGCTCTGACACTGTGGAGCCGAAGACAATTGCTGAATCCACAGCGGGCTCTCTTAAAATACGTTCATCTTTCTCCTAGAACCCGCACGCACTGTTATGATGACAGGTGACCTAAGAAATTTGAGTTCCTGCCAGAACACTCTTGAATCCCATTATAGCACCATATAGGTATTTTTCACCTGATGTAGGATTTCTGGTATGACCTTCTCTGAAATTTACTGACTTTATTGTTAGTGGTATCTTTCTAATACTGGCAACACCTTCATACATTTTAATAAGCTGCCCTGAAAATAATAGACTTTTGTCATTTGGTTCAAAATACCTCAGCTCTGAAAGGAATATTTTGCATCAGCATCCATTCATAGGCTTGTATTCCCAGCCTCTCTTCCTTTACATCCTGGAGGAAAAGACAGCTTGTCCTCATTTTAATGTGGCAAGGGACATTGTTTTGTTGTTCTGTTTATCTTCAACTTGCAGGTTATTTGTATATTAATTTAACTCTTTGTGCTTTTATTTATTTATTTTTTAATTTAGTGCTACAATTGTAGTATAGATTACTTTGCTCCTGTCTATGGCTCTTTTCCAATTAAGTTTGTTAAGCCGCATGATAGTGTGGTGAAGTGTTGACCTCTACTTAGCATTTGCTGTCACCAGGTTACTTCAAAGAACACAGGCTTTAAAAAAAACCCACCACCGCAGCAAAACCATCAGAAGTTCTTATGCACTGTTAGCTACCTCAACAGTATAAAAATGAGACATCTGGTCCTCTAAACAGTGGCATGGAGCTGTATAACAATGCTTGATAAGAACAATGTCTTGTTGAATGCTATCTTTTTTTTATTATCTTTTGAAAGGTACAGTACATAACTAAAAGCATTACATATTAAAACATGACATGCATTAAAAAAGGAAGCTGTGTGACAGTCACATTTTTCTTATTCAAGTTCTACTCAGGCTATAGTAAAATGTGTCTTATCATCCTACTGATCCTCAGTGAAAACACTCAACTCAGTCATTAAAAAACAAAGCAAAACATAAACTCAACCACGACTATCCCTAAAATCCTTGGAAGAATGGAATTGTTCTTTTTTCAGTACAAGATCATTGAACATAGCAATTAATTTTCTTAAACACTTTTAATGTATCAACAGAATTATGTATTCAACTAAATTAAAGGAATGCATTTAGAAAAATATTATGGATTGCATGCATGCAGTGATCCTAATTCAGCAAAGCCCTTAGCATTAATTTATAGTTAGCCATGTGGTAAAGTAGTCTCAGTAACTTAATAAACTGCCCATATTCATGAAGTTAGGCATTTATTTAGATGGACTACTGAACTGAGAAATTAATCATTTGTATTTTTTGAGACTACACTTAAAAAACTATTGAATTAGCAAAGAATGAGTTGATACAAAAAAGGACATTGAAACATTCTCTCCTCTAGAATACCACAGAAGAAATACATTTTCTTTTAAATTGACTAGGAATTTTCCACAAATGCAAAGTTAAATTCACATAATCCCATCTAGAAAAAAAATATCCAATAAAGGAGTAAGTCCTCAGCTAGGGGATTCAAAAGTCAATAGCAGTGACATTTTGTGAAACTTTACACCTGCTGAATACACACTTCTTTATGGGTTTTTAATTCGACATTCAATATTATCAGCATTAGATAGTGTGTAACACAACATTATCAGCAATAGAAAATGTCTATTACACATATGTATTGACATAACCCGATTCTATTCTTCCCCTCTCTTTTGTTTTGGAAACATTTCTCCATGCTTTCCCTGACTTTCCCTGAAGTATATAAAAATCATTGTGTTTTGCAAAATCCTGAGCAAAGCACTCAGAACTTCTGCCCAGAATATTGTTATGTACCTCAATTCCAGTACAGCAAGAAAAGTAACCTCTTATTTTTAGGCATTGTAATGATAATTTTTCAACAACAGACACACAGGCTACCTCAATTACATTCCAGCAAACTCAGATATACTAAAAGAGGGTCAATCGCAATGGTTTCTTTAGTCTCTTGGGGTGGTGTGCTGAAACATAAATTGATATAAGTAGACTGGAGAAAGAGTAATGAAAAGGTCTCCTAAACTGAAATTAAATGCCTACAGCTTCTCCTGTTCTTCCTGCTGTGTTGGCAGGGAGTGGAGTTGGGCTGCAGAAGGCAGGTTGCAAGACACATCCAGAAATTCACTTTGTTGCCCTATTCTCAGGTTGCTTTTTCAGTGCAGTGACCCAAACCTTCTGTGCCAGACATTCAAATAAATTAAATATTTAATCTCAAATTCTCTGCTGATATAAACTAATGCAGCACCACCAAAGTCAATAAAGCCTTGCCTGTTTACACCAGTGGAGACATTAGCCCTCTTTCTATAGAGTTCTTGTAGTTCAGCTGCTATGGAAGACTGGCTTCCTGTCAATAATAAATGTCCTCAGTATCCTACACAAGTCTTCAGCTTATCGCCTCTGGACATTTTTTAATAGCTATAAGTCTCAAGATGGAAGCGGGTTTTCATGCTTTGTTTTGAAGGGTGAGGATTGTTCAGGAAAGATACTTCCTGAGCTGCCCAGGGAAAAGTCTATTATACCACTGGCATGGTTCAACCCATCAGCCTAACTTGCGTAAGAAAAGAAACTTATTTCTTTGTAACTTGTCTTTCATTTTCACATCCATTTGTTCAAAGACATCTGAAAGTCCCTGAGCGCTGACCTGAATAAAATGAAGAAGGAGGCTAATAGAGTGTTCACCTATAGTATTGTTTCCTCTCTTGTTATTAGATGGATATGACCCTGTCTTTGATCTTCCTGCAGATGGTACAGCCAAGGGTGCCGAGAATAAAGAGTGCCACACTCCTCCTAGGGAGAAAGAAAGAAAGAGGAGTAGAGTGGGAATATGCACAAGCAAGAAAACGTCCACTGTGGTAATTACAACTGACAAAGATAAATGAGTAAGAATGTGCGAACATGCTCCTCAGTGGGTCCTTAAATAGGTAGAAAATGTAAAAATGTGGCATGGGAGTCAACGGAAGCAAGGCGAAAGGATACTGAAATAAAACTAGGACTTTCACGTTGATTCTGTAACCTTGTAAGTGAAATGATCAGAAAAATGCAGTATTTTTTACCTCATTTCTATCTCTTGATAGTTCTTTGTGTATCAGCACACTGCCTGTTTTTCAAGGGTTTATCTACTTGTTTCTGACTTTTTGTCAAATACTAAGCCTATGCTCATTGTCAAACAACAGTGAAACATTTACTGATTAAAGGGAGACTTAAGTAAAAAAATAAGAAAACTGGTTGCTGTGACAGGAAGAGGTTTAACAGAAAGCACATCCTACATTTTTTGAATGAATGGAACAAACAGCTGACCTTCCTCATTGTATTTATACCACCATCTTACTTATTTATTGTTAACTTTCGTGCTATGCAGGCAGAAACTTGCATGAAGGGAGAACCATTAGCCCTTTGATCCAAGAACAGAAACATTAAAGAGTGGATTTGGATCTTTTATTTTTCTAGAGGTTTTTAAAACAAAATCACTGGATAATTCTACACGGGTTAGAATACACCAACAAATGGAGCAGAATTTGGCCATATGTTTGCAAGTAAAAGTTTGTTCTACCCAGGAAACTGCCTGTTTTTATTCTGCTGTGCTACAATATCCATGTGAGATTAGCACAATTTACAGTTCAAGTAACAGAGCTGTAACTTCAGCTCACTGTTTGAAAACCTAAAAAGTTTTAGCAACAAGAATCCTGAAAACACAACCACAAAACTTCCATTTTATGATGAGAGTAACCTATCGAAGATGCTGGGGGAGTCATGGTTGAAGTCATACCTGATGCCTGGGGCTACCTCTATCTGCTAGGCTACAACTGCTGTTTGAAATTATTTTGCCTGCCTTTTGAAGGACAGCAACACATACTTGAACATGTATATATACTTGAATATATATACTTGAGTATATATACATACTTGAATATGTATGAACACATACATATTAAAACTAGGTGATCTCTCAGTGTAATGACTGAAATCAAATTAATTCCATGAAATTTTGGAAGAAGAAGAGAGAATGATAAAAGTTTTGTGTCTTTTCTTCCAATATTGTCTAGAATACATCATTAAGAATCAGGATCCAAGGGCACCGTTCCACTACTGACTGAGTTGGTGACACTACTCGAGTCACTTAAGCTGTCTGTATTTGTTTCAAAAATAAACTAATAACACTTAAACCTCTCACAGCAGCTTGGGGAAATTCAAAGTTTGCAAAACGATTGGAGGTCTTCAGGAGAAAAGAGCTTGCTACTCAGTTCAGGAAAGCATTTCCACACATTTTAGCTTGCACATATTTTGAATGGCATTTGCTTTTGCCCTCAGTCCTATTTTACTCCAAACCGTTATTATTTTTATGGTAAATATATCAAAAATCATATGGACTCAAATAAGGCCTCTGGCACTGAATGTGATTAAAAACTGAAATATGAGCCCATTCACTCATGCCATCTGTTTTGTTAACCCACCAGAAGGGAACAACATTTCTACATAGTGATTAAAGTGTATGACAGATAATTTTATCCTGCACATTTCCTGATTGATCAAAAAATAGGGAAAAATAGGGAAATGTATAAAAGAACTGAGGATTGTATCATCTTCTAAAAATAAGCTGTCAAGAATACTGGAATTATTTTGGAATAGCACAGCAGATTTTTTAAGCTGGGAATGTCTTGATTAGCACACAGCATGTTGATTCTTGCACTTAGAGAACATAAAGGTATATATTATGAATGTGTGCCTCTCATAAGAGGATCTTAAAAGCCCATATTCCATATGGCAGGGACTAAGGGAGAAAGCCAGTGCTTTTTCTTTAAGCAAAAATAATTATGGCACTAAATGAAACAAAGGTAACTTAGCAACAGGGTATTCATTTCCTCATCTAGCATTTTCTAAAGAATTCCTACTGAGGCCAGCCCATGAGCCTTGCAATATTTATTTGCTTACCTTCATTTGAACCATCCCACTTCTTTCCAGCAATGCTGTCTGTGAAAAGACAACAAAATATGAACAGTGATTATAAACTTGAAGTGCAAAGGAAAGACCTTGAAATAGCGCTAACCCCAGTATTTCAGTGCTCTTTATAGATATATCTTCCCTAAAGCTGGATGAATCATTTGTAGCAAGTAAGCTTTTCGCTAGACCTAGTCCTCTATATGTTTAAGAAGTGTCAGAGAAGAGACTGCTTTTGAAATTAATGTACACATTATTTTAAAGTGGTTGGTAAAGGCCTTATCCAAAGTCCACAGAGTCAATGGATACACTCCTACTGACTTCTCTTAAGAGAAGGCAAATATCTTTGCAAATGTGTTTTATTTGAAGGATTGCTCACTAGCTGTTTAGTGAAAGTATTTTTTTGGAATATAATTAATGCCCTTCAATGTGCTTTTGTAGTAAATTAGTCTTGTCGAACAAACATTTTACAAGTTTTCCTCAAAAAACTAACTGTATGGCTAAATCATTACTGAGAAATTTAGTGTGTATGAATGAGGCATTAGTGAATGAATGTATAATTTTAATGTATTTAATAACTGAAACTCTGGCAAAAGGCTAATGCTGTGAGATATCAATGAGAAACATGGAGCTAAATCAAAAATTAATTAAAAAGCTGATAAAAAAGAAAAAAACATAAATGGGAAAATATTGTTGAAAAAGGTTTTGCCTAGAGAGTTTCTACAGGCTTTTGATATTGAGCCCAAAGATATTCAATACCTTTTTTTTGATGGCTTTGTAGTAAATTATGTTTGATGCAATTTATGTAGGAATAAAGACTGACAGTGTGGGTAGAAAAGGCTGAGGATTGGTCTATCATAGATTGACATTCAGTTTAAATGGACAATTAAAACGATACAGCCAAAATACAGGATAAAAGGTGGAAGAAGTGGCTGTGTAACAGGGGAGATGGCATCTTGGAAAACAACAACAAGAAAGGACCAACATCTGACTACTGAACAAGCAACCCAACAGAGCTCCAAACTCTTTGCTTTGGTCAAAAGACTTGTGTGGTTCTTGAGCACATAGGTGTAGGGAAATAGGGGCAGCAGCATTGGTAAAATCAGTACTACGTTTCTTCAAACAGATACCCAACAGAGCCACAAACTAAGGACTGTACGAGATTATTTGTCCTGCAAGATTTGAGGAACACAGTCTATTTAGAAGTAAAACTGGAAGGTGATCTGAATAAAGAGTCTTAGAGATCCATTAGATATTAATTGACTTTTTCTGCTAGTGGAGTAAGTCACAAAAGAAAACATGGCAGGAAGCTCAAGCAGGATAGAGCCAAATAAAAAGTTAGTCAGCTTTTACTGGATTTTATTTTTATTTTCAGCAATGCAAGCAGTTAACAGTGAAAGTGTTAAGAACATCAGGATAAGCAGTGGCCAAACACAACAGTTGTCCCTGCCATGCAAAAGAAACAGAAAAAAAGAAGACAATAATGTTTAGTAAGACTGCAGCTTTGTTAACTTTACACAGCTGGGAGCTATTATTAATAGACCATATAGTGCAGTTCATGAGTCAGTTCTTTCTGCCTTGTTCAAGCCTCTGTATTTGATCCCCAAAGCCATTGCTGGGACCATTTTCTGCTCTAATAATGAAGTTGAGGAAAAAGTATTGTCTCCTCTATGCTCTAAATATCAGGCTTTTCTGAAACCTATTTAAAAGGAATCTTATTTAAATGTGATTTAAAAGGAATTCCATGAAGTAGGAATCATCTTCCTAGGAGGTACTACCTATTAGCTTGGCCAGCTGGCCCCAGCCCACAGTTGTTGAAGAGATAACATTTCCATTTTTAGCAAAAGCTAAAGCATTCACAATGCCTAGCTCTGAGCTCATTTACTGGGCTATATAAATGAGATATAATGACTTGTCATATAGTGGAGATCAGATAGGATGACCTAATGGTTCCTTTTGGTCTTGCATTTCATGAGACCTTCACAATCTACTCTGTGTGCTGTATCATTGGTCCCCCAAATCATGTGCTAGTGCTTCTATTCCCTGATTTTTATGACTGTAACCTTTATAAACAAGACTTTCTGAATAATTTAATGGAAAGGGGCGAAAGCGTGAAAGCAATCTGAAGTAAATGAGCAAGAGGTAAGAAAGCCTCAGAAATGTTTGGATATTTTATGCCTATTTGTAGAGCATTATAGTCTGCCTGCATACAGAGGCTCTGGATTTAACAAACACATCTGTTTTCTGAAGGGAAGGAATCAGAGGAATTGTGTGGTATTGCTCTTAATACAGTGTCTCATAGGACCAGTTCAATATTTTTATTCTTGCTGCCACTCTCATTTTCTTAAACTCCAAGCCTACCTATGATTTTCAGATGAATTTATGAATTCTTAAATTATGTTTGATAGTTAATATCTTTGACTATACAGTGCATTTTTGGTTTTATCTGTTATAGGAAGTGGTAGCATATCTCAGAGTACCTAGAGTTCCCTGAGTTGTTCTGGAAATAATTTGCTACAGCTCTTTAAAGGGTGTGATATTTTCCCCTGGGTACAATAAATAGCTCTACTGGCTGCTGTGTAACTGAGGAGAATCTCTGTTCTATCCACTTGCTGTTCTGCATTTCCCCAAAATGGGGAAGTGCTACCACAGAAATCCCCATACATCTCTACACAACGTCTCATATGTTTTCTATCCCTTGTACAAATGGAGAAGCCTACACTGGTTATGCTTGATGTGGCTACAGAAAAATAAAAACGGCTCTCATCTAGCCTATAACATGACAGATTTTCTTTTTATTTTCTTTCTCCAAAGAGCATTAGCACTGAAAGTGTTTAATTTTGTATAAAATACTCTTCATTTTACATTCCAGTCTTGCCTTCCCTTCTCTTCCCTTCCGTTCTTGTCTCTTCTCAGAACATTTTAAACCAGCACCTCTGCAGTGTATTCTCATTGACTACGCTGTCGGGGGGTCTTTAATTTACTGCTGAAAGTGAGGCTGAGATGACTTATTTCCATAGAAAAGCCTTGTGTATCTTAATGACTTTTAAAATCTCTTTTTTTCCTAGATGAGTATACTAATTACATTATTGTGCTTTCTACATTTCAATCTATTGTTCCCACATGTTTTTCTTCTGTGCTTGCAGCCATGGTAGGACTGTGAATAAAACAAAGGGGAGAGCTATGACTAAGAAACGTATCATAGTATAAACATCTCTATGGCAATAAGTCAAAATGGATGTAAATTCAAATCTTTAGAAAAAAGTAGTGCTTTACACTCTGTGATTTCAGTAGCACAAGATACGTTAATGCTTTAGGAAATCTGTGTTACCATTATTACAATTTTCCCCATTAAACAGCATAACAAATCAACAATAATTTCTCCTTGTCTGAATACAGACTACATGAAAAATTCATCCCTGATAGATACACAATGGCTTTGTGATCTATAGACAACAAGGGTTACTCAATTTTACTAATATATTTTGTTAGTTTTGGTTGTAACATAATAATAATATAAAACATTTATTTAGATAATAGAGTGGACTTAAAGGCTGTAACTGTTTCCTTTTTTTATTGCACTAGAAAGCTATAAAATTTGTAAATATACTTCAGCATTTTAAATGAAAACATATGCATTTCCCTGTAGCTGTACTGTGCAATGAGCTAGGTATACTTTTAATGTAGTTGGACTTTACAACACTCCAAAAATCTTTGAAAAAAGAATTATTTTTTTGTTTTAAAGCAGCATATTTCAAGAAGCTATTTTTATCTCTTCTGGACTTAATGTTGACTTAAGGAAGATTCACTTCCAGACTACAGTTTTTGACTCTTATTTCTCCCTCTTTAGCAAGACATTCTTGGCATCCAAAGAGAAACTTTAGAGTAAGCAGTGTTAGCAAACATCTAACTTTCAGTGACAGCAGAAGTTATTTGCTGAACAATATTTGTGTGTCTGCTGTTCTTTGCTATATTTTCTCCCTAGTAATTCTTTAATTTCTACCTGAATCTAAGTTCTGTCATCCTAAAATGAGAAAGCAAATGGAAGGAGGCCTTGTGCATCAGTTGTAGAAAAAAAATTAACTCGATCTTCAGCAAGCAAGGGGATTAAAATTCAGTGTATAAGAGTTGACCAAAATAGAAGATTTTCCTATTCAAGAAGAGACAGATAATTGGCTCTGTCTGGGTTGTTCTATTATATACCAAAGAATGGTCTTTATGAAAAAATAATAATCACCAAAAAAATGAGTTGGACCTTCACCTTTTTTCCCTAACTATGACAAAGAACATAGCCAAGCTAGGTAAGGAGCTTATAAAATGAAGACCAAAATGAAGGAGGGGGGAAAAAAAGAGGAAAGAATAATGCTGAAAGAAAGAATTGTGACTATCTGATATTATCCTCAAAATTGGTCGCAAATGGTCAGTTTTTTTATATCATTTTGATAGCAAATCAACTAAGGACCTGATTCTAGGTCCTCTTTCATACCAAGAAAGGTGATGGGATTAGTTCCAAACATAGTTACTGCTCTTTTTTAAAAAACAAACAAACAAACAAAAAATTGGCAAAATCTGGCCTGAGTTTTGGCTTTTGAAAACAGACTATACCTATAAGTAAATTATAATATTGAAAAAAACAGACCTGCCATTTTAACAGCCTGTTCTAACAAGTATATTAGGCTTTCTATCATATCAAATTCTGCTTGTACTTCAATCTGGAGACAAAAATTATATTTTTTTCCTCTTTCATTGTAGCTTTACAGTAAACTACACTGTGGCCTCAAACACAATGATGTCAAACTACAGTATATTAAGCTGGAAAATGAAGATGAATATATGTCTCAGCAAAAGGGTCAGGCAACAAATTAGAGCTCATTTTTCCATTTCAATTTACTTGGCAGCAGGTTTTGCTCTCTGTTTTCACAAAGGGCCTTACAGATGGATTTTGTAACATAAAAACTGGATAAATATGGTAAATCAAGCCTAAGGAGGATCATCTCACTTTTTCTCACAACCTGCCAAGCCAGAGGGTCACTTGTACAGTGTAACTCAGTGAGGATGGCACAATGTTCTATGTCAGTGTTTACTGAACATGTAGGAATCTCTGCATGACTTGGATAGTCTGTGCTATGCAGATCAGATTAATGCACAAATGGAACTGCTCTGAGTTTCCACTCTGTCTCATTTACAATGCCAAAATACCTTGGGGAAAAAAAAAAAAAGTTGTATAAAGAATTTCTTAATTAAAGAAATTTATGCAATTTGGTTTTTGTTTTCTGAAAAGGTCTTAGATGAGAGTAGATTTTGACAGTGATCCTCTCATTTCCTGTTATGAAGGACTGTGAAGAAGACTGTAGTTAGATTTTGTACTATACCCTGCTTAAAGAAACTCCTTTTTGTCACTAATGCACCATTTTTTATGGAAAACTTCATCCAAACACATAAATGTTTTGAACTGCTTTTGTTATAGCAAAAAATCTTATTTCGTGTTTGAAAAAGGAAAAAAAAAAAGATACAAAAGGGAATTTTGCCTTGCTTTTGTTAGGATGAGAGGTATTTTACATTTGGCTAAAGTCACAGAATTTCACTTTACTTGAGTTAAAGAGTGATTGAAGAACAGACATCTTTGTAAACTATCCCTGAGGTTCTCTCCTCTGATGCTGTTTCATCCCTTGGAAGCCTTTGAGACTGTTTTCAATTGTGATTTGAAGTTATGCCATCTATTTTACATAACTTTTTTTTTTTTTTTTTTTACTCAGTGCCTGGTGATGATGCTTAGTTTTTCAAATCAACTCAGAGCAAATACTTGGGAGAACTTGAGAGAGATGATATAAATGTCCAATTGTAAAATGTATGCTTAGTTTTAAAGATTTGTGTGCATTCTTTTCCTTCAGACTCTTCTGCTTTGCAGATGGATTTATATATGACCCACTTGATTTCTAAACCTGGGTATTTCAGAATGGTATTGTTTAATATTTTAAAAGCTGTGTCAATGTTTTTTCTATCATACTTAACAGCCTAGTTCTTTTGCAGGCTCACTTATATATTGATCATCATTACTTCTAAAAGTAAAATGTTATCTGCTAGTATATTAAATAAAATTATCATGCAGCAACTCAACAGAAATGCAGAATTATTTTCTATCTTTCTATGTTTTGTCCGTTTTAGTATGGTTTCTAATCTTTTGATTTAGTATAGCAATTTAATAATTTTCCTTTATCTGGTTATGTATTTGAATATGCTCTGTACTGATGATTAAGAATTTATCAGATGTCAGTGTTAAAATAATTTTATATAGGCTAAATCTGTACGCGTGAAGTAGGGAGGTATACTGTAACCAAGGGAACAAATTCATTTTTGGTGTATTCAGACAGCACAAGAAAATTAATAGGGATCGATATCCATACTACAAGAAAAGTATTCATTCTGATCAGTATGACTTTCATTTGCTATCCTGTTTTTCTGTATTTGTCTATTTTCTTTTGGTTTATGTTATAAGGACCAATGTCTGGAGTAGGCTGTACACGAGAAGAAAAAGAAATATTTAATGGCAGTATTAGAAATACGTTGCTTTATGAAATGCTGGTTTTGAATAAGTCATTGTTAATGCATTAAAAAATTGCATTTCATTGGCCAGATATTAAAACATCACCATTTTGGCATCTGGCCTTTAATACAAAAGAGCCTGGTACTGTCTGAATGGGTAAATGCATATGGCCTTTGATAAATAAACATGGATGAAATTGAAATAATTAGTATGAACTGAAGAGTATTTTGTTTGTCCTGTTACAAATTTCTGATGTTTTTTATGCTGATGTGCATTGTATTCATTTATAGAAATGTTATTCATGTTAATGTAGACAACTTCCTATTGAATTATTATGTACCAGGTTTCAGGGGTTGTTGATGTTGAACTGGAAAGGCAACAAAATGTAGTTTTAAATCACAGACTAGGTGACCAGGGCAACTTTTTTGCTTTTCACTGTGCAGGGTGCCTGTTCACTGATTGCTGGGCAGGGAGACAGGAAGGTGCCACAGCTTGAGCCTGGAACAGGCTCATAAATCTCTGTACACAGAGAGACCACCAGGACAGAGAGCGGCAGAGACCTGCGCTGTATAACGTGAGTTGAACATATATAGGGTACAGGTGGAAAGTGTGAACTCATCTGAATAACAAGATGAATGTCTTAAAGCTGTAGCAGAACCTGAAGAGTTATTAAGGCCAGCATGGTGAAAAACGTGTCTTTATGTGACAACCCCAAATCGCATAAGGCCTACCTGGGAATAACTTGCATTAACAAGATGACAGCACAGTATATGCAGAATGAGTTTGAGATGAAAAATGGAAAGAAGAGAAAGATATGGCAGAGTAGCTGTTTTGGACTTGGACAAAACATAATACTTCACAAGGATTATATTTCAGTAGAGAATGGATTAGGGGATCTATTAGGTATTCCTTTTTGGCCTAAAATTGGAGGATGTCTAGTAGTTTATGACCTGAAGAAGATATTAAGACAAGGACTGGGTAAAATCTCATAAAGTAGCAAAACTGGAACCATCCGTTATTTCTGCTGCAGAGCTGCTGTTCCAGTTCACCACGTGAAACTGAATCACAAACCAATGCAAGAGGAAGGGATCGCTCTTTCAAGTGGGGTTGCCCTTTCCAGGAGGCGTTTTCTTCCTCCTTGGAAGAACTGGACTTCACAGCAGACAAATGTAATTAGAGATAGCAATGTTGCAAACTAAATGCTTAATTATATATATATGTATTTTTCACAGAATGAAGTATCATTCCTGAACACAGGAATCAGACAGCTAGTTAATGTCCTCTTTAGATCGTATCACTCTACTACAGTAGGATCCTGGATCACACATCTGTGATCACCTAAATAACCACTGGATGTCACTGATGATCCACACAAATAGAGCTTAACCCTTTCCATATTTTAATGCGATACATGGGAAAGTCAGACAAAAGGGCACTCCCATGACCTTGTGGTTTTATATTGTCTACTGTGAGCATCTTCAGCAACAAATAAGTAAGAAACTCTCAAAAGCATTAATAGCAGGATCAACAATAAGACATAAAATAAATTATTTTAATGTCAGATTATTGCTAATTGTGACTTTTTAATAAAGTGACAACAAACCTTTCTACATTCAAATATATAAACATCTAACCTGAGAGGCATTCCTCTTTAATAGTCCTCTTTTTACAGTGACTTTTCCACACAAGATGGCTGAGAAGTTGGTCATTTTTATTCAAATGTTTCAACAACTCTAAGATCCTTCTGGAAAGACTGAAGGAATCCCATCCTTTTTTTGGAATTCTATATTACCTTACTTGTTCCAAGGGAAATTTATCATTTTCATAGCATGTTCCTGCTAACTGAAAGGCAAAATTGCTGGTGCCAATGCAAAGAGTACGGAAAAAGATAGCTGCCTACCATAGCAAAAAAAAAACAATGGAATAAGAACAGCTTCAAACACAAAACACTTAGTATTCACAAATGAGAATTGTTTCTTGTAACTGCTAAGTCCTCACTTATGAAGAACTAGTTCTTTCTATCCTTCACGAGTGAGCATATTAAAAGGAGAGCAGTGTGAAGTGCGTTTTTCTATTGCAGAAATTAGTATAAAAAAAGAAACATTTTCTTTTTGGTGTGTTCTATCAGGTCTTAAATGACATTCAGTTTTTTTTCCCTGTCATAGATTACTTTTCCCTTCCTCAGTCAGCAGGCATCTCATTGAGAAATCTGTGCATCAATTTATTTTCTCTAATATTTCAGTTTAATACTTTGCTTGTTGCCTGATGCCAATGTCTCTTTTTATTCGAGGATGGTATTGAGATACTGATCAAAGCTTTTAGACTCTTTTGCAGATAGAATAAGACACATCACAATGAGCATTTTTCACTGGTACAGTTTTAGATAGCTCATTAGCTATATGCTGTGAAGTCAATTGAGTTTTTAAAGAAAAACTATAGTTTGCTCTCTGGTTAAAAGAGTATTTAGCTGTCCTATTGCAACTGAAAAATGATGTAAAATGTTACATGCTGATAGCAATTTGTATAAGCAGTTCAGATGCTAGGAGCTAATGGTTTAGGAGACCTACTACTGGTGGACAGAATAAAAACAATATTGTATTTAAAAATTTGTGTTTTCCTACTGTATTTCTCCATCAAATCTATCATCCTATTATTGACTTTGAACAACATTTTAAGTTATGGGATAAGGTAAGCCAGCCCTCTAACCTTTGCTCCAATAAGCAGAGGATCATAAAGCCCATGAGGTGCTTTTCAGTCCACACTGATAGGGAAGTATTCTGGCCTCCATGGAGATAAATCATTCCTTGAGGCAAGTGCTTTGATAATATTAACACAGAGAATTATTACCACTGAGTATAAAATTATCTTGTCCTTTAAAAAAATTACCTACAGGCCTTTTTTAGCACGTATTTTTCCAGCATTGTATTGGATGAGATGACTATGTGTACTCTAATGAGAAGTGAAACCTCCTTCATCATCTCGAGACAATGAATTGAATTGTTTCTTCATAAGTAAAATAGTGTATGCATCTGTTTGGTGAAAGTTTCCTTCATCATCCTTCATGCATCACTTGTAAAGTGTGTTTATAGCATTTAAAGTGTTTTTATAGCACCTTCTCATCCAGTGTTGCGAAACCTGATCCATGCTGAGGAAGTCATAAAAATTATGGTGGATACACTTACATCCTCCCCCCAACCTTGTATTTTTGAGATGGCTCTCTGAGATGTCCAGCTGATCTTATTAGATTCCTTCTGGTTTGTTCAGTGGAGAAAGATGGCTTTTCCAAGAGATTCAGACATTCATAGCACTTTGCCTTACAGAATAGTGCAGCACAGTGAGGTGGTATAGTGAATGAGTTGCTGTCGGCATCCACTTTTTCAGGGGGGCTGTTTCATACCTAAAGCTGGAACAAGAGGTATATATTCCTGTATGTATTCAAAGTTTAACTTTCTCAAAAAGGAAGTGACTTCGTATGCTCAGATACAGCAAATCGAAGCAAAAAAAAAAAGGGAGAATTTTCAGGCTAGCCATTTAATGATGCACTCTTAAACTGAACAAAAATGCTTGCATAGACACACTGTAAGCTTAATATAAGCCACTAAAAAGTCTGTACAGTTAGTGTTGATAAAGCGGGTGTGTGTGTGCCTACTTGTCTCAATTATTCTAATGTTTCAAAGCTGAATATTTCTCTATACATTTAAAATACAATGCAAAGGACATATTTGGTCTGTTTATCTTTTAGACATTTTTCAAATTCAGAAGTTAGGTCCAAAGATAGGTTAATTACGACCTCTTCATTCTATTTCTGCCACCGAAAATGAGAATTTTATTTTCTCTTTCTGGAAGCTGTCCAAGGAGACAAATCCTTTTCCCTGACCCTGCTTTGTAGCCTTGATATTATCAGATAGAGTCAAACCTATGGTATCATCTTAAAAAGCAGTTAGGATTCTGAAAACTTGTTCAAGAGATTTCCATATATGCTTAAAAAATAATAACCTTCTAAAACGTAACAGCAACTCTTAATGATCTTTCCCTAAATAATATTTATAATAATATTTATAGATTAACTGGCAATATGTGTGTCAAGAGATTGCTATATACATGTGAAAAAGAATATGAATAGAAAAAAGGAAACTACAAAAATAGAGATGAGCACTTACCAAGTGCGGTGACAGATTTATTAAGTAGAGACCAGAGAAAATGAGTCAGTGTACATTAAGAACATCTGTGCAATTGGCGATTCTTTTCATGGGGCTTCAGTACGGAATAGACATTATACAAACATAAAAATCCAAACACAGCAGGAAGTGCCACTTGGGTCTGTCCTTCTCAGGGAGGCCTTTATCCCTACTGGTGGTGTCTGAATCTTGCCAGGAAGCGTGAGAGTCTTAATTTAGTACTCCCTGAATTATTTCACTAGCCACTGGGCTATTATACATGAGAGAAGGCTGGTGAAAGCTCCATTACCACCACTTCGCCAGAAGAAAGGATCAGGTATACCCTCAGCCTCACCAGTTTTCCCTAACTACCAGAAGCAGGGTTAGCAATGGAATAGTTTTGGGTACATATACTAGTTCCTGCATACAGAAAATATACAAACATATATTTCTGAAGCACCTCCACACACTGTTGGGGAAGCCCAGCTCCCTAACCCAGCACAGGGTATTCTATTAATAGTGAACAAGTGCCTTACCTGCTGTGAAAGCTTACCCTGTTACGTTAAATGCAGAAATCAAAGGCAAAAAAGCTGTCCTAAGGATGAGTTAGGTATATCATCCCATCACAGCTGGAGCCTCTCAGGCTTTGACAGCATGATATTTAGTAGGTGGAGACAGGCTTTGTCTGTGCAAGTTCTGTGTGGGTCGCATGGGATCCAGCTATAATCCTCAAATTGCACAGCTACTGCTGGCCTGGTGCTGGTCATGAGCTGTTAAGTCCCACTGGGAAGCCAGATATGTTATTTTAGGCTCAGGTCCGTGCTAATGTGCTACATGTTGCCTGACCGGGTCATGATATCACAGAATGCTTGTATTTGCTTGGAAAATAGAAAGATCAAGTGTGTGCTTTTCTGCAAAATACTGCCCAGGCACACCTTTAGACCTTTAAAACAGTTGCAGCTTCAAAAATATCTTTTGGAGGTCACCTATTTAAGAGAAGAAAAAGACCCAGACACTCAGACGCTGGTCTATATATGTTGTGAGCATTGTCACCTACTTGCACTAGTGATAAAATATATATGCGGGTGATCCAAAAATAATTTACCTATCTGTTTGCATGTGACATTTAGTACTCACACAGGATTGAGCTCTTTGTGCTAGCTGGTGCAGACATGCAAACTAGGGCACAAAGTGTTAAAATGAATGCAAATCAGTAGCCCTCACATGTCAACTTCCCAGCACAATAAAGGTAGCCTTGTCTGGGTTACAGGCAAAAGCCTCAGGTATTTCTGCTGCAGGCTACTGAGTCCTCCCCTTATTCCAGCTCTGTGCACAGCTCCATATGCACTGTGTATATCATCGACAGGGAGCAGGCTCCTGGTCATTGTTCTTCGCTTCTTCAGAATCCAGGAGTGCTATAAGGATGAGAACCTAAGTGTGAAATATTAAAAAGAATAACCAGTCTCAGAATTTCTCTTTCAAATAATCAATTTGCTTAACCTGGCATTTTAAATGCACTAAAACATCCCAGAATTACTGAAAAACAGAAACATCAGGAAGCTTTTGAAAGTCCTAGCTTTACTAAAAGTGCCTCTATATTTATTTATATCTCACTACAGTCAAATTGCACATGCACGCAACCAGCCTATGTGGCTTTACACAGCACTCTCCTCCTTCCCCTGTATTATTAATTATACTCTGCTATTGCCTATTTTCTCATAATTCAGAGCAGAGTTTTCCAATAAATGATTCTAGTGAAGACATAGCTTCCTCTCTCAAAAGTATTCTTGCCGGTAAAAATACACTGATTTTCTGAGCACAGCACTCCTCTACTGCTAGGCTTTTTCTGTCAAGTATTGCCGGTTGTAAACAGAAGTAAAGCCCCCTTCTATCTGGAATTCCTACCTAAGCCTTAGATTTCTAAGCCCTGGATGCTGACAAGATGCACAAGTGCCTCTGGACTTGCATGCAGTCTCATTGACTTTACTGTGAAGCTCTTTGCTTTGGAAATTTGGTATGTAAAATCCACTGACTGTATAAGTAGGGTCTACTGAGTGCTCTGTCATCCCCTGAGAAAGGAGCTTCACTAGATTGTGATTCTCAATTTATCCATATAGTTAAACTCGTTAGGCTGAGGTTAAACTTTGCGAAAAAACCCCATATCTCCATGTATTTTTAATTGTGACTAACGTAACTATCCTGATCATAGTGAAGGTTTTTGAAATTCTAATAGGAATAGCAAAGATTAGGAATGATATCTCTAGCTATCAAGCAGTTATGCCTTCTTCTACAAAGCGAGCTTGTTGCTATTATGGAAAGCAACACCTTATACGTGAAGTCATTGACTGTCATCTTGTAATTCTCTGTACATATCCTCCTATCTCCTCCTGAGTTATCTTCCTCTCTGGAATCGCTCAGAAATCAAGTGTACCTCATTCCAGGATTATTTTGTGTCACTTTTCATAAGGATTCTGCATCCATCTATGTCTGCTGCACAGCTGCAAGGAGTTCTTGATGAGGACATGCACGTGAGAGAACAACAGATTTAGGCAATAAATTTAAACAGTGTGTTTCAATTTGTTTAACAGCACAAAAAGAGTATTTGAAAGCCTGGGCACTGTAGGATGTTATAGGGTACCTACCATGTAATCAAAACCTTGAGGCAGACCCTCTAAAGCCTCCCCAGATAAAGGGATGTAGCAATAGAAAGCATTAGGTGTGGAATTTTTGTCTTCCATGATTTAAGGTGCTCCTCTTCCTTATGTGAGAGCTTGTGATTATTTCACAAATAGTTTTGACGACATATATTTTTACTTAAAAAAATGAGCCTTTACATTTTGAAAATAAAACGTTCTAAGAGAAAATCTGTGTAAAATTAATGAAGTACAAGTTGAAATACTGCACTTGACACAAAATGACTCTGTTCTATACAGATCTTCTGTTTCTTTCTTGCTGGGAAAACCAAAAGAATTTCATTTTAGACTTTCTGGAAACCGCCTCCATGTGTGACCAGGAAACTGAAAAATAATTATTCACAGAATGATCATCTTAATAGTTTGGGGCAATTACCATTACCGAGATCATTTTCACTGCATGAGCATTTGGTTACTATCCCTTTGTCACTAACAAGTGTAGAAGGATAATAACCAGAACCATAATATGTTCCCATCCAACCCAGCTTTTAATTCAGGCTGTTTCACACTGGGCAGGCTAACCTGGCCTACTCGAGCAGCCTGTGGTACAAGCAAGAACTGCTAGACCCACTTCTGACCTTTCCTGCTATAGTTGTAAAAGATTAGTGTGAACTCATACTGTATCTCGGTGGTAGGACTGATAGCATCATTAGGAAGTTTTATGGTGTCATAGGTCTAAGAGATGTTGAGTCTTTTTTGCTGTGCAGTTGCAAGGGACACTTTGAGCAACACAGTAGCTCTAATAAGGAAAGGACAGGACCTTGGAATTACTATAATAAAATTCCCAAATGTTTGTCTATCTTCTTCAAGCAAGATTTTTTTTTCTCTTAGGCTTACTATTTCAGATGATGCTGTCTATAGAAATTCAATGCCTGCATCCCTTCCTAACCATATAAATAATTTCAATAATCTTAAGAAATTGCTTGACTAGAGAACTAGAATGGTTGTTCTACAGAAAGACAAACATTAACCACCAAGTCATTAATAGGATACTATTCTAAATCTTCTGTTAACTTTTATATGTGTTTTTTGATTCTCTGATAACTGTTATACCTAGTTATACATGCTTTTCTCTTTGTTAGGCTTTTTTAACAATAACAATCCTCTAAATTACTCATTTACAGATGAATTTCTCTTCCTCAAAAATCTTTGCTCCCTGCATATATGAAACTTTTAATTTCCCATTTTGTTCCCTGCTACACTTGATTTATAACAGGAGAAGGTAGCTTGGTAGCTCTTATGTTACAAAATATTCTCCGGATAAAATATTCTGAAAGAAAATTGTAGGTGTATGTATGATTTAGAAATAAATAAATAGAATTTAGAAAACAAGAAATGTGCAGTTAGGATGTCAAACTGACAGCCCTTCAGACTCCAGTCCTGCCTTTATTTTCAACATAACCTAATGGAAACTTCCCCCTCTAATTCTTTGAATATTTTGCCTTATCCTAGACTCAGCGCAACCTCTCCTACATTCATTAAATCTTTAACCTCTCAGCTGTGGTTTGCAACAAAGTTGTTTTTACTGGTGGTGTTATTTGATGTGAAAACTTTGCACCACCAACTTGACTGAGGCCACCAACCTGTTGGCATAGTAGTCCTGTATTTTTATTAGTTTTTCTGCATCCTCTTTACCTCATGAGTCAAGAGTGAAATGTGCAGGCCTTGTAGTGGCTTTAAGTCCCAGAATACTATGCTTTAAATAACAGGCTGTAATAAAAGTATTATGGCAAAATATCACAGGTTGTGTAAAACACCAAGGAAGGAAATATTATCATCATTTCACTGCTGAAACACAAACTCTCTGCATTTGTCACACTCAGTAAAGGAGCTGATATCCAAACTTATCTTAAATTTTCAGACTTCAGGAATATACCCACACCTTCTGTAATCACAACAGAATAATAATACAATGAATCAGTTTTATGAGTCCTGTCTGTATTAAATCATGTGAATAATAATTAAATTGTGCAATGAAGGAGCCACTGAATTCAATTTCAGCAAAAATCATCTTCCCGTCCTCTTTCAGGAAAAAAAAAAAAAAAAAAAAAAAAAGATTAGGTTTAGAGGAGGTGATATGTAAATGGAGTGAGATAAAAGGAAGGGTGTCCTTCACTTTTTCAGCCAGGTTTTCCACTGTTTGTCACAGAAATACGGTTACAGAGTTGAAAGTGGACAATGTATGGGCAACTGGAAAGTAGTGTTTGCAGTATACAACCCCCAAAAAGGTAGAAATCCCTGCTTTGCTAATTAGCTTTATGGCTAAGGTGGTTGTTGTAGATATCCATGTGCATCAACAGCAGCTGAGCTGCTCGCACTTAAAAGGGAGCCCACTTGTTCCGTTCCGTTTATATTTCTATCTTTGTTAAACGCATTTCCTGCAGCTCAGCTCCCAGATGGCCAGAGAGGTGTGCACGATGCATGGAAGTCCTGCCAAGTAGGCACTAATTGGGGCCCTCAATGACAGTCTCAGAAGACCGGCCAAAGGAGACTGGAATATTTTCCAGGTCAGCCCGGAGGCACGTCAGGGCAATGTGAGAAAGCTCCTAGAACGTGATCCTGCCCGTGTTTACATCTTCACTAGCATTGCCAGGCTAACACTTTTAATGAGCACCAATTATTCCCTTCTGGATAATTGTGTTGACAAAGAAAACTGTGCTTCTCCTCTATTCAAACTCCTATATCACCGGAACTAGACTCTGTTACACATATGTGTACCTGTGTCCACTGCTTGTGCTCAGAATTATGTCAAAAAAGTAGGCCCACATAGAATAAAAATCAAGCTTAACTGTAAAAAGTGTTCTACAGAAAACCTGAAGCTATGTACAAAGTATATCCTACTACTTGTTAAAGTTTAAAAAGATGCAGTTTTAATTCTTTGGAGGTGACATTTAAGTTCCAAGAACAATTATTTTTTTTTAATCAGGTATTTTAAATGACTGTAGCCTAAAGGCTTTTGTTGCATTTAATGGGTATCTGTGCTTTATTACTTTATTGGCTCTTCTTCACCCATGCTGTAAGAATTAGTTTATTTCAGCAGAGGGTAGTCTGAGTAGAAGTTTGACTTGTTCTTCAGTAAAAAGAAGGGACTGTCTTTGACTGAAGACAACAAATGGCATTTCTTTTGACCTCATGCCAGAGGTCCACGTCAGCTTGTATTTGTTTCTGAAATGAGGTTCAATCATTTTCCAGTCTGACTTCTGACATTCCTTGTCCTGTATAAACAGAGCAAAAGAACTACGTGTATAAGGAACGGTTACGGTATCTTATCCTCTTGGTCCAATTTCATTAAACAGTTTTCTTTTTGTTAAATTATAAATTTTTAAGTGTTACTTCACTATAGGTCTAACACAAGACTTCTTTTTTTTTCCTCTTTGCATTTATTTTATTTTAGAAACTTTGGACACCAAATGATCTTCCTTGGATCATCTGAGTTCATTTTTGTTTAACTTTTAGGTTCAGAAGCAGCTCTTAGGACCAAGAACATGTCCTGGTTACCCCAGCACCCCCATTCCTTGGCTACTTAATGCCCAGTTCAAAACTCAAATTGAAATACCCCAAATAGCCCAAAAGACTTTGTGACCTTATCATGTTTTTACTGGTGCTTGAGCTCCCAAGTCCCTTAGATATTTTAACTAATATAGTGAAATAGAACTGAATAGCTGCTATTACTTTCCCCCAGGTCAGTGTAAGACGTACGGAACAAACTCTAAGGCTGCATCAGTCTCATTGAAAAGCAGCTCCAAAGGCTAGGTGCTTGGTAGGGGGTGATATAAAAGCCTCGTTTTTTTTCGAATGTGCTCAAGATGGGGGAAGCTGGCTAGTTTGAGTTACAAAGGTTAAAAAAGCTGAATATTCATATATAAAAGACCAATGAAAAGCACTGTTTGGAGATATTTCTGTGTATCCTTCAAAGGGTGGCTTTTAAGACAAGTACTTGCATGGAGGAGGGAAAGAGGCAGAAGTAAATTTTAAGTCTACCTAAGAATAATCTTTCATCTAGGACAATGGTGCCATATTAAAGGGTTGCTATTTCAATTATCATCTATGAAATGATGGGCTCAATCTAAACTTAAGTGCAGAAGTGAAGCTCCTAGCTGAAAGTGGAGACATAAACTCTGGATGTGAAATCAGAGGAAGCTGACATAAAGAAACCTTACACTAGAACAGAAAAGAAAGCCCAGTTTTATTTGATAACAATAAACGTCTTTTGACATCTCTGCATGTTCTTATGTTATTGCTGAGCAGGTTCTCAAGTAAAGAATTTATTAGCAGCTTCTTCTCTTTTTCCAGTGCTGGAATAGAGAGATGGTACTGATGATATTGCAGGATTATTTAAGTGGATGATATACAGCAAGTGCATGACAAAAGAGTTAAAAACCACTCTCATATATTTTGGAAACAGCTAAAAGTAGATATTTGATCTAAGAGACTATTGAACTTGCTTTGTTTTTAGGACAAAACAGAATTGTATGATTGTGTAGGTTTCATTCTGGCTTAGTCTGGAGATTTCTATTTCTTCCTATTCAAAACCCCTGAACCACAAACACTTTATTAGATATTTTGCTGAGGTGGGCAATTTCTTGTTTTGTTATTTGAGCCTTCTATATGGATGTTCTCAAAGAAATTGTGCTTATCAGAATCACTGCAATGCATCACAAGTTATAAAAGTAGTTTGATCACCTTCTAAAGATAACAGCAAAGAAATAAGATGAAAAGTTGGTAATAATGAATCCTGGAAAATGAAGAGTAGATATAGTCAGTGATCTCTCCACATACTTTTGCAGTGATATAATTTTTGCAGGCCTTATATCAATGACTACCAATAAAGTACAACTATTGTGAAGTAGACTGTGTCATTACTACATAAAGGTTTTATAAATAAAGCTATTATATGCAAGCACAGAATGGATGAAAATTGTATCTCTTCAGTATAGTTTCCTCTGCTATTGATAAAATTGCAAGCCCTTTGGGCGTAATTTAATTCTCAAATGGCTTTCTTGGAAAAAAAATAAGGAGGAATTTTCAATATTTGGAGTCATTGCTAGTCTATTTTTGTTGGAAATCTTTTGGATGTCTTTTTGTTTTACTAATATCACCTGTAACTTGCAAGATATGTTAGGAACGGGCAATGAGGTTTAAGCTTTACTGTTTAGTGTTTCCAATTTTACATAATGGGTTTGATTCCAGCAAAAGTGTAAAATCTTATTTTCCCTGTAATAAGGATGGTAAAATTAATTAAAATTTGTTTTCAGGAATCAGAAATATGACCAAAAGCTAAGAAAGAATCTTTCTTTCTTCCCACTGCTTCAGTAATAGAGAGTAAAACTCTTTCCCTATTTCCTCCACTTCCAGATTTCCAATTTTTCACTTAAAATGCACAACCATGAGGCAGAGAATAAAACAGATTTTTCTCTCTCTCTCTGTTTTTTTTTTTTTTTTTTTTTAGTTCTATTCATTTGCCATGGTAATTATGAGATTGATTCATTCCTGATGACTTTGGTTCTGTCTCTTTTTCTCCTGAGTGTTAGGCACAGTTTTTCTGAGCACTTGATGAAAAGTACACCCCAGTCTCTGCTTAGCTGCTTGGCCTTCCCTGCTTCTTTCTGGTGGAGTAGATACTCTGAACATGCCAATTTCCACCTCCTTTTTGGGGTGAGCGACATAGCACAAGTGCTTTATTTACTCAACACCTTTGTTATTCTCCTTCCACTTCCTTATTCAGTTAGAAGGAACAATACCTTTGGTGACAAGTCACATAATACCAAGAAGAAACAGCAATGATGAATGCCAAATAGAGGTAACACTTCATTGTCATTTACCTTACGGCCCCTTTTCACTCCTCTGACAGTAGAGAAGAACCTTAAAGTCAGAGTAAACACCTGTTTTGAGGCTGCTTTCAGCTGACAGGTGGGTGGAGAGGCACCCATTATAAATGAGTGTAAGTAATAGTAAACAAACAAATAACCTCAAAAGAAAAATTATTCAATCCGTTTGCAAGCATGTATGAATAATATCTGAGGGACTTGAGCTCCCTTTTGCAAAACAGATTAGACAATTGTATTATGTGTCACGTTTGTCAAAAGTAATTTCTCCCACACTTACACAACCGTCTAATTTAAGACAAAGTTTGACAGCAAGACTAGACTTATGGTGAAAGGAATGAGCCTGCATGTCATTCAAAGATGGCAATTCTACAATTACTGTGGGTGCTATGATATCTACAAAGTGCTTTGATGGGGACCGTATCAATAGAAAAAGAGACAATCTGTTACATTTGTTATGTTGACACTGGGGCCAGAGACCACACTGTGTCAAGGTTTTGTTTAGTCAAAGACAGTGAAGGTGCAGGTCTAGGAGAATTACCAATGATCTGGTACAGATCTAGGCTTTGTTACTCGAGTTAGATGCTACTTTCCTCCCTTGCGGATCATATTCATCAAGTGAATATATCTGTCTGGTGAATATGATCCCCAGTGGCATGCTGAAGAGCATGGCGGGCTGCAGTCTTGGTGCCAGTCTTGCCCGTTTGAGAAGACAGAAATCCCAATGAAGGTTTTGTTCAACTTGGCCCCCATTTGCTCCTCCCAGAAAGTATAATGCTCTGCCTCTAAGGCCATGGGGAAGCGATGCTTATTCCCCAGCCTCAAAATGGATTGACTGTCACTTTCTAGAAATATTTCATGATCCAGTTTCTTATCAACTTCAGGCAACACGTTTGACAGATTAATTCCTTGGTGTATTCCAGGGTGTCACCAGGCCCCTACTCCTTTTCTTCCAAACCTGCCCTTCCCCTTTCCCAATGGGCAGATTATTGAGATTCTCACTAACTTTGCTTTGCTGTTCCAACCTATTTTGTGGAGAAGTCAGTGAATGTGCAGGAAAGTACCAGTTCCACTCCACCTTGCTCAAAACGCACATGAGTATTTGCTTTATTTCCTATCTTTTTGCAATAATTTGTGGTCACAATGTGTGGTGGAGGACTTCCTTAACCTTATTACTTTTACTCTGGGCAGTGGTAAAATGAACGGAAAAGGAGTATCCTTACCTCGGTCTTGTCAAAACAGGAATACCCCAATTCAGCTCTGCCTAATGGAGGGGAAGGAGGAGGAAAGCACGGAGGTTGAGTACAAGAGCTGCACGACACTAGGCTGCAGACTGAAGGTAGGAAGGGAGTAAATCATTGTTACTGACTCATAACCCAGTCAGCAAACTGTCTGGCCACCTGACTGACACACTCAAAACTGCCTGTAGCAAGCATAATCTCCTTGTGGCTTCAATCAGGAAGCAATGGGGAGTAACTGAGGGAGACATTTCTTAGAAGCTAGAATTGGAGACAGAAAACAAGAGATGCCCTTTTCTTACGGATCTAATATAATAGAAATGACAGCTCTAATATTTCCTAGCCCAGAATAACAACTTTGAATTTGTTTACATTTTGAAATATAAACATTCAATACACTTCATACCATCAGTCAAATTCCACCCCAGTGACCATGGTAGCAGTTAGCTCAGAGGTAGTAAGAAGGCAGATACATAACTGAATGAAGTTGAGTTACAACTATAAAGGTGGAATTACACTTCTGAAGTTGAATGTATCCATTAATAACTCAGATCAGGTTTTTCTCCTAAAGCTAAATCAATGAATTCTATTAAGTGATCTTTTTTTCTTTTTTTTTTGGTGTGGCTCTTATGTTTTATTCCTAAAAGGATATTATTTGAAATTTCTATCATATTGCAGTTGTCATTAGCAGCTCTGGAGAAGATAATGAGCAAGCTATAGACGACTTAGCCCTGGGTCCTGAACTAAATCCACTGTGCACACCTAAGACACCTCGATGTGGAACAAGGTCTGTGTTCCAGCTGAGGATCTGCCCACAGGACTGCACCACAAGCATGGATCACTTCATGGGAAAGCTATCACGCTGTTGCAATAACCTGGAGTGTTTTAATGACTTCTGTAGTAGGAATGGCAGTGATTCTACTTCTTCACACATGCCTTAGATCTAAGTGGCATAATACCTGGCATAGCAATGGAGAGTTACACTGTTCTGAGATGTTTTCTGATGTTTTATCTTTCAGCTGCTCTTTGTGTTTTCTGGATGGGTCTGTGAAGGAAAATGGTAATAAGAGTTCTGGTTGAGCAGTTTAATTACTTTTCAGCTGAGTTCCCTGTAGTGATAACGCTCCGGTTTCTTCTGTCTTTGACATGAGACTCTTCTGGGGCCTGAAGGAGACCAGGGGAGGGTGAAGAGAGGGAAATGAATCCTCCTAAGTAATGCAAAGCAGAGTGAGGAACTCACTGCGCCTGCTTTCTTTCCTGGCATGTCACAGAGAAGGCGCCTTTGTTTCAGGAGGGAGATATGTCGACTCAAACTGGTGCTGATCGCCTCTCTTGGCAAGTTAAATGCCATCAGCGGTAATATTTTTAATTGAAACTGATTCAGGTGCCAGCAGAGCTCCTGCAAAGTCAGACCTGCAAAAGGGAACAAGGAGGATGATCTAGGTGAAACAGGGAACAAACCTATTATGGAGGTCAAACTGAATGATATACCCACTTTAAATGAAATTCTTCCAAGTTAAACATTTGGCGCTCGGACACTGGCAGTACAGCCTGTGCTGTCTGTTATAGTCACCTCCTGGCCAGTGCTAGGGACATTGTCATGGGCTTTTGTCCTGATCCCACACAGCTTTTCTTATGCTCTTCAAGACGGACCACTAGTGGATTGTATTGTTGTGATAGCCCAAGTCAGACACGACTAAATTAGTGCTTCACTGCTTCTAAAAAGTTCTCTTTACTCTGTTTTGTAGAGCTATGAAGGAAAAGCATCAAAACTGTAGTTTAAAAAAATCAAAAGAGACCTGCAACTGAGGCAAGGACAAATTATTTCAATAGGCAAAGGATTGTTTGAGTCTGTATTTCTGTTTTGAAATCTCAGTCCTTTTGCTTTAGATCTTGACATGCTGCCACGCTATTTTCCAAAGGATGTGAACTGTCAAACACATATGCACCTTCCCTATGTGTGCACACATCAGCCCCCCAGTGGTGATTTTCAGTTGGATTTTTTTTTTATTTTTTTGTACCAACTTGCATTATAGAGTGTAAATTAAAACTAATTCTTGCTTTGTGCTTTGTTTTCAAAAGCTTCCCTATATGTTGCCTTGGCTTTTGTCTTCTCCTTTTTATCATTTGAGCTATGGGACATAAAATGAAGAAAAGAAAGATCAAGAAAATGATAGAAGGTTTGGAAAGTAAGATCTGTGAGGGGAAAAAAAGGTTAATAAGGGAAGTGGGTATGTTCAATCTAAAGAGAAGAAGACTTACAGAAAGCATGATAGCTCTCTACAGATATGTAAAGGGACAGGGCAAATTATTCTCATTAGTCACCCAGGACAGAATAATAAGCCTTAGCTCTTGCAAGGAAAATGTAGGTTAAATATTAAGAAAAAAATTTGTAACTATAAGAGCAGAGAGACAATGAAACAAACTGTCAAAGAATGTTAGAGAGTCACAGTCTCTGGAGGTATTCAAGGGGAAAGAGTCACTCAGGTATTAGAGATGATTTAGGACTCAAAAAGTTACAAAAAGAAACATGAGGCAGGAGGAAAGAAATGATTGGAGAATGCAGCAAAGGATGGAAGATAATGGCTGAAGGAATGTAAAACACAATTAAGGATGGAGAAGAGAGCAAAAAAGTGACCAAAAGGAAATAATTAGTGTGAGTAGCATTAAATACCAAAAAAAAAATTTTTTTGATGTAAAAAAAGGAAAAGAAGTGCCTTGTCACCACATTTAAGACTTAATTTTGCAAGCAGCTTTGAGTACTTGTAAATGCACAGAACCTAGTAATCTTTTCACACCAGTTGCCTATGAAAGCACATGTAGACATTTTGAATCTCCCCATATGTCTATCTCTCATATTTGTCTGTTCTCAGGCAAAATGGAGGGAAGAATAAAACAAGACTTTGCTTGCAAAAAATACCACAGAACTTTGGGAATCTCTGTCCTTTTCTCTCTACTTCCTCTATGTGGATGGGAAATTTTGAGGGGACCTTTCACATTAATGTGTGAAAAAGAAGAGTTCATTCATAATTTAGATCCCCCCAAACTTCTTTTTTGTAAGCTCAGTTGTACATACTTGTGCATCTTATCTAGTCACTTTTCATGAAACAGAGAGAAAACAGCCAGGAAATGAACTAATGGAAAAAATCAAAATGTGTTACTCCGTACAAGTGAAAATAGCTCCATGAGGTGCAAATCAATGGAAAGTCTCATTTACTGTCTTTCTGTGCTTTTATTGCTCCTGCAGTTTGAACTCATGCTCACTTTTCAAATAGAAATTGTTGGGTTTTATTATAAAATGCAAACATATAACTAGTGTTGGTAGGTCTGCTGAAATACTGGATGTCAACATCAGAAAAAGAGTCTCATCAGAAAATGAAATGAACACTACTGTTTGCTAGATTTTAGGAGAAGGAGTACTAGCAAACAACTTTATGAATACAGAAGAAATGGAGAAAAGCAGACAGGGTGACAGCAGATATATATTAGTGCAGACATGAAAGCTTTTGGATCCTTTTAGAAATCCTGGGAAAAATGATTTTATCTTCTGTTGCCTTCTAAATCAGTACTATAGCTGATTGGGTCGATAGCTGTATAAAACTGCTTGCTATGCTGAAGCAGAAATTTGTTGCAGACTCCTATATGATAGAAGTCATTTTGTTTGTTGCATATTTTAATAGGTACTGGTCATGCACACTGTCACCTTCTACTCTTGAGCTTTCTTCTGGTTATTTCTGTGGTTTGGTTTTCAACTAATCTATCTATTAGAGTTCACGGTTTGACAGAAGAGGAATGTGTGTACTTTCCTGTGTTTCAGCATGTACCATTTGCTTTGCATTTGAATCAAATCAGATGAATGCTGGATTCTGAAAGTGGGATGCTGTGCCAGGCCTGTCTCCACAAGGATCATGGGGCTGCAGCACACTCAAGGGAGATGAAGATGAAAGAGATGGAAGACCTCTGATGGGTCAGGCCCTTTTTGTAACTTGGTGTGGTAGGAAAGGGTAAGGTGAATGAGTCCCTTAATCTTTTTTCTTTTTGTCTTTTTTTCCCCCCACAGCCTTTGTAAAATGAAGAAGAGTGTAATCCAGAGCTCCCATATAACCTTACATTTTCCTATATTGATATATGCATCAAGTAGAGACCGTTAGTGGAGGGTGGGAGTGTTACATGGTTATTACAGCAGGTATTTATTGTCCAAAACCAAACTGAAGTATTTTTTTAGTCTTCTTCATTTTGAGTCATACCTTGTTCCCCTTGTTCCTATAACAATATTAATTTCAGTAGAGTCACTTGTAAGTGAAGATACTACGCATTATGAGGAAGAATGGTGCAATCTGGCCTCCTATCCTGTATAATAACTATAACTATTTATTAAGCATGGGGTTCATTTATGACTTCACACTTGCCATTCCACTGAGATAAAAGATTAGCATACATTTCCTATATACTTTGGTCTGATAATGCAATTCCAGGACTTAAATTCATTATGAGTGGTGTCATTCATCCAGTGAGAAATATCAAATGAGCACATATTACTTAACACTTGATATTCTACTTTCATTTAGGTAGAAAGCATCCTTTTGTGGGATCCATGGAACATTACTGTACCCCGAGGTGATGCTGATGAGGTTGAAGAGATGAGAAACGTAGGAGATCAGACTGACTGTTTTTCTGCGGATTCAGTGTAGTGAATACCTGCAAATCTGGTGCAGCCAGTCGACAGAAGCCACTTGAGCTCATGCACTGAGAAAGCAAATGAATGTTGCATCGTAGCACTGCAGGATAGAAGGAGATGATTTGCTCTAGGATATGTCTTCAGCCAAGCAGTAGCTCTGCTTTTCAGCCTCCTGGTACAGTGACTGCATTGCAAAGATATGTTCACACGTTTCCAGCCTGATGCTGTAAAGGGAACACATTTTCCTACATCTAATGTGAACGGCTTACTGCTTACCAGCCCTTCGTGCACATTATAGACTGAGAAGGTTTTGATTTTGCCTCCCTTTTAAATAATTTCACTGCTCTTTTTGGAGGCTTGTGGGAGTTTATTCCCTGTTTCTTAGCCTTTCTGTAAGTGTTTCTGATTATGTTTCCCTATAGACAGTGGGAGAACTTAGTCACTCTGCTGGATATGAATAGCGAAGAGTCCACAATCCAGTAGTTTTGCCCATGTCCCACAAAAATTATGGGCTACCAGTCTGGGAGGAAGATGTACTGGGATTTGCCCAGTGCTATGGTGGGACAATTTAGGCATAATATCTCATCTAAAACTGCAACACAGATTTGTGTTTATGAACAGGACTGAGGGAAAAACAAACCGAAGTACAGACTCTGGTTAGCTCCTTAGCAAGAATACTTCTGTGATACCTTAGAATTTGGTACTATGTTATTTTAACTACTTCTGTTATAATTTATATCTATCTTGCTCTTACCTTGACTCACTGTATAGTTTGATGTCTGTTTTGACATTGTTCTATCAGTAAAGGATTACACTAGTGTATTCATTCCAAAAAAAAAAAAAAAGAGAAAAGAATTAAAATACTGATAAACACATGAGATGAATTTTTAAACACTGATAAACACAATGAGATCATGTAACTAACATCTAAATATTAGGTATATGAATATTATTGAAATATCATTTAAAAAAAATCCAAGCTATGTTATACGGTTGTCTGATAGGGTTTAGCGTTTGTGTTTGAACCAAATATTGCCATCTAAGCATAAATTCAGTAATCAGATAGCTGTTCTGCTCTGATTACTTTATGTGTAATGACTACTTGTTTGTCCAAAACTTGTTTATGCTTTTATTACTGTAGAAATATTAATATAGAGAGTAATTTCTGTATGTGACTCTTATGAAAAGTACCAGTCACTTGTCTGTTGCTTTATTAATACTTCCATGATTTGCAGGTTTCTTACATTTTGATAGTAAGTAAACCTGAAGGCTTTTCAAAGAGTCCAAAGACAAAATTAAGGATCTTTTAGCAAATTCAGATTTTGATACTACCTAAGATTGCTATGCAGGAAATTAATAAGAACTTTTAAAAACATTTCTGGTTATCTTTTAGACATGGGCTTTTGCGTCCTTCTTTGGTCTGGCTTTTGTTTACTCCGATTTCACAAAATCTATTTTCAACACTTTGCAACACTGTGATTTTTCAAAAACAAGCTCAGTGATGCAGTACTATTAGTTGATACCCATAGGAGATAGTTCATTAATTCCTGACTGTCAGGTTTTTCAAGGCAATTCATAAATATTTTTTCTAGCCAAACATAATTGAAATATTTAATGTACTTTATACCTTTGAAATTTAATCTTCTGAAAACCACAACCAATTCCTTCCACTTCACTACAAAAGTAATGAAAACAGCAGTTAAAAAGGATCCTGTCAATAGGCCAGGTTGGCATTCTTTTCAGCCGGGCATATTTAAGACAAAATATGTTTTTACATTGATACATATTCCTTATATGTTAATCTTGGTCTTAAGTTTTTTTCAGTCTGGTGCTTCTGGGCACATATCAGCAGAGGAGTTCACATCAGGAAAATCCAATTATTTGTGCCAAGGGTTAACTGAATCCACAGTAAATCCCTTCTTTTTTATGTTTATGTAATCTCCTGGTCTAGACTCCCCAAAACATGTTGTTTTTTCAAATTTAATTGTAAAACTAATTTAATAACTGCTTAATAAATCTGTTGGGTTTTGCTCTGTTTAATCCTATGTATCTGAAATATCAAACATAGCAGTCTTCTCAAAGAATGAAGGTGATGCAAGACCCCAAAGACATGTGTAATGAACCAAGGACCTCCCAGACCTCAATTTACATAGCCAAATCCTTTCCTCTCAACCTTAAATCCTTACAACACAATTTATTTAAACCCTGCTATAGTCAAACACACTGAGCGTGTGTAACAATACATCAAAATCATTAGTGCAAAACCCTAAAACAGTGTATTGAATTTGTATAAAACAGCCAAATCCTTTGAGATCCTAGGTGTCACACCTAGACTCTCAGAAGGAAGCACAGTTTTAAAAGTTGCTTCCAAAATGATATCACTGGTTCTTGTGTCCAAGTCCTATAACATAATGTGCTTCCAGCAATCATTTTTCAATATCAAAAAGGGGAGACTAGACTACTCCCAGAGGTGTGACAGGAGTATATTGCTTTTCATCTCTAAGGGCTTGGCCACAACTGTAGTGTAGATGTGAATGAGGTTTTTATAGTTTATTCAAGTCAGTTCGTAGCTCCTGCAGTTACAGGTGACATTGTAGCTATAGGTCCAGGGCTGTACAGAGTTTGGTGTGGATGACTGCCCCACTCTGGACTTACTAAAATAGGGGCAAGGTTGCCCTGCTCTCAGCTCTCTAACACCACAGGTTCATGTGTGTTAACTGACTGAATTCAGCTTTCGTGTGGATACCTAAGCTGCAGTGCAGAGATAGCCAAGGTCACTAGCGCACACCTAGTCCAGAGCCCTGCTCATTGCTTAATGGCCTGAGTAAAATGGGTGAAATGAAATGCAGTTCTCCATCCCAAAGCGTGAGGAAGATATCTCCACCTATTAAACCTCACAGTCACACGCATCACTTGGTGGTTGAGGGATCAATTGAGGTTGATCCCTCCAGGCATGCATGGTAAAATCTGCCCTGGAGCTATTCTATTTTTGCTGTAAATTAGGGGCTCTTGCTCTGTTAGTATGGCCCTGCTCTGAATTTCAGACTCTAGGATAGTAATCTTTTGTCCCAGGGTAAAATTTTCAAAAGTACCTTTTTTTCACAAACAGATAACACATGGGCATGTAAGAGCCCAAATTGCAAAGACTCAGGCTCCTGTGTTATTTGTATCATCTTTGGAAATGGATTTGGAAGCCTAAGTCCTCTAAGCTATTTTAGTAGATGTTGCTTCTGGGCTCTGTCAGGCTTGGTCACTTGGTACAAGGCAGTTTTAAAGTCTTCTGTGGCATTAACAATCTGGCTGAAAAAGGATATGAGAATAATTGTCAGTTACTGTAACTCAGCTCCTAGTGAAAAAGATACCGTAGGTACCACACGATAAATATGCACACCTGATAATCATTCAGTAACTATGAATCTGCACTGAAATTGGGTAGGTCATTCCAGCAATTTAAGTATTTTTGGAAGGATTTTGCATCCTGGGAAGGTTTACCTCTTGCTTCTTTACAGACCTCTTTTTGCTTCAAGCTGGGGGCTGATTCATCATTGTGTTATTCTAATTTTATGCTAGCATAAACCCATCTTATGTAATAGATTTTCTTTGGTATAAAGTAGGAGTGATAAAGTAGTGAAGCAAAGGCTGTATTTTTAAACCGGCACAGCCCAAACCACCACGCCTGATGTATTTTTTGAGCAGTGTGCTGTAGCTGCTAATTCCAGTCAAGGTGAGCTATGTGACAATGCACTAAGCATTATGTAAGCCATATTATTAAGGAAAGATGTTTTTCCCTGCCTGTTGGAGCTAAGCCACTATGCGGCAATGCCGTGAGATTCCTTGCAGCAGCAGAGCATGCATGAGATACAGGGTGGGGTGAGAGGCAACCTGTTGTCTTTTTAATGTAAATGCATGTAATGGAATGCATGTAATGTAATGCATGTAAAAGGAATGAACAGGGGAGAAAATGGGATAGATCCCATAACTCCTTCCTTAAAATATATTTTCTTTTGCACAATGCTCTAGCCCTCTTCTTCTCTACACCCAGTTTAGCCTACAGCTTGAGGAGCAAGAAGACTGAAGCTGTTGCTCCCCAGGAACATGCTCTAAACTGGTAGATTATTACCGAAGAGATAGGCAACATGATTATGATTTTCAAGGAAGTGGTGCCCAAATGAGACACTAGATCAGATTGAAAATTCCAAGTGCTCAGGAGGCTTTCATAGCAGTTAGGTAAATGCCTCATGAATTTTCAGCGGCTACTGAAGCTGTTCTATTCTAAGTTTCATAAGTTTTGACTTAGGGACCTCAAGATAACCTTGGCTCTTATGTCAGTCTAGTTCTGCCTATGGACTTCCTTCATGACAGCTGGAGACGACTAACAACCTAACTCTGCTAGAAGGCGTTTACAGCTCATACATGGCATTTTTGCCTCTTTGCAAATTTCTGAATTTCTAGAGAAAAATTTTAAAAGAAGAGAGAGAGAATTTAAAAGAATACGATTATTGTCTAGCTTGTTTTTAGCAAGTGCAGAGAACAAGAAGCTTTACATCATTTTCCTGACTCTGAGAATAACAAAATGACAAACCACTTCACAGGGCACGGAGCTCAAGTTGTTGATGCTGAAGCAGGACAAACAAAATTGCCCTTGTTACTGTAAAGTTTATAGACCTTAGCATCTTGCCTCATACAGACTAAACAGCGAATGATGCGCACAGGTACTGTTCGGAATGACTGACATTCCCTCCTTTTCATAGGAAGGCAGGTAAACCCTGCTTTTAAGAAAACATAGTGTTTTCCTAGTTTCATGTGGCAGCCACTCAACTTACTTTATTTCTTTGCAAAATAGAAACTTCAGCATTTCATTTTTTATCTTTTATCATTAGACTCCTACAGCTTTAAAATGATTTTTTTCCCTAGAAAATGCAAATCTATTCCTTTGTAGTGAAAACCATATTATACATGCAGCATGTAACTTTCAAAACTTTAGTTAGAAGCAGCAAAGCAAGCTGTCAGACATTTCAGTAATTGAATTTCCTTGAGAACTGCCTTGGTTTGTCAGCTCTGACTTTGCTGTCAAAAGAAAAAGAAAATAGCCAGGGAATTAATCTAAGATAACACAGGGGGTATTTTGATAATGCCAAGACACAAACATTAAGTGTTTTCCCCGAGATGTTTTGAGGTAGGGCTCCCCACCCCATTACAGGCAAGTTCATTTTAGCCTTGAGTCATTATTATCTTGTGCAGACTTCTGAGAATTAACTAATGACCTATCAAACTGCAGTACAAAGAAGCCTTTCTTCCTGTATTAAGATGCACAATATCATCGCTTAAAAGGCCCAATATACCCTTTGTCAATTACTTCATAAGTGCAATTCATCTTTCACTGCTTCCGCACTTGGATTGCTTGTAAAATGTTTAGTGGTTAATTAGCCTGGAAGGAAGTCCAACTTATGAAAAACCAAGCAGTGGGAAAAAATAGCCATAAAATTAATGGCTTACTCTCCGGTCCTTATTTTATAGAGGAATGTTAATCAGACTCAACTGGAATTGCACTTCTGCCTAGCCCTCAGCCTCCTTTATAATCTGTTTCAGAAGCATTCCTGTTTGGGTTTTCCCCTTTGGCCAGTGCTTTCCTCCAAAGGACTTGAATGTATTAAGAAGAGATTGACAGCTCTCCTCACAATTGCGGCCAGTCCTCTAGCTAAAGGGAAACACTTTGACTGGTTTGGAACCAACCTGGATTTATATTTAAGATATAAAACTGTTATCCAAAAAATGAAACTAATAAAATATATACTACTGGAGATAAAAGAAAATAGGCAATATTTGAGCTGTGAGACCTTCATTAGACAGTGTAGAAAGCTGAGGAAAAAAAAAAAAAAAGGACAGAATTGTATAGGGAGTAAATTACTGTATTTACAGCTAGCTCTTTATACCTACAGAGAAGATTCTAAAATAATCAGGTCCCAGGGAAAACTTAGCCACTAAACATACATTCCCTTTTAGATTCGGCATGGGGAAAAAAGCAGCTTTAAGTACCCTCACTGGCAAAATGTATAAAATATTATTTATGCAAATTCTACTGATATTCTGCCAACTGGTTGGTCTGCAATTCTGGGATTGAAAAAGTGATTTTTTTCATGGAAACTGCTTTTTGCTTTAGGGGAGACAACAAGTCGAGTGTTTGTACCATTATTTTTGTAGTTACTTAGATATATTTTTTTCTAATTTTTGTAATTACTTTTATTTGCATATGTCCTTACACAAAGCAACGAGTTTTTGGACCTAGTATTTTGGTGTTGTATTTTAAGTAAGAGCATAAATAAAAATAAATAAATAACAGGGAAAATGCCAGTTATCTAAGCTTATCAAAAATGCCCTTTTCTTCAAGAGCCCGGAGTGGCAATGTTTTACCTTTCAGAAAATAAGTAGGTTCCTAACCCTTTCCACATATAGGCATCTCATAATTGCTATTTTGGGTAGTTTTTCCTTAGTATGGAATAGAAAAAGAATCAACTCTGAATATTGCTATGTCCCTCTGATAAAACACATGAATGCTCATGACCCTCACTTAGCAATTTCCCCTAACAATTAATTCTTAGGCGTTCTAGTTTCTCTGGTAAAAGACTCTGCATGTAGCTGCAAACACCTCCTGCTCTATATTCAGTGCTAGTCACTCTGTGCTCCAGAGGGTTGCTGATGCCTGGGCAAGCAGAGATGCCTCTCAAGACTTTGCTCCTCGTTAGGCTGCACACATAAGGGCATCCAGCTCCCTCAGCCGTGCCCCGGGGCACCACATCTGGCCTCCAGCTGTCACTGCGGAAGGACACGAGCCTCGTGCAAGTCCCGTGGCACAGCAGCCACTTCTGTGCACACAGCTCCGGTGACCAAGGGCATCTCAAATGACACGACACTTAACGCTGCATGTAGCCGACCGACATCATGTGTCAAGAGCTTGGCTCCATGGCACAGTCTTTAACAACACTTTTTGTGCCTAAACACGATGTAATATGTAATCCACCATTAATACAGCATGCAATTTAATGCATTCATAAAAAGCCCAACAGCTGAACTTATAGCTGAGGTTCAGCTAGGTCTTGAAGCATTTGGAATTGTCACTTGGTCCTGACACACTGTCACTGTGGCCATCAGTGTGCATGTGTCCTGCTTGTCTCTGTCTAGGCTCCCTTGCTTTGACATTTGGTTTTTGCATGACCTTGTTAAATGCAATCAGTGTCCCTCACTTCCCACCCTTCTCACTTATTCCTCTGTGATATGTCTAGGTAGGGTGACAAATTCACATGAGGGCTTGTGACATGACTGCTGTTTATGGCCATTGTTTCCCATCTCACAACCTCAACACCATTTTCCTGAAGTGGTGACAGCTCCCACAAAATTATATCTTTGTCTGCCTTATCTACGATACTGTATGTTAGGAAGATCCAAGTGATTCTGACATCAGTTTCTAACACTGCCAGAGTTCTTGTTTCCATTTTCCCATTTATTAAAATGCTGGCAGGTACAAAATCATGTTCAGTTGATGCTGTTCTGGAATTTAACAGCAATAAATATGTATCAGAGCCAAGCTGTCCAGCTCTTTCTGGTAGGGCAATACTATTTTTACACTGTTTCTTTCCAAGCTATTGAACAGGAATGATGGGAACTAGCTGTTCCATGTCTAAACTATACTTAACTGCAAATGACTTAAACTCATACCCTAAAGTGGACCCACTGTCATATATTACTTTGTCAAATATACTGTCTAGTAAAAATAGGATATATACATCACCTATTTAGTTGTTATCTGTTCCCGTAAAAACAGTCTGCAGCAAGTGAGACAACAGGGCTAGAATAGGATGTTACTTTGGAGAAAAGAGTCTCTCCTAAAATACACTTTCAAACACTGCCATTTATTGTAGTATCTGCAGGAACTCTACCTTGATCTGGCCCCTATTTTTTTTTTATATGTGACAAGCCCTAATTTTTTTCCCCGTATCCCTGTTTGTTCAGGGCAATATAACACATAAGAGAACATTAGATTCTTTTACAGACCCTAAGAGACCTTCATGCATTTTCTCATCCTTCTGGAATACCTAGAGAATCATCATCCTGATTTTCCTTTATATATATATATATATATATATTTCATACTGTATGTTCCTCATGCATCTGTAATAGAGGTAGAGAATATGCTGTCGCAGCCACCTGTGCCTAATTATTGTCTTTAGACTCTCATTTTCAGCAGTAGTTCTGGCAGCCACGGTTTATATTTTGTCCAAGTCCAGACAAAATTATTTGGTTATTTGGTTTTGTTTTTTAAGCTGGAACATGATTTTGCTTTCATTCAAGTCTGGACATGATTTTGATTTCTCTATCATTTGTTTGTTTGTTAAACATACTAGAATAGCAGTGAAAATCTCTAAATTCTCCATTTGGAGATCATATAGTTTTTTTAAAAAATCCACACTTTCCTCTTCATAGAGTACTTGCCAGACCACCTTTAAAAATAGGAGTAAATGTATTCAGGCTCATCTATTGCTGGCCAATAAAGATGTGACATTCTCTTACTTTTTCATTCCTCAGTGTGTTACTTGTACAGTGTTAGCATCCTACCCCAAATGAGAGGAGAAATCATTGCACAAAGCAGTTCAGAACTGCCCCGTGTCAAAACTTGTTCTCTTCCCAGCGTGCATTTTCTTTTGGATACAGAAGGAAATGCTGCTTCCCCCAGGTGTTTTCTGCGTAAGGACAAGATGGCTGGTGGTGCTTGCAGCTCCCCTTTTCTCGCAGGGTTTTCTCTCAGAAGGTGCCTAAGCTGCAGTCAGGAGTCTGGCAGCAGCTCGGGATGGACATCCTCAGTCAGCACCAGCTGCCTCAGCGTGGTGCTTGGCATGGGCTCACTGCCAGCTATTTACTTAGCCCCTCTGAATAATCTGAATTATAGTTTGATTTCACAAAGCACTGTATCACCGTGTGTAAAAATGTCAGCTGTCAGCCCTCCCTGTAATTATCTGAAATTCAAATTCTATCATTGAAATAATATTGTCCCGGTGGAAGTAAGGAAATTCTGTCTTGAAGTTTACAGTAAGCAAAGGGATCCTCACTGAGAAAAACAGCATTTAATTATTGTGTCCTTGCACATGACTTTACATGATGCCCTACTGCATTCCTCTAGAGCTGGCTCCAATAACTGCTTTGAAAGATGAACGGAGGCCTATATTCTAGTGTATTCTAATATTCCAATATCTTAGAGGAATTATTATTATTATTATTATTTCTTCCTATGTCTGAGGTTAACCAGTTTTGTGGCTTCTCTCAAAAATTCCAAAGTGCAAAGTAAATTTTAGTCTGTGGTTAGCCTACTTCATTTTGTGAAAGGATGTAAAAAATAAATTCATTTTCATTATACTCCCTTATCATCGGTAAGTTCCATTCCTTTATTTTTACACTGATTAGCTCATCAATCCTAACAGATTGAAGATCCTTCAAAAATGTCTACAATATTCATGTGACTAAATGGCATGATCAAAGCCAGTTTTACAAGTTCTCTTTAACGGATTTCTAGATCTTGGGAGAAATGCAATTCTCGACCTTCGGGAAGCTGCTGCGTACATAAGTTAAAGAAAAAAAACCTTCCTAACAATAATAATTCCGTAGTGCATATTTTTCTTGATGCTTGCACTGCATATCAAATAAATAAGAAAACATTATATGCTATCAAAAACATTAGGCTTGCTATTTTTTTGCAGTTACTCATCTGGGCACTCCATGCAGTTTACATTATTACCTACTGAATATTTTTCTGTGTATTTTTTGCCTGCAATAAAATTTTGATAGCTCCTAACTTTTTTTCTCAGATGGATCTCTAATAGCAAAGCTTTGCAGGGCTAGTCTTTTTAAGAGAAAAGCCTCTAATTTTACATAGCTGTAGACATAGGATATGCCTCTATAATTAAGACTGGTTTCATTTTTACATAAAATATAATCTTTCTGTGAAGTTATATTGTCTAACAATCAAATCTAAACCTACTCATCCGAATAATTATATGATGCAGTATACATTTTCACTATGCTGATAGACTTATGATTTACATTTTCCTACACTGAAGGAAGCAGACAGAAAAGAACCGAAACTTTTTTTCTTTTAATGGAAGAGAAACATCGTTCTTCATGTTCATGATTCTTCTGTCAGCTATACTTGCTAATTTATAAAACCTAGCAATCTACAGTGTGTCTCCCAATGAATAGTGTGAATTATAGAGCCTTTAATGTGTTTAACCCTGCAAAGAAGTATGATTTTTTTTTCCCTGAAACTCCTGGATTCATCCATAGGCTCTTTCTAGGCAAAGCTCAGAGCATTATCCAGTCTTTTATTTTAGCTCTTTCTGAGGACGAGTTTAAGGCAGGCATGTATTGCTAGGACGGCTCCTCCATCCTCTAGCTTCCACTGAGCCCTCAGATGAACACAATCTCGTCCTTTTGATTGATTTCAGTTGTATTTCTGAAGTTGTTCCATCAACTCTTTTTGATCCTTTCATCTCTGTAGTGGTTTTACTCTCATTACCTGTAAAGAGTAATCTGAGGATAGTACCGTCCTCTCTGGTACAGACCCATGCCAATAAATCATTTACTTTCCCCGCAGACTTCTGATTCTGTTTGATTGCACCCTGGTGGTCTAAAGGATCCACAGTCTTGCTTGTGGGATTCTTTTGATATATTTGAAGAGTTTTTGATATGTTTGGTCTGTTTGTTCTTAAACCTTCCGTAGCTTTTTTAAACTTACCTGTCAAAAAGTATGTTTCAGAGACAGTAAAAAGAAGGGATAAAATATATGGGTAGCATATTGCCTGGTAATAAGGCACTTTCTCTCCCCCCTTTTGTATTTTGGTATTTACTTCAAGATCTCTCTGTTTCTATTTTCTTTTATCTTTGTACCCCTAGGAACAGATGTACATGTACAACTGTTTCAGATGACAGGAGAAATTCGTGTTTCCTCAGTATTGTGGAAATTGTTTAGAAAAAAAGGAAAGCCTTACCTGAGAAAAATTCTGGAATACTTAGGTAAAACAGTAAATTTTGTGATGGGACAATGTCTTATGCTGAAATGGCGATTGGGAGGCCCACAAGTGAATATAGATTATTCTTTCATGGATTCATTTTCCTGGGAAAGATGTAATATTCTATTCTCAGGGTGGTCTCTTCACTTTAAGGAAGCACTGGAAATAAATTAAGCCCCTTTGGGGCAGAAAATTCTTATAGTATTATCTGCTTCTGTAACAGGGCAGGGAGACAGAGGCAGAGAGAAAGGGAAAAAGTGGACGAGGGACAGAGATGTGTTCTTTAATCAGAGTTTTTGTGAGGGGCTGAGGAAGAAGCACCCTTGCCATACACCATTTCAATATAGGGGTGACAGAAATCACTCTGCTTGTGGGTCGAAAAGGTAACTGCTGGATGCTAAAGAAAAGTGAAGCTGAGGAGGAGAAGCTGAATCACCTCCCCATAGCTGTGTCACCCACCCAGAAGGTTTGAAGCGGAAGCTCCCCGTAAACTATGTGCTAAAATACCAATCGGCTGCTCTGTAGCTGCTAGTATGAATGAGGAAAATTGTATTTGATCATTGTGTCAATCGTGCCGTTCTCTTATTAAACATAACCAAGCAGTCTTCTCAGTTTCACTGGTTGCTTTTTAAGAAAAGCAGAGAACAGAATGGATCTGGCTTAGTATAAACATGGGAGAGAATGTAGTGCACATCTCCTTCCTGCACATATTCCTTCCACATTCCTCCATTCCACAGCTTTTAACCAGAGATGTTAGCTAAGAATTGATGTAATGATGTTATCTGCTAATCTATCAGAAACAACAAAAATATTTTTAATTTTGAATAGATGTAATTGTATGTGATAAATGAATCTGTGCAATTAGAGTCAAAACCCTTGGGGAATAAGTATCTATTAGTGGCACCTGCGAAGGAATTGTAAACAGCTGCAGAGTTTTGAATACAATTACCAAGAAATATCCTAACTTTAAGTCACATATGGAGAAGTGAGAAAGCACAGAATGATAAGTAGACTCAGTAAGGGAGTTTGTTGTCTTTAAAAATAAATAAATAAAAAAAATAAAACAATGCTGTTATTGTGCAGTAAAGACAGAAATAATGATTTTATTCTGCCGACCTGTAGAACCTTCTGAGGTAAATTTCCGTGGCTTTGGTGCTTTAATAGAGCTGTGCCCATTTACAAGCTTGATCTCAGAGGTATGCAAAAATACTTTTTGGAAAAAAGCATGGATCAAAAGAATATTATTTTAATAATGATAATATTTTTGTTATGACCAAGTATGTTTCTCATTTGCTAGTATTTCGCTAAATACTTCAGGCATGGTAGATCTTCACAAATACCTGGCTTTTCGAAATTTAAAAAGTGTTCTGTTTGTTTTAACTCCTGCAGTTTACACATACACATGGACAATATAAGTTGCTCTCCTTATCAATAATCAAAGAAAACATCCTCTCTAGATTTTTGTAACAATTTTGAGACAATCGTGTTTGATTCCAATAATGCTTTATAAAATTGATTTACAGCAGATATTTATTTATTTATTTCAGCAAAAGAGAAGGGTTTTAAGTAGTTATTTTCATTTGTTAAGGCATATTTTCAATCAAAGCTAATGAACTTAACCACTGACAGAAGTGGTAGTATTTCTGAAAAATAGCAGTGAGGTGTATGTATTAATGCTTTGAGGGATTGCTTTCAAACTTGTTTATCCATACTTTACTTAAAAAACAGCCTGTTTTCAAAACCCCTAATCATGTTCAATATCTGTTGCTGTCACTTGCAAACCTGTGAGTTTCGAGTACCTTCCCTTACCTCCTGCCAAGCAGGTTTGTTACACACTCAAGTGCAGGGAAGCAGCCACACACCCAGGGAGGAATTTGGCTTGTTCCTTTGCCTTGTGCTTCTTATCTGATCTCACCTGCTGCGTTGTAGACTATTCAGAAACGGTGGTTGTAGCTTCAGAAATGGGCTTGGTAACAAGAGGAGCCGTGTCATGGGGAATGGGATTGCGATGTTCCGTAGGACGCTTGCATTCCAGGCGCTGGCAAAAGGAACTGTGTGGCCACACTGCACATGCAAGCTGTGCAACTTGAAATATACTGTGAGGACACTGAGAGAACATTATATTGTGTCCAGGTTTCTTGGTGACTGTGTTTTATGTTGGAGGAGCTGTTGAACATAAATAACATCCAATCTTTCAAACCAAAGTTATTGTTGAGCTATCATACTGTATTTTTGCAATTGTATTATGCTTCGGTAAATTGACCAACCGATGCACTCCGTCACAACTACATTGATTAAAAGCAGTTTTGCCCACATGTAACAAAAAGTATATGGTCTTTGCATATTGTGTATGCTTTTTCAAAAGGTAGATCACACATTTTGCACAGACTTAGATAGAGGCATAATACATTTGTGATTGATAACGGGAAATAATCTATATATGTCATACAAGCAAATAACATTACGGTCATTTGGGTGAGAAGCATTTTCTAAACCATAGTGTTGTAACATATCACAGACAATACAAAATGCTGGAATTGTTAATCTTCCCATCACCAAGGGGTAATAACTAACAATTGTCATGAAATTTAACATGGACAAAATGCAGAACAAATATACAACCAGCATCTGAACTTGCTGCATTTTGCTGCATAGCTGCATAATAAATACCTGATTTTAAGGACAGAATGGAAAAAAAAACATAACTAAATCCCTGAGTTCAATAAACAACATCATGAAAAAGATTCTGCTTAATGTAAGCACTCATTTCAAAAATTAACTCTATGATGTTTTCTTTAAAGCCAGCCACCAAGAGGAGTGATTGAATAACTGTATTTTGTCTATCCTGTTAGTCTTTATCATAGTATGGAAACATAAAGTGTAATATTTTGAAAGTCAAAACCAACAGTTGCTCAGGCAATATACTCGTTCTCAATATACTCAATATACTCAAATTCCAGCAGAGATGTTTCAGTTATGGGCTACGCTGAAAACTAAGTATTCCTTGCTAACTTTATGCAGATATAAGAATTTTCAGTTTTCACATTATTGGCAAGACAACTTCAGTGAAAAAACAGGAACTCAACTACTTTATTGCAGAGAAGTCATAAAATCACATAAAGTATATTTTGTTCTTCACAGTCGCTGCCTCAAGGACAAAGATAATGTTTTTTCCTTCTTAAAGTAGCTCCATCAGTTTATTGCATTTGTAGATTTTTATCCATAAGTTTGACCTATGCTGGCTAAGTGGCCAAATGTCTACTGTTTCAAGCAGCTTCACTCAGTGATTCCTCTTTGACAAAGTGCTTATACACATGCTTCTGAAACAGGTATTTTTGCTTTTTGTTTTTCAAGAGAGTTTACTATTAAAGGAAGCCAAGGATAAGGATGTTCAGAAAGAAATCAGAAATGTTTGTTATAAAATGTGTATGTTTCTAAAAGGTTATACATTCAGAAAACTTCTTGCCTAAACTGAGATATTACATATTTGGTATTAAACCTGGATGTGCCACATGCAATCCATTTATTTGGCTTTTCTTCTTTACTTCTCATGCAGGATACAGGATTTTTTTTTTAAGAATCTTAAGCTCACAGAAAATGATAGAGAAATCGCATTTTCTTCAATGAATCTTGGACTGAGTCCCAAGTATGTAATTCTGATGTCCCCAGAGAAACAGAGAAAGCTTTGTTTTCATGTGACTTGATGTAACACTGTCTGAAGCAACATGCACAAATATTTTGGAAAAAATCTGCCACTTCTGCTGTCTGCTGAGCAATACTTGGAAATATATTCCCTTACTAGAGCTGCTGACTTGCCTGAACTGAATCGAGTAAACTGAACAATCTACAAGTAATTACTGATTCAACAGTATTTGTGATTTCTTTTTTTTAGTACAATCACACACACAAAAAAACCCTATATGGAGAAAATCACCCTCTAGGAGGAACCTCACTAATAAGAAAATAGGTGCATGGGATAATCTATACCCTAAGAACATTTTCACAAAATGCATTAAGTGTGAAATTTAGATGAGCCAGGCTATCAAGACAGCTCAAAAGAAAAGGAAAGCTATTGGTTCAATATAGAAAACACAAGGAGATTTTGCTTAACAGGAAATGAGACTGGATTATAAACAGTTATTTTTACCTTTAAAAGTTATGATTTATGGAAACTTCAATTCTACAAAACCATAGATTTAAAATTATTATATTATTTTCAGTATTAGATTATTATATTTAGTCGGCCACACAGGAAAAAATATGGAAGAAAATTCTATTTGTAAGGTAAACGATATAACTTTGTTCACCTGCGAGAATTTCTTGTTCTGTTTTCTCCGACATTGGTTTCATTCTTCGTTAGTGCTGTGGAGTCAAATGTTTGTGCATGCTCAGATTTAATGGTACAGGCGTGTTTTCTTTCCTCTGACTTGCAGCCAGGTCCTGCACTTCAAGGTTCATGAGGTTTTTCTGTTTATGAATGGCACGCTAGTGGCACATTAGGGAGCAGCTGCAGAAGCAAGGGTAGACATAATATACCCTTGTAACTGAGGCATGGCTGAGAAAGCAGCTGAACCAGTAAATCCTGCTGAATCTAAGCACAGAAGAGTGATTCTATCCAATTTCCACTTTTACTATTTACTATCCTGTGAATTATATGTGTGAGGAGAGTCTGTCACAGGCTGCTGGTGTGTTGTAGCGAACTTGGGACTTGAGAGTGAAGTGGAATATAAAACAAACACAGGAAAGGTGCTAAGAGTTGAACCTTGAATACAGCTAAGGACAGCAACCAGCCAGACCAATGGTTTACTCTTGTTTAATGGGCTATTCTTTAAAAAGCTCCAGAGAATGGTACTTATAGTGAGACATATATTTGTTACTGATGTGGTGAAAACAGTCACTACCTGAAATGACTAAATATTTTATTTGTTTAATGAAACCAACTCTCCACTCAACCATCTTAGGAAAGAGCTAAAAGTTTCAGGCACCTTGTGAAATGACTAAAGCTCTGAGTTATGCTTTACATGAAATATTTAATCTAAAGAGGTCAAAAAGGACAACATATAAAGGTATTCTTAAACATTAGTGCCTGTTAACTGGGAGACCCTTGAGCTGTGTTTTCCACTATCAGGAGTTTTGTCCCATATGTGGACAGAGCCTCTTAAAGCCTGCAGTGTGAAGGTGTGCTCGAGAGAAAAGAAATCTGCCAGCTCTTCTTGGAGTCAGTCTCTCCCCCACACACAAACATTATGGCTTTCTCTAGAATAGCAAAATCAGTGAGTAGTGTATGACAACATGGATGACGTGTCCAAAAGCTCTGCTCTCGTATCAGTCTTTACAGCCTAAGTGTTTCCATCATATGCATGTGGGATGGCGATCTGAGGTAAAAGACCAACTGGTGGATGGCGTTTGAACACCAGGATAAAGGGTACCAGCTACATACTGGAAGTAGCTGAGGTATTTGTGACATGGACCCTCTAATATAATCCTTATCTCAAATCAAGCAAAAGAAGGTGCTGAGAATTGCACACACCTAGGGGTCATACCTTCCATCGAAAGCAAAAAAGGCATATATTCTTGCAGTGTTGACATAGTTGTAGAAGGAATGTGCTATGGACAGAATTTCAGAAAATTAGCACTAACTTTCATAATTGGAAATATTGTGCCTTTGACTATATTGCATTTTTACATCTGCACCCTTTAATAAGCCTTTGCTCTTCTTCAGCTATATTCATGTGCTTCAGACCTCCCCAGTAAGATATTTAATAATAATATCCTGCAGTGACACAAACGGATTTCTTTTAATATCCTACTCAATAAGAAGTTGCTGGAAACACAAGTTAGAGTGATTAATAACCCACTATCCGTAGAGGTTTCAGCTTTTCATAGCAGTTTTGTAATTGCAAAGCCCATAGTGCCAGCTTTTGCTGTATGACTGTAAGCGTCACAGCAGTCGCTTCATGACCTTTTTGAAGCCTTTCATCCTTTGAGATATGACTGATTGCATGACTAACAGACACTTTTCTTAAAAAAAAAATAATGTTCACTTACAAGCACACTCTTTGAGAGTCTCATAATTCACTAAAATAAGATGGAACTGTTCCTCTGCTAAAATAAAATATATGAGTAGAATTAAAGAGAGGATTTAACCTAACCTAAATCCTGTTTATGATCCAGAATGTATTACATATCTGCTTACAAACTCAGAAAAAAGAGACAATAACTTTGTACAATGTCAGTTTGGGATTATTCATTGATTTAAACAAATGTGTGAGAGTCAGTTAAAATGGAACTGAAATCCAAGGCCATATAAAACATAGCTCTTTTTAACTTTGAAACCCTATCTATCTGACTTATGAATAGTGAAAATCTGGAAAAATCACTGACAGGTTGCAAGATCTATTTTTAATAGTATTTTTCTTATGCAGATTATTTTCACTCCTGGAAAATCAGCTAACTAGAAACTTTGGGAGAAGATTCTTATGTTTGAGCAAGACTTCAAAAATCATTCAAAATTCTTCACAATGAAAAATTCTTGAAACCTTCTCAAAAATTTCAACAAATTATCAACAAGTGTAGAGTTGTATTTATGTTCTTTTTCACTCTGAACCATAATCCTTGCTTCATAGTGAAAGGTGAATTATAATACAGTCCACAGAGGGCAAGCTAATCATAAAGTCCTCATATCAGAAAGGAATACATTTCTGAGATGAAGAAAAGCTTTCACAAAAACTTTTGGTAGTATGTTTTATTACCTGAAGTTCTTGGTGGTCCAGATACTCCTATACAAGCAGAGGTATTGCCATATCTATACAACACCACCACAATATCCGTCTTATAAATGGACTGTTATAAAGATCTCATTTAATTGGACAAAGACTGACCTGAAATTTTAGAATTAATTTTAGAATTCTCTAGGTAGTCATAATTATAAACCAAATACAATTTTCCCCCTATTCCTAGTATGTGCATGTAAGATGATATAGTCAAAAAAGTGCACCATTTCTTTTCTCAATTAATTTCAATTGCTAGATGATTTGACTAAAAATTATTTCTGTAATTTCAGATGTATTTCCACAATTTCACATTTTAAAAAGCTGCTGAAGAGTGTTTGAGAACTCTTCAGTAATGATGAACTATTCAGATGAACAGTTTTAGCACAGTTTAGTCTATCAGTAATGAGAAGGACCTGACTTGTTCCTCTGGGATTTTGCTTTGTTTTTGAAATACCAGGATCATTATGGCTGGATTGAAATTGGGATGTGGAAAGTTTTATCAGAAAACTTTTCTTAAAATGATAACTAAAACTTTTATATGCAGTCCTAAAATTTATTGCTGGATCTCAGTGTGCTTAAAAATTGTTTCCTCTTCTTTGACACCTTTCCTTTTGTGCACATCAGAAATGTTGTACCTTTATCTTCCCTTCCATTTTTAGAAAGGCAGCATAATATGAATGCAATACTCAGATATTGCACAGTGACTGGTTTCCTAGGGCTACCTCAGACAGATAGCAAATGTAATATAAATTTAAGACCATTTTACATCCTTGACAATCCCTAAAGAAACATACCTGACAACCATGCCCACCTTATATGTGTGCCAGTTTTTTTTTTTTCCAAAAAGGCAGCCAAGTTTGAGTTTAATTTAATGTGGATTGTATTTTAATTTTTATACAATCCACATAAGTCATAAAAGTCAGTTTTATCATTCTTCTGTTTCAAGCCTACTCTAGATGCTCTACCAGGGAATTATCTTTACAAAAAATCTCAAGGCATAATCTCTTCCTTCCTCAGAAAAAGGCAGCACCTTTATATTCTGCTGTCACCAACTCCCGTGTAATTTTGTAACTCCTGATACTAGCAAACTATATGTATTATGTGATTAGGATGTGTGTAGAGTGTCTGAGAGAAGCTATGAGGCAGACTGATGGGCCCCTATATATGGTTCCTGACCTTTCACTTCATGTCATTGTTTTGCATAGTCTTACAGTACCTAAACCTCTGTCCTTCCATCTCCCACATCATTCATGCAAGAGGCAATATGGGGCTACTTTGTTATAAATTATATGACAGATTCCAGAAATGTTTCATCTATATTATATGTGTAATATAATAGAATTCATTCAAAATTCACTAGAATGTCCTCTATGAATGTTATATACATATTATCTATGAGTGCACTCCGACACTGGTTGTCAGTTCACATATTGCCAAGGTTAGAAGTGACTTGAAAATGTTGTGGACCAGTTGTTTTTAGTTGCCTGCATGAGGTGGATTTGTATAGCAGCCCTGCTTTGTTCGAAGGCAGATCATAGATCATATTGAGCACAACTGGCACTAATTGGCAAACTTGGCAGTTTGATCAGAAAGGCTAAAAACTAAATGGGCAAAGGGATTGACCTCCTTTTTCTAAGTTAACACTGAAACACTCTGCTGAGCTAGTACAGCAAAATCTGTTGACCCTATCCCTTTTCTATGGAGGGTTTTCTCCTCTGCGGCTGTCAATCCAGCCTTTTTCAGTAGCACTAAAACTACTAATAAATAAAACAGTGTAGAAATACACAGCAAAAGACTTTAAATGCCCACATTTCTGGAAATATCCAGAAGGCCAGATTCTAAATTTACACAGCAGAAATGTATATGCTAGAATAGTGCAGGATGGTGGTATATTGGGTCTGTCATAAACCTTCAGTGGATCTTTCAATAGAGCCTGTCCTGTGTGTTATATTTGGGAAGCCATGGGTGGAGAGGAAAGATCTTTTTCTTAAAAAACAAACAAACAAACAAACAAACAAAAAACAGCCTTTTTTTTGTGGGGGAACATCAGGGAGCTCACTATAATCTGGAAAATAATGAGTCAGTGTCTTAGTTTTGCTTAGCTTCTACTACACTTTTTAAAACCTCCTCAGGTAGGAAATATACTGCATTAATACTTTATTATTCCGCCTTACTAAGAAAAATACAGTTTCTCACAAAAGCCCTGTATCTGCAGCAACCTTTCCTAGCTGTGCCACAGACTTATTTCAGTAGAAAACTTCCAAATATGTGTGTGTTATAACTTAGTATCTTAGTAACTAGGTTTGTATCTTAGTAACTAGGTTTGGGGCTGATATATATTTGGTATTTGGTTTGTAGATTCAGTTATGCTTGAGGATTTCCAGATCACAGCCTTCCTAGCCCCAATATCTTATATTTATTCAATGGCTTTGTAGCACCTCTGCTGAAAAGATGTAAATACATTTGTATTTGTAAGTACTGTAATACTTCATCTGTTCTTCTTTACCCTCCATAGGCATTATTAGCCCTGCAATTGCTGTGCTTGGCTGTTTGGGAAACCACCCTGGGAAGGCAAACATTGGAGATGAGTGACAGGCCTTTATCACCTTCTCCACCCCCTACCATCCAGCTGGGTACTTAAGGGACTTCAGAGTTTCTGCTTCAATGGATGGCAAATACTTTTGCAGCTTTTGCTCTACCTCCTTCCTTGCAGAAAAAATAGGGGTAAAATATGAAAGTGTAGTTTTAATATATTTGCTACCTTAATATGTAAGAAGGGCTTTTTTCACCTATGAATGTAAGAAGAAGAAAATGAATTCTGTATTTCATTACTTTGTGGAAAAAAACACTAAATCTAAGAAAATATCCTATGCAATTTGGAGAAATTCACACTATTTCCTTACTGGTTCTGTAAAGAAGATAAGAAAAAAAATCAGAAGAACAAGATGGCTGCAGAAACCATGCATGGTTTATCAGACAATGTGCTGTTATAGCCTTTTGACAAGTTGTGGTATGCATTCACTTTTAAAGTTCATTGATTGTTCCTTTAATTTTAGTCAGGAAACTCTTTTCTTCTAGAAATGCAAGTGAGAGCAATATTAGTTAATGATTTACTATTTTACTTATTCAGATTTATACACAAACTCTAAGAATTTTGTAGACCTTTATTTGGGCATGGACATTATGTTATTTCTTATTCTCTTTCATTTACATAGTGTTTACTGCTAATGACTTGTAGAGCAGAACAACAAACTGCCTTACCAGGTAGGGACATGGTCCAACAATTTAATGTAAAACAGTATAATATGAATGCTTTTTTTGGGCTAAAGTAACTACATATTTTTAGAAGAAAGTGTAGTATTTTTTGTGCTAATACTCCCTGTACATATGTTACACTTTCTGTATAATTCTTTAAGCTTCACTGAATATTAAAGTCTCAGTAAACTTTGGCTTATTGGCTTCAAAAATACAAGTAGTGTTGCTTTAATATAACCTGCTATAATAAACATAATTTCACAATATTTGTTCACAAACTCCCATTGCTACAAGAGCTGTGCTTACAAGCACAATGCAAAACACACAGTGAATAAAGCCAGATTAAGAGATATTAATACAACCTTTCCTTCTTTCCAAACTCTCCTGAGACATGAACTTGGAGCGTATTGACCACATTTCAAGAAGCTTGGTCCATGCATAGGAGATATATAACACTGGAAGTATTGTCTCATCTGTGAAGATGGAATTAGAGAATTTTATTTGCCTCAAGGCTTCTACTGGCCTTTTGCAACATTTTCTTTTTATTTATGTCCTTAATCGAATGGAAAAGCATATTGAAAAAATTTATTTCATTGGCATTGGCTCCTTTATAGTTCCTGATTCATATATTTAATGTCATCTTTTTTTTTTTTTTTCTGAATTTCTGTGTCTCTGGCTAGCCATAAAAACCTTCCTCACAGATCCTGATATGTTTACTCTAAACTTGTATAAGTCACCAAAACTGTGATTAGGTTTTTAGTATTCTTAGCTAGCTTATTTAAACATCTTTGAATCTGGACTGAAAACAATAAAGGAAGGAAGAAAGAAAAGAGCAGATTGTAAGATGGAGAAAAAAAAAAAAAAAGGTCCTTTAACTATATAAAATAATACATGCAAATACATAATAAGTAAAATCACAGTCATCTTTGGCTGCATTTTGGTAGTCACAAAAATGTCTTCCTCTTCTCCTTTTAGCTGTCCTGTTTCTTTACAACTTGTTTCTAGAAGCTGTTTGTTCTGAGCCATACTCTTTCTTCCAACTTTTCTTCTGAAATGGTTCTTCAGAAGCATTTTATCATTTATTTATATAGTAAAATTTCCAATATTCAAGCCAATATGCGTTCTATAGTATGCCATATGTATCTGAAAATGTGAATATATAGTTATTGTTAATAACTATATTAATAAAAGGAAATGAACAATACATCATTTATTGGCAAAGGTGCTATAGCTTAAGGAAGGTTCTGACAAAAAGAGACCAAAAAAGACAAGTTTATTTAAAAGAGAACTGCACTAGTTAATGGTGAATGCTATAAGCAAAATAATACCATGTGATACAAGTTTCACACAAACCATCCTGAAATACCCTGCACTTAGAAGGAAGTATGTTTAAAGTTCGTTCTATTCTTTTGCTAATATTAGTATTAGTTGAAGATAGCTTAACCAAGGTACTCAAGTATGCCTGAGAGAAAGCCATGCCACCACATCTAAAAGCAGTAGTAATGTTCTGTTGCAGCCTAAGGATACAAATGAAGCAAAAATTGAAAGAAGTAGTAATAGATTTCATTACAACTTTTGATGAATGCTGATTAATGTGTAAATCCAGTGCTAAAAGATTGGTAAAGCTGATAATATATGATAATGATTAATTAATATATTAATAATAAATTAATCATTAATTAATTAATTATAATATATTGAAAATGGATTTAGTCTACAACATACAGTACTGTTTACAAGTAATTTCCCCGAAGAAACCTGAAAACTGTTCCTTTTTTCTTTGAAGCTCTTGTATTTTATCTGTCTGTTTGCCTGCTTGTCAAAAATAGTTATTATAAAATTAAAGCTGTCTCTGTTTATCCTCTTGCCTATTTTCCATAAGGGTTATACTGAGAAATAATAAAAATTGCCAATATTTAAAATAATGCTGATGCCTATTCCACTCATTTTTATGCTGTTCCTTGCTAGTGAAATCATTCTGATTATTGCTTTTTTGGGTGTATGGAATTAAAGAATATGCAGCTTGAATGCTTGTTAAGTGTTGGGTGTTTAGTTTATAATACATACTAAATACAGAGCATAGTTTCATAGCTTGAGCATGCTATAAAGTTCTTTGGATGATATTGAATTAATTAATCAAGAGAGGGTAACAATATTGCAAATGAAGTAATACTAAGAACTCTGTGGACCTGATCTCTGGGTGACTCTGTATCCTTTCTACTGAGACAAGGAAAGTATCATTCAGTTTTGAATGTTCAAGAATGTACTTTTAGCCAAGGATAAACAGACCTTGAGACTCATAAACTCATGACATAGTTATATAAATTTTCCATTATAGATGTAGTTCTATTTTATATAACTTATATATATATATATATATATATCTTTGTAATCTATTTATTGTTTGCTGGTGTCGATACTGTTCCTTATCTTAATTCCATGTGTCTTTCCTGATCCCAAGAGTGATCTTTATGTAGAGAAGTATGGAATTCATTAAAAAGAGTGAAACAAAGAGACATTATCAGTTCTCCAGACAGATGCATGTTCTAGGCAACTTCAAACCATAACAGTCTGCAGGATTTTGCTATAGAAAACAGCAAAATAAACCACCAGATTGCAATTCTGCTATCTGCTAATTCCACTAATAAAAATATATGCATTCATGTATTTTCTTAAAGCATTTCTTCTCTCTTCCTATAAGATGTCACAATTATATTTGTTAAGAGAACCAGACAGCAAACATTACACGTTTTCAGAATACCTAAGCAACTGTGAGCATTTACTGGAAAGGTTTTTATAGTGCAGTGGGTTTTATGTATATAGATATTTTTTCATAGAATTTTAATCAAAGTTATACTACTGTTCTTTCAAATTCTTTATGTATCTGTTTTGAGGAACTACCAAGAAAATCAAGCATAGCATCTCGCCTTTTCTGTTTTCATTGAAATTTCTTACCAAATTTGTTTCTTTTGCATTCCTGATAGAATCATGTTGGTCACTAATAACTTTACCATTTTTCAGAACTGTCACCCCATAGAGAGGTTAGTTATTTGTGGTGAAAATCAAAAGATATGAAAAGAACAAGGTTGCCAACAAAGCTGAGTCTAAAAAAAACTGACAAGCCAGCTTTTTTTAAGCTTCATAGCTTCACGATGTATGTTCCTATAAAATTTTCATATTAATAGACCTACATTAGGTAGCAATTTAAATTTAATCCAACAAAGTCTTTAGGATGTACATACCAGATGCTGATTAATGTGTAAGTCCACGTAATTCAGGTAGCTGCAAACAAGGGACACTTGCTAGATTCAAGGGCAAGTGAAGGTAAGTTTTATTTTCACCTTGCCTGACTTTGTCTTCAAACAATATTGAAAGAGGTCAAATGTCAACTGAAAAGTATTCTGGGCAGAGGTTTCTCAATAACTCATACATTTATTATACTGCAGGATCTAAGCAACATCATAAATGCAGTCCTCAGAACTATCTGCTCTTATTAAGAACATCTGAAGGTTGCTTTCATTTTTCAAAAAGAATTAGGAAATGGCTTTACAAGTTGAACATACCAAAATGATACTCGCTTATGAAAGCTGCAAGATCTGAAGCAGTGTGGTCCTTGTTACTCATGGCATCTGTAACCTGCCAGGTTCTCATCTAGTCCTCCCTAATATACATCTACTTTCCCCAATCTAGCAAACATTTTTCTTTATACAGAGGAGTAGTATGAATGCTACACGAATACAGAAAGGGAAGGTATAATTTTAACTAATTCATTTAGTCCTTATCACTCACGGAAACCATATTTTTTATTGCCACTCATAATTAAAAGTCTTAGTCTGTTGGGTTTTTGCCCCTTTTCTCCAGCTGGAATGCTGTTTCAGGCTTTACTTTTTGTAAGGTTTAGCACACTTTCTCTAATTGACTGTGAAAAAAAAATCTATAGTCAGTTTATAGATACCAACTGACATGGTCTTTCATTTATTTAATTATTTTTCTTCTCTCTGATGTATTTCTATTCTCTTCCTCTCTCTATGTTCACTTGTATTTTCACTCTGATGTTGTTGTGATAGGCTGATGAGTTACACCCTTCTCCTGTACTCATAAAAGGCTGGATCTCCATTTAATTGTGATCCTAGTAGCTCGTCCCTCTCCTCATTCCAGTTTCAACCATTATTCACAGTGTTTTTTTTTTCTTGATTAATATTGTTAAATATCCTGTTTTTATTCGCTGCTCCTAAAGGTCATCCAATTCCTTCTGCATGATATCCCTTTCTTTTCTGTATTGCCAGTACCTTTGAACTTGAGATATTATGGCAGAACAACTGTTCTTTATGTTAGGTTCTCCAATGACAGTACTAAATAAGGTCACTTTCTGAACTGATCCTCCAAAAACAGGATCTTTACAAACCATCCTACTCCAGCCTTACATTTTCACTAAAAGGAATATAAATTGCCAGTTTCCCCTTCTCTGTCTCCTTTAATAATTATGTCTCTGGTTGCAACAAACACAGAATCATAAATTCCAGACAGTAAAACTTTTTCAGTCAGCCTATTAAATTCTACAAATTTGCTAAATATTATTGCATCTTAAAAATATAATTAAAACTGTTTCTTTTTGTTACACCTCTGTTTAGATGAAACATTCTGTCTTCCCAGGATAAGACTTATGAGCTAATCATTCAGATTTCTTTTATAATCGTGATCTTGTATCATGACTGTATCATGTATCATGATCCTGAAGTAGACCCCAAGGAGACATGTGACAAACTCATCTCTGAGAATTTGTAATTTTCTCCACTGAATATATAAGAGACTAATTAAATGATTAGGTCAGAGAATAGAAAAGAAATATCCCATCCCTGGTGCTAGAATTTAAATTATTTTCAGTCATGGGGGGTGGAAATTTGGTCTGAAGTTCTCACTTTATTATAATTGATATAATAAGTTTTAGCGTTGTAAGCAGGAGAACAATTTTACCCTTATTCTTACTTTCTTTAGGATCAGAATTGAATTTTTCATATGATATTTGAAAGAAGAAGCTCAATTGTTTTAAGTACCATATATTAGGAAGCTCAGAAAGGAAGGGTAGGATGTAGGATATTTACAACACCATGTATCTGCACCTTTTTAAAATTTTGAGCTAACTGGCTAAAAGTATAGGCCAGAAGGCATCATTACATCATCTAGTCTGTTATCCTGCATATACAGTTCATTACATTTCAGATAACCTCCACTGAGCTTGATAATCTTCATTTGATTAGGGATCATTGGCTAATACGTATCTTCCAGAAAGCATATGCTCTTCACTCAAAGACACCAGAAGACAGAGAATTTATCACAATCTATCACTTACTTTGTTGTTTGTTGCCAAGGTTAATAATCTCACCGTTAAGAAAGACTGTGCCTTATTTCTAATTCAAATTTTTCTGACTTCAGCCCCCAGGCAGTGCTTCTTGTTATGCCTTTCTATGCTAGATTAAAGAGCCCTTTAATACTTATATTTTCTTCCTATGAAGGTCAGAAACTCACTTATTGCCTTTATGCTACAGCCATAGCAAACTGCATGTCTACCAAAATTAGATCAAAACACTGCTGTACAAAACCACTTTGCTTTTTCCAGAAAATATCTGGTTTGCAAAAGACTTCTGAAATCCATGCAATACCATTTTCATGCATTTTTTTTAAACTTGCATATTACCTTGTAAAAAAAAATCATGAAAATGCCATACTCGCATGTTATTTTTTTCCCCAACAGTTCCTATGGCATTCCTATGGAATTCCATACATTTCTTTTACAAGGAGAGCAATGGATTGGTTTCAAAACTTGGTTTTGAAAGTGAGTATGGTATATTATTGAAGTCTATTGAGCTAGCAACATTAGTACCTGGATATAACCCATGTGAATAAAGTATCAAAGGAGGAATGCACAAGCTCATTCAGCGGGTGCTAACATATGAATAAACTGCTGAATATTTCTATATGGAATTCTGCATACACCAGTTTCAAAGGCAGGATACTAAGTTATATCACAACAGCATCTTTGGCATACTGCTATAGAGGATGGATGAACTGATTTGAAACAAAAACATTCCTAGTCATCAACCAGTATTTCAGCTTGGCACTTGAAATGTTTCTACAGCGGTTTTCATCCAATATTTGCCATTTTATGTGATGTTTTTTAAGATCAGAAGTCAAAGAATCAAAATAGACATACAAGACCTGTAAAGCATGAAAAAAAAAAAAGAAAAAAGGAGATTTTGCCACAGAAGATCTTGCTTAGCTGAGATTTTTCTGTATAGCTGGGTTACTGTGTTTCAATTCCCAATATTGAGACTCCATGTATTATCATATTAGCTCAGGGCTTGGGTTTATATCCGCTGCCTGTACCCTATTCATGAGGTCTTACAGTCTGGCTTCTCTCAGAGTACGCTCTGAGCTGGACAAGCATGCTCTGAGCTTCATAATTTTTGTTCACGCTCAGTCTTAACATCTACAGAGAGCTTCGCTGAAGTAACTATCCAACTTGGCCAAGTTGAGGTTGAACTGAAATCGCCAAGTTCCTTAAGGCAGTACAGATGGACAGATAAGATACAAACCAGGAGAAGAAGTTGCTGGACTTTTGGAGCCCAAATCTGTATCAGCTAGTGGTTTTCTAGCCTATTTGTCCATATCTACATCAAGTGTCACTATATCAAGTCCCAGGATTGTAGAAAAATAATTTTAAAATGCAGGGTATGAAGACAGAAACTGCTTGCATGCGCTAACTTTCTCAGTCTGTGTCTTGACATTTTGTCATCAACTGCAGTATAGTATTTGTGCTTTATCAAAAGTTCTTAATATTTTTCATGTTTATGAGATTTTTTTTCTTAAGATTTTCTGTTTATTTTCTATTCATGACTCTATTCCCTCAGAGTGATTAGAGAATCATTTGATTACACTAAGAAGTTTTGCTGGAAAAAAAATGCTGAATGCCTTAAATGATAGTTTACCCAATAGTTGTAAGAAGGGTCATCTTGATGCTATTGTCCAGCTTTCCATGAGACTTAAACATTCTTAGGGTTTCATTAGTAGAAAGGTGATACAACATGTAAACAACTGGGAACCTTACAAATCCAGCATCATGTTCTGCATTTTGGAGCCACTGTAGTAGCCCCTTCACTTTAGCTTGTACTCCCGGAATTGGAGCAAGGCTTCTCATGAATTTGGATCTTTTTCCAATTCTACTCATTGTTGTGCCTTCCATCACTGTCACTACACTGTCTGCTGCCCTACTAAATGCACAGCTAGAGCTCCAGTTGGAATGGGAATTTTATTTGAATCCTTTGCGTGAGATCTGTTTTCACATCCTTAGTTTTAACACTTTAAATAAAAATAAGTGATAACAGCTTGATTTAGTAAGGAAACATTTGCTTCTGGAAAAACAAATTAAAATATTCAGAACTTGTATTTTATGTTCTGATATAAAATAACAAAATGTTTAATTTACTCATCAGACATGCACTAACATGCCTCATCAAACATGTGCTAACATACCTCGTCAATGCAGAGTATGGCTCATTGACCTCAAAATACTTCTCAAAACTGAGAACAATTGGCTATAGGATGCGCTATATCTGGAGTCGGATGAATATAAATATTCTACAGGAAAAATGAATTTGAAAAGATTGTGACAACTGTTTTAGGAGCTAGACTAAATTAAGAGACACTCAAAATGGTTAAATAAGCACAGTACATAAAGGTATACAGGAAATCTATAATTTCCTTCCACTAAATATTTGTGAATATAGTGTATTTATATTGATACAAACATAATATGTAGCAACAGCCTTCTTTAATCAAGACTAATGTAGCGTCTCATGAAAGGAATAATAAGACATTCAAATGCCACAGTACAATTACCTTTGCACATTCTGAAACTACCCATTTTTTCTTTTCACTCAGTAGTCAGACACTGGCTATCTCTCCAAAGCATAAGACTTTTCTTTGATATTGCACTTCAGCATGCATGCTGCTGCTGCTCTGTAGATCTCTTTATTCAAAACTGTTTGCAGTTCAGTGTTGTTTGCTCTCATAATACTGCCTCTCACTTTTAGACCGCTTTATTGCTTTGAACTTTCCTTTGCAGTTTTCATTTCCCAAATGATATTTCAGCTTATCCATCACTCATTTTCAATAAAGTATTCCGGCTCAACTAAAAGTAACATAAGTTTAAACTTGTATAAAAAAATACCCAAAACCTGTCTCAGAAGTCATTGACTACAAGATGTTAAAACAAATTCTGAAAAACAGTAAATGTTATTCTACAGAACAGAAATCATAAAATGTGATTACACTGCCATGACAGTGCTAGTGTCTCAAGTTGGATACATTCTCTCTCAGATTATTTGAAAATGGATACAATTTTTATCCCTAGCTAAGAGGTATTAACTCACACTATTCAGTTTGAGATGTATATATATATATATATATATATATTTCATAAGGAAAACATCATTTAAAATAATTTTCATACTATTTTCTCTCTGTCAGGAATTATAGCATAACTATGCTAATCCACTGCTATGAGACTTGCCCATAGCAACTGCAATTCAAATCTATAAGCTCACTCAGCACGGCTAGACTCTAAAGAATGTTTCAAATGCTGTGATTTTTATGGGTAGGTGTTTGCAATGAGCTTGCAGATCAAAAGCCATCTGAGTAGTCTGGCTTATTTATTTTTATTTTTAACCCACTGTACTAAATTTGCATAGGCTGACATCATTGTTATCTTTCTATCAATAGTTTGTTTCACTTTAAACCACTGAGTACTCCTTAAAAGTGTTTTTATTTTGCAGTATATGTAGTGCTGTGAATTATGTCTATTTGGTAATCCTCTGTCTATTAGAAGAATATAAAAAGAAATTCTGTTCCTTTTTATTTCCAGCTGCATAATATGACTAGTTCCTATTTCTCTGTCATTTCTACTGAAAATCACAAGTTCCCATGCAGTGCAGCAAAATTTAGGATGAAGCCATTTTCTGATTTTGTACTGATTTTTGAACTGATTTTTCAGTTATCTGACAAGTCTTTAAGAGAAAAGCAATGTGTTTCTTCTCATTTAAGATACAAGAGCAAAGCAATAAAATATGTACTCAGTACATTTCTCCTGTATAAAAATCTGGGGAAATGGGACAGTAAAGAAAGAATATATGGTAGGGCTCTTTTTAGAATTATTTTTTCTCTCTTCTTTATCTTCTTTTGAAAGATTTGTGAATCTGATACCTGAACCAGAGCAGTAGTTGTAAACACTGTTTATTGCTTTTTCTAAAATCATAAAATAATGGAAAAGTAATAAGAAAATTAATATAAAAATATAAGTGAAATTCCAAAATCAAGTAGCAAATAGAAGAAATACCTACTTAAGCTTTCTATGAAAAGTTTACTTTGGAAAACATTGACATCAAACTTCAGTTGGCACAATCTCTCATACATTAACATTGTGATTGAAAGAACACTTTTCAAGGTATTCTGAGGAATAATCTTCAGCAAGCTCTAATCATTTTTCCTTGCCGCTTTTCTCCTACAATCTGTTACTCTCACTTGTTGCTTCTTGATTTAAATTGGATTGTAAACTTTGTAGAAACTACATGTAGCAGCCGGTCTGTACAAAGCACTTCTAAGGCTCTCTCTTAATTAGAATCCCTGGTAAGACTGTGTGAGCCTAATATTGATAATACTAACTTTGCACAACACACATGTAGTTCACGGCTTTTTACAATTGGAGTCTGCAAGATTATGATTGAAATGCCATTATTCAGGTTAAAAGGCTGAAATTAAAGAAAGCTACTCAGTGAAAAAAACTGCACTTGTTCTAAGTGTCAGTATCTCTCATTCAGCCTGGAATTCTCTCTCTGTCTGAGAATTTGCATGATAAAAGCAAATGATGAATGGACATGGGACTTAAATGTTTGGGAGAGGAGCCTGTGACAGTTCCTTTGAAGCTTTAACAGTTTATAATGTAAATAAGTATTTAGAGGATTATCTACATTCATACAATTTACCCCAAAGGCTTTCTATAAGGTCAAATTTTAAGTTGTTGAAGTACGCATAAAGAATTGTAAAATGTATGTGTTAGCATGTTCAAAGGCATTAGAGAGCCTGCATTGCAGAATGTTTTTATTTGATTTTGATATGATTTAAACATGCGGAATTAGTTTATATAATTAACCAAAGCAATGTACCATTAGATTTCAATCTGGAATAGGCCCTGGGAATTCTTTCAGGGGAATTCTAAACATTTTTTATGCAAAGTCATTTTGGTGACAAAATAGTATAAAAGAAAAGAACAAGAAAGAATAGGGACAGGATCTTTAAGATGAACTTTAAAACAAAGAGTCCACGATTTTATTCCTCTGAAGTATAAGTAAATGTTTAGTGACTGAAATAACATGTGTACTCCAATTGCAAATTAAAGTCTTAAAATAATACTGAAATAACGATTGCTATGCACAGTCCTTAATGATCCTCACGCCCTTCTGAAAAACGAGGCTGCTTCTTTGTAAGTCTAAATATGTATTTGTCGTCTTGAAACGTTATTTTTCATGTCATGAGGGGGGGCAAATGACCAGAAGAATTATAATTTCCAGTTAAGCTATTAATATTTTAATAAAATGGACTCACAATGAAGACTAGCTCAGTGAGATTTACTGATCTTTTGATTTGCTGGGCATACTAAAGTATTGAAGGAAGCCTCTTGTTCTTTCTCACCCTAAGACAACTACTTATTGGACAAAGCTAAACTTTTAAGCCAAAATGAATGACACCTCCTTTTTGCATCCATGCATGTTTGTCTGAATTTTAATTTCCCAGCAAATAAGTAGACTTATTTAAAATATTTGCCCCCATGTACTGCATTGTAACTCTTCCTTTGCTATCTCTTTACTGAATTTTCAGGAATGATGATGTAACCATTGCTTATATTAATCACTATAACTTCAATCAGAATTCTGCCTACTTGACAAGCAGGGAAATGGACCCTAAGTAATGATTTTCAATAAAATTATGTCCATTTATATATTAAGGAGTTAGTCATACAGTATGCTGAAGCTACAGAAAACTGTCAAAAGGTGCTTGTCATTTGTAGTCATCATGTGTTATTTCCCCTAGAAATCCAATTCAATTAAACCTGTCAAGAATAAATCAAGTATAACTCCTGCAAAATGATTATTCTTTTGTTTCATTCACTGTGCCTTGAGGAATCTTCATCTCTCCTCTGTCTAAGTTTCAGCAATTTACTTCAAAACTAGGATATGACAAAGGTCTTGGAAGGAAAGGGAAATAAAAAAGTTGTCTAGTTGTTGTCTAGTACTCCGTATTTAGATAAGTTAGTTCAAAAAGCTGAATTATTCATATGCTAATAAAGTCACACCTAGGGAAGTGCAAAGTTGCTTATCATAAGAAGAAGAAAATAATTTGATTTGTTTACTAAAATCTATAATGCAGCTATTCAGTTAATTCTGCAAACATTTCTTTATCATATTGCTTCACAGTAAATGAAAAATAAATTGGTCAGTATTTATACATTGCATATATGCCAATATTCATATAGTATTTGCCAAAAACTCCAAACAATCATAAATGTATTCTACCTTTCTTGGTTCTGTAGGAAAACATTAGCACAACAATAATGTCAAAGTCCTATCATTCATATGAGTTTATGAATCGGAAGGTTAGATGTACAAGTTAGTATTTTTGTTCTAATCTGTGGGATTAAACAATTAAAATGCAAACATGAAGAATATTCTCCATTGAAAATGCCAAAATTATAATATGAAAAGAAAAATCTTTTGACACAGAATAGGAAAAAAAACAGCTTTCATTAGGTAAAAAATAACCCTCACAGGAAATCAAAATTATAAACTAATCTTGAACTGCTACTTTTAAGATCTACATTGCGGATGAACACATATTACAGAATGCAAGTATATACATATCTTTTGCATGTATTCATGAATTAAGGAAAAGAAAAAAAGGATCGAGATGCAGAACTTTCTGCCAAAATGCAGTTTTTTTCAGGTACTAAGAAAGTATCTTTTTCCCGTGCTGATCACAACTGTGGAAGCAGCACCTTGTGTTCAAAGAAAGAACGTGTCACATATCTTACTAGGAACATTGAAAGATTTTGTAATTGCATGTAAATTATTAGGAATATATAAAAATGTAATATCTGAAACATATGTAATAAATACCAATAAAAGTTTAATTAAAAATATTATTTTTGAATATGCTTGAAGAGTGTTTAAATGGAGAAAAAACAGAGTCAAAATGTGAAAGAGAAAAAGCAGAACCTCTATGTCTTTCTGCTGAATGATTAAAGAATTAAAGAGGTCATTTTAGTTTTTATTCATCTGTAGTTAAGGATGCAAATTACTTTATAAAGTAATTCTGAGAAAGCAATAGAATATTTGATGGAATTTGACAAAAAAAATCTATGATTTCACTTCACTGAATAAGACCTGAACAACATATTTTTTTGTAATTTGATTACAATAGAGATAAAATTACTTAACATAGCTGGGATTGCCAAATTATGTTGCTATAAAAAGTTACAGTATGTGAGAAAAAATAAACTACATCTTCCTGGTGATTTATATAACTTGTTTATTTCTCCTACCATTTTACAAAGCCAGTATTCCTATTTCTGAAGATATTGGTCTAACTGTTATAGGAAAAAGAAATTGTACCACATATGAACTTCATTTTGGTAAGAATGTTATCAACCTTCAGAGGATCAGTCCATGTAATGAAATCAAAGCTGGCATTAAACTAAAAAATGAATGGTAAAAAAATGTATTTCCAAATTTCCAAGAGATGCCCTGGTGAATTAAAGAAAAAGAAAGAAAATCACCAGTGTGTTTTAAAGAGGAAATGAAGACAGTTAAATAATTAACTAAGGAAACTGCATACCAAAAATGAAAGAAGATAATCAGAAATTAGAATGTTTAGAAAAGTAATGAGGAAAACAAAAGTCCACACTGTAGCTGAGGTAAGGTTAAAAAAGTTGAAGCTGTTGAGTGCATCAAAAACAAGAAAAATTCTAAGAGCAAACCTTATCCGTTAATGGACATATTTCAGTGTTTCTCTCCTGTATTTGTGAAAATGTCCCGTGGTGTATTTTGATGATTTGAAAAACCTGAAGTTGTTTCCTTTTTGCATATTGGATTAATGTTGCACTGCATGTGCTAAGCGTTGGCATTTTTAAGTCAAAGAGTATACGTTATTTGTTACAAAATATCTGGCCAATGAGAATGCTGCACTAGTAATATTATTTTTCTGTAGGTCTTGGAACACTGGGACAGATCTCCAGACACTGAAAGAAAGATGATGTTGGGATAATGTTCAAAATGGGCAAGTTAAATGACCTGCGTGATGTTAGGCCTGTCAGCCTGACATTGATCTCAGGCAAAGTAATGTAAGAGGCTAACAGAGCACTTGTTTAATAAAGAAGTATAGAAGGTAAATATAATTTATGTCAATCAAAATAAGCTTATGGAAAATAAATCTCATCAAACTAACTTGATACCTTTCTATCAATGACACTACTTGGTTGATAAGTAAAATGGGACTAATGAAATATACCCATAAACTTTCCTATTGGTATTGGACTGACCATGTAATAAAAGAATGAAAAAGAAAGCTACAAAGTCAGTGTTCACATTAACATAGATAAACATTAAACTCACACATTAAATAGATAAAAAAACTTTCTAAGTGGTAAGCTTCAATATTAACTGTGAATTGAAAAACATCAAGTTGCAAATAAATTGATAACAAGGCATGCCATTTTTTTTTTTTTTGCCTTTTACTGTTGTCTGTTACCTATGTCTTGTAGGAAATCAGTATTGCTCTTTGAGTATGCAGATAAAAAAGCTGAAATAATTGAAGAAGATCATTTACTTATACATAATGATTTTTTAATTATCTTGGTTCAACTAAGAAAATGTGCTAAATACAGGCAAGTGTATGATCATAAACTTATGAATAAAAAATTAGTCAAATAGACTGCATGTGATTCAGTGAGCTGAGACGGACCCAGGGAGTAAGTTGGATAATCAGTTAAGAATACTTTCACTGAGATGCTGTAACTCAATGGGATAATTCAATCTGTGTACATATAAATAGAAAAAATGTGATATAAGGTATATGGAACAACTCCGTACTTTCTAACTTTGATTTTAGAATGGTGTGATTTTTAAGTCAGTAACATCTAGTTCTGGCATTCACATGATACTTGGATAAAATGAAGTAGGTTAAAAAGGAGCAGCAAGAGTGGAGAAAAGATTGGAGAGCTTGCCAGACTCTCTGGGATTATGAATGTATTATGAAGACATTCAAGAGAAATATTTATAATTCTCTAGTAAAAAGAACTGTTTTATTTGGAGGGTAGGCTTACCACAATGAACATTGCCCACACTTATCCACTACTGCTAGCTCTTGATTACAAGATACTGGGGGAAAAGGAAAGGAAATTGATGTGAAGTCTTAGGTATAGACTCACCATATATTTGATTTTTCTAATTTCAGATCGTTATTACTTGTGATCCTCAACCTGCTTTGTATTGTCCCTGAGAATTCACTAATAGTTGGGAAAAGGTTATAGTGCAATTAACTTATTCCAGGAATGAAGGATAGATAAGAAGTAGGCAAATAGCTTGGAGATGAAAAGGAAAACAAATCTGGAATTTATGAATACTCTGGATAACACACAGAAAACAGGCAGAATCATTCCCTTTCTTTCAGATGTCTTTTCAAAGAAAATTCAGATAGAAGCATTGTAACACACATACAAAGAAATCTTGACAGATGATTCAGGCTGCTACTTAGCTGCAAAAAACCAGGAGACAGAAAATAGCTTCTCTCTTAGGCATTTCATGTTGCCTATTTGAGGCATCTTATTCTGAGCATACAAGGAAATGTGAAGGCTACTCCAAAATGTTTAACTTGGGCTATTCGGTAACTAGGGCATTTAAACATCCACTTCAGTATGGTTAATCTCACTAGCAAGCAAACTGCCTGCAACAGTGCTGCTTGTTGCTACTGTTATTAGCAAAAATGCCTGGTAGTTACATCAAGAATGGTAGCATATTGCTCCTATGCCGACAGTTACTTCAGAAGAACCAACTCAGCTGGATTTTGGAATGTAATGCTGAAGCAAGTTAATATGAGTATAAAGATATATGTACACATATACATATATAAAATCAGTGTAAGTTAAAGTTTGGAAGCTGAAATTATTCTTTGATAAATCTTTCTTAATCTTTTATTCTATCCAGCAGGCTCAAAGGCGCTGACTATCCAAATGACTCTGGTACATTTTTTCAAATTATATATAGCTACAGGTGGAGAGAGACAGAAGGGCCAGAGAGAAAAGAAGTAATATATGGAAAAGCAGCATTTACCAAGCAGTTCTATCAACATAGAAATGAAGCATAAGATTATGACACTACCCAGGAGATAGGCTTTTGAGTATAAAAGGACTGAAAACGTGGCCAGATGACACTGAGAATGCTATTTGTCTAATAGAGAATGTGTCTACCTGGATGAGATTTGGCACAGGCTCTGCTGAACTCTTTTAAGATCCTAACTGCATGACGTTTTTTGTCAACCAGGTAGACAATTGTGTTGGATCTACACTCTAATATCAGTTCTGCTGACTTTCCAAATTGCTTTAAGTATGGCAGCTGCTATTAACATTTTCCTTTTATAAATATTGTATCTCCTAGACCCAGTTCAGGATGGTTATCATATCAAATATATTTATTTGGAGTCCTAATTGCTCCAATACACAATTGACTATGCCACCATTGGTATTAAATGCATGCTGAGGGTGAAGAGTCTTCCCTCCAACACAGTAGCTTGTGCATAGGTTTTATTACTTTTTAAAATCTGCTGAGAAGCCATATATTCTATAGTTCTTTTGCTAAATATTCCTATCCATTCCTTAAATTCACGTCTCTCTCTTGATAACAGTGATGGGACAGCTGGCATAAACAAAATGCTAGAAACCCCCAGTGTTAACTGTATCAAACCATCTCTGAGCAAAAAATAAGTTAAAATATAAAAGATGGCAGATCTCTGATGAGTGTTGGCTCTAGTCTGATGAGTGAAATGGGTGAAAATGGAGGAAAAGAAAGAAGTTTTAGAAAGAGCTGAAGCTGGTTGTATTTCCAGGAGCTCTGAAGGAAGAATGGGCAGTCAGGCTTCTTCCAGGTAAATTCAAACCTCTCTGCATGGAATATTGTCCTCTTGATAAGATCAATGAGGATCATCTCACTGATGATCATCTGAACTCACCTTATGTTTCTGTGGACATGTATCAACTTTTGTACTGTTGTTAATTTGTCTTTCTAGTGTTTAAAAAATAAATCTAAGTAAGGAAATTCATTCTCCTGTTCTCCTCTTTTATATCCCTTATCCCAACACCTGTTCCATTTTTGATTTCGTCACCAATATTGAAGTTTATTTCTGAACCAAATTATCCATTAAGTCAATTTGAATGCTATAATAAGAACAAAAATATTTTATATTTTACTAGATAGACATAAGGATGATGTTACCTGATACCCTTCAGACAAATAGCTTTCACGCAAGTATATAACGCAGATGCCTTGTTCAAAATCCTAACTAACCTTCTTTGAATAGTTAAGAGGGGGAAAAAAAAAACAGCATTTAATTTAGATATGGCATTTCCTTCTTCTTCCCATAACAAATTATGTTTAGATATTTTTGGTGGCAGATAAAAACTTGACATAACTTTTGCTGACTCTTTTCATTTTTAGAATATTCCTCTCTAGAGCATGATGCAGTTAGTTTTCCTTTGAGATGCTTGCTTTCCTAAATATTAAACCTAAGACATTTATTCACCACTGGCATCTTCAAGGCTTTTCATGAAAAATTTCTGTGAAAAATGCAATGTAATTGGTGTATAATTCTTTGGCAAATATCTCTCTTGAGGCTACAAATATGTAATATATACTGTATGTACTGTGTGTTTAATTTAGAATTCTTCTTGGATAATGTCTGCAAAAGACAGAAAAGTCCCAAATATGTTAATTTTAAAACAAATGATATCTCAATGTATACGCTTCAAAAATTATTGAACTTCAAAGAATGAAAGAGCCCAAGATCTGGTCCCGGTAATTCATTCAGTAGAAATAAGAGGTCTTGTCCTAACAGTTCAAGACATATTATTTGACAGACTACTTCACAGAACCTAAGTTTTAATATAGACAGCCAAGATAAATTAAACTTCAAAGCTACAAGTCCTTCTTCATTTACTATCCAAGAAGTACAGGTGCTCTGGGAATTCTTGTAATTTGACATGCTTGATACGTATTATTTAAGGAAGAGTGTCTGACTCAGCAACTTTCTACTGTTGTTATAGATACTGTACTTTTTAGGTGGTTTTGATATTGCTTTATTCTACTTTTTTCACTCTTGTGTGAGACAAAAAAATTGAAGAAACAAATACGTAGTATACACAATGCTTCCTATCCATTGTAAAGAACACAGAATTCTGAAATTGGAATTATTTGAGTACATTAGTCATGTACTGCTGAAATTGATTAGATTTGAAAAGACAGATAAGCAATAAACTTAAATTAAAAATCTACATTTTTTGTCATGAAAAGGTAGAAATTCAGGCAATTAACTGCAATAACTAAATGTATGTTGGCTTCAGATTAAAAGAAATATAGTTTGTGTGATAAAAATAATCATCTAATGTGTAATAGCAGTACAGGTAGAAAATATAAATTGCCCAATGTCTATCAAAACTATATGTTTCGGTTATTTCCATTAGATGTTTCAAACTGATCATAATTGCTTCAATGAATATATAGTTGGATCAAACTGGTCTTTTTAATCAGAACTTCATTATTTTTTGGGTTATACTTTGAAAAAGATTACTATATCTTGAAACACACATAAATCCCCATTTGTGTCAACTTTGACAAATGTGCGTGAGTTTAAGTTCACATTCTCTGCATCAAAGCGTCATGGGACGACCAACTACCTTACAGTCCCAGTCTGTGTGAATTTTGTGTGATGCAAAGAAAGGGAGGAAGGGGAGCAGGAGATTTACCGCATGACTCTACAACTTGTCTCAGAGATCAAAATTTACTACACAAGTTACAACAGTGCAAAGAAACAATTCTTTTTAACAGAAACTTAGCTCAACTAGAATACAACAGAGTGGCCTGGTTATGATGATCGGATCCTTAGTCACGGGCTGGGGAAGCTGCCTTGAGCACACTTCAGCACTGTAGAAAGGAGTTTGAATGACTGCTTGACTCTTGCAGTTGTATTCCCCCCAAAAAAGCCCATAGCTGGGGTAAGAAGGAGCTAGTTCCAGTTCACAGTGATTAACACTGCCCCAGCTTTACTTGAGAGGAGGCTTTGTTTCTCAAGGCCCGTTTCAAAGTCTCGGCATCCTTGGCAAAGGACAGAGAACTTCTGGAATGGAAAGAGACATCTTCAATGTTTCACTGGGATCTTGAATCTTCTCTGCAGCACAACCTGGCACAGCCTCCTTGTTTCTATGTTCGGTTTTAGAGCCATTGTCAAAAACATTGGTGGCTGCACTCATTGTTTTTCCAATTCTGTGATGGTCATAGATGTCATTTATATTCCAGTCTGCTGTCCAAGAATATCTATTACCCTTTAAGCAGCAAAGGATAGCACTCTATTACAATGCAGCACCATACAGGCCATAAAAGTGATTTAATGAACCCTAATATTGGCCCTAATGCATAACACTTGGAGCACTAGGAGCTCATACTTCCTTTTGCTGATCCAGTCCAGCAAGAAAGTCTTTCTATTGTAAGTGGCATAGGGTATTATTATAGGGTATTGTTAGGGCATAGGTACATTTTCCCTCACACTTCTGTTGCCTTGGAGGCCCATTTGAACACCAGTGCCCCTCAGAAGTTAGTTACGCAGAAAGTTTTAGGAGGACCATGAATTGAGACAGTTACATCTTTTACTGGATTTCGTATACTTGTCTGGAAACATGGAGTTTATTGCACTATGCCAGTGTGCTTGTTAACTTTGGTAAGGGCACCAAAACTCTATTCCACTGGGACAAAGAATTTGGGATTAGATTTGTCATAGAAGTGTTTCACTAGTTGAACTCACTGTGCAAGGACCATCTCTAATTTGCAGTCACATGTGCCAAACTGACAAGTAGTATCATGCACTAAATTGCAATGGGTAAGTGGCATGGCCAGAAACACTGCCCCTTCTGATAAGTCCTTAATTTGCTCTGATCTTCATCATGTATGCAGTGAACCATGACCCTTTTCCTGTTCCTTCAAGCAATGGCCTCTCCTGCTCCCTTCTCTTGAAATAAAGGTACATATTTGTAATAGTTCTCCTATGTGCACTCCCTGCCTGCTCCATGGCACAAACGTTGTCCCCCACCTCCTAGAATGTCACGTATGCTGCTTACGCAACCTCTCCATTCTGGCCTTTCCCTCACAGGAGGTTGCTGTAAACTCCTGTCCAGGGGAAATGAAAACATAAAGGCTCAATAAATTTGAATAATAAGAGATTGTAGGCACCTTCAAAAGGCCAAACACAATTGTTCTTTCATCAGCATTTCAACATTTGGCCAGCATGAAGTAATAAAGAAATTTGCCTCCACAAGTGTGTGATACCATGATGAAATTGAGAAGGCAGGAATATAAAGCTCCTTTACTCTTCAAGGAGTCCCTGAAATAAATGTTCTGATCACCTCTATGCCAACATGTGGCTTCCATAGTCAAAATTTCAATAATGTCTATCTAATTGAGGGGAGTCATTCAAATTTTGAAAATATGACAAGTCAATCATAAATAATGAGGGCTGCTTGCCTAGGATTTGACTACTTCAGAAAACTTCCATGTGCCATTGCTGGATACAGTGTTGGGGACAGATTGTCTTTACTGAAATTTAAACACATCAAAGTAGTAACCTCCTCTTTTGAGTTCTCTACACACATAAAAAACTTTGCGGGGGGATGGAAAGGGTGTCTTCAGCCACACCACCTACATGTTTGGCTGAATGCTATTCTCCTCAGCAGATTTTTTTAATGTCTTTTTAGCTCTATTTCTGCCACACTGAAATGACTCTGGTAAGTCAGTAGTAGAAGCGCATTTCTATTTGCTGATCCTACCTTAAAGCCTGGTTTTGTCCCCTGCTCTGGAAAGGTGGTCAAGAAATTCAGGGGAAATATGCCTACCTGAGGCATCAGTAACAGGAACAAGTTTGATCAGTGACAGTTGTAGCTTATGCGTTGACTGGGGCCTAGGGCTGCAAATCCCTCACAAGACGTGTGTGTCTGGCTTGATATTCTCCATCAACTGTGTCAGCAGAGAAAAGAAAAAGGCAGACGTATTAGCACTTCCCAGAGTCTGAAGATACACAATATGATTCACTGCTAGCCAGCTACAACCTGCTGATGCCTTAATCCAAGGCCCTACTTAGTCTCACTGTCTATGTCCTTCCTGCTGAAGGACATTGCAACGTGAGTCTCAGTAGGAGCCTATGGATTAAGGCATTGCAGAGCAGGCTAGATCAGCTGGATACCCTGCCCAGTGATAAAAATGCCTCCATTTCATACTTAAAATTATATCTTGCAGAAAAGATCTATTAACCATAGAGGAAGGAAATGGAGATAGTCTTTGTGCTCACCTAAGCAGTAGTTTCTTGTTGATTAGAAACCTTACTGGCATCCTGAGCAGTATTTCAGACCACTATTTGCATCTGAGCATCTCTTTGCAACTGCAGACACTATAATCGCCCAGGATGAACAGCATGAGTTGTCTACTTCATCACAGATATATTTGCATTCCCTATCCAAAGTAGTTTCACATCTGAAGGGTAGTTAACAGGCTCCTTTAGGGATTTCCAAGCGCTGGTCTCAGAGAGGTTATTGGAGGTTTCTATTCCCAGTACTGTTCTGAGGTGCCCGGTGTTCAGAGGTGAGGCTGCATTGGCCTCTGACACATGATGCTTTCTCTGCTTACTGTTCACTCTATATGGTACATGTCAGAAATAAATATGATCCTGGAGATGTTCACTAATTGACCTCCTTCACAGCTATTGTATCTGAACCTCTTTTGTGAATATTGGATCTGGTTGCAAGATGGAGGTTCTCTTTGATTCCCGGGGACCTCATGAAGATATTGAGTATTAGCTTTGTGGCTTTTCACAGGTCTCTCCTCAGCTTCATGGGTTAGGGACATGTTCCCCATACTGGATAAACAGACATGATCACAACCATAAAAATCAGTGTATGATGGACATGCACATTTATTTTCATGCATATAAAAAGATCTCTCCACTTTTTTTTTTTGCATAAAAAGAACATTTAATTTCAAAAATTTGCATGTGTTATTAGATTCACTGTCACATTATGCATTTGTGTGCATAGTTGCACTGACTCTGGGATCTCTCTGAGCAAAGATCTTTGGAAGAATTACTAGACATCCCCAAAACACATCATAAAATAAATACACATTGCCTGTAACAAAATGTCTTTAAGATGGAAAGTCCTAGTTTTCATATATCTTTTTTTCAATTGTCTAAAGTGTATCTGTTACAGATTATTTTTATAATTTTCCTTTGCAAGTTAAACAAGAAAGATTAAAGTTAGCAGATGAATGTGAAATACACATGCCTGAGGTACTTGTGCTATGAGTTTAAGAGAAGACTTTTTGTAATTACACAGCCATTAACAACTGCGTTTGTATTTTCTTATCTTGGTGTCATAAACATCCTCTCTTTTGAAACTGGAATTAATATGAGCTTTGAAAAAGAATACTGATGGCTCTCTTGAATGTTGAGCAATATTTTCCTTGAGGATTATGCAAATTAGTTTTAAAGTCTCATTAAATGATAATTTTAAACCCAACTCTAACAATTCTCTGTTAAAATTCAGATCAGTAGAGCATGAACCGAGTAGGTAACACCTTGCTAGATACATTGCTCATGCAGCTACATTCTATAAATATTTTATTTGCATTTAGTATTTTCAATATACTAAGCATCTCAATATATCCTTCAATAGTTTTTCACAAAATCTCTATGTATCAAATATAATATTCTGAATATTAAATGTATTTTGATTTATTTTAGGCAAATTAAACAAACAATGAGAAGATACTTAGTCTGCTAGGAAGGTAGTGACAGGGATTTATCCTTTTTTTTTTTTTTTCTCCACTTTTTTTTCTTAAGATACAGGTAATGTGGCATTGTTTAAAAGATTATTAAATAAAAATTGAACTTTTTAATTGGCTAATCATTATTTGAAATTCTAGCCCTGAAATAATGAGAGCACTATGCTTTTCATGCAGAGTAAAGTTTAGACAGGTCATATACTTCTTCACTTATCATGAGATGTGTTAAACATGTGACGATTGACTAAGTCAAAATGTGTGCCAAATTAGACAGCCACTAAACAGATTTATTGTAAAACCATTTAAAATATCTTTTAAAAGAGCCAGGAGGGAACTGTGGAAAGCCTTGATAAATCATAGTAATATTAAAGAATGTCAGAAATAAGCTTGCGGGGATTTGTGCTTGGGTGTCTACTCACTTATTATCAAAACACACAAAATTTCCTGCTGTATCTGAGAGGGAGAGAAATTGCACTAGTCACTGCATGTATTAAAGGAAATAAGAAAATAAGAAAATAGCAGCCCCCAAAAGGCAAATAGAGCTGAGAAAGAAGTTGGGAGATGAAGATAATACACTATTCCCAAATGAATCTTGCAATATTTGCTTTCCATTCATTTTTATTTACTGAGAATTGGGTTCCTTCATAAATATAAAAACAAAATGACAAATAAATGAAGAAAAAAAAGATAAATAACCTTGGACACTTTGTAGATTGTTTACAACAATCTGTTTCAGCTGAGTAGCAAATCAAAAGCTGCTTTGTTTAATGTCAACAGATTTCAGGTTCTGAACTTGTGCGTTAGCCTGGAATATATTAACTGTGTACATATCACTAATTGTAAATGTATTATTAAGTAGAAATACTGGATTGAGCTTCCTATGTTCACATTTCATTCTTGTTTGAAGACCTGTATGCTGTTTGTCAGGAGTTACTTTTCTTCTTGCAACATTTCAGTGATGAGCAACCCTTTCAAAAAGAACACCAGTGCTTTGATTTATTTTGAAGGGCTTCTCATTAAACTGTGTACTGCTATAGTGAAATATATGATTACTCTAAAAGTGCTGACATAAATATTTTTGCATATTACTTTTTAAGTTGATTTTCTGTGAATGTTAAATCAAGGACATAAGCATACACTTCTTCATCTGCATAGAGATAAGATGCTTCATATATTCATTATTTCTTCCTCTGCTGTCAGTTTTATGTATATAGATATTTTGAAGAAAAGCACTAAGAAAGTGTTTAATAAAACTACTGTTTTCATAATTCATACCACACTGTAATTTTTAAAAAGTTCAATTATAGGGATAAACATATCTATTAACAATAGCTATACTAATAGACAACTATGTAAGTATTTCAACACAATTGAATAAAATAGCATTTATTTGTTTACATTTCTTCTAGCTTTTAGCTATAGTGTTTATTGCCTTGCAATGACTAAGAGAAGTCATTGAATGATGAGAGAGAATGATGAGAAGTTGTTCCAGTTTAGCAGAGAACACGGTATTTATGATTTTCTGAAAAATATTTTCAAATGAAGTTTCTTAGGCTTTTTCTCAATCCAAACTACATGCTTTTTGAAATGCAGAAAAAAAACAGCATGTGGTTGCTTTTCAAAGGACTTGAAATTGACAAACAACTTTATGTATTTTGCAGACTGACTCAAGTTTGGAATGAAGCATGCACACTCATTTAAACACTGATTTTACAAAGTCATTGAAAACCTTGCAGAGTATTTTATTCAGAGAAAAATTCTCAAAATGTCAAATGGCTAAATTCTAAGAGCTTCAAAGAACTTTAAGTATGTAAAATACCATTAAGACCAAGAGTCTTAGCCCTTTTCTCCAAACTCCAAAGTCTTGAATCTTCTGAAGGTCTAGGTGCTTAAAACACCTAAGTGCTGAAAATCTACCTCAGCAATGTCCCCCCTTCTTAAGTCACCTATGTTCTCCTACAAATCTGATGTCTAGACAACATTGACTTTCCTTACGTGCATTCTGGTGTCATTTTCAGTGTACACAAGGCCTTGAATTTTGATCATGCAAACATTCGATTTCAATCAGACTTCTTAATCCCTGAAGCTACTCTCATGTACTCATCCTTAATTCTCAATGAGAGCAATATATTATTTTGTCAGTTACCTACTTACTGATTTAAAATTGTATGTACATCTGTTAAAAATGCATTTTTAAGCATTGCACCTAATTTTATAAAACATTTTGATAGAAGTATTTTGAGCCTTTTTTTCTGTTAATGTTTCTAGAGCTATACCCTTCAGTCTGAACATATGTGCTTCGCATATCTAAATACACTTAGTTTTGCTAGTATTTACAAGCCACATTTATTTCACTAAAGCATTGCCTCATGAATATGTGAATGAGGTTCGACTTTATGATGCTCTAGCCAGTGTGCATGTCTCTAGGTATCATATGATTAACACATTTTTTTAAAAAAATATGTAACCAAAAACTGTATTAATAAGTGGAGTGGAAGGTTAAATACCCCAAAGTAATTACATTTAGTATTATGCTTTCTTCAGTGCTATGGGACTTCTCCATACGCTACATGACATATAAGCAGATAATTTCTTCAAACTGCACTCTATGTTTTTGACCTCTGAGTCATCTGTGCTGTCACATTGTCTTAGCGATTAAGGCTTTTCTTCAGATTCTTTAAATTCATTTGATGTCCCTCCTCAAGCTCATAAAAGTAATTACCCAATTATTCGCTATCACTTATTTACAACTGGGAAATCCTTCCTCCTATCCCCTTTTAAGTAAACCTATTTGCCTCTTTTCCTCCACCTGTCACTACTGCTTGAAGTTCAGCTAGCCCTAAACATTGCTAGGAGGTAAATTAGCTTGAGCCTCTGCATATCATCATTCCAGACAGTGTCACAGAGCACCGCATTTGTTTTCTTATTAACTGGTTTCATGCCTTAGTTACATGCGCTAATTAACATTTCCAGATACTTTCTGGTGGCTTATGTGCTGCATGCCCTGTGGCAAACCAGACATGGTGCATAATCCTAGCTCTATAGCCAATATCACTTTTATTTTTACTGCAAATATTGTCCTGCTCATCTGCTAAAGACAGTTTAATCTTTCTTTCCAGACACAGCCATACAAAAGATTTCGTAGCAGTACTGGTAACTATTTGAAATACACCCAAATGTGTCTAACCTTTCTTCTACTTTCTTACATTATATATTATTTGCCCATTGATTTGGTGAAACACAAGAAAATGACCACACTTACTGTCAAGTCAGCACATTTAGAATTCCTTAAATTATCTGAAGGCCTTTTCTTCATTATTTCTTTTGTAGAAACTTGGACTTTGACTCACCAAACAAAATAATTATAGAGAAATAAGTAATCACTCCTTTAACAAACAGAAGATGTTGTAAATTGCAGCAATAATTAATAATTGACAATCTGGATATAATTTGTGCCTCTGTCCCCAGGAACTTTTTTTTTTTTTAATTCTAGATGAAGATATCAGACATTTAAAGGGTAGTAAAGTGGAGATTTGTAGACTGACAAAAGGAAAAAGGGGAGCAAACATGTTAAAAGAGATAAATGAGAAATTAAGGTTGTAAATATGAAGTGTGATAGAAGCAGAGAGAGAATTCGTTGAGAGTCTATCAACAGTGGTAATTTAGCAAAGTGATAGGGAAGAGAAAGAGGCAGAGAAAGAGGCAGAAAAAGTAACACATTGAAAAGGAGGAAACAGGAACACGTAATAAAGTACTCTGAACACAGTGCCAAACAATAGTATGTCTTATTAAGTAGAATAACTTTAAGCACAGTACAAAGCTGGATGCTCCAAGACTGCTTACTATGTTTTGGCTGAAGTTTACAGTGTTGACCTTCATCCCTAATCCTCAAGTGATTGGGGATCTACTGCATGAAACTCTCCTCCATGTATAACACTGCTGCAGCTGTTTTCTGTGTGTAAGTCTTTCAAGGTAATTAATTTCATTTTGGAATGAAAACAAAACATTTTTTTCTGTGTATGTGCAAAACAGAACCAGGTCACTGGTTGCTCACATTTCAAGTCAGTCTGTGGTCAAAAGCAAGCTGGCAAAATGCCAAAAAATATTTTACAGAAATCTTCATAAAAATCAATAAATCACTGCAGAACATCCTGACTTTGAAAAAGAGCGTATTTTGACATATTACATATTGTCAGAAATATTCTGAGAATCTTGTCAGCTTAACATCTTCAGTAGGGTTCTAAAACTCACCCCTCCCTTTAAACTGTAATGTACAAAATCTGTTGTCCATCAGTTCAGAGCCTTTGTGGTAAACAGTAAACAACTTCACACGGTCCATTTCTAGGAATTCTGTAGGTTTGTGCAAAAGCGTCTTCTTAGTTTTATTCATTTGTCTGGTTTGTTTTTTATCTACTTTGAACTGGCTGCAGGTTTGTCCTTACTTCTGACATAAAAACACGTTGAGGTTGACTCAGGCTCCATGAAGCTGGGAGTTGTGGTGTTTAGCAACCAGGAAGAGATTCAGAACCCTACAGAGAGAGTTTAAAATACATTCAACATAATGACTCAAACACCAAATATCACTGTTAGTGGTGGTCCTAAGCAGATAATAAACAACAAAGTTAAAAGATTAAAAAATGACCCAAATCCAGCTCCCTTTGTCTTTTTTATTCAGTTATACAGGAAGTACTTTAACTCAGTCATTGTGTACACACATTTACTGGTGGCTACTTTGTGTAAGAAATACAGTTAATCCTTGAAGGGTTCACGAGAAGTCGGGTGTCTTAAAGATGCAGAAGAGAAAACCTTCTATTTAGCCTCTCTTTCTGGCTTAGTAAATCAGGAATTCTACTGCATAGTGGAACATAATCAGCAGGAAACGCTGAAAATTGTCTATAACACATCCAGGATAAAACATTTGATGAGAGATATGGATTTCAATACATTTTGGAGAAGGCTAGAATTGTACCTGTGTTTCCCATACTGGGAATGAGTGTGCAGATCATTACTCCATTTTATAAAGGGAAAAGGGAAGAGAAAGTAAGCAAAAAAACCTCAAATATGTTTTCAAAATTATCACCTTTAATGAAATACTGCCCGTATAAATTCAAAGAGTTTTCATCAAGCAGTTTTCTTTCATATCACTCTAACACACAGGAATAAAATGTAGAATACAGATATCTATGACTCTAATACATGAATATAGAGTCTTTATCACACCTCAAATATTTATGGAAAGATGAGTAAAACAGAGAAAAAGCATGCATATATGCATGCACTTTTAATATTTTGGGTCTATAGATGTTCTATAATATTTGCCAATATTATATGCATATATGTCCATTTTGGCATTTTACTAAATGACAAAACCATTTCCAGTGTCTTATAAGACAGGCTCCTCCGACCTAAATATCAAATTAAATATATATATTCATGCTTCTTAGCAGTAAAAAACCCCATGATTTTAGCATGATATATGTACAGTGAGATAAAAATCTGCTGTAGCCTATTAAATTATTATTTTTACATTACTTATTGCAGTATTAATTTCTTTTTCTTTTTGTATTGGATTTATAGATATTTTCCTGGTTCATTTTTCAAGAATAGAAATGAATCCTCAGGGTTGGTTACATAAAAGATTATAGAGGATTAGCAAGCCACCAGTACTGTTTGCACAAACTTAACAAAAGATGCCAATTAATGAGGTGGGTATTTAAGATCAATTGCTTATTAATGATATGCAATAATCCCATCAAAATCATTTTAGAAATGAATAAGAGCTGTTATGGACATTAAACAAATGCAAGAGTACATGTGAACCATCAGCAGTGATAAGACTCAAGAAATAATGCCTTTCTCCTCAATTATAAATAGGACTAGCACAAAATTAATCAGTTTACATGTATGTAAAGCCAAACTGGTCATAAAGAGGCATGAAAGACACTGTTATCACTGTATAGAAGACATAAAAATAGATATAATGCCATTTCCCTTCTAGTACTTGGAATATCATATTGTTCAAAAGGCATATTTCCAGAAGAAAATAGAATACACCACAAGCTTTACACCTAAATGCTTACCAGAATACTTTAGATATTCAATGTTAATATAAATGAATATTGAAATAAATTATTGAAAAAAAGAATAAATACCTGTAGAATACATACTACATAAAGCTTTCCTGAGATATGTAATTTAATATTTTATTAACAAAATATCTTTCTTGCCTTTCAAATTATGATTTATGCCTCGTGTTCTTTCTTTAAGGGAATAAAAGAGGTTTGGCCTCAAGGATGCAGGTGAGGTCTCTTGAAATGGTCAGTAAAATAGTGATAATCCTAGAGACTGATGAAAACAAGAATTTAATTGGACCCAGCACTGCAGTAGTTTGAAGAGACATCTCCTGTTCATAAGTAGTCTTTCTCCTTAACCAAAATCTCCATAGTAAAATTCTTGTTTTCAACATTAACATTCTTCGTCAGTTTAAGGTCCAAAATCAGATTTTACCAAATTTGATCCTTTCCAAAGACACACCTTAGTTGATGTCTTTGAAGTGCAGAGCAAATTAGGAAAGTATTAAAAAATATATATAGGGTTTTTTTGTGTGTGTGTATTTTTGTTTGCTTGCTTGTTTTTTACTGATTTTCCTAGAGATAAAGACAACATTAGTAAGTATTTTTCCAAAATATAAGATTAATGCCTCTAATATATAGAAATTATAACTGTATCTTATCCAAGTGCAGAGAGACACTTTTTGCTACTTTTATAGTATCGGCTAATATACTGTATGTCTTTGGGGCATTATTTTATATCAGGAGACACACAATTCCAAGGGCATGTGGTATTAAAGAATTTCTCTTACTCTCTTTCAAGGTCCACATAGAAGTCTGTCATATAAGAACACTAGTTTGTCCAACAGAAAAAAATGGCTTTGGTACATAAATTTATCTTTTTTTGCAGCCATCTTAGCCTTAGGAAGCCTCAAGGCCATGCAACTCAATATCTGAGAGCATCACTTTAGTTCCTTAAGTTTCAGTCGACAAGGTGCCCTTGGTGCAAAAAAGCTTAGGGCATCTGACTAACATACAATGTTAGAAAACAATGTCTTTGAGAAGACAGAAAGAAAGAATTTCTTTAGAAAAACTCCAAGGCCATCAAACTTGAACTCCCATCAGGTAATTATTTCCGATCCCTCAGGAATCGCCAGAGAGATGTGTGCTTCAGAATGTTAATCCATGCCAGGAAATATACAACTAAACAAACAACTAAACAGGCAAACAAACTCACCCAAATATGTCTTAGGGTATCCACTTTGCTCAGGTCGTTTTTCCTAGGATACCCCAATGGCATAAACAAATTATAAAATACAGTAGACAGGCATATATACTAGGCAGACCACCCAAACATGAAGAGAAAGATAAGGAAATCCTACTTTCAAATGAATTATTCTTTCAGGCAGGGAAAATGTGATCTGAAAAGGACAGAAGCAAAGCAGGTTAATAAACAAAGAGAACTTGAAAACAGAGAAGGAAGAAGGCAAAGCAGATGATGAACCCAGGAAAAAGAGAAAGGAGAGGAAGAGAGTGGTTAAACATCAGGTATATGATATACTAGGGAAAGATAAGGGTTCTTTATATACCTTAGCATTCCAGGTTAAAGTGGCATTGTATTACTATAAGATTTTATATTATAGCAACACTTTTCCAGATAAGCTTTTCATATAGGCAGGAATTAGACATTTTAAAACATAAAAGAGAGTTTCATCTTCATAAACTTATAGTTTTACTGAGAGCATGCAATTATTCATCAGCAATAACTGAAGGGGAATGCAAGCAGCTTGCATTCAGTCAGGTCAAATGTGTAAAAGAAGTAGTAGTAATACTTTAAGGACAGATTTCCAATTGTTGCAACTATTGGTTCTTGAAAGAAACAGAACTGATGGTTTTGAGAGACAAATGAAGGTAGAATGTATGAAAAAAGGAGGGAAGGGGAAAAATTTACAAAGACGACAAAAGTATTAAATCACAGTCTGTACTCTCAATCTTTCAAATAATAACAACCCTTCCCTTCTCTTTTTGATATTCAACTAAGTACAGATACAGTAATGACTTCCATTCTCAGTTTAAGGTAAGAACCTTTTTAGAGTGTGGTTGCAAACATCACAGGGATGCTGTAAACTGGCATAGCCCACTGCTGCATCATTAGCTCATAAGATTTTATCATCTGATCTATTTCATTTGCCTCAAGAAATGAAGAGATGCAATGAGGAGGATACCAGATTTTCATGTTTCGTCCTCTGTGCCTGTCGGGATACAGAGGACTGCAGACTACAAAAGCTCAGGAGCATCCAGAAGTGGCTTGTAACAACTATTTGATTTGCCTGGTGAAATACATTTTACATATATCTATATAGGAAGTCCTTTTATATTCCAGCCAGTAGTATATTTATCCTACGCATATTTCCCACCCAAAAGCAGTCCCATTCAGCATCTGAACAGGCAGTATGGAGAGCAGCTCCGTATACTCAGTAGGATCAAGCAGGGAGTCAACAAGTTACAAGATGGGTTAAATACTTGCGACATTTTTGGATACAGGAATATGCTATCAGCTTCACTGATTTTAATCATCTTTTCTGATTAAGGAAATACTTTATAAGAAAATATTTGTTCCACCGTGATGTGCTTAAAAGTTTTATGGAGAAGAGCTGGTATTACCCCAAGTGCCCTCTAACTTGCAGAATTTTCATTTAGCTACAAGCTAGTTGCTTAAATAAGAAATTGGCCTCTCTTACGGAGAGATCAAGGCAAAGAGAAGGAAAGAAACATATATGCATTCTTAACTGACTTTACAGAGCACAGGAGGAAATTAGGTCTTCTGAGGCAAGAACCTCAGAAAAATCCAATGAATAGATTTTTCATATGCTGACTTCATATATTCTATCGATTCCTTATTTGTTGGTAACAGAAGCAAGGCAAATGTTAGCCCAAGGGCTGGATTTCTGCTAGCTGCTGAAAACCTCAGACAGTCAGCTTGCTGGTGAGAGTTCGGAAATGTGTAGAAAAGAAGAAATATGCTGCCATCCTTCCCGAAAAACTCTGGGTGACAAGTAGCATTGCTGCAGTATGAGTAGAAGAAAACACTCTGAAGGAATTCATGTGTGTATCACAGTTAATCTGCCATTTTTACATTACTAGAGCTAAAATCTTGCTTTTAAAGAGAATGAACTTGAAGAAACCTATGTAAAGAATATTAAATATTGTTAGAGTAAAAAGACCATGGGTCTTTACTCTATATCTAGAATATAAAGAACATTAGCATGCTTATTTAACCATAATATGTGCTTTAGATTATTCCAGGAATTTCAAAAAATATATGTAAATATTTATATCAGTTTCAATGCTTTGCATGTACATTAAATATTGCATATCAATGTACACAACAATATCAAAAAATTGAGCTGACTGGAAGGATCAGTTCTTTTATCTATTCTTTACACCATTTGATGAGTACAGGAACATACAGTTGAGTTTTTAGGTTATTTTCAGAGATTATCTTTTAATAGCACAAACATTGTCAGGGACATATACGTAAGCAGTAGAGGAAAACTACCATCCATTTCTGCATAGCTATCTAGGAAAAAGAAAGTATCAGGTAAATTATTTAACTGCCATTTACTCTACATCTGCAGTGACTTTGAGGACCACAGATAGCTCAGAAAAAAAATGCAAGAAGCAACACATTAAATAGTTTAAACTGGGATTTTTTTTTCCTGAAAGAATACAGTATTCCATTTCAAAAATCTCTGCTGCTTAAATTCTTTTTATATAACACTCCTGCTATGCATGTAAGCAGCCTTTCTTCTATGACCCTGTTACTTATTTTCTAACCCTTGGTCAACAAGGCATCTAGAACAATGAAATACTATTTGCATTAGTATTACCAAAAATCTTTGGATTAGGAAGAAAAAAAGAGGTAAAGAGACTGAGGCAGTTCAGAGAAAAACTGTATATTTGGACCAATGAAGAGAATTTAAATACCGGTATCATCTGCATAAAAGCGACATCTTAAGTGAGACTGAGAAAGAAAGTGTTGAAAAACTATTTGAAAGATGAGGGATTAAGGGAAGGATTAGCCCTGAGGACAAGAAGCATGAAAAATCAAGTATATGGTGCAGGTTGGCAGGTCCTACAAAGTTCTCACTTGCTGGGAAGAGCCAGCAGCAACAGAAAACTGCCAGTCACGAGGTGTAGCAGATGGACAGCAAAGGACTGGACACAGGGCAGAAAGCTGTCCAACACTGAAATGATGCTGCACTGCATTTAGTTGCAAGTGTTTTGAACTAAAAATGTGGGAGAAATAAACCCTATTTTCTTTTGGTCACTCTATCCACACTGCAGGAACATGTCTAGATACTATTGCTATTGCTTTCTCTGTGGAAAGCTCACTACCAAATTCAGAGGCAAAATCTAGCTTTTCCCAGTGCTTCTGGGCTTCTTCTGGGTGGGATTCGATCTTTGTAAGGACTTCCAAGCAAAATTTTGTGTAGTTGGCAGAAACACAGCTAAGCTTACGCTCCCAGGCTTTGCATGAGGGGTGGACACACAGCAGAGGGAGAAGAAGCCACAGATTGCCCAACAGTTGGAACTGGTTGAAGACCATGTGAGTACTGCTCTAATGAAGGGCAGCGCTGCAGGACAGTGTGAGGGGAGCAGCTCCAAAAGGCTCCAGCAGCATCCTAGGGGAACACGGGAGAGCACCGTGGAGAAGAGGGAGCCACAGAGGCATTTGGGAGATGGCAGCCACGATGCTCCGCGTCGCATCCCGGGGGCCCCATGGGCAATATGAACGCACAGACGCATCTCGGGACAGAGCGCTTGGCTGTATTGAATAATCTCACCTTCAAAGCTGCCAGTAAGTTAATAAATAAATAAATAAGTCAGGCGCCATCAAAGGGCTGGGTTTCTGTTGTCCTCCTAGCTTCCTTTCCATCTTCCTTACCCTGTATTGGCACTATAGCAGCCAGTATCAGGTCTTTAGAAAGAATCTCTGGCACAGCAGTAAGGTTGAAAGGTTAAGGGCTCTTCAGTCATACTGAATCTTAAAGATGGAAACAAAATAATCTTAAATGTAGAAATGCCAGGCAACAAAATATTATATAAAGTACTAAGCACATTTGTCGTTGTTTTCTGTTTGTTTTGCTTATTTTTTCCTTTGGGCCTGTTGGTAACTTCCTCTCTTAGAAAAAGGATATTTTCTAAACCAACACAAGTAGTTTTATATTTATTAATTTCCTCTTGTTTATCCTGTTTTGATTACGTAGTTATTTCTCAATTGCTACTTTTGCCCATTAATTATATGTTATAAAAAATGTATCATAACACGGCTGCTTGTAAAATAACATTTTTTTCTCAACATGGTTCATTGCAATTAAGTATTTTTATGGTTCCTGAAACCATAAAATAACAGCTGAGAAATATTTTTTTGCAGTCAGTAAGTGTGGATGTCCCCAAGTAGTCATTATAGACACCACTTATTTATTTGAAGGAGACAGGTTATTATTTGTGGCTGAAGTATCTGGGCAAGGACACTTAACATCATTTGAGAGTTTATTATAAAAGTATTCAAATCTTACAAACAATAATTCTCCATATAGATGAAGATGATTTCCTTAGGAAAGCACAGAAGCTTTCTGCTTTTTGTTACATAAAATGGCACATACATAAAACAAAAAATCATTGGAAAATCATTGGAAATCTATCAGAGAGGTTGAACTCTGTACTATAGGGTGGTTTTAACTTGGTAAAAGCTTTCAAGGGGATGAGTTAAGAAGATTTATGACAAAATTTTAAGGACAACATGTATGCAGAGGCAATTTCATATATAGTTTTATCATATTTCACTACTACTTATGTAATTCAAGAGAGCTATATATGTGCACAATCTGATTACTTAGAGACAACAGTACCTAAGCCTGTAGTCCTAGGAAAGTTTGCGCACGTGCTTAGTGAAGTCAATGAGTTAAGAATTACTGCCAATAGGTCTTTTCTTACAAGCACTTGGCTGCCAAGCATCATGCTCACTACACAGAGGGAAATGGATCGTTCATGGCAACAAGCACATAACCTGCTAATAAATGTTTGCAGGATGAGCTTTAAGAATGTTTGCAGGATTAATGTAATCTGATACTAAATTCTATCTGCAAATAAAATGAGGTTTGTAATAAGAAATCATGTATACAAGTGTAGGGTGATCAATGATTTTTGTAGCTTTTAGCTTCAGTATCACATTAGCCTCTGTGGAACCATGGACTTTATTCCCACGCAGTGCTTAAGGCACTCTGTAACTAGAAGTGTGTCTTCTTTTTCTTTCTTTTCCTTTTTTTTTTTTTTTTTAAGTGCTATGAGCAAAATAAAGTTGGGCAGACGTTGAAAGAAGTGTGGAGTTAGCATCATTGTCATGTTTAAATCAATTCACTCTGTGTGGGTTGTTAGAACAGCTTTTTGTTAGAATATGAAAGATTTAAGTACAATTAAGAGAAACGTAATTCACAAAAATATGTCTACTTTGTTGACATAGTGTCATGCCATAACAGGAAAATTAAAGTTTTTGGTTACTGTGCTTCTTTAATAATAATGTTTTATTACAGCTATGATGATGAGTGTCCTCAAGTGAGGCTAGGTTTGTGGAGAAAGGTAGTATCTTTTGTTAGTCAATGGATACGGGATGAGGGAAAAAAAAAAAAGGCAGGATTTTCAGTGCAGAAGATCCTCTTCAGATCTGTTAATCAGATTTTTTTTGTTATTTTTAAGTGTGTCAGTTCATCCAATGAGCTTACGACTTATCCTTTCAAACTGCACTTCAGGCATTTGCTTCATTATGGTTGTGCAAAGGAGTTTGAGTTTATAAGTCTGGTTCAAACTCACCTGTGACTGGAAACATATATGCAAAAAACATGCCTTGTCTGTCTGTAGGTCGGTATCTGATCCATGCATTCAAAGACAATTCAGAATACTGACAAGTTGCTGCAATCTTTTCATCAACAACAGAAAAGCATATCTACTTTGGCATAACAACAACAAAAAAGAAATATTCAGTATGTTCACAGTTCATTTCTGAAAAGAAAAAAAAAAAGGATAAAAACTATTCTAGTAGGTTCTTTGTTCAAATTTATTTTCACTGTCCATGAAAAAGGCAGCCACTGTCAACAAGATTGTTAGTAGAGAGGAAATCAGTGCCTCTCAGAAGAATGTGTGCACTAATGCAAGTTGCTTTCTATCAGCTAAATTAATATCCACCTGAGCACCATCATTCAAAACCAGAAGCTGGTAGAATGTAGGCAACTGCACGTTTATTCTCTGTAATTCATTAAAATCTCTTCTAGAAGTACAGGTTTTCTTTTTCATGCAGGATAAAAAGGGTATATATAATGTGCTAAAGAGTAGTTAAGAGACTCAGGGCTCTAGGTACCAAATTCAGAAGCGGTTTAATCGCTCTCAAGTAAAGCGCATTCCAACATTTTACCTTGTGCTACTCTATGTTTTACAGTGTTTTACAATACTGATAGTGAAGAAAATAAAGAAACAGTGTTACAAAGTTCTGGCATTATTCAAAAGGAAAACTGAGAATACGAAAGCACAGAAAACCATTAAATGAATGAATTTGTTAAGGATGAATCAAGCTGTGGGCAAGAAAACTAACTGTGCTCCCAAACACAAGCATCCTCTTTTACCAGGAAGTTTCCAGGTGTGCTGCAGCAATCAGAAAGTCTCAGCCTAAAGGCGTGGGGACTGCTGGTGGTACCTAATCAAAGAGAGGAGCAGGTGCTGTGTTATAAACCCCCTCAGGCTCCACAGAGCATTGCTAGAAATCTATGCAGCCATAGTGTACCTTTAGCCTGCAGGGAGGGAATCATTGCAAATGTGCATTTTGGGTAAGAAATTGAGGATAGCTTTTTTTTCCTACGTATGCGTGAGTAAATTATTATTTATATCAAGACGTTGTGTTGGCAAAATGCAAGTCATATGAAGATATATTTGAAGGATGTTGTGAGTTTATTTGTCCCTTCATCTAGGGACACATGAATTTTCCCCTTTCTAATGCAACTCTAGACTTAGTTCTGCATATTCAATATTGAATATTACTCATCAAGATGATGATCAAAATGAAAGATATATAGAAGAAAGATAGAAGTATATCACACTATTTTTAAAGATGAAGCATAATTTTCTAACATCTTCCATGAAGCATGCAGAAGATGAATTATAAACATGTAAATATACATCTGGGGTTCATGAAAGCTTTAGGAATGGTTTCCATAGGTTTCTGTTTGCAAAACGTCCTTTATGTTTCCTCTTACTTTAAATTCAAATACTTCCTGATGAAAGGTGTTCATAATTAACAAAAATGGATTGGTAAGTAAATGAAAGCTAACTTTATGTGAGCCAAGGGAACAACATTAAAAGTGCACAGCTAGCAGTAGTAGCAAAAATATACCACAGCACCCAGAAAACCAGCCTTAGTTTTCTAAAAATACTTACCAATGCAGTGATGCTTTGTAAAAGATGTTTTAGAGCACAGTGCCAGCACCAACATTATAGAAACGTACACAATTGCATGCCCAAAGCTACAGTGAATGCCATAAAAATACAAATCAGGAGACACTCAGCAGTAACACCATAACATTCAGATCTTGCACAAGTCAGCATGAACGTTACACAAATACATATCAGAATATGTTCAAGGTTGTATCTTGATCTCTTACTGTTGTAGCCCTTTTCCTTTATGCCTCCTACCTTCCTTCATAAACTTTTGCAATACATTAAAGCTTTAGTTCACACAAAACAGGAACTGGCCCTCACAACTGATGCGTAAAGCAAGGTTATCCTATGGTGCAATATAGATCATAACAAATGTTCACATAATAACACACACAAAAGCCTGCATCAAATCTATATAAAGTCTGTATTTACCAGAATTGTAAGTCTGCTTGAGACTTTGTTTTTTCAGAGGTTCTTTTCTCTTTTCTTTTCTTTTCTTTTCTTTTCTTTTCTTTTCTTTTCTTTTCTTTTCTTTTCTTTTCTTTTCTTTTCTTTTCTTTTCTTTTCTTTTCTTTTCTTTTCTTTTCTTTTCCCTTTTAAGACATATGAGCCGGTCGATTCTACAACCCTTCTATTGCCTGCATGGTCCAAAGGAAGAGAATTATTTTAGGAGCTCTGCGGTTGATTTGTCTTTCACAAGGAAAATTTGTCAAAATCACTTAACTCAGGTGCAGCAGATTTTTTAATGATTTAATCCACTGGAGTACTTTATGGCTTCAGCTTGACTTGAGAGACAGCAATCTATGGAAGATCATAGCCTCTTCCTGCCTCTCTTGAGGAGAACTACCTGGACACGCTGTCACAACTTCATTTCAATCAATAAAAGTTCAGGAGGGGCATGGAAGCACTCTCCCAGTTCTGATCACTGCTTTCATGAGCTGAAAGACTTACCTGTCCTTTGCCATTTCTTTTCTATCTCTTCTAGACAATTCGAACTCAAGATGAAGGAACACTGTGCTACTAAACTGCCTTTTGCAAAAGAGCTACTGGGAAGCTGTCGTTAGGATGATTACTGCTTGTCAGAATATAGCTGTTCCAGTTTGATACCAAGGAACTCTTAGAAAACACTCAGCATCTCATTTTCCAAAAATGGAGCTATGTCTTTAGTTCCATTTCAAATAAGAATGGCACTAGCACAGCTCTGTGGGTTGGTTAGTGTTTCTTGAATCAGACAGATAGGTAAAAATAAAATATCTCCCTGGCAAGCACAGCACTTGGTGCTCAGCTAAGAAGCAACCTCTTCATAAGCTTTCTAGCATTTTGTTCATTGAACAGAGCAGAAATAAGTAACAGTGAGGCTGTTATAAAATAGAAAACCCTGATACTGCTTTTTTTTCCAGAATATTTGTTTTTTCAAACCAGTAACAATAATAGTGTTGCTCACTTTAATGTTTTTCAATTAGACAGAGCTTTAAGAGGTAAGGATATACAGACTACAGTGACCTGTTATACATTTACAGTTGCAAATGGTAGAAATGAAAAAAAATATTGAGCTTGTCAAATTCTTGCCTAAATAATCTACATGTATCAGAAAAGGAGGATGAAAAAGTAGCACTAAATATCAGGGGAAAGGAGAATGTATAAAGTCAAATATGTGACAGGGCTGAACAATATGTACAAGTCAGAAAAAGTGTTACGTCAACTGTTTGTGCCACTGAAATATTTTTTTTAGTTCTGAAAAAAAACTGAATTTTATATCACTCATATAGTTGGTCAGTCAAACTGACAGACACATACTGAACTTTTCTGTGGAAGAAATGGAAATAGAAATAATAAAAAAAACTACCAAGAAGATAATTGATTCCAAATAAATAAAAAAAAATCTGCCCTTAGTGCTCTCTGTTGACTGATAAATCATATATCAAAATCCTTCCTATAAAATATTGAATCAATCCTTGTACTCCTCAGGCATAGACAGGCACTTTAATGATTTGCACATACTAAAGACCTTTTGAATCTAAAATAAATTCAGAATGCTATACCAGTGGTCTGATTTCATCTCAATTTTATACCCATCTGCTTATGATAACTCCAGTCCTAATATTCCTGAAAAAGACCTAGACATTCGTTAAGAGTGCATTTAAATATGTAACCCATGGGAATGTTCACTGTAATAGTGTTTTTTTTTTTTTTTTGTAACTTATTGACCACCAGATATGGGCTAACATCTAATGAACAGGGTCAGTAGTTTGTGTGTCTAACCTTTCCAGTATAGAGATCATCTGCTACTGAATTTCTCACCAATTTATTTTCTGCGGTGAGATATTTAGATGCTTCTTTTTCAGAGAGCAAAATTATGTCCCTTCTGAGGACAACTGGAGGCCAGTTCACAAATGGCATACCTCATCTTTTGTAAAAGTACAAACATAAGCAGGTAGAATATATCAAAAAGATAATGAATTGTTGATAGGATTGTCTTCCCAATGGTAAAAACTGTAACTAATAATTATGAAAAATTTCCTAATTGTCTACGCAAAAAAAAAAAAACCCTAAACATTTATTTTATATAGATGAGGTCCACTAGCTCTTTAGTCATACTTTATTCTTCCAGGGAATTTCTATATGGCCTCAGAAAATACACATGCTTTTTTGGTTCTTTGTTCACCTGATTAAAAGGGTAGAAACATTGACACAATTGAATTAAAACTAGGCCTTCATCTAAACCAAATGTGCCCATATCCTCCATGCTTAAAAAAAAAAACCACGGGTCATTAAACACCAAACCTTTGCTCTTAGAAATATTTTACATTTCTAAATCAATATTTTTGGTAACAGACCAATTGGTTTGGAAATGTGTAAGGAAAACCCTGTGAAATACAATGAAACTTGATGCTTCATGTGAAAACCCTTGGACCATATTCATACTGTTTTGAACCAATGGCCTTGAGGGACAAATTTTTCATAATTTAAATTGCTGAGTTTGGTCCTACACAAGAACATTTTCTGTATCAAGAAAAAACACTGATTGTGCCTTGTTAACAGAAAATGTGCAATACAGCAAAATGCGTAAGGAAATGGTTACTCTTATTTTGGACCCCAAAACATTGGAATGCCTTATTAAATACTCTAAAATGATTGTTACGGGGAATTAGCATTGTTTAGCCATCTTAACTGCTACTGCTACATTAGGATGTTTTAAGTTTAGCCTTAACTCTGACTTTGCTGGGTTCAGAGTGCTTTATTTGTGGATGATGGTGTCCTCATCACTGATTTTTTCCTGAGTAATGGATGGATAACAGCAGCCTTCTAATGGGATTTTTGTCTTGATGTAAATTTGGCGCAATGTTGTCTTCAGGGGAGAATTGTCCCAGTGCCAGTCGCAGACAATCTGTATTCAAAAGTTATGGTAATACCTGAGAGAATACATTTTGTGTCTTGGCAGGTAAACTTTAATGAGAATTTTTCAAGGCCGAGCTATATGAAGCAGGACTAGGTAGAGAGATCCATTGCGAGCTGCCAACACATTAAAGAATATGCACTGGCAAAGAGAACAGTGGCATCCTAGAATTATCCATCAAGCATCGGTGCATTTCCAGCTTCATCTGAATCTTTCTGGAGCTTGCAGGGTAAGCCTGACAAGTTCAAAGAATTGCAAAGAATTCCCCACAGGGACATCTTTCCATCTGAATCACTGTTTTCCTCCTGCTGTGCTCTTTGAAGAGCAAAGTTATATGTCTAGCACTTGGATCATGGCCATTCTGAATACAGTCATATGTCACTTAGTCCTTTATTTCACCATTGGTTTTTTTTTTCTTTCTCAAACAGAACAAATCAAGTTCATCCTTAAATCTGTCACCAACTATATAGCTGAATACAACACATTTTTTTTGTCTCTGGCTGTTTTTCTTAATTTCTTCCACTCACACCCACTGGAAAACAAGTCTAGGCCTTTCTTATCTGTGTTCTTGTTTTGTTTTCTTTTTCCAGCAGACAGATTAATGTAGTTCCTTGGATAATGCCATCTTCCCACTCTCAGAACCATCAAATGACCGAGGATGTCACAACAAGTCAGTATTCTCTGTGTTGGTACCAATTTCTGGCTGGTTGATGTTTTGAGCTACTGTTTGTAAATAATCTGGTCCAAAGACGCTGTTTATTCTCTAGCTCTTGTGTGATTTGGAATCAGGCATTTCTTTGCATTAAGCATTATAAAAGTTTTTGTTTCACAAAGATATTTCTGCATATCCAGTTTTCTTTTGTGGCTTTTTGTACATCGTTTTTGTATTTTTTCTTTGTGCTTACAGCTGGCAACTACGTGCTGTATTCAGCAGGCATGGAGGAAAGACCTTGTCATGGTTCCACAGCTTACAATTCCCAGGACTGTGCTAATGCTTTTCTTCTTCATATTGCTGAAAAGGTTATTTATTGCTAATGCTGACATGAGCACTAAAGCCAGACTTTACATCTCAGATGAGTATTGCTATTCTTCATGCAGAGTCAGATTCCAGATTATTCCTCTTTGCAGCACCATTTGTAGATGCTTACAGACACAAAAATGACTATGGTCAGACATGAAAGAAACACTTGTAAGTTTAATGTACTTTTATTCTTTTCCCACCCCCACAGCTCTCAGTGAAATCTGAACCATCCTAGAACAGCTACAGCAATATGCGTGGGTGTGCAACTATACCTACTAATGGCATTGTACATGTTTCAAGGGGAAGCATTAATATGAATTAGTAGAGCTGTCATGGGTTTAATTTCTTTAACATGACATGAATTGAAAGTGCTTCTGATGAGGAAAGATAGTAGGTAAATACCATGAAGCCTCTATGTTTCTACCTAAGGGCACTTAAGATGGATACTGCCACTATTCCTTTAGGTAGGGTAATCCTTGTTACCATAGTACTTGTGTGCCTTGCAGTCTTTAGCTTCACAATAAACTCTTTTGATGCTAGGCACCATTGTGAAACTATTGCTTCATTTTATGTTTGGGGACATAAGGACAAAGCTACCAGCACCAAATCCACTGAAGGACTGAGACATCTTATAAGATACTGGGCTCCTAAATGCAACCTGTAAGCCTCAAAACAGCAGCCATCCTGGTGTAAGGATTTAATGTCCAAATATGTGTAGACATGAGACCTTCAGATGTTTAATCTCCTACAGTTCTACTTAAGGAAAAGACCAGCAGTGCCTAAGGCTTGACATAATTGAACAGCTCAATATTGAGCATATCTAAATTTTGTTCACATAGGTAATTTCTCTGCTAGTGAAAGAACCTTTTCGAGCTGATATATTCAGAAAATTGACAAATAAACAGATCATTCTTTATATTTAAACACCTTCTGAAGAGCAGTATAATGATGGTGGTGGTGCCCCACTTATTGTAAAAAGGCAATATTAAAGCCATCTGACAGGGTGAGAAGAGTCAGGATCAGTTGTCTCTCACTTCACTGTCTTTCACCCCTGCTTGAGAGAACTACAAGCTGTATGACCCACTTCACAAGTGAAGGCTATTCTGAGCTGTGCAGTCGTGGGAGACATCTCATAATCTTAATACTAGAGTGTTTTTCCTTTCTGTGGATTATCGAAAGATTTATGTGGGATGAGGAGATGGCCTAAGAATGATTATCTCTTAGGAAGAGTGTCCTCATTCCACTTCCAGCTCCAAAGACCATTTCTGTATTTCAGTGAATGATCACAGGGTAATATGAGGCTCTTGAAGCACAAAATGGAATTCAGAAGTTCTGCATTCAAGTGATGCCCCTGTTTCCTGGATTAGATGAAAAGTCTGCTGAACTCTAGTCCCCCACATCTTGGGAGAGCTATTGTGTATAGAAAAAGGAGGGGCAGCACTATCACCTTTGCTGGCAGAAACGCATGTATTTTAAAGAAAGAAAAGGAGCTAGTCCTATTTTCAGCATTTTCCTGTTGCCATCCATAAGTAAATCCCTGGACACAATGCAATTACCACCGTCATCCATATTCCAAGATCCCAGAGTCTGCAGCTCGGAGGGAGCCCAGTCACCCAAACCAGCACGGTGAATTACATTGCAGCAGAAGCTGCAGGAAATAAGTATTCAACAGTGACAAAACTCTGAACCCAACTTCATTGTGAATACTACTCTTTTTATTATTTTTCAGTCATTTGTCATTCATTTTACATAGAAGTGATCTGACAAGACAAATCTTTTAAATATATGAAGAAATTCTACTGCGAAAATAATAATTACATTTTTTTAAAAAATCCTGTGTATGGTTTTATTGCATCCTATTCTGTCATATTTACTCACAAAATTAACTTCCAATCAGACTTGTTATTCTAATCTTTCAAACTATATTTTTCATGTTAAAAATGCATTCTATCATAGAAAAAATGTTTTAAAACAGCGAACAACATTATATGATTATCATCCATGCATCCCTCTGCCTTATTCAGACAAAATAGCATGAGTTGAAAAGTAAAGGTATCAGAGCAAGAAAAAATCATGACTGCATCAATTATAAAAATGTCTAAAATGTTAAAAATGTGCTCACTACATAACCTATTGATTCAAGAAAATGTTTAAGCATTAAGGAGAAGTACTTGCATAGCTAGACTCAAATATGATTTGTACTGCTGGAAAGCTTTCTAAGGAGTATTAACATTGCATTGCTAATCCTGAGAAGACTACAAAACTCAGAATCCAAGATCTGTTTTATTGCTGCTGGAGGACTGAGTATTGCCAGATTGAAGCTCAAGGCAATGTAATAAGCCAGTGTGAGGGGAACCATTGTTATTTTTTCATGTGAGATGTTTGAGGTTATTCGGTGTCTTGATGATGGATTAATGAGCAACTATATGAGGAAATTGTTTTCGTTCTTTCTCAAAGCTTGATAGTCGGGCATCAGTCTGATACCAGTTCACTTGGGCAGGGAATGTTGCTCAGTGTTTCTTAGAGATGTTATTATGGTGCAGTTGGGAACTGACTGCACAGAAGATACAGTAATTTGCACAATTTTTAAGTGGACGTGAACTCCAACATTGTCTAAAGACTACTGACACCACAATGGGTGAATGAAAAATGATTCTGAATGCTTCTGAGTGCTAAACTTTGGCCTCACTGTAATTATACTTGCCGTTGCTGAGACATAAACATCTTTGCTGTATGTCTTTTTATTTGATCCCCGTACTGCTGCTTTCATATCCGACTATTCAGTGTTCATCTGTAGTTGTACCTGCTGGTAACACGGTAGCTACTGGATTGCAATGAAACTGTAAGATGCTCCAGTTCAGAGCCTTGCTAATGCTGACAACTGATTTAGCATTGCAAGCTACCTCAACAGTGCTGGGCTGTTTTTTGTTCAGAGATTTCAGTAGGGAGTTATTTTAAGAGATATATTTCTTTTGTTGGGGTAAAAAAGCACAGTTTGTCTTAATTATCCCTGACGTTTCAAACCGCATACCAGGAGCTTCCTTCAGGGACAGAAACAAACCAGTCTCCTCCAGAAATCAAGTGTGAAATGAATAAATAGGGCTCTGGCTGCTCTAATGGCACACTGCGGTTAGTATTTTTACTATGGGGGAAGATATTATCTCGATTGTTTCTTTTTATCTCTGAGGAAATTCAGGGTATTGATAGGTGAAATATTGTGGACAATTAAGAAAGGAAAAAAAGCCTGTCTAAAAAAGCAATATTTGGTAGGTACTTGGTTGCCTGGTATATTCATTCTGAGCTAAGTTTTTCTCAGAGGACAGGGAAGGAACTGAGCAGCTCTGCATCATGAATGGAGGCTGCTGTTCTTTCTATCTGCAGTCTGTTGAATGCATTAGCAATTGGATGGTACCATTCATCGATTTATACCGATTTCTGTACAGTTTTTTTAATAGTTTTCATTTTGACAGTATGTATTTTAATGAAAGATCTAGTTGGGGAACTATGTCATGTCCCTGTGCAACATCCCAAAATCTTGCAGAGATTCTTGATCATGGAAAGGGAAATGATTTTACTGAAGGAGATTGTTATACAAAATAACATATATATAATTATCTAGGAGATCAATATACGAAATGCAGAAGTTTTTAAAAGTAAAGCTAAAAGTCTCTCTTCATTGAATTTTGATTACTAAAGATCATGTCCTGAAGTACAGGGCTCTTTCACTTGGTTAATAATTCCTATGTTTTGTGATAGATACTTGCTTTCATTGAAACACAATGAGCCAGCTAAAAAAAAACCAAACCAACAAACAAAACATTATTTTTTGAAATGTTTTTCTGAGCTTGTGAAGCTGAAAGCCTATCAGAGGGACTGCTGCTTTGCTTCTGCTACTCGCAGAGGTTTTTGATATGAAGGCAGAACTAAGCTGAAATCATAGCATACAGGTTTTGCTAATCAGATCCTTGACAATGCAGTCAGGACTCAGGCCCATGGTACTAAGGGTAATCTAGCATCTTTCTTTCTTTTACTCAGAGTCTAAAACTGCCCCTAGAATTTGTGTAAAATCAACTCCTATTTACAAATAAGCAAGGCATTTCCTTGAATTATTATTCATGAATTCTATTTTCTGGTGATTCGTGGGCACAAAACATCTTTAAGAAGTGGCCAGCTGAAGATTCAAGTAAAAAGTGGGTTCTCTTTTGCACACAGAGAGTTTACCAGTGCAGAGAGCTGAAATGAGCAGCTCTGTCTAGACTTCATGCAATTTCTGACAAGGCTTGTGGTACAATCTGCCAAAGGAGATTGGTGAGGGCAGAATGCTGCTATGCTTCAGAGAACTGTAACTGTTGGAGTTGAGACCTTCCTCTGCTGAAAGGAAATCTGAAGCCCATGCCAACTTGAACAAATTCTCAGATTCAAGGCTTTCAGTGTATCTTCTCCTATGAGCATTAAATTCGGTTAGCTAATTCTATAGCCACAGTTTACTGACAGGGTTTAATGATGATACCAAAATCACTAGTAGAGATTTGTGAGAGGACGCAGGAAAGAGTCATGCAGAAAATCCATACCCTGCTATGACTCAAGGTAACAGACTGAAATTCAGACAAACTCCCTGAAGGTATTGTATGCTAACGTTGTACCCAAACCAATGCATGCACATCTGAATTCTAAACTCATGGGAGTATTCGAGCACTCCTAACCCCAAATAATAGAAAAGATTATCAGATGCAGTTGGTGTGAAATGAATAAAATGCAAAAGAGTGCCTAGCTTTGAAAGGTCTTTGCCTAAAGACAGAATTTTAAGAACAGGTATTCATTTGTAACTGGGATAGATATAAGCTTAAGTTCCCTAAATACCAAAATATTTTCAGGGTCACTCAAAAAGTTTTATCTTTTGGTAACATCACCATCAACAGGATTCTAATAGAAAAAGGGTTTTAGGGACTAGAGCGCCACTTCCGAGTAGTGTTTTATAAGCAGTATCTTACAAAACCTTAATTTACAAAACCTTCCACTATAGTTCTGTCATTACAATTTGTCACTAGGATTATTGTTGTCCTGCTGATACAGATAGTTTGAATTTATAACTCCTTTGCATACCTCTTGAAAACTGGCTATAGTAAGACTTAAATGGACTGATTTTCATTTTGCTGATCTCACAATGTTTTTGATTCCCATATGGTGTTAGATACAGGGCAGAAGTGAAAATGGACTTATCGGTCACCACCTTGTCTCAAACACAAAGCAGCATAAAATTAAATCCCGTATTCTATATTACAAAATTTTGACAATGACCGCTATTAAAATGTTTTTTGCTACTGTCAGGGCACCGGGCACTGCAGTTTAGATGTGCTCATGTAGCTGCATAGAAGATTCATTATGTATCTACTTATTGTACATATCTCAATCTCTATAGAAATACCACAAAATGGTAATGCTGCTCTGTGCTAGAAGATTACTAAAGGATATTATAGAATTTTGTAGAATAGAAAAATTTTTAATTACCTTATTAATCAAACTAGTGGGATCACTACCTTACTTCCATTGGCAGTAAAGTCAAATAACATTTTATTTATTTTGACCTTACACATTACTGAACACTGAGCAGATAAAAAGAAAATAAATGATATTTTTGAAATGGCAAAATAACACCATGGTGAATTCTGAAGTGGCATAGAAAAGAAAGCTAATATCAGCCATGAGCTATACTGTCTAATATTATATTAGCTAAGAAATAGCAAATTTATGATTATTTTGTGAAGTCTAAGATGCTTTTAGAAAACCCTGGAAAAATTTATATTTCTCTTATCTCTTGATTTTTGTAATTGATCTATTATTGCTAAACAAATCCAGTTGTATTTCTCTGCCATATATTCCAAGATACTATTTCAAAATTTTACTTATGGCTGTCTTTTTTTTTCCATTTCAGAGTACCTACATGTGGCATATTTCATTGTGTGAGGGAGGAGTTCAACAAACTTAAATTTTTGAATTCTGAAAAAACATGTGATATGTCATTACAAATCATGATGACTGAAACCAATGAGAATTCATTTGAAGTTATTCAAACTCAGTTGGGGGAGATTTTACTTTTGGAGAACATAATAACTATAGAAAATATAAAATCTTGCTCAGTTAAGTCTGTTCAAATGGTTGCAAAGATACGGTTCTAAAACCTACATGAAACACAGCATAAGAACTATGTTATATACTGCTTGAATGATGTTGACTCCTCTTGAGATATAAAAGGATTTTAAAGCAAGCATAACTTTGTTCAGCAAGATGCCTTGCTCCTTAGAAGCAGTAAATACATATTTTTACTGTGGTCACTAAACCTACACTCCATATAGGCACAATCTCCATTAAATCTCTTCTCATACTGTTTGGTTTTAGGAAACATACCATAGTGTGCTTGTTGATTTCGTCCTGATCATTATTTACTAAGCTACAATACACAAAAAGTTACAACTGAAAGGCAGATTAATAATTCATACCTCTATTATAAAAATCCGTAAATTGTATTCCAAGCAATGAGCTGCATCTGTTACCTAAAAATAAGAAGACAGGCACAGCATGGTAACAATTTAGAATATGGAGCATTGCACGGCAGGAAAGTTCCCATTGAGATGACTTTGGCTTAGATGAAAGTCCTAGCTGTCTACCTTCTTTGATTGAACAGTTTCATTTTTTAAAGTAAACACTACTGTATATTCTCTGAATATTGCCAATCTCCAAGAATGTCAATAATATGTTCCAACAAAGCCAAGCTGAAAAGGAGAGGTTAGGCTGAGGGTACAGCACATATCGTCTTATAAAAATTAAGGGACATTTCTTCAGGAAACAGTCTGTTTCTGATATATAAGAAATATATAACCCTGGAGACTAAGGTTATTTATAATGTACTATGTTGCGAAAAAAGTAATAATTTGTACCAACTTTGGATAAAACAAAAATTGCATTAAGTTACTTTGACAATCGCTCTCATTTTAAAGACTAAAACTAGAACTCACAATATAATCTTAATTTTTTCTCCAGTGTGGCAGGATTGTGGGCTACAGTAATAACTGATGAAATCTAACAGGATCATTCCAATTTTCAGAGACTTTTGTCCCAGGAAAATGGTAGTACTTTCACAGCCAGTGCTGAAAAGAAATACATTCTGCCCTGATGTTTTATGTACTATATCCCATTGTAGTAAATCAGTGACATTTTGTCTTTCTTGATATTTTGTCCTTGATGCAAACTTAATTTGCAAAGTTTCCAATAATTTTTATGGAAAAGTCACATCCAACATGCTTCAACATTTTCTTTAGACCTGATTTTCAGAAGATAAGTTGAAACTAACTACTGAGCTCCTTCTCTATATGACCCTGGGTACAGTTATGTGATAATAATGTTTCTCAGCAATTTCATATTCTTCATTATTTGAGTGCCATACAAGGTGCAATAGACCTTAAGTATACAAAAAATCTGGCCACTCGTTTCACACACTGAGTGCTCCACATTGATGGAAGTTTCTCTTAAATTCTCAGTTACTCATCTGGAAAAAGATAACAGTGATATATATTTACACAGAAATTTTACAAAAATAAATCCATTAATAACTACTAACTGTTGTGATGGTGTAATATCATCATGTAGAGCCTGATGTTTTGGGGAAATCTGAAATGTAGAAGACTTATTTTAGACTCTGTCTGGCTAAAGATACAATGGAATCAAGATGGTCTTCCATTCAGAGTTCTCTCTGAAACAAGCAATAGTATATACTGGAAAGCTGCTTCTCCTTCCACTGAAGTGTAAAAAAAATAAAAAATAAAAATAAACCTCCTGGTCACTGGGGGTCACCTCCTGGTCATTTTATGAGGACTAAGGGTGAGAGTATGGGGTTGAACTCCTTAAGAAAGGCAGAAAAAGGTGGTGTTTCTGGAGTCTGCTTAAGGCTGCACCCTGCCTAAGGGTGCACAGAAATGCAAGATTCCTAACCCATTTCCCCCAAACTTCTGTAGTTGTAATGCAGACATCACCTGCAGAATTTTTATTCAACCACTAGAGAAAAAGAAGATTTAGATTTAAGTGAACCAGAAGGGATTTCATTTTTAATTTCATGAGGTTAAAAAATGTGTTGTACTGTGTTTTTTTACTAAAATAAAGATGTTAAATAAAAATTTTTGGGAGGGCAAAAGATCAATAATGTGTAGATCTAATAAAATGCATCACTTTAAGCTGCAAGAGTATGACTGGCTCATATAACAGTATTCCAGGTCTTTTTAGAGAGACTTCCTTATAAAGCTGTTTGCTCCTGGTTGACTAGCCCAGAAGACCTCTAGTAATCTAGTCCCGCAAACCAGAATAGAGTCCAAAGAAATGTCTGTCCTTGGACAGATGCATGAGGGGAATACATTTTAGATCAGTGTACCCAATGACTGTCTCTGTTACAGAAAATGTTACACTTTAGGCCTGAAACACACTTTTCATGACTTATTCAGTAAGGCAAGGCTGCAAAGTCAATTGTATTGATAACTTAAAGGCAATAATGAGAGGTCCTGTAGCTCTTTCTGCTTCAGTTACAGTGACTATATGATTATAGTACTGTGAGTTTCTTTAAAATATATTTTTGTACCTAGAACACTGATTACTGAAGTTTTACATGATGTGAATTTACAGTAATTGTCAGAGTTTTGATAAAGACTATCGCATCCACCTTCTAGATTAAAAGGGCACAATTATCTTATTTGCTTGTACAGACCATAAGATGAGAACAAAGAACAAAGTCCACACTGGTGGTATAAATCTTCCCCTTGAGCTGTGTTGAAACCTGGCAGCTGTGCATTGAGGGAAAAAGTGTTCTTACAGCATCTCCTTTTAGTCATTGGCTCGCTTCTGCCGTCTGGGCTTGTAGGTGGGGAGGAGAAGGGGTGAGCTAAGCCAAGATGCTTTGAGCTTCATTTTCTCATTCCTTTGCAGAGTGGGAACTGCAGAACAATAACAGTGCTATTAGCAGGCAAAAGTCAAATAGTCCCTCTGGAACCCTTAGAATGGTCTCTCCTACAATTAACTCATAAAGCCAGTTCTGGATGGCCTCAGCCAACTTCTTTTCTAATATGTTTTCTTCAAAGGAGATTAAGCAATTAGTCCTTGTTATGTATTAATCATGTGCAATAAAATTAAATTAAAAATTAAGCTTGAAGGAAAATAATAGCTGGAGGTTGTGAACCTAGATAGAAAGATCACAATTTATTCTGCTTAAGCATAAGAAGATACCCAATCAAAGCAGTGCTGTCTTTTAAAAAGGCAGAAAGCTTATGATATTCTGCATTTCAGCTTGAAACATATCTTTAGACTAAGTAGCAAAGTTTTGATAAGATGATTTTGTTCCCTAACAAGCATAGATTTGAAATACATGAAACTCTAGGAACTGCAATAAGAATATAAAGGTCCTATTCTATACCTTATGATTCATATAAGCCCTTACTTTTTTAAACAAAATTACTTGGGATTACTTGCCTAAGAATGTGTTAAGTACATCCACTCCAGGGCTTTAACTAGGGAGAAGCAGGTAATCTTGTTTGTATTCCAAATGATTTCTCTTGCTTTGTGGTGGACTACATTTTCGAACATTTTTATGAACAGTAATGGTAACTTCATAATCTTTATCTCTTTTTTTGTATTATTTATTATGCTGATAACAAAAGAAAATATTCTCTTTTGACTCGCTAACATCTTTTGACAGCTTCTCCTCTCCATAAAAATGCATGTTGGAACTGAATGCTTCTTGGTATCATTCCAAAGAATTTTTAGTCACAAAGAGATAAGTTAAAATACATTAATTTTTGAATTAGTCTGCAATAGTAGCTTACATTATAAAAAGTTTGAGTTCTTTTGCATTATTGTACTCTGTTCATAGGATATAGCAAATAATCTACATTCTTATTTGTGACTAAAGGTCTTGTTCAGAAGAATGTTAGCTTCAGGTCATCTTCTTCACAGAAAGTTCTTCAATATATTTGTCTTTCAGGAGACATCTGTGTTTCATAGCCCCTGCTTCCAAAGTTATTTACATTTTGACAGTAAATCCAGACATTGTGATCTAGCCCACAGGAAGGGACAGTTTCTTAGTGCTGTTATGCCCTGAGATTGGATGTTACAGGACTGGTAAGAAATGGTAAATTTTGCCGCACAGATGGGTCAAAGTTGGCCTGTACCATTCCCAGCTATTTATGCTACTTACGTTAAAGAAAGAGGCAGCAGTGCAAGAGGTGGTTTAAGCTCACTGATAGAAAGAATGACTGGGATATAACTCTCTCTTTATGATGTCTTTTGTTTCTCTCCATTTGTGTGAAGTCAGTGTTATGAGAAAAGAAGATCTGATGCAAAGCCTTTTAATTCCCTCCCATTTTTAAATGGAAGAATACCAAGACAAAATATTCTGCAAATACATTAGTGGCAGCTATAATCTGTGAAATCCTTCACAATGTCATATTGAAAGAAACTATAAAACGATTCTACACATTGTAGAGTGTGTGACCAGGTCAATGGTTAGCTTTAATAGGCATATAAATTTACCATCATTTTGATTTCATTTTCCTTTATTTCTATATAAACATATCCTCTCTTTCTTTATAAGCAGATGGTTATAAGATCTCCTGGGCAAGACTTTTGTCTTAGTGGTGCATAGCAACCAATGCAGCTGATCCTGAATAGGCTCTGGAAAAAGGGATAAAATATCTATCATAATTCCAAAAACTGTTTATTAATAATAAATGCTTATTCTATTAATTCCTAGAATTAGTTTTAGCAACAAAATTGTTCCTGTAACTACAAAGACTTTTAACCTGTCCAAATAGAATGCAAATAAATTGTCACAAACTAGGAGGCAGGTAGTAGGATTTTGAAAGGGTGATTTTTTCTATGTTTGGAAAATATGCTTTTTCCTCTTATATATTCTTCAACAGCTTCCTTTTGGCATTGTGCACTTCTCTGTAGAGGAATACAACGTAACTTGGGTTTTTGGCTTCATAGCTTCTTAGTTTTATTATTAAACTTTATTATTCTAACACAGAAGCTGTTTAAATACTGTGATTGGACAGAATTTTACTTTTCATTTGCTTTGAATCATATTTATGTTTAAAAGCATCCAATAAGCTAAGTCAGACATTCTTGTATAAATAATAAAAATATTGCACACGCTATTTTTTAATTAAAGTAAGCCAGTGTTAAATATTTCTTCTTCAATATCTATCACGGCAACAGGACATGATTATGAAAAAATTTCTGAATTATTGCTTCATCAAAATGAGGGAGAAAATGATCAGACATGTATATTATAGAGGAATAAACAGATGAATTATTTGCAGCAAATGGTTTGTTGGTGGAATCAAGCCCAGTTCTATTTTATTGTACACAAACAGAACATAATTTTCATTCATTTTCTCATTAAAAAAAAAACGGCATGCCAATATTTCAACATATGGATTACTTGTTAAAAGGCCAACTGTCTGTGCTTCCATGGAATTTTTTCATGCAGCTTATCATAGGGCATTTTCAAAATCTAAGATGGGTTGTTTGGTATTTTCTTGTATATGACTTGTAACTCACATTGCTTTGGTTTCAGCTGTAATTTCATCATTGCCGTGCTCAGCCTACTGGACTGATAAACAGTTTTGGTCATTAAACATTAAGAATTTTCAAGGATTTTTTGTTAAATTAATTAATACCAAATGGTCAACATCGTAGCAGTGATCTGCTCCTGTTAGTGTTGCCCGCTTCTGAATATTTTTTCATTGCATTCTAATATTCCACATCCCAAAGGAGGATTAGCCTATACATCCTTATTATGTTGCTTGTATCAGTAATGTATACTTCAGTAGGAGCTCCAGGTGCCCAGCGACACTGAAAATCAGGCAATTAGTGTCTGTGTTATGATAGTGAGACCTGATTAGCCTCTGCCTTGTGAACACCCTCTTTGACCTGAGAGAATTATTTTCATATCGTTTATTGCTGTAGTTTAATTCCCAGTTTCAGCTGGGGAACTGTTTGGAGACGCCGCTTTCTTTTTTCCAGTACATGAGTTGATATTTTAAGTAAGCCTTACATGAATTATTAATATGAGATCATATTATAAAGAGAACGCAGACCCTGAGAAGTACAGAGGTCTTTCTCTGCTCACTTGTGGAGAAGGGGCAACCCTTTTAAACTGAAGTGAGACAAGAGCAGAGGTTAGCAAGAGAAGGTGAATGGACACCATGATACACAAAAAGAAGGAAAAGGAGGAGAATGAGAAAAGGGAGAAGCAGAAGCATGATAAGAACTCATTTATTTAGGAAAAAGGGACAAGGAGTGCAACTGCTTGAGGAAGAAAGGACCAAAGATTTCACAGAAGTTTTTTACCCAGTGTTGACAGACTATGGCAAACATGAGCAAAGTGGTCCCTTCTCCTCAGTACTGCAGAAACAGCTGGAGAGGTTTCTGGAAGAAAAGAGGAAGGTTGCTGGGTGCAGATTCACTAAATTAGTTTCAGTTTCACATACAGGACAGAAGAGCAAGCAGGTCTCATTGACTAAACCAGTGCGCCTGTCACCTGAGTCTGTGTTTCTGTACAACCAGTGGCATTCTTCCTGAGGACAAAAGAAAGCGGCTGAAGGAAATCTCATATAACCATTCTCCATACCTAATTGTCTGTCTCCTTTTCTATTTTTTTTTTCCTCGATAGTGTTTTAGTATGAAACGCTGATATGGATCTCCATGCTTACGTGTTGTTTTATTAGCTCATTTTTTTTTTCTGACAATTTTTTTACAACTTTATAGCCATACTGGCAACAGTAATAGCACTTGGTTTTCACTGATATTCTAGTTTTTACTTACAGCTATTTAAGGGGGGAGAAGACTCTGTTATTCTAAGACACAGAGCAGCTGCCAGATGAATAAAAAGCATGGATTACATGTACAGATTTTCATACAGTGCAAATTCAGTCCTGCCATCAACACTGTGACTTCACCGTGCCTCACTGTGCTGTGAGAGCAAGATTTTATGAACTTTAAGTTCATAACTTATACAGTAATTCTGCAAGTGAAAATAGGTTGCGTTGCCATGTGGCTGTGTCTCATCTGTTAAGAAGAACAGCATTGTAGCTAGAGCTGCAGTCTTCTGTCTAGCCTGACTCTGCTTTTGCTGAAGTCTGTAGAAATGTTCCTGTTTCCTTCAGTGAGAGCAGTTTTGTCAGCACTTTCTGAAAATCATATGCTGAGTGCACAACTACCCATTAGCTTGTATTTGAAAGTATAAATTTTGGTGGAAAATAAAAATCCCAGCACTGTAGTAGCACCCTCTAAAATATTGCATTTGGCACACACTGTCTCCATAGACAGCATGTAACTTTTTCAAATTATTATTATTTTGAATTATATTAAAAGGGGAAACGGGTGACTCCCCAGGAAGTCACCTGAGCATTAACTGTAAATTAAATGTGACTTCTGTAAATTCACTGGCTTTCAGATACTTTCTACAACTGGCATGAAAATTAAAATTCCAGAGATGCAACATTGTAGAAGAGAAATCAGGAGAGTTCTTGCAAACATGTTCAATAACACTGAAATCAAACCAGCTATCTTTGGATTACCACATCTCACACATGTTACCACATGTTTTCTTAAAATGTTAAAGGTTTTTTTTAAAAATATTGTATTTAATATTAAATATAATCTTTTAGTCCTTTAACCTCTAAACTGATTTTTGGTGTTAATGATGTGCACTGTAAGAATCTAATAGTAGTCTTTATAGAAACTATACATGAACATTAATTTTATAGTAATAAATTAGATTGAGAGGGTTTTTTTTTCAGCATAAGTTTCTACTTCCAGGCTCAAGATTGTGACAGTCTTATTGCTATCATATACTGAAACCTACACAGAAAACATTTTGAGCAATTACAACCCATGCCTTCCCAGACTTTGTACAACTCCCAGCCTTGCTAAACTCATAAGCCGAAAGAAACTTCTTGTGGCCACCATCCACCATGATGAAACTGAAGATTTATGATTCCTGCATATACATGTTCCAATATATAATATACTTTATCCAGTTCATTAAAAGATTTCTAGAAACTACTGTGATGGAATCTATCAAATACTGTGCATCAGAATGAAACCACACATGAGAGACATCCAGAAGCCACTTCGTTTTACCTCCCAGTCCTGGAAGTCCCAAGGGAGATCTACAAAATATGTTCAAAAGACAAGCCTGGGAACTAATTCATAACTCACTGGACATTAAAAGTCATAGACTATGGTGGGAACAGTGGTTATTTTTTTCCCATTTAGAGATGACCTCTTCAGGTTCTGCAAGAACTAACAAATTTGTTACTTCTTCTTACTAATCCACCAGCTCTGGTGGTATAAGACAGGTCTAGTATAAGAAAATAAAGTCTTATTAGCACTATTTAGCATGATCAGGTTAAATTTAGAACTTTTGTTCTTTACTCATAAAATTTCTTCTTTACTTATAAGACTTACAAGATTTCCTGCTATCTTGCAAGTTTGCTGCTTTTATTAAAAATCCAAAGTACTTGTATGCACAGAAAACCTTTTTTCACAAAATATATCAGCATTCTAGCAAAACAAAAAACAGGTTTTTATATGAAGTGCAGCAGGCTCACAAATTTCATCTCAGGTTTAAACTGAGCCACATTAACCATTGGTCACGTATCTGGCTCTACTCCAGTTTGGATGGTGGCGGGACAGTCTCTTTTAGGACTTGGAAAAACAACTAGGCTGCTGTGCAATGAACTGAGGGCCTGATTCCTGCTGACAGGTCTACATAAGGTTGCATCCCAACAGACTGGAGACTATATTTCTTTATTTAAACCCTGCCTCTTGTCTTTTACATCTTTCAGTTTTGAGGGATGAGCAAGAGATAGAAGAAATTCCTCAAAATGCCTGTTTGCCACACTGTGAGCCGTCTTCAGAAAGGATTCAGGTCTTGTCTTCTGTGACCCAGCTCCTAAGCACAGACCCTCTGTCTGCCACTTCTTCATGGAAGTGAAGCCCCCAGAAATCAGAAATAGTGCTGACCCTCAACAGATCCCCAAATGCCTCTATCAGAAATCCAGGTCCAGGCCTGACGCTACCTTTAAGAGGGTTGTGAAGGAAACAGCATATAACAGATGTATAACCATAAACATCAAACTCTGAATCTTCCTTCCTCCTTATTTAGTAATTTAAGAGAGCCCCCTATGCAGAATGAATTCTCCATATAGTATTTTGGTGGAGCTTCCTCTGAATTCCTGTTCGAAGAATCTTTTCCTGTGTTTTCTGTATTTTGCGTCATCTATATTTTGGATGTAAATGTACCATTCCTTTTACTTTTTCTGATCTCTCTTTATTTCCATTGATAGGAAAGTCTTTCTGTATTCTTATATTATTCTTCCTAAACCTTCCTCTCTGCCTTTTTGACCCTTCTCTAATGCCCTTGTTCTAATATCTGACTTCTTTAATTAATTTTCCATTATTCTAACATCCTTTTCTGCAGGCATAAGGGAAAAAAACTTAGCCTTTGGCTATTACTTTCTCCTACTCTATTCCCTCAGCAACAGAAAATGATATCTTGCATCATTATATTATGCTTAGGACATTTTTATTAGATCGACATTAGCAGAAAGTTAAAAAAAAAAAGGACTTTCATACAAAAAGCTCCGTAATATCAAACAGAATTCATTGCATTATACAACAGAGCTTACAACCATTCAGTCTGCATATTGAAGGATAGACAAGACAGAAATTCAGTGGGGCAGTACAGGAAAAGGAGAAAAGAAAAAGCAGCTATGTATATGTTCCCTTTAATTTTCTTTGCTTACCATTCAGTACTGTCACGTTCATAATGGCTTTGAATAATACAAGGCCCCACAAATCATCAAGCAAGAGCAAAAGCTAGTCCTTTTTGTGGCTCTTTCCTCTTTAAGTAAATATTAAGCAGGCATTATGGTTTTCTTGTGGTTATAATACAAACACCAACAGGATCAGGTAATAAATAGACACATCTCCCACTGAACAATGCCGTAGAGGCACAGCTTTGTACTTCAATGCTTGTGACTGCCAGTGGACTTAGTAATAAGAGTCCCAGTGTTTTGCCTACTGAAACAGGCATAAGAAAAATAATGAAGTCAAATATCAAATATCCCTTCTGTCTACTCTTCTAGAAAGCCTCGAACAGCATATTGCATCTGTTTTCCCCCTGGGTGCTTGAGTGAGGAAGAAGATTACTTTTCTTTTTTCATAGATCACAGTATCTTATCCCTGTTATTTCTAATAGCTAGAAATAGATAGCCTGCTCTTTTTTTTATCCCATTCAAAACATACCTAGAGAGTTAGAAGTGCTACCTAATATAGATATCTAAAAGACGAATTGCTCTCTGCAGCATTTTACCTCTTTTTATTGATAATAGAGGGAATCTAGATGTTTAAAGTAAACTGCATACTTGTCTTTAAGGCAGGTAGTCTTGAGATGTCTGAATCCATGCTAAATATTCAGTACTGTTTGACATTTTATATGTGTGATTGAGAAACTAACGTGTTTATCTGAAGAGCAAATTAAGCTGTCATGTGTCAATTTTTCAAACGCGGACGTCTAACTAAGGGGATAACTCCTATCTGTCCTATCTGTTCAAGGGAGCTTACTCATGGGATCGTAAGGAGGAAATGTAAATATTCTGATGATTTATTATCATATTCCTGAAATAGGGAAATAAATAGGATATGAGGAATGTTATCTCCATCTGATGCATTAAGGAGCAAGCCCATACAATGATACACAGAAGCTTTATTAAAAATTCATTAGACTGTAAAGTCTCTCATTTTGTAATCAGAATTAAGTAGTTTTCTAATGTCATTAGCTGAAAGTCAATTTAAACCAGTATCAGCAGTTGCAACACACTCTGCAATGCTAAATTAAATACAACAAATGTTTTCCACTTATTTTTTATTGGAAATATTAACATTTCATTTTATGAATCAAAATCACATTGCAGTGCTTTCTCTAACCAGTAACTTTATTGTGCATTTATTTAGTAGTCACATATGCATTGGTCCCAAAAGTCAAAGGAGTTTCTGGAACAGAAATCCAATGATCATGTTTACTGATTGATCTGTAGAATATTGAAAGCACCTTTGACCGTGGAAAAGATCATCAGGTGGACAGCTTCATCCTCTTAGATAGACAGTTCAACATGATTTTAACACTGTGGAAATGAAGCAAACTCCAACAAAAGACTATAGAATAAAGAAAAGGCAACCTAAAAAATAACTTTCAATATAAAATAATCTATTCATTGTGAAGCTATGGGTCTTTGGACAAGTCGTTTCCTCTGCCTTTGATTTGCATCTCTGTTAAGGCACTAAGTGTGATCTCAGTAGTTTTTCATTAAGGAAAATAAATCTTTTTGCCCGAAAAAAAAAAAATCCTTTTACTGACGTCATCTGTATCATATTTTAAAAATACATAGGAAACAATGCATGTGTTATAACAACATTTTAGTCTGAGAAATAATAAGTACTTGGGTTCTATTAAATTAAGAACTTGAATAAGGGCCTAATTTTCAGGGAAAAAGAAAATGGATACTAATAGATACATTCTAAAGAAATTAATCTTTCTTAAGGAGCTCAGGCAAGGTATCAAAAAATTACCAATAATTTCAAAAAAATCATTTAGCTGATTTGCATATATCTCAGTAGAATTAAACAAGCTTATACATCAGGTGTAACTCATTTGCCAATAAGGAAAATGCAGTTATTGAGTGTTAAAAAATGTATATACTTTATACTATATATTTCTACTATATTCAAAATGTATGGTGATACAATATATCTTTTGGAGACAGGATTTCAGTACTAGGAAGGGGCCTCACACTGCACCAGAATTCTTGGCAGACTGTTTCTATGTAAAAGTGCTGTATTAGGTTTTCTTCAAAGCATTCATTGACTACTCTTGGACACACAGATTGACAAATTTTCTGTACATTTGCTCTAAAATGGCTTCCATTGGATATAGTCATCATTCTGCATTGTAGACCTGTCCGTCTAAAGTAGTGAGACCCATTCCCTTTAGAAAGTATTCAGTCTTTCATACTTGAAAGCCACTGAAGTCTTCAAGGAAGCTACCGTTGACTTTTATATACCATGTATCCTTGCCTTTCAGAGGTTAAAAATAAAAAGAGAATCTGGAGCTTCTTCCTCAAGCTGGAAATGGATTAGTTTGTTTTCGAGGCATAGGGATTGTTTTTTCTTTTGTGTATACAAAAGGCATCACCTCCACTTCCATTGGATTTTTGCTCTAGCAGTTTTTCTTTTGAACAGGAGCAGCAGTGTCATAGAGGACTTGGCATCAGATGCAGTATTTAACAACAAATATTTAAGATGTGCGTAATAAAGCAGACCTTCGCATAAAAGGACCTTTATCTATTCTAGTCATCTGTTGTACTAAAAATCATTTCCAAAGGCAACAGTTTTGGAGGGGCTACCTCCAGATTAAACCATTCCACAGTCAACACTTCATGATTGTCATCAGCCAAGTGTCTGGAATATGCTTGCAGTGAAATGATCAGACCAAATTGAATTTAAAAGCTCACAAAACAAGCCCTTCTGGCACGAGCTATAAGCTGCATGGGGAGATCAGGAAGGAAAAAAAGAGTAGGACAGAAAAATTGCAGAAGATTAGCTGCTTCCAGAAGACTAAAATGCCAGAGTAAACAACTGAGAATAGCTCCTCTGGAGCTTCCCTTCCAAGAGAAGAAAGCTGCAATTTCTCTTTCAAGACTCTTATACAACAAAGTCCCATACCCTCGTGTTGCCACTAATCTGTTATCTGTTGCACATACAGCAACAGCTGCCATAGCACCTAGCTGTGTCCTCATCATCATCCCATCATCTCTCAATGGCCAAAAGTTTAGCAAATCCAGCTATTGCCTGGGTCAGCAGGGGAGGAGGGAATTCACTGCTTCATTACTTCACTTCATCAGGTAACAGAACTGCTACTGCTGCGGGTAGATAATGGCTTGATGGAGGCCCTTCTAAGAAACTCATTCCTTTTCTCCATCTTTAGCCAAAAAACATGAAAAATAGGAAAACAAAATGAGAAAGTTACTCAGCTGCTCTAATGAAGATTTTAGAAGAGAAGGTATTAGAGAAAGCTAACTATCATTTTATATTCATACTCATCACCCTTTAAATGCACTCATCCGAAAGCAGTTCTAGGGCTTGGACAGCTATGAACTACAATACCAAATCTTTTGACATGTTCTCATATAACTGTTAACATCACTGTAGGAAAGTCACTGCTAGGGACACCATTTCGTCTTGGATTTGGCAGTAGTTTACATTCATTTTGTGGTGATACAGGTGCCAACAGAGAATTAGGCTTTACAGTATTGAAAGCCAGCACCCCTGAGGTCTTGAGAAAACCATCATGTTCACACTCTCGATTGAGTTCTGGCCTTCCTGTTACTATAAATCTGAATATCAGTGATCACAGTGCCACAAAAATCCATTATTGGATTAATGTAAAATACCAGCATTGGGTAAACTAGCTTTTGACTATCTAATCATATGCAATTTTTCTATAAACTATTTCTAAAAACAAGGATGAAACAGAGTAATAAAAATACAGATTATACTTACTGAGAATTGCTTATGAAAACCTCAAAACACAGTCACCAAATCAGGTGTTGCATGCTGGAAAATGCAAGATGGAAGTGTGACAAGAAATAATCTGTGCAATGATATCCAGTTGGAAGGTGATTCTTGGATTTACTGCAGGTTTAAAAGAGAAAATTTACAACTATAGACAGGCAACAATTTAAACAGAAATATTAGAGACCATCAAAAATAAAATGTATAATTAAAAGGTGTGCGCTCGCGAGATATTTTCATTAAAATTTTCATCACCTATGGATTTTAAAAGTAGTTACAAAATCATTCATAGGGAGAGGTCCTGAATTAACAGGAACATTTCAAAAGATAATCTGGAAGATACTTATAAGACCCATTTTGAATTCAGTCTATTGTGGATTCAACTGCAAGGGGGCTGAGTCAAGAGATTCAAGGAGACTCAAGATTCTTTTTATGCAAGTTCTGCCTATCCAGGTCTTTGTTTCTGTCCTGCATCCCTATCTCTCTTTTTTAATCATGCTGTAATTTTCAAGTGCTGAAATGCCAGAGAACTTGTGCTTTTTGAACATTGACTTCATTGATTGCTCTAGATCAAGGCCCTCTTCTCAGAGATAGGACCTGGAGCCTAATCAATATTTAGCTTTACGGGGCATTTTAAAGATGTTAGTGTATAAAGCTTAGTTTATATAAATTGTTAAAAGGTTATACTTTGGGACTGAGTATGCTTTATGTTGGGGCAAGAACCATATTGTTGCAGCCTTAAGGACAGATACTGTGATACTTTAGGACAACAATGCATTTTGGTCACGCATTTCTGATCCTGAGAATCTATATGGTCTTAAACACTCCTTTCCTCATAGATAATTTAAATGTTTGCACTACTTCATTTTTATTTTCTGTAATACCTCCTCTACTATCCGTTCTAACTTTACAGTGAAAGTATTTATCAGATTCAATGAAAGTAATGACTACATTTTTTTCTTTGCCATTCTGATATTTAAATTGTTTTCCTGTGCAGTCTTTGAATATTAAGATGGAAATTTCCTACAACAAAAACAATAAGTAACATTCTGTTTTTTAAAAGCCGTATTTCAACACACTAAATCATGACAATATAAATAATTTTTTTTATGGTTGGTGGGTTTTCATGTCTATTGTAAGACAGATGCATCTCAGAGCATATTAAAAAACAGAATGACCTATTTTTATTCCTTCTTGATGGAATTATCCAGCCATAAAAGATGAATTTCTGTGGTTTACCATTTCATTCTAGTGATTATTACCAACACAGTGAAGTGGTAAATACAAATGCTAATTTCAACATACTTTCAAAGCAAATTTTTAACGTTTGATAGGCTGTCATAGTATTTTAAATTAAAATGCAAGATAGTGTAAAACTCATTTTGTTTACAAACAAAAAAATCATAACACAAATGCAAAAGATGATGAAGCATAAATCTTAGCAAACTACAGTAAGAATAAAAACCTGATGAGAAAGTGAGGTAATATTGAGAAAATACCAAGTTAAAACAGTTGTGGGAGAAATGGGAAAAGAATGCTGAAATCAAAATCTTTGTAGCTTTATGGGGGATGGAAAACAGCTTTTAAGCAGTCAATAGTACCCACTTTAACTTTTGAACATGTGTTAAAAGGTAGAGAAATATGCCAGTAAACCAAAATAATAGCAATTAGAGCTTCTTGTCTTCATATTTTAACTGTTTATCGCATTTCTTATGTTCAATTCTACTCTTTGTGTTGCAATTAAATCTACAAATAATTTACAGTTACAGACAGTTAGAAAAAAAACACAGAAAATCACAGATTTAAAAGTTCTAGAAGAACAGCTACATCTATTAATTGTAAATCCCTTTATTTCTATACATTTTTCTATTTTTATAACCATTTTTTTTTCTATTTGGTCTTTTTCCATATATCTGTATGTCAGGAAATCCTTTCATGAGTATATGTATTTCATATCACATGTACAATTTATAAAAGTACAAATTGATCAGGTTCTAAAGGGAAGCATCTCCCTTTATTTAGCATTTTGAAAGGCAATGTATTTCAAAACAGAAAATTATTTCTAAATTTAAATTATTGTTTTATTTACAATATTATGCCAAAGACCAATTTTGCAGTTATATATAAATTCACATATACTTATGTGGACAGTTATACATTGCACATCTGTATCAGAATTTGTAGACATCGACTATAATTACGATAGTCCAGAGTCAGCTGGTTGCTCTAGTTCTTACTTTTTCTTTTGTGAAATAGGAAATCTTTCCAAACTGTTAAAACTTTTTCAATGTTATTACACATACTATATATGTGCATAGATATCATTTTTATAAAAATATGTTTTAAAAAAATCTGTTTTATTTTACATTTATTTTTACTGAATGCACTTATTCAGAGAAACCAGCTAACTGTGAACACTTAGCCTTTTGGAAAATAGCCTCTGATGATGAGGATATCAGGCTCAGGAGTCATCAGTCTTCCCAGTATCATTAAATGAACAAGCAGAACAATGGCCAGTTTTCCTAAAACCTGGGAACAAACTATTCAAATTTTTCATGTTTATCCCTATCAACTAAGTTTATTTTTGTATTTTTCTGTTTTTCATTTAGGTGTACTTGCTGTTATAATAGTATCAGGCAGAGTTTTTTAAGAACCTCCTGAAAAAGGTGTTTTTTGTTTTTGTTTTCCATTTTGACAGATCTATTGACTACAACAACAACAACAACAACAAAAATCAGAGGTTGGACCTGTATCTATCTATTGCCTCATGAAAAAAGTTCTCTCTTTTTCTGGAAGTTTTACTCTTCATGTAGGAGACACTGGCAATTCAGGAGAATTGTCCTTGGCCGAAATCCTTCCCACCTTCTGCTGAGTTTCTTCTGTGTGAGGGTGTTTTTTTGCATGGCTGTTTGTGGGCAGCTGTCTAAGCCAGGTTAAATATTTTGTATAGCTTTTTGGTTTTAGACTTTTATGCAGTAGATACTTATTGGTCAATACACAGATTTCCTTTGCATTTTAGTACCATTTTAGAGAAACATTTTTAGTATCATTTAGAGAAACATTTTAGTATCACAGAGCACGTGCAGGGCAGGAGAAAATCTTTCTTTTCCCAGATAATCTTTCCTTTCACTCTGCTTTCCATTTGTCTTGTGCTTCCTCCTCCTCACCACCATGCCATTCTGTTAATGTGACAGGGCTCCTCAGCTATGGCTGGGTGAGAAAACAACATATGGAGAAAGATCTAGGAAAAAAAGTGATCTTAAAGTTACCTTTGCAGCAGTGTGATGCTGGCAGCATTTAGGCTACTCTGGGATGCACCCGGTTGCCTGTTGTTCAAAGGAGAAAATCTAGTATCCAGGAATCAGAGGCCCATAGCAACAGCCACTGGAAGAGGGATGTTATACATTCTTTATTCCAGAGGAATAACCAGCAAAGCTCAAAGGATTTCCAGCTGTGCTCTGTCTAGAATAACAGAGAGTTTGAGCTTAAGAAAGCTCATTTGATTTTGCTCGTTGATTTTCATGTGTATTTTAGCATAATAAGGTTCACAAACTCCGATATTTGCAAAAAGAAGTGAAAATTAAAATGTTTTGAAAATAATGATGTCATTCTTGAATCTGAATGAGCACTTGCTGGTTTCTCCCTGGCAGAGCAAAACCACCTGTGCACTACTTACATCCCACCAGTGACCTTAATGATACATAAACTTAACACCAATCATTCCATTTTCCGTGGGCAGGAAAGCTGACTTAAGCAGCTTGCTTTCTCCCCTTGCCGCTAATTTCCATCCGGCTGTCTTCCCATCAGCTGTGCTGATAATAGTGCTACAAAAAGAATGGAGGTGCATTAAATAATACAAGCTCACTCACTAGGCCCTTCTGGAGGGAGACTGAGTGGTTGCGTGCTGGAGCCACTCATATCACTTCCACTTCCATAGGAAATATTAGGGAGCAAAGGTCATGTGCTAACTGAGTGCAAACTGCAGCTCTGAGCATTTGCTAGAATTTTAAAAGGAATTTTAAGAAATGCAAAGCAAAACATATATTTGCTTTAGACTTGGTCATTCTCCTGTGTGGAAGATGCTCAGGCCTAGATGCACCAAGGAGCTCAAGCTGCAATATAGACACAGTAGGTAGCTAAATTTGTTAAGTCTCTTTAGACAAGCCCTAATTGTGACACCTCATGTGACACCTAGAGTTTGTGATTACTAAATATTTGAATACTGAGAACATGATGAACTAATATGTGCTGGACATATATCTGCAACACTAAGAAAATTAGTGGAGATAGATAGTCCAATGATGAAGAGTCTATAGATTGATACAGCATCTGAAACAGATATTCAAACTGAATTGCCAGTCTCATTATAAATTAGTCTTTCAATCAGATACAATCAACGTTAGTAGAAGATTGCACTCTTTATGTATTGAATAAACTCATAATTTTTAATTTCCAGTGGTATTAATCTGGCAGTTGTCACTGGGGGTAAATCTAAAGCAAAAATGATTTAAGTAAATGCCTTTGAAAAGTACAAGATTTTTTTTTCTCTCTCTGTATGAATTCCCTGTGACATAAGCCTCAGCTTATTCCCTTCAACCTTGTCAGTTTTCATCACTGTTAAATCTCAGCAGAAACTATGGTTTTAATCAAAACCAAACAAGCTCTACAGTTAAAAACGTGCTTTTTTTTCCCCCTTTGTTTTTAAAGAGCTTGTAAACCTTTAAAAATATAGTGTATAATACCGTTCTTGGATAGCATTTCAAAACAGTGTTATAAATTAGTGTGGGGTTCCAGGAACATTCACATTAGTTGAAATGTGTTCATTATAATTGTGATTATTGCCATAAATACCAAAGGAATTAATAAGCATTAGGACACCATTTTAAAGTGTTCTTCATTATCATCAGTATTGTTAGTAAAATTTCATGACGATGATAATTGCTGTAAAGCTCTTCTTTAGGTAAGATTCATTTCTCAGTAGAGAGAGAGCCCAAGTCTAAATGCTCCAGAAGGCCCTCTAAAATCCTCAACGATGAGATTAGGATATGTTGCACAGACATTAGCTCTGACATTGCTTTCCCCATGGGATAGATTTCCCCAATAGGCCTGATGTATATAAGAAGCCCCAAGGAATAAATATCCATGATAAACTTCAGTTTTCCGGAGTCTTTGGATGCTAACTGGAATGGTTCTATGGTGCATATTGTTGTTAGAATGAGCTTGTAGGCTCAAGCATGCTGTAGTGAATTGTATGAGAGTATGTTTATGTGGTCAGGAATTAAGAAAAAAGTCAAACTGTAAGGAGAAGAATCCTTTCGTTTCAAAAGCCATTGGAATTTAAACTTTTCATAAGGTGTTTTACTGTGCTTGTCCTCCTTCAGGGGATAGCTTAGGAAATGCAATAAAAATATAAAATTATGGCACTCCAATATGTTAATTATAGCAGCATAAGCTGCCTTACAACTACTTGTATGACCTTCTTCATTTTAGATGCGCTACTAAGGAAAGATAAGGCTTCTGTAGGGCATAAGTGGTTTACAGACATTTTTCCTGATTCTTCTAGAGTGAGTTGCAACCACACAGCATAACATACACATATATGGAGAACAGAGATTTATAAACACAATTTACATCAAGATGAACCTTCTGTTCTTTGAACTCTTCAAGTCTTTGTAATTTTAGCATAGAACTTTTACAGGCATGCGAAATGGAAAAAGGTGCTGATTGGGAAATTTTAGCCTCTATTTCTTTTTATTTCCATTCTTACCCACAATGTCCTATTTTAGGAAAGAACACATGGGCTGTGTGTTAACATATATGTAAAAGTCATTGAGAGATAGGGTCCTATTCTGAAACAGGACTAAAGAAAAAGCATAATTTCACTGTCAGCTTAAGCCCATGTGTATTTCTGCTGAGATGAAAATAACTGTCTATTCCAACTTATTTTTATTTTTTCCATTTTATCTGCACATAGATTTGAAGAGTCTAGAGCTAAAATTTCCAGAAGAAGAATCTTAGGTAATTTTAAGGTTAACTCATTTTTTTGAAGTTATCTTAGTGCTTAGGTCTTTCTTCACAAGGTCAGATTCCTAATTGCCTGCCATTGCTGAAGATAGAAATTTGGCTTCTAACCTATTTATGTACTTTTGGAAATATTATGCTGGACAATATGTTGCCGTTTAACTGTAGGTGAAATTCACTTAGTGAAGCATTCAAGCAAGTTTAGAGTTTGTCGATATTTTTTTAGTACAATAAATTTATGTTAGAAACTATCCTTTTTTATTTTTGAAAGGAATACTTTTCTGGTGTGAAAAATGAAAATGATGAGTCCTTGGTTGCTCACCTGGAAGACTGCCATCAGTTTCAGGTTTTACATGGATGATCCAAGTTCCTGGACCATTTGCTACTTTCTGGAAGGACAGGCAGGGTAAGCATCCATGCCTCTTTCACAGTGAGTGAAAGGATAAAAGACTCCAAACAATTTTTCTTTGTATTCAGGGAGAAAGCAAAGCTCGCAAGAGCTTTCAGTACTCAAAACAATGAGAAAATTTATTTCTTTTCCTATGATCTTTTTTTTTCCTGAGGATTTTATCACATTTCTTTTTTAGCTTGTCTTGTTTTCATTCAGTATGCTTACTTATTGCACTCTAATGCTTTCTAGGTGCTAGGGATGCCTACCGATGGCCTGTGCACCACAGCAAGTATACTTCCAGTTCAAGCGTGCCATGATGCCAGGCTGGGTGCTAGCATGGATGTTTTTGCAATTATCACAGGAAGGAAATAAGTTGTGAAAGCCAGACAGATTTTACTGGAGGTTATAAAGCTCTGGTTAGAATGGACCTTCCTCACTGTTCACGTGTAAGGATATTTCCATAAACCCAAAGCCGATTTCCTTATCATGTGTTAGGTTCCAAGTTACGGCACCAGAAAAAATGTGCTGATTCTCCGCATAGAGCAGAAGGAGAAAGACTACAATGGATTTATCGTTGCCTAGGATTTTAAACAGAAAATCTGAATAACCCAATGAGGTCTGTGAAACTGGTGAATAAAAGTGTCCTTTAAAAGCCTGTGTTTTGCTATGATATGCTCAGCACGAACATTCAATTAGTGCTTAGCATTCAACCTGTTCTAAGGTGCTTTAAGTGCTTATCTCATAAATGTAGACATGAATTCCCTGAGCCCAGAGCTGTTGAAAGACAATAGTGATACAGGTATCCTTGCGGTATTGAAAATTTTCAGACTGTTTGGCCGCCTCCCAGAAAGGGGACCATAAGAAAGACTGAGAAAATGATGCCAGTGACTGAATAACATCTGAACAACTTGGTATGGCAATAGCAAAAGCCAGAAGTTGAGGAGAAAGATGAACAGTTAGAAAAGTGCCAGACAGACAAAAACTTCTATAAATTCTATTCAGCAAAAGAAAAAAGTATAAAGGTTTTGATCTTCCCTCATGTTACTGTGACCAGAATAAGTGTGTGGCATATTGAGAGGCTGCATATGATTTCACCTACTTTCATTAAACTAATCCTTTTTGGTAAGTCATTAAGAATTAGGTGCATTGCAAAATGCCTGTGTTTTTCAAGTTGACATAAATATTGCATTAATTAAATGTATTAAGAACATTAAATGCTATTTCATTAACTAATATCCCTTATTAGGATAATTTTGACTAATTAGAGTTATTAGACTAATGGCCTTAATCCTGAAGCACAATGTGTTACAGAAGGTTAAGCAGCCTATGACAAATGGAGAATCAAAAGTACCATAATACTCTTTTTTAATATTTTATACAGCTACTATTGCATGATGGTAGCCATGACAGCAACATTTTCATTTCTTGCAACTCTCGGAAAGAAGACAATTTTTTTTATGACTTGCTAGTGATTTTAGGTACTCAATAGGAAATGTTATAGAGGTCCTGATTTTTTGAATATATGTGGTCATCATTATGAAGATTTAACCTCTGATATGTTATACTAAAAAAAAAAAAGGCAAAAAAAAAGCATAATTTTATCGAAGTTCTTTTCAGAGCAGAATGACATTTTAGAGAGAGGAAATTCCACTTACATTAAAAGGTTCTGTTTTGTATGCAGCTGCAATATATCACAGAAATACCATTTTGGGGTGAATTTGCTGACATCTACCATAGACAGCTATGTACTGCCGTCAGAAAATGCATGTTAATATTTCATAATCTGACAACACACGCAAGATCGAATAAGGCGTAATGAATAATCCCTGAATCATAGTTTGGGCAAAAGCCTAATCCTTACCAGGAAATAAATTACCTTGTGATACGTAACAGACACAGCTTCTTCTTTTACATCTAGAAAAATGAATTAAGTTTCCTGGATTTTGAGTTGCAGAAGTCAACAAATTTTTGACAGTAGAGCTGTCAGATAACTGAACGTTGACTGGAATTACCAGCTGTGTTTTAAGAAAACTCACAAATGATATTCCTGTACAGCTTTTGAACAGAAAATCATAAGATACTTTTTATGTTCACATAATTTATCAATTTCAGTTCCCAGGTAATAGAGATGAACAGATTTTAGAGAAGCCAAATGATACTCCAGCCAAAGAACCAAAGGGATAATACTCTAAGAGCTACATAAAATTAGAATTTTGCATCTGAAAGCAAATGCTGTATGTTTTAGGCGTCATGCACCAAATTGAAATCCAAAGTAAATTTGGATTCCTAAATCTATATCGTGTTGAAAGACAGTCCTTAGAACTAGGTGAGGTAAAGGATGCCTTATCTCCCCTTCTGGGCCCTTTCAGCATAGAAACAGTGAGCAAATGGGCATATCTGCCTACTCTGCCTTTGAAACAAGTCCATTTTATCTTGTGAAAGATTATATAGCTGACTGTTCATAGATGCTCAAACATTTGCATGCCATTGTAAATTTACTCACTGTTCCTAAAGATTTGAATATAGTCAATAGCACCAGTCTCAACGTTAAATTAACTATCAAAAGTCAAAATAAGTTTTAAAACTAGTCAATGACATCTTGGAATGCAACTGGCAATGTTTTTAATTTTATGTTATTATCATAACTCCTAGTTGTGGCTGCAAGATAAAGTCTTCATTATCTACTCTTGACAAAAGTACAGAGTGCAATACTTCAGGCATTTGAGTCAAACAACTAGTTTCTTATTATAACTGACCTTACTTCTTTGGAGGTTGACTCTAGAAAATCTTTATTGATCTTGATGTGTGCAATTGATTGAATAAGCTCAGGGTTTTTGTTTGTTTATTTGTTTGCTTGCTTGTTTTTTTATATTGTGACATTTGACTTTATTCGTTTGCCTTGTTATTTCCCAAATATAACTTCTATAATTGTTGGGACAGGTTCTTTTAATAGATTTTGTGATAATGCTCCAGTATCCCTAAGTTCTCACATCTCATTCCTGTGTACTTTCTTAATACACAATGTGTGTTTCTCAAGTCATAACAATTACCCAAAGATGTCCACATAGAGGCCTGGAAGGGGTATTGCATGTGTTATTAATCAAGAACTGGCTCTTTCATGGCTGGTCTCCTTTAAGACACAGCTAATAGAGGTCTGAGTTGCCACAAATATTCCTTATGACAGGGTAACAGGGCTGAGTTTCTGCTCTGGGTACATGGCCCACAGACTGCGACGTAGAGGCTGACATGTTGAATCAGGCTAATGGTTCCCTGACATGATATTCTTTTGGTGATACAGAACAGAACTATATGAAAGTATTACGGAATCCCTGTAATGAAAGGGACATTTCTTCCTAACTCCAGGCAATTGCTGTGAGGACTTGGATTGTGAAGCACGAAGAATGACAACTCTAGTCTGTTTTTTAATCTTTGCCAAATCAATTGTGGTTCTTACTTTTCGTACTCATTTCTCATTCTTTTTTGAACCCTAGAGTTCTTTGTCTCAACCATATTTTATGACAGATACTTTGACAGTAACAATAGGCATATAAAAACTATACTACACAAAATAAAGGGTGCCCAGCACTAGAAATTAAGAAATATCAAGTTGCCCATACTCTTTCTTACTTTTCAACTGTTTATGTTGAAAGGTTGATAATCATTTTTAGGAGAATATTTTCCATATGTTTTGTATTTTACACAGTGCTTAGGATATACCTGACTGTATTGGAGATGGAAATTTCTGTGATCTGTAGAGTCATAAAAATCTCCTGTGGGAAGCAGAGGCCAGAGCTTGGGAAAGAAGCTGTTTGCCTGCCTAGGCTGAGTGATAGGAGCAGGGATGCAGCTGCTCAGCCCGCTTCACAGGCAGCCCCCTCTGAAAGCCCATTGAAGCCGGCTGCTTGGCCGGGCTTGTAGCCAACTTAACCACAGACGTCCTCCAAACTACCTTTGGAGGTCAAACACCTGGAAATGAGGAAGAAGAGGAGGAAGGCAGGGCCCTCGAACTGAGGGCTGGGACCCCCAACTGGCATGCGTATCCGGGGGGAGAGTTGTGCAACTGAGGGTGAAGTGTGTCCGCCCCCCGGGCTGCCTCCTGCGCCGGCCTGACCCTACGTGCCAGGATGCACCGGGCATAGAGAGGACAGTGCGGAGAGAGCAGAGGAGAGAAGGAGAAACTCCTCACGTTGAGGCCTACGCTGTCTGCGTGGGAGCTGGTCAGCAACTCCCTCTCTCTGGTCTGCCAGCTCGAGAGGGTGTTCGGGCCCAGATCGGCAGGTGTCACCTCGTGAGTAGTTATCCAGACTTTGCTTCTTTTATGTGCCTTCACCTGAATAAATGCTTGATGTAGTCACCTCGTTCTGGCGTGATTATTGCCGAATCCCGAGCCCATCCAGAACATTGCCCTGGAGATGAACCAGGACTCTATAGTGAAATAAACTATTACCTGGAGGATCACTGCTTTCCAAAGAAGTAGAGAAATGCTAAATGAATGGACAGAGGGTAGAAAGTTTTCAAGTCCATGCTATAAAAAAGGGACTCAGGAACTTGTCAAAGAAAACACGTGATTTATTTCTTCTTATTTGAAAAAAAAGAAAAATGAGTGCATCATTTTACTGTAATTCACAAGCTGAAACACTTCCATGTGTTTCCATGTGTGCAATACAATGACACCAATCAGCAATCATCTAGGTTTAGATCTAAAATTTCTCAGTATTTTTGAAGATGTTCATTACAGGATAGGATTGCTCAGCTCTAACAGAAACTTCTGGTTCAACCAGTTCCGGGTCTGAGTATAATCCCTGAAAGTCAGGGGTTGTCCCACTTTAGGTATTGACACCTATAACTTTTCTGCTGGAGGCATTACGGATGCCTGATGTTCTCTAGTAGTTTCACCCTGACCGCAAGTGCCCCTATTAAATAGCATGTGAAAAGTAGGGACAGATGGGAAAGTACAGAGCTTGTAAAGTAACATTCTCAGTTGCACTTCAGAATAGCCTTAAGGAATTTTAACTGAAAGCAAGAATATGGCCTACTACACTAACTGGGACACTCATTTTTAACTTCAATCCATGTTGTAATTATTTATTTTTGCTTTTTTTTTTTCTGCCCTTCTCTCAGTTTCTAATCCACGATATAAAAAAAAAAGAAAAAAAAAGAAAAAATGGGCAAAAAAAAGATACAAAAAAAAGTTATACAAAAAAAAAGTTAAAGTTTTGCCATTTTTGAATGTTGCGAAGAGCTTTAATAGCCTGAAGCAGTATAATTATCTGGCACAGTGTTGATGGGAATTTCATGTTATTTATCAGGTCTGTCTTTGGAAGGCTTTTTATAATTTTGCCCTTTTTTTTGGTTAATTTACCCTGAATGAAGTGAGCATCACTGGTTGGTGGCAACATCACCTCCTGTAAAGACAGTCAAGAGTGGGCTGCTTTCCAGTCCTCCAATATAGATTGACTTTTTGTTGTTAGCAGTTCAGCTATTTAATTTATTCAATTTCTACTATTCAGTTCTGGCAAATTATTGTAATTTAAATTATTGCTTCATTCTCCTCTTTTTTCATCTTGATCTTTGACAGTGCCTCATCTTTATTACATGCAAAGAATAGCTTCAGGGTAGGTGCATATCTCTTAAGTGTGGTAAAGAAAGATGGAAAGAACTCCCTTGCCTTTTTCGCAGTGTTGAGGAGGAAAGACTGGTTGTCTTACTACTGGCAATCTATTATAAAATTGACTCTTGGTCAAAAAAGACTGCAGAGAGATCTCCACATGCTCAGATCTTTCCCTCCTTAAACGTGCCAAAAATCCAGTTTCATTGCTGCCCACAAATCCAAACCTGACCAGATGCTTCTCTTCGAGTTAATCATCAGTGAGTGAATCTGCATTAGCACTTTACTCCGGATCAAGAGTGCATTTTTGAAATGTTTCTCTTTAAAATTTCCACTTGATGCTCCTTGCTTGCTTCACAAGGTAGTACTAAAGCACACAGGCTAGGTTCCTTTTGGATGAAACTGAACTGGGAAATAGGTATCTATATATGTAGTGCAATCCTCAGTGTTAACTGGTCTGCTGCCATGCCACTTGCTGATTTAAACACATCCAGTTCCAGATTCACTAAAGTCTTTGGCCCCTCTACAGCTCACCAAGCAGGTACTTAGAAATCTGCCAACAATTTGTTTAGTGGGCTACGGTAGGAACCAGTAACATTAATTCACCCTGGAGTTGAGAAGTTATGCACTTCCCTGATTAAGTGTTTGGAGCCTGAATGTGTGTGGGAGAACTGACAGTGTGCAGCAGAAATGGTAATCCATGCCAAAAAGAAGTCCCCCAGCTAAGATCTAGGAAGTAAGCATATAGAAAGGAAACCTGCAAATTGAGATTCATTACAAATTTCTATCTAGAAACATGCTCTATGATGCTCTATAGTCAACCTCAAAAATGATTCAACAAAAGTAGTTTCTTTTTCTATCTGGCTCTTTGACTGTTTTCCTTCTCTGTCTGCAAATCTTCAGTATTTGCACTTCAGATTAACATGGAAATGTCTTAATTTATGCTTCATCTAAAGTGTTTATATTTTCCTCTGTGTTTGCTCCACTAAGACTGGATTTCAGTTTCTAGAAACTGAAGTGATCTCTTGGATCACTTGGCTTGAGTGATCTCTTGGATGTATCATTTAAACATTTAATATTATTATTATTATCTTTTCCGCTTCATTTTTAAATATACAACTCTAAAATTGGTAAGTCTGGTAAAAGTTTATCATCCACATGCATCATACATACACCTGCCACTGCTATTACTGTCCGAAATACAGAGAGGTTCGACTCCCTTGGTGAATTCTAATGTTTTGTGTTGAGGCTGGTAGGAAACAGACACCTGAGGAACTGTAAGTATTTTCCTATAGCATGTTCCTATCTTGAAGACCTATGCTACATCTAGCAGCCCTAATGAGGAGACTGTTGCACTCTCAGACCTTATCCCCGACAGATCTGCTGTTGGAAAATTAAATATTTATGCAAAAACTAGAAAAGAAAAGCTAGCTGTACCCAGTAAAAAAGCATAATCATTTCATCTGCAACTTTTATTTATTACTCAGATTTACATGAAAGGAGATTAGAATACCCTAGTTTGTCAAATATTTTTCTCAAAATAGGTTTTAGGGGGTTTGTTTGTTTTTTGTTTGTTTTTCAAACCAATTACATTCAGCAATCTCTGTGAGAATCCAGGAAACATGTTATTGAAATATCTCTTCTGCCATTATCTAGTATTGATACTTTCATGTTATTTTTAGTTAACTTTGCAATTTTTTTGCATTTGTATTTCCCTTTAGCACATTTTTTACTGTACTTATTAGCAAAGATATCATCAGAAACTTGAACCTGTATTAATATCACTGTTATTCATTTAGACTCTTTTGGATAAGCTTTCAAGAGTTTTGGGGTTTTGTACTGATGCACCACTACTTACTATTGTTTTGTTAAGCCCTAAAGTGGTTTTCTAAATTCCTAGCAGCCTATTTTAGGTTTCAACTAAGTCATTACTTTCTGCAGTGGCCTTCATAAAGGTTGAAAAATGATGCTTTCATATTCCCATTTATGTAAATTCTGTAGATGGTAATTTATTTGGTGGTTCACATTTCCAACACACCTCTTGAAACCCGTGCATGTTGTTTTTAATCTGCAGTGGGTTCATCTGTAATACTGTCCATGGAAAAATTATCTGAATACATCCACTAATCAAGTAATTTGGCTTCTCAGTCATCAGTCCTTTAGACAAGTATGTCCTTAAGGTTTTGCATGTGGAGTTGTCCCACAGTGAAAAAAAATCAGATAGTAGGCTGATATGCAGCTTATGGAGTTTTGTGCACTTTCTATAGCGGATAAAATGCTGTAGCTCCGTGAGGAAGGTTAGATGACCACAGGCTAACATTATGGTATGAACCAAGAATGAGAACTGAAGCTGAACTTGCTAAAGATAGGAATAAATCGGTGACATAGGGAAGATTCTTGCAACATACCTTACAGCAAGGAATTTGGTCTAACCCTGCAAATAGCATTGGTATAAACTTGAATAATTTGTATAAATACAAACATTCCTGAATAGACCACTCAAAATGTTCGCTGATTCTGGTCCACAACTAATGTTAAGCAATGTCTAGATTCAAAGAGTCTTTTGCTCATTTTAGGCAAGATTATAGAAATCTGTTAGTCTTCCAATTATTAAAAAGAATTAGTTTCACTTTTCAGAGAGGTTAATATAAATGCAAATAAAAATATTATTTCCGTGTGCAAAAAAGTCATACAAGATACAAGCAAAGAACTAAAATAAAAAAAATACTGAACTTATCTGCACTGAGTTTAGAAATGAACTGTCCCTATCCAGCTGTAGAGGGCAATCATTTGTCAAGGATATTGTCTCTATACATGCATTATGTTTCATGTTGCATTTATAAGAGAAAAAAATCTTCCTGGTGAAGCAGATTAGCCTTTCAGTTATTCTTTTCTGGAGCCTTTCAAGACATCTAGACCAATTTTCATGTCTAGATAAAAGATATCACAGGCATTTGGGGAATAGGTAAAGGAAGAGCATTACTTCCGAGACAGGAATCCATGTGTCCCTAAGCTCATGAGTAGTCTTCTCCTGTTTGGAGGTTACAAAACCTTCCAGAGTTCAACAAGGATTTTTGGCTGTGGTCTGATCTACAGCCACAGCTCATTATCCAGTAATTCTCTCTTTGTTCTCCTCTCTTTGAAGTCTGACGGCTAGGCTTTAAACATCTGACTCCAGTGAACCCACCAAATGGGATTTATTTTACTTTTTACTTATATTAGATGGGCTTGTCACCTTTTCCTGTGTGCTGATGCTATGAATTTTGCATGTATTTGAGCAGTCCCTAGATACTTTTTTTGCTCCCTTGAAAATTTCTTCTTGGCCCCTGCATATATGAATTGCCAAGTGTCCTCTGCAGTATGACCCACTCCTTGTCAAGTGATTTTTTCACCTGTAGATTAATAGCTACCTGCCTCCATGGTTCTAGAAACAAAACAAATGAGTATATCAGAGCCTGGGTTTACAGACATGTTTCCCCTTCCTTTTTTGCCCAGACCTTTTTGTCTAGAAGATGCAGAAGAATGGTTGGTGATTCTCCTGTGAACAACCTTACGTATTCCATAGGACATCCTGCTCACTTCTCCCTGAAATAACTTTATAATTCAGGAACATGTCTTGCCACTCCCCTTAAATAAAATAAGTATTGCTTCTCTTCTTTGGAAAAACCGATGTTGTTTTGTTAGACCAGCTGTTATCTGCAGAATTTGACAGATCAGTCCTTGCCTTGGTGAGAGGGAATACACCTCACCTCAGTTCTCTTCTTAGTGATTCATGGTGGTTTTTTTCGCAAGCAGTGTAAACCAGCATAAGCTGGCATTGCTTTTGAAACATAAGGTCGAGTCCCACCAGTGTCTGCTCATTCTCACCTTGACGCTGCCTTCGTCTGTGCTTGCACAAACGTGGTGAACCAACCCAGAAAAAGAAAGCAAGGCTGCAGTCACGGCAAGTGTCAGTGGCATGGGAACAGGATGATGCAGCAGAGGCAATGCATGTCTGCCTAAATTGGTCATGAGACTATGGCATCAGGGTGCCATGTCAGTGTAAAGAATCTTCATTGGTTGAAACAAATTTTAAGCTAGTCCTTGCATTAGCAGGCATACTTGGTACACACATCTAAAGACAAACCTTATTACTGCGGTGAGACGCAATGACTATCAGCTGGGGACGAGGAAAGGTTTGGGGTGGGTGGCTTACTGTATATTTCTTTTAGGAATAAAAACAAGTTTCCTTTGTTGAGCTTTAATTCCCAACTGCTTCTCATTTTCTATGGTCATGCAGGGCTTTCCAGTTTCAGAGGAACAAATTTTCTCTCTTTCACCTAATCAAAGACCTTTAGTAATGGTGCATTTATAGTACTGCACAACTTTGCAAAATACTCTCTGACTGTATTTTCCCAACAAGATTTCTGCTGAAGTATTCAATTCTCATACGGCACTTACCTTTTTAACTGTGCATTTAATTCTTAGCTAATTGCCATCAATATTTATGCTGTTGAACTTTTATCCTGCTACATATTGTATAATTGCTACCATTAGATCATCTCCCAAAGGTTTTCTTTCAGATTTGTATAATGTACCCATGTCATCCTTCTGCAAAGCACAGATTTTTATAATATTGTTAGCATCTAATACTGAGTTTATACTTCGGTACAGAAATGATCTTGATGACATCTAATAAACCTATATTTAATAACTTCGCATTCACTTTTTAATGTTAATAATACTTCAGCAGCATTGTTGTCTGCTATTTTCTTTTTCTTTCAAAAGTCAGTGTCTTTTGAAGATATTTAACTGTGTATCCTGAAACAAAATGCATGGGGAGGTGTAAACTGACTTTTAGTAACTTTGATCTCAGTAATTTTCTAACTATTTTGCATGGACTAGTATAGACAGTCGCAAAAGCCTAAAACTAAACTCCCTTGCAGGAATAAAATAGTTTCAACTCAGGTAAGTAGGATGTAGAAGGAAGCATCAATTGTCTTTAACCTCTAGATGAACGATAGGACACCCTGTTGTGTTGACTGCTTGTTCTCCAAGGGCCACTTTTGCCATGTCTATATTGGCAAAAGGAACAGTGCCAAAGCCCCTTTTCAGGTAGTGGCGTAAGATTACCCTTACTGTTTAGCTTCTGGCACTGTGGCATGCTATTTCACCTCCACTAACTAAAACTCTCCCATACAATGCCAAGGTAAGAGTTGAGGGAATAGCATGTCTGCAGGACTATTACCAATAAGGATGCAGCCACCTGATTTTGTGGATTCCAGCAGGCAAACTCTTCCATGCCACCTGGCTTTAGGGCTAAAGGATAATAACTTGTTTTATTTAATAGGAAGGAGTTAGACTTTCAGCCTATCTGAGCTCTGAGCCCTGACAGCAAGGGGAGAAAATTCAGCTTTGGATAAACCCACCAGATCTGAAAATTGCCTATGTCCAAAATGCTAAGAAGAGATAACTGAATAGAGTTTTTGATCGTGAGTGTTGCGTAAGAGTTTCTGATAAACTGAGTGCAAAAAAAGGCGCTCTCTTTCATGATATTGTTCAGATTTACATTTTTTCCATTCTTAGTGTGCTGCAAATTCCAAATTAGTGACACTTTCTACAAAAGTAGAAATTAGAGACCCTCTAGCTAGGATTTTGAAGGCTATATTACCATTCTGCCCAACTATAAAAGTTCAGTTGATCTGGTTTAACTGATTCAGAAGAGGTGTTTCTGGCCTGACCATGTTTCAGGTAAAGTCTAAAGCATTAGAATTCAGAAACTTTTTTGATGAGTTCTTCGGGACAACCCATTAAACATAATTTATCAATATATCAACTGAGTTTAGAATAGCTAAGCAGTACTTTTGACTAATGCATTGAAAGGCAAATGTAATATTATATTTGTCTGTGCTAGGCACATCTGTAACCACTATTGAATGCTCAGTTTGATATGGTGTCCATACACCATATATTCATTCATTTTGATCTTCAGTGTATTACCTGAATAATTGTATGAACATGATTGAAAACTGGAAAACACAGAAGACATAAGAAAATAGGGCTGTTTATTTTATCATGTTATATAAGAATACACATCATTTGGAGAACTTTTTTTTCATAGGATACCTCAAAGTAGCCATCTAAATAAGAATTTCAATGACGGACAGTTAAAATTTTGCAGCTCGCAGTACCAGTTTGCTGACATTGTTCCCAGGTTATTACTTGTTTGCTGCAAAGCTCATCAATATTGTAATGGAAGACTTAAGGGTAATGTGAGTGAAGAATATGAAGAATAATGCCATATTTGCTGTCGCGTGCAAAGGGTGGGACATTTATTTCTGTGGTTCAGTTGGGGATTTTGCCTTTATTAAAGGATAGTATATCAAGACAAACCCATTTTTAAGTAAGATGATCAAAAGAGAGTTTAAAATAAGGAACTTCTGAGCATACAAATTCTTTGGGAAAAAAATGAGACTAGGAAATGCGTGCCTTTTTTTTTTTAAGAATGTATAATTTTCTGTTGGGGGCATGTAGTATGGTGGTCTCCCTAGCACCAAAGAGATGTAGAAAAGAATGGAAATATGTCTGGATGCTGTAGAGAAGATTGCAGAATCCTGTGCTAACTACATAGCCAACATTTATTTCACTCTAATAACTTGTACTGAATTTCAACATACACAAATCTTTGAAAATAGACACAGAGTTGCAGTGGTCTATAAAGGGTTTTTTTACCAGATGAGGAAATGGAGATAGCGGTGACACAAGTTTATTATCCAGGCTTCTCAGTAACACACTAATTTCCTTTATTTGCAAGGAAGTAGTTCTCTTACTCTGATTTACAGTAGTACAGATTAGTGCTGATAACAGCTGTGGGAACCAGAGTATCCTCAATTGTGGTTTCCTTTGATTGTAAGAATTTCACTATAAACCAGGGTCATATCTCTATTGACCGATTATCCCTTCATCTCACATTAAGTTTATGCTGAACTATCTCACATGGGCAAATTTATATTCCCTTGTCACTTGCCCCTGTTAGACAACCTATGAATCAATCGGATTTCTTTTTCACATGGCTGACGAAAGGGTGAGTATCTTTGCTATGTATACGCTATCGCTGATCAGTTAACAGCATCCCCTCATACTGAGTCTCTCTACTCTTATATATTTCTTTCTCCTCTTTGTTCACTGACCCATTATAGGACTCATTAATAACATTCAGATGCCTTTAGGGAACACCTTCTTTGAACATGGTGCAGCATATTGCAGTAGTTAAGATTATCTTTTGAAGCCATTAGATGCTTACATCTTATCCTGATATTTATGATACTTTTTGAGGTCGGGTAGACATTAAAGTCACTTTGCAGCAAATTTTCTAGTGGTTGGCTCATGCATGCGTTGTGAACCAACACAGTTCCTACCTATGTGGCATCTGGAAGCGTAACATACTGCAGCAAGCCAAGCGCACTGAGTGGTCCTCCGGTGTCATGTGCTAACCGCAGAGACAGCTAAATCCAGAGCCTTGTTTAGGATTTTGACCATGAAACAGTACTGTAAAATAATTTTCCATCTGCTTTTATGCAGCTCTACTTATGGCAAGAAAGCCTTTACTGGGTATCAAATCATTTGGATAGATGTAATTACTTTAAGCAGGCTAGCACTTAGAATTCTGCCATCATCAAAAACAGAGAATTAATAGCCCAAACAATTCTCTGCAGACATTTATGATGACACTAAGATCTCAAACATACCTTTCACAATAAGGCTAAAAATATATGGTGGATAATAACTAATTTGTGTGTATCAAATTGTTGCTAAGAAGGCTGTATCCTGGGGTGCAGCAGCTCGAGGGAGGTCATTCTGCCCTTCTACTCAGCCCTGGTGAGGCCACATCTGGAGTATTGTGTCCAATCTGGGCCCCACAGTACAAGCGGGATGTGGAGCTGCTGGAGAGAGTCCAGTGCAGGGCTACAAGGATGATCAGGGGCCTGGAACATCTGCCCTATGAGGAGAGACTGAGGGAGCTGGGCCTGTTCAGCCTGGAGAAGAGAAGGCTGAGAGGGGACCTGAGCAGTGTCCATAAGTACCTCAAGGGAGGCAGTGAGGAGGATGGTGCTGGCCTCTTTTCACTGGTGGCCACCAACAGAACTAGAGGTAATGGCCACAAACTGAAACACCAAAAGATCCGCAGAAACTTAAGGAAAATTTCTTAACAGTGAGGGTGACAGAGCGCTGGAACAGGCTGCCCAGAGAGGTTGCGGAGTCTCCTTCTCTGGAGATCTTCCAAACCCGCTTGGACGCAGTCCTGTGCCACGTGCTCTAGGTGACCCTGCGTGTGCAGGGAGTTGGACTAGATGACCTCTAGAGGTCCCTTCCAATCTTAGCGATTCTATGATTCTATGAATTATGGAAGTACAAGGACTTAGGATTAAGAAGAATAAGATGGGTTTTAAGCTAAGAAACCTCTGGATAAGAGTTTCTCCAGTAAGATGCACACTTATGAAATCCAGTTTCAAATGCCAGAGGAAGCACCTCACATGACAATGAATTATTGCTGACAAGCCTCACATCTGAGAGGATTATGGGTTGCCATTGCATTATGAATGTACAGAAGTATGAATAATATGTCCCACTTGAGATTCAGGAGAGCCAAGCATATCTTCATGTTAGCAGGTAGCAGATATCTAAATATATATTTAAATGCATAGCTGATGCTTTCTACTCAGAAAAAAATCCCAATAAATACAGAGGGAAGAAAAATGAATAAAACCACATATACATATTATATATGTATATATATGTTTACATTTACCTATGTATACATAAAAATACATGTGTGTGTGCACTTTCAAAGGAAGCTCTTCAAATATGTAGCATAGTAAACTTGCAAAAACAGGTATTTCCCAGTAAACAGAAAAACATATGTTTGACAGTAATGCATTATTTTTCCACTCATATAATATTTAGATATAAATCCCGCTCACACAATTAGCAATATTGAAGTGGAAAAGAAATTAATATTTATTAATAATTATTTAAAAGATGATATGCGTCAGCAGCAGCAGGGCAGTGTTCTCAGGTTCTCAGTTTCACTCAGTGAAATACTGGAACATTTTTTTTATTTCTTTAAACAGTTTTTGATTACTCTCTGTTTAGTTATGAAGCAGCAACAGTTATCATGCTCATCTATCTATTGAAAAAAAACAAAAAAGAGGAAATGAAAGCAAATACTATACTTAACCAGACTCAAATTGGCATGTCTAAGAAAAACGACTGCACCCAGGAGATTAATTCATGATTTCTGGAAGGAATCCATGCCACAGCCTTCGGCAGTTAGCCACAAGTTTGACGTGCATCTGTCATTTAACAAATTTTGATACCAACATGGTAACAAAAGAGTGAGAGATGTTTATTGACCAAAGGGAGGGTGTTAAGAGCAGACGTGTGTGTGGGTCTAAGTCCCTGTCCCCACTTTGCTCTCCTGGACTATTGACCTAGCAAAGCTGTGCAAAGTCCAGAAGTGATGGTGTATATTGCTTCCCCTTTAAAGTACAGAAGAAGATGGCAAGGAATGTGTCAGTCAAAGTTCCCGAGCTCCAGTTACTATGCACTGCTCTTTGTGATACTTTGGCCAAAGTCATGTAGTCTGCTGTTTTGAAGGGGACAATGGATGTCCAAAGAACTCTAGTCTTATGATGATAAAGATATGCTTCAATTCATTCAAAATACCTGTAAAAAGATAATATATAATCTTTGCAAGGAAAAAACTTCACATTGCTTCACAATGTCAAATCTGCCCTCACCCCTTTTTTTTCCCCCTTTTCTTGAGATTATCTAGGTAGAGATGGTCAGCCTCATTGGATATGTTTCATCTATAAATGTTACACACATTTTATTACTTATTATATCTATATAAAAACAATATTTTACTTACTGCATCTAGCCTAATGAGTCTTTGTTTGCTATAGGTACCCATGCTTCCTGCGGCCTGAACTTCTGGTTCATAAGGAGTTTTGCTCCATTTCCATATGTTGTTTAGCGCTCTAGATTAATATCAACACCAAAGAAAAGGACTACTTTGTGCCTGTGCATTGATGGACATAGAGACATTTTCTACTTAATGGGTCTTTGAGCAGAAATTTGGGGGTTTTATATATAGATACACCTACATGTATATAGTATATATGTATAATTTTACATAAACTTAGAATTGCTTATATTGGCAATTCATAGAGCACCAAGAATGCATTTCTTCATATAAAGGACTTATAAGTCACCTTGTGAGTCCTAGTCTTATATAGATCCTGCCTTATTGAGAATACTGTCTTCAAGAAGATGAAAAAAAAAAGGTATTTCTGCTTGCGTTCTTGTTTTCCTAAGGGGTGTCACAGGGAACGAAGTCTCTGCTGATTCACAGATTCAAGGATCTCAGCCTCATAGTCCCTGAGATTCTCCTTAACGAACTAGTAGATAAATCTGAAATCACTAAGTCTGATTATGTGATAGAGACTGAAGACAGGAATGAGAAATACTTCCTAAGGGATAATGGGCAGCGTTGCCTAAGTACAGCTTAGTATTTACTGGAAACAACATGAATGCAATTTATGGGTGGAGAAGGAATAAATATCACAAAACAAAGATAGAGGATGACTGCATACATGTTAGGGTATCTCATTAATGACTAATTAAATGACTAATTGTAATACTACCAAAAATTGTATTGTTACATTTACCATTCATTTCTAGCCATATTAAGGTTCTGTTTTCCACGGCTGAAGCTGTGGTCCTTATCCCTCTAATAAAGTTTTCCTGTTTTAAAACAACCTCAATGCATAAGAGCAACATAGGAAAAAAGAAATTGCGTTTCCAGAAAAAAAAAATTTAGTCATATGAGACGATGTGTATGGAGTTTCAGAAAAAAAGTATTTTTCAGTTTTATAGAGAACCTGGGTGATTGTTGCTGGGATATGGCAGAACAGGACATATGGAGGACATATCGTTGGACTACCTAACTTAAATCGTAGGCAGCCTTGAAAGAAAAACCTGATGATCTGTCTGCTATGACTGAAAAGCTGTTGCGCCAGACAGGCATAAATGTACATTAAGTCTATTGTTCTTTGCTTTAGTCTGTGTTGAAGTCAAATTTCCATCCGACCTGAACATTGACAGCAATAAGAAGTTTTGAAAGGACATGATGAAAAAAAGACCATGAATCATGTTGCTGCTTTCCTCAGCTCCACCATCTGCCCGCATCCTATTGTATTCAGTTGTTCCAATAGAATCCCAGTGAAACAGAGAAGCAATGCGTATCCCTGGCAGAGCTGGCAGATCAGCTACTATAGCTGAACAGCAAAAACAGTTAAAGTTCACATTTGATACAGAGCCTTGTCCCATGCAACACAGAGATTTCAGGTTCTGTCTGCATCTATTACTGTGTTGCCTTGGCGAATGTTAAGAATGTAGAAAATCGTCCAAACAAAATAAATAAGTGTAGGTCTGTATTTAAAATAAGCACTTTCCTCCTGCTTCTGTTTTACCCACGAATCTAGGAGAAAAAAATGCTCCATTTTGACAGTTCTGACCACCCTCCATGACAGGTCAGCAGATGGTATCTACACAACTGATGAATCTGACAACTTTTGGGGGTCAGTTGACTGAAAATGAAATATTGTAAAGGGAAAATGTGCACTCTTTTCAACTACAGTTTCCTAGTGCTATCCAACAATAGCATAAATGAGGATTCAGTGCCAGTCAAAGAAAATGATTTGCTAACATGTGATTCGTGGACCATTAATCTTGGTTGCCCATCCTCCAGTTTCAGGCTGAAAACATTTTAGCTCAGCAGGTGATGTTGTCAGTGACAAATGAACAAGATTAAAATAAAGTGATGTGGACAAAGCAAACTGTCTCAAAATGAATCTTTCTGTATTTGGAAACTTTTATGATTCTTGTGTTATTGAAAACAATGTTAGTGGATTTCTGAATTTATTCTAACAGAATTAAGAAATACTTCACAGTGATGGTGAACTTTAAAAACAGAAAACCTTCATGAGAAAAAGAAATGGCATTGTGTTCCCTGTAGAATTCAGCTGAACCAAGCCCTTCCTTGTCTCAGGGAAGCGTGTATATCTGCATGGTAAAATGCATTATACCTGAAGTTGAGTGCCATTATTTCCTATGAAATTTCCATAAGGCACAGCATAGCCTTCTAGTAACAGTCTGACTGCGGGCACACCAGGTTAGGGAAGAGAGGAATTTTTGTGATTAGCACAGTGGTTGCACTCAATGAAGATACTTAAGAAAGAGGAAAGAAATTAGCTGTAGCAGCACTAGCCTATGGAGGTACTACTAGAGGGGTAATGTTCTCCAAGGCAAAATACAAACAAGACAGTGAAAGCAGAAGTAGTACAAGAAAGAATGGATGAAGATAATGCTCCTGCTGGTACTAATATTATCTTATTCAATGCATGGTGCATTCTGTTGGGCAGATATAAACTCAAAATATGCGTAACAGCAGTGCACCCACTAATGTGGAAGAAGTGCTCTTCCCCCAACAGGCTACTCTTGCTTCAGAGCCAGTGGTCATTGCTCCCCCTTTGGGTTTCAAACAATGAACTTGCCCAGTGCATCCTTCTCGTCTGTCAACCAGTGCAAGATGTGAGACAATATAATCTAAATGCTCTTGTCTGGGTATGTGTCTGTGGTTGAACAACAGTCCAATTTCTAAATATGACAGAAATATACGATTGTTAAAATCATTAGTTAATGTAAAATAGATTTATACTTGCACAGGGATAAATTAGCTGAGGATAACAAACTGTTTGTTCTGTGTCTATATAGTCTTTAGTTGTAATAGATTCATTTGGGGATTAATTATATTGCATTCTTGACCTTGTGACAAAAATTTGCTTTGTTTAACCCTGGAGAATGAAAGCTGAAGGACATTATAATGGATAAATATGTAAATATGAGGAGCAATTACCAATGAAAACTATTCAAGATAAATTAGGGCAACTTACGAGCAAGCATTCCTGAGGAACTGAAGCCAATGCCAGTTCTAATAGCCAGTTGATAGCACTGGCACTAATATTAGTTTTCAGACTATACAATGCCTTTATTAGACTACATCAAATCTGTAAGGCTACCTAACACCAGCTTCCACTTTGCTAGCACCTACTCCAAGGTTATGGATTCTCTGTATATAACACATACAGCCTCAGGCTCAGTTTCAGCTGAAGAGAACTCTGTGACTGCTGATGCTTTGCCTTCTACTGGCAAAGTGAGTAGAAATGGGTCTCAAGCCCAGGTTTTCATAGATTCCACAATTCTTATGGTTGGCTCTTACAGACTCTGACCTGAACGCTCTTTAATTCATTTTTTTCCTTGTGCATAGGACCGTATATCCCACTTAATTACTGGTTCCTCTGGTGTTCCTCAGAGAAGGAGGACTTTGTGTTTAGAGGAGGAGTTCAACCACAACTAAAGCACGGACTATTCCGTTGACTCTTTTATAATGGCACAATCTTTGAAGTCCTATTCAAAAGTCCTTAGGGAGCCAACAGCATTGTTATGGCAAAGTTAATGCTAAAAGATATGAGTCTAGGAGAACCAGACCATGAGGGACTAAGACGAACAGCTACATGTCCAGGAGATGGAAACAAATATAAATAAGAAAGAAGGCACATAAGAATGCCTTCTGAGACACTGAGTGCAGCAGTATGATTGAAGTAGCAAGGACTCACTTGTTAAAGCTGGCTCTGGGAATCCAGCTGGGAAGGGAAGGTATCTCAAGGGAATAAGGAAGAATATTCTACAGAAAGTGACCCAGTAGAGACAGAGAAGAATGATACAGTGCACTATTTCTATTGGAGGGAGACCAGTAGTCCCTTAACAGGTGTCCTGAGAATAAGAAAGGTAATATTAAAAAAGTAAACCTATATTATAAGAAAGAAAGAAAGAAAACATCTGGAAAACAAAACAAAATAAAAACAAAATGAAAGAAAATGAAGAAAACTTGTAATGTCTCTGAGCCGTGAGGTAAAATGGGGAGAAAGTTTCCCGAGGAGTAGAAAGACTGGCAATTAGCATGTGCAAGTGAAGAGTGGTTTGAGAGGCACTCCCTGGTGTCCCACTCAGTTGCCTATATCCCATGGCAGACTGGAAGCCAGTGCACATCACAGCCTGGGAGCACATTCATCTTGCTTGAACTACTTTGCTTCTAGGAAAGTGGGGCACAATTCTCTGTTAGGACCTCCAGGGCATCTTCCTTGGGTTGTGGCAGTGCATCTGTCTGCTTTGCTCTGGCCAGGAGTGCTAGCTCAAACTCTGAGAAGACATGTATTAAAAGAGACACTTCTCTGTCCATACAGATGGAAAGGGCAACTTAGTCTGCAGGTTCTTGGATAGTATGGGAGAGAGGATCTGTAAGAGATTGAGACATAGTTATTGCTATTATTTTTCCACTTGCAAAGCTGCTGAAGAGAACCAGGAAAGATTACATAAGAGGCAGAAGGGAGTGGAAGTTAATACGGGTGCCTACAGAAACTTTTCTTTGGATTTAAACACAGACATAAGTCCTCAGGGCCATTTTTCATCATTTTTTCATGGGTGGCCATCGGAGTCCTGATGGAAAGGAGGAAAAACTGCCACTGTTTCTAAGCCTGATCTCTTACTATTATGTAAAATAGACAGAATCAGGTGAACCTGTGCCCACACATTGCCCACGTTCATGCAGGCAATGCAAATGTTATGTAGCTATTGAAAAGAAATTCAAATATAGATAAAAAGCACAAGAAAAGCAAAAAGACTGTGATTTGTGCCTTTTATTCAATACTTCTCTAGATGTGCAGCTCACCATGTATGTAGACTAGCTCCTTTTGGCTTCACACAGTAGTCAGCCATAAGATTTCATAAAAATTCATCTGTCCCTTCAGGCTGTCTTGTGTGCCTCTCCCCTCATTTGTCTATAGTTTTCAGCAGTAGCCTTTCATTTTTTAAAGCCTTTGACCTCCCCACTTGTTGGAATCTTCCTCCAGAGTGTGGTTGGGATGTCAATGTACTTTTCCATGACCAGACCTAGGTGAGATGTTTTTTCTTGCGATAAAATACTTTTCCTAGCAGTGTTAGCTGTATTTAATTTCTTGTGTATTTTCAAGCCATAAACATATGATGTCCTGTAGCTGGACATTCTTCTAGGCAAATTTCGGTGTCATGTGAAATATTGCAGAGAGCACTTTTCAGTCGTGTTGCTGGAGCTGACCTTCTTCTCTGGGGGATGAATAGAGGAAGAGGTGTGCAAGGTGTGTGACTGCTGCCCCAAAAGCTGATGGACTGCTGAGGATGAGAGATTTCAGCTTGCTGCTTAGGGAGATGTGAACAAATTTTGAGAAAGTGAAAAAAATTGCGAAATTAACTAAGTGCACTCTGGCCAGGCAGTTTATGGGGAAATTAATCCTATTCATCAGGTGGTGTTAGACATCCATGAGGTTCCTTTTGATTTCTGTTAACCAAAAATACTAGTATGGGATATCCACTGTGAACAGTTTCTAGCAAGGCTGGAACAGATATTTCCTCAGATATATTTTATATGTGTCATCTATACTATGTCTGGTCAGGACTTCTGCAGTAATAAGCCTACCTAATATGCAGTTGTCTGGATTATATCCTGACTTTTATCCTTGCAGACCACTAGATCTGCTCCTTCATTATACTGCTGCAAATGAAAATAGAACCAGGATTTGAGAAATTCTCTAAACTCATAGAAAATATGAATCCTCCAAATGTCTATTTTTTTTTCCTTTTTGCTACCCATCCAAACAAGCTATTTTTACACTCACAGTTTGTGTAAGCAGGCATACCAATATTAACAACTTTGAGCATGTCAAACAAATATCTTTTGCTGCTGAGGAAACAGGATGTGAATCTCAAAACCAGCACACACATTTCCTTGTAAACTACCAATTAGGCAATAAGGCTCAACAGGGTATGCAGTTATCATAGAGTAATCATGGCTGTGGAGATTCACAAGGCATAATAGATTTTAATGGCATAAATCCATGTACAATAAGAAATCAACTGGATAAAAGTTGTGTAGAATATGCTCAGTCCCTAAAATATATTTTTTTCCTAAGGAGTCACCAAGTTTTATGCTTGACGGTTTGCTTCTGTGTACACAAGTGCTTAAATCTTATAATTTCTTTTGGCCAGATTCATGCAATACCAGATTATGGCACCTTTTACGGGTAAATCTGTTATTAGTCCTCAGCAGCAGAAAGTCTTTTTGATGGCAGTCTCAATCCTGCTGGAAGAGTGGAGCCAACATAGCCACTAAAACAGCTGCTCTGTCCAGAATGAAAATCCTGAGCAGAGTGTGAGACCTGCATCACTAACAAGATATTGCTTCTTGGCAGGAACCCAAAGGGAAGGCAGGTGGCAGTAGCACTGCCTCAATTCTGGTGATGTGAGTCTCTGTAGAGGTGCAGAGATTCAGCCCTGCCATATGAAAATACAATCTACGGCTTCTTTTATTGGATTTGGTGAATTTAGCCCTTTTGATTTACCTTTCGCTTGAAAGATATACTCTGGTGTTTTTTAGCAGAAAAAAGTGGGGAGAGAAAATCCTCAGTTGCCCAAAAGTATTGAGATGCTTTGGTGTTAAAACCCTGAGTATGTGAAATGTAAGGGAGTGGTGAAATGTGATAAGGAAAGAGCTTTCTATTTCCAGTTGCCAAAAAGCCAGCATACAGGGCTTTGTAAACCACTTAATAACTGAAAAGTTCTTCCAATATATCCTGTGAAAATAGTCTTTTTAAAACAATGAAAATGCCTGAAAAGCCTAAGCAATCTTGTTCTGAGAAAATAAGTACTTAGCTAAATGAAGGGGAAAAAATAAAGTCTACTTCTCAAAGCTGGATTAAAGCATTACACCTAAGAAAGTTTTGGGTGTAATTATTACGAAGAAATATGATGGATGCCTGGTTCTGAGTACTCACCTACTGGGTTTGAATGTGGCGGGGTTATCAGGGGACCCTTTTCTATTAAGGTTCAACCTTTGTTCTCATAGATCATTTCAGCTCCCAAGAGAAGGAGGGAGAAGATGGCAGCACAAACCGGGAAGACGAGATGCCACTGCAAGCTTAGGAGTCACTTCTTGTGGGACAAGCTCCTTTCACTCTGCTGACAAACCAGATAAAGATCCAGGTGTTTCAACTGCCCAGGCAGAGTGTCTGTGTCCACAGTCTGGGGGTTATTATGCTTAGGTGAGGCACGGAGGCTCTGTCATCTTCCATACTGCTGTGGCATCTGTAAATGGTGGTTAATCATGTTATTATGAAGCTTTAAGAATGTCCTGAAAGTGATCTAATGAAACAGAGTTTGTCAGAAGGCTGTCCAAATATTTTTCATTCTTTCGGGTCTGTTATACTGCCGGGAATCCTGGATCATCCTGCCTAACTCCTTATCCACTGTACTGCAGACGCAGGAGTGCCAGGAGCTCGCAAAAGCTCAGGCTGGAAGAGGAGTGTAAGAACGAGGCCCCATGGACTAAATCCCCTGAGTTGAGTTAGTGAGGGCGACATTAGAAAGGAAAGTTGCAATTTCACTTCAGAGTTCATAACTCAGACAATTTAGAAGTACTTTGGTTCCCTTGACACTATGGCAGAAATGAATTTTCATAAAAAAGGAAAAGGAAAAAAAAAAAAAAGGAAAGAAAAAGGGACTTCTCAGCTTTAGAGCTAACAGCAGGATACAGGTGCTTTGAAATACGTGACTATAAACCCTCTTTTGGAATTATTCCATTTTGATTAAAATGCTTAACAGTCATTAAAACTAACAGAAAGGAATGAGAATCTCTTTTTAGTCAGCTAGTTAAGAGATTTATGGAGAAAGAAGGACACGGTGATTTCAATCCCTGTTCCACTGAACACCTCATGGAAGATCTCTGCAGTCCATCCTGGACTGCTTTATAACAGTGACTTTTAAATGGTAAACCACTGGAGAAGCTCGAAAGCTAGGACGAGCAATCCTCAGCTGCTCCACGCAACTGCACTGAGCAAGAAGATCTTTGGGTTCTGCAAGCCGTGTGTTCCCCTGCGTGCAGCTGCGTGTCTGCATGGGACTTTGTGGCATGTCAGTAAAATCTTGGGTTTTCTCCCTCTCTAGAAAGCTCAGCCAGAACTACCAGTCTCTTTGCCAACCTAGTTAAAATAAGGAATATTCAGGGTAAAGAGAGAGATACTGACAGTAAAGGAACACCCCTAGGCAATAGGTGAACCATAGTAGTGAGAAAAGTCTTTAAATGCTAAATATGCAGGAAGTATTAACTAGTCTTCCTTCTGCAGATTACATCTTGAATGTTTAGCAGTAGCTCTGCTTTACTTTTCCAGTGATTGCTCAAATAAAAATATTTAAGATTTTACGTGGGAAAAAAGATTTTTTAAAAATCTAGTTCATTGTGAATGTATTTTGTCTTAATTTCCAGTTTGCCTCACTAAAAAATCAGTTTTTCTCCTAATCCAGAGAGACAATAACTCTGATTACAATGTCGGATGCATTACATTACATTTATGTTCTGCAGAGAGGGTGTCCACAGAGGCATTTTCACCTTTCTTTTTCCACAAGTAATTGCTTATTACTTTTTGTGAGGCTGCATTCCTTAACTATTTTAAATATTTTAAACTATGGAGCACTGTGAAAAGTGTTTTTTCTATCCAATGCTTATAAAATAATTACTTTTTTGATGTAAGTTTTTATTGTTGTCTTAAAATGTTGATCTTACCTTACATGCTAAGGTATGAAGTATTGAATTTAACATGAATTTCAGCACAAAACTTGTTTTTATAAATGATCTGCACTCAGTGGATTTTACTTCCAAGGGTAATTATGCAGCATTATTCATTGTCCAGTATCTACTCATTTTTTTTGCTTTCAGTATACATTTTCTCTGTGCATGAAAGATACATTTTGCATGAATCCTCTGACGTTTGATAACTTCTGCTATACAGTTGTTCTACATACTTGTAATCTACTGTGTGACAGAAATCTGAGTTAAACAGCATGAACATATTCCAAGCATGATCTTACTTGAAATGTTCGTTTCTTAAAAATGTTAAACTGAAATTGTACTAGTTTGTTCAGCTTACAATAGATGTTTATGAACTATTAAAGTCGTGGCATAAATCATAGGTCATTATTGTTCTGCAAATAGAAGGTGATTTTTCTGCAGAGGTAAATAAAATACATTTCTAAGATGGCTCATTGCTGTAGGTATTATGTGTTGTTATAATGCACTCCCTTTTGATTAGTTATGCAGTTAGTGGCTTTTCTTTAGAAAATTACTAGATTTATTGGAATACTGACAATTAGCAATTAGCAATATTTACTTCAGGAAAATATCTTTAATGATAAAACCCAGCACTACATCTAAACTCTCTGTCAACTGGATATAGATCCATAATCAATGGAGACCTAGTCAATATACTTAATGCTGTTTGGCTGACTAGTTGTTAAATTTGAGATTTGGTTGCCTATAAAGACACAATGAGGCTGCCTGTATACAAACAAATACGATCTAATGTGTCTGCTTCAGAGTAAGATTAGTCCTTTGAGTACTTTGACTGCTATGTCGATTCCATCATCTGAGCATGGTTTCTGTGCCATCTGAGATACTTGATGTGTATACAGGGTAACCATATAGAGCAGGAAAATATAAAACAAAATGTACCAGAAACTTACACTTTTCTTTAATGGCAACTGGAAATCATTGCAGAACAGCCTAAGGAGTCTCAAAACCTGCTAGACACTGGTGTTCAGGCAATTAAAATAGGCCTAGTCCCAGGTGTGCAATGGGAGCTTAGGCACCTAGCTCACATGTAGATGTCTAATTGTCAGTGTCTTAAACTGATCCCAATCTGAGTGTCTATAGCTGTGACTTAGAGCTCCTTTTATAGACTTTCCGATCATTCCACTCTCTGAATCCTTTTTTTTTTACAAGAGAATGAGCGAAAAAAAAATCACTGAAAAACTTTAATCATTATTGTATCAGCTTACCTGCAGCAAACCAAACTATAGGGATGAAATAATAATAATAATAAAAAAAAACGAGTTTTAAAAGGCTGAGTAATACCTGGCAGCATATTGGATATGAAAACTCTAGTAGCAATGTAAGATGCTTCAGTGATTTGCCACTATTTCAGAGCAAGAATGATGAAGTCTGGGAACTAACCCAAAGACTGGATTATACTCGTGCATGCACTAGCTTCAAGGATAAAATCAAGCATTCAGGAACAAAGCCTGTTTACTTGAGTTATTCAGCATTAGGCATTTACTATACATTCAGTAGGCCATATGAAATGATTCTGTATTTTCTGAATAGCTTGTTTACATTTCAAGGGGCTGGTTTTCTGGGAAATGATGCAATTTGTGATACAGAAGCTGAAACCAATAAAGTGTCAGTCACTGGTAGCTTGATACAGAAAAATCATGTCTACCTTAAAGGCTGGGGCTTAATTATAGTGATGAAGCAAGTTGGGTCTGAATATTTTGCCAAAATTATATTTAACTATCCACATATATGTACTATTTTTGGAGGCTCTTTAGAAACAGATATATGTCTGCACAGAGGCAAAAAGCTTATAAGTACAAAAATATATATATAGCTATTGATAAGCAAAGGACGTAACTGATGCATATGCTGCTGGTTATAAAGGGAGTATTTAGCTTGCTGTTCTTTTTTTTTGCACATAACTGTTTTGATGAAATCAACATAGCACACAAATCCACATGGCAAGACAATGCAGAAGTGGCATGCTGCCTGAACCACAGTTTTATCACAGTTTTACTATGGATTGTTGCTCACTTTTAGAAACGACAGATTCAGTGCCTTAATGATCAAAGGATCAAAGGATGTTTGTAGGTATGGATTTAAATGTGGACCATCTGTGAGGAATGAAAAAATAATGCACTTTCTGGTAAGAAAGGCTATTGATATAAATGAAACTAAGAAGTAAAGAAAATAAGTGCAAGGAAACAAAGGAAATTAATCTGAGCAGGAATAAATTCTTTGTGCAGAAATGCCAGTTGCCAATATGGACATTTGTCAGACACTGCATACTGCTATTTGCTACTGCTAGCAGTGCATTTCATTTGCTACTGTGATGGTTTGCTCTGAGATTAGTGTTGTACATTTAAATAGTGATACTTCTTGCCTTCATGTTTTTGCTTATGGTAATATGTAGGTGAATATTAGTGTTTGTTATAACACCTTTCTACAGAGAGGTCAGTATCAACAAAAAGGAGGAAGGCAGATAAATGAGGGCCACCCCTGGGCAATTAAGCATGCTGGCACAAAATCTCATGCATACTTATTCTTCAGAATCTAAGAAAACTCTGTTTCCTTACCATGTGAATCTTCCATGCACATGTATTATCCTCTGCATCTTCTCATTTATCCTTTTCACATGGTGTGTGCACACAGTGCAAGACTATGTAAAACAAAGGATATGCTTTTCACAGAGAAGGAAAACAAGAATAGATCTTACATATAAAAACTTTAAGTAGGACACCTTGATGTTCGAGGTAGCCTAATCCAATGGGCTTCAGGCTACAACGGATTCCTCCTGTCCCAGCCAGAGATGTGGCATTACTCTAGCCTTCAATCCCATGACCTTCAACCATATGACTTACTTATCTACATATACATATATACACACATGTGTGTGTGTGTTTGTGTGTGTGTACACCCTATACACTTAATGCAATTGACTTTCTCAGTTATGTTGTCCTGCTTTTCCACCGTAGTTTGGATGCAGGGATCTGCAAGGAATGTTTTTGTGTCTGCATGAGCTTTAAGGGGTGAAGTTACAGAGCTGCCACCTACTTCTCTCACTTGCAGGTCTGGTCACCTAACTGAGGTTGAAGTTTCTGCTTTAAAAGGTCCTAAGATAGCAAAACCTCAGTAGATACAGCTTTACTGAGGCTCTGTTTCTCGAACAGTGCTAGTCTGAAAGAGACATATAGGAGAGAGAAATTAAGGTTAAATTAAAGGTCTAACTATGGACAAATATACTCTTTGCCAGAAGAACTTTTTATTCAACAGACTATTATACAACAAAGTGACATTTCAGGTACAAAGATGGTGATATCTCAGATGCCAGTAAAGGAGCTGTGTGAGAAAGACTGGCTTATAAAATCAAACTTACTGCGGGAACTTTTTTTTTATTATTATTATTAGAAAAGAAAGAGAAGAAGGAGTTATGTTTCTGCTGGAACATCCAGCCATGGACTTCATTTTGTATCAGCCTATCTTAAAACATGCAGAACTTCATGAATTCCAAATTATACGGCAGTGTGTGTAGTGAACCATTTTTTCTCATTGGCTTAAGTATGTTTTATTTTTCTCCTGCATAAAAAAGATTGTTAGCTTTTAAGCTCTCTTCTGCAAACAATGTTAGGGAAATATCACTCACTTTTATTTAATTCTCAGAATTTTAATAAGGCATGCTGAGTATTAATATTTAAACTCACTTATAAAATTATTTTTCTGTGGTAGTGTTTGTTCAGTTTTATGACTTACTGAAATGCAATACATTTGCATTTCAGGGATCTAGAAAGAATTAAGAACTCCTGTCTAACACTGTAAATGGAGTTCATTCAAACTCATATGCAATAGAAAAATACTCCCAAAAGATGACAGAGGTAAAAAAAAAGATAGAAAGGAAAGAAGGAAAGAAGGAAAGAAAGAGAGAAAGAAAGAGAGAAAGAAGGAAAGAGAGAGAGAGAGAGGGAAAGAAGGAAAGAAGGAAAGAAAGAAAGAAGGAAAGAAAGAAGGAAAGAAAGAAAGAAGGAAGGAAAGAAAGAAAGAAAGAAAGAAAGAAAGAAAGAAAGAAAGAAAGAAAGAAAGAAAGAAAGAAAGAAAGAAAGAAAGAAAGAAAGAAAGAGAAAGAAAGAAAGAAAGAAAGAAAGAAAGAAAGAAAGAAAGAAAGAAAGAAAGAAAGAAAGAAAGAAAGAAAGAAAGAAAGAAAGAAAGAAAGAAAGAAAGAAAGAAAGAAAGAAAGAAAGAAAGAAAGAAAGAAAGAAAGAAAGAAAGAAAGAAAGAAAGAAAGAAAGAAAGAAAGAAAGATGAACAACTCAGCTGAGGAGAGAGAATGAAAAAAGACCTTGGAACCTCTCTCCAAAATTATTTGGTAGCACTGGCTTTGGGCATTCAAATTGCTTGTTCCATTGACTTAAGCTATTACCACTAAAAGACCAACTAAATCATTTCTATATTCATGCATAGTTTTTTTATTGCTTTGGATAATCAATATTGCATTGCTTAAAGACAAATTCATTTCCTTACAGATACATGATGATGTTATATTCCCAAGCGTTGTATTATGATATCTATCCTCAAAATGACTTCAGTGGAGTTACTGAAATGAGATTCTATCTATATATATATATAAAGATTTCAGACACAAATGAGAGAAAAGAATTTCTTTCTGATATTTCTGACTGAATGGAGTTGTAGGTCAGATGATGGATAAGTTAAGCGACCCTCTGGCTTTTCTTTGTTCTGTGCCCAGGCAGTGAGAAAAATAACATAGGTTCTACTGCCAAAGTTATCTAGGCCCAGAAATGAGTTGTTTCTCACCTACCATCTCTCCAGAGATTTCCAAATAATTAATGAAGTACCTTAAGAAGTACCTCTGATTCATCCAGATTACTTTTATCAAAGCATTCACATAAGATATCCTATTTATTGCCCCATTTTCGGTCTGCTTTTAATCCTTGCACTCTCTACTCTGTGGTATATAATAGAATAATCAGAACCAAATTTGCTTCAGTGTCCTTAAAAGTGGCCAGTGTTGTCTATATTGTGATGGGCACATTATATGATGACACTGCCATGTTAATGTTATGCATTTTTGATAACATTGGTCTTAACAAATAATTTAACGCAATGCAGGAGATATTAAGTTCTAAAAGGTTCCCATCTTCTGCAGAGTAGAAACCTTTGACCTACTGAAACTAAAATAGCATATTCGTAGCAAACCTGAATGACAGACTTATGGCAGGAACAGATACAGTGCTTTGTGTGATATTGCTGCTACTGTATTAGCAAGTGGTTACTTACTACAACTATCTGGAAAACTATCATGCTTAAATTTTGCCAGAAAACTGCTAAAAAGTATTGTGGATCTTTTTGGGGAAGAAATTTGTTTTCATTTTTCATGAAGCTTTTCTATTAAACTTTGGTAACAGCTAACTAACATGGGCCTAGTTCAACAGACTTTGAAACCAACATCTTGTTCCCATTGAAGTAGGGAAGCACATGTTAACAAACGGATGCATCAATGTGTTTGCTATTATTCCTAAAATCACTCCACTCATATGTTCAACTTCATAGCAACAGGCCTAGGCATAATACTCTTGATGTATTCAAAAATTCATAATGATTTAATTTCAAATTTCTGTCTGCATTTGAAAAACTTTAATTTCTATCATTTTGTATAAAATTTGGCAAGTGCCTTTCTCCTACTAATTTCTACAGAGCTGAGGAGCTTGGCATCATCCATGATATAGCTGAAAGACCAGTGTTTTAGGATTTTTCCTCTGGATTTTCCCAAGGTAGATGTTTCTTAATTTTCATCTTTTTTTTCACCCCCTGTCCCCAGCCATTTTTCTCGTATTGCACTTTACATTCTTTCATGTTATATTATCATGTAGTTTCTTCTTTAATCTCTGAATCCAATACAGAAGATGAGATCTTGATTTCCATCATTTCTATCATTTAAACTGGTCATTTTGCTATAACTTACAACAAAAAGTGAATCTCGAACAACCCCAGCACAAAACCAGAACGTTGGAAGGTCTTCATTCATTTGGAAATTAAAAAAAAAAAAAAGTATTGTGTTTGCTTGTTTGTTCGTTTTTGTTTCTTATAAGGTGCTACAGAGGCCACAAAGTTCATCTTCATGCCATGTAATTTCTTGCATTCAAATACAGGTAAACACAAGGCTGGATCAGATTGAAAATGCTCCCTGGCTTAAAATTTCACATGCACACAGGAAAACTAAATTAAAATCAGTACAGTGCCAAAAGACTTGATGCCAGTAGGAAACGAAATGTCTACTTAAAACAAAATGAGGAAGTTTAAACCAATGCAAGAGGAATCAGTGACTATTATGTTAGTTATTTAAGATATGGATGGAATATATCAGTGAGAGTATCAGGGAATGTAATGAGGTAACTAGAAAACTGGAAAATTAGCCAATCATCTAACAAAAACTGAAAATTAGTCATCACTATAAAGCCTGCAAAATCATGTCTGGAATTAACAGCAGGCGTGAATGGAAAAGTTAACAGGTCTGTATGAGAGAAAAATAAGTGATTTCCCACATCTTCCTTCCTCTGCTTCTTCTCTGCCATTGAACTGCAAATGCCCGGAGATATGATTCATTACAAATACATCACATTTAAAAGATACGTGCAGATTGTTTTTGTGCCCTGTGCGCAGTAGATTTAACTGCATCCTTGAGATTTGCTATGTCTGTTCTTAGTTCCTATACATCCAGAATTTCCAGATATCTGCAGGTGACTGTGACTCTGGTAAGCGGCAAGAGATAGGCAAATCATAAGCAAATAGCAAAAGCAGCCAGGAAAAGAGGACATATCCAGGGAAATCCAAATGAGTGATAGGTCAATGAATGCCCACTGTTTCCCCTATGCTGTAAATATGCTTAAACTGAACTAATAGTAGTGCTCATTTTAGATGCAAATCACCTCTACCTGTATGATACATGACTTTCACTTGCTAACTTCTGTTTCTTAGAATTTTAGTGAAAACTATTTAAAGGCTTTGCTAAATTATATATTTATCTTTTTGAGCTGTAAATATGATGTCAGTTATCTAAAGAATTATGAATAAAGTTTGATTTGTTGATGTAATATTCACAAAGTTTCTAAACACATTACAGCATAACCACACACATATATTTCAACATTCCTATTGGAAAATCATGCAGAAATCAGAGTTTGGAAATATTGTAATGGAAACAAGAGATTCCCAAATTTACTTACAACTGAGGGAGTGCCACCAACTTAACAAATTACATTAATAATATACTCCTATATATTATACTCCTCAATTGGAGTCAATTGATTAGAATTGCTTTGAAAAGGAGATGGAAATATATGGAATGGATTCAATGGAATTGTTATGGTTCTTAAAGAAAATTTTAAAGGAAGTTGTATAATTTTACCTAGATTATTCTGTTTGGTGAGAAATACAATATATTTTATATTTATTTAAAGGAAGTAATCAGTGTATTCACATATTTTAACAGATTTCAGAGTTTGACTGCTTTTGGAACCTTTTTTTTTTTCCTACTGATTCACTGTACTCATAAACAAAAACAGAAATGGCAGTCAGAAATGCTACATTATAAGTAGAACCATGAAAAGCATTGTGATTATATTTATTTCTTATATGAAATACATCTTCATGCTTCAAGATGCCTGCCCATGAACTGCGTGTGTTTGAAAATCAGTCATACTTACAGTACTGTCATATGTCGTTGTTATCATTACAACTGAAGAAGTGCTGAGCACTTTTGGAATGGACATTTTTTCCAAGGATAATTAAAAGAGAAAAAGCACTCCTTTTGAACTAAGTAGGTATTCTTAGTTCTAAAATAATGTATTCTAGCTTCACAGAGTGTTTAAAATGAGCATGGGCTTTTTTTCTCTTTTATCAACAGAAACTCAAAGCAAAATGTGGTCTTTTATTAATATTGTCAAGATGTGCACATTACTCCTCTCTCTAGCAGCAAAAAAAGAAAAATAAATCAACCTGATTTATCCTTCATTTTTCTGATTCGCCCATGGGCAGGACTCAGCTAAAAGTGGAAAGCTGGAGAGGCGATATGTCCTTCTCTGACCGTCCTTCCTGACTAAATATTCAGAATTGGTTGACATGGTCTCTTACTAGAGGAGAGGCAGCATAGTCCAACAAAAAATACCTATTTCTGTGTACACTGAGCCACATAAATGTACTTTGGGTTTTATGACTGCCTCCCAGTGGGCTGACAATTATACCAACATTTGCTCTAAAGAGTTTAAATACCTCAAATTTATGCAATTTCTGTGTTTCTTTAGATTCAGTGCCCCATTTTACATGGACAAAAAGACAAGTTTTGCCTATGAACAACATACTGAGGCTTTTTCGTACACTGGAAGCTCCTTTTACAGGACTTCTTGATATCCAAGGAAAGGGGAGCTAAACATATAAGGATTTCCAAAGATAATGTAAAACTTTTCAGCTTTCAACAACTGCTTATTTATCTCAGGTTAACAATAAGCAAGAGGCATTGCTATTTAATGATTGTTTATGAATGAAGGCAGTGATGTCAATCCATTACACATCTCTAACTCTATTGGTAAAATCACTATTCACTAAAAGGGATTCTTCTTGACAAAATTAATGGATGTGTATCTAAATATTCTCTCTTTTTTTCTTCTCTTTGTGGGAAATGGCAAGATTTGGCAGCTTGTGATTTTCTGAGTTTCAAGCTAACTAATTAAAATAGATATAAACAAGTGATCCAAAGAAATACAGGGAGAACTAACCCACTTTGTTATTTTCTTTGCAATACTTAATAAGCATCTGACTGTTTTATGGTGTTTAATCAACTGGAAATACAAAGTTCAGTTTATTTTGAAAAGTCATTGCTAGAGGCAGAAACAGATGTATTTCAGCAGCACAACTATTGATCAATACTATTCATAAAGACAAGTGGTTTTACATTTGTCCAAACATAATATATGTGGAGAACAAGCTTAGACTGTGTTTGAAGTTTATTTCATGTTCTCCAGATCTTCCTTCTTTACTCTTCTCTCTTTGCCTTCCCTTTTTTCTCATCAGCAATCTGATACTGAAGTAGAGCTTAGCTCCATTATGAACTCTTGACTCTTTCTGAATCTTTCACCCCGTATGTTTTGAGGTGCTGTGAAACGGTGTAATATAGGAGGCCTCCCTATTGAATCTTCAGTGAGAAGCACAGAGATGAGTGAACTCTGCCTAACAACATCTCACCTAGCTATTCAAAGAGAGTTGCAAGGAATGTAGGTGGTTTAGGCAGGGCAGAAGGATGAAGACTTACTATTTTCTTAACCAGTCCCTGTAAGCCGGGCACTCTTTTGACAACAGCTTCTACTCATTCTTGAACAAGCTCATTTAGCAACACCAGATATTTATGTGATGCTGTGGGCTGTGCTGCTCTGTGTTCAGGTTTGTTCACTTTGGTTGGCTTTTCCTGGGCTGTAATACGTATCCCTCGCTATTTCTTGCCTCCACCTCCTTTCCCATCTGAGTGGATAGCAGGGCTGTTGTGCATCATGTTGGGTTGGTGCCAGCACTTGCCTGTTGTTCAAGCCACTCACACTGGAAAGACTAAGATAGCTCTGGAACTACTGAGGAGGCAGTATGGTGAGAGAGGAAAAGACTATGTTACACTGATCTCCACTGACTATCATCACTTATTTATTCACTAACCCAAGGAACAATACTAATCAGCTCCCTTTTCCATGTCTTTCCTTGGCCAGATGGAGTTGATTTCAGCCGGGAGTTAAGGTGAGTGGAAAAGAAAAACTCTTGACAGAATTTCTGGAAAAATGCCTCAAGCATGAAGATATATCGGAAATGGATTTGCGTTGTCGTTGAAGATGTGTTGTAGACTGCTAGCCTGCCACTTCTTTCCTTCCACAGGCACGGGAAAATGATTTTTTTTTTTTTAATATGGGAAGAAATTGAGATTTCTCAAAGATTCAGATTAATAATTTATTTCTAATCTTATCAAATAATTAAGTTAAGAATGAATGTCTCACTTTTTAAGTTAAAATCTTGAGATTTATGGAAAGTAAAGCGTAATTCAATGTTTAAGAAATATATCATTAAAAGGCAATTTGGTTGGTCTTATAATCTCTTTAATCTTAAAATAGAGGATTTCAACTCTTGAATAACTTTCTAACTGGTCAGAAAAACTTAAAGAGGTTCTGTGATTCTTATAGGTCATGTAGAAAATTCATTGTTTTAGACTTTTATTACTTTAAAACATCTGGGGAGGTCTTGGTGAGGAGAAGGAGGTGCTGTTTTTTGGCTTAATAGAAATAAGGTAAAGCATTTTCTTAATTACTACAAAACGGAAGAGCTGCTCCCTTTCTCCAAATTATTTCCTTTCCCATGAAGGCCTTATTTCACCTGTCCCTGCATTTGTTAATTCATCAAACATGCACACTTTATAAAGCTACAGGATAAGATTTAAGAAACACCATCTGATGTAGAATTATGTGTCTTGCTAAAAGTGAGCTTCCATATAGATAGTTCATTGGACTATTAACTCATGAACTGGTCCATTAGCTTCTAGACAGATTCCAAAATTTGAAGTTTAGCCACTAAGACTGCAGAAAATTTAAAACCATCTCTTTTCCTGGGCCTGACTTTACTGTATCAGAATTCTTGATTTAATAAGAAAAGTATGCTGAAGGAAGGTCTTCTAAGAGACTCCTGTATTTTGGGCATGGCTGACAGCCACAGAATTATGGAAACCTCCCAGAAATACTCTGAAAATCTTTTTTTACTTTTTCCCTTTCACAGTTAGAAGTGTACAAGTTGAAATAGATGATGAAAAGTCTTCTTAGAATTTTATGCAGTGAATTTTGTTTTTTTTTTTTTTCAAAGACATTCTAAACAGTGAATTCTTGCAGTTATACTTTAGAAAGTTAAATGGAAAATGTATATTCCCACTAAAAGAGAAACCAGTAAGGCTATTTTTCCTATTTTTTAGTTCTTTGCACACTGAAAAAGTAAGTTTAACTATATCATTAATCCTCAGTGCAGATTCATGTTCCCTAATTTCTTTGGTACTTTTGACAATTTTCCTCTAAAATGCTTCCAGTGACCTACTATATTATACTTCCAATATTATACAGCAAGTTCCTTCATTTGGCTTCACAAAGGACATCAACATTGAATTAATACGTGTAGACATAGGCGTGTGCAGATAGACATAAAAATACAGTTGTCTGTATTCCTTTGTGCTCTCTTAAAGGGTATTTGGGATGAGGATTCCATTTTGCAGTTCAGGTCTCTTTTGTGTAGAGAGAGATATCTTCAAACAGGTTCTTTATACTGCAGGGGCATTACAGGACTGTGGGGCTACTTCTAAGGTTTATTTTTTCCTCTCGAGTATCCCTAATCCCATTTGTGATCATAAATGCTTCCATAAACCCTTACCTTTAAGCAAAGAAGTCATTATTTCAGTAATCCTCATTCTGAGTGGACATCACTGCATAAACAAAATTCCTTTATCCTGGCTACCAAGAGGTACTCGTGCTTAGCCAGAGTCTGAGCTCTTCCACTGCTGTTAGTTCTCAAAGTGCCCAGAACTAAAAGACTACTGAAAATCTTTTTTTTTTTTCCCCCAGTTTTTATTTATGAGAAAACATACACAAAGAACTATAGCTTTGAAGAGATATTTGTTATTCATGCAGAAACGGCCCTGAAAAAGTACAACTGCAGAAGCTGACAAAGAATAAAGCTTAGTTCTTAAAAGTGCCACAGCTTTCTAAACCTCTCATTTTCAACTGCTGTTGTGAGGTTTTGAATCAATATAGAATTTTTGAACTTACTTTTAGCTGAAAGCTATTTAAAAAGATCTTTTCAATCAGCATCAGACAAAAGAAGTGTTTATTCTTAACTTGCATTATTATATTTTAAGAAAAGAAGCCGAATTTTTAAACTTGAGTGAAAGACAACATCTTGCATTTTGGCATTTGTACAATGGGTGCTTACAGAAAACTTTTTTGTTTTATTTTTTTGATGGACTTTTAAAATTAAAACATGAAATTGCGTGTTCTGAAACACTCAGAGACTGCCACTCTGTACAGGTCTCACTACATCAAGTAGTAGCAGCAAAACTCCACAATTTTTTGTTTTTTGAAATTTGAAACCCCATTTATTCAAAATGAATCTTTAAATTCTATCTGTTTCATCCATTCTATCACACCACATGGAAATTAAATGAATATTCTAATTCTGGGGGCACTCAGATCTGAGAAAGTTGCATTTCAATGCTACTTGCCACCAGGTGACTGCTAATTAATGTTGAATGATTTTTTGTTCAGTTGTTTCTTTGTGTTTACATATACTTTTTCTATTGAAGGGAAAGTAGAGGTAAATGAAGTGTCAAATCAAGATCAGAGAGCTCCATCCTTCATTTCTAATATACATACATCTTTACCACAATGTCTTCCTCACTGGTCTCATCTGATTCTCCAGTTTATTCTTAAGCAAGAAAACTCTCATGGGTCACTTGAATTTCTGTTTTGTCACTTACTTTCTTTGTTCACATGAACTGACCTCCAGTAATGGTGGGTCATCAAATTTCCATTTTTATAAGGGTAAGCACTTCCACATAATCATTTTGCACAATGTTTTCAGGAGATGCAACTTGAAAATTATGTTCTACAGTAAATATACATGTCATGCCCAGTAGATGCTTACACATGGGATAGATTTCATCATAGATTTGTAAAATACAGCAATATTTTACCTGATTTTTCTGCAATTATAACATTGCTGCTCTGAATATTATTTCGAATAAGCTATCACCTGATAAACTATCTTGACAGACTCATACAAGAATTATTTCAGTTGTGCTATTGAAAATCATGCAGAACAGTAGATCATAGTGTCCCGTCAAAATATGCATGTAACTTGTGTTGCCTTCCATCTTTCAGTCTTGAAAGTTCCAGTAGGGCACTGCTCATGGTATAGTACCATAACATTTTATGAAGGAAAAATGGAGGAACAGATTTTTAAGGTTAAAAAGATCTTTAGAAAGGAGTCTAAAACTTTGGGCAAACAAGAACCCTAGTCTTTTACAAGGCTTTCAAAAGGGAACAGATGGTCTGTTCTTGGATGTGTCTAGCTTATGGAGTGCTGTGAAAATAACATGTACTCTAAATGAGCTGCTGGTTAGCAGAGATGTAAACAGAGAAATCAGTAGGAAGGCAAGGTGTTGGTAAAATACTCTGTTTCACAGTACTTCTCCTTACAGCAAACTTGTGCCACTAGATTTATTTACTCTGTTGCCCTTTTGTGTGTAACAGCACTTCATTCTACCATGTCAGTAAGTCTGTACCATTACACTATCAAACAACATATTAGTGTCCTACAGAAGCACATAAAGTGCAGCACTGCTGCAAGATGCACTGTTTTCGGGTGAGGAGTTTTATGAAGTAACCTTACAAGCCTCTGTGATAGCATTCGTCTTTGCACCTCGAGTATGAGACTAAAAGGCTTTGATGCACTGTGTCTTGTTATGTCTGCTTCCGTCAGCGTGTAGTTTTGCATGGTTCAGAGTGATATGACGTGATGGGAGCCATAATGCATCAAAGGAACTCTCAGTTCCTTCTGCGTTCTCAATAATGACACATACTTTTCCGACAAGACTAATGTTATGTTATACTACATATGTAACAGAATAGCATTTGTAGGAGAATTTCAGTGCCTAGTTATGGGCAGGATGACATGGAGGTAAGGGAAGGGGAAGAAATCTGTACTTCTCTGACATACAGAGCAATTTCAAAAGAAGATATAAGATAATAAGCATCTCTAGTAAATCTTTGTGTATGAGGGAGAATATTTCTTCAGCTGCCCTTTGCTGATAGCTAACATTTTCTTGTCTAAACAAATCTCTAAAAAGAGATTATAAAAAAAATACATATTTTGGAATTTTAGCTGCCAAACCTGCAAGTTTGTAAAGTGGTTCAAGGGCAAGAAGGCATTTGTGGGTAAAAGAAACAGTTCTGTGTTTGTGGGTAAAAGAAATAACTATGTGTACATGAGAAAGAGGGAGAGAGGAGCAAGGACACAATGAATGAGACAGGCAGTGGGCCCAACACTTGTGATTTCTATATGTCCCGTGTATGTATGAGGCATGCATCCTAGATATTTTAGGTGTCTGCTAAAGGTAGGTGCCACATATGTTAGAGAAAGGTTGTTGAGATGAGTCAGTGATAGATATGTAGCTTCCTAGGAACTTTTAGATGCCTAAATCAGAAGATGGCTCCTACTCTTTAACAGTTTCTTTTCCATTTTTCCATTTCCGAAATAAGCATCATAATGCTTTCTTACCTCACAGAGGTATGATGAAATGAACATCTGAAAGAAACACAAATATCTCTGAAATAAAACCCATATGGATAACAGGATATGTCCATCCTCCAAAATAAAATTTAAACATTAAAAGACAACAGATTTGTGAATTTAAACATTAAAAGACAACAGATTTGTGAATCTTACAAGCAGATTAGGAGGCTTATTTGAAAATCCTGACTATAAAAAGGGGATTACTGTGAATTCCATTGAAAACTGACAATGGCTGCTATCAAGAAAATCTTTGAGCCAAAATCAATCACAGCCTTCATTAGTGCCAACAAGGGTGCCAGATATTCTCTTTCAAGAATGTTTGAAGAATCATTTAAAAAAGTGGGGGAACGAGCAAAATTGTTTGGGGGTATGGCAGACCAGTTCTAAGTGACTTGCCTATCAGGAAGATCCTGTTGTAGCAGGTGAAAATAGAAAGTCTTGGGAAGGAGTTGCAGTTAAGTCCTCAATGGAGGATCAGAAATGGGACTTTAAGGAAACTAATACTAGTGGAAACTTTTGAAATAAACCAGTGTGTCTTTGGCTTCAACTAAATAAAATAATTGATTTACCGTATATGTTTATAATAGATAAATCCAGTAATAAACTTGATATAAAGGATTCTCCTAATAGAGATACATCTGAAACTCATGACCCTTCTCTAGGGAAGATGCACACATTTGGCAATTATCTAGGTGAGACAAAGTGAAAAAAAATATACAGAATAAACCATATTTTATTAGGTTTTATATTGCTTTCATTTTAGATTACAGAGTACAACAAATAATGGCTAAAAACTGTAGTGAGAGTGATCTTTCCACAGGTCTGAGGAGAGGAAGAAATGATGGTACTTGATCATGAAGAAAATATGCAAAACTGTATCCCATTTTCAGATGTTCTGAAAAATCTTCAGCCACCACCAGTTGCTTGCACTTGCAAAGAAGGGAACTATATGGACAATCAGTTATTTTTTCTGTACTAGGCAAAATCTTTTTTCCATAATCAGAAACCAGTGAGAAGACAATGCCTCTCAGCATATGAGCTGGAATTGTTGAAAAGTTTTTCTTGCACAATATATTATGCGTCTGTATTGCAGCAATTAGAATTTAAAATGGAAGCTATGACACTATGACTGTTATGGATGTCACCTAGCAGCAGTGATATATCCAAAAGGATGATATCTATTATTACTCCTTCTAGGTTTGGAAGTCATCGCAGCATTATAAATATATACTGGTGATGGAAGGTTAAGTAGAGTCTGTCCTTCTGTGTCATTTCTAACACATGGCACTGTTTCTTTCTGCAAAAATAACATGGATGGAAATTCCAACCTTGTGATTTTGCAGTGTTTTGCAATTTTTGTGCAATTGGTCTTATTGGTACACAAGGTGGAGGGAAACCTCAGGATTGCTTTCAATAAGAGGTTTGCACAGACACCACTATGTGTAGCTTGGTTCTGTCACCGCTTGTGGTGAAATCAGCTCTCCAACTTCCAGATCAAGAAAATAAGTGGATCTAACTTCAACTATAGGCTGAGAGTAGAGAATATTGTTCTTTTTCCATTTTATACTGCCACTGTGATGGGCAAGATGTAAATGCCTGGGAGTAGAATAGAATCAATGTCTCTTTGAGCACCATAATGAAAATTAGATGTATTTTCTATAGGATAAAGAATATCCTGATATACCTAAGTGTCACCATTGGAAGATAACTTCAAAATGAGTATATCTTCCTTAGATAGGTGGAATAACAGTACACCAAAAAGCATTATTGCTCATCATGGAAGAAAAACAAAAGAAAAAGCTAGAATTGCAACTAAAAAAGAAGAAAATAATAGTAAGAAAATAAAACTAAAAACCTTTAGATGGGACATGTAATATGATCATACCAGAATCCAGGTGTTTCTTTCCTTGATAGCAAAACCTGATTGAGGTGCATAATTCTAAGAAATGGTCTGTCATCTGTATTGCGACCAAGAACAGGCTTGCAGCAATACAGTAATCACTGAGAAGATAAAAGTATAAAACTGAGCTTACTCAGAGCAAAAAGGATACACATACTGCCTTTCACAATGAAAGCTAGCACTTTTTGAACTTTAGTAAAGAATATTTTACACTGGGAAGTAAAATGATGTTCTATGCCCTACCAATCAGGAGCAATAAATGAAACTGACTGCTGACACTGATTTTTCCTATCAATATCAGTTACATGTGCAAAATGTGTCAAAATATTTTTATAATGACATTTGGGCTTACATTTTATATAGATCCTGTTTAGTGTATGTTTTGGAAGTCTAATAGGGAACTGAGCCTTGAGGATCTAATTATAGCACTATATGGGACTTAATTCCTAATTCTCCCACCCTCTCAGATATGCAGGTTATCCACTATTTCCACTTTTTATTCCAGTCTTGTAAAAGCTTTTGAGCGTCACAGTGATGGATTAGACTTCTTTTTGTTGTTGTATTTAATGTTTCCCTAGGTCACTCTCTTATTTTTTTCTGGGCAGCTCCCATTTCATTACTCAAGATAAAAGTTATTCTTAAAACATGTCATTCTGAAATCATTTTCAAGCTGACATTTTAAAAGTATGTCTTAAATGTGTCCAGTGTGATATTCAATACATTTTCAATATACTTAATAAATATCAGCTGGCACATTCACACAGTACATTTTAATGATCTGGTAACGATGAATATGTAATACACAGGAGAATAAATTATAAACAGAGAAAAATGGGAAACCAATACAAATATGACCATGCTAAAGGTATACTTGTTTTCCGTTACCATCAGTTTTTGCAGTCAGCGCTTGACTGATTAATTTATTTGAACTCTCCTTTTTCTTATTTTCTGGAATATATTTTCCTTTCTGAAACAAATTTTTCAGTTCTTAATTGCAACTGTATTACACTAATAAACTCTCTTGAATCCAACAAAAAAAATTAAAATGAAAACTGACATAAGGCAGAAGTGAACCTTTAGATTCACAGAAAATACACATTCTGCTTGTATTTCTCTGTACTGTTAAGAAGGCTAGCAGATCCTATCAAAAGGACTTACTATTCTGGTCATTGTATATATAAACAAAGACAAGACATGACATTTCATTACAGGTACAGTATTGAGTTGAAGTCAATTTAAAGAGCAACAGCAGGCATAAGTTTCCCACAGTATCTGGGCAAACAGAAAAAGCACTTCCCCATTGGGCTTTTTCTCTAATATTTCATGTTCATTTTCTGCACCATCAGTATATCATTTATGGCCACTATTCAGCAGTGTACTCCCAGAGTTCTTTTATATGCACTTCATTTATGTTTGCCATGACTTTTATTTAAGGACATTCCTAAAAACATTTTTATAAACTCAGTACAGGTCATTATTCATCTTTGCTATATGGACAGTTTACTAGTTACTTGGCAGCCTATATGTGATTTATCAGATGAGGGCTTTAATGCCTACAGTGCCAGTTTTTCAAACTTGTCTGAAGTGGAAATGATCTTGAGGCTGTGATATATATTGATTTGGTTATTGTTTTGTAAATATTTTCTTACTTAATATAGAGAGAACCATATGTCCCTCCCGCAGTGTAACTACTTGTGGGAAAGGGTTTGTGCTAGTCATCAAATAGGACACATAAATCAGTATTATTGAATACAAAATCTGTGGCTTGATTTAAAAAGGGCTTGAGGCTTTTTTTTTTCAAGTTGAATAGTTGGAGACTGAGTGGCATTTTATTTATTTTTATTCAAATACTATTTTTTATCTGAAAATTCTGACTTTTTGGGTGCATTTGCATTCCTTCATCTTATGAGACAGCACATGAATTATGCATTGAGTGCTTTTGTTGATAAAAGGGTCATTATTAACAGGATATATACTATGTGCTGGACATGATTGTGGTTGTAGTGCATACATCAAATTGATGGAAGTACATGCATCTCTGCATCTATTCTTTGTTTGCTTACCTTTCTCTAAGGAATGTTAATACTAGAAAAGAAAAATGGTTTAGCTGATCCCCACATGTTAATGCCAGATCAGTTCTTGCCTCACAAAATCTGTTTTTTTCACCCCCCTTCCTTTCTCCTATGCCTTTTTTATTTTGTTTATTTGTTTGTTTGTTTCTGTTGTTTTGTTTGTTTTGATTTCTGCCTGTTCTGCTCCTGCAGTTTTAGAGTCACTGCTCCATTTCTGCATGGACTTCAGGTAGTCTCACTGATCCAATTGTTCTACCAGTTTATCGTTCTAAGATCTTCTTTCCACATTCCTTTTGTGGACATTTTTGTCTTCCGGTAATGTATGTTAGGAGTTGGACTCCTCAAAAAAGTCCTTTGCCTTCTTTTGTGATACATTGTTTCACTGGTTCATTGGTTACACTTTCCTTCCATAAGATTTTGTAAATCATTAGAGTATTCTTTGCAGTCTTGCTTCCGTAAGTCTTGCTTAGTTAAGACTTCTTGTGCTCAAATGTAGGGTAAATCACATGAATTGCGTTATACTGTCTGGCTCAACATTCAGGTCAGAATTCTGCCATAAGCACCTTGCAGAGCTCATTTTTCCAAAACAGCTTTTGATCTTATGGATTGAGAATGGGAAAATTAGATTCCTGCTGCCTTTGTGTTATAGTGGCCTCTCATTATGTTGTATGATCTTCTCCTGGTCAAAAATCCTTGGTACATATCACCTTGTTCCATTTCGAGTGTGGTGTTTCTTACTATTTGCCTCTGCTAGTAATAAGTATTTTCCCTGGATCACCTCAGCCCACCTCTATCTACAAACAAAAAAAGTTTCATTGTGTCAGCTCAGTCCACTGAAAATGAAATCCACTGTTTTATTTTTTAGAAAACTGTCTCAGAGTAAACTTCTCTATAAAATGAATAGTGAAGGGTATCAATACTTACTTCATGAAATCTGAGCAAGCTAACAGAAGAATCGACTTCCTGTCTCTCATGTTCCTCCATGCTTTTCGTCCTTCTGCTGTTCTGCTGGATCAGTGCGTGTTGTCACAGTATAGTGTGATGTTATCTTTATCTCATTTTCCTGGAGTTATCAATATTGGGTTTTGCTTGGGATACTGCCACAAATTATGATTTTCCAAGCTATGCCATTGCATTTAGTTCTCAGCATCGGAATTTCAGAAATATGTACTTGCGCAGAGGAGCTCATTTCAGTAGTTTTATAATTGTCTGTGATTAGCTGTTATTAACTAGCTTTCTTCTTAAAGGTGGCTGAGTGATTTTTTTTTTAGTTCCAGAGAATAAGTAAATAGCTCTTTTTTTTTTCCTGAGTGTAGACATGTTTATATATCAGTAAATAGGATGAGTTTATCTGTTTTGTTTTTGTTTTAATATTTTTGAGAGCTACTTCTGAAGCACCACAGTGCTTCATCGAGAACATTACTTCTCGACCAAGTACTGTTGTAGTACTTTATGATAAATACCTGACTTTTATTATTTTGAGTTGTAACTTTATTTGTTGGATCTTTTCCTGCTGTTTCATTGCATCACAGTATGAGCGATCCCAGGGGTTTACAGTGTTCTGAAAAGTAGCTACAGGTTCTGGAAAGTGTCATTGCTGTCACTATGCGTCACATGGTAATACACAAACTTCAGAAAAAGCAGAAAGGTGTGAAATAATTGTTATGAACCCAGGTTGTCATGTCTCTCGTACCTGCAAGGCATTAACAAGACTTAGGAAGAGTTTGAAAGGGACGAGCTCAGATCAACTGAAGGCAGTGCTCCAAGCGAGTCAGATTTTAATTCTCAGGCTTTTGGACAACTGATAGATAAGGACAGATATGCTCCCTCAACTATATTCATCAGAGTTCCCTGAGGGAGAAGGTGCCAAGGATCACATGTAACAGTCTTGTAGCTTACATAGAAATACTGTATTGAACTGCAGCTTGCTAAGACACAAGAAGAAGGGAAGGTCATAAATCTTGCGGATTTGCTTTATTTATGCATTTATTTCCATCTTTCCCTTCTTAGGATTCCAGAGGAGATCAGTAAGTTCTTCATAAGATTGTGTTCCCTTTTTCAGTCTGTTGATAGTGTACTGGATTAATATGATAAGAGTTCATCTCTGCAACCATCTCACAGCTAAAGTCTCATATCAGAATTGATATCATTGAGGGTCCAACCACATGGCCAAATCCTTGGGGATTTTTTTTTTCCAGAACACTTTTTAACGAATTTACAGCATGATTAGAAACACTCAAAATTGCTACTCTTACTCCACATTCAACGTAATTATTCTATTCCATTAGCTGTTTAGGAATTGACACAGTGTGACTTCAAAGCCATGAATAGCTCTTTCTTGATATTACTTCCACCAGTATATTTCATGAAGTATCTTCTGCTTAACTGGAGAGCTCAGGCATCCACAACTGTGGAGTTTTCAGCTCTGCAATACAATATTCTTGGTTCTGGGCTTGATTAGAATTTAAGCTTTTCCATGAGTCTAGGATTTCTATATCGTAAATCTTTTATCAGTCATTCTGGTGTTTGGATAATAACAGCCACTGGTGTTCTCCGCTGTTCCAGTGGGATAACTTAATAACAATTTTTGTCCTTTTTATCTAAAATCCACTCTGTGTATAAAATTGTTTCTTCTTTCCATTCTTGAGCAAGACATTTTTCCTTTCTAAAATTGTATTCCTATTTCAGGTCTTAACTAAAAGTTAGTTTTTATTTTCTTTCTTCTACCTTAAGCCTTCTTCCTCGTACAGAGAGACACTTCATGCATATGAAACTGTAGGCAGACATATAGGTATTTTGAACAAGCAGTGATTACGACTCAAGTGTGCCATAAGTATAAGCCATTACAATAGTAAAGGCAGTGTGAAGTGTGTTTTTGAATAAAGGTTGATTTAAAAATATGCTTGTGCACATTGCGAAACCAGAGCCTTGGTGTGTAGGTCAAAGAACAGCACTTAAATGCTAGAACACTTCCTTGCATTAAAACTACCTAACTTTTTTGCAGCTCGTTTTCTTCGTGATAACTTGAATGTTTAAAGTATTTGGGTAAAACCATCTGGGAATATGGAACATGCGTGAATGCACATAAAGCAGTCTCTAAAATAAAGGTTACTGCTTTTCCTAGGATTTTCTGATTTTTGTCAAATTTGACATGATATTTCTAAATAAAGAACACATTATGTGGAATGTGAAGGTGAAAAGGAGGGGAAATTATATATCCTTGGAAAGAGGAAAGTTTTTTTCATATGCCCTGTTCCCTAAAGGAACCTTAGCTTTTCTGCAATAGAAATAGTGTGGCGGATCATGACCTGATGTAAATAGGCATACTTTTCTTGACTTCAATATAATACATTTCTTTTTTCCAGTCATGTTATTCTTCTCTTTATTTCTTTATTTCTTTTCAGTCCTTTTTAATGTTATTTTCTCTGAATAAAAGCTAAAATAATTTTTCTAGGAAGAAATAAGATATGACACACAACCATCCCCATACTAGCTATCCAGGTATATTCTCATCTTGTGTGTTTGTTTTGGGGATTGGCCATTTGTGCTTTATGGCTATTCTGGAAACATTAAAATGTTCATGCAGTCTTCTTGCTTACTGAACACAGAGAACAGTTATTGTCAGTGAGCTCCTCTATTTAAGAAGTTTCACAATATATTCTGTAATCACTGCTAAAAAGTCAGCCTTGCTAACACCTGGTAGAGCCTAAGATTATTACTGTTTTCCCTGCACTCTACTTGGAGTGGAAGATTTCTATGGTAATTGTGTATAACAATTACCAGATATTGGCTTTCATAATACCTTTTAATATCTTTTCTTTAATGACAAGGTCTGTCATCTTTCCCTTTCACTATTACCTTACTATGATAAAATGTTCATGCAGTAAGGAGGGAGGTATTAGGTATGGAAAAAGAGTGCAAAAGCTGGCACAAACACATATAGAAGATTTCAGCTTTATTCTACTTCCCCTTTACTGCAAGCAGAGACATGTCATTCTAATCATACTTGAATATAAACATAGATATGCAAGAGTGTTTAACTAATACTTGAATATTAGATCCCACTATATCCTGCTATTCTACTTCTGTAACTTAACTTACTGTGGTTATCTTAGCTGCACTAATTTCTGCTTTGTTATACTTTTCTTAAGCAATGAGAAGGCTATTTCAAATATTTGAATTTTGCTAAGAACTAAGTCACAGTGTGTGGGCCTTCCTTTCTTCATTAACTTTTCATACACTGAAGGACCAGTTAGGAAAATGATTTGGAATATAAATTCCTGTGAAGAAATATGAAAACTAAACTCTTCAAGTAAAACCAATATTTAAGGTAAGCATAAGCATAAGATTATGAGTTTTAGAGCTAATATGTTGTAGTAAACGAAGAAATTTCTAGTAATGCTGATAATTATTAGAGAGATAGGAGCTTCTGCAGCATGAACTGGAGGAAAAAAAGGAGATATTCGGTATTTATTGTTTTAAGTAAATATTCAGCTGCTCTTTAATCAAATAAAAACTGAGACAGGCATAAAAGTACATTGCACAGAGCAATGCCTGCTGTGCACAAATACCCAGATGAGCCCCAGGCAGGTTAGTGGTCTAACTGGAATCAGTTTAGCAGTATCAGACCAGGAACCTGCAGCGCCTTTAGCATGATGCAGTGCTCTGCATGGCACTGTGGCTTGTTATGTCAATGTACTAGCTCATTAAGAGCTAGCTGAAGCTAATATGTTGCATCATTGTATGAGGAAAATGTTCTTTAATGGCCTAATAAAACTATTTAGTATGTATGTTAACACTGTGCATGTCTTTGCAGCATGGGGCCATGTTTATTATTATAGTTGCTTCCTGATGTCTCCTGAACTTTATCTTTAGCCGACTTAAGTGCAAAAGCAAAGCCATTCACCATTTTTTATGGTCTTGCTTCTAATACTTAGTTATAAAATTAGCATGCTTTGAATATGGTTATTGAGTCCCTCAATAACCCTCAAGGCCCTCAAGATATTTGTAAATCCATACAAAACCACACCTTTACTATTCAGTATTGCTTTGCTTCTGGTAGCTCGCTTTGCCTGACTGCCTCCCAACTTCTTCAAATTTGTAATTAGAATCTATAATCAAGGATTATTTGAATGCTCTCTGACAGTATACAGTATAGAGAACTAAAGGAATAAAATGTACATCTATATATATATGACAATAAAATCCTTACTTTTCATTTATATTTATCTTATATGAGAAAAAAATACTCTTATGGCATCATTCAGAATTATTAATGAAAAAGCCAGATAGCTTTTCAAGAGCTGCAATTCTCTGGAAGTCACAAAAAATTCACAAAAAAATTTGTATGCTAACAATGCATTAATAGAGACCCCCAAAATTGGAGGCTAGAATCTACACAAGCAAGTGTGTAGAGATCACTAGAGTATCAGAAAAGAGATTATTTTTCTTCTTTAAGAATAAACCTTTTTTCCCTGATAAATAATTACAATACTGCATTGTTGACTTCAGCATCAAAAAAGACTGAATAATTTGAGAGAAAACCCATTAAAACAGCTTCACGCATAAGTTTCACATATGAAATAGTATATGAAATATGTTACTGTATGTTATGAGTAGGAATAATGGAATCTAGCACAGATCGTGTACAGGTGCTCACTCTGCTTCTAAAAAGAAGCAAGAATCCTTTCAAAAGGCAATCAAATTAAAAGTAACTATCTAAACCATAAAGTATCTTTTGCCATTAATTATGGACCTGAACTTTCAGCCTTATACTTTGTAAATCCCATTGAGACTGATGTTAATTTTTTCAAGTGCTGGTGCTCAGGGGCCAGACCTTAAAGTAGCTGCTATTTCAGCTAAATATAGACTTAAACTTTTTATGCATTTCAGGTCTTTTTTTATTCCAATAGATTTTATCAGTATATTAGGAGTAAATATGAATAAGATTTGTGCCAACTATCTCTGAAATGTATTTTAGGATGAGATGAACTGTCCTTTGAAGGTGAACCCTCTCTTTGGTGTCTGTACAGAAAGACTGCCAGGAGGTGAACAGTTTACCTGGGCAGAGGATACTGGGCACAATGAAATTAGCCTATATAAATGTGTGCTGTAGAAGTTTTCAAGTTATATTGGAGAGAGGATATTTACAGAACTTCATGTATAGTCTTGGCTGATGGCCTATACTTAATCTTAGGATTTGAGATAGGGTTTTCAGATATACATGAATGATTTAAGCAAGAGACTCATTGAAATTCAATAGGGTGTATAATCCTAAATTACCTACATTACGTTTCTAAAGATGTAAAAAATTTTTACGGATGCAATCCATAAGAATTGTTTAGAATTATAGTCTGGGGAATTTAAGATAAAAAGAGTAACAGCTTTATTCTGCTATTCAGGAATGCAAGGTGCATTTAGTATTTTTTAAATCAATTCAAATCCAAGTTTCATGTTTTGTCACACTTTAGCAAACACTTGTGATTTTTTGCAGGACATTTTGATTTATGTGGATGTCTTACAATGAATGTAAATATAGATTGTCATCAGTCAGATGTTCTTCTAGTTGGAAAATACAATTGTTGAAGGGAATCTCAAAGGCTGATTATAATATTTTTAGTCACGTCCTTCCACTTCTGAATATATTAATCAAAAATACAATGTCAGGATGAAAATCATATACTAAAACAATTTTCCTTACTTATAAAACAATAGTACCTTTAGACATTAATAGAAAGACAAAAATATCTTGGTTCATTTTCACCTATTCAGCTGTTTCCATATGCATCATATTTTGGATAACAGAGGCCTGATTTTTAAGGAATTCCATAATCTGCGGATGTAGAAAGGCGTTTTGCTGCTCTGTAATATTTCCAAAAAGTGAAATCTATGTCAGTTGGACACAAACATTTTTAGGGTATCTCTCCACCTTCCCTACCTGCTATTAGAATGGCATTAAAAACTGTTTTTTTGCATGCTGACATAGCTGTTTTTAAAGCTAGTGGCAATAATTCAATTTCACTTTTCTTCACTAAGAGTTGCATTTTCTAATTCTTTCACACTGGTTTAGTTACATTGTGCTGTGATTTCCAACAAAATAAAAAAAAATATAAATTCCCTCTTCCTGCATATAAACCAGCTTCATAATATATTTTATCAAGAGGAAAATCCTTTGTGTAATTTTTTTTTCTTTTAAATAAATCCTATTTGGGGGGCCAGACATACTGATTTTTTTTTTTTAAGTTGTAGAATAGTTTTACAGCTGAACTGAAAATTAATGCATGAGAACAGATAGTTAAGTATTTACCTTGATTATATAAAGAGTAATAGAAACTGCCATGATGGGCAGATGATCAGTAGAAAATTATTTTGGAGAAAGTAATCTCAACTGTATTTTCCAAATTAATTTACATATTATTTTCAGGACAATGTTAGAGAAAGGGCATTTTTAATTATGGTATTCCTCAGACTAACAGACCAATCAGAGCAATCCTGATAAAAATATATTCCCTTATGCTGAAAAATGGAATCCTGAAAAATTATGGTATTTAAGAAGATTGCATCTCCCTGCATGAATTTAAAAGTTTTGTTTGGATAGAATTGCCAATTTTAAAGGTTTTGTCAGAAGTGTAAAATATGATTATTACAGAATGTCACATCTTTTTTTTTAGCTTAATAATAAAAATTATGTATTTCACCTTTTGGGGTTCACTGGCTCAAACAACTTCAATACGACTACTCTGTATGGTTACTCATAACTTGAAACATAAATGCAGTAGTTCCAACCTATAACACTCCTCACTCTCAGTGCTAAATTAAAATCACAATGTTTCTCTTTTTTTGTGTCCTAACTATATTTTTTAAATAAAACAGAACTCAAGACTAGGATTTTTTTTTTCTTATATGAGCTTCACATGGTTATGACTGGAGCCTGACCCTAACTCGTAAAACCCCTAGACTTTGAGGGACACTGGAGTTAAAGGCCTGTTTGCACTGAAATAAGCAGTAGTTCAAGTAGCATCAAAAGTACAAAAGCTAGACCTTACTTCATGGGCTCAGAGTTCAGGAATAGAGTGATCTTGTAAAATATAGCTGTTTTGAAACGAGGCAGAAAAGGTGCAAGTCATTTACTTCGCCAGTTGTTTCACCTTTTGTTGCCTCACTTGTGTCTGCCTAGAGGTTCTAAAGACCAGTGTCATATGTTATAAATCAGGGGAGGAAGGTATCACTGCCTTAGAAAAATTTCATGAGCAAAATCTATCAAAAAGGAGGACTTTAGGATACATCTGGTTTCAGTGATGAGTAATAGCATCAGGTCATATGTCCCTTATAAAATTTGGAGATAATAAGACTGTACATGCCTTATTTTTATGTACCCCGTACATATACAGTAATTGTCTTAATATTGAAAATATTAGTGCTTTTTTGCCAAAAAAAAGTTTATTGCTCTCAGATTATACATATGCATGAGTATTGATAAATGTATGTCAACTTTTCACTTTTCTGATTTATTAAAAATATATATTTAATCCTCATCCATTTTTTGTTCTTTAGATTTTTTCATTTGTGTTCTCTGCAGAATTTCTACTCTCCAAGTGAGACGCTAAGTAGACAGATACCATTTTCATGCATACCTCTATCAGTGGGTTTTGTTTAAATTTGCTGTATCATCTGTATAATATTGCTTTCACAGCATTATAAACTTCCTGTGTGTAGTGCTAGAAGACACTAAATGGCCCAGTGGCATATGTTATACTCTTGCATCTGCCTAATTTCCAAGTTGAAACACCACACAGCAATGCCTGTGATAAACTATACGCAACAAGGTCAAAACAGGTGCCTGCTGGGATGAGTAATCATCTTTATTTCATCACCTCCTATCAACAGGTATCATGGAGACAAAGTAATAGCTTTTATGTGAGGAGCTTCACATGTACCTCTGAAAAGTTATGAGACACAAGACAGGATCAGCTAAGAGATAATGACTGTAGATTTGCTATAGAGTGCCCCGCAGTTCAATTTACATTGCATCCTGAAGAGTACTGTGCAGGAAGGCCAGATTTTTCAAAACAAATAGGCCTGAAAGTACTGTCTAATCACTAATGCTCAAACTGTGTGTGCTGCTTTCAGAGTTCTACCTCTGCAGAGGTGGAGAGGGGCTTACGTGCCATTTTACTTCTCACTTTCCTCTCTCTTAACCAGCAAATATATGCACCCCCAGCACAGATTCCTACACATGTGCAGCACTAACTGTCACATGAAAAGTGGGAGTTTTTCACACTGTCTGTACTGAAAGCATCTTACCCTTTAATTACTTCTAATATCTAAACAATAATCATCTTAGAGACATGGTGGAAGTTGCAGGTGGAATAAAAAGGCAGGGATAATATTTTCAAAGAATTACTTACCAAGAGTGAAAAAAAAGAGGTATACAAATACATATTTGTCTACAACAATATGGAGTGTAATCTAAAAAATAAATGGTGAAAAATGTTTGAAACAAAATCTAGATCTGTAGCACTCAGCTCAAGAGTTCACTTGTCTGCAGCCCTAGATCGAGCTTTGTGAGGGACAGCTGCACAACCTCAGCTCAGCTGTAATGAAGGAAACTGTTACTAAACTGGGCAAGTGCACATGGGTTAAAGCCATGCAATACTATAAAAGTGAAAGCAAAAAAGAAGGTGGAATTTTGAATCAGTAGCAGCAATGCAAAGGGTTCAGAAAAACAAAAAATAGGTAAGATGTCTGATGGAGAAAGATAAGATGTGGAAGATGAAAACTCAGTGAGATCAAAGATACACCCATTTCAAGGATCAATGGTAGGACTACACAACTGCACTTGACTGATGACTTAGTCCTACGTATCTACAACGTGCATGAACAAAAGCTAGTTGTATACCCTGTAAACTCTATATAACGCTGCCTAAGAACCTGATAAAAAATGGTCGAACAAGAATGACCAGTAAGAGCAAAGCTGCAGACTGGATTGTATCTGCTAAACCTCCGACCCCTAAAGGACAATATATCAACACAAGGGTTTCCTATTACGGGTGCCTCAAACTTGCAAATTTATTCTTCCTTCCAGTATCCAGGTCTGTCTGAAATTATGTTTTCATAGGTAACAGCCTATTTCAGATTAGATACACAGGCAAATGAAAGGGATAAACTTTAACTTGCAGAGTTTCTGAGTGATGCCAGTTTCAGGAGTGGGAGATGGTTCCCCGTGACATAAAACAACCGTCTTAGACAAACATAAACCCTCCAGCCTCTGTCTCTAAATTTCAGTCACCACCATCTCCTAGTGTTGCACAACTAACATCAAAAGAGGCCTGAAGCAATGAAGTTTTTTACTTTTCACCACAGAGAGTGGAATATGATTGCATACTGAAGTTTAAGAATAATCTGGGAAAATATTTTATTGGAGAGGAAAAATGCTAATTTTAAGATGCAAGCAAACTTGCTCTGAAAGGCAAGCAGCAAACTGTGAGTGAAACATCCAGGTGGTTGCAAAATAGAGTTACATATTCAGATTTTCTTGACATTTAAAAAGGCATAGAATAAACCCATCACAGATAATATTCTGGCTCAGTTTCTTTCCATAATTTGCAGTCTGGTAGCTGCAACTGCAGTATGTTGCAGCTAAATCTACTTAAAAACAGCCTGCAGTTGCAGCTACAAGACTGCATCCGTTTGGCTGCAGCCGTTTGCACAGCTCCCACCAGGGAAGGCAGCCCTTGCCACCACTCTAGGCTGGCCTCAGAGGCTATTGGGGGCCTGATATTCTGGATGCCAGCTTGAATGTCGAAGTTTCTCAACTCTTTGACTCTTCCATGCATGAGTTGAGAATGTTATCTACTTTTCTGCCAGAACTTTGAACATCCGTCTGCTGAGCCCTTGACATTGATCCCTTGGGTACAATGAGGCCTCCTCCATATGACACTGATGTACTGAGAACCACTGGCTGTAAAAGGGTCCTGGAGGCCTGATGCCTTCTGGATGGGGTGACACGATCTGCTGTAGGCATGGTCACGTAAGGATTCCTGCTTGAATTCTGGCTGATCAGTCATGTCCTGCAGGGTGGGGAGAGACCACAGTGTGGCCCTGGAGAAGAAGGCCCTTGGAGGAGAGAAATCACCAGGTGCCAAACCCTCATCTGAAAGGTGTCAAATCTCTGGGCAAATAATGCAAAGAAGGGACTCCAGAATCTTCCTGCTGGTACATTTGGCTTCTGCAGGCAGTGGCAGTGAAGAGTTTCCTCCGTGGAGGCGCTGGAGCCTCCACTGCCCAGTCAGAGCTCTAGGCTCTGATGCACAAGTGCCTGCAAATTCTGGGCAAATTCTGTGGTGCCGAGCCACAGGCACTCACAACCCTTGGTGTGCAGCCTGCTCCCTCCTGGGCTCGGCCACAGCAAGAGAAGCCGTTGCTGCTGAGGGGTCAGCACTGGGTCCTGCCCTCACAAGCCCTTTCTCATACATTCTCCAGGCAGAACCTTGTTGAGACCACAGTGGTCTTCTCCATCACTGACATTTTGCAAGGGAAAAGCTGGGGGGCGGGAGAAGCTTCACTGACTGCCCCAAGGGGTAGCAAGGGGTTAGGTTGTTGGTTGCAGCCTGCTGCAGAGAGCACGTGCCCAACTCCTCTAAGAGGGGGACCCCAATCCCTTCACAACCTGCGTTTTCTACTGCTTGGTTTGCCAAAGAAAAGACACGGCACATGGTGAAGAGAAGGAACGTTTCTTTAATGAGCCCTGTGCGCAGAGCAGCCTGGCATCAGGACGTGGTCGAGCGCCAGCAGCACAGACTGACACCTTGCAGAGGGCAGCGCCGCCTCTGCCACGCTCTCCTCAGGCGGTTGCACAGGCCTTCCTGAGTGCCTGTGGATGCGGTCCCCTTCCCTGCAGCTCTCAGGATTAGCATGGTTTGGGTGGCCAGGGAAGAGATGGATGGGCTGCTGTCCTCCTGCAGGCCTTTCAGGGCTGAGAAGGGAAGCACAAGCTCAGATCAAGCCCCCATATCCCCACAGGCCCCAGGCCTCTCCTCCTAACACCACCCGTCCCACCCAGCTCTTGCCACAGCCAGGATGGAGCCAGGGGCTCTAATGGATTAGTCGGTAGGTGCTGGCCAGGAATGTGCCAAAGGTGCCTGAAATGTCTCTCTACTCTCCCCACACCACTCCTGCTCTGCTCCTCTCGGGCAGCAGAGCCCTCCTCACCTACGCAGGGATGGGAGCTCCTTGGCCAGGGTCTCTCTTCATCCCCCCAGCCCCGTGTGACACCCCGCTTGCCCTCACTCACTCTCACAGATGGCCTCCACTGTCTCCTTGCTCTGGTCCCTGCTGCACTGCCCAGCATGCCCTAGGCACACACACAGCACCCCATAAATCCCGCTCCTCAAAGCTGTTCCCCCCAGTCCTGCCCTCCTGGCCAGGCACCCACCTCCCCTCGGGCAGGGCTCACCCCAGTTCCCTTTCCCAGTGTAACCCACAGGGATCCTGCTGTGAGGGACTCCCACCAGCCCCACCGCTGTGGGTGGAGACCGCTGAGGGTGGCACGGAGCCTCCAGGCACCCAGGCGCTGCCTCAGGCACATGGGTCACAGGGCTGGTTTTGCTGCCAGTGCAGCAGCCGGGGCTGAGGCCGAGCTGTCCCAGAACAGAGATGGAGCCCAGGGCTCGGGGCTCACCCAGAAACCTCACGGCCGCCTCGCGCAGGGACTCCTGGCTGCTCTCCAGGTAGGACAGGCTCTGGCGCAGGTATTCGTCCGCCCTCCTCCTGCCCCTCCTCCCGGCCAGCTGGGGAGAGCACAAGGCTCAGAGCACAACATCCTCTCCCAGTCCTTCACCCAGGAGCAGCCAGCCTCCCCCTGCCACCACACTCAGGACCCCCCGCAGAGGCTGGGCAGCACCAAGTGAGTATTGGAGGCATCAGAGGGCTGGCTGCTGCCCAGGTGCGCTGAGGGGCCCTCCTGCTGCAAGGCCTCACTGGGTCAGGGGCAGCTTCAGCATCCCAGGGCTCAGCAAAGGCAGAGGAGCCTGCAGAAGAGCCCGCGAGTGCTGCTCCTGCACCCGGAGCCGCCAGCCATACACACTGGGCATGGAGGAGGAAAGAGCTGCTCCAGGCTGGGGCTGCGGCCTGGGGACTGTCCTTACCAGGCACTTGCTGATCATCCAAGTCTGCTGGGTCTGAGCCAAGTGCCTCAGCTCCTTCCACTTGAGGAGCTTGGCAGCACCGAGGAGGGCTTCCTGAGCAGCCTGCACATGGAAAAAATGGGGAGATGCCACCCCAGCCCATGGGACAAGAGCCTGTGTCCCCCAAGCCCCCTCCTCTTGACAAGACTCAGGGCATTTACTGGCCCTTCATGGCAAGGGGCAGCAGCAGGGCACTGAATCTGCTTTGGGGTACTTGGCCCCTCTCAGTGGTGGGTAGAAACATGGAGCAAGCACCACCTGAGCCACCCTGTCCTGAACAGGCAGCACAGCAGAGACTCCCAAGAGCTTCTGAGCCGCAGCCCAGGCCAGCAGGAAGATGAAGGGCTCTAGCCCCACAGACATCCAGGCAGGACTCAGCCAGGACTACCCCCCACGGCTATTCCCAATGTGGCTACTCGGCCCCCCAGCGTGCCCCATTGCTCAGACATACCTCCACCACACTGGGGCTCTCATCCTGCAGATGGAAGAGCAGTGGCAGGGTGCTCGTGCGCACTTGCTGCTTCATCTGCTCCCTTGCGCTGCCGGCTACTGTCTCCATGACCATGCTGAAGAGCTGCATGGAGAGCTTTCGGGTGTGCTCAGACTCCTGGTAGCAAGGAAGAGAGAACTCCTCAGCACTGGCACCACACGTGGCAGCTTCCTTCACAGGCTGCATTGGTGCAATGCATCCCTGCAGCCCAGGACAGCATAGGCAGCACAGGACAGTATCCCAAGAGCCTCACGCAGAAAGGCTCCTGGCAGCCTCCCACGCACACCAGTTGGCCCCACGGCTCTGCCCCCCGCCTTACATCCTCAAAGAGTGGCAGGAGTTTCTCAGCCAGCTGCGGAGCCATGTCCGTGAGTGTTGGTCTCTCCAGGACACGGACCACATGGCTGACCACCAGAAGGGCCTGGCTGCTCAAGTCCCTGTCCTTGTCCTGCAAGTGTCTCATGACCAGAGGCATCAGGACATGCATTTTTCTGACCTGTGGGAAATAAAAGTTCAATTTAAAAAAAAAAAAACAGAAATAAAAGGCTACCCTTGCACCTTATTAGACACCAGCTTTCCTCTGGTTCACACCCGTTCCGAGATGGCTTGCTAGGTGCTGGGCCGAGACCTCCAGCCCCCTCAGCTCCCGAGGCCCAGCAAAGTCCAAGCTAGCCTGTTCCCTAGCACCCACTGCCCAGCTCACACAGCTTCCCCCCGGTGATGCCCTGCTCACCATCTCCTGCCTGCTGCACAGCACGAGGAGGCTTCTGAGTCCCAGCTTACGCATTACCCTGCAGTGACTCTTCAGGGACATCCCAGAGATGCCCAGGAAAACATCTTCATCTGCACGAAGGTCACTGCAGGCCAGCAGCTGCAATGCACAGCATAGAGAAGGTGGCAATGGCTGCAGCACTGCCTGGGTCGGACACCACTGGATCCCACCAGTAGCTCAGGGCAAGGGCAGCGGGCTCAGAGGAAGGCTGGCCCAAAGGCAGCAGTGACTGCAGGGAGCCCCTGGGACCTCCCTCCCTGCCTGGGGCCTCAGGGCACACCGCAGGGCACAGACTTCACCTGCTCCTCCCCTCCCTGCACCAGCCTCCTGCCCTCGTGCTTTGGAGGAGCCCTTCAACAGAGACGCGACACAAAGGAGGCATTGAATACACGTGGGGACAAGAAGGAGCCCGCTGCAGAGGGGTGAAGGTCGAGGGGACTCATCGCAGAACACCCACTGCCCCACTTGCGCTCATTGCCCTCCATCCCACAGCTGGGGCTAGCAGAGAGCACTGGAGCTAGAAGCACCCCAGAAGGACAGTGCCAACATGAAGCTCACCTCCACCAGGAAAGCCATGGCGGGGATCTCCATGCAGGGCTCCTCGCCCAAGAGCAGCACTGCCAGCCGTTGAAACAGCGAAAGGCGCAGCACTCTTGGGCTCTTCCTCATCTCTCTGGCGGAGGGAAGAAGGCACTGTGAGGCCTGAGCAGCCCAGGCAAACCTCTCCTGAGACTGCACCCTCACTTCCTCCCGTCACATCCTCTTGGGCCACCACACACAGAACAAAGCCACCTTTGCGTGGAGAACTGTGGGCTCTGAGAGTCACCCTGTGTGCAGGGGCAAAATGCTGCGGCACAGCGGGGAGACAGGGGCTCTCACCTGGCCAGCAAACCCACTCCCTGGTGATGGGTCTCAGCGCGCAGGAGCAAATCCCAGCCGCCCTTCCTTGCCATGGCCAGCACCACATTCTCGTAGCCGGCATGGCACAGCAGTGCTTTGATGGTCTGCACTGCAAGCCTGTGTGCAGAGAAAACACCCGCTTACACTCGCACCCCTGGCCCTGACTGCAGCCCTGCCTGGCAGGGATGGCGGGGATGTGATGGAGCACCTCACGGGGCTGCTGCACATGGACTCTTCCCTTTGGCATTTCCCCCACAATACGTCCGACTCATTCTGCTCCAGCGCTGCCATGAAAGCGCTCTGGAAGAGCAGCGCGAGCAGGAGCTGGGGGAAGAACGCCTCTAGCACTTGCAGGCAGTGGGGCTGATGGAGGATCTCCTGGAGCGCTTGCATGGCCTGCAGAAAAAGCCCAGAGACAACCCTTGCTGCTGAGATGTCCCTCTTGTGCTGCTGGAGCTTGGGGGTGAGGCTCCTTGGATGGAGAAGGGCAGCGGGAGCCCTGCCTCTCGCCTGCAGAGGCAAGGGCAGCCCGAGGGGAGAGTGAGGCTTCCTCCACAAACTCACAGCCAGGGAAGAGAGACCCGAGGTCTCTGCCTCAGGCAGCCGCCAGTCCTCGAGCGTGCCGAGCAGCTCCTGCAGCACTCGTTCCGCGGCGCCAGGCCTGGACACCAGCACCTTCCACATGGTCCTGGCGGCGCTGCGGACCCAGAGTGATTTGTCAGCGGCTGCCGCGGCTGCAGCCCCGTGGCCTGCGAGGCCGCAGCCCTGTCCCTGCCCACTGCCCCTGGCCAGCACAGACCTGTCGCATGAGGGGCAGCAGCTCAGCAGGCTTGCAACCACCTTTTCCGGGCACGTGCTGCTCAGCAGGAGAAGAGCTCTGTCCAGGCTGAGCCGTGCAGATGCATCTTGCACGGCCAGGATGTTTTTCCACATGTGCTTCACCAGCCTTGGCACCTGCAGACCACATGGCAAAGTGTGAGGCTGCTGCCGCACTGCAGCCATTTGCCCAGCTCCCGCGGAGAATGCCTGCCCTTGCCACCACTCTGGGCTGACCACAGAGGCAGTTGGGTGCCTGGTACACATGCACTCAGGGGAAAAACAAGCCCTCAAATGGCCTGAACCCCGGCCGTGCCACCCGCAGGCTACTCACATGCTCCAAAAGGCACGCGTCATCCGTGACGAGCTCATCCAGCATGTGAGCAGCTGCCTGAGTGTCATAGCTGCTGCAGGCTCTCATGCCCCGGATGGCTACGAGGATGGCCTCTGCCTTCTCATCCGGCTGCAAGTGCTTCCCAAACATCTAGGGAAGAAAAGAAGGCAGCTCCGAGAGATAAGTCATAGCCAGGCTCCTAACTGCGTTGCCTGGCGGAGTAGCACGTGGCCCTGGAGAGTGACATGGGGCAGTGCTGGCACAGCAAGTCCCTCAGAGCCAGGAGCCGGGGTTCTGCTGGCATGGGTGACGGTGCTGGGATCAGGCTGGGTGCTTGGGGTTAAGGTTCCCACCCACTGCTCCTGCAGGGAAGCAGAGCTTGCAGGATGCAGGAAGGAAGCCCCTGGCTAGTCCTGGCCTAAGGAAAGTGCAAGCCCTCTCCTCTGCCCCACCTGGCAGCCACCCCTCTCCACATCCAAGTTGCAGGCTGACCCCACAGCTGGAAGTCCCAGCCAGGGAGGCGCTCCTTACCCTGCTCATTTCCCTGGTATCCTTGGACCTGGAAAACCTCAAGGTGTGTGCAGTTTCCCAGTCCTCTCGGAGCTCCTGCTGCCAGGCACTCTCTTGCGACGGCTCCCTGCCTGCACAGGAGGGGAAACACAGGGCACTCAGCGTGAAGGCTGCACAGCTGGACATGGCCCACGGAAGGCGTCAGGGACAAATCTCCCCTGGCAGACGAAAAGGCCCCAGCAGGAAAGAGAGCGCAGCAGGACGCTCAGGGAGGCGCTGGGCCTATTGCAAGGGGTGGGCAGGGGGAATTGCTTGCAACCACACATAAATTCTTACTCTCTCCCTGCACGAGGAACTCATATAGGTGCCACAGGGCCTCCGCTGCCGCATCATTGCTCCCCTCGTCCTTGCAGGCGCTGCACAGGGTGAGATGTCCCACCAGCTGCCCCAGGACCGGCACGCTCCTCTCCAAGAAGCTGCCACAGCTGGCACCACCCACTTGGAAGCATTCGCGGACCTGGGGGAGGGAGGCAGTGCTGACACAAAGCTGGAGGGGCACCGCTCCCGATCAAAGCCCTGGGCCCACGCTCCTTGCAGGCTTGGATCCCGGGTGAGCCAGAGCCTTGGTGGCTTCCCTTGGAGGCAGCCTGGAGCTCCAGGACATGGCTGCATGCTGACAAGGGATAGGCAGTGGCTGCAGTTGGCCTGCACCATGGGCTCCTTACCGACACCAAGGAAGAGCTGGTCAGGAGATCCCCCAGCTTCGCAAGGCGTCCCACAGCCCTCTCGTGCACAGCTCCTTGCTGGCACTCAGCGTAGGGCAGTAGGAGCTGCAAGGAGAAAAGCTGCTGCTCTGTCCTGTGTCCCGCAAAATGCCTGGCCAGGTTTGTGCCTTGGAGCCGCGGCAGAGCCTGGAGAGGGGATCTTGCATCCAGAGTCCTTTGTGACTGTGGGGCAAATCTCTCAGACGGGCCTGATGTGACAGTAGGAGCCCATTGGGGTTGTAATGAGTGCAGGAGTGGGTTGAGGAGGAGGGGCTATTGGCTGTAGCCAAGGGACGCTGGGTTCACACAAGGGAACTGTGGGGATCCCCATTCCCATGAGGGAGCTTGTACCCTCTCAGCACTGGGATCTCTCCAGCAGCTGCTGGACAACTCCCCCCTGTCTCACCACAGGGGCTTGGAGCTGGCAACTCTGCTCCTGGCAAATACCAGACCTGCAGGATGGTCTTCATATCCACCACGCTGGAGGAAGGGCTGCCGAGCATCAAGGCCTGCAGCATGCTGTCCATGGCGTCCAGCAGCTGCAAGGGGGACAGAGGGTTGAGGCGCTTCTTCCCCATTGCCCCACAGCTGTCAGAGAGGGCTTTGAATTCCTCCTGTGCCAGGGGGACATGTAGAGTAGTGCTGAGGGCAGGAGAGGCCCCAGGGCAGGGGAGCTGCTGCTGCTGCTGCACGGGGCACAGACTGGTGACACTGCCCATGGCCCTGTCCGGGGCAAGGGGGAGAGGGCATGGGCGAGGGAGAGGCAAGCTGGGAGCCTGTCCTGAGCCTCACTTACACAGCCAGCACCCACCTCTGAGTAGAGAGCAGCATCCAGGTGCTCCCATGGAGGCAGGGAGAAGACGCTCGAGAAGCATGCTTCCAGCAGGCTCTCCAGCTCGCTCTCCAGCAGCAGCCCGGCTTTGCTGCAAGCACAGAGAGGGGCCTTTCAGTGCCTGGGGCTGGCAGCAGCCAGCAACACCCTACTGTCCTGGAAAGGCAGATGCACCCAGAGCTTGGGAGGCCCATGAGCGATACCCATGCCAGGTGGGGAGCCCCATAAAGAGTCACCTCTTCCCACCAGCATGCTGTCCAGCACACCTGGCAGGCGGGGCCCAATGATCTCCCCACCTCCTTGCCTCACCCCTGGGGAAAGGCCCGCACCCACGGGAAAGCTCCAGGGCCCTCTCTGCTCTCCCATCTCCAACCCTCTTGGTCCCACCAGATGCCAATGGGAGACCCCCTCAGGGTGAGGGAAGATTCCCTGCCAGGACTGGGGCCCTCTGGGAAATCTGCTGGGGAGGCTGTGGCCAAGCCAGGGTCTGGGGCAGCTACCTCATTGCACTGATGCAGAGCATGACTTGCTGCCGCACTGCCGTGCCCAGGTGGTTCCTGGGCTCCTCTTGCAGCAGCACCTGGAGAGCACAAGCAGGAAGGGTCATAGGGAGCTCCCAGGGCCCCACAAGTGGCTGTGCCCACCAGCCAGCACCCCACACCTCCCCGTGCTCACACCAGCCCGTCCTGCCTGCAGAGCTGGGCCGGGGCCCTCCCAAGCAGGCCTCTGGGAGTCCCGCGTGCCCTCACCTCCAGTGCCTCTGCCAGCTGGGATTTGCACTGCCAGAGCTCCTGGCGCAGCAGCAGAGCAGGCAGGCTAGACGGGCAGGACACTGAGCAGAGGGTGCAGATGCAGGCCAGAAACTGCAGCTTCTCAGCCTCTTCCTGCTGCCAGGAGCAGAAGGACAAAGAGAGAGCGTAAGAGGGGCAGGCACACGGCCAGCAGCACCAGCGCGTGGCAGGGGCTGCAGCGACATGTGGGCACCTGCGAGGGAGCAGCCCCCAGCGCCAGCAGCCATGTGGGGCCGTCTGAGCGTGGAGCGCCCCAAGGGAACCAGCAGGAGACACCGGGCAGCCCCGAGCGGGATGGCGGCACTCACCTTCCCTCCACGCCTGAGAAAGGCACGCACGTGCTCCAGGGCTTCCTCTGCCTCCTCTGTGGGCAGATCCGCACCGGGAGCTGACGGGGAAAGAGAATGGGAAGAGCTGCAGGGCTGGCGCGGAGAGGGCAGGAGGCAGCGGAGTGCTCTGCCCCAGCGCCCGCTGCTGCCAGCCGTGGCTCACGCTGCCCCCACACTCACCCGACGGCACCTCCTCCAGCGCACAGCACGAGTGGGGCTCCAGGTCGCACATGCTCGCTGCAACCGCCCCATCCTCCTCCTCCTCCTCAGTAGCCACCAAGGGGTGGCTGGGGAGTTGCTCCGCCATCCTGGCCGCGTGGCCAAACTCTGCGGAGCTGCCCGGGGGCAACAGGGAAATTCCTGGGTGCGCTCAGGGGGCTTTTTTGCCAGCACCTTCGCTCCCGTCCTCTCCCGTTGCCGTCGTCCCGAACACTGCGGGCCGAGCCTGCTGGGCCAGGATGTCACAGCAGCGCAGTCACAGAGGGCCCCGCTGTCACTGAGGGCCACCTGTGACCCCGCAGCGGGTGTCCCCTCGGGGCGCACACCTGTGGGGTGGCTGCAGCAGGCTGGAGACCTTCTTGCCTGGGCACATGCTGCTCGGCAGCAGAAGGGTCCATGCCCGGCCACACAGACGTGTCCGTGGCCGTGTGGACGTTTCTCCACGCATGTTTCACCAGCCTTGGCACCTGCAGCCAGGATGGGCTGCTGAGTGTGGGGCTGCCACCAGGCTGCAGCCATCTGCACAGCTCCCACTTCCAACGACAGCCCTTGCCACCCATCTGGGCTCTCCTCAGAGGCTGCTGGGGGCCTGATATTTTGGACACCAGCTTGAATATCAAAGTTTCTGAAGAGACAGGTCAAAAAAAAAAAAAAAAGGAGTGGATTTTCAACCCAGGCAAAATAAAGAGAAGATTATCCAAGAAGCTGGGCCAAGATCTCTAGCCCCCTTAGCTGCCGAGGCCCAGCAAAGTCCAAGCTAGTCTGTTCCCCAGCACTCATCACCCAGTGCCCCTTGTGCATGAATCTGGATGATCATAAAGCAAGGCTATGGAATAACCTCCCACTGTGGTAGCAGAGAGCAAAAGGGAATATTTTTACAAAGCGAGATTGATGGTCATAAAGCAAGACTATGGAATAACCTCCTGACATGGTAGCAGAGAGCAAAAGGGAATATTTCTGTGAAGCCAGATTGGCCAAGGCCAATCATTTTTTTCTCACCCAACCTTAAATCTGAGACAAATTGGAGATATTTAGACATACAGTGATCTAATTCTGGTAGAACAAATACAGTTTGCCCTCCAGACTCAAAGACCAGGGGTTTGAGGTTGGTAGACCTCAAACCCTGGATTTTGAGCAATGTGAAGGAGTAGATATATTCAGAGTCAACAAAATGAAAGTTTTAGTGTTTTATCAGGCACAAACTATAAATTATCTAAGTGATATAGAGGATAAGGATAGTAGAAAGGAAAAGCGCCCCCTAATTTCAGGCTTAAAATGGTACCCTGCCTCCAAGTGTTAGACATAATTTGAGGCAGGTTAATATTATTTATATGTGTCAAACTACAGTTGCAGTTTTCTGCATATAATATACTTGTGCTATTCTTGTATGAGTGTCATGATCAGATCAAGTATTATCTTGCATGTACTACCAGACAAAGACAAAATAAAGCAATTGCACTGAACAAGTATTCCAAGCTGCTAGATATATAGATACAACAGATAAAAAATAAAAATGGTTTAAATATCTACATTTGATAACCAAACCCCATATATAATCACATATATAATCACAGAGGAAAGTTCTTAGAATCTTTTGAGAAGGAAGGAATCACTCATTTCTCATCAACGCTATGCTTGAATCATTTTAGTCTCTCTGTTTAAATTTTGCTACATTTTGCAGTGAGAAGAGAGATTCTTTGTTTCTGAGATAATCATTCACAAAGATATTGTACTTTGATATTTCTATACTGAAAACTTTTTAACCACTGGGAGTTTCAGAAAAATCAAGGAGTTTGCCCCTACTTCCCAGATGAAACAAGTGAATCAAACCTCAGCTAGCTGCAAAAATTGCTGCTTCAGTTTTCCAACTGTGGGGAGCTCATTGCAGACTCAGCAGCCAAGTGTGACACCATGCTTATTCTTCTTTGAGCAAGTAATTAAAATACTCAGGTTTCATACATTTCCAGTCCACAGTTTATCACAGCTAACAGGGGAAAAAGTGCCCAAACATTCCAAATAGCTACAACAATCATTACATGAATAACAAACAATCATGCACCCTTTGCAATATGAGTAGTTATGTTCTTTTCACATGCAAAAAATCATCCCCCTCCACCAGAGTTACTTATCCAATATTACAAAAAAAAATTGCAAATTTTCTCTGTAAGAGAAAATATAGTGAATCACTGAAAATACATTCAACATTTGAACAAAGATACAAAACGCATCCACCTTTCTACTGTCTGCAATGGACAGACTCTCTTTTATATTTAATAAAGGAGCATACACTCAGCAGAATGACACAGTCTCTTGCAAGTGGAATAGGTTCATGCACTGAATAATCCTTCATCTGCCTCTCTCTTTGTATAGTAACATGGTAAGTCAAAATTACTTTTTTTTTTTTTACTGTAATAACAGTTCCTTTAAATGTTTTCTATATGTGGAATGTGTGAGATTGTATGGTGTACGGAGCGTGCAATGTAAATAAGAAATGTGATGAAATAACAAGCATGGTATTATAATTTATGATAAAGTACCTGATAACCAGATGGACAAGCCATTAGACACATAAATAGTGGTAGGTAAAAAGCTGTGTAAGATTGTACCTCTGTAACGTTAAGGAAGCTTTGCTGTGTATTGACTTTGGGAATATAAAAGCTCCCTTTTCATTTCCTCTGCTGTTGTAAACATGAATTGACTTTAATAGATGGCATTTTCTTGGAGATAGTCAGGAACTGTTTTAATAATTTTTGTTCATAAGAGTTGCTAGATACCTACCCCTTGTACCCCATGAGAGGAACCACTTCAGCTTTACAAATGCAATTTTGCTAGACAGTACACTGGTAACATGGGCTATAGACTGACAGTAGCAGTGATAAAAGGAATAACAGTAGAGATAATATCAGCAATCATATGTCCCTCTGATACAGCTTTGATTGATATTCCAGCAGCTGCAAGGCCGTTGGGATAAATGCACGATAGAGGCTGGCCAAGTTTACATTATTGCCTCTTACTGTTTCATATGCATTTTGCATATGGGATATGCGAACACACATAGACAGTATTTTATGTAGTGCTTACATCTAGGAGCACCCTAGAGGACAAACAATCCTAACGAAACAGGCAGTCCTAAAAAACCCTCTGGTTAGTGGCTTTAGACTATCACTGCCTATGTAACAAGCTTGAAAGCATTGGTTCTTGCTGCCCAACTGCCTATGACTGCAGAAGCTGTATGAGATTCATTCTTGGTGTGGAAACTAAGGCTGACTTCTTGGCAGTTCTGTGATAAACTCTCTTTCTTAAAGTGGTTAATAACTGCACTGGAAAATTCTGATGCAGATGCCAAAAAAGTCCTTCTTTGGGCTGAGTAAAATGTGTCTTGTTAAGCATAGTGCCAGAGTAAGGGTTAGTTTTCAAAGACTGCAGCACCTGGCTTCACCTAAATGGATTTCAGGACCCCCTCAGGTCCCCTCCAGGTTAGGGTTAGGGCTAGGGTTAAACTCCAGGGTCAGGAGCTAGAGTCATGAGGAAATCAGCTCGTTATCCCTTCTGCTCACACTGGGCTTCATGCAAAGGGGCACATGCATGTGCTCACTCTCATTCCAGCTGTGCTGCCAAAATCATTCCTTTCACAAAGCAGCAGTAAGGTAACACACAGCATTTTTGAAAATCTCACCCGCAACTCCTTAGTTACTATTTCTGCATAGTTAGAAAAAAAAATCAGAAACAGAAGATGCAAAGGAGACAGGTGTCTTCAACCATTTACCCTCATCTATAAAAATCGTTTCATAGGGGAAAAAAAAAAACAATCATATAGGGTGCTTGATAAATTCTTCTTAGGGTCATTTGATATTTTAAACAGAAAAAAGTGTTAACATAAAAAAAAATCTCCTGTGCCATGCACTCTAGGTGTCCCTGCTTGAGCAGGTGGGTTGGATTAGATGGTCTGTAGAAGTCCCTTCCAACCTCAACCATTCTGTGATTCTGTGAAAATTGGCTTTTCCAATAAAGATACTATGTTCAAAGCATCTTCAAGGAAGATGGTTCCAAACCAGTCAAAGTTGCAACGTAAGGCTTTAGCAAAACCTCCAGTACGAATCCCCCAGCAAATCTGTAAATGAGGCTTATGGCTTCTTGTGGTCTTACTGTCTATATGTTCTGTGGTCTTATCATGTATATGTTCTATGATACAAAGCTGTGTTTTTGAATACACAAAAGAAAGGAAGGGTGTAAAGAGAGGGAACATGAATGACTCCAGACACAAAATTTTCCCACTTGGTGGAAAATAGGAAGATGGAGGCCGATATCCCTGTTGTGAAACAGAGCAGAAACCTGAACCTTAGGCTGAAGCTCCACAAAGCTTTTCTTTACCTCATCCTAAAATATGGTCATTCATTTTCATCCCCCAGATGCAGTTGGACATCTCTTCCATTATTTTTTGGTACAGGTTAGTACAAGTTTGTGGAGAGATGTTCCAGAAAAATATTCAGAAGTGGAGACAACCAACAAAATGGTTGTTTTAAAGCTGAGTTACAGTACAAGGTCTTGAACTTTTTTCCAAAACTGATGAGGCAGCAGGCAGGGGCTTACAGTTCTTAATCCATCCATGCACACACACGAACACAAAATAAATAAATAAATAAGATAAGAAACTGATCTCTTAGTCGGACTTTACTTAAATCCATATTTAATTCTTGACTATTTGCTGTCGTTCATTAGAAGGAAGGTTTTGATGTTTCCTTGTGTCTTTGTCTAAACTGTAACATTTTTTGCTATGAAGAGAGTTTTCCTGAAAAAGTGGGAAACAGGATTTTGCTCAATACTTTTGGACTGTGTTACAGGCTCACACTAAGTAGCAGTGCAAGGTTAGAGTTCTCTGTTTTCGTTAGGAGTTGTTGAAGCTGCGTATTTTTTCTCAGTTGGAAAGAATGACATAACAAAGATGGTTTCCACCAAAACAAAATTAAAGGAATACTAAAGCAAATAGCGAGGGTACTGTATGCTCAGTAGCTGCTTCTTCCTTCATTACAGAGCTCCCTTTCTCAAGCTCTGGGAGGCCTTTTGTTTAACCCCTTAATCTGCGAGAAACCCTGAGGAAAATTAGCCCTCTGCTTTCCAGCACAGATGTTACTATAGTGTGATCTCATTTTCTAGAAGAGGTACAGGAACTTGAACAATGAAGAAGATACATGCACAGACCAACAGGAAAGAAGACAGAACAATCTTTCCCACACTGTTCACATCTCATATAACATTCCTTTCCTCAAGCAATGGGCAAGTCAGTGGCATAGCTCTGGTTGTACCTATTGCAGTAATATATGTAGCAAGAATTGTAATGATAAGCCACAGAGGAAGTCACATAGGCCCAAATATGTAATAGAAAACCCAGCAGAAGTTATAGAGAGAGAGATTTTCAACAACCCATCTTAAAGGTATTGGAACCTGGCAACAAAGAACTCCCCTCCCAGGAGGAAGACTATTATCATAGGCTTAACAGCTGTTTAAAAGCAGGAGTTGCTTCAAACTAAGAAGAAAACAGATGCTTAACTAATTTTTAAACATTCATCAGAAGTGGAAGAAAAATAAACGCATGAAAATAAGTTTCCTTTAAATACCCAGAGAGTTTAATAGCCTAAGCTGAAAAACAAGCTAACAACAATTTCTATTACAGCATCCTCTGTTTTTGAAAACCCTAAGCATCCTAACTTACTGTCCTTAGGCATCTGTAGCAAAGCTTTCCACATCTCAGGAATCCCTGTGCTGCTGCAGGTTTAGCTGAGAGTAGCTGCAGCTGGGGATTGCAAATGCCCACAGCTGGTAATGTGTTGCAAGGGCATTACTGGCTTCAGTCACAGAGGGCAAGTCCTTGTTTCAGGGAAGTGAGGAAAAAATGAAAAGAAAATACATCTCCACCAACCATTTTCACTTTCTCTAATACCTTCTTTCTAAATGATGAATGCTAATCATTCTTCCCAACTTCAGGTGATCTGTGGCTATGTTATACCAATCATTAACTCCCCATACAAAGCAAAACTGGATTTTAGGAGACATGAAGACTGTGGTGGTCTAGGCATAGGTTTAGGCCCACAAGTTCAGCCAGCTACATACATTTCCTATACAAGAGATACTATCAAATTCTAGGTGCAGAAACTGAAATACATGCTACTTGGTGTACACAGATAAGTCCTTCTAAGTCTTAGTTTGAATGAAATAGTCATGGAGAAGATTCTTAGCTCTACTGAAAGAGCTGCATATGCTCTTTGGGGGCAGAGAATCATAATCCTGTCCTATTTTGCCACTTTTGACTAGCTCATGGTGCTACCATAAAGTACATAAGAAGGGAGATAACTGTAGATCACATAGACTATTGTCATGTGAATTTCTCTTAATAGCATATACTGTCATCTAGAGTTTCTAATAGATAATTATTTTAATGAAATATAAATCTGAGGCCATTAAAAATTTCCTTACTCAAGAATGAAGCTTGGTCCTACCAAATTTCAAAGGAATGTTTGAAAGGGCTCTTTAAAAATAGGCAAGTCGTTCTGATAACATCTTTTTTTTTTTTCTTTTTTTGTGAGTAATGATAATTGTCTGTAATCCACCCATAGAAAAGTACTTCTAAAAGCTGCCCATTTTATCCAGGTGCTGAGCAAGATTCCAGTTGGGAGCTTCAACCTTTCTCAAAACCTGGCCCATTAACGATGAACACGCAAATATCCGTCCTGGGCAACAGAGCTAAAATATTATCCAAAGGTGTAGTCCTCTGCCAACTAAACAGTAGCTTGGAGGTTTAGATTTGCTTTAACAACAAAAACATAGTTCTCAAAGCAATCTCTTCATCACTAAATTTGGTCTAATCCTCTGTTCTTGCTGGAAATCTCATTATAGAAATAAAGCTGGGAGGAAGTTGTAGAGGTTGCCTCTTTATCTTTCCCTATGTCATAGCAGATCATAGTACTTAAAAACATTTGTCTAGCCTGTTCTCTAATGCTTGCAGTGAGAAATTTCCCTAAGCACTGTATGTAATCTATTTTAGGGCTCAACAGTTCTTGCTGCCAGACAGATAGTATTCAACAGTCACTTTATAACCAAATATTGTGCTAACATTGCCTTTTAGTTAAACAGTTTTCCCCGCTTTCCTTTCAATATAGTTCTCTTCTAGCCTTCATTCTGCTTTGATAAATAACTGTTTTCATTTATTTCACCTCAAACACCTTTCTCTTCCTTTGTCTTGCTAGTAATCTGGCCATTCTCTTGTCCAATATGGTAACAGGTTCAAGTTGGGGATTGAAGTGATACTTGATATTCTAGATGAGCTCATTTTAGAGCTGATTTTCCTATAAAGGTCTATGAGGAATAATATCTGAATTTTGAGGAGTCAAAGTCTAATTTGAAAAGGACAGTAGCACAAAACAAACAGGTCATACACACTTATATCAATAGCTCTAGTAAAAAAAAACTGCTAAAAAGTGGAAAATGGTGAGTTCACTAAAAGCAAATAAATCAATCAATTTTTACAAAAGTTTATTTTAAAAGAAAAAAGTGTGGGGAAAAGAGAGGTTAAATGCAGTAAAATATTCTACTTTGAAAATGGAAATGTTCTCAAATTCTAAAAATGGTTTTACTTTTCAATGTTGAACAAGTATTTTTATAGTTAATGTGTTTTTAAACTTGAATTCAAAATCATTAAGAAAACATTTTGATCAACAAGTCTGTCTTGGTTGTACTCTTTCTCCAACTCATCAGTCTTTCAGTACACAGAAAATGTATTTTATTTTCTCTTTCTGATCAACCCACTTTTTTTTTTCTTCACAGAAGAAAAAATCTAGTGAAAATTTAAAATTAGATTTTTACAGATCTTCATGTGTCAGCTAATAAATAAAAGTCTGTTTTTGAAAGATGACTTTCACAATGCCTAAGATATTTTCATTTTAGAGCATGCTATTTTGACTGTTCTGCATAGTCGCTGTTATAAGACAATGATAATCAACTGTTTTAAGTCTCCTACAAGTTTATTCCTCTCCTCAATCCTCTTCTCATTTTCTGCCTTCTTTCTTTTTCCTCCTACTTCTCCTCCCTTGAACAAAGTGTTAAAAGACTGTGACCAAGAGTTGTTGAGGGGCCAACCAGCAGAACTAATCTGCTGAATATAGCTGAATAGAATATTATAGAAATGGAATTTAACAGTGACTCATAGTAATAATAATTAGGTGGGAGAACAAGCTGGTTTTGCAGGTCCGCTGTCATTCATGCCAACATATGGGGTCAACTTTATATTTCTCCATGAAATGCCTGGGTATTTCAGTGTGACAAGCAGTAAAGAAGTGAAATACTCACATCCCTGGGTTGTACTTCTGTGTCTTCTGCAACAGAGCTCGGTTTTCTAATGAAATGTAGGTTGGGATTCAAGTCTGTTAAAGGAAGGGAGATTGCAAGCGCATGAAGGAAAATTTTGTTGAGTTCAGAAAACACACAGAGCTTTCTATAGGAGCTCAACTGTCTTTGTGCTTCAAAGCTATGGCTGACATTTCCCTGAAGCCTGCTATACTGCAGGGACATGAAGAATACTGAAGGCTTTACAACTCTGAACGCTGTAACCGCTGAGAAGCTCAGCATTTTGGTGATGGCCATGGTAGGAGATCAAAACTTGGAAGTATGTGCTGGTCCTCTGAAAATCTCATGAATTTCTAAGAGATATTGTCTAGGGGGATTTTCTGAAGCTTCTGTGAAGGGAACCAATGCCAATGTAGCTTGCTCAGGGTAACATGAGATGAGTAAAGGTGCTCATCATCATTTAAGGTTGAAGATAACTTCCTCTGGAATATTTTCACTTCATGACTTTTTTAGGTGTCTTTCCACTTCATGACTTTTTTAGGTGTCTTTCCCAGAAGCTCTCTATGTATTTCCTTCCTTGAGAGAAATCATGACTGGTAGTCCACAAGTTAACTGTGGTATCTATCCTGCTTTTTGATTTTATGTTTATGGCTTACAAGCAAAGATTTGGAATCAAAGGGAATGAAGCTGAATACTAATGTTAGATAAGAGAATAATGAGAGGTTTCTACCTGTTTTGAGTTCTTACAAGGTCAGAGAATTAAAACAATAATATGCAGTGCTGAGAAGGTGTAACTCTGAGCTGACATACTGTTGGAAATATCACTGAAGAATAACATAGTTTTTAAAATTATTTTTGCATCTTTTGTTTCAAGACATATTGATGATTTGAATATTAGATAGTATTTCATGCCCTTTTTTTTTTTTGTCTTTAGAGCTCCTTGGAAGTGAATAGAGTTTTCATGCTGATCTGCCTAGAGAATATAAACTCTTTAAAAAATGCAAATCTTGGGATTTCAGTATACAAATAATTTAACAGCTGTAACTCACAAACTCCTGCTTAAACTTTTTTTCTATAACACAAAATTATTTGATCCTGATGTATATTGTGGTATTTCTATGCCTCACACCTTGCTTCCATTTGTTTTTAAAAAATATTTTCAGTCCGGACTGGAAGTAAGCTGGTGCTAAAAACTCCTAATTACAACCTGCATGAATATGCAATGGCTAACCTGATAACTCATTCAAATAGCAGCATTTGAGACCTACAGAAGTCCTGTTAAGTACTTGCTCTATGAGAAAGGCTAAAATTCGACCTTGGGTGGGAGGTCAAATTTGAATAATTCAGCAATATATGCAGATATCCAGCTGAGTCAAATCTTAGAATTGCTGTCCTTATTTTGAGTGGTCTGTAGTTTACTTCTGCTTCCCTCTGCTTTTTTAGCGCTATGAATACTGTAAGTACTTAGAGGATTTCTTTGTTCTGTACAGGGAGATAAGCTGTGAAATTAAGCCTCATCAGCATAGCAACTTAGTTTATTTAACACATTTTCCTCAGTAAAGAGTGCAAAACATGAAGAGATGAGGCAAATAATTTTCTAGTGAATTGCTATTGCATTTCAGAAATGTGTCAGTCTACAAAATTTCCCATAAAACAGTTATTATTTTTTTATATTTACATAACACAGCTAATTGCAGATAGTTATGTATTCCTTCCTTGCATTGCTTAAAATATTGGCACAGAAATAACCCTAGATCTATCTTGTGGCAAAATGCCATAGCATCGTCCAATTTCCGAGGAGCCATATGGCAATGGTACAGCCATCTGTTTATCTTGATATTCCTTTCCTGGCAAACCTTGCACCCATATGGATTATTGGTGCCCTCATCTGTGTATATCATGAAGAGGTTCAAAATTGAAATCTATAATTTTCCCTGGTATAACTTTTAACAATTACACTGAACATAAAGATCACACTATTCGCATGTTTAGCCTCATCCATTTCTGTTTTGTGCACACCTGCCTTCTTCTCTTAGATGCAGGAACAATTTGATTTCCAGAATTTGTGAAAGCTGTCATCGCAAGCTGTCAGGTTCGAGGCATCATAATCATCTCAAAGGACTGATAGCTTGTGCTTTGTGGATTTGAAACTTCGTCACTAAAGAGATGAAATGATCCGTCCTTTTACGTGCTGACAGGGTAGCAATTTTGTGTCAGCACAGAGATTCGTGCATTCAGACAATAAGGCCACACCAAATATATGCAGAGTCCTTTTACATTTTCTGTGACAGCCGTTTTCAATAATGTCTAAAATATCTGACATGCCCTGTTTAGAATAATTTTAAGTAAGGGAGACTGCTGGCTTTCAGCCTGATGTATTATCAAGCTTGAGTGAAATCATGTTTATATCCCATTTAGCAATCTGCTCTTTAATTTCCTCTTTATGTGAAAGAGTTATTTCAAATTGGATACAATCAGTGTACAAACCAGACATTTTAAGTGTATATATGTTTCACCTCACACCAGAATAGATGAATGTGTTCCTTTCTTCCTGTGGGGATTTTTCTTCCTGTTTTTGAACACTTGAAGCATCCTCGTTTCAGATACCAAGCAATTGCAAAGATGCACCGAATGTAAACTATTGCATTTATGGGGGCTATACTGAATTATGTACAAAATGAATTGTTTTGCATCTCTTAGGTGTTTGACGACTAATGAAATATATTGATTTGTTGCGTTCCACAAATTTGTAATGCAGATTATTTATGAAATTCATTGGTTTATTTGGCAACTTTATTGCTTTTTGTTTGAAAGATAATGTTTTGCGTACATTATACTGGTTACAATTCACATAATGCACGTTTATGAAAATTTAATTGGATTATCTCTCTCATTTTATGATAGGTGTTTTTTAGAAATATATCACTATATTTGTTTGCATTTTAAATAATCTGTGCCTGTTTCTGATCTTAGTTTAGTGAAATCTAAGACAAAACTCCCACTGACTCCTAAGGCTCCTTATCATAACACTTGTCTTTTTAAATTCCTTCCTTTAATAATAAACCACTGGAAAATCATGCATCCTGTTCCTTTGTTTTCTAAACAAATTTGATCCCCATTCATTTTACATCCAAGATTCTTTGTCAGCCTTTCACAGGCTTTTACTCTCCAAATCAGCAGCAAAATCTACCATTGGCTTTGATAGTAGCAGGCTTGTCTCCAGTGTAAGCAAAAAGCAATGGTGACACATGCTTTAACCTTGTATATCATAAAATATGACATACACAGATGCACATTTTCCTCCTCGTGTTCAGGGTCTGTGTGTGTGTGCGTGTCTGCTAGTGTTCTGCACCACGTACAGAGGTTGAGAGGTTGTTCTCACACTTCCTTCTGTTATCGCCATGGGAATGTATTCTCCAGAGCTAGGAGCTCAAATATTTGGCAGTAGCCTGGATGTGTTTGGTATAAAAGCTTTAGGTGGAGCAGAGGACAAAATATTCACAAAGCTGTTTTTCCAAGGCTGTGCAAAAAGAGGTAGAATTTAAATAACTAAAGAGTTAAAAAACCTTGGATTTTGTGAGGAAGGCATCCCAAATTTAATCTGTGAACTTCACTGTGGTGTTGAGTTTTCTGTAACAGGTGCTGATATGCTCTACTTTCCGAGCCAGATGCTTTGTCACACTCTTTACACCTGAATGGTGCTCATCCATCCCATGTGCAAACCTAATACCCTGAACAAAGTCCAGTTATTTCTTCCTTCTCTTTCCTCCTTCAAACTTCCTGCTATATCTGAGGGGGTTTGCATTTGAAAAGCTCCTTGCCTTTTCAAAGGGACAAAGTTTCTATTTTGGGACACTTCAAACCTATATTATCGGTCCCCGTTTAGTAAATATATCTCTTCCCAGTCACTTAGATTCTGCCTTAAAGGTCTTGCCATAAGTGAGAGGCATCTGTGAATTTCCTCTCTTCTTTTAACAACACACCAGGTCTCAGGACCACAGGAATGACATTACCAGGAAACAAATGGAGGGCAGAAAGAATAAACAGGACCAAAGGTTACATCTGAACTGTGGAGCGAGATGCTCTGCAGTGCCCCCCAAAATCCTAATCCCTAAAATTTCAGGTGAAGATGTGAGCAGGTCACATCACAACTCACCACACATCTGCCTTGCCTTTTCATGAAAAGAAGACACGGGTATGTGGAGGCAGGAATGAATCGTAAATGCTTAAAGTTCAGACTAAAGCAGGAGTGGTAGAAAGACCGAACACCAGACTTGTTCTTCAGTCCGCAATGTGAGCGCCTCATCTGCCGATTTGAAAGTGGAACCTGTTGGAGTATGTGGATAGTGTGAAGTCTTAGCAGTCCTTCAGCTTATTCAGTAGCTTGTGCATCACCCTCTGCAAACTAGATGGTGTGACGCACAACAATAAGGGAAAAAATGATCTAAAAGGACAGGTGGTATTAGAATAGAGGCTGTGAAGTCTCTAGGAAACTTTGGAACTGAGCACATACTGAAGAATCCCAACCAGCATTTTTTTAAAATCATGAAGGGCTGGAGAAAATGCTGACAGATGAGTAATAGACTTTTAATGAAATCAGTGTAAAGTCAGCTTATAATTGCATTAATCAATGTCTCAGTACAGACAGCAATAATCAAATTAAATGGTCACAGCATTCAACTTACAGCACATAAAGAAATAGGCTTAGTGAAAGCTTTAGTGTTTTTTTACTCTCACTGACAGTAAGCTGCGTAAATCTTCAGCTAATTAACTCATCAAGCATATCCCTGACTTTACTGGAAAATACAAACTTACCTCTTGAGCTACAATATTTAACATACAAATACTATTAATTCAGAGTGTTGTTAATTCAGAGTGTTCAGTGTGTTGTCAGGAGTAGTTCCACTAAGTAGTGTACCGTCTTCTTCAGCCTTCGGAAGAGCCTCTGCTCCTGGACCGATCTCACACTTCTCCAGTGTGAAGGGCTGGCAATGGGTGAAAGCATGTCTGGAAGGCTCCTGGCATAGCAGTTATTATTGTATTCATGGACAAACTGTTTGGCATTCAAACTATTGACAAAACTCTTAATTCCCCAAAATCCATTCAGGCCTTGGACACAATTTCCAGGATCACTATTTTCTTAGGGTGGAAATTAAAAAAATCCTCTAAAGAAACACGCCACAGTTGCAGGTAAATGTAGAGGGAAATATATACATATATTTAGTGAGGAATTTCAATGCATGGATTTGGGAAGACTTGTTAAATATCTATATTGATTATTTTTGAACAGCATCAGACTGAGCGGAAATTGCAAAGCTTGAGGTCTCAGGAGAGGAAGGGAAAAAAAGTCAGTGCTGCTCTATACAAAATAACAAGCAGAACACCTTCTGGCTCAAGACATTCTCTGGTGTCTGGAGAATGTCATAGGTCCACTTGAAATGGATGCTTGCTCTACAGTCTAGAAGTCCTATTGCTTTTTCTATTTAATTAAAGAGAAAGACCTCATTGCTAATAAGCATTTTCTAGCTTTTTTTATGTATAAAACTATACCTGTCCAGACAACCTTCGGCAAAATCACTCCAACAACCTAACTAGAACAGATGAATAAGTGAAAACTTTTTTTTTTCCTGTTTTGTAACACTGATTGCTTTAGTAAGCAAGGAACAGTTTGCCTGTAACATATAGTAAATAATAAACATGGGATAGCCAGTATTTTGGGGAAATACTGGCAGCAAGCTGAGGAAGCTTGAACCCCACCTTCTATCTACAGTAAATACAAGCAAGCAAGCAAGCAAGCAAACAAAACAAAACAGCAACCAAAAAACAGACCATGTCAATTAGAGCAGGTGTCTGGGCAATACAGGTTTTCTAAACTCAAAATGAGGCTTTATCACCTCTATTAGAGTATTTTGTTACCTTTATTCAGTTAATTCAGAAATCACAGTGATGCCTATATCACTAACAGTGGGAAGTCAGTGAAAGCAGAGTAGATTCCATCTATAATAAAACCTCTGTCCAGGTGTAGATTGCTAACTTCAGCTTGGCTTTCCTCCCCTTTATCCACAAGTGATCAAAAAGAAATGCTGCAGCAGCACCTACTTCAGAGATAAAAAATGAGGTAAGGAGTAGCACTGGGAATTTTGGACTTCATGCTCAGCAGCTGAACTCCATTTTGTGACTTTATTTAACAGTACTGCTTACTGTAAAAATCATCATGTTAATATGCTTTGCCCTTTTTATTCCAAGCGATAATGTTAGGTTTCAATTCAGAATATCACCTGTATAATCTTCTGACAATTCTCCTTTAAGGAATCATAAGGATTCGCTATGAGATCCATCTCACCTAATTATCAAATAAAACTGATCTCATTCACCTTACTGTTTTCTCCTCACCTGAAAAGTGGATCATAGGAACCACATTTTGAGCTTCATTAGGGATAAAGTAATGTTTTTTCCAGTTCAATGTGGGACAGAATTTAAAACAAAAAAGACATATTTCTTATTTATTTATTTTCTTAAGGAAGATATCTTTCTTAAATTTAATTTACAATCTACAAAAAAAATCAAACTTTTCCTTCTGTTAAATTAAAATTTTCTGAAAAAAAAATCATTCTGAAATTTCCCACTGTTGATTTTGTTTATATGTCAAATAGCCCCTCCAAATTTGAGGTTCAATGGAAAAATATACCACGCCATGATCTCATTACCTCTTATATTGATATCAAATTTTAGACATTCAAAAAAAGTCTAGAACCTACCTACCTTTGTCCTTTAGGTAACGCAGTGTTTTCAGCACATGCTCTATTTTTTACACATTGTACTTTAAAAAGTTGCACAGAACTAATGTTTTTAAGCTATAAACAAGTGGAAACGAGTGGCAGAAGGTAAAGAAGATTAAAAAAATGGCCCTATGATACGTCCCTGTTCAAAACAGGATCAGCTAGAGCAGGTTATTCAAGACTGAGATAAGATTGCTCACATTGATGTATTAGCAACATAATAGGCACCTCAAACACATCCCTGCTATTTTGCAATGTTCCTCAAAATAACTCATATAAAATATGACAGAAGCATAAGCTTTCATATATTAATGTCCCTACAGCACATCTATTCTCTCATAGATGTCTGTGTTGCTGTCAGAGATTTTTCAAAGAAAAGAAGATCAGAACTTTTTGTTTGTTTGGTGCTTCTTTTTTTGTTCATCCTCTCCCTTGTCACCTTTCTATTGAAGACTTAGTACCACCAGGACGCCCAGCACAGGACTGTGGCTTCTCCCTAGGCCCCCTGCCTCCTTTTCCAGATTAAGGGAGCTGGAGAGAAGCCTTGACACTGGGCTGGGACTGAGAGTGAATAAGAGGTAAAAGTGAGAGCCAAAAACAATGCCTAGAGAAAAATCTTTCCACTGTTATATTAATTATATTTTGTAATGTGGACCAGTTAATAAGTTGTTATGAACCTGAACTGAAGACAAAATGATACAAATGAAAAGAATATACTGGTTTGATCCTTTGTACTCAGTAGGAAAAGGGAAGCAGAGAGGCATCACCACTTACCCCTTATTTTAACACACAAAAAGGAGATTACACTTGTCAGGAGATATCTAATGTAATGTCCTGTTTCCATTTCTAGCTAATTCTAAATTATTTGAAAGAGATTGCAGAGAAATTCCAATGTAGGCAAACGTAACTTGCTGTTTGTGAATCTCCTATGCTCATCTAAATTATCTGAGTGCACTGGAAGCAGCCTGAATCAATGAATAAACAGGGATTTGCATGCACAAAGAACACCAAAAAGAGAAAGATTTACAGGACAAAAGATATTACATTCTGAATGTGCACAGTGTCCTGTATCAACATTGCTGGACCTCTTTCTAGCTTTGTGCCAAAATATAATTCTATTTAATTGACCTGATTCTTTAAACATGTCGGTTTTGGCAAGATTTCATATTTCAGTTAAAATTCGTGGTGTCAAAACTGTTGAAACCAACTGTGTTTTCAGGCTTAGTGACTGACTTATGCTCTAAAGCACAAGAATCTCTGCATTGTAGCTTGGAACAGCAGTATTAGGCTGTAAGTTTTTGACAGTGTAGAAGGGCCAGGAGGGAATCACTCCCTGCTTACTTTGCTGGGGGGAAGTAGCTTTTTGCTAATGCTAGGTATATAACATTTTTCTTCTATGCCCACACTAAACGAATATTCCCATATCAGTTGGAGAGCACCTCCTCTTTGAAATATAAGAGCAGATCCTGACTGCTTACAGTTTCTAAACAATTGGTGTTAGAATCATATTCTTTTAGCTTAAAATCCAGCTAATTAAAAATAAAATATCTTGTCACATATCTACGGAGCACCCTTTAACTTTATGGTGTCTTGTTGGCCAGCAGTTTGGTAGTGGACTGAACTCAGCTCACTGCTTTTTTTTCTGAAGCTGTTAAACTGTTGTTTGGATTTATGAACTTTCAGGCTGATTTCTCTGTGGACTATGCATGCAATTATTTAAGACCAGATCTACAAAACTTGCTGCTGTTTTGTTTTTAAAATTGTCGCAGTATGATAATGGCAAAAACCTCATACTGAAATATCTTATGGAGACTTCATTTTCATTGTCATTTTTTCCATATTGTAATTTAAAATGGGATTCTTAGAATAGGAATTTGCCTTTCTTGTTTGCAGACAGAATTCACAAGATGGGTTTGGTTTAAAAGATACAATAAGAGCACTGCTCACTCTGATTATGCATTCAGTTAGAATGAAAGATACCTTAAAAATGTGCTATACTGAGTAGTCCAAAAGCTTTAGTACTCTGAAGGGTCAAAATTCATAGAAATGCAATTGGATGATGTACTTGGAAAATGTTCAGCCCCAGGAATGACAATAGGTTGAGTTTTTTTCTCTTGTGCAGTTAAAAATAAGAGAAAATCGAAAAGAAAAAATTCAAAGATAAGTAGCAATTATAATGATTCATGAAAATAGAACTACACTTAGCTAGACAGATTTCTGTTTAATTAAAATTACAAGTTAAAGGATAGTTTGATAGTTAAATAGCTTGTTGAGGGGTTTTATTATTATTATTCTTTTCCTGTGAAGTAATAAATAGAAAAACCGATGAGTGGTAGACAAATGTCATAAAATTTCTCATCACTATTCAAACTCCTGGCAACTATTTCAGAAAGACTAAAGGGTACCTGAGTATGGAAATGAAACTATTCTTCTGACACATCTAATTCTTCCAGGCCAGCAGGGTGGTATCAGCCATTGTCTAAGCTTTACAGGCTAGACAGTCTTCAAATGATAAGTATGTGACACCCTTCACAAAGGGAAAGTCACATTAAAAATTGAAAATAATAAGGAAAAAGTTAGACAAATACAGCTGTAAAGTATGAGTGGCTGAAATCAGAACAGAGGAAAAAAATGTGAATTAGCATATAGAAGTGCTTGCAAATGCCATGACAACACAGAGACAGGCAGGCTTAGGTTATTTCATATCATTCCATGTGACTTATTTTTGCCCCTTTGCCTCTCAACATTCAGTCCAAGGGAACAAATCCTTTCTGTGATAATTTCATGAACTCCTTACATATTTATTGGCTGAAAAAAACATTTCCTTACTGTTAATTATAATGCTTCCCCTGTTAGTAAATAAATAAATGACATCCCAATAGTCTCCAATTCTTGATTTTTCCCTCTGGATGGGAGGGAAAAAAAAGTTATTGTTACAGCATCATGTTTAGGATGCTCTGTTTAGGATTCTGTCAATACTTTCATTAACTTGTAGTTTCAGGGGTTGCTAAGCTTACAAAAAGTATTCTGTGCACAACTGGACAGGACCTGACGGAACCTAGGACCTGAGCCTGGGGCCAAAGTCAATACACCACCCTGAGAAGCGTGAGTGAGCTAGATAACTCTTATATATACAAAGAATTTCTGTTAAGTGATATAGATTGATCTGTAGTACACAGATATATCTAGCACAGAATCATAGATTTTTGTTCTTTGAAGGTAGAACTGTATATTATTGCATCATGTTGCATTTTTTTTTTGTAAATCAGTGGCTGACAGATAAACACTGATTGCTCTGAGATAATCTGATTGCTTTTCTGATACAGTGCTATATGCCACACATGGTAGACATATCACTTTTATTCATACAGAAAAAAATCCCAGGTGTCTGTCATTGTATTTGCAGTAATTTATATTGTTTTCTGAGGAAGATGAGTCTTCCTACAGCAGTAGCAATTTCTGTAGCATCATAAATCATATAATATAGGAACTGTTATAACATTACATGAGTACAATACAGAGCTCCACTTCTTCTTTGTCTTTAACCCTAAAAAATTAAAGAAAACAAACCACTCCAGCTGGATTAAATCTATGAAGCTAAGTGAACAAATCTGTTACTAATAAAAAGCTTCACTGAACAATGGTTCCTGAGTGTAGAGTCTTAAAAATTGAGATAAATTCCAAAATCTCAGCCATTTTTTACTATAAAGTGCCCAGCTGAAGAAGTAGCAAGGCACCCTGGATATTGGTACACTTGAAATATTTCTTCCTGTAAGAAAAGCGCATCTCAAACAGAGAGCACCCTCCTGCCCTGTTATGTGCCCAGGGCCAACACTCACTGCACTGAAGCAGCAAGGTTCCCAAGCTGTAAAATGTCACTTCCATGAGAAATAGATATCCCATCACAGAGACAGCCGCAACACTTGATTCTTTCTGCGTTTGCCTCTACCAGGCTACTGAAGTCACTTCTGCTGCGCTGGAAATGAGCGCTCCCTACATGGCTCTTATCCATGTTCCTCATTGGATTTTCTTAGCCAGACACCAAGAGAAAGACAAACTACGTGGGAAGAAATGTAGGCTGAGGTTTGACTGGCATTTTGAAGATAAGGGCAGGGTGTTCTCCCAGGAAGCTTTCCCTTACTCTTGGAGGCAGACCCTAACAATCCTTTCTGGGAAGTTTGTGACCCTACAGTCTCCTGTGGGACTCGTGCATTTGCTGTGTGTGTGAAATTTTAAAATGAAGAACTCACAAGGCAATATCAGTTTGATTTGTTACATACTAGCAGAAGAACATTAGCAGGAATTCTTGCGTAACACTGGTTTTTAAAATTTGAATATTGTTATACGTGATTTTTAAGGCTGATCCATGCTTTTTTTTTACTGAAGAAAAGATTACAGTATTATTTATGAAAGCTGATATTTTCTTCAATTCATAGCTCCTATTGACATATTTGTATATAAAAGTAGATTTTAACCAGCATGTCTTATATTTCTAGCAGCGTTCTTATACACTGAGGACATAGGAGTACTATTTTGGACTGGGCAGCTCTTGTGACAGTGACAAAGGTGGAATTACTGTAGCCTTCTCTCAGGGGTTAGGAAAATCAGTTCATTGACTCCTGCTCAGAAGTATATAACATTTCCTGAGAGAATTTGACATTTAGAAGTTAAACTATAGCAGTTCACCCTGGAAGTAGAAAGTGACTGTGAAGCAGATGTTCTTATTTAGAAAACAGGTTACTAAAAGAGCTAACCACTAAATATGCTCCTGCCAGTAAACCTGTCATTTTGTCAGAAAGAAGTTTCAAACTGAAAAACTCCTACCGCAAAATGTATTGTAATTGAATATAGTAAGAAAGATGTCACTAGAAGAAAGTTAGTTGGTCTCAGTATCTATGATATAGTCCAAGATAGTATGGAAATAAGATTATGACTTATTCCATAGCTGATGATCTAAGAGCGTATAAATGCTATATGAAATTTTATTTATAATGAAATGGTGCTTGGATATCTCTGTGGTCTTAGTGTGTGAATTTAGCGATGCAAAACATGCTGCATTCTAAAGGAAAGTAATTAAAGATGAATAATAACAGTTAATGTAGAATGAAAGATGCTTTTTGCTTTTTATTTTTTTATTGTAATAAAAAGCTATAGTTTATTTTCCTGCCAGCTAATTGAGTAATATAATTTATATTTTCTCCTTTTTTTTTTTTTTCTTTTTTCTAGTTTACAGTTTACGTTACTGAGAGTTAATCTTGCAGCTGATCTGGAGCTGATCTCTGACTTAAGACCAAGCTCAGCAAAGTATATTGGTTTGAAATCAGTGTTGAGTTTCTGATCCATGAGTGGACAGGAACAGTTGCTTTCCAAGACTGTTCAGGTTAACGTCTGTCCTTGGCCATAGGCATTTGGAACTGTATTTCTCACTGGAAAGGAAGTGATTAATAATAAGATAATAACAAGCAAGATAATAACCAGATAACAGCCAGATAATAACATATTTTGAAGAAAGGGTTATCAGTCCCTTGTTGCTATTGTTCAACTTTGTATAAATTATTTTATTATTTGAATATGCATGATCTACTGAGTAACTTCAGTCTTTGTATGGTAAGCTTTTCAACTGCTTATAAATTATTTAAATGTTCACTGAGACAGAAAAAGAATGCATGTGACCCTGTAGTCTTTGACAAACCATTTGCCTGGTTTCTGGTTCCTGTTTCAGAATATATTTAAATAATTCATATGAAGAGAGTCAGTCGAAATAAGATGTCCTGAGCATGTTATTCCAGCATAACTGATAGAGAAGGTTAGAGCATTCCTCTAAGAGATGTGAATATCCTGTAGAGCAATGGAGGGAATCCAAACTGTCTTTTCCTTATGCTTGGTGAATGCATTGGACTGTTGTATTAAAAACTCTGACTCCTTCTGATTAATGTTATATATGAGTCTGTCTTCATTTTATTTTTTGCACCTAGACTCAAATATTTCACATAAACCCGAAGAAAATTTTGTATAAACTCAGAGTTAGGAAAAAAAAAGTAACAAAACAACAACAGATCTGCTTATTTCTGCAATTTGTTTAGTGGAAAAATGCATAGGTCAAAAAGAAATTTCTAACTAGTTGCAATGGCTGAATGTTCAAGAAGTCATTATCCAAGTGGCTCTGTTCCTAAATTTTTTGAATGGGTGGTAAACAGGACCACTGCAAAATACTCTAAAGAAGACACAAAAAATCAGACATGCATGAAACCACCGAACTCTCATTACCCCTAGAATGTAGATTTGACTGTTGTTCTTATGGAAATTCTTAAGCATTAATTCACATTCTTCTGGATATTTACTGAGTAAGGAGAAAAAATCACTGATGTCCACATTGTTTTGCAAAGAAATAATTAATGATCCCAGGCCATAGTAGAGATAATTAAAAATAAACATACCAAGAGTTAGCCAATAAAATGTAGGTGTGAGAAATGACTATTTTCCATGGATCAAAAGAATATTTATTTTCTATATAATATTAAAGAAAATGTTCTAATTTTGTTTAATTTTTTATACCATTTTGGGGAGATGGAACTGGAATATCATGAAGCGTAGTGTTCCTGTATAAAAAAAAAAATAAAAAAAGACTGTTTTTTAGTATCAGTCTCCAGTTCTCCTATGCAAAAACGATTGTCCACACAAAATTTTAAGCAGAATGCTTTGGGGTCAGATCAATACTTAGTGAAAGCAGGCTTGACTGTAGATTGCCTGTGTATGCATGAGGAGATTTCCTTTGGAGAGAAGGGTTTTTAGATTTCTACACAAACCAAAAAGAGCTCTTGTTTCCTTAGCAATATGTGCCCTGAATATTCCTAGTCGCACATTTCAAACACATTCTTCTTGTCTACAATACTGCACTGTTCAGCTGCAGAGCTTGTTACAAAAAACATAAGGTCTGTGGGATGGGGGTAAAGTGGTTGTAAAAATCCAGGACAGATTCAATCATGTGATTGTACATGGGATTGTTTTACAAATAATCGCCTAGGTCTGCATTAACATAGAGTGCAGCTCATGAGGACTAGATCTACAGTATGAAATAGTCCATGCTCAACACCCTCCCTCTGCACGTCTGCTCCAGAACGGTGCCTTCCTGGGGCACACGTTCAGCATAATCCAGAAGGAAATGTAACACATATCCAGTTTATCAGCCCAGCAACTCTCTGACAGGCTTCTTCCTGTGAAGTCTTAGTCTAAACTATATTTTGTTGTCAGAAAACAGGAAGACAAACTTCTAGCTACAGCATTTCTAGCTACAACTTAGGGCATTTGAACTATCACAGGACAAGATTTACACATGCAGGCAAGTAGACCTTTAAATGCTATTGTGGTCTTAGTAGAATACAGGCACAAAACTGAAAAAAAATGTGGTCTTCTGTATTTAAATTTCTCTTACAGTGGAATAACATGAGAGGCTTAGAAAGGAAAGAAATAAGAAAATTTTCTTTATTTTACTGTTGGATGACAGTTCAGTTCCAACAGAGAAAAAGTATAAAATTCTTGGCACAATGGATATTCTTAGTAAGCGGAAACTTCATCAAGGTGTATAATACAACTTTTCAGGAAAAACAGATATCTGGACTTGCTCTATTATAAGAATGTTTTCCATCTCTAGCTTTGCCCAGCTTCCCACAAAACACAAGTGCATATTCCATGTACTGGCAATGATGTTAAAAGCCCATAGATTGCCAAAATAAGGAAATTATTTCCATTATAAAGAATGAAATAGGTTGAATCTACAGGACTTGTTCTGATAAAATCTGCCTTTGTCCACTCTGATTGTCTGTGATAAACACATACTGTGAACGAAATACACAATAATGGATTTCAGGAGGATGGAGAGCTGCATCAAACCTATAATTTACCTTGTTAAAAATGTATGATTCATATACTTCTGTGTGAAAGCATTTCAGACTTTTGATGTTTCTATATTGGTAGAAATAGAAATGCTATTAAGATTAGCTAAGATTGTGAACTGATAGATATTTGATAGTTAGGGACTTATTCCTTTCAGCTGAATATAATGTCAGAAACTGTGTAGGCTACAGGTGGGAGAAGCATCTTTCATTAAAGAAACAGGAAACAGTGCCTGAAAGCAACCTAGTCTCCAGCTTGGTTTTCTAACAGTTTGTGCATCATTTTAACACCTCTTCTATCCTAAATTGTCCATTAAAACATTTTACTTGAGTACTTTCATGCAAGTATTTAAATGTGATAGTATGAGCTCTTAGCCACATTTCATTAAACCACATACCTCATTTCTGTGCCGTGCCATTTTTATTTTTCTCCTTTCTCTAGGATCATTTGTCTTAGACCTCTTCCCCTTTCCAGAAGCCATGTGACTCTAACATCGCATTTTAATTTCATTTACTACGTTCTTCCAGGTTACCAAAAGTATTTCTTTTTTTCCACTTTGGCATTTGAGTGGCTGTAAGATCCAGTTGCTCCAGGTGTGAGAGCTAGGACTGGTTAGTGTTGGCAAAGCTGTCGGGTGCCATAGCTGGAGTTGGATGCTGCCTCCTTCACCCGTGCTGAAGGATGTGTTTGTGCAGCCCATGTTGTCTGAATGAATCACCAGATTCGCCTGCTTCCTCCAGCTGCTGCCACAGAAAAAGGATTCAGGGTGTGGAGCAGATAGCTCCTAGGAACAGCTGTTACTAACTTGGAACTTCTTGTTTATTTAAAGACAGCAGTAGAAAATGTCTATTTTGTAGTCTTTTGGTTCTATTGCTCCTGTTTTTCAGGATAAATCCAGTTCCCCTTTGATGTGATAGAAAGTGTCAGCACCTTCTCTCCCATCTTTCATTCCAGGAGTTTTAGCTCAGAATCCCATTCACAGATTTCCCAGCCTTTTCATTGACTCTATCCAGGCTTCATTTAAATCCCAGCTTATTTCTTATATCTTCACTTTTCAAATCTCACTGACTCCTCCCATTCTTGTATGTAACATCTCTTCCTTGCTATGTCTGAGTTTTGTCCTTCTCAAAAGGGTGACAAAATTCAATATCACTTATTCTACTGGGAAGTATTGTGCTATCCTGCATAGGCACAGAGCTCTTTTTAGTTAGTTTGGATAAAAATATACATATATACAAAAAGTAGAACAAATATCACTGCTCTGAGAGCGGCAGATAATGTATCATTGTTAAAGCAGAAGCTTCAGTGATCACCTGAAGGTTGTCTTAAAACTGCCAGTTTTCCATATAGCCTAATTTGAAGATAGAGAAAATCTCAATGTTATAAAAAATACAATTATCTGTTTTAATATGAGAAATAACTAGGATATGTTTTCAAAAGAACTTGGAGAGGAGAGATGGAACCAGATTTTTCAAGGAATTATTGTTCCAGAAACTGTTACAGACACTGTTACCTCCAAGAAAGCAGGAGTAAGGTGGTTTGAGAATATCGATTATTTGGAACAGTATGGGAGACACTATTCTTAGAGATATGCACTATCATCCTAATACTCATCACAGGCTGCGGTTACAACAAAAAAGGTCTTATCCATCCCTGAGGATAACCGATCATGTCATATGAGCAAGGACCAACTGAATCTCACTTTGACCAGGTTCCTTCAGCTGTGTCCCACTTGGCTTCTCCTTCTATTACCAAACTTCACAGTTAGGATATTATTAGTACTCTTTTTTGATTGTATCAAAATACAGTTATCTTTGAGATTGAGTTTGAGGAAATTTAGCTGAAACTGAGTTTTCTCTGTTAGCCTTCCTGCCGTCTTCCTTGCAAGTTTTGTGACCAGCAGCTGAGCTTTCTGCAGTCACGGCTGGTGGTCACACCATATCTGAATTATTATTTCTTCCTAGCAACAGTTGGTAATATTCTGGGTGAACTTGCAAAATCTAATACTAAGGCTATGGGGTCGGGGAGCAGGAAGGGTTGTTCAAAAATACAGGTCATATATATGCTTTGGAGAAAGAGCAGGGTTTTTTTTTTTAAGATTCTTTCCAAACAAAGTGAGAAATAATTTTGGCTTTTTATGTACCATTCATTTAAGTAGGGATAATACTCTTTATTATAGGTGCAAAATAGTGATATTCAAAGTGAAAGAAGTTGTTAGAATAAATTAAGAGAAACTCTTTTGGGATAAAAAACAAAAGGAAAATTAGAAGGAAAATGCAGTGGCTATTTTAAGGAATGTTTGCCTGCACACCACTGCATTAAAACAAGTAGAGAACCAAAATAGGAGTCTTCAAAGCCACACGTACAGAAGCTGAATTGTGCCGACTGCTGCAGGGCAACTCTCCAGAAGATTATTCCATACTAGGAGGTCTGTAGTTCTGCTTCTCCCCTCCACCAGTTCACAAAGCAACATTAAAGCTCACCCAAGCTGTGTGAAGCAAAGTGCTGCATCACTGCTGAACATGCAGCCGTGGTAGTCCCATCCAACCTAGATGCCTGAGCTTAGGGCCAGGGCACTTGCCATCATGAGCACTGAGGCTGGAAGTGAGAGCAGAGCCTCAGCATTTTGACTTGTTCTCTGGGTATGCCTTGAGATAGTGCAGGAAGTCTGGACTCCTAATTCAGGAATCTATATGATTAAAATGGTGTGAACAGACTAGCTACTTCAGCCTCCAAGGTCTTCCATTTTCTTGATTCTGAGAGTCTAGGAAATGACTGAAGAGCCAATGTTTATTCTCTGTTACTTGTGTAATTTTCTTTGGTCACTAGATGAAATGGTAGAAGTGCAGATTAATTCTTATTGCAGTGTTGTTCATTGGTCTTAAACAGACTAAACCTTAATGCACAGGAAATTGTTTACCACTGCAGGTTTTCTAAAAGCTGAGTGGTGATGTGTTACCTATCAGCAAATACATTGCATGATTTGTTAGACATACGTCTTCTAATATTCCAATGTTGGTTCCATCAACTATATAATTATTGCAAAATCAATACAATATTGGAAAAAAATATTGTTGAAAAGTCCTTAGGCAGCTGGGTTCTGGTGGTCTATAATAAACGAGCATGAGTGGCAGTTTTAAACCTTGCATTTCAGAAGTATAAGTATATATCAATTAAGAGGCTAAAGATGCTGAACAAGCTAATGTGCTTGTCACCATTGCAGATCCATGTTCAGCTGTGCTGACGTTTTCCTTAATAACACTTGCTCAAGGAGTCAACAAGCGTAGTCTGTAGTCCTGTAAGTTGGTGAGGAAGAAGATAAGTTAATAAAATGGTGGCGTGTGAAACCTCCTTGGGGCCCTCATCTGGCAGTTGTTTACATGTTAAGGTACCTTTCACATTTGAGCAATCCACTTGCAAATGGACCCTTGCATAAAATCTCTCATGCATCAAAGGGTCTGACAGTTCCAGGCCTCGTTTATAAACAAGCTTGCTGTTCTGCATCCCATAGTGAGGAAAGCAAGCTGGAAAGACGTGAAGTTCAAACGGACACAAGCATCACCAGAAAAGATTAATTGTGCATTAGCATGAAAAAAAAATGATACTGTTGAAGAACTTGCAATTAGCCCAAATTCTAGTAAATTAAACTATTTTTTTCCCTGTTCAGTACTCTTAAAATTATCTCTTGTGTTTAAAAGAAAAATTGTAAAAGAAGAACAATTAATCAAGCATAGACTCATAGACTTTTAAATTCATTGTAATTCAGTGGCAAAACTTTTGCCATGCAAATACATCTTTTTCCCCTTGAATATATAAAGAGAAGAATTGATTTTAAGCGTACTGCATAGTTCCCTGCCTCTCTTTTGTACATATATCATTGTTTGCACACCCAGGAAATTTCAATAAGGTGGTTACCTTCAGTGTCCAGAAATAACAATCAAATTATATGAAATTGGTGTCTTGCCGGCATCAGTGAGGGGTGGGATATTGAAGGCAATGGGAATGCCAGGTATGCACTCTTTATCTGTGCACAATAGAAGCCTGAACACTCAGGTTTTTCTCCTATTTCCCAGACTACTGCTTTCTTTTGGAACAATTGATTTTCAATAAAATATTACTAATCACAATTATGTTTTGCACGCCTCCAGCACAGCCACTTACCCTACTTAAACATTCAAGCTGGGTCTATTATGAGCACGCTCCGGTTCTGAAATTGCGAGGTTTTCATCTTTAGAAAGGCAGACAGTGCTCAGGGAGAGTTTTGTGTTCTCTGTGTAAATATTTGTGTAATGTGCTTGGTGTGGCAACGTGCAATTGCTGAAGATAAAGCATGTTTTTCAGGTGCAAGTGCACTTTGACTAATGGGAATGAAAAACAAGCCGGTCTCTGTGCAGGTTGGGGTGGCAGGGAGGAGACGTGCATGAGATGCGCTGAGGGCTTGGTGCAGAGTCCCAAAAGCTTATGAATATGCAGGATATCAGTGTGAATGCATGACTGCGGGAACATTTTCAGATGATAATTCCAGAGTTTTCTCAACAATCTGTACTAGAGGTTGCCATCTGTAAAGCCTCTTAAAGGAATATGAATATGGAGCAAGTGCGAAACGTAACCGAGGCCTATTTACAAAATGAATTGGCAGATTTCATCTCGTTTGCTCTGGAGAACTACTACAAATATGTTCATTCAAAATTTCATTTAATTTATGCTAATAAAATAAGACAGATCAGTAATAGGGAAGATAAAAAGCCTAGTAAAACACTAATATGTGAAATCTGAAAGCCTCACATTTTTATGATTTTGGTCAAATACTGTTTTATGATTTTTTTTTTCTGTGTGATGCTGTGGCCAGCTTAGAAGCACTAGGAAAGCAAAGGAAGTCATGGTAATTGCTTGGTAGTTGCCCAAAACCGCCATTCATCTGCCAGAAGTGCTGTATTAAGGCTGACATATTTTCAAAACCTTATAATTTGACTAGCAATGTAAGTAAAATCTAAAAGGCCAAATCCATTTTACATGTAAGCTAAAATAAATCTGAAGATTCACTGCCACTATTTAGGAAGTCTCTTTAATACTTTGTGGTAATAATCTTTCAGCAAAATTTTTATTTTTCTCAGCGATGAAGGCTTAGAAACATAGTAAGCATTGCTCAAGATAAAAGTTAACTGTAAGCCAAAAAGATTTGCAGGATTCTTGGTTTTCTCTAGATAAGATTCACCCACTGGTGAAATGCTGGGTGAAATACTAAAGACTGTGCTCTGAAATTATGATATCACATCATCAGCACACTGCTGCCCGGTCACTGGGCACTACACCAGTGACCTGTACCTGAACTGGAAGTAATGACAGAAATGCTGCACATCCCATCAGGATTTCTCTGTGTTTACAGAGTCTCTCAGACTTACATTAGAGTTATATGAAGCATATTTTTCAATGCAGAGACTTGATTTCTAGCATTCTGTCTGTGCTAAGCTGTATTTGTAGCAGAGAAAATGGGTAAGATAAGAAGAAGAAAACCAAATTTTAAAAATGATCAGAAAATCTCATACATGTCTAATTTGTTTTTCGGGGCCCAAAACAGACTCTGAACTAATCACCTCATACTAATTAGTTTTAATGCTAATGTACCTGCATTTTCAGATGGAGCTCACTATGACTATTAATAATTAATAATCATTACAGTAGTTAATAATATAATCTAATTATTCCTTGATCACTTGACTTCAATTACTTGACTGGAGGAAGTATTGCAAGATTCCAGATCCTTTTGTTGTATAAATAGGAGAAACTACCCAGAAATCAGGAACTGCCCCAGTCCTCCACTTCTTCATTCCTTTCTATTTAATATGCACAGACAACTTCAGCTGAGCTTTGAAAAGTAACTGAAGTCTCCTATTTGCTAAAAAAAAGTGCAGTCTTGCTTGCTTTTCCATGCTCACAGGTGTGCTGTCCTGGACTCTCTCTTTGTAAACTCTAATCAATACTAGACACCATGTAATCTGATTCATCTAATTAATTCATCAGATATTTATCCTTTTTTATTTCCCCTAAGTTACTGAGTTGCAAAGTCTCAAACTGGATTTGGTAAGCAGCAGAGAGGTACATGGCAAGTTGGGAAAGTACAAGTCACTGGAGGAATACACCATCTTTCAGGAGTGGTGGCTGTTTGATTGACTCATCTTTGGAAATTGCCATCACAGTTTCCTAAGTGAAAGAATTAGATTTGAGCTCCAGGTCCTGGTTTGATGAAACAACCAAAACAACACTTCAGGCAAGCCCGTGAAGGAGAGTAAGGAGAAAAAAAATCTTATTAATTTTGTCCTTGATGCTTTCATGGTATATTTCCCCTTTCAGTATGTAAGAGGGAAATTTAAATCCTTAAATCACTATTGATTATTTTACTTCTACAAAGAGCCTCATTACAACTACTGCATCTGAATTCCTTTTCAGATGAAATTTCAGGAGCCTGCCCTCTGCACACCACCTTGCAGATCTGTACCCAGATGTGCCAATATGCACACTTGGAGTGTGTATAGCACTGGAAAATGGCTCAACTGACATGAACAGGAGAAATATTACAGTTGCACAGAAAGGAGCAAAGGCTTGGTAACGCAGTCTTCTCTCTCCATGCTGGCTTTGGACTGAGCAATGTTGTGAAAGATATACAATATACAATGCTCTCTGTAAAGAGTTATGGCTGTGACTGCTAAACTGGACCCCCCAACAAGGATCTCTGAGACTGTTTCAGTGGTGATGTTATTTTCTGGGTATTAATGGCAATAACTAAAATCTAAAATAAGTCTAATAGTAACAGGATGTCAAGTAAGGGTCAGGAACCTCCGTGAGTGTGGTAGATATATATGTCATTTGTATCTTCAGTCACACGCAGGCAAACAGAAAATCTGAAGACATTATCTGATTTCATATTCAGCATTTAACATTGGGAGGATATTTGCTGGTTCTCCTATGGAAACAGAGCCGGAGAGCCATGCAAAAGAATCTCCTCAGTGAAACACAATTCTAGGATTTGCTTTTGTTTTCCTACAAAACCAAGTCAGGATGCACATATATATGTGTGTGTCTGTATGAACATGTGCATATATGTGTATGTGTGTATTCACATATTCTGTATGGATATAAATATATAATATAGTGTATATGATATATCATATACCTATATATCTATAAATCTATCCATACGCATTTTATTCCACATTCTCATGTAGCATCTGCAGTTTATAATGCTAAAGCTTGCTGAATGGAGATTCCATAGCTAAATTAGAAAAATAAAAGGAGGAATCTCTGAAATAGATAAGCTGTTTATCCTGATAAAATAATGTCAGAATAGGGTGTCAAGATGCTAAAATACAGCCACAAAGTCAATGTATTTATTCACATGCTTTGATCAATCTCCAGTGCTGCTTGATGCTTGGCTAGAAAGCCTTTATAAGCCAGAAGTGCTATTTCTCTGGAGTTGATGGCTTTCTTTTATTCCTATTAGTCCTCAGATACTATAGTGAGAATACATAGATTTGTCACATAGAGACATATTAGGAATGCAAGGTACCTATATTTCACTTTGAAGATGTACTAGTTTGTCTTGGACTTTGATCGAAGAGACAAAGAGTTCCCCTCAAAAGCAAACACTACAAATACATTTTATTACTGTATTTTGAATTAATTTATTTCATATTAACTGCACCATGTTAGAGATCTTGAAGAAAAATGTGCCTTTCATTCCTTCTAACAATAGTTCATCAAGACTTTTCTTTCATGAGGTCTTCAGAACTGAGCTGCTAAATAGAAAAAAGTACTTTCTGTTTTTGTACCCTCATTTTTGACAGGAAAATGCATGATGAGGTGAGGGGTGTGTAATTCTGAAATTAATGTAGAAACAAAATGAAAGCAAAGTCTGCTCTTTGAGGAACTGAAAATCAAGCTGTAATGTTTGACTTGTTTTGCCTAAACAAACTTGTTCTGCACTCAGTATAGTCTATATATTCTAAAGAGAGAAAGAAGCAGAATTAGCCAACTTCAGATATATGATGACTGGGGCACATGCACTCCCTGGTGAGCTCTGGAGTCCTCCTACCTTGTCATAGAATCATAGAATCATAGAATCGTTAAGGCTGGAAGCGATCTCTAGAGATCATCTAGTCCAACCCCCCTGCACACGCAGGGTCATGTAGAGCACATGGCACAGCATTGCTCCCAAGTGGGTTTTGAGGATCTCCAGAGAAGGAGATTCCACAACCTCTCTTGGCAGCCTGTTCCAGTGCTCTGTCACCCTCACTGTTAAGAAATTTTTCCTTAAAGTTCCTGTGGAAATCTTGATGCTGCAGTTTGTCACCATTACCTCTAGTTCTGTTGGTGGCCGCCACTGAAAAGAGACCGGCACCATCCTCCTCACTGCCTCCTTTGAGGTACTTATAGACACTGATCAGGTCCCCTCTCAGCCTTCTCTTCTCCAGGCTGAACAGGCCCAGCTCCCTCAGCCTCTCCTCATAGGGCAGATGTTCCAGGCCCCTGATCATCCTTGTAGCCCTGCGCTGGACTCTCTCCAGCAGCTCCACATCCCTCTTGTACTGTGGGGCCCAGAACTGGACACAATACTCCAGATGTGGCCTCATCAAGGCTGAGTAGAGGGCCAGGATCAGCTCCCTCGACCTGCTGGAGACGCTCTTCTTAATGCAGCCCAGGATCCCATTGGCCTTCTTGGCCACGCGGGCACACTGCTGCCTCATAGTCAACTTATCATCCACCATGACACCCAGGTCCCTCTCTGCAGAGCTGCTCTCCAGAAGGTCAGTCCCCAGCCTGTACTGGTGTCTGGGGTTATTCCTCCCCAGGTGCAGGACCTTGCACTTGGCCTTGTTGAATTGCATGAGGGTTTTTCACCGCCCAGTTGTCCAGTCTGTCCAGGTCCCTCTGGATGGCAGCGCAGCCCTCTGGGGTATCAGCTACTCCTCCCAGTTTGGATCATCAGCAAACTTGCTGAGGGAGCACTCTGTGCCTTCATCCAGGTCATTGATGAATAAACTGAACAGGACTGGAATAAAGGATGACAACAGAACTTGTAATCCTGCTGAGAGGTTGACATCCAGCATCCTGCAAACGCACAAGCCTAGGTTTGTTTCTATAGGAAATCAGGGTGGATGCAGAGTGCTGCCATGTGCTTGTATGAGTCTGTCAGGGTGCTGTCAGAGCATGATGGGGACCACTCCATGTACCGTGGTAGATGCATTTGCTGCAGGTCAGGTGCCTATTTTATCCAGGCAACTTCTACAATTTAACAATTTTTATACAATTGCTTTGAGTTTGTGCTACAAAGTGGATGGAAGTATGTTAGGACTCTATATCCTACCAATAGCAGGTGGTAATAGAATAATTGCATGTTTGTGGCATCAGCACTGATTTTCCTTTTTCAGTTTAGACACAAAGCTAATGTGGCTGCAAACTGAATGTTCAATTGCCATCAAAATAACAGTCAAGTGCTGCTCAGTTTGAAACATACCTATCCAAAGCAAGTGCCTTTAAAATCCTCTTTGAACACTGTCACTGGTCAAAGAGGCATTAGAGAATTGAAATGACATTTTTAGAGACTCCCACATAGCTACTAGGAATCCCTTTGCATAAGAGAGAAAAGTTGTTTCTCTAGGGATGGTGCTGCAGAGTTTTCTGAATAGTGAGTATGTCAAATTTGAATCTCAAGTGTGCAGTACAGTTGCTTAAAAATATGAATAAAAACAGAAAAATATAGCTGTTCCTGAATAATATAACATTATTCCTTTTTTTTTTAGCCAGAAGGCAGTTTTGACTGTCTTATTTTAATCTCTTAAATTATATATTTTTAAATTTTTACACCAGTTTTCAGAAAGTGTCTTCTACTTGCAGAAATAAAAACTTGTTATTTTCAAGATTCCTTTATGTCCTCAAATTTTCCTACAAACACTTATTTGAACATAGACTCACAGAACAACTGCAAACAATGAAGATCTAAATATGTCCTCTAAAGAAAAAGAAGATGTTCTCTTGCTAAGGAAATGTGGACTTAACTGTGTAGCAGTAGACTTAAAGGGAGGTATAAAGCAGCTTTCTGTTGCCTCTCTGTACAGCTGAGTTCAAGATGGAAGTAGAAATGGAATAGCCAGACTAAGAGAAGAGCTTTCTTTTGGTTGATACTTGTTTCGGCTTTTTTTGCAACATGACTCTCAAAGGATAGGTAGTCTATAACAGATTCAATAGGTTTATATATTCGGTAGGTTTATAGAATAAATGAAAGACTATGAATATTAATACATGAAATAGCATATGCATATTTCTTCATATTAAACCTATAGCACTTTCATTAACATACAATTTTTTAAAAAAATCAGATAGAAATATATATTTCTTCGTACCAAATTGATAAAATCAAAAGACAGACACCAGAAACAAAGCTGCTTGTTGCAGGCCATGAAAGAATGAGATCTGGGTAAATTTTGTAGTGTAACATTCCTTACATTGAGTCTTGATATCAAATATTGTCTAGTTCAATGCTGTTATTAATACTTTATGGAAAATTTTGTTAAAAATACCTTTAAATTTATATTTGTGCACTAAAGGCTATGTCTATCATATTCATCTTTCCCACTGGCCAAAAGAGCAAGAGCTAGTTGAAATTCTGGCCTTGGCTAATAATAACGGATCCCTATATAAGAGCATTTTCCTAGTGGAAATAATTATTGAAGATTCATGCACACTGCTTAGAAATACAAACTTGATAAAGTTCACTTTGATAAAACTATTGAGACAGAAGGTAATCAAGGAAGAACAGCTTGCAGACAGGAAAAGTGAAAGACGACTGTAGATCTGTGGTTAGCTTCCCTTCAAAACATTATTAGCTGTTGTCCACCAGAGCTTTATCTAAAGACAATCAAAGACTGCTATGTTAACACTTCTAGGCTAATATTGCAATTCTCTCTACTTCTTTCCAAAAAGATATTTTCCCTTATGGAGATGAGGCACAAGATGTTTGTCAATCTCTTTTCGATAGCTGTAAAATGTTTGACTGACCAACTCTGACAAGTCTGTGTGTACTATGAGCTTTATATGTACTAAAGCTTGTTCAAAAGAGCAGAAAACACTTATTTCATGAGGTGCATTAGAAATCTGTTCTCTTCCTTTACTAAAAACCAAGATGATAAAGTGGAAATATTGAAAACATCTGAACACTTTCATTGAAAATTGATTTAAAAAAACGTAGATAAGAAAACCATTTTCAGCACACGTATCAAAATTGCTTGCTATGTAAATCTTCATTTAAAGAGAGAGGTGGTAAGCCTTCCATCATTCTGTCCTTGGGTGACAGATGCAGTTCTCACTGAAGTCAGGAAGAAACACATGCACATGAATACAAGGGCAGATTTGTATCTCTACCCTACAGCTGAGATTCAATTTACAAATAAACGTGATCATGACTCCTAGATAATAGTTTATCTCAACATTTACATGCACAAGACCCTAAAAAAAATCCAATCAAGTTAAAAAGAATACTGAGACATGAAAATAATGTGATTTTTAATTGCATGAAACATAAGGATTTGTTTACAAGTACAATCAGAAAGATTCCTACCTAAACAGCGATGATTGAAAAGACATTGGCCCCATTATCTTCCCTTACCTATAGATGACATGTAAGGGGCAGTGAAATCATAGACCCTTGGACAAGGTAAATCACTACATATTCTATAAAAAGCCAAGCCATAATTCCCTGGATAGAAACATTTCCCCTTGAGGATTTTACTTTCACAAATTGAATGCAACAAAACAAAAGAGTCTCTTTTCAATTTTAGTTGAATTCTCTTTAGAACCCTGTAAATAATATCTCATCATAATAAATAAACACTCTCAAATTTTGTGTGGATATCTTAACTGTCATCTGAAGAAAAGGTAAATATCCTAGTACCTATTTATGTAACCCACCCCAATCTGCCAAAATTATATGTTGCTTGGAAAACAAGACACCAGCTTTCAAGCAGAAGCAGATATTGACAAACACCCACTGAACTTGACCCAGCTATGCCCATTTATCCCTCTTCAGGATAATACAGGAGTGTATAACAGCCTAGGATGACATTTTAAATGTAAATGTACATTATCATTAAGAAATAATTTCATACAAAAGCTGTAGAATTAGTAATATATGCAGCTGTCTTAAGAATATGAAAGCGAAATGTGTCCAGCTGCTGAAAAGTATGAATATCAGAAGACTGTGAAGTGTTTTCACAATACTTGCACAGTATTCAACATAAGTATATGTCATAGTACAGAAAATATTTACTTTTAAATAAATGGATTAAAATATATGAAATTAGAAGGATCTATACAGCAATTCAATAATGTATCTTACTCTGTTTTATAGAAGCTTTATTAAAAAATGCTCAAGTTATATATTCTGAGGTAAACAAGTAAAATTATCTGCCTTCACAAAACAGGATATTAAGGTTATGTGATTTGCCAGGATGATAGAGTTATTTTCTGGCAGCGCTAGAATGTCAATTTAGATTTGTAGTCCTAAATGGCAAGCCTCTGATCAGGATTCATAATCAGAAATTCTGTCATTTTAACATATGCACCTTATTCCAAAGTCACTTTACGTCACTAGAAGTGTAAGAATTTTTATGTTTCTATAGCATGTGTATGATTGTGGAGTCCAAATATCTTTAACATCCTGATGCAAAAACTTGAACTGCACTGACTTTCCTCTCAAACAGTCCATTGACTCTTTCCATTTGCAATACCCCTGGGGAAAAAAATGCTGTTTCCTGAAGAAAAATAAAAAAGTATTGTCGCCATGATCATCTGCATATTTTAAAAGTTTGTCTCACTTGAATAACTGATCTGGCTTATAAAATAAAAAAGAACAGTGCTTTTTTTTCATCAATAGGAAAACCTGTTTGTATTAATATGATAGTGAGAAAAAGTCAGAATCAAAACTCCACTGCTACTAGCAGGACCAAGATTTCATATTAGCTTTGCTGAAAATATCTTTTATCCACCTCAAGATGGGCTTTTTAAATTGACACTGTCAAATTCAGGGTCTATCCAGTTCAAGCAGCTAAGATCCCATAATCATCCTAAAACTTAATGCTTACATTTAGGACTGTATGCTCAGGTTAAGGGGAAAAATAAGACTCTCATCTGACAAATGTATGTAGGCTTCATGGTGGGTCTGGATTCAGATCTGAGATAGAAAACTCCTGCAGATTTTGACTATGTTCTAAAACTTTCAGATATCAAGTTAAATTGAGTGTTTTTTTCTCAGTCCGAGTGTACTACACTGCATTATCAGAGAATCGCAGAAAATTGGCTTGGAAGGAACCTCAAGAGATTATCTTGTCCATCTCTCCTGCCTCAGGCAGGATCAACTCGCCAGATGACATTTCTGACAGATGTTAGTCTAACCTGTTTCTAAAACTTTCCAAAAATAGATATCTCAACATCCATAAGAAATATGCTGTAATTCTTAATTAATTTTTTTACAAGATAAAGTCATTTTTTTTAAAACTTTCAAATATTCACTGTACTGCAAAACAAACAAACAAACAGAAAGCCTTTGGCTTTATGATTCTCATTTGATTCTTATATGATTCTCATTCTCATATTCCCTCTTAACAATTCTGACACAAAAAATAAATGACATTGCTAATTATCAACACTAATTTTGATAGGACATTCTATTTTGCTATTTTGCAGTTGCAAAGGGAGTGTAGCCCTAATAGTAGCTCACAAAAGATTGGTTTTCCTTGGTGAAAGCCAGTGCTCACACAGACCAATCCTGCATGTATTTGTGCTCCTAAGTACCACAACAGCTGTGTGGCTAGAGCACGTGCCCAGCTCAGGGCGCATATACAAATATACTCGGGGACGTATGGATGCTTGAATGCCACCTCCGTCTATTTGAATTTTTACCCTCTGTGGTGCTTTGCACCCCATAAATACCCTTGGAGGATTTTTCTCCCTGCTGATTCTTTGTTCTGTTTCTCATTGTGTGCAGATAATTATCGTGGCAATTTGGCTACAACATTCTGAACTTGCGTGATTTTTAGTAAGGACTACATGGATTTGAATCTGTCAGCTAGTCATAATGCTTCCTCAATATTACCCATTTAATGTCAATTATAGACAAAAAATAGCCCACTTATTGTCTCATATTAGCATCCACATCAATAATTGTGCAGAACGAAAGGCATAAACTGAGACCATCTGCTCTCACTACAATAATCTACCTAAAAAAGCTTAGCCAGTAACTCAAGCAGTAAAAGATTCTGATGCATTTGTCTAGGATCACGCTGCTTAAGTGTCTTTTGTGATTAAAATTACTACTGTGTTGGCCTATCGCCTATTAAGACATGCATTTCCTCATTTTAAGGAAAATATTGCTATTTCATTCTTTATTGCTACTTTAAGTTAAGATGATGTCTGTTGATACCTATAAGGAAAACTATACTTTTCTTTTATACTTCATTGTCACTCTTTCCTGTTGACACTAACAATGCTTAGACTTTTTAAAAAAATCATATATAGTGCAGATTTTTATTGTTTTGACAAGTGCACAACTCTTGAGCTGTGTTAAATGCCAGAATAAGGCCATATCAAAACGTAAAATGTTAACCAGAAGTGCCATCATGACCTGAAAAGTAAAAAAGAAAGGAAAAGAAAGAATATTTAAAAGCCTGCAATCACAAAAGATTGCTGATATTTAAAGGGAATATACCTTGACTTTTCTCAGCATTGGATGTGGAATTTTTCCTGCCAGTTTGCAAGAACAGATAGGAGTTTAAGAAACATTCATGTGAAAGTATAAAAGATAGACAAATCCTTGCTGTTTTAAACCAGTGTCCCTAATCTCTTCTCTAGTACATCTGGACTGTCAAGACAGTTCAGTTTTCTCCTCCCAACAACAAGCAGATGTAAATGACAATAATGTATCACAAATGCCTCCTGCATTTAATGTCATATCTTAAATGCTACATTCTGAACAATCAAAGATTCAGTAAATGGTTAAGATTAGATATTCTCTAACTCTTGGTGACAACATATGATACTTGACTGTTAACTTGACTTATAAAAGACAGGGTTATTTTCCTCAGATTGAAACATAATGCTTCACTTTTTATGTTTGATTTTCTAATGAGCTGAGTACCAAATACTTTAAGGTTCATAGCACAAGATTCATACATTTCAGGAATTTCTTTTTCTCCTATTCATGCTATGACTTCAATAACATTTGCATTGTAATATTCAAAATACCATTTGGAAAGAAAATCAAGGACAAATTATTCCCTTAGAAAACTTGCATTATAACTACATTATCAGTACTTCATGAGTCTATAACATACTATCTGAAAACTGGATGTCTATTTCTAGGTTTTCAAGATTAGGTAATACAGACAATTTCTGGCTTAAAAAAAATATATTTTTAGCATTTAGACTAAGAAAAAGATGCTAATGTGGTTGTGCTTCTCTTTTTGCCTCCCCAATAGCAATTGAACCAACTGCTCATTTTTAACCAAGTTTAGCCAAACGTTGGAAGTCACCCAGTTTTGCAAATGTGAGGCAATAGTTGCACGAATATTCACTTTCATAATATCTTTGTGTACAATCCTTTAAAGAATTAGATAACAACAGTAGTAGAAAAAAAGGACAAAAAGAACATTTGAAACATGCACCAAAAATTTTGCAAAAATCATTCAGAAAGACAAGAAAGAGAAAAGGAGCACCTTGTTAGGAATTACAACTTCAGGCTGGATTTTCAGACACTTTCAGTATTTATCTATCTCTACTGCCACTAAAACTTCCATTGGCATAGAGCTCAGCCAATGGCCTAACAATTTTCTGTTATGGAAGCATTGGGTCACAATTATGCCTTAGAAAATATACCAATGCATACTGAAATATAATGTTCCTAATAAGGAAAAAAATTGAGAAAGTCTTGTCCTCAACAGTAAAGGCAATTCTGAAAGGTGTTTTAATTTCTTCTCCATGCATTTGTCCATTATTACATTATTGTTGTATCATGAATATTACTTAATTATTGATTAAGGTTTAATTTTCATGAAAAGCAGTTATATCTATTTCTGCTGGTTTCAGTGCCAACAGGCTCTTTCAAGCTATTTTGGATCATACAACTTATTTTTCCCAAAGTCAGTGTGCACATGCCTGCAGGACTACAATATGGGTAATGTGGAGTTTTGAAGCTCTGGCTAGCAGCGTGGCAGGTGTTCTGCAGATTGGCAAGGCATTATTTTAGCCTTCATTGGCTTAACAATGCAGAAATGTAGGCTGTATTTATAAGACCAGAGCTGAAATTTACTGTGAGCTGTACCTGTTCCAAAAGTAGTAAGAAACAGATAGCAATAAGGGTAATAGAGAGTAGCAATTTTGAACAAGTGTATAAGCTAAGCATTTTAGACTCATATTTTATGATTAATAATGCCTTATATCAGTGCTGTTTTGAAAGTGAAGCAGTGTAAGAATAATCAAAAGTAGGCAAACAAGCCCAACAATTTTAGTTAGGTGTCTGGTAGGGGAAAATATACCCATTGATATGGATTCTCTCTATGACTTTCCATTAGCAGAACTTTTGGAATGAGAAGAATTTTTATGTGCATGTTAACCTTACATGGAAACAGAAGGGGAATTTCTTTTCAGGACAGATGAGAGCTGAATCCAAATTCTTTAAAACTATACATAAATCCCTGAAACTCATCTTATTTTAAAAACAAATAAATGGATAGTGCTCAGGATCACTAATTCTTTAATTTAAACTCAGATTATTTCCTTGAATTTATTTTATTTAACTGAAAGTTTTTCTTTGCATCCAATTCCATTTGAAAATTGTCATGTTCGTATTATCTCTTCTCAGTAAAAATACTTCTACTGCATTATTTTCTCATGAACTCTCCAGTATTTTCATATGTGAAAGGAATTTATCTAAAGGTATGCTTACTAATCCCAAACTGTTTACACTGGAATCTGAACATATTCTGATGAAATATGGAAGAAGTAGAAGCACCACAGAATTACCTATTCTCATAGAGTGAAGTTATCAAGATTTCCTGATGAAGATGGCTTGCTTGTTTTCCCTCAGCCTAAACAAAATACTTTGTTTGGCAGCAGAAGTTCCTATACCTAAGATTGACCTAGAAGAAAGGAAAAGAAAGGCAATTGAATAATAATAAAATTCATCATAAATTAATAAAAATGTCACAAAACTAATCTTTTTGGGTTGTTTTTGAAAGGGTGAGGGACTGCCGAGCTGCATAATATGATAAATTTGACAGATATTCCAAACAAAAATTAGATAACAAATCAAACAGATTGGTTTGGTCAAGGCTTGGTTAAGAATGAATTGATAATAAACAGAACATTGTTTTTTCACTGGTTGTGGCTTTAAAGCTCTGGAGTGACTTCTTGATTGCTAATTGCATCACCTGTGTTTTGCAGAGTGATCCTTCGGTATTTTGATAAAAATTACAATTAAAAGCAGAGTACTGCCTGAATGCCTTTCATAATAGAATGCAGTCATTATTTTCCAAGCATTTCACTGTGTCACTGCTGCCAGAAAATCCAGTAGTGAAGATTTTAGTGAGTTGTCCCTCATTGCAAGAGAAGTGGAAAAGCTGAGATAGCCATGGTTATACGACAGCTGACAAAAGATGCATTATAAAATGCTCACACATATGAATTGCATATTCCTCTTTTGGAAGGTTTCATGGTGATATGGATAAATCATAACACTGATTTCAATATGAGACACCAAAGTGATGAAGTATTACTTAGAAAGGCTGCAATCCATAAGGAAAGCATTCCTACCAGGAATTACGTCTTCATCCTGAGCTGATACTTTGCTCAGAGCACCAGTATGCATCTCTTTTCTTCACTTCAGGCCTTCTTAGAATTAAAAATAAAATAACCGTACTTCCTAAAGAGATGCTCAGAAAAAGCTTACTGTAGGGTACCCATCCAACTGGTGATCAGCCTGGACTGGGTTTCTGGTTCTCCTAGCACAATAAAATGGATTGATTATCATATGAGAGTGTTGCCTGTGTGCAGAGTCATCATGGTATAATCCAGCATAATCAACCAGTCTTTAGGACATGAAGGATTTCTGTGAAGTACCTGATGCTGAAACACAGAGAAAAAAACAGGGTGAATTCAATTTATCTCCAATCCTGAAGTATTTATAAAGATAGGGACATCCCAGTATGTATGGAGTAAACTGGGGAGTAAACTACAAATTGTCTTGAAAACCAAATTTGGGGATTGGCTGGGTGAAGATAGTACACAGTACCCAGAACAGTGAGAATAATATTTTGTCAGTTTAAAATGTACAAGAGACAAGGCAAAGTGAGATTTTCTATTTTAAATTTTCACCTTGGTTTTTTTTCACCTTAGGCATTTCTCAAGAGAAGGGATCATTTGACCAAGATTTAAGAATCTTCACAATACTTCTTACAGTTACAATTTGTTTCAAACACTGAATTACTGAAATTTGGAGGAAAATTAACGGCTCACTTCAAATGCAGGTAGATCCTTTGCTATATGATGGACATTGTTGGCAGTTTCCCTCAAAATTATGATTTTGATATTTTGACCTTCAACAGCAAGTCATCTAAAAAGTTAAGTAAGACAAATTTGGTTTTTGGATAAGGTAGTTCTTTGCTGAGAGACACATCTGCCCCCAAATAGTCCAGTCTTTTTACATTGATAGATCCTAAATCTAATTCTTTTGACTAGTCACTGTTTCTTGGATTCTAAGATTTTAACACCAGCCAATTTACTCTTCTAGGGCAGAAGATTTTTCTCCTTTTCTTCTATTAGGAACTTGTAGCGCCACTTTTTCCTCTTTCTTATTATATTTTTTTCCTTTATTTATTTATAGATATATACATAGTGCTTATCCTGCTGTGCTTCAGGAATGCGAGTACTTGGCACTTCAGAACTTCTCCACAATGCTGAACATAAAGAGAATTATAGCTAAACATTATATTGAAAATCTCTGCATGCATTGGCTTTATAGCCAAAATCCTAGTTTCCAAAGTCAAAAAAAAAAAAAATCTCTATTTCTTTTTACTGTGAATACAAGCTCACCTCAGTAAATTAAGATTCTTCTGGACCCAGGTAGATGTCTCATTATGGGGTTGTATTTCAGGACTGTCAGATCCCTAATCCCCTACATTGTTTACCGTTCACAAGTGTACTTTGCAGGAATTTTCTTCATTTTGTAAAATGTACTTTGGAAATTATATATATGCAGCCCAAATAAAACCAGGACTTACCAAGTGCACTGTTTACTGTAGGCAAATATTATCATTAAAAGTCCATGTGTTGCTTGCTCTGTTCTGAAATTCACTGAGTTAAAAATGGAAAGCTTTTTCTTCCTTTCAAGTGCTTCCCCAACATCTGCTACCAGGATATGTAAGCTTGCAAAAATAAGTAGGCTCGAATTCTCAGATTAGAATGAGCATTTATTTAAGCATGAATAAACCTACAAGAAGATTTCATAAAGCAGTAACGAGCATGAATTCTGCAGCTTGTTCTCCAAGTCTGCAAGGTAAGTCTGCAGCCTGTTCTCCACGTCTGCGGACCATTTTTTGTCTGTAATGCAATAGCTTTTATGGCAACTCTGTCAGTTACAGGCACAGCTTTTTCACGGGTGCAGGCCCAGCACCACTTCTGCAATGAAACACGGAGGATATAGGGAGTATAAGGACAGAGAAGGCATGAGAGTGAAAAAAACAGTTTAGGATGGCTATGAAGAAATCCCTCTGACATATATATTTTAAAATACAGAATGAAGTATTTTTTCCTATTAATGGGAACTGTTTTCTTGTTGAAGTATTCACACATTTATTTGTGATGCTAAGCTGATCTCAGTATACTATAAACAGATGTCATCACATTATACAACAGGGTAGAGAGTCCTATTTTCCTTTCAATGTCCATTTTCAGATACACCGAATTGTACAAGACAGCATCTGAAGAATGACGTATCTTACTCACATTAGTTTTGAATTCTCCAAAGAAATTCTCACATACCCCCTTAGAATATGACTCAAGTCACCCTGCAAAATTACATAGACCTGTCTCTAAGCCACATGAACCTCTGAACACATATATATTACTTAGCTAAATATCATTGTTGCCTTTTGTCTGTTTTTTTTTTTTTTTTATGTTAGTCTTTCCAACTTACATGCTCTCACTGTACATCTATTATTTATTATTTTTCTATTTCTAAACTGTTGGCTAGGTAAATAGCCAGCTACTTTTTTCTTCCTTTTTTTTTCCCTTAATTTATTTATCTTCTGAACTACTTATATTTCCTGATTGCAACAATCTGCTCTTTCCTGTTTTATAAAACTTCCTTTTTATCTTTCAGCTGTTTCTTGCTCACTTTTTCACTTCAGCTGTTCACTTTTTGTTTCCTTTGTCTTGTGTGTTCTACTGTCTGCTATTTTTTAAATTCTCAAAGCTTCCATATACATTATGGTGTTTGAAGTCCCCTTGAAATTAGGGACAAGGCAGGACTATCAAAATACTTGCTTTATATGATGGATTTGGTTTCGAAGAGAACAGGATCTACCTATTCAATTCAGCTCATATTCTATGTATCTCTTTCACCTACTTTTTTTTAAGTAAATTAGTTCCCAATAGTACCATGAAATCATTGAAAAATCCTCTACAGGCAAAATCCCTGCAATATGTCTACATCTATATTCCAAATAATCTCTAGCATAGACAGTGTGGGAACAGAGAGAGAGAGATCAGTTAAAGTAAATGGAGAAATTGCCAAGGCTACCAAAAAAAATCTGCTAAAACTGTCTATTTTTCCTCTGGCTTTATAAATGATTCCTTAACTGGTCTCACTCCAAGAGAAAACAAGTACATCAGTTACATAAATACTTAATTGGCGTGTTTCAGACTTCCTTTTCACGCTGTATCTGCCCCCAAATGGTAATGAACTTATAAGTTTTTATCAGAGTGCCTGGGGAGGTTTATATGGGCGCCTCAGTGGAGCAACCTGATGCATTTGCCATTCCTAATGGCACCAAAATATTTGCTGTGTCCTTACAGGTTATTCATCTCTCTATCACTTGGATCATTTGTAATCTTGTTTTCTCTGTGGAATAATCCACAAATCTTTCCACGCTACGTAAATCCAAGATGTGACATTCTGTTTTCTTGCTTGAGAGTGTGTTGAAGGTTATGCATTCTTAATTATAATTGGAACAAATTTGTGAAAAAAGCCTTATCTTCTTTTTGTTAATCATACAGTATTAATGTCTTACAGAGAACTGATCTTGTACTCAGTTCTTAAATGGAAATACCTTGCATATTATTACACACGTTTTTAACAGAAGTATTTTATGCATTCTTTTCTTTGCATGGTATATTTTTAAATTTAAACTTCAAAATGTGTGGTGCAACAAGATGCTGTTGCAAAGATTGCTAACTCTCTGGAAATTGAAGGAAGTAATCAAAATGTCTATCACACAAAGAACAAGCAATCAGCTATAGTTAAAGTGATGTTGATGGATGCAGCTAACATTTAAATTTATTTTATTTTGCTCAAAATATAAACAGTTATGTTAACCAAAGCAAAACTTATCACAAATTTTTGCTGGTTATGCCATGCTTTTTAGAGTGCCAAATAATAATAATAATAGTAATAATAAACTATAAAGTCTTTATAAATACTCTTACCTTTTGATTTTCTGACTTCAGTAAGTTTCATCTGAATATGTATTTTCAATGTATTTAAAATAAGTTCTTTAAACACCCAGAAAAAAGTGCGCATACTTGTCTGACTTTCTCTAAAAAAATTTCCACCTCTTTCCCTATTTTTTCAAAATTTCATGTATATTTTTAGGTAATTCTGGTTTTAAATGAGGGGGAATGATATATCATAGTTCAGAAACAATTTTTAACAGAGAAATTTCAACAACAACTCCTTCATTTACCTATGTCCTTCTCAGTCTTTTCAGTTTGAAATCCTCTCTGATTTTATTAGGGAATGCTGCATTATTTAAAAGCTGGGTGACACATGATATGGTTGTTAATATTTGGCCATTTTTCCTCTTTATTAATCTTTTAAAGACCATGATTTCTAAGTAAAATTTTATTTTAGATGTTCTTGCTATTTGTCAGGATATGAATGAAGCCATTTTTATTTTCATTCTCATTTAAAATTAAAAGCCTAGGAAACTAGCAAGACAAAATATTTGGGGAAATTTTAATTTAAAATAAAATTTTCAAATTATCTGATTTTGTTTGTTAAAAATAATATTGCACAGTAGCTTCCAGTGTTGCATATCCTGTAAAATTGTAGTATATATCCTGTAGTATTGTAGTGTTGCCAGCAGGTCGAGGGAGGGGATCCTCCCCCCTACTCAGCTGTACCTGGAGCATTGGGTGCAGCTCTGGCCTCCCCAGTGCAAGAGGACATCATTGATCTTCTAGAGAGGGTCCAGCATAGGGCCATGAAGATGATTAAAGGATTGAGCATCTATCGTATGAGGAAAGAGTAAGTAAGTGAGCTGGGCCTGTTTATCCTGGAGAAGAGAAGATTGGGAGGGGATCTGACAAACATGTACAAGTACCTTAGGGGTGACTGTAGGGAGGATGGGGCCAAACTCTTCTCAGTAGCGGCCAGTGACAGGACGAGGGGTAATGGGTACAAGTTGAAACACAGGAAGTTTCACCTCAATGTGAGGAAGAACTTCTTTACTGTGAGGGTAACAGAGCCCTGGCACAGGCTGCCCAGAGAGTTTGTGGAGTCTCCTTCTCTGGAGATCTTCCAAACCCGCCTGGATGCCACCCTGTGCCACGTGCTCTGGGTGTCCCTGCTGGAGCAGGGGGTTGGACTAGATGATCTCTAGAGGTGCCTTCCAACCTTAACCATTCTATGATTCTGTGATTCCGTAATATGATGCCATCCTATAGATTACTAAAGCTGATGTGCTATATATTAGCTACCAAAAAAATAAATTTTGTTATATTTTAAAATGGCTTAGGAGAGCTTTTAAGTTCTACCCATTCAGCTAATGTTAATTTATTTTTAGATGCAAGTGTTTCCTCTTTCTCTTGTAAGACGCAATGACACTTTGCACTAGGAAATTGAATATGATGTTTGTTCTTCATCATATGAGCATTCACAAAAGTAGAATTGTATGCTATGATAAGCTGTCTACACTGTAGCTATAAGCTTAATGCAAGAATAGGGCCTTTTAGCACAAAAAATATTTGTCTAAATTTTTCAGTTATGTGAGAGAAAATTATATAAAGGTATAAATACATAGCAGGTGTAGCAGATATAAATATCTTTTTTAAGATTTGGTATGACATGTGAGATCACATGGCACTTCACTGTGCAAATAATGTCAAACCTATCATTATGTTTACATAATGTATAATAGGAGTAAGCACAAGGAGGGTAGTTAAAAGCAACACAAGGTTTTGCTGGAAAATTCAGTTTCTTCTGTGAAATGTGATTTTCCATACTTGAACACATTTGAAATACGTTTTTCCATTGTAAATTTGTCTATCTTTGTCATATTTTGAAAACATTAAAAAATACTTATCCAAAAACTCTATTTAATGGATATTTCTATATGAATGCATACTGCTCTGGAATAAAGAACAGAGGAAAATTATTCTGGTCAAAAAAATCCTTCTGAGTCTTTACGGCATCTCATAACATCCATGCTAACACCTACCTGGTCTCTACTCAAACTTCTCCAGGATAAATGGCATCCTACCACGACTTTCTGACGACTAAGTACTATTAAGTCTGAAGATAAACATGTTGAGATACTGTGAGATGAACAGGACATTAGACTAACAGCATTTGACTAGAGGACTTTGTTCCAGTCCACAGACTTAGCAGGCTTCATACCCTGGGCGTTCTGCTGGTATCACACCTGAGAACCTGATAAATACAATTAGAATAGAAATAGAAATAGAATTAGAAAATGATTTATTTAGTTTATATACTGTCTGTTCAAACCTTTACAGGTCTCTGACTGCCAAAATACTTTTCCATTAGCCTCCATGCTATGCTACCTGATTGAACTGTGGCATATTTATATCAAACATAAGAGTTTTTGTAGTTGTTCATATGTTATGGTTTACAGTTCAGTTCTATTAAATACTCAAAAAATGTTAAACTGACACTTTCCAAGGCACTAAGTATATTGAATAATGATGTCTTTATTGAAAATATTACTTAGAATTTGTTGTTTCAGAAAGTGGTTGGAAGTTTTTATTCTTGTTATTATAATTTTAAGGTAGTGCATATTTTAAATAAGATCCATATTTGAAAACTACTTTTGAGAGAGCCAAAACGTTTGGAGCAGACTTGAATGTCCATAATCAGAAAAATACAGTTCATGAGAATTTCTTGTCCTGCCACAGTTCCCCCTTTTTTTTATTGATTGATGCAATTTATTCTTTCACACACTACAAATACATTGAAAGCTGCAAAAAATACCTTGCGAGGTGTTTTTTGCTTGTAAAACATAAAATAATAGCGGTTTTGTAAAAAAAGCTTTACTGTTCCAGTCAAGGTATAGAGAGTATGACAGTGTATTAATTAGAAGAATGAAGATAAAAGGACAAGAGTATCCAATAAAGTCAAGTAAGGCTAGATTAAATGGTTCTTCCATATTCTGTGTAAATGTCCAAGTCCATATGGGTTTCAAGTAAAATTTCCAGAACATTAGTAGCTAACTTTCAGCATCCATTTTCAAAAGCAATACTGGAGGGTAAAGTTTATTGACTTGAGAGTTAAGACCTTAAACATCAACATCAGATGTGGCTCTTGCATCCTTCTCCATGAGTGTGTTCAGAGAGCGTTAAATTCACTTACCCAGATGCTGTGCTGGGATGGCAAGACCAGGAACCGGGGGCTATGTTTGCATTATAGCAGCCCCCTGCCCAGAGCAATGCATGGAGCAGTAAAGCACAGTGTGTCACAAAACAGGGAATGCATCTTCTGGAAGGAATGACTTGCCTCCAGATAGATATGGATGCAGACAAAATGAATTCTCATCTGTCTGCCCGCCAGACTGTGTTTCTCCCAGCTAGCCAAATCATTTAAACCACTTTGAGCATTTTGCCATATCTCTAAGCACATTCTCATTTCCAACTAGAGTTGATCTGGTAACACTCACTGAACAACTATCCCTACAGTTTTACAATATCTTTCTAATAAAATATTCAGCAACTTCTCCTGTGTAACTCACTCTGGCTCACTTACGGTTTACACATTAAAATTTGCAGCCACTTATGGAATTCCTTGATGCAGCAGAAGCAAAATGGGTTACCTTTTCCAAATGGTACATGCTGTCCTGCATCAATAATTGATTTGTTTATGGTACTTACTAATTTTCTATATTGTGCCACTTTTCTAACAATAACAAGTAGAAGTATGAATGAGGAAGGTTATTATTTACTAGCCACAGCTCAGTGCACCATATAATCAAATTCTTTGTCAGAGCATCCTGCCACATAATCAGATCTTGTGAATTGTCAAAGGCAATTTTATAAATATATATATTCATTTAAAGCCTGAGTAAGCTTGTCATGGCACGGGATAAGTATGTTTTTCTTTTATTTTTGTGCTTTTCCAGTTCTTTTTATATATAGTAATTACATTGTCTTCCAAAAGTGTTCTACAGTGAAAAGCAGCAGTCTTCATATCTACAGCATGCTTATTTCTCCAAAACCACAGCTTTTAAACTAGGTAGCTGTTTTAAATTTATTTTTCCCCATTTAATGTTTTAAAGATTTTAATGTTGTTTCCATCATTGTCTAAACACACTGGGATGCGCAGCATAAAATTAGAAGAAGCAGATGACCCCCCAATACTGCACGTCTTTCCCAGCTTTGTGTGGTTTAGGATGCTTGGTTCACTTCTGGCCCTGGAAGACTGCCGAACACCTTTGAAATTTTTATTTACTGCAAGGAACAGGTTGGAAGATTTTTTTTTTCATAAGGTTCATTGTATTGATTAGAATGACTAAGTCCAAAATCAATATGAAACTCTGTGGAGAGGCTGGTTGATTCACCAATAGAAGAATTTAAAAATATAAATTGTTGGACAAATGTTCTTAGAGGGAAAAATTCCTAAAAATTGTTGCAGGTGTTGCAATATATGCTGTTGGATCTTAGAGATATTAGAAAACACAGATATTTTTGGCAAAAGAAAAAAAGTTATTTATAATGTCTTCTATATACTCAAAGCATAGTTTTATATTTGGTGAAAACTCAGTAACTGTAGGATATTTTATAGGTACTTAAAATATTTAAAGCTGTGCTGTGTCTGTATATGAGGTTTTACTATTTGCAGCATTACAGCCTAAAAGAGATAACCTCTAAATGCAAGGCAAAGTATTGTACTCTTCCAATATAATACTGACTATTTAGTGTCTACTCTCCATACATGCTCATTGATCTCTTTTAATTAGATGATGATGATGAGGACATCTGTCAGATTAAAATAAAAAAGCCATGTAACATCAACAAGAACAATAGTAAGAAAAAAAAAGAAAGTCAGAAGAAAAAAAGCAATAACAATATCCCTATTAAAATGAACAAAACAGCTGAAGCGCAAATGAGTGGCAGCTTTCTTCAGACTGCACAGACAATGAGAGCTGTGCAAGAGATATGTTTGGAAAGGGGTAGCTCTATGATGAAAAAATAATCCTGAAATGACAAACTGAATAATACTGCTAGGATCTACCTATAACAGATGAAAAAGCATATTTTCTCAACCGTATTTCCAGTGTACTTTGGCAAAGTCAGGGTGAGTGACGGGTTAGATAAACAGTAACCAAATCCTGGACACAATTACTTAAGCTCTGTTTTTCCTTACTTTCCCTATTATTCCTTATTATCCTTATTCCCACATTATTGGATGTTGTGGTATGTTAATTTCCTTTACATAAATAAGAAAGAAGGTTCTAGAGAGGTCACAGTTCTACTTAATACATTAAGTGCAATTTCATGGAAAAAATCTGTAAAAAATAACTTCATCTGTATTATGAAGTCACAGGGGACTTTAATCTGACCTCCATTTCAGTGACTTTCAGTGACTTTCGAGTGTGAATGGCAGAAATGTATAGTCTTCCTTGAGAACATAGACAAAACTTGCATTTGTACCTTGAATAGATTGAATCAGGTCCTTGAATCCACTTAAGAGAGTTGAGAGTCCAAAGTGGTTTGTAGTCAAGTCCCAAAAGACCTTCATAGCCAGCCAGGGTAATGTGATCTTGAAGGATATTTCCATCTTTTGCAGAAGGAGATAGCCCTAAGCAGTGTGGACACAAGCCAGTCTGTGACATTTTGCTAGGGACTGATCCCTGACTGTCTTTTATTCACTAGTTCAGACATATTTGGCAGAAATCCTGCAAAGCAAACGCAAAATTATGTAGGATACACTATTGAAGGTATGCTTAACAAATTGGTCCCTCAGAGCTGAATTCTGTCAAACTGAGTGGGTTTATTGCATGACATTATACAAGTCTTTTTCCTATTTTGACACTATTTGATATTTCCTTAGTCACCTGAATGATAGAGTGTACAGTACACCTACTCAGTCTGCACAGGATTCCAGGTTGGAAAGGATACCCTTCTGATGAGCAACATTAGAATGATCTTGACAGATTAGGACACCTCTCTGTAACAAACAAGATGATCCCTTCAAGGCGGACAAGTTCAAAATGCTACGCTGAGGAGTAAACAGTTGCAGAAATATTAGTTGAGAAATGACTGTCAGTCAGCAGTTCTGCAGATATGACCTGAGTTTATAACGGACCTTCAGAGATCCCAGCATCATGCAGCTGCAGAAGTGCTGGGTATAGGGACTTCTGGAGGTTATCAAGTCCAATCTCAAAGTTAGACTATCATCAGCACTAGATCAGGTCAGTGATGGCATTTTTTTTAAGCAGCAGAAGTCAACAATATCTAGAAATCTATAACGCCCTTGTGATCTGCTCCAAGGTGATTTCTGCCTACCTGGGCAATTGATTTACTGTTACTGGCTGTGGCTAGTCCCTCCTTGAGCAATCTGGAGTGCAGCACTTAGCATAAGGCATTTGAACATCCTCAGCTTCTCACTGCAAGGCATTTTTGGAGCGGAACTCTGTTCAGAACTCTGAACATTGGTCAGTTCTCTGACCAGTGATTGTTATGAGACTATTTCTTATCATAGAACTTAATGTTCAGTATTAGTTTTCATAGTATAATCACAAAAATGTTCACTGTACAGTGTGTCATAATGGCAGGCTAGAGGGCAAGGCCTGATGGAATATTGCAGGACCCTTGGAAGTCCAGAAACAGTCCCATCCATAAATGTTACTGAGAGAGTACCTAGCTGGACCTAACCAATGAGCTTATTGGAAATGGAGAAAGATTAGGACGAGTTACAGCAAAAGGGATCCTGACAGTAAACCCCTAGGAGAACAGTGTGGATGGTTAGGGAAACAGGAACCCATAAGAATAAGAAATTAAAAACAGGAGCAAATCCTGTGGAGTGGCCTAGTGCAACATTTGCAGAAGAAGTCAAAGCCATTGGGACTGCATGGCACACACACGAACTCTGCTGTCTATTTTGCTCTAGCCTGATAAAGCTTCCAGTAGCGCTACACAACCCGCTGCAGTCACAGTTCTTCAGGAAAGATATAATGGAATAACTGCTGCGAGGTACTTGCAGAAGGATAATAATTTGATTTACAGAGACTGAAATATTTGGAGCTGATTAGTCTAGGGAAGAGAATGCTGAGGGTATCAGGAGTATTAGGATCACCTTTTAAAATATATCTGTGCCAGATTTGTGAAAACGAGCAAATTAGAGAAATTTCTCTGTCATGAGAAAAAGGCAGGAAACAATGAGTAAAACTCAACCAAGGAACGTATAGTATATACTATACTTGTTTAGAATGATTCAGATGCAACTGATCTTGCCCTGGGACAGTGAAATGAGACAACTTCTGAAGGCTTTTTCACATTTTATTTTCTGTGAATAAACAGCAGCAGAGCATTTGCAAGCAGTAGCACTGATGCTGTAAATTCTGCTTCTAAGCAAACCTAGTGGGGGACAATATTTGCATTGCAAGATGCTTAGAAGTTAAAGTATAAACTAAATGTATTATTAGCTTTAAAAGACAGGCAGCGCAACTGGCAGAGCCATCCTTTTTCCTTTGAAATCATAGGAAAATTTATAGTTAAAGTTGTCGAAGCTGGATTTGGCCCCTGCGGTCTGTATGTCTCTTGACCTTATTCAGTAGTAATTTGTCACAATGATAGACATTGAGAATATCTTGAGGTCTGGTTTCTTAATCTGCTTGTCTAATAAGGAATATGGCAGAGGATTACAATTAAATTTTCTCATTCTTGACTTACAGTGTGTCATTGTATCTGCCTATGATGATAAAGAATTATATATACTCATGAAGAAAGAACAAGAAGCAATTGCTATTTTTCTTATCAACAGCCACTATTGTGCTTTGATAAAAATTAAAACTTGCAAGAAATAAAATTGATAAAAACATATATGGACTGGTTTCTGGACTAAAATTGCTCATCTTGCAGAAGGGGGCTGTTGTCATCATGACCTTCTACTAATCAACATTAAAATACAGAGCTATTTAACTTAATTTTGGTAGCTATTCCTGCAGCGCATGCAAATGAAATTTAATTAAAGATGAAAAAAGTTACATTGGATAATGTTTTTGACCTCCTGCCCAATTACAAGCTATAAATGTATTGACCTCTGTTTCTGTCAAGCATGTTGCAAATGAAACCAAAAATACATTTTAAAAATATATTTTTAAGTAGAATTTATTGGTATTAAAAACTGGCAGGTGCTCTCTAAATACATAGCAGAACTTTTTTTCTCCCTCACACACAAATTTCAATCTAAAGTGGCAAAGGTGAAAAATGCAAAAAGGAACACAAGAAACAACATGATCAGAGTGAAACTAGGCTTATCCTTGTTTGGTTGCTTCTTTCTGCTCTTTCTAAAGCCGAACATACGGAGCTCTCACTTTCTCTTTTTTTTTTTTTTTTCAGCTCTCTCCTGCCATTTTTGTCAGCCTTCAGTATTAATTTCAATCCCTATGCGTTTATGTATCTCCAGTTCAGATATTCACCTATATCACTGTATCTGCTTTGAAATGGAAATGGTTGCTGCTCTTTGCTAAGTTGACCTGTGAAATTCCCATAAGTGAACCTTGCCACTGGATTGTTTGCTTTTGGGGATATTTGTAAAAGGTGATGGGTATACTGGGGGGAAAAAAGAAAGAACCTTATAACTGTGTAGCTTTCTATGCTAGTTAACTTCCTAATTTTCAAGCTTTCCAGGGCTATTTGAGATATAGATTGTCTATATTCAAAATACCATATCAAGTATTAATTATGGGAAATTTTTGATCCCCCTCACCATAAGGGAATGAAGATTTTTCTTCCTTAACAGTCATTTTGAAGTACTCTTCAAAGATCTCAGTCACTGTGTGGAAAAAGAGCTACCTAGAAATGATGGTCTTGATTCCATAAGAAATATGCCTAACTGGGGTGCAGATGAAGAAATGATTTTGTTTCTTGGATTTTTAATTTCTCAGTAATGGCTCATGTTTGTTTTCTCAATAAAGGAATACAACTTTGGCTGTATGAAATTGGTCTTTAATCTCTCCATAGGTGAAATGACACCATAAATCAGTCTTTCAGCTTTCATAATAGAAATGATGGCAAAATGACTCTTATGCTGAAGCAAATATTTAATGGCATCTGCTATGGTGTGGCTACTACTTTCAGTAGACCTGAGATTGCTGCTCACTAAGACAACAAGATATCTACCATATAAGAAAAATCCAAAATAACAACTAATATCTTCATTAGCTGAAGGAACAGCTAAGTTATCATCAGTGTGGTGGTAGTTAAATGTCTTCAAATCATGTGAATTATTTTTTCATCTGATCATGATGGAAATCAGTGATAATTTCTTACTCAATCAGTTAATGTATACATGTTGACTAGTTTAACTAAAACTGCACCTTCAAAACTGGGAGTGTAAGCTGAACAGGGTAATTTCTTATTGCCTAAATCCCGTTTTTTCCCTTCCATTCTTGGAAACAAACAGACAAAAGGAATGACTTTATTAGGAGAAAAATATTTTGTAAATCTCAAGACCGGACAGGACAAGTGAAAACGACCGACTGCTGAAGGAAGTAACACAAGTCTGACAAAAGCATTGAGGGTATCCCCCCTATGCCTGAATTTTGCTACACCTTTTCAAAGGTCCAAGAAGTTAAATTCCAGCATGAAAAGTCCCTGATCTAGCATGAAAAGTGATAGAATCATTGAAACATATATATTGTGAAAGCACGAATGGAATGTCAGAAACAGGCAGCAGATAAATCCACTTAGAATTTTGCAGACTGATTCTAAAATACACATGAAAATGTGTAAAGCACCAAAAATAAAAGGGATTCCTGAATATTATAATATCAAAGGATATTGCCAAGATGTTTTTTACACTACTGTGTTTAACTGGCACTTTTTCCCTTTACATAACAATTTTAACATTGCTTCATACAAAGAACTTAAATAATGTGCCTTTGATAGCTATCCAAAACTGGAAACAGAAATGCAGACAAACATTAAGCTCTCTGAGTTTAGCCTATTTTGGTACGGGCAAGTATAATGAAACTGTGAATCATGAATAGCTGCCAATTTACCTACTCAAGCTGAGTCACATCATCCCAGTCGTTTCTAGAGATGAATTTGCACCAAATCTTTTTTCTCCCCTCAAAATTTGGCAATGTTTGGATAAGTTGGTTCTCTACTATAGTTTCATGAAAAAGGACTGAAATAAATGAAAAATCATCATATCTTCCAAAGGGATCAAAAGCTTTCTGGATCTTAAAACTTTTTATCCACAGTATACAGAGCCAAGGCAGATTATTTTGAAAATCTGGGTGTTCTGAAAAATATTAATATTTTAGTAAAGGAATAAGCCTCAGTCCTGAAGGCGCAAAATAAGAGAAATTTAGGTGCTTCTTCCCCCAAAACCTAGCAATTAAAAAAAAAAAAAGAAAAAAACTTTAATGTACATACTATACTGATAGACAAAAAATGGTGGCAGGAATTCTCAGACAACAACCGAAATGTGTGTAAAAACACAAAAAACAGTTTTGCAGAGGTGAGCACAAACTATTCTAAAAATTGTTAGTATGGATTTAGCACTTTAGATTTTGCAACAGGATTGTGTTAATTTTGTAACAACCACTTACAAAAACTGTTTTCAGGATATTTTTCTCAAGGCGGATTTTTTAATTTTGCTCAGTAGCCCTTTCTGAGTCACACATATTTATAGACAGCTACAATCCACACAGAATTCCATGCAGTTTTATATTGCAAAGATATTTTTATTATTAATGCAATTTCACAAATATCCTAGTACTTTTCACAAGAAATAAGATTTCATTTGAAAAAATCCAGATAGTTGCCAAAAGCATTTTATTCCTTGTCCTAATTTGAAATGCAACATTCATATTGATAAGAAAATTGTACTGTAAGGAAAAAATATACATCAATTTATGGTCATCAATGTCAGAAGAAGACAAGACATATCCCAAAGACCACTAGCAATGCAATTAGAAGCAGCTTATGTTCGCATACTGTGAAGTATCTGCTATTTGGATCAATTACAATAATCATTTTGCAGAATATACATTTTACAAGTCAACACTATCTTTTGGAGGAGTAGGTCCTCCAAAATGCATAATTTTTCTTTCTGGTGGGGAAACATATAAAATAGCTCTAGGAAATTTAGATTTTAGGAATATTGAGAATAAAGATTGATATTCCATTTCATAAGGTATATTAAGCAGCAGCCATATATTATAAAATTAATATACTAACAGAAATGCTTTGAAAACTAAGCAAAATATAGGTTCATGAAATAGTGGCATTACTCTATTCTTTCTTTCTTTTCTTCATGTTTTCTGTATTCTTTATGTTATTTTTTTCTCATAGTTCAGAGGCATGACAGTTTATATTAAGCAATGTACATTTATGATATATAGGCCGTGAAGAACTTAGAGCCTTGCTGAACTTAATGTTAAATGTGAAAAGAAAGAACTTTAATAGGCTTCACCTGGATTCTTGAAGTTACTGCTCTGTCAAGTAATTGCTCAGATACAAAGATTCTGGTAGGATCTGAGTTGTCTGGCCACTGTGACCGACTTTGTAGGATATTCTTTAAGATATGAATAACAGCTGTGATATTCTTGCCTGAGAATAATATTCTTCTGAAGAATATTTGTCATTTTCTTTATATTTAAGCATATTATGTGGTAATATCAACTCTTTTATCTAGTCCTGCCAAACAGCTCAGGACCGTGACTTCCATATATCAGCAACATGACTGGCTGTTTCCTTCTACGCCTATGTGTATCCAGAAGTGACCGAGGTCAGAGAGGCCTGAATACTCTGTGTTCGGAAGTCCAGAAGTTTTGCCAAAAACCTCTAATGTGAGTAGATTTTAAGAATTTGATTGAATTAATTTTACTTCAAAATAGCTTATTTTATAACACAAAACCCTGATTCTAATGTTTTGAGGGTTAGAAAATCCCAATAACTAATGGCTTTAGTTTTAGAACTGCTAATAAATCATAGAACGGAGAGGCGCTGCCTGGCCATTAACATACACAAAATATTACAGAAATAGGCAGTAGATATTTTTGTCCCCTACTGAGGTTGGAAAAGAGGGTAAAGAAATGCATGATAATTACATTTCACAATGATGAGGAAAGCCCTCATAACAGTTCAAAACCATTACCTAGGTTATTTAATAATTTTTTTTATTCTAGAAGTACCTTCAAATGTCAGAAAAGACAAGACAGTAACAATTTGGAACTACTGCACAGAAAATGTTAGTTACTATATCCAGGTCATATTTGCTCTTCAAAACAAATAGTTGCAAATATTATCCATTTTTATACAATCATCTTCATACTTCTGTTCTTGCAACAATGAAGTGGTTCTGTTTTCACTTTTTCAGAGGGACATTAATGGACTTTAATAGATGTTTCTTGAGAAGATAATGAGAGTGATTGCAAGACAGAAAAACATGTTTTATAATGAGAAGTCTATGAGTTTAAATTAGTTATCTTAAAAAAGAACAGGTTTAGCTTGATCACATTAAATACTTGCATTATTGCAAAAAAACTATGGTAATGGGATCTTCAGCCTGACAGAGATATGAGAAGGTGCAATGGTAAATGTAAATGTAGCAGACATATACAGAATAACTTTTAAAAGCAAGGGTATAATTTATAAAGGGCTATAAAGAGTTTTGTGCCATTTTCCAATCCTGAAAATATGAAAATATTAAGATAATTTCTAGATATATTCTATAAAACATACATGTTAACTCATACTCCTAGTGCTTTATGCAAGACTTAAAAAAACTCTCACAATTTTAGCCTCTCCTGTAGTCATCTGCATTCAATAGGGAATGAACACTAAAGAAAAACAAAATGATAACAACGACTAATTACGACAATTTCTTCATTAGAGAAAGGGTCAGTAAAAAACACAACTTAAAAAGACAATGACTGACAATCATAATCAAAATATTTACAAATAGGTTAAAGAATTTCCTTGATCAGATTGTCAGTCCTGGCTGGGTTATTGTAGATTGCCAAATCATCTATAGATGTAAATCATCTATAAAAAAATCCCAACTGTCATAATCCTAAAGTAAGCAAGACAGTTCTCAAAAGAAACCATTCAGGGCATTCATTGTCTTGAGAATGAAAAATGAATGTGAGATGTGAATTTAATTCCTCTGTTTATTTTGGCTTACCAAAGCTTATCTTATATATCCTCTCCAGAAATAAGTGGTCTAAATGACATGGTGTTTAACTAAAGAAGCCGTTAGTGCTTAACTTATAAATCATCTATTCACAAGGTACCCATTCAGATCACCCATTACAAATCCTTGAAATAGAATTGCTATTAAGTAGTCCTTCACACCTCCAATTCACCTTTTTAGTTTGTCTCTATGAAATCAGATATTTAGGAAATCTCATAAAATCATTTGCAGATTCAGACATGGGTCGCAGGGAGGAAGTGGGGAGTGGCTGTCCTTAGGTTCTGCTTTGTGACAGCAATGGAGAGGCTGGTCTGGGAAGAGTGATCTAGGGTTGACAAGGAAGTCAGAGAGATGAGCTGGATCAATTCCAAGTGCTTTTAAAATGTTCTTTGTCTATAAATCCATAGAAGAGGGAGATCATAACTCATTCATGATTTTCTAGGTTCAAAATGAGGTGTTGCCATTTTTCAGCTGGTTCCATTCCTTCATGAGATCTTTTGTTATACATTTTAGTTCATGAATAGGCAATCTGCTACATTATGTGTAGTAGGATAATACTCTTCCATCAACTTGATAGGGAGATAGTCTTTGTGCTGGAAATTCTTAAAAAAATATATTCATCCAGTTCTTTTTTTGATAGATTCTTTTAGTTTCATCAGTTTTAATAGAACCTGAAATGTTTGTTCTAATAAATCAAGGCACTCAATTGCATATAAAAGCTTCTCAGCTCTGAAATTTTTTACTTAAATTGGATTGTTAAAAGTATCTTTCATTTTAATGCTGATTTGGTCACATTGGCTTATTGAGAATAATTACATTGTTTCTTCCTCAATATTTTTGAGGGTAGACCCCACTGTCTATTCAATACATAAAGGAAGTTACTTGCTCATTGTCAGAAAATAAATCACCCAGTTAACACAATTCTTTTTATGCTTATATGACTTTTTCTTTCTATTTTATAACCTAAATGGTCAGACAGTAGGAGTACCAGGAAATTATAACCTATCATTTCAAGAAGCTCTTCTCAGTTATGTAAGGAACAACCTACATGAACCTACCTCTTTGAAAGGATTTTGGAAGGCCTGCTACTGCTAGGGGAATTCTCCATGAAAAGTGCAATAACTTTGTTTTGCTATGAAGGCTATATTTACACTGGCCAGAACTGAAAATAATACTCAGGCATCCCTGAAATAAAACATATCTTATTTGCAATATTGCTATTTTCTGAAGATTTTAGGGAGCTTAAATTAGTAAAAATGCAAGAGATTTTTTTTTTTTGGATTTTTTTTTCAAAGCTCTCTTTTTTTTCAAAGACTACCAAAAAAAAAAAATAAAATAAAATAAAAAAGATAAAACGATTATTTTAATCACACAGTCTATGGCTGTGGACACAGTCTTGGTTCTTCTTTCTCTATCTTAGTTCTGTATCTTTCTCTCTGAACATCTATGTAAAATCATAGTACAAACTTCACAAACTCACAAATCATTTTCTTTACATAAACTCATGTAAACTCATGTTACTCATGTCCATGTCTCGTATTAAGTCTGCTCTTTAAAAAGACATGCTTAGTATTTGCTTATGTCTTGACCAAATGGTTTCTAACTTTGAAATCTGCTATGCAGAATATACTTAAAACTTGTTATAGTCTTAGAGAAAGCATGAAACTTACTAATAAATATTAATTCATTTTAAAAAAATGCATGAAGCAGAGTTTGAAAGAAAGTTAAGACAAAAGTTAGAAAATCAATTCTTTATTGCCAATGGTATTATCACTGATAATGCAGGTTATTTCTTTGGCTAGAGGTTGTAGAAACGTTTGGGTTTTTTGTTTTTTATTTTTTACCAGATAGCTTATTTAGTGAAATAAAATATAGATCTGAATCTGTATGTATGGATTTTTCTATACTTTAATCATGGATATAAATCACAGTGAGCACATTTAAAGTTCAGCAATTAAATGTTAAAAGAATGAATCATAATGATATTATTATAAATAATGCTGGATTAATATTGAAGCTACTTCTCATTTATCTACTTGCCAGGTTTTAACTTGTGGTATGGATACCTAGGGCTCATTTCTTCAGATTTAATAACAGTGTTTTTCATCATTATTTTCCCATGTCTTACTTTCCTTGTCTAATTACTCTGCACTTTCTTCTATTTGAAAAGCTCCATAGTTAACAGGAAGAGGTAATTTCTTTCTTGACTGTCTTATAATTTGTCAGTTCCAAATGAGGCATCCAACAAACACACAACTTACAATATTTCCTGTTCTTTGTTAAGAATATTTCATTCATAAAACTCTCCCCCTCTTTGAAAAAGCACATGATGAGAGAAATACTTAAAAGTCACAGGTGAATGACATGATTTAAAAGACTGCTAAGTATCATACTGGCTAAGTATCTCACTGATGTCACTTGCCAGTTTCTGTATTATAACTATAGTTAATTAGCATTTCTTGGGGAATGACAAAAGGACAAATGATGGAATTTTAGGTTCTCTTGTAAAATGCTTCCTTTCAGTTATAAATATGTTTTCATAAAAAAGTAGAGCTATAAATGAACACCCTCATCGGCCGTACATCACAGAGCTGAGCAATGTGGCCACAGTAGAAGACAACACTTAAATAAAAGTTCCATTTTAAGGACATGAGTAATCTTTTTAAATCATGTCATTCACCGAAGTGCTGAAGTTCTGCAGAATTACATCTTTTCATAAACAATCATAATTCAGAAAAGTAATGTAACCTGTGCTCCTGTGGTTGGCACATCCAAAACAGGAAGAATATTACGTTAATCATGGGAAATTCCTTTCATTTTGTTTTACAAGTTAGGCATGAAAAATTCCTTGTGACACCTCTAATTTGTAGTCATGCATGGATAGTCATTTTTTTCTGCAAAAGTGCTTCATTCAGTGCTGATCGCTGAGAACTACTAAGGTATCATTCAGAGGGAGAATGAAGGGAGCTTAATGAATTTATTTAAATAGCTCTTTTGTTCCCTCATGTCTCACTAATTCATGTTCTGCTAGGGAAAAGAGGTATTTACTAGTAAAATTCAAGAAAATGGTAAGAGATAAACAGTGATATTTTTTTCATCCTTCCACAAAACTGCTATTAAAGAAAATGCACACAAAGAAGGACTCAGAATATGTGAAGTTATGATCGAATGTAATTGCATGTTGCTTCTCCGCACATAGTATATGACACAAAATGATGTTGGACAGGCCCTCAATTGGCTGCCTGAGAAGCAAGGTCTTGACTTGCATGGAAAGACAATTTTCTTTAGATGTTCTAAGAGGGAAAACCTGTGAATTTTGACATTTTTCCCTTTTACAGGGAGAATTAAATTATTCACTAAGCTCTCAAGAGGACACTGAGGTGGGATTCCTGAAGTTAAAAGAAAAAATGAAGTGCTGCGGTATGTTGTTCCTTATCTCTTGAATATATTAACGGACTTCTGGATCTGAAGACTAGGTATAAAAAAAGCAAATTGTCTAAAAGCCCATGTTTTTCCTAAGTTTTTCATTAATGTTAAAAATAATATTAGTGTAACAGAATAATTTTTGAATGACTTCCATCCGTATCATAGGTCTGTCACTCCTCCCAGTGTTTTTATTCCTATCTTTTGTGTCAAATGCTTAATAAGAAAAAGGAACTGAAAACACAGGGGTTTTTTTAATTTAAAGAAATATTTTTGGTTTGTATCCTATGTGCAAAATAGTTTATAGAAAATTCTTGAAATATAACCCTAAAATATAAAAGCTGTGTTGCTTGGACTGAATGAAGGTGTGAGACTCTGGCAATCAAGTAATTCTAATTTGTGCTCACTCTGTCTAGATTGGAGGGGAATATTTCACTTTCCTGACATGCTCTGATCCACTGTTGCTAGGGAGAGAGGATATCATGGTAAAATGACTTTATGACTAAAATTGATTTAAATTACAACAGTCATTCTCACAATAATCCTTTTAATTGCTCTTAGGAATTACAAAATTAATTAAGAAATATCTCGTGGCATCCCCTCAATTTAAAAATAAAATATTGATTTAACTCATTGAATGGTTAGTACCTTGTGAAATGTAATCATCTTGGCTTTTTATTGTTATGAAAAAAAAGAAGGAAAAAAAAGTAAGTTGAATGTGCCTAATAAAGAAATATTTCTCTTTTGAATCCATTTCGCCATCTTGTGCCTTCCCTTATCAGCTAAACCAGATGAGATTATTGGTATCTTGAGTCCCATTAGGAGGAAGAAAGCCTTTGTTTTTTCCTTGGTAGCACTCACTTTTCTGTCATTTTGTCTCTTTCTAAGCTTTTGTGTTCAGCTTCAACTGCTGGAGAAATACATTAACCTTTAAAGGGAAGTGGCAAAATAATATATTACATGAAGTGTAAAAAATAATTCCTTCAGCTGTGGTACTTACTTTCCTTCTGTAGTCATAGAATGTTTATGCAGTGTTTACAGTGGTGCACTATTAGCTAGATTTAATTTCTATGCCATATGGTATGGCATAGAAATACAGATGCAGAGCCCTGCCACAGGTAAAGGCACAAGCCAGGAGTCAGATGATGAGAGAAAACCCAACGGAGATCTTAAACTTATATCTGCATTTCCAGAATGTGGGTCCATGAATTTTGAAGTCCTGTCTGCAGGAATAATGCAGAGCATTCTTAGCCTAATATTCCAAATCATACTTTTCATCAAAGATTTTGAGAGGTGATTGGAACAAGAAAATTCATGTCATTGCCTCCCTTTCTTTACTTGCATCTTTCCAAGCAATATAGTACAGGTTTGGAGTAATGACCATAATTCACTGTTCAGAACACTGAAAAAAAACCTGAATCTTGGACAGAGACTTTCATGGCAAATAATGCCAGTTAGGTTCTACCAGATGTATAGCACAAAACCAGCTGTGCTGTACCTAAACTCTAGATAAATGGTTGTTTTCAGTCTAAAATGTCCTTTTTTTTTTTTTTTTTCCAATTCCGCCATTAAACACAATGCACTCTGCATTTGTATTAAATGCACCTCGTTAATGAATAGAAATGAAGGAAGAAACAATTATATTAAAAACATAAAAGTAGAGACAGCTGGGATGGGGGAGAAATTCAGTCTGTTCAATCTGAGCAGGATTCTGCGAAAGGGTCATGAATACTACTTAAGCAAGGGGCCATTAGGGCGGTGTGGTTATCATGAAATAATCTCACCCCTGGAGAGATAACTACAGACCAGATGCAGCCATGTGCTTCTAAGCACCCCGGGGTGTAGTTATCATGATAATCACACCTGCTGATTTAGCTTCATTGCCACTATAAAATTTCCTCCATTTCGTCTCAGTACAAACATAACACAGTGTTTAAGTATATTATTCTGACCACAGAAAATTGACAATTAATGTAGGAATGGTTAAGCAATTTAAGCTATGACACTACTGCACATTAAAACATGGTGTCGTAATGCTGGTAAGGTAATCCTGAATGAATGAATCTTTGTTTCAGGGGAGGAAGCTTCATTAACATACAGTTAAGGTATTGTAAAAATAAGGCCCTATGCTCCACTCCACCAGGACCAAGCCACAGCTCCTGCCTTTTTTTCTTTACCTGTCCCACTCTGACCTCTTAATGGAAAAAAAAAGGTGGTGGAGGAGCCATTACCTGGAGAAAAAAAAGCTTTAGATAACCTTTTTGTCCCAAAGAAGCCCCCATCAGAACCCCTTAGTGTCTGTCTCACGTTTTGTATTTCTGCTGTATGCAGCGAGGGCCTCGTTTTCTTTTGTCTGGAGACAACAGTTGGGATGGCTGGGGGCAAAATACTCACTGTGTCCTCAGGGAGATGAGCTGTCAAGTAATCATAAGGCAGCAAGGACTAGGAGGGAACAGGGTCTGCGCTTGAGCAGAAATGCAGCTGAGCCTGACTTCATTTTAAAAGCTAGGGGATCCATCTAAAGAGTATGAGGCCTGCTCACTTAACTGAAGCATTGCAACCTGAGAGGAAAGAATGCATGAGAAAAAATAAGCTGATGTTTCAATGAAAATCCTGGCACATCCGGTGTGTAAACGCACAAGCTAACCAAGTCAGATGTCATATTTCCACAAGGCAGATGAAAATCTCTCAGAAGACATTTTAACAGAGATGGCAGCCAGATGGGAATGGATGGTGCTGTCTCAGCTACCTAAAGCACTAGAGCCTGTTTTGATAGCTATCAAAAGTAGGTTTATGGACTCTCAAGTCACGTGTAGAAGAAAGTCAACCCCATTGCCTAATCTGAAGCTGCTAGTCTAAGTGTGAGTGAAGATGTTTATGCTTATGCTTTTTTTTCTTTCTTTTTTTTTCCCTTATCTGGATTCCACTAATAAGCAAGATGATTGCATAAAAGTAGAATATTAGGTGGGAAAAGCTCCTACTAAAAAAGAGTCACTAAAATCTCTCATGAATGCATAGATTAAAAAGAGGAAGACTCAGCTGAGTGAAAAAGGACATTAAAGAATGGACAGAACTGAAGACAGAACCCAGCAAAACAATGCAACATATGAAATATATAAATACATAGCAGCTCTGCAGTTAATGTGAAAACATACATGGTCTCCATGACTGGCTTGTGGGTTTGAACATATCTGAGAGTTTGGATGCAGTATACGGGTGCGTGAAGGCAGAATTTCACTCTAAATATTTTTATAAAGTGTTTTCTTTGCTTCCTGGCTATTAGGGGATCATGAAAACAATAACAAAGAAAACCCATTGGTCTTCACAAATACAGCAGAGGATAGAAATACATTATAAGGCAAGGAGAATGGGAAGGAATTAAAAAAAAAGGAAAAAAAGAAAATTCTAAAAGATAAACAGGCAAAATTAAACAAAAGAAGGAAGGCACTGAGGAAATTCTATAAATAAATTCTTACAATGACCAAGAACGCAAACATTTATAACAAATTGGATATTACTTTCCCTGCATCTCTGTAAACTAGAGGTGCTCACATAACATTATAACTCTATCTGAAATGTCCTGGAATGTTTGGAGAAACATTTCTATCTATCTGAAAAGTTTGGAAAACTAAAGTACAGTTAACAAGCCTTTTTTTTGGAAAAAAACAGAAATCACCTCACTCTTCCATGTCTTTTTCTCTTATTGGAATTGCAGCTGTAAACGTATAAATCAACTTGATCAATAAATGAAGTTGTGGAGACAGAATTGCAAATATCTTGAGTAGTCATCAGTTTCGAGTAGACTTTGATAATCCCTATCTGCTTTTATATTTTGTATACAAGATAATTATGAAAAAAAATCACCTGAGCATTTAATGATTTTAATGATTTCTCTAAATACACAAATAATATTTAAACACATAAGTATGTTCCTATATAATTTGTTTTGACTTGTTATAACATGCTTTACATATTTAGAAAATTAATCTTCTGAAAAAGCTTCATGCTTACCAACTGGAAAGTGTCTTTATTTTTATTTATGTGAGTGCATGTGCATTTTTTACTTTTTTTCAGGAAAAACATATAACACATTGCCTCAGGAGAAGATATATAAGAAATAAAACCTGTCATTATTACCATGATCCAAATGCGACTTTGTTATAATTCTTCTTCAGCTTTTGAAGCTTCTGTTAGAAGAAATTATATGCATTAAGCAAGAGGAAACTCAAGAAACTAAGAAATATAAATATATGGAACGGACAATCTTTCCCACACAGGATATAATTCATAATAAAATATCACTAAGGAGAGTGGAAGAAGAATAGCAAAGTCAAGAAGAATAGAAAGTCAAACTCTGGGCAAGAACTTCTCTAATCCTGTGGGCTTTAGCTCATAACCATTCAGTTTGTAAAGAAGAGACTTGGAGGGCGCTACTACTGAGCTACTAAACTGAAAAAAAAAAAAAAAATGGAGCTGTTAATTCCATAGCATAAAATTTTCAAAGTCAAACTCACAGTTCTTGCTGAGCAGCAAAATGTGGTCAAAATTGTACGACTGAGCTGAGTCTGGACTTTTGTAATAGAAACAGTGACTTTGGAGAGTGACATGCACTCGTCTGTCTGTCTTACTAGTCAGAGAGCAAAGTAGTGCTCTCTTTTTTTTTTTTTTTTAAGAGGATGCTTTGTCACCAGGTAAGTTTCTACCTATTTAAAAGTATTTAAGAGTTAATTTAGCTCTTTCCTTCTCTTCCACGTGCCCTCTGAGATGGATTCTGGGGGGTAAGGCAGAAGAATTTAGTAATGTAATTTCCTTAGAAAACAGGCAGACAAAACATTTTCTAATTAACTCCTCTTGCCTATTTTAGCTTATGCAGATGTAAGTTATCTAATTGCCACTTTATTGGCTCTGCATAAATTGGATGTCTTCTAATGGCATCTGTATGTTTTGTGCTTCACTGCCATTATAGGACCCATTGCTGTGATCTATATAGGAAAGCAATATTGCCTGAGTTTGAGGTAGAAGAAAATTACATAGTAAATGCTATGCACATTTTCCTATTTTTCACTATTTAGTGTAAGGAGTAGAACATACAAAGCAACTCAAAGATCAGATTCTAATAGTATTTCCTGTAACAGAATAATTTACCTATCTGCTTATGCACCCAGTACCCGTAGTCTGGAGCATGCAATTGGTTCATATAAAGAATATATGCAAATAATCTGACCAATGCAATGTTCTATAACTTAAAATATTTTACTACCTTGATAATGACATGAGTCATTACCTTCCTTATCTTGGTCCTTTTTCCTCTGCCTGTTACAGTTCAAACTGAGAACATCATGAAAGTCTTATCTCCCAGATAGGAAACAAACAAACAACAAAAAAAAAACAGATGACAAAAATGATGTCTGTGAAGGGCTGGAGAGAATGCCGGGACCTTAGCAAGGGAACAAAATAGAGGAACCTTATTAAAGAGAAGCATGAAAGGGAAGATAGAGGGCAAAGGCAAGAAAACAAGCTCAAATTGGAAGTATTTTGACTCTTGGCAAGATGGAATATTAAATGAAAGTATAGATATGCTTGGTCTAGGATGAACAATTTATGACAGGGAAAGAACTGGGAACACTGTCATGATTAGGTTGGAAAATGTGGTAGCAGAAGTGGCCCTTTCTTAAGGAGGGAACAGACAGACCCTTCCAAGAAAAGGCAAAATATCTGCAAACATCCCAATATATCAGCAGCCCAGTGAGTTATATGGAGAAATGGCATGGAAAAAAATGGAAGGCACAATGGAATAGAGAATTCGGATATAGGGGAATAAACAGACATCCAAATTGTGGCAATAAGGAAATTATTTTTAAGAATTCCATGAAAGAGAATGGAATATAGACAGAAATTACAGGGAATAATGGGGTTCTGAGCCCCACTATGGGGCTATTATGGGCAGTGTGGCTCTTTCCTATTGAATAGGCAATTATGTCACACCATTTTTTAATTATTCACATGCAACACTCCAACTACCATAGCAAATGGTATTGCTCAAAATTTGGGATGTGTTGGTTTTTGAAGATGTATATTTAAAAATAGATTCCTCTCTGAATGAGCAAGCTGCTAAGGTTTAATTTGTTTACTTCACTGATTTATGTTCTTCTAGTAAATCTCATACTTCTGCTCTTTAATGACCACTTGAAAAACAAGTTGTCTGTTTAGAGAGCAAATCAGAATAGTAAAATTGTACTTTACTTTGCTGTTTTTTATATTCTACTATTTTTCATATGTTGCTAATTTTAACCTGGTTCTTTTTGATATGTTATTTTCTGTCTTTTGTCAGCAATCAAAGCCACTACCTGAATTAAGGATGAGTGGTTTCATCCAAATGAAGTTATAATTTGAACTATTATTATTCAAGGCCATGGAGCACTTAAAGAATCACATTGCTTTTATAAGTTCCTAAATACCAAAGTGAAGTTTTTTCTTTACAAAATGAAAACTAAAAGAGAAATGTATCATACTTGCTTTAAGTAAATTTCATACCTCAAATTTCATACCTGATCTCACCTGATCTTTGGATCTCTCAGAACATGGAAGAAAAATGCTGTGATCAAATGTTAAACAGAGATAGAGAAATTCCTTTAGGAAGAAACTGAGTGCCTGTAGAATAAGATACTATTCAGCATCTGCTGCCAAATCATTGCTCATTCTTACTGTGTTTGGGTTAAACCTCACTGAACCTGGCAGCTATTATCACCACCTTTCATCTAAGATGGGATAGCACACAAGGAAGAAGATGATTAAATCACTAACTAGCTCCACCCCAAATACACAAATCTGAGCCAATAAAAGGTTATATAGGATGAAGATGTTTTCCTGCCAACATTTTGCCTAAGGGCAAAAAAACAGTTTCTGCCCTTACGCCATGGTGCATTGCCCTCCTTGGTCATGTCTGTGGTGCCATGAACTAAGTGAGATCATGGTCGTGTATTTGATTAGAAAAGTTTTTGCCCTGTACAACTCAGGACACAAGGAAAACAGCTGACAAAATGAGGCTGCATGAACTTAGAGAACATTCTGTGTGGGTGTCACCTTCTGAGAACCACGCTCACAGCAAAGAAGAGAAGACAGCTTTGCCTTGAGCTAAAAAGGAAACTAAAGAGCTTTCACACTACCCAAAAAGATCTTGGAGCAGTGAACAAAAGTACTGTGCTTTATTGTTTGATTTTTGCTGTGTTCAGGGAATCAAAACTCTATTTGTAAAGAGGATTTTATCAAGAAAGTAATGCCTGACTGAATCATCAATTTCTCCCCCTGAATAGAATGACTCACAGAAACCTGTATTTTCCCAGCTCTACAAAAGAAGAGAGGATAGAATATCAGCAGAAACATTATCAACCACAGTCTCTTAGGACCTTTCTGATCCAGTTTTGGATCTCAGTTTCATACAGGTTCTGGATTTGCTGATGGAAGTTCACAGTGCTACTGCAGATCTTGGGGAAAAAAACATAACGGTTTGTACAGCTGGGACAAAAAACCATGGTTGAGCTTGAACAAACCACTCCAGTAAAATGTCTGTCTGTTTTCTTTCCTGTTATCTCACTAAGGACCAAGGCACTGACCTCCCAGCTGCAATATGAGACACCATCAGCAACCTGTTCATGCTAAGGTTTGGATCATGCTAAGGATTAGATCAAGCTACTTGGTATGATGAACTACATCATCATACGTCAAGAATCAGCTTCCGAAGATCCTATAGCTATACCAAAGCATCCTAAGCAGCTCCCAGAATGTACTGTAGGAGCTGCAGCACTACCCGAAGTTCATAATTTTCAGCCCTTGAAAGGTGAGCCCTTGAGAGGTGGGCCTCAGTCCTCTGTCTCTCCTCACTGTGTTGTTCTCCATTTCTGATACCTGTCATTCACATACTCTGCTATCACACATTCTTCTCATAGCATCAATAGAATTTTATTGCATGGACACATTTCTGGGGCTGGAAGAAAGTGTTCCAGGCTTGAGAGAGCAATTACTATGGGAATGCTTTTTCAGAATTGCAATTTGGGGTAAAAATAAATCCACTGAACAAAAAAGACAAAATCGACAATATAGCCTACAGTAGTGTCCATTACTTCTCCCCATTAAGGGATCATTTCCTGTTGCATGCCTGTTAACCCTAAACAACTATGCTAATTATAACTCATTTAAATTCTGCTTTGCTCAATCTGTGCTTTACAGTGCTGATGTCTTCACGTCTGAGAATGTCTGAGAATGACATAACTGTATCGAAAGAATTCTCAGACTCGGTGAAAAGACAGGCTATGAAGGATCCCTTCTATATAGCGTACCGTGCTACATAAACATCACAATTACTCAAACAATAACTGCTTACCTTCTCTTCACCTCTATGTGAAAGATTTTTGGTTATAAGGATGACTGAGAAAGCAAAACGCTGCCCACATGGTGTGAATACCCACACGGACACACACACATGCAGGTGTGCAGGATTATTGTCTTGAAATGTTCATGTGGTTGCTTTGACCACTGCAAGAAAGAAATAATTAGATTTCTTTCAGCAGGCTAACCAGTCCAATATCAACAGAGATTATTTCAAACAATAGATAAGGTAGTTCATACACAATATATGACCAGCACAACAGGCTGTCCAGAGAGGTTGTAGATTTTCCTACTTTGGAGATATTCAAAACCTGCTTGGATGCAACCCTGTGCCACATGCTCTAGGTGTCCCTGCTTGAGCAGTGCGGGTTGGACTAGATGATCTCTAGAGATCCCTTCCAACCTCAACCATTCTGTGATTCTGTGATTAACATTGTTGATAATTGTGTGATTATTCCTAGATTACAAAAATTTAAATATCAATATATTTCTTCATAACTTGCACACAGAAAAAGAAACATATTACTGACTAGAAAACCAAAAATGTTCAAAATGATTACACGGGGGGGAAAAAAATCTGAGTACTAAATCCTTCTGCTCTATTTTATATTCTTCCTCTAAATAAATAGTTTAAAAATATTATTTTTAGACAGTTATAAGTTAGCCCATTTTCTATAAACTGTTGAGACTAACGAGCACACACTGCTGGTTACAGCGGTTTTATTAAGAAGAAGGAATGAATTCATTCTTATGATTACAATGAGAACTAGTTTGAATATAAATATGGATATATGTATGTGCATTTGTGTGTGTGAGTGTACATAACTGATTGCAGGTTTTCTTTTATACATTCTTTCTTATACAGCAGGTTGATTAATATTATCTTGATACTGTGCTGTGAAATTCAAGAGAATATGTTTCCAGCTTATATGGAAGTAGTCAGACATAAAGCACAGGCAAAACCATAAATTCATCTTCAATTTTCAGATTACAGTGAAATTAAAAGCAGGTTTTGTAAAATAAGAGATTTATTGAACCATAGTTTATTCTGCTTATAATGTCATTGATCTTCACAATTTTGCATTTAGGAACCATCTTTATAGACACTTTACAAATGTATAGAGAGATGAGATTAAATGATAATATCAATTTTGCATGGCAAATAGTCTGAATAAATCTGTTGGAAGATAAATTTAAAATGACATTGATGACACCAGAAAATCACTGAACTAAAAATAAAACTAGCTATGAACTTCCATAGTCCAAATCTCTTTTTTTTTTCCTGTGTTTATGAGCATGAAACATGAATGCTCTGCTTGCTCATTATTATTTGCATGAATGTTTGTCGAAGGAAAAAACAGAAAAAATATCCACCATCTTATATCCTCTTCTGTATTAATTCCCTTGTTTTATGCTGTTTCTCCAACACTAGGAGTAATAGGCACTGAATGTAGGTGGGCCAATTACACCATCCATCAGAGCTCTGGAATCAGCAAGGATTGATAAATATCAATGTGCTTGTAACTTTGCCACCACATTTGCACTAAACTATTTTGCTCAATGGAGAATCAGTGCAGCTCACAAAAGTGAAGGATTCTCAGCACAAGGATTCCCACTTGCTAAATAAAAGTCTACTTTAGGCTCTATCAAATCCTTTTTTGGAGACTTAGTCTAGTACGGCATGCAAAAAAATCCTGTTCACAAATGAGGGCAACTTGCAAGCTAGCATAAGCTGAAAGAAAAAAGAAAATGGAGTTAATCTACAGTGAAATTCTGTGGGGAAAAAAAGGAAATAAAAGATCAAAATTTTCAAAGTTAAGCTGTGTTTCATAAACAAATAGCTCTAAAATCTAGAATGCTTTCTCTCCCCTTGTAACATTTTCCATAGCTTTAGGAGAAGTTTTCACAGTGGTCTCTAATGGTAATAAATTTGTGAGTTATACTTTCTAGCTCTGAAACATTGAGTCTGCCTTTCTGGAGGCAGAATACAGTTCCACAAAGTGAAATATACTACTACTACATTTCACCATTCCTGGAGGACAATTTGTGAAAGGAAGACTTTCAAGCCAACTTATGTTTTATAGTTGGAGTATTTGTTAGATATTTGTTTACAATTACACAGAAACACTGTGAAGAGGGTCATAGGAATTGGAAGTATACAATATATATGTCTCTCTATATAGTGTACATGTATATATTCACTGTGTATATATAATTACATGCTTATCAGAAGAAAATCATAGAACAGAGAAAGATTAAAAAAATAGATTTTATAGATGTTTAAGGTTATAGCTACACTGTAGCAAAAAAAAAAAAAAAAAAAAAAAAAAAAAACCTTTATTCATAGCAAAAGTTTGCCACCCTGCTAACTAACAATGTGAAGTCTATGTCTATTCTCCCTGGCTTTGGCATCCCAAAATGTGGGATGCCCTGGCTTTTTGTACCATCTAAAGTTAAAATCTTAAAATCCTTTAACTTTTGGTCACACCACATCTAAAAATTCTCGGTTCCTCAAATAGTATCACTATTTTAAAGAAAAGGCTTCCACAAATGACTGTGTATAATACAACATTTACCTCCCATTCCCCCAGCATGTCTGTTTGAAGTGGGAAAAAAAGCATGTCTTCATCCTAATAGAGATTTTTGATGACTTGAAGATTTATGCAGCTAATTTCACCGGAAAACTCTTAGCGATCTACCATAAGTAGCAACTTATGGTTGCTACTGAACAGAGATGGCTTTTCCTTTTGCACCCAATCTAAGATCTTTTCCAGAAAGTTTGTTAGGAAATAGACATATCCATATATTCACTATAATTTAACTTGAGAAGACTATTTTCTAGTTTCTTTTTTCTTTTTTTTCCATTTCTCTTGATTTTCACTTTATCACTGGGAAGCAGTACCCACAATACCCAATTTTTGTGCAAAGAAAGGAGATGAGTCTTTGGCTGCTCATTGGGAAGGCAAGGCCATATCTACCCACTGCTGAAGGGTTTTTTTTTTCTCTCTCCACTGACACTACTATACACACACACACACACACATATATATATATATAAATATATACATACCATGAAATTACCAAATACTGCAGGGTCAGAAAGAAAAATAAGGCAAATATAAAATAAATCTGAAAAGATCTGTGGTAATATCATTGCTGCAAAATGCGCCATGCAAGAGTAGAAAGCATCATAAAGTCAGTGTGGATAAATTCAAAGAACAATGGAAAACTAAATCCTGAACACTATGGCATATGACATTTATGATATATGCCATAAATGACATATGCGATCTGTGGAAAGCTTCACTAAGATCTTATGATCTGACTATCTGGAAACTCTGGTAAGCCTGTTCTTTATTTGGCAGATGGGAGAAAGCCCATGTACACACACACACACAACTTAAAGTTGAATTTTGAGACAGTTACTTTGCTTTCACTAACTTAGCACTTAGACATACTCCTAAGAAATTGTTGCAGAGGTTGCTCAGGCATTCTCAGGGAGATGTAATCACATATTTCCTGAGCTTAAGCATATAAGAGAATATAACTGTGCATAATAGTTCCCATTGTTATTCATATATTCATTGTGTTCTACTTGTTCATTTCTGTCTGCTGTTGACTTTAGGATTGCATTGGTTTATTTGTCATTAAAAACATTATATTTCCAATCAATAATAAATATCATCGGGGATAAAACAAACAAACAAAAGAACAAATAGGCAAACAAACAGAAGAGACCAGCACTCAGTTTCTAGAGAAATTTGCATCTCTGTTTTAGCAAAATCTGTCATAAAAAGAAGACCCTCATTCATGGCCCCCTTAGCAATACCCACAGCCAGCATCAATAAAGCACAAACTGTTCATTTTTCTAATTCTTTCTTTTCTGGCTGAACCCTTTTACAGATCTATTCCTGAGGATGATAATGCCCATACCAGCTCCTGAAACTCTCGCACGTATGCACCATGGCCTAGGGAGGGATACTGAGGACAAATATATGCTGAAGGCAGATTTAATGTTATGAACAGAATATGTGAAATTGATGTGAAATAAACTTTCTGGTTTTTGATCTCATCTTCTTTCCTGTCTTGTGTATTCTGAATCAAATCTCTATAGAACAGCTGAGGAAGAAAAACTGTGGCAGTTTCTGCAAACAGGTCTCTGAAATATGTCTCCTTGAAGAGCAGTAATTTTGGAAATTAATAGCCAGGACATACAGTTAATACTCCTTTAGTTTTGTTCTTTTGCTTTGTTCTTAGATATCTTTGTTTAGTCATTCTCTTCTTTCTCACTGCTATAGATCAAGCTGTTCTTGCAGTGGTGAATACTTACTCATGCTCCTCCACAAAAAGACTTATGGGAGCATGTATTTCTAAATATAGGTAGGAGTTTCTAATCTAACTCAATATAATAGTACTTGTATAGTGAGCAAATTTTCCCCTAAGTGCTAATGCTTTGCATGTCAGCATGAGTTTCTTTTTGTGGCTGACCCACAAAGCTGCAAATCTGCTTCACTTCCAGCTGCCTACTCAAGTTTTATCCTTGTAGATGAAAGATGCAACAGGGGAATGGTCTTTCATTCCAAGATGAAAATCTCCAGGACGTCATACCAAGACTGAGACTTTGACCACCAGATTTAGAAATGTGATTTAAATAAAGAGTTACATTTTTGAATCTGTTTTTTGGTCTTAGCCATCATTTAGCGCATGCTGTAATCACTGTTTAATGCTTTCCTAAGAACAATTTTGGACTATTCTTAGCACAGTAAGTCCAGAATACAGTTTTCCTTTTCAGAAACAGCATGATAGATGAATCTAAATTATTTCACAATAAATGTTGCTATTGGTAAAATTTACAAGAACCTATGAGACTTTTGAACATAAACTGAGAGCTTTGCCTTCTCAGGTTTTCCAGGAAGATTGTATTGAAGCTGAGGAGCTTTTAAAAGTAATGGAGAATGTTGCTGAGGAGTGAGCATTCCTAGGATGGGATGGCAACCTTGATATACATTTTGAAGGTGAAAGCAATACAGTATTTTCCTCACTCATCTTTTTGCAGATGGATGTTATTCTTTAATAATTTATGTCCTTTTGCATTCCGGGTATGTTACAATTCTGCATCTCTCTTCATTTTATTCCATTCTACTCTATTTAGAGAACATCCAGATGGTTCTTTAAATTGTTTGGGGGAAAAGTAATCATTAGTTGAATCCAAGTGTTTTTATATAACTGTCCATGATGAAATGAGATCAGAGGCTAAAAGGTTCTTAAAGCAATCACTGTGGTTACTACAGACTACAGTCTCAGCAGGGATTGATGTTTTACACAAACTTGAAAAAAGTTATTGGCTTTTACTTGCCTTCAAAAGGTATGAATCTTATTTGCTGTAAGCTTCTTTTACTGAAACTTGAAAGAACTGTTGGCACTGCATTACTTACTTTTCAGGTCTTTTACATATTTAAAAAATTATTTTACCACGTTACTTGACCTCATCTGGGCCTCTTTCCCAAACCCCACTCTACTTGCTAATTAGTTTTAATACCAGAAATCCAGATTTTTATTTTAATTTGCCAGTCTGGTACAGCAAAGTTGTACCAATGATATATTTACAAAGTAGATCTCGGCATCAGGCATCAAATTTATTTCTTTCAGTGCAGAGCCCACAATTTGTTAGAGGTAAAACCCATCCTCTTCAAAGTTATTAAAGAACAATTAGAATATTGATACCAGACCCATAAGAACATTCTCCCAAGTCCCATTCTTTTGTTTCTTTCTCTCACTATTTTTGATCAAATTGGTTCACAGTCTGACTGCTTTTCAAAAGTACCTATTTGTTAGAATTTATTTTGATACATTGTCTTAGTCACTTCTAGACACTCTTAATAATTACTGTAACTATTTAATAATTTCCAAGACTGTCTTTTATAATTGTCATTATTGCTGAGAGGTCAGTGTCATCTTACTGAATCAATTTATCCACAAAAATAAGCCCTATTGCCACATTTTTTCCTCCCATCTGAGGTTGCAGACTTAAAAAAACTTCTTTACTCATTGTGCTATACTTCTTGCAGTTGCCATTGAGATGCTACACTAGTGACAAGGGAATAAAACCTTCTGCATAATACTAGTCTATTGGATATGTTGGATATGTTGGATAAGTTGGATAGCAGGTTCAAAACAGTGTGAAGTATGTATCACTAATTTATATTGAGCTGGGTAAAAACAATTATCCACAAAATCAGGTCCAAATAATTTTTTTTTTAGTTAGAAGATTTATTTCAGTTTTCAGGATTTAAGAAAGCAAATGAGATTTTAGATATTTAATAAAATGATGATTTCAATAATGAACTCTAATACTGTGGAGAGGACATGATTGTTGAAATTGTAATTTCTTTCAGATATACTCTCTGATTTAGCATTTTCACTAGCCAAAATTGTGCTCATCTGTCTAACACACACCATAAACCTGAAAGCAACAGCTTTTGACCTAGAGATGCAAGGAAAGCAGGAGTGACAGGAGAAGGAAGTGAAAAGAATGAGTGAATTTTAGTGACTTCTTGGAAGAGCAAGTGACCATGAAATGAGTGGGGAAGGCACAAGCAAATAGGAAAGGTTAAAGGGTAAATATAGAGTAAAGACAGAGTAAGAGAAGTATCAGTCTTTGTTTTTTAAAGGCATTTATCTCTACCATGTGAAAAAAAAAATCCAAACCAAAAAACAGAGCAGAAAAAAGAAACACACAAAAAGATAGGAATTCAGAAAGAACATTGGCTAGAATTAATCAGTGCATCTCTGCTGCAGCCACATCTTGAAATGAAAGTTTAAGAAAAGCATCCTATATTTTCCCCAACAATCTTTTGGCCATTTTTGCAAAACCTTAATGACTGTACTAATCGTCTGTGGCTAAACGTCTGGACATTATTTTTTTACATTATTTCTGGAAGCAAACTAAATGATTGCTTAGCTATTTTATTCTGTCACTAATTCTGATTGGCCTGATATTTCTGACATTATTAATAATGTATTTTATTATTGCGTAAGTCCTATATAATGAGAAACAACAGGGTAGATTTCAAGGCAGAATTCAAGAGAGCAATTCAGTGAATCCTTTGCTATTTGCCCTGTAGTATAAGGACAAGATAAAGAATAGGATGCACCATTAATGGATTGTTTATTTTGGCACATTGTAGCAGACACTTGTCTAAGGATTATGTGTATATATATGAATTGAACTATATTCTGTCCATATAACTCCCATGGAAACCTGGAATAGCTGTGCCCTTGTCAGAACATCATCAGCTACATACTTATTACACACGTGAGTGAAAAAAAAAAAAGGTCAGAGAAAGGGACACAAATGCAAAATTGTGTGATTCTCAGGACATCTGTTTTGAAGCTGTGGAGTGTCAATGCACAGGATGACTCCATGTCCAGGCAACGGCATGTCGAGGTCTGGCCAAAACAAAAACACCAAATAACATCTGGTTCTTTACTAAATTTTTAGGCAAGGTGAGAGATATTATTAAAACAGCAAATTGTATCGACAGTTTTTCCATTTTATTTTCATTTAATCATACTCAGACCTTTTATTTCACTGGAGGATTTCAATAGGTACCTCAGTCTGGATTTATATACCTATGTATAAACTCTATATGTAATAACTTGAAAGCATAGTTGCAAAGTTCAAGTAGACCCTTCCTCTTAGATTTTAAGCTCCAGTATGAAGGCAGTTTATCTACATGAGTGTAATGCATTACATGAATGTAATCTGAGTTATTTTTCCTCACAGGATCTATTAATTTGGCAGATAGCTGTGCTGGTACAATCTTACAATTTGTGGCCACACAAATAGTCTCCTTGAAGAAATGGTAGATGAGTACAGATCGCCAGGCGTCAGGCTTAATTGCCTGGTGTTTCAAGTTTTTTGTTGTGTGTTTGTGGGTAAAAGTTTCAAATATTTCTGTGTTTTCAGCACTCCAAATTCCATTATAAGCTAAGTACTGTATACTAACAGTGAGATTTGTTTCTCAGAGCCAGCTTTGTTAAGGTGTGTAGGTGCCTAACTTACAAGCCAGTCTTTACATCCTTTTAAAAGGAATTTTTGTTCCTAAGTTACTTGAAAAGGTACTTTGAAAATTTCATCCCCCCTCTGCCCTGATGCAAAGAAAAACTTAGAGATATGAATCAGATTGTCAGCAAACTGTCCAAAGTAATCTGTGTGAACTATCACTGGGACTGTAATATGTTGCCATCTGAGCAGGAAAGACCACAAAATGAAGATAAGAATCCAGGTATCTTATGTGGATTGTCTATATTGCTATGATGCATCATTCTTTATATCAGCTGCAGCTCCTGATACATGGCTCATATTGTTTCAAGTGATTTAGATACATCTTCCCTGCTGTGGATTGGTCATTAATATACATCTTATATTCTCCTCTCCTGGTGTCTCTTGCCACATTATAAGCTGACACCTTAAGACTTGGAGACATTCTATTAAACCATAAAGCAGCTGAAGTCTCCTTGTAATGTAGAGGTGTTCTAGACGGGGTACAACTCAGTATAGGAATAATAGTACAACATTCGGTTTTAATTGTGTTGTGGTTTTGTCCCACTCATTCTTTATCCTACACAAGCCCTTAAGTTGCCTTCCATCTTACAAACACACACACACACACACACACAAGCTATTCCACTCAATACAAACATGACTGTTGTATTACCTAAAAAGTGCTGATCCTGACTAAATACTTAGTCATTTCAAGTATACGTTTACCTTGATATACATTTGAAATGTTCCATGAACATCTCATTCCCCTCAGCATAATGAGTTTTTTGATCTTTTTCTCAAGATTCTTCCCCATTATCCCTACTCTGTTGTTATAATCTCTTTTTTGAGAGTATTTCTCCAACTCCTTGATCCAAATACCAATGTTAGATTTGTTCTTTCAATATTCCTCATCCTTGACAATCAACTTTTTGCCTGTTTTCCCTGCCAAAGATCACACTGTGCTTTCATCCCACAATTCTTCCCTGAGGATCTACTGTGGTGCCAGAAGGAAATCAGCCAGATAATAATGATAACAGTTACAATTTTCTACATTTTTTAACCTAATCCCTTTATTTTTTTTCTTTTGTTAGATCATAGCATTCTTTTTTTTTTCTTACAAGTTGATACTTTTTGCCTTGCGTATGCTGCCAGTCTAGAAAATGCTATGATCAAAGCTGATGTTAGTAAAGTCCTATAATAGAAAACAAGGCTAGCATTCAGGTATTCTTTCAATAGAAGGTATAACTTACATCCTTACCCATATATATTTTCCTCAGACCTCTGACCTCTCCTATTTCTCTCTTCTATGGTTAAGTAGAAACTATTGGTAAATCCCTTGAAGCATTCTCAAGCTCTCTTCCAAACATGTATTTTACTTTCTGATGGAAACATCACCTTCTGACTATCAAATACGTGTCATTCAATTCTGGACTGAATCACAAAGGAGGAAAATGATTGCTTGAGGCAAATTTGGGAAACTGTCCCTTAAAAAACTAAATAACCCTGACAAAGGTGGTTTCTTGTACAGTGACTCCTAAGCTGCTGTCCTAAAAGAACTGCCAACTACAAAATTGTTTCTCCCTCCAGCTGGCAGGGGAGCCACAGAGATACTGCCAGAACTAATTGCTGATTATTATAAACAAAAATACATTCTTATATAAAAAAAGCAAACGCAACTGAAGCTATTGTTCTCTAGAAAATGATTGTCATCATTAGGGAGTATAAGTGTTTATTTCTATGTGACAATATAATTCAGCTAATACAGCATGTGGTTGTTTTGAAAAAAGGAGAAAAATAATCTCAAGTCAGCTTTGTGGGTGGGTGGGGAAATATAAACCTTGAATTGAACTTAATTGTTATTACAGATGGATGATCTGGGACTCATTTACATGTGATTTGCTTTCTTCTGTTAGTTACGTGTTACCCTTGCATTATACATGAGAGTCCAGGTGTTATAACTTAATTTTCATGTTGCCCATGCCCATGTCTTGTGCAATATTCCCCTGGCATGGACAGTCACTAAATGTCCATGTGACTAACAAGTTCTAAGCATAGAACTTGTTTATATAATATTCACTCACTTTCCATTTTCTTTCTTTTTTTTTATCATTTGTATACTTGATCCTGGGGCAATACTTTTATGAGAAACATGTCTTTTATAAACACTTATCTTCCATAAAACTTCATGGAGTAAAACAAACCCACTTTGTCTTCTGCTCCTTTTTTTCTTTCATTTGAATAAATAAAATCCCCTTTTCACCTTTCCTCTAGGATTTTCAAGTGGACAGTGAAGAACAATGCCCTAGAAAAAAATATTTCAACTTTCACTTTTGCTAGTCTCTCCTAATGTCATTTTATTTTTAAAGAGGCAACATTTGGATTGCTAGGCTATTTCAGGTCAAACAGGGAGCAGGATTTGTGAAATCAAAATATTTAAGATTTACTCAGGAATGCTCAACTAAATTGTTAATGAGAATTTAGCAAGATGAACACTGCAGATGGGCCCAAGTATTCTAGGAAAATTGGTTTCTAACATATTACCAAGTAAATTAGATCTAAAATTAATTTTAAAATAATCTTCTTGCATTTTCTGTTCCAAAGACTTTGCTGTCCATTTTAGACATTTTAGAAATGATCTGGATTCTCGTTCATTCAGAGAATAATTTGTATGATTTTAATGTAATTTACTGTGACCTTTATTGGCCTAAGTCATTAGAATCCTCCCAGTGGAAGTGAAGGGGTACCTTCCAGGAGCACACGAGCAAGAGTTTTATTTGCATGTCATAGTCCCAGCAACAAGTTCCTGGAGCTCGACAGTTCATCTGCAGATGAATTCCGCTTTGTGCCTAAGTACACTATATACACTGAAAGGAACTGGAACAAATTGGCACTTCATTCCGCAATGGGACTAGAATATTTTTCCCGATCACAGCTTTTCCCAAGAATTAAGCAAATTAGGGAAATAGAGGCCATCAAGTAAAATTAGATTTTACTCTTTTTAACAGGTGTTTTGGTCTATTTTACCCTGAGGGTAGATCATGATGTAGTCCAAAAAGTTAATTGTTTGATAATTGTACAGTTTGCACATTTATTTCAAGTAGTTTAGCCTATAGTACAGTTCTGTTAAACTTCTGTCATCTGTCTTTGGATCTGTTCTTTTTTAATGCATCCAAGAATTCCAAGTAGCTTAATTTTATTATAAAAACATTTGCAGTCATCTGATACTACCTGAAACACCCAATAAATCATGTAAGAAGCATAATTGGTATCTATCTATTTAATAAACTGGAGCTATTGTAACAAATATTCAGGTAACACATCTGAAAGAGGAAAAAAGGCAATCCTGCCTTATTTTCAATACAGATTTTCCTGAAAGATCAAGAATCACAAATAGAACAAATTGTTTTGTGCCCCTTGAGACTTTCCAGAGGAGACAGAAGACAGAGCTTTTAGAAGAGAGGTATATTTTCACCCAAACTAGATATGCAGATATTCTTCACACTATAATGGTCAGCTATTCAAAACAACAAAAATAACAATAATAAAAAAAATCACTGAATACAAGATAAGAATTTCATTCAACAGTATTTCCTTATAGACCCGAATTTCTGTCTTACATCTATGCGATATATGCCTCAAATATGTCAGAAAAACATTATTGTCCAGTAATATGCTTTTTTTTCAGACTAATCATTTATATTCTGGGTTGTTAAAGCACAGATAGATGAAAAACTTATGTCCAGAAAATGAAAATTCAACTCTAATTTTCCAAGCTATATTTTAAAAGATGAAGATTTCTGTGGATTTCTATTTCTAATATAGGAGTAGAAAAGTTGTCCTGAAAGACAGATACTTCATAGCTATGTGCCCCAAGATCTAAACATTTCTGCTGCTCCTTTGTATTCTACCTTGAGAAATAGTTCTTGTCTCCTATCTCCTGGCAAAAGCCCCAAAGGGAGATTTCCTCTCTCCTGGCCCATCTTTTTACAAAAACATTCAATCGGAATTGGTTCCTTGCCTCACTGAACGGAGTCTCCCCAAAGTAACCCTTCCCTTTTGGAGGGACAACTCTGTTGTTTAAAGAGGTTGCCACAGACGACAGTGATGTCCTAAGGAACATTTCTATTCTTAGCTGCTTTTTGAATAATGCTGCAAATCTTCAGATGCAGAACATTTATACCTGGGAGAATATAAAATAAAATTTCACAGGAAAAGGTAGGTGTAATGTAGCAATGTGTAATGCAAGAGTAATGCAAAAGCATTATTATACTGTGTTAAACAGTTATGCCCCATGTAATTATCAAGATTTTTCTTTCCTAAGAAGTTGTAGCTTAGCCTAACCCTTTTAGCTGTTGTCAATGTATTGTGCAGGGGCTTGCACAGTCTATGTGTACCTTTGTGCTATATAGAAAGGAAGGCTAAACTGAATGTTGGTTTAAAAAGTGGTGACTGTTCTGTTTAGAACATTTACTTGTTCTATGAAAACAGCTGTTATGATCTAATTGATTCTATTTCAGTTTATTAAGTGACTCTGTAAACTGTCCTGTAATGATAACTTTAATATTATATCTAGATACCTTTATTAGTATTGGGGGTCTTTAACTTCAATTAACGGATATACCTTTATGGATTTGCAGTAACTTTGAAGCATAATGAAGATATCTAGCTGGACAATGCACCCTTCCACTTTGGTATTTCCTATTCATGATGTTTAATGCCCTAATGTTAAGAAAAATGAGATAAAAGCATAAAATAAAGTAGGAAATGCATTCTTTTAATATTTAATATACATTATTCCTCTTATTTCAACTTACAACATAATTTCTATTTTGTATGGAGTTTTGAATATATATCGCAGCTCTCAGGTAACTGATGCCCCAAGATCTCAAGCCCTCAGCCTCAGAATTCAAGCATGATTTGTAGAAATCCCCAGAAATTCACTATCCATCATAGCCTCCATGATATTGACACAGAACTCGATCTCACAGCCTGTACTTGTGTTATAAAATAAACAAAATGTTCCCGGTTCTCTGCTGAACAGATGGGGCAACTGTAATGTCTCCCAGTTTGGTAAACTCCTTTGAACTTTAATTATTGACATCATTAGCTAATAAGAAATTGCACCAGAAGTGCGTTAGATCTAACAGCTTTTGTTACTGGCAGGCATGTAGTAACCAAGAGAGCTCATTTGTGATATTTAGTAGTATGCATCTTGGTAGTCATGATGCTGCAGGAGGTAAATATATTTTGATATCTACTCATATGATTTTTTTTCTTTCTTTTGCCTCCAGTTTATTCCCAGTCTTATAAACAGTGCTAATTTACAATGGGATTATGGTGCTAAGTATAACAGATCATGATACTGTATTTATGTATTTATTTTTTCCAATGGAAAATATACTTTGCATTGAGGGAATTAATTACTTTTACAGAGTTAAAACAATATATGTTCTATACATGCATGCCATAGAAATAAATACTGCAGATAATGTCACAGCATAGGATTTTATCCTGAATTGTGATGGGCCGTATCTTTTATAATCTTAGTTCATACTGGATGGGACCAATTAGGGAATCTTAACTGTAACTTTATTCTCTTCAGTTCTCCTATTCTCATTTTGACATAATGGTTCTAACTTAAAAAGGAAAAAGAATAAAGCTGCTTGTTTTCCAGTGAATTTTTAGTTCCTTTAAGTTAAAAGGAGAAGACTCACTTACTGCTGCCTGAATGGAGTTAGATACACTTCATTTCAAAAAGAGAGGAACTGAAAGTCAAAATTTTGCCATATTCTCATACCCAGTGGTTGGATTGGGAAAGTTTCAGAGCTGCCACACTGCCACAGTGACTCCTGCTTCATTGAATAGAGGCCAGAATAGCTACATCTTTGAAATGAAAACAGCCACTATATCTGCAAAAGCAAATATACCCTGTTAATGAGCCCATAGCACTGTTTTGAAGCACTTTCAGGAAGAACTGCAGCAAATAGAGGGGATTAATGAGGAAAAAGCAAATGCAGCAAACGAAGGGGATGAGATATGAGAAGATCTTGCTGCATAATCTCTTTTTCCTTTGAACACTCACTGCCAAAAGTTCAAGAAATTTTGCACCATTCTACATTTCCTAGGGTTTTAGCATCCATATAATATAGTGCGTCTTATATGGTGAAAGGAGCAAGTGCTTCATATTAAATTCTCTGTGAGGAGCACTTCCTTCTAATATTCTATTTAGAATAAATGTCATAAAAGACCAGTCCCTGCATTTATACACATTAGAACCACACTAGAAAAGGTTCTGAATAATCTGTTGTACCACCTAATGTACTACAACAATTCATGCACCATTTGCTAGGTCCACCTACTCATAATTTATTAGTGCTTTGACATAATTTTTTAAGTAAAAATGAATAAAATGTGTTAAACAGTTATCTTTAATCATTTTTTCAATCAATTGCATCTATGGTAAATGTATGGCCAACGTTCCAGTAAATTTTGTTATATTTTCCTCCTACTGCTGATTTTCACATAAGGCATTGATGTAGTAGCTACTCTTAACAATTTGCTAAGAATTATGGGCTCTTTTTTCTGCTAGAAACTTCCCATGAACAGTTTAAGTTGTGTCTATCAAACGGTTATCTAACGATTTTTAAAAACATATTTTGGCCTATTACAAAATCCAAGCTAACATGGACAGCTATTTTTTATATATACTATTTGAATTATGCAACCAGCTGTTTACTTAAGATGGTGAATTTTTTACTCTATGGTGGGATTATCTAAGAGAGAAGAAACAAGAAATTATTGGCATACTGAATCTCTTAGGAAATATGCAATCCTTATTTTAGGATTTGGAAGGAAAAAAAAATGAGGAAAGCACCTTTATGGTCTGTAAAAGCTTTATCAAGCCTTATAAGTTTCTTCTTCATGCAATAAGTAGAAGTATGTCTGAGAGACAGCTTCCGCTGCACTCTTCACTCTTCATGCTTGAGGTTCCCTTTGATTCGTTGCTTTTCCTTACATGTAAGTTTTTATCAGAGCTTTCCACTTGTCCTTTAAGTCCATTTTCACAGTGGAAGGAAGGAAGTGTATTTCCTCTCGGCTCAGACACAGGCAGCAAAATTGCATGTCCCATCAAAGGCAGGCTGCAGCAGACAAGCACTCAGCCGGTGCATCAGAAAAACACCCGCCCATACCGACCACCTTCACCTCCACCTCTCCCTTGCATCGCTGCACCTTCCTCTTGCTCCATGCTAGATATCAATCCATGTAGTAGTTAGATGAGAGAGAGGAGTAATGTTCCTTTTGGTACTGCTTAGGTGGCCCCAGGGTGACTCCGTTCGTTATATATGAGCCAACTCTGGGCAAATTTCAGTGAGCTTTATTCATGAAAACTGTGAAACACCTGTTACACAGGCAAATCTCCACCAAGGAGAAAAAAAATCACTAGGGGAAGAATATCTATGCTCACAATATTTCTTTGCAGAACTGCTGACAATATCTTTACTAAGTCTGTCTGTGTCTCTTTTTTCTAAAGGATGGGTGCAAGAACCGTATAAAACAGCATTCTTCTGTGCTGCTTTAGCCCAAAGGGAGAGAGCAAGCTTGGGGAGACAAGCTTGATACATGATTTCCGAGAACAAACACCATCCCAGTCTCTGGCACCCAACAAACTCTCCGTGTTCTCCCGACTCCCCTTTAACTTACTCCTGAAGGTGGGCAATCTTTAAATGAGAAAATAAATTTTCTTTCCACAAGTTCAACATTTGAAACTGCAGAGAGCTGAGAGAGCTAATAAAAAGCACCATACTTTATTCTGTATCTCTTAAAATAATCCAGACAATGTCTGGCCTTCTCAAAACTCACACTGAGCATACATATTTGATTTAAGGACCAGCACAACTGGAGAATCAGATGACAGTTGTTTCGATACCGTAAAAAAAAATGGCCTGAACATTTTAGCAACAGTAAATATAACCTCTTTGAACATCACACTGTGCTTTTCATTTCAGGCAGGCATTCAGAGATACTAAATGCTCATTGTCTTGTGACTTGCCTAATTGCTTTTACTTGGGCAAGTGAATTACAAAATACTACCATTTTCATTTGGTAATTTTTGCACAGCTATATTTGACTGCAAAACATAAAAGGCACTGATACATCAAGCATGCTTATAAAACATGCTCCATAGATGTTAAAATCTTGATCTCCTAATAGATCACATGAGATTTCAAGTTGTTTTATTTTTAATAAAAACATTTTCTTCATCAAAGAGATGAATATTAGCAATAGTTTTGAATCTACATCTCCACATCAGATACTGAAGGTGCATGTATTTCTAATTATTTAGCAGATTCATTGGCTGAAATTTAAAGATTGCCACCTTTTATTTAAAATATTAGTTCCTGTAAGAATCATTGTTTTCAGCTCAGCACAAAGATTAAATATAGCAGCAATGCAGGCAGATAAATGTATACATACTTCAGCATTTTCCCAGTGCAACCATGTGTCAAGTCTATTCACACCAGTGGTAATAATTAGCAGACCTATTGTTTATACCACTGCATTCCAGGAGCATCTTTTCAGCTGCATTTTTCTTTCTTTTTTTTTTTTTTTTTTTTGGACACGGGACAGCTTTCAAGGAAATAGAGTAGCTCAGTGGCACTTGGTGCAGCTCTGAAGCCTGCAAGAATGCGGAAAGCATGTAAATTCAATCCACTTGTAAACAGATTAAACACTGTTGTACTTGGCTCGGGTCATTGTATTTAGCACTTTTCCTTGAATCCTACGGCTGAGCTGGTTCATCAAATGAGACATATGCACTTCACAGCTGGGACTGACTGAGTGAGCACAGATGTGTATCTACTAAATTGTTTGTGACAGTAACTGTACTTAATTGTGATGGGTGACAGGTACATTGGAGGCCAGTCAACTCAATGAACTGTTGATGAGTGTGGCATGAGACCTGGTATATACTTTAACAGCAAATGCAAAACTTATGTCATCTATGACTAAAAATCCAAATCAAGTACAGACCAGTAAAGCAAACTGGAACTGTTCATGGCTCCTCTACTCTCTCTCTAGAATCAATATTAGAACAAAATATTTTTCATCATTTTGTCCCAGAGTAGGCTTGCAAATTTCTTTTGCTGGTGGAGATCACAAACGATTAACTAATTGGCACAATTATCTTTGGATGAAAAGATGTAGGACAATTTAGTTTGACATTTACTAAATACAGTTGTAATCTGCTTTTTACATTTTACACATAAATGTAAAAAGCAGATTTATCTTTAAAATATAATATTCTGGTCTGGAAAAAAAGCTGCACATTTTACACATGGCTTTTTTCAATTTAGGTTAGCAAAAAAAATTTTTTTTAATCCCAGTTTTTCATTTGCAATCAAAACAAGAGGAATAGTCAACATCCCTACTTGCCTGGTTTTATTTGCATCTTTCTTCTGACTGCTTTCCTTTACTAAGTCTTTGTGCCTTCTTTTTTGCTCCTTGCTACCAGGTCTACGCTATTAATGTACTGAAACATCAGATGAACTCCCTTTTTCCTGTTGCAAAGTAAAGACAGCATAACAATCACATTCCATTTCTCTAAGACTGAAGATGGATACCTTCAGATAGAAGAGTAGTCATAGGCGATTCAGCAAGAGCCAGGCATGATATGTTTGGGCCATCTCAGAAAGAAGTCCTGTTAAACATTATTATCAACAAGAGAAGCTCATGTTAACAGTGCTTAGGTCTGAGGCACTGGATGAGGTAGAGCTGTCAGGCTCATTTTGGGGGACAGAGATGTTTTGATTCAGGGTTTGAGTCTTTTGATATAGCTCTCAGCGGCACTGTAGTCACTCTGCATGTTTCCAAATTAATGCCTCTAGAGACTCCGTAACAGACTCTCTAGCAGATTGCATAACACTGAATGTTTTGCCTTATTCTGTGTCTGATGTTCCTCCAACAACTCAGAGTAATGTTAATGCTGGGGTATTAGACGTTAATGTTTCTGATATTTTAAAAAAATTGTAGCTAGCAAGATGATTAAGTGGGTTATGTTGCTGAGTATGAGGCACTCAACAGAAGGGATGGAAACAACAACAACAAAAAAAGCCTACAAAAAAATCACATTTAGTTGCATTAAAACAAAAGCAAACTCTGCAGGTAGAGAGTAAAATGAAGTGAACTCCATGCCAGTAATTACCTGCCAGGCTGGGACCATGGTACGTTAGAGATTTTCTACAGCATTTGTTATCTGCGTTGTGAAGGAAAAGAGGCCTCTGTGATACTGAAGCTTTCTGCCTTTTCACTGCTGTGAGTATTTCTCCAAGCACAAAACGCTAGATTTTCCAAAATTTGTCTGCCAGGGCAATTCCAGGTACACTGTAACAATACAGCAGAGATACAGCCAAAGGTAACTTCCTCCATATGTGTTTTCACATAACTTGCTTCCAGAAATAGCAATCAACCTAAAAGTCCAACTAACATTTAAATTGCAAGTTAAAATTAAATATTTTTACACATCCCAATAGTATTGTATCTGCAGTGTTTTCCAGGTGAGAAATTATCGGCCCATAAAATATGTCTCAACGTAAATTGTTACATTGGTATTTTGCAGACTTATATGATATGTTTGCTGCCCATGGCAAGGAAAGAATAATCCTGGGGACCTTGGAGCTCTCTTTCAGTCTGACGGTCCTTCCTCTTCACTGATTAGTTGGCAAATGAAGAGCTTTTTGATGCTACTATCTGCTATGACGACTCTGGCACAGCCATCTACATGGCCTTATTCTTTTGCCTGGGTTTTGCTATGACTCACTATCGTTCCTCATCTGCTCCTGGAGGAATGTCTGCCGCAGGGTGGCTCGGAAAAGGAATGCCAGGACAGCAAGATGAACATACTGGTGCAGGGAAGCTTGCCAAGTGACATGCCCTTCTGCGTACATTATGTAGGGATCTCTGTAAGGGATAACTAAACATCAGCTCTGTATTCCCCGGTGTCTGAAAACCACATTTTGAGAGAAGGCAAGAGAGGACAGTGGTGACACGCAGAGCAGAGTGAGTCATTCTCCTGTTAAAGCCAGAGAGAAAAGGATTCATAACACAAAAAGAGATACAAATGTTTTCACATGAGGTAGGGTTTTTAATGAAAAGGGCAGGACTGTCCAGCCTGGGCCAGGTTGCTGTCTGTTGTTATGGCAACAGAGGAAGAAATCTTCTGTTTGTGAAGAGGGAAAAGGAGGTGCAGAAGAGCAGGAAAGATTTTTTTTTTTCTTCCTAAGCAGGAGTTTGAAAATAGAGAGAGGAGGCTCAAGGTCAGATGAAAATGGCAGTGCCAGCAGTCACGATGCCTGAAACACACTCACAGACATTGTGCACGGCCGTTGCTTTCAGGGAGCCTCGTCTGCTGGGGTCACTTCCACAGTCATCTCCCAGCTGGAATAATGGCCACTGGGGTGCCCAGTCCTCCCGCGAGCACTTGAGCTGAAGGGCTAGGGCTCACATCTACCTTTGTGCAGTGCCCGAGTGTGAGTAATGTTCCTGAGGAGCCCTCTCTTCAGTGCCCTCACATCTCTTGTACATTCAACTGACTTCAAATGTTCCAGCATTAAATTCAATTTTCCAGCGGAGGCACCTTGTCTGGTGAGAGCTGTTTCTTCAAAGCAAGGAGCCTCCTTTCTTCCCTGCAGAGCAAGATTTCTGGGTAGACCACTGCTTCCAAGAAGCACTCAGAAACTTCTGGTTCCTGGAATGCACAGAAGTCTGCATCAGAAGTAGCACCTCATCACATGGGGGGACTGGCGCAGAGAATTTTTTTCCCCTGTAGCAAGATGAGCTCAGTAGGACAGAATAGATGAACATGGAGCACCATCATGAAGAGGGCAACAGGCTGGCCAGGAAGGGGGCTTAAAGCTTTGCTGAACTTACACAAAATGCTCAGCTCATCAGAAGGAAATGTTATGGTTCAGGGCTAAGTGGCACAAAATTAAGCCTTTCCTTTCAGTTGCTATGAGATAAAATTGAAGGAAAAACAAACAAGCAAAAAAAGTGAAATTTACACACAGATTTTTTTTTTTTTTTTGGCCAAGTAAAAAGTTTGGAGAAAATCAGGATGTTGGTGAGTCAGTGCAGTCGGGAGTTCATGGCAGTTCCTGCTCATCCAGTACTTTTGAACAAACTGGCCAATTTTTGCCAAACCTATTACTTGAAGATGCACACTCTCATGCCGAAGAATCAAGATAGGAAAGACATTATAAATGCTTTAATTCTTGGAAAAGCTTCAATCAAAGTTTGAACTTTATTAGACACCATCTCACTTTCATTCTCCTTCTGTCTCTCCGTCCTCATATGAGTTCCCTAGCGTTTAATAATAAGAAGAAACATGCTGCAGGCTTGGTTTACCTCATTTAAAAAGTCATCCGATGAAACACAAATCATCTGGAAACACAACTCTATTAGTTCCAATGTTTGTGGAACTATTTATTATTTAAAGCAAGCGATAGTTCCATTACACCGACACAGAAAGTTCCAGTCCTCTCTCCTGTCTTTCTATTCCTTTTTATTTCATTAATTATTTAGCTTCTCTTCCATAATATAGACTTAATTACCAGATTTGCTCTTTTTTTTACACTTTCAAAGCACTCCTTTCCCTGGGAGAAGAAGTGTTAAGAGACTTGTCTACTTCGGCCAAAATGTTCAATCTTGAAATGTAATTGGAACAAAAAGGCAGCAGAATTCTAAAGATAATGCCTATAGGCTTGTTTTACTAAAAAATAAACCTCATGAAACACATTTAATTTGAAAGGAAATATCCTCTCACTTCTTCCTCTTTACCTCTTATGGATTTCTTATTCGTTTTAGTAAATGAATACTATCCTAGCCTCTCAGTCCATCATACACCTTCAGAAACCAAGAAAACTGAAGCCAGAGATTTTGTCTAACTCCTGTTCTGGAAAGGATAGCATTGATGGAGAAATGAGTGCGTGTGGAAGGACATTAGTTTTTTAAAAGTGGTAAGTTGCCTCATAGGAACTTATGCACTATAAGGTGTCCTCTTTGTATCACATTATGCTTTCCTCACTTTGCTTTCTCAAATGATTATCTGTAGCAAATTAGAGTTTTTAACTTCATCATTAAATGTGATTACCTCTGTCTTTACTGTTTTGATTTTCTTGAATTCTACTATTCAAATAAAGATGCTGTAAGCCCTTGGACCTCTTGGCATGAAAATTAAAAATATTTGGAATATTACAGTTGAAATGTCAAATGTTGAGGATTAGAGCTGTTTAAGGCCTGATGAAGACTGATTCTCACCTTCAGCAGAGAAATCACTGTTCAAGTGTTAGTATCCCTGGTGAACTATAATCTATTATACTGTTAATTGGGCACCAAGAAATAAACATAAATCATTCAATATAACACGGTGATACAAAATCAATTAAGTCATTGCACTCAGAAAAAAAAAAACAACCATATTAAGTGCTCTAGTTTAAGGAGCAGTATGCAAAAGAACAGCAATTTTAATAAACGAGTTGTTGTTCAAAGCTTGATACAGTTATTCACATGCAGATTTCAACAGATTAATTGGGTTGAAGACTTTGATTTTGGATCATAAAAGCTCTTCTGATTAAAGCTACTAAAAGCAAATAACTGAGCAACCACTTATTTTCACGGTTATGAGTTCAGGACCCAGTTCAAAACTACGTAAGAGAAGTATAACCATATTAGTCTTCATCACAGGTACAATATGTGCAAGAAAAAGCAAAAACTGGCTTTTCAATGCGTAAATGTCTTATTGTCCCTGTACTTATCTGCAGGGAGAGAAACTTTGATGTTTAATTTGCTGATTCATTTTTGAAGTCACCTTTTACTTTACACATAGTGCAAGACTTGGCTCCTTACTGTGATGACAACCACGGATTGATAAAGTTCACTATTATTTACTTCATTCCCAGTTACTTAGTCTTTTTTACTCATCCTTTAAAACATAACTTTGTTTAGCTAATGTTTTCCCCCTTTTTTTTTTCAGCAAGGAGACTTTGGATGTGAGAAGCTACGCTCTTCTTTTATTTCACAGTGGGCTTTTGTAAAGACAGACAGGTCCATGTACTTTATTCAGCCACTAAGAAAACACTGATGAGCAGCAGTCTCTGAACAACACTGGTTCCCTGATTTCAGGAAGACCCCAAGGCAATGACTGACAAAGCAAGCCAGGTGTTCAGATCTACTGAGTGTTTTTTTAAGTTCCTGTTCCAGTAACATCTCAGCTGACACTGACCACACATATATATGCCTGATCAGAATCTCAGACTCAAAATCATCACCAGAAGTGCTTCTATCAAGCAAACTCATGTTGTCAGTCAAAGAGAGATTTACAATATCTTTAATTACCCTCATAAAATGTCTATTTGCAGATACCTTTGTATATACAGGTATCTATCTTTGCAGTTTCCTATGGAAGCTATATCTGAGATCAACATTTATATTGTTTCTTTGCATGTAATGGTTATGTCAATGCTAACCAGGAAAATTTACATTTGATATTATTCCTACATGTTTGAATTTTAAAAATTATCTCAGTATTCTTTAAAATCCCTTCTTATTGTTGTTTTTAACATCAAATATGCTGAAAACAACCTGCCATTACATTTAATGAAGATTCTATATGCCGCCTCAGTATACAAAACCAAATTAAGTCTATAATTAACTTATTAATTCTACACAGCACAAATTCTTAGAATTTTATCATTACTTTCTGTAAGTGAAAGTTTGAAATGCTTAGCCTATCTTTAGTGCTTGGGAATAGCTCCTGGAAACATGACAGCTGCTTCCCCTCCCTGCCCCCTGATTCTACTGAGATTCAAACCATTAATGTACTTGGGATCACTAAGGTAATTACATGTCTTAGCAGCTTCATTAAGAGCTCTGCAAATATATTTCACCAGAAAATAATTTCTGTTACCTTCAAACTGTCCAGAATATGAGGGATTTTTAGTAAGAGAAGTCTAAGGTGCTATGTTTCTTCACTTTAGACAACAGCCTCTTACAAATCAGTAGCAAATGATGCACAAAAATCCCTAGGTATTTTAAAGAGGGAAAAATTACATAGGTAAACAGATAAATCTTTAGTACATTTGTCTTTATGGGAGCAGCTCCTGCTGTTGGTCTCTAACCTGCAGGGCATTATTCTTTTCTAAATTGCCAGTAGTGTCCCACAGCACGGTGATAAATAGAAACCACTGAAAGAAATAACGTTCATTCTAACACACAAGAACTTTCCAGACAGACATTGGCCTCTGAGAACAAACACTTAGACAAAATAGATTAGTTGCAATTGAGGAATATTTCACTCTGGGTCTCTGTGAACAGACATTATCCCAGCTGTGCAAATAAGTGCGTTTATGCCAATCATTAAGTAATAAATACATTTAAGAGATTGCCTCAAACTTCAAAAAAAAAAAAAAAAGAGACAAAAGAGTGTCTCCACAGCAGCCCATGCTTTGCATGTAGCTAGTGACTTATTCTCAAGCATTAATTTAAAAATCATTAATGATGTAGGTGCTTGTATGCTGATTCATTTTCCAGATAATTAAATAAACCAGAAAACAAAAAAAAGTATTTAGACAAATGCAATTAAAAGTACTGGCATCATCATTATCATCGTCATCATAATACCCTCCATAGAAATTGTGTGTCTTCAGTATTCATCCAGGCTCCAAGGCAGAACTTTATTTATTTATGGTAACATTTAATAATAACATTTACCTTTTTCCTTTTCCCTTTTTTGTGTTTTATGTTTCAAAATTCTTACTGAAAAAGAAATAATCTTGGAAGACACTGTCATTCTTCTATGACCATCAGTTTTATGTATATATGTGTATACCTATATGGTCCTCCGTTATATACAGTTTCATGATAGCCTTTTATTTAGGTCACTAAGAATACTTTTACTGCAGCCATAGCCATAGGGAGCTCTGACACCATCAGTAACAGGGTTTTTTATTTGTTTTTATTTTTTTTCTCTCTTATTTATCCTACCTTCCTTAATTGGTTACAAGGCTCCTGGATGCAAAGTACCAGTCAGAGATGATCCATGTGCAACTCAGCAGCCTGGACAGAGCAGCCCTACCCTAGCTGCTTATCCCGTCCAAAACCCCTACATTTGTGCACTAGAAGTGCCTGGACAGGGAGTCTTCCAAGGCCCCATTGGCCCTACAAGGGAAGGATGACAGAGAGCAGTGGAGGGAAGGAGCCTTGGAGAGACACCCAAGCTGCTGCGAATACCAGTCCCTTTCCTCCCCAAGCAGCATTTTCCCTCCACTCTTCTTAGACACTGTTTAGAACGGGGTGTAGGATTCAGTACAAAAAACACACCTCTATTGACATTTAGACTGAATTAATGAGAAGGATTTCTATCTGCGACTACGTGCTTGGAGGTTAATTGGAAATTACTACTATTTTTCCTCTGTGGATGTGCTATTGTTCAATGGAATGAGGTGTTTTGGAAATCAAAACGCCCCTCTTTTTCTTTGGGCATGTTTTTTACATAATTATGTGGCTAGTAACTGTAACATATGCAGGACAGACTTTCAAGCTTACTTGATTATCATTTACAATTTTATACTGTTATTGTAAAGATTGTACTAAGCTTTACTAATTCAAAGTAAGACCTCCCTATTGACAGCCATTTGCTATGACAGTCATTTTAAGACAGTAAAAACAAATATGGACTGTCAAAACAGGGTGTTGTTCTCCCGCCTCCCTCCACATCTGGCTGTAGATGGTGAACTAGTTGAAAGCTAATCACCAAAACTCCCCCCAAAAAGATAAAAATCAGGGAGGAGTTTTGGGGTGGGGCAGAAGCAACTGGCCATGAAGGGAAAGGGAGGACAGAGCCTCTTCTCTCCGCAGTATGTGTCAGTGCCAATTTTAATTAGATTAAATTGATTGTTAAACGTGCATGCTAGATGCAAATCCAAACCAGAGAACAAAGGAAACTTCTCTTTGTATTCCATGAGCTTCTAAGGCAGCTGGGTTCCTTCCCTGACCTGGTTTCCTGAATGCTTCTTGAACAAAACCCAGCAAACAGTAAATATGATAATTATGCTGACTGGTACTTTTTCATGTTCCAAGATGCTACAAATTTCTTAAACTTTTAGTTGCTCTGTCTCCCTCTCCTTTGATCAACTTTTTTTTTTCCTTTTTGTTCTACATTTTTTATCCTTCCTTTTATTTTCAGGTTCTTATCTTATCAACCCATCTGCTTTGGAGTGGAGAATCAAAGCTTTCCCTCTGATTCACTTGTCTCTAGGAATATCAGTCATCTCAAAGGCTACAGTAAAAGTTTTCTAATTCTTTCTAACTAGCTGCATCTGTTAATCACACTTCCAAAGTAACTACACAGGGCGTTTCTTTAGCAGAATGTGTAGTACTTATTCATATTCATTCACTCCATGTGTGATTGTAATCACTTAGATAGAATTGAACTGGCATTAAGGTAGCTAGTTTGAATGCTGGCAGCACTGTGTCTTCACAGACAATGTCATCTGTGGAGTTCCTGAAATAGGAAGGATATAAGCCTGAGCTTCCTTGTTTCTACTACTGCATTTGGTATGTGGATACATGACTATAAACAGGCTAGATAATAAAGAATACTGAATCACTGTTATAACTTGCACTCACACTTCTACTACAGTATAAATTGACCTTTAATTGGATGGCATAAGTGCACTTTGGGAACTTTATCATGGTTGGGAATTTAAGCCAGGAATATCATAGATAACAACTACTCTAAAACATCTGCCTCAAATAAATTTTCCCCTGATTTCTCTAATTAATAAGCAGTAGAGTGCAGAATGTGCTCTTGTGCTATTGTTCAGTGGAAAAAAGTGCTGGAAACTGAAATGCCCCTCTTTTTATTTGGGCATGTTTTTTACATAATTATGTGGCTAATAGCTGTAGCATATGCCAGACAGACCTTTTAGCTTCCTTGATTATCATTTATAAAATTATGCTATTATTGAAAAGATTGCACTAATCTTTACTAATTCAAAGTAAGACCTTCCTATTGACTTAGTGATTTTCTATGATGTTCTATGATGGTCATTTTAGAATACAGAATATCAAAGATATCAGAGTAGAAAGTATTCCTATTCATTTGAAGGAACAGCATTCATAGATTGCTGGTAGCATGGGTTGCTATGGCTCTTTTTGTTTTAGATTTTATTTTTCAAATGCTTTGACTTGTATTAGTATTTGGCTTGGGAAAAAAAGATAAATATCAAAATTACATGAGAGTTTTTATAAAATTCCCCTTCTTTTTTATAAACACATAGATCAAGAGTGTTTGTATCGTCATCCTTATAGAGCAGAAAAAATACTATGAGATTTAACTGACTGTACAATTTTGTAAGTCAGTGGTGAATACACTCAGACATGTTTGATAGAAGTAATAGCAAGAGGCTCTCTAAAATGTACTGAAAGATTTTGAATAATCAGTAAGAAGATATAGGAGCTCATGAACGCTATGTGGATAAAGAAATGGTAAACTAACATAAATAGAGCACTTAATGCTTTTTAAGAACTATTGGCAATTTTTTTTTTTTTAATCTTACTTCCTGATTTTTCAAGCAGGTGTAGCAGCATTGCTCCAATGCAATGTTTTGGCTAACATCCACAGAGGTAAAAGCTCCATCACTATAGAACTAGCAGTAGCTAGCCTGATAATTAATAGTTTCCAGGCATTAACAGGATTTTGTGAAGAAATCAGGTAAATAATTTTAACTTGCTTTGCATTAGCCAGAATTCAAATCTTCATTACTTCTTTTGCGCGTTCTTACATTACCCCTCCACTTACAGCAGTAAATACAATACAAGTTAAAGAATTTAAGCAAAGTAAACCATCTGAGAGGAAAAAAAAACAAGTTAATGGGTGGCTCAAATTTGCATTGATCGTATCTTCAATGTGATGATTTATTACTTTGAGATATACTTAAACACTGAAACTGTATTTCTAAACAAAAGCTTTACTGGACACTGATAACTCTAGAAAATAAAGTACAAGATCAGTTGCTTTAAAATGCAGCACTTGAGTAACAAAAATTACAGCAGTGAATTAGTATATCCTGATAAAATTAAACATAGTTTACAGGATAAAAACACAATCTGAAAATGAAATGAACTTGTTTAGTATATGCTATGGGAAGACCCCTTCTAGTAATCAAGTACAGTGTTTAGATGCATTCACTGTACCATCTAAAAAGATTGTAGAGAAGCTAAGAACAAAAGTAATGACACGTTTTCTCCTCAATTCATGTAACCTAAAAATGAAAAATTAATGGGCAAAGAAAAATGGTTACAAAATAAAATAACAGTGATAAGTCTGGATGTTAGTTTTTTGCCAAACTGAATGGAATTAGAAAATACTCTATGAATGCAACAAATAGTGGGATTACTAAAATATAAGGACAAAATAAGGAATTCTCTGACTCAATACATTTTTGGGGGAATAAATCAAACATAAGCCAGCTCTAGCAAAGTGTGAAAACCAAAGATTGTCTGGTCTTTGTGGAGTACTGTCACCAGCTTCTCAGGCAGAGAAAGCAAACACAAATTGGTCTAGTGAGCATAGAGCCTGTGAAACTGTCAGACACTAAACCCAGGGGAGTACATGCTGACTAGATTATGCACAAAAAACATTCTTCAGGATAACCCATCAATCTAGGCATTTTTTCCACATATAAGCACCATTAGACACTGGAAAAGGCGATAACTCAGTAGTTTGAAAAGTAGGTTTATTAAAGATGTGATAGTAGCTCCTCTATCCCCACTAAAACCCTGAAGACCCAAGGGAATATTCACATGACATAACTCAACAGTTTCAAAGACAAGTTTATTAAAGATATAATAGTAGCTCTTCTATATCCACTAAAGCCCTGAACACCAAAGGGAATATTCTTGTGACAATCATATTTCACTATGAAGCTGTTTGGTATCAGTCTTTTCTTAATTTAAGAAGGCAGGGGAAGGAGAGGCCAGGAAACTGACTAATGAGTGAAGCTGCAGGAGGGCAAGAGGCATTTGGCTGAAGAAACGGGATTCATGGACTTTACAAAGACTGTTACTTTTCTCAATATATTAAGCATAAGTGGCTTCACATCTCTATTTTCCAGCGGCTTCACAGTTGAGAAGATAGTCAGGAGATGGCAAAGTAGAAAGCACAGGTGGACTTCATTTAGGCTTTCCTCTTCTTTTCAGGCTAAATGAAGGGCACAGGAAAAGCCAGCAGACAAAAAAGATTTGACCTTATAATTCTCAAAAATGCTCCTGGGGAACCACTCCATGACTTTCAACATGTCTGGCTTTAATTAAAGTTGACTTCAAGATGTGCAGAATAAACATAATTTGATTTCTATCCTGAAAGAAATCAATGTTTTAAACTCAAATCTTATCTGTTCTTCCCAAGACAAATAGATGACCACAAAAAAGAAAAACCAACAAAAAAAGAAACAAAAATAGAGACCTTTTGGTCAGTGTTTCATCTTGTTATTATTGCACTACCCTATGTATAGGGTACATAATACCCTATAAAATACAATAAAATAATACACATAAGACCGATCGGTTTCAAACAAATGGAAAAGAAAAAAAAAAGTTGTTCATGCTTTTCAATCTGCAGTAATACTCTAAAACCAAGAACACTCATTACAAAATTTGTGTTACCAAATTAATGTAATTGTATATTAGTTCTTTGAATACAAATCTCTCTTTTTTTAATAAGTATAAATGAAAAGAAGAGAATAAGAGGAAAATGCATTATTTTCCTGAGGGGACAGTTACATCTCCATAAGCTTCTGAGATATAGAAGATTACTTCTGAAACTCTTTATAATATATTCAATATCGGATAATTCTCCAGCTGTCGTTTCTGAATGTAACTATATTTTAATATGACATTTTTGATTAGTAGCTTCCCTGTTCAAAAGATTGAACTTATTAATCAGACACCATTTTTTCAAACTACGTATTAAAGCCCCTCATGTAAACTTGTATGGATCTTCTAATCTCCTGCAGTCTGATTTTCTAATCTAGCAGTCAAAAAAGTTCAGTAAAATTTTGCAGTTTAACAAACACCACAAAATATCATTGCAGAGAAAAAATGGACATACAAATGGTCATTAAAATAATATTAAATTGAATTAGTTTTAAGTCTGTAACTGTGATTTTCAAAGCATACTGTACAGCTTGTTAAGGACCTACCTGAACAAAGTAAATTGTGGGATAAGGATAAGCAAGACACTGCTGAATTGCTTCCGTGTGCAGGTACATTGAACTATGATGTTTCATCAGAACTGAATGTGCACTGTAACAATTTTAATTGGACTTAGAAAAGCATTGGAAGCCAACTATTCACATTTTCTTTGGAATCTATACAAAGCTTGACAATAGCCAATTCTCAGCAGATTTTAGACAAATTAATTAATATACTAAAATGCATTTCTGCAGCTGAGTAGATATGAAAACCATGACTTGGAAAGGTGTTAACTTCATCTGTGCTTTGAGGCGATGCAAGCTCCACTTTTTTCCTTTCCATGCAAACTTGAAGCCACATAAATGAGTAGATTCTAGGCTAATAAGTCCTGTAGAGAGTTAGTGTAAAACTATTCAGTTTTCTAACTCAGTCTCATGATGAAGGTGTTGCTTGTTGACTAAAATTGTAGTTAGAAGTGCAAGCACATCATCCACACCAGAGTGTATGTATTCCCTTCAGTGCTCTTATTAATGCAATGCCAAGCCTCTAGTAAACTGGTTAAAGAGCATGTGCATCTATACTTGCTTATCTGGACATGGCTCAAATGATAAATATAATATCTTACAACTTAGGCAAGGTTTTAACATATTGTACCAAAACAAAACAAAACAAAAAACACAAAAAAACCCTAAAAAACAAACCAGAAAAAACCTACATGAATTCTCTTTCTTCTGGTATAACTGAAAGACAGTATTACTCTATGCACTCACTAAAACCATAAAGGGATGCCAAAGATATTTTTCAGTTTCCATAAAGTGAGTAAGAAGGGGAAAAGAAGCCCAACATAAAATCTATGCTATTCTCTGGTGTAGGGCAGGTCTGTGTCATCATAACCTGTAACCTGTTCTTGAAGTCCATTGTAGGTTAGCTAGAGACAGGAGCACTTCTTTGACTTACTATGGTCACACTGAGACAACGTCTCAGTGTGAGTAACGTGAGATGTGAGATGCTGTGAGTAACGTGGTCCCATCTAACAAAAAGAAATTGAAAAGTAGGTCTATACACAATAACACAAAAAGCATCTTTTGCTGTGATCTATGCTAAGGCGGATTGAATACTGAAGAATATACTGCAGGACTGTGATATTTTCATGTTTTGTTTTGTTTTTGGTCAGTACTATTCAGGATGAATAAGATCAACTGTCCTCTAAATCTGAATCTGAATTAAGCATGCATCCTACATGATATCCTCAATGATCTCAAAGGTGTAGCATATATTTAAAATAGGAGATAATGTATGTAAATAAATTTAAATATATATAAAATGGAAGAGAACTGAAATTAGCAACTTTGTCTTTCTAAAATGCCCCAAGACTATAAATGGTCTTAGCTGCTCCCACTCATTTTGACTGTTGTTTGTTCCAGACTCCATGCCTATGATTGATCGTTTTTGTCACTAAGCAGCTGATATCAATTTTTTAATTTTAGCAGTAGTTCATGTGTGCAGTTCTCTGTAGACTTGTTAACAAGATGAATAAGGAATAAGTCAACAGTCACAGAGATGACACCATGAACCCATGAAAACAGCCAAGAAAGCCTTCAAAGTTCATTAAGTATTTTACTGATTTTTATTTTCTTGTGGATGAAGAATTGTGGATATTAGATACAAGAGTGACAGTTCTACTGATAAGATAGTTCCTCCTTGTTTTAACATTTTAAGTTTTCTTAAAAGTCATATTTTATAAGTTTTTGTCACTGCTATCCAGAACATATTTCTGGTTCACATAGTTTGATAATATTTCACTGAGTTCTATTTCCAAGTAGCTTTTAGAACTATATTCATTTTATATTTCTATATAAAAACTTGTTTATGAATTGTAGCCACATGTATTTATTACATGCCCCATGTAAGTTTGCCAGACATTTAGACTATGATGCTTATATAGATTTTTTTTTTAGAATATTTTGAGATTTTGAATAAAAAGATGCATGGAAAAGAAAATTATTTGGTTGTATGAGCCCAGTTTTAACGTCCTTACATAATGAATTTCACTTAACAAATTCACCAGTAAATTCTGAGTGAGCTGCAGGTTTAAGTCACTGTAGATTTCAGGAGAAGAAACTCTGCAAACTAAATTTATATTTTAAAAAGGGTTCTGGGAACTTTCCTCACAGACAAGTCCTGTACTGTTTACATATTGCAGTTGCAATAACAACTCCACACTGAGCTAAGAAGACCTCAAAGAAATAGGATTGTGGACATTGCTTCTTCTCTCTAGTATCTCTTTAACCAGATTTTCTAGAATATTGCCTTGAAAATTCAGCTAGACCTAGAAACCTTTAGCTATGTAGGTACTTTAAAAACCATAACTCCCCTCCTATGATTAGTTTCTGTTATTGCTGCCCTTTTCCTTGTGTATCAAATTGGTTGATCCTTTTTAAATTGTATGTGAAAAAGAAATGATTAAACTGTTCCTGCATTGATTTATCCATGTTCTTATCAATTTCAGACTAATTTGGCAGAAAAGAATCCACAACAAAACACTGCTATTTTAGAAAACAACTTCGCTCATTCCAATTAGATTTTTTAACTTTTGAGATATCGATAAAAATAAACAAACAACTCATCTGTACCTTTTCCTCCCTGCAAATAAGGGTAAATCTTGGATTCTCCCTACTTTGATGAACAATGTCAGTGATGAAAGTAAGCATCCAATATTAGTAATATCATATGCAGCAAAATGTTCTGACTGGAGTCTTCTAGCTGCTATTGTTTCCAATTTTATATATTCTCTAGACTATCAAAACTGTAAAACTGAAGATTTTTTTAATAGAATTTTGAAGAATACGGGCCTTGAAACAGATCAAGGCAGATGAGCTGCTGTCCACTTCATTAACAAAATGCAAAAGAGGACCAAGTATTTTTTCAGATTTCTTCATGTATTATGAAAATATATTTAAGTTCACTTATATCTTTGTAATTCCCAGCTCCCTGGTTACAAAGGTTGCTGATGCTCAGAGCTGACCCTGCATACAGTAATAACATTATTCAGAGATCATGGAGGAAAAAAAGCATGTTCTTTGTTTCATGCAGCAATACCCCTTTCAATCAACCTCATGCTGAGAACCATTTATTACCATAGCATACGACACAGAAAATCTAAAGAGGCGGTAAGGGGTAAATTTCCAGATTATCACATGCCATTCTAGCTGTGACTTCCTCATTAACTTTAAGAGAGTCATGTGGCTCAGACCAGCTCAAAGCTCCAAAACGTACCCCTACACATGTCCCAGTTTCAACCTTCAAAAAGTCAAAATTTTCTATGTTTCACTTTCTTTTTATAAAATAACAGAAGTTAGCAGCTAAAGCGGACTGTTCATATTTTTGTTTTCAAACCGTAAACAGCCTTGCACTGAGTTCTCAGTGACCTTGTAGTGAACTATTACGCATGAGCACCGGTCTCAACTCTTCAGCAATTTTCAGTTAAGTAAGGCAGATGAGAAAAGAGAAACTATTAGCCATAAGGCACCCTTAACATTCCTACAGTATACATTTAATAGTTCTTAGTGTTTAGTTTATTTGACTAAAAGAAGAATTGTGTAATGACAAATCAATCAAAAAAAAAAGAATATGCAAGGATGTGACTAAGAGAAAGTGGAAAGATTTAGAGGAAAGATTCTTTATTAGACAGATACCTTGAGGTGATGTACAGGTTTATGCATTTAGAATAAGGAAGTAATAAGGATATGCCATTTTTTTTGTATCTTTTCTGCTCAAACAGAAAGTTCTTCACTCCTGCCTGCCCAAAGCTTGCTGTCTATTATATGCTCAAAGGCCATAATTATTTCAAAAATAGACTTTTGAGAAAACTGGATAATTAGTCCAATGCAGCTGGTATAAAAATTACTGGCAGGAGCACTAGTATCATTAAAAAATTGGAACTAAAGCATACCAGCTATACTCCAGGGCAAATTAAACACACAGAGCCCCTAGTAAATATTTTAGAGTCAAGGATAGCACACGCTTAGGGCACCCAATTTTTTTTAAGCACCACTGAGCCAGACTCCTCAACAAAACAACTCTGGTAGAATGGAAGTATAGTGAGGCTTGTTAGGATGATTTGCTTTGTTTTTTAAATTGGACTGTGGTAGAAAAAAGGCAGGTTTGCCCCAAGTCAATGATGCTAGAATTCCAGTTTTCATTTATTTTCTCTTTATACAATTGCTAGAAAAAAAATGTTTGAAAATATGAACACGAATCCAAGGTGATTTCTAGCATCTGGCTGACTCCATAGGGAAGCATGGGTAGAGTACCTTTCGCAGAAGCCATGTCTTTAGCTTGCAACCTTCTTGAACCGGTTCAGGAGCCAAGCATGGAATGCTGTGAGAACTGAGTTCCCTGCATCCATAATTGCATTTCCACATATCTGCTGTTTCAAACCTGAAAGAATCTATGCTTCTAGAAACACTAGCATCTTCTGATAAATTTTCCAAGTGCCTGAAATCTCCTTTGACATATGTGTATGACATCATTTTTTGCAATGCCAAGTTGTTTCTGCCTTTGTTGATGGCAACATGGTATTGTTGCACTTGCATTCTGAAGGAGTTAGCCTGTATATTGTGCCTGTTCTGCCACCAGCTGGACACCAAAATCCAGTCAGACAGAGCAGTTCTCACACAGTAGTCTAATTACTAAAACAGATAGATTGGGTTTGGGTTCAACAGTCTTCATGGTCTTTGGATGTTCAGTCTCCATACTGATGAGCAGGGCTAAAGTGAAGGGAAATTTCTCACTGAAATGTTCGTATTGAGCAATGGCTAGTTGAGGATTCACTGAATTAGAGGGAAGGAAAACAGCACTTTGGGTATCATGAAGCTTAAGGCTAGATGCTCAGTCTGGCAGCCGTTAGAGGAATATGTCATGCTCTGCTCTCTGAAGAGAGGGAGCAGCAGTGCATGAAGAGGGGAGGACCAGGAGGAGTAGCTCAGCAAGCAGTAGAGGACATGGAAGGAGACACTCCTTGATTTCAACCATACCATATGGATATATTCCAGAAAGTATACATACTGCAGCATGCCTAGAATATCTCTTTGTTTACAGCTGGCTATTCTTACAACATAGGGAAATCCAAGTTAAGCTATAGATTTTTGGGACTATTCTCCCAATTCTTTTTTTTTCTGTATTTATAAAAATAAAGGATATGTTTCATCTTCTCTTCCACCTACCCATTCCATCTACCTCTTCATCCTTCCTGATTTTTCTCTCTCTTTTTCTCCATACCATTTTATATATTCATATCTATTTTCTTTCCCCTCTCTGTCTCTTTTGTGTGTGAAAATTATCATCACTGCCACTGGATTTTTACAGCTTATGAAAAATAAACACTTGAGAAATAATCACTGCACAGTGGCCAAATAGAAGGCAATCCTTCCTGTAAATACTACTTTTGTGTAATGGACATGGTCAGATCAGTATTAGAAATGTAGTGAGTGCAATTTATCTGACTCCTTTTTTTTGTCTCTGCAGAAAACATTGCTGTGGTCGTTTCATGCATTAGTGTCCATGTAGAATTTCCTTTTTTTTTTTTTTTTTTGCCCTTACTCTTTTTCGCTTTTACTTTATGAAAAACACAGACTTCTATCATAAAGACTCTCTCAAAGTCATCACTCATCCATGTGTTAAGATTTTTTTCTACATCAATGGCACACAGAGTTTTCTTTTGACTCTTGAACATTTTTTTCCTTCTATTTTATAATACATGCACAGTTGTGTTATAAAGACTCATCAAAGTCACCACTGTTCTACATTTATCTGCATTGAACTGTCTTTGTCATTTATTAGTCTTTTAAATGTTCTCTGTATTTTCTATCTAGTTACATTCGCCTTCATTATTTACTGTTCCTCTATCATCTCTCTGATTCACACCGCTATGCTCTTTGTCTTTAATTTTCGGGGCCTCATACTTTCAACTAAACCTTCAAAGTCAAAAGTCTTAGCAATTTTTTTTTTAACTTAGCAATGTGACTTTTTATTAATTAACATTTATCTGAATCAATACACCCTTTTTTGTTTTGGGATGCCAAAGATAGGATATTGAAGCACTATGTGAGGCTATATCCATTCAATTCCACTCATTTGCTGTGATTTTGAGATATGCTTTGGCACTTTAAATTGAAGATCAAAGAGTGTATTTAAATGAAATGTCCTCCCACTCTAGATATCAACTGCTAAGTTCTGTCTCCAAGTCAACATGCAACTCCCAATTTTCATAATGTGTGGTATGCAAACACGAAGAGAATATGCATTTACACTTACAAGACCAGTCGCTTCTATGTGATTTTCCTTAACATAAGCAGGAATTACATACAGCCATGGATCAGATGAGTGAATCTTCTCGGTGAATCATATCTTTTTAATGCATGATTATGATGATAAGCACTGTTCAGCTTGCTTCTATATATCTCTAAAACTAACACAAAACTAATTTTATTGCATTAACTGGTTACTCTTATTTTGTGACTCGCTAGGTCACAAGTGAGGACCGCTCAGGATAGTACAGTTCTATCTGGCAAAGTTGGGCTATGGGAAAGAGTTGTAATACTATCCTTCTAGAACATAGGTCCCAAAGAACCACATTGAGACAAATAATTCTTAGGGTTATTACTGACCAGATGCTCTGGGCATGCTGCAAGTACATCTGAGAACCGTTCCATCCATACTAGATTCTTTACTCTGTCATGAAGTTTACTAAAAATACTATGTCACAGTCAGCAAGGCCCCGGAATAACATGTTCATGACAGCTTCCTTACAAGGAAGGACAATGAGTACAAAGATGCACTCATCCCTTACAAGTGCTCTTGATCTAGAGCGGTTGCTTCCTCTTTTTTTGCAGTAGGAAGGGAGAAATAGCCAAATACATTAGCAACACTATTTTTTTTTTCTTCAAAGACACTCTGCAATTCTCATCTGCTCTTTTGGTTGTCCTTTAAATTTGTATCCTGCCATGGTTTAGAGAAGATGTAAGAAGACAAAAAGGTACCTCTAACCTCTTTTCTATGCCTGTTTGCCACTGCTGAGCTGTAGCCATTTCATTTCTAACAGTTTCTTTTTTCCTTCTTCTTTTTTCCATTTTACTGCATTGATAGAGACAGGAATGTTGACAAAAATTTACAAGGATTGCATAGTCCCATGATTTATAAATGAAATTAGTCCAATCCTACTTTGCTTACATGCCAAACTTGATTTAGCTTGTTCCAACAAAAACTACATTTATATTTCAAACATTACTTTCAAAATCATACTTTAAAATTTCAGGGATAGAAAAATGTATAGAAACATCTTTCCAGACATGAATAGGAAAAGCAAGCAGAAAAATCCACTCAAAAAATTCAGGAAGACAAAATGTTTTGGTGTGTGTCATTGCTATCAATGGTTGCAAAATATTAGTAAAGTTGAAAGATGATACATGTAAAAGTGTAAGCTGACAAATAGCAGAGGCACTACTGCTTTTGAAACTACAGTGAAAGTATACAGCAAATACTAATCTAGCACGAATATATTTTTATTTATTTAAATTTATTTAAAATATAAATATATATATTTTAAATATTTATTTATTCCCATTTAATTCTTACTTCTTGCTGCAGCAAAACTGCTTCTGAAGGATCAGCCTATCTGTTCCCTCTGCTCTTTGGTCACACGAATTCCCAAAAAGGGTTAAATACATCTTTCATAACAGCAGGACCGAGTGGAATGTTGGACCAAGGAAGGGCACTGCCGTAGGATTTGAACAGGAATTAGGCAGTTTCACTAGCTTTGCAATCTCCTTGGTGAAGAAGTTGTAGGCTGCACACTTACATTAATAAGGTAGCACATTAAGTATTAGAGAGCTTTTACGTACATAGATCATAAACTGGTAATAACATTAAATCACTTTCCTTGCCAGCTGTGTGCAGTCTGGCAAACGTTCCCAGCTACAAAACTAGATGGCAGATGTCTATGGCTGGATCACTCTGAGTTTTAGAGAAGTCTCATTTACATCAGTGTAGTAAAAGATGGTTTCCTCCGTGTATACACTATATATTCCTGTTTAAGAAAAAATGTATAGAAGAACCATAAAAACAAAACAAAACAAAAGCCTTCAGGTTTAAACTGCCACTGAAGCCTTCAGTCTGCAAGTAAGCTTTCATTTTAAATTTCAGGAGTCAGAAATTGTTTTTACTGTTTTTTCAGTTAACAAAGGAGAATGTTTCTGCTCCTTTAGGTTAAAAGTTACTCCTAAATGATGTTCCCCCAAGTGATCACATTTGTATATGCTCCCGGCTCAGAGAGACAGCACGGTAACTTCACTATTCTGTATTATTATGCTATATACTGTATTATTATACAGTCTGTATATTTATTTATATTTATTATACAGTCTGTATTACTATACAGACTGTATTATACAGTCATATCTATATAGAAATTGTCTTGATGAAGTCAAAGTTTTAAATTTTTGCCAACCAGCAATTGCTGCATTGCCATGTCACAGCCTGGGTTCACAGAATCACGGAATGGTTGAGGTTGGAAGGGCTCTCTAGAGATCCTCTAGTCCAACCCCCCTGCTCCAGCAGGTACACCTAGAGCACGTGGCACAAGGTTGAATCCAGGTGGGTTTGGAAGGAGAAGGAGACTCGACAACCTCCCTGGGCAGTCTGTTCCAATGCTCTGGCACCCTCACAGTTAAGTTCTTCCTCGTATCGAGATGAAACTTCCCGTGTTTTAATTTATACCCATTACCTCTTGTTCTGTTGCTGGCTACCACTGAGAAGAGTTTGGCCCCATCCTCCCTACATTCACCCCTAAGGTACTTGTACATGTTGATCAAATCCCCTCTCAATCTTCTCTTCTACAGGCTAAACAGCCCAAGCTTGCTTAGTTTTTCCTCAAACAGTAGATGCTCCAGTCCCTTAATTACCTTCGTGGCCTTGTGCTGCACTCTCTCTGGAAGTTCCATGTCCCTCTTGTCCTGGGGAGCCCAGAACTGCACACAGTACTCCAGGTGTGGCCTCACCAGAGCTGAGAAGATCACCTTCCTCAAGGGTTCACTTCTTAATAATGGCCAGAAATGATCTTTTCTGAGGTTAACCTTTTATTGTCTTATTTGGAATAAGTCAGTTGGCTGTGAACAGAGATAACTAATTTTGGACAGTTGAAGAAGGCTGGTTCTGCCAGCTGCGGAGAGGAGAGTGGAATGAATGGCTGTGATAACCTTTTTCTATTTCTCATCTTGTGTTTTATTTGAATGAATAAATGTCTCAGAAGATGATTATGAATGACTTTGACTGCACTTGTATGTCCTTCGTAGCTCGCAAAATGTGCTGATGATAGAAGTCCTCTCCCACTTTTACTAACTCAGCAAGCTTGGAGGTCAAGTAATCTGAGGACTTCATAGGGCCTCCTTAAGAGTATATTGTCCTTCATTCTGGACACATGAAAGCTTCAGAGAATAGTCCAAAAGTTCAATGAAAATTAATTCAGGTGTTGAGCACGATTTTTCTTTGCTTTCCATCTTCTAGAATTATATACAGTTACTGAGAACAGGACTCAAGCTATAGAGAGAAGAAACACAAACTCTGGATTGCAGATCTACTTGTCTATACTATATTGTACAGTGAGTAGGTTTAAAAATTCATGCAATCCAGAGAATTGGAAACTGTAGACCATGCAACTGTGCATGAAATAATTAGTAAATAGAAATCAATATTCCTCTGGCATGAACTTCATAAAGAACTCTGTCTAATCAAATTTTCCATCCCAAATTATTAAGTAGCTTCAATACCCAATTATTTTAGTCTATATCAGTTTAACAAAACATCATAATTTTAAATTAAAAAGATTCATGGTGAATGCTTATTAAAAGAAAGAAGGACTATCCAGGGTTAGAATTTTTTGAAAAAATTCTATACAGTCTATATTTTTGAAAATGAGGGAAGAGAAATTACCACTGAAATAGTTTTCAGAGGAATTGATAATATTTGGATTTCACCTGGTAACAGTGCCTGAACAGTGATCAGCAAAACCAGATATTTTCTGAACAATCTCTGGAATAGGGAAAAGTGTCTCTGAGTCCAGACCTTATGATTTAGGATTAGTTCTTTGCCTGTGCAGATTTGTCATGGTTGTATTTAGGCCTTGCTTTGGCCCCATCCCCAAAGCAACAGGCAATAACCGGTACAATTTTTCTTACAGTATCAGAAACAAATAGTTCACAATGCTCCTATTAACATTTAATGGCACAGATAACAGTGTCTGTCAGCTCTATAAATATATCTATTTATACTTTATATTTATATTTATATTTATATTTATAGATACCAGTTTTCTGTACTTTAGAAGATCATGATTTTCAGTAGAAACCCACGCCCGCACTCGATTTCTCTCTCCATGTTGGGGTTAGCGACAGACAATGGATTGTGACATTTGAAGTCATATCTACTTTTGGCCTAGCAAAGATGGTATCTGCTTGCAGACAGCTATTAAAGGCATTTTGGGTGATATCCTTTTACTAACGTGTATAATTGCATGTTACTTTTAACATGAATGGAATGAAAGATTTAAGCATTTGTCTAAAACTGGGCATATTTAACCAGTATGAAAGTGAACAGTCCCATGAACAATCAGCTCTAAGCTGATTAATGCAGATTTTACTATGTTTCTTTTTATTTTAAAAGAAGCTAGAATTAGTTACATTTAAATATTAATAAGCATTCAAAATTAATATTAAATAACTCAAGACATTTAAGCAGATATCAGTAATTATTAATTTTTAAATGATGCATGTGGCATGCATGTGTCTGTGTGTGTATGTGTATACACCTGCGAATGTAGTTAAGAGCCTAATAATAACAAAAAAATCTATCATGCTTTCCACATACCAATATTTTCCATGTAAATTATAAAAGAAGTATTTTCAAGGCCTATAAACATTTAGGCTGAATTTATTGCATTTTTATTAATTATTACTTTATTGCATTATGTCATGGTGAAAAGGTAGAATGGAACAAAAAATGTTCTTCACCAGCTTCTTCTTAGTCTTCCTCATAGAAGCATAGGAGCTACCTAGATCCCACAGCACTATATCAGCTTTACAACACAGCTCCTGAACTTAGGATAGTTTTCATGAAAATAAAATGTGCAGGTAGATGTCTGGTAACCATTGGCCATGCACTTTTAGAAATTTGTACTTCTCCAAAGGCACAATGTAAAAGTCCCCATTTTAAAGCAACAATAATCTCTTAGGAATTGTCTTATTTCTTTGCTGGTTCTTTTAACTACACTTTTTGGATTAGCTGAAAAAAAAATGCTAGGTCTTCTTTCCATCACACTTAAAACTTTGTGAGCAAATAAATTTGTCAAAACAGAAATCAAAGCTCTGCATTGTTTCAGCTAGAAGAACATTTCTATTCTTACAAAAGACAAAAATGTATTGATCAGGAGCACTTCTGGTATTGTAATTCCATTGTCTCACTCTGACTTCCAGTAAATGCTGAATGTCTTAAATTTGAGGTCAGATCTCTATTGTGTTCTCAGGATTTCAAAAAGTCTTCCTGGTTGTATTTTCTCTAGTTGACTTGATGAATGACAACTTGACTATTCCTGTTATTCTTTTTTCATTTAGCCTATTTTTGTCATGTCTGTAATTGTGGAATCAGTCTATTCTACATTTTCTTCACACATTGCTTTTTCCTGCCTGAGACATTTTTATTATTTTGTATTCTTATGTTTCTGTCTTAAGGTTTCCAAAGTTCACAGAGTTTTGAGAAAAATAATCCAAAAGCAGAAATAAAGCATACAGTTCTCAGCAAAAAAAAAGAGCTTTCTAAGGCAGCCATAGAAAGTGTATTATCTATGCAAGCATACTGACATTCTATTACTGCTGCAGTTAAAGCATATAAAACCTAACACCTATTGCTAAAAAATGTAGCAAAACAAATGTCCAAGGAATCTTATGTTAGAAAAACAGAGGTTAATAAAAGGATACTGAATTTCTTTCAATCTTCACAGTAGGAAAAACATCTTGCATCAGTGAAATCTCCCAACGCAGTTCTATCATTTTCTGAAAACTGGAGAAGTTAGAATGCAAACAAACAAACAAACAAAAAAGCCCTTTACTGTTTATTGCAGTAAATAGAGAATAAACAATATCAGTTTTAGACAGACTGAAAATACACTTTTATAGTCCACAGAAATGAACTGTCATATGATATGCACAGATCAGAAAAGAAATGGAATAAAGGTGTAAAAACACACCAACAGTGAAAAGATTGTTTGAATTCATGCAAAAAATATGTCCTGTAGCAGAATAGAAAACTTGGAAATTTTCTATCATCTAGCGTTGTCCTTCTGTAAAGATTTCCCAGAGGTAACACTGAATTTTAGTTATTTTCATTTGGTTACAATGTATGCTCTTAAAATTTCAGCACCAAGGCAAATAAGAAAACATTCTTTATCTGATATATTTTTGTTTAATAAAGTGAAACATTTATCTGAGTTTAAGATGCACATTATATGAAACAGAAAATGGGAATAATTCTTTTTAATCTAGATAGTATTAAACCAGATTTTGCAGTAAGATTCTAGAATCTCCCAGATCCTTAAAGATGAATAAGGGCTTCAATGCATCACATTTCATTTGATTTATCTCTTTCAAATAAATGGATTACGGGTCTTGTTCAGCTACTGTTTATTATTATTATTATTATTATTATTATTATTATTATTTATTCACTGTAAGACAATTTGAAACAGGTAATAATTATTTTGAGTGATTTAGTATAAGTTACTGTGCCTTATGTCAATTTCCATTAATCTATAGCAAAATGCAAAATTTACCATTTTCACTATGATCAACAGATTATTTCTCTTTCTTTTCTTTGGGATTGACATAGGATCTGATTAACTGTTGTATTTTTTAAGGCAAAATAAAACAGCTATGTTTAGGTGACACACAGATTTTATTTTAGAAGTCTTCTTTAGCAAAAATGGTGCATAGTAGAATGTTCTAAATTGGTAGAGAAAAAGTAAAAATTATGTGAACATGAGAAAGCATGGAGAATAATATCCTAAAGGTAGGGTTCTTAAATGCCAAGTGCCCTTTCTCAGCCTCAACCATTCATTCTGAAAATGGCCTATCAAAAAGGCTTAGAGGGAGCAGTTTAATTACTGTTCCTTTGACATATGTAATATATTTTCAGAAGCAGGCCCATACATTTATTTAAGGCCAAATGTTGTACAACAAAATTGTCCTCAGAGGTATTTCATTCTACCATCCTATTTTTTTCTACCTGGCTTACACTGATATTTTTTTCAATAAGTATGTCATTTCTAGAGACATTTTAAAATGAGCGTTAAATCATGTTCTCTTTTAACAGCACATAAGCTCTCTGAGCAGGGCAGGAGAAAGAAAAAGCATGACATAAATAACCAAAAGGTTTTTATAATTTTTTTCATAAGACCACAGAAACCTATGGACCTATCTCGCCTGCTACACACATCCTGCCCTGAACTCACAAAATCCCCTAAATCTTCTTGTGGGCACACAGAAATACGGAAGGGAGCCTTACATACCTTTGCACACCTATTTCCCCTCTTTCCTGTCTTGAATTACAACCTAGCAACTATTTATTTCATGATGTGAAGTCAGAGGAGGCTGAAAGGAAGTTTTGCCAAGCAGTCAGCCAAGACACGACGCAAATCCACCGATCCACGTGGCAAAAGCAGATTTTAGGAACAGATCTATATTGCTGCTGACGCTGTCCACTGTTGGCACATACTGAGTAAACTACTATATGTTTAATTACCCATGCAAGAAATTATACATGGTGCTTGAAAAAGAGCGGGGACACCTCTTGGTCTAGACAAATTGCTATCACAATGCCAGAATAAAATGGGAATTTGTGAAGTTTATATAAAGGCTGGATTTTAAAAGAAATGATAGATTATTAAGATTTTGTTTATCCCATGAACTTAATAAATATTAAATAATATTAAATGAATCTGGTATATTGCTCCCAGCTAACATGCAAATGCTCCTACAAACTAGTCCTCATAGATATTTCAGCAAAATTAATTTTGAATACTAACAGTTTGTTTTATCATATGGTTTTACAAGTGTTTCACCAAGGTTCCGAGCATCATAATCTCAGTACTTTGTGTTAGCAGAAAGAAAAAATATATGAATATATAGCTTCATTTTACATTTACTTACTCTCGGCAGCCAAGGAGAGTCATGCATGCAGTAATTAGAACTCCACTAAGTGAACTTTCTATCTTACAGCTTTAAACTGTAATTGCAAACCCTATGGAAAAAAAAGAAAAAAAAACCATGATTGCAACTCTTGTCTGTATTCAGATTTGCTCAATACATTAAATTGTCTTTTTGCTAAGTTAAGCACAATGTAATTATTTAATTTTATATAAAATTGAGATGAATATTTGAAAAATAAAAAGATACAGTTGTGCTCAAAATTTAAAAGTGAGTAATAGTAGTGTTGACAAATGAAAAAAATTAAAGCGAGCAGAAAAAGAGATTTTCAGCTTGGTGCAAATGAGGGACAGTTAATATCCATTTCATCTTTTCCTTCATCCATGGAGAACATAATATAATTTTCTTTCTCTCTAGACTGTCTAGCCCAAGAAGAAAAAACTATTTCTTGCTGTGCTTTTCTTTCCGGATGTGCATGATGATTAATCACTGTATGTGTCTAGACCCCATGGTAATCTCTGTCCCTGTTTCTGTCTGTACATTCATCTTTGGCATCATGTGTTTAGTTTTAATACAGTCCGATTGATTTGTTTGCAGCTACAACACTGTTTTCATTCTCTTTCCCCTCTGAAACATCTTTATAGCACAAATACAAACTTGCCCATATTCTCAAGCTGTGTAAAATTGATTTGCGAGAATAGATTGCAAAACTTAAGTATATGGTAATACACAGCCCAGATCCACAATATCTGCATTAAAAGATGGTGCAGTGGAGTTAAGGAGGCTTTTTAAGACACTTCAAAAACGTCTATCACATTTCCCCATTTTCATCCTAACCTTCAAAAAGGAATGGCAATAAAAATAGTCTTGTACTGTGTAAATAAAACCCTCTGAATTGGGTCCCATGTCTCTGTCATCTCTATTTCTCTCTATCAATGCCACCTCTGCATCTATCTCAGTCCCTGCCTGTCTGTTTCCTCCACTGAGGGGAAAGGGAGAATTAGACCACACAGCATGATACTCCAATCATTTACACTAAGGCTAAAACAAACAAGAAAATACATAATGTCAAAATAATGATATGAAAGCTTCAGGGTTCTTCACTAGAAAATGGCATTGAACGACCTTTCAATCTGTTCTGATGGGTTTTGATGTAACTGAAGAGCAGTGAAAATTACACCTTCCAATCTAAACCCCTCCTAATTTATGGCTAATTTTTAACTGTTCTTCATCACAAACACTCTTTCTTAGCTTTGTCAGATTCCAGAATGGAAGAGGTCCACAGTTAGTTCATACGATGTCTAAATACAGTAGTCCTCTTTTAGAAAAAATAGACAATCATACATTGCTTTAGTCTTATAGGTACATGACAACTCTGATATACCCTACTAAAATTCAATGAATTCGCCCAGTATTCCTTGGGAATAATATGTGAAATTATATGGCTGAATTCAAAGGCAAATCTCAGCCTCAGATTTGCCTCATCCCCATTCTCTTCCAGCAATGTTCAAACTAAAATCTCTCTCTAAATAAACACTTCTATGGGCCTCGGTCTGTTTACAATTCAGGGCTCAATATTCAGGGCCCCTTTTGAAGCCAGCAGGAGTTTTGCCATTGCATTCAGGGGACCCAAGATTTTCTCAGTAGGTGAATAAAAGCAACAAAACCAAGCAATATATGATCAGGTCAGTGGTTAATTCTGGGAGTAGGGATTGGAACCCCTTTCATTCATTTTATTTCGTTTTTTTTTTTTTAATATAAATATTAGCGTACTCTTAAATTTTGGCTAAAATCTATTCAGCACGTATTCCTCTGGTTTAACTCATTTGTGTGCTGCTTGCTATGAGGCATCTTTTATTTATTTATTTATTTATTTAAGCTAATAGAAGTCTTTTTATCATATATAAGTCTATCATTTAGAAATATTATAGTACACTTTAAAATATTTTACTTTGTCATATTATACTGCAGAAAAACATACAGAGAATATTTTTCATAGCTAAAATTATATGCTTAACAATGTTATACATACATACCTTCTTTAATTCTTCTGTGTGAATGTGGAGGAGAGTGGTCCCAGCTAGGCTTATGTATGTAGAAGAAATTGAATAATATTTGAATCTGCTACAGATGTAAAATCAGCAAGTAAAACCAAATGTCTGTGCAACAGACCTGGCATAGTAAATTGAATTTTTTAACCTTGATTGACAGTACTAGTTAACCATTAATTCATACTAGAATCTGTTTTTACACGTAATACTTCTTAAAAATATTTAGATACTACTTTTATTTTGTTAATAAGTTAAAGAAGAATAGAAAAAGATAAAAGCTGTCATCCAAGTGATGTATTTTTGTCTCCTTATCTAATTTCCAGAGTGACAAGTGTGCATCAACGGCATAAAAGTAAAACCTTAAGTTCTTCAGAAGAAAAACAAAACAAATGAATGATCAGTTAGAGGGTGCTATGGCAGAAAAGATTTATCCCATTGTCTTGCAAAGCTGTAAAAATTCTGGTTTTGTTTTCTTTTCTTTTCTTTCCAAACATACATGTGCCTTCAGAAAACCAAGTTCTGATATCATAATATGATAAGTGAAAAATATTTGGTTTTTAAAAGAGTAGAGGACTATGAGTGCTGACTTTGAAGAAAACTGAATCTTGTGTTTCACTTATTCCAGTGTAAAATGGTACAGAACATGAAAGACAACCATTAATTAGTTAAAATTTTCAAGGCGATTTGACTAAGTAATAGAGTAAAAACTATTTTTCAGTACTTAGGAATACATACAATGCCTATAACCCAAAGTAGATTTTCTTGAAAAAACATTGAGTACCTGAACTACTGAATGTGGTGGTAGGTATATTTTTAAAAATGAGACTGTAATTGCCCAGTGGGGTTTAGGAGTGCAGATGGATTAGTTTCAGCAGTGCAAGTTCTGAAGAAAGTCTGAAATGAACTTACTCTCATAGGAATAAAGTAAATTTTGAAGTGACTTGAGTTTTATAAATTATGAAAGCTAATGCTTCTGCCGATTGAATCAGTCTGTAACAAAGAAAAGTACATAGTGCAAGAAGTCAAAAATGTCCTTTCCATGTTTGAGAAGAGAAGGGCTTGAAGTAGTTAAGGCAAACTTTCTTAACCCAATTAAATGGAAAAATTGTAACTATGCTAATTCCTTTATGAAATAATTGAAACCTTATTAAGATCAATGGAAGTGAGCTGTTTTTGTCTCAGATGAGCTCTTTTTGTCTCACTGGGTCCATCATTCTTTCCTCTACCAGAAGACCAAGCCCCTTTCTACACTATTTAGTTTTACCAATGTATGTACTGAAGAAAAAGGACTCAGAAAAAGAGGAGAGCAATAACTGAGACAATAAAGAAACAAATAAAATGTTTTTCCCATACTTGAGATTGTCCATATTTTAATCATCTACCAAAATAAACTCTCGTGTTTAATTTGCTGAATGATTACTGTCATCGCTGTGCTCAAGATTGTTGTGTAGATCCAACTATACAATAAATACAGGGCAGTTTATAGTATATAGATAACAAAGATCAGTTTCTCCTATAAATAAGAGAAAAGAAAGTGTAAAGAGTGATTGTGAGGAAACTGTAAGACTATCACAGCCAAACACCAAGCCATTTCACAACCAAAAATACTGCAGTTTGAGGGGAAGTTAGGAAAACAACTACTTTATCGAAGGCATCAGTTCAGCTGTCTGTACTTCACCTTAGCTTCTGATTCCATTTCCATGGATATCTACCCTTCTGAGCTCATCTGTTACAACTACTATGTAACCACAATTAAACAGCTGATGGGCATGAAGTCGGGCATGAAGTCAGGCATCTCAGAACCCATGGAAGATGATTATGACTCCTATTCCTATGGCAATTAGTTATTAAAAATTTAAATAGGCAAATAGAAAGAATTATTCCTACGTCAAAAAGGTTGTTTTACAGGATATAGGAAACCATGCATTTCTTTTCAATATCGATACTTCTCAAATATTGTTATTTCAATTTCTACAATCAAAAATCAAGTTCCCTAACTGTCACTGTTTCCACTAAACTTTTTTTTAAGTCCTCACTTATTAGAAATAGTTATGCATTTATTCATAAATGACAGTGAAGTATAAAAGTTGATTTTATTTCCCATATCATTTTAATTAGAGTCTTCATAGCATAGGGCCCTTTGACATAATATCCAGGACAAAAACAATATTTTAAATTAACACAGTGGCTATGTAAAAATGTACCCACTTGTAGTTTCTGAAGTGTTTTCATTTTTTATGAGGTTTCTAAATGGCTCTTTGTCTCAGGTGATATTTTTATCTACATACAAAAGTGTTCAATGGATGAGAATGCACTTATGTGTAAAGAGCATAAAATTGCCTCTCTCTTCTGTAAAAGCTTATGTAAAACTAACAATAAACACATGGAAGAAAATATTATAGTTATTCATATGGCATTAGGCAAAAGAAAATGCTGTCTAAATTAAAAGCACCTTGATGTTTCTACCCATACTTGATCAGTATCTCACCATCTTTTTTTTAATCTATTTTATCTGCACAAACCTCTTATGATGATGATATTTTTGAGAAAAGATTAATTTCAAAGGCATGCAATTGTATTCCCAGAGACTACACACCCGAAATTCCAAATTCTCTAACTGAAGTAGAGGAAACAAGGATCCTGACTTACAAGTTCAGAATAATTAATTCTGAATCACAAAACTAGAACAATTTACATCAATGCAAGATTTACCATTGATTTGAGACAGATATCTGTGAAAACTACATAGCTTAACCACTCTTAAGAGCCCCTACTGTGATTGACTCTTGGAGAGAAACTGTATTCTGCAAGTCAGACAGTTAAAGGCTGAGGCCTATTTTTTATTGTTTAAGTGTCCCTAAAAGGTAGAGAAAAAGAACTTAGATTCAAGAATGGATGTGGACTCCAAATTCTGGAAATCAGACTTTTGCTCTCTAGCTACTAAAGGGTTTATCCTTATAGGTATGCTCGTCTATGTGTACACGTGCATACCTACTTATATGCATATGAGTAAACGTTAACATTTAAAGCATATATTTTTCAAATCATGCATTTACGTAATGTGATTTCTTGGGCAAATAATCAACATTCCTCCAAAGCATCTGAAAGATTCCAAGTCTTGGGAGAAGAGTCTGATTTTTTTTTTGTCTTTTTGTGTGTGTGTGTGTTCTCAATAATTTCCTGGATTAAAGTGAATTACCCAAATTATTACCCCTCACCAGATGTTTGGCATTGCCTGAAACATTGCAATTCTGATAATTTAGTGCCTTTTGCATTTTCTCTCAAAGAGAATGCTTGGGTTTAAATATTCAAATGCAGATTTTCCTTTTTTTATTAAAGAAAAAGAAATGTTTGGAATATCCTGGAATTACTGGAAACATTTTATAAAATAGTTTTACTAGAATGATTTTTTACTCAGACCACATTTGAAAAGTATTTTTATTTGAAGGACACTTCCCCGTTTTATGGCATACAGCTGTACTGAAATGTTTCCAAAACCTGCTCCCAATACACTTTTTCTGACCGTAACAGCTGAAGAAATTCTCTTCACATGGATTTTTGAATCATTCAACATTGTAAGACGGCTGTTTTGCACCTTTTCCTTTCCCTGAGCTTCATCTACGTGTTTAAACATAAGCCATGTTTGAATACAAACCAGGAAGATGTATGAGTGCAGTGAATATAGTGGGCTGCTTAGTACTCTTCTACTGTATGCTTACTTTCTTGGTGTGGGCCAGTGACCAGCAGGATTCCCCAAAAATTCTTGCTTGGGAAGAAAGGAGGGATATTCTTTGTATATTTGCTTCTTGAAGGTACTTCTCAGAAGTACCAATTGGTACCAAAAGGTACCAAAGTATCAATTACCAAAATATGAGGGTTGCCACAGCATAAAGTTAACCATTAAACAATCCTTATTATCGTTGCACGAAGCTTTCATTCTCTGAAATCATTCTCTGATTAAATGCTTATTCATGCCACATATACATCTCTTAGGAATAACAGCTGAAAACTTTTTCAGGAAGCTTGATACAAAACAGTGTTGACTTCCAACACTTAAAAAAAAAAAGTGTGAAGTCTAATGTCAAATAATATCAATATGTTTGGCACACATTCTTATCAATGTCTCTTTGTGACACTGGGTTACTGTCAGTGGATTCTTCTCTAAAAGATGTATACAGACAGATTAAGAGTGGTGACACAGTGGTGAGATACCTCAATATTTTCTTACTGGATACCAGTTTGGAACACCACCTTGCCTCTATAGCCTAAAATCTTGATACTTTACACCTTCATTGAAGAACTTTGAATTAAAATGTTATCTCACTGAAGCAACAAATCAATGGTCATCATTACTTAGAGATAATATATATAATATATATAATTTGGGATTTGTGTTTGCATTGCCTATAAAGAACATATTGGTGAAAGTAAAATTATCTTTTTTGGTAAAGCTGCAAGCTCTTAAGAGTTTAACAGGTAGGAAGACATTGCAGCAGTTTAATTTTGTAGACCTCCTTCTCGACACATTAAATTGCTTTGATTTAAAGATGGGGATAAGGTATTTAGATTATGACAATAGGCAAATAGTTATGGGAAAGCTTTTGTGTAAAACATGTAAAAGTCAGTCTGAAAGATGGTATCCTGTGAATATAATTTTGTAACAGCTTTTCAGTTAGCTCAGAAAAAGCTAGAATCAAAGTAGTAGTTAAAACTAAGAAAATGTAGTCCTGGACAATCTGATGTAACCTCCAGTGGTAAATTCAGAAAGTGACAATGTTTCCAAGGGATCACATAAAATGGAAATATTTTAATGTATTTCTAGACTTTCTGAATTTCATATGAATGAATTTCAACCTTTTATATCAAAGGAAAAACAACCAATGTTTTCTAAATTTAGGGATTCTAGTGGCTTTAGATATGTACATAATATTTCTATAAAGAGAAATATATTAGTCAATCAACATTTGTCTTGAGGGTTCGTTTCCAGCCTTCTTTCCCCAGGTGGAAACCAAAAATTTAGACATGCACATTAGACCTTAATTTATTTGACTTACTTAATCTATTTAATCTACCATCCTAAAGTATGCGCTCACATTCATGTTCCCCATCCCCAAAGAAAAAAGAAAAGATACAAGCTGTGTTTAAACTTGCAGAGCAGATCTGTTAAGGTGCTAAGATGAAGACCAACTAAAACCTTATTACAGGATAAAATTTTACACATAGGTGGTTCCAAAACAGTAGCCTCTATTTCAGGAATTATTTCTATGCTAAATACATTTTCTTGTGTATTTTATTCATGGAGATGGTGGTGTCACATTAATGCATAAGGCTATATTAAAAAAAGTGCTTCGTGTGCCATTCTTCTCATTAGAGCATGAATATCCATGGAAATACCACATGTCATCACATATTTCGATTCTTCTGCTTCTTCCTTCAGGCAATATTTTGAATTATCATCCAGATGATTGTTTGGAAAGTTGTAATATGGATTTCATCTCAGTCTGATTGACTAAACCCCAGCTCATATGGCACTATTTCCTAGAGCCAGGATTTAATCAGAGTAACTTGATAAATGTCTACTTCAGAGTTTTTCCCCATGAGAAATGCTTTGCACTGATAACAAGACTATTTCATATGTATTCGCACATTCCAATGAATTGTATTGATTAGCAGCACTTAGTATCTATTCAAGTAACCATTTCAGTGGATTGTTTAATTTTCTGATTTTAAATCTTCAGCATCTGAATACTAGCCAAGATTATTGGCAATGCATATGACATTTGACCACATCTTAGAATGCTGAACTACTTAAAGAGGTGCTTCCTCTTGGGACTGAGACTGGTATCGCCAGCTCTCTAATAAATATTCAGCAATGGCAACAAAGCATTTTCTCACACCTGCAGGGTCCCTGTTGTACTGAATGTTTCATATAAATATGCCTGAATGCACTAAAACTTTGTCATGCTAGGTGTTATCAAGGAAGTCTATTTACATCTCAACTAAAACTTTTTCTTCAGGGTGCTTGTCTAGCTGTTTGGTTTCATTCAAATTCTATCAATTAGCAAATGTAATATATGACTATACCACTTTCAATAACTTCGCCACATAATGCAAAAACAAATTGAGTTAAATATGATACAAATGTCTCTCTAGAATCAGGACTCCATCATCTCTGTCCATTTAAATAGTGGCTTAAGAACTAAACCATGGACTTTTGTATTTCATCAAAAACTGAACACTAACTGCTATGAGTTAAATGGAACACTCAATGCCACTGGCATAAAACCAAACACTTTTTAAAGCAATTACAGCAAGCAAAACTTCTAAAGGTAGAATTACAAAACTTCTAAAATGTGTGTTTTCCCACTGGTCAAAATGATCAATGGATAAAACGTTCACAAAATTAGGGTAGCTGGGGAAGAGTTCCTGTAAAGCATGGCATATTTTTAACTTCTATTTGTCCCGTTCCCCTAAACATATGTATCTTTAAAGATCTAGTTGTTTTGGAACACTTTCAATATCTTCTCTGGCAGCAGGAGGTAGCCTTCCTAAGTAAGCATCCCACTCCCATTCATTCTGCTGCCTTTTCTTCGATCCAGATTATACCTCAATGTTCCTAACACAGCGGACAAGATTTGAACATGGTAGGACCAGAGGCCATTTTCCTGGAGTACTCAAGAGTGGCTGTATGAGACAAAAGTAGATTTGCTGAACTGCTTGTAGCATAATGGGAAACGCTTTTGGCGGTGACCGGCAAACATTGTCAGCAACATTGTACTAAAGCTGATTTTGTAGTAAAGTCCAACTCGACCAGCAGCAGCAGAGGAGATCTCTCTTGTTTGCTCGTAGGTAGTCATGGCAACACGGAACTGACTCACACTGAGGACTAAAAAGAGCAATAGTGACAAAGCTGGTGTCAGAGACCTTGCCCACTCCGAGGGAGCTTCGGATTTGGGCCTGGGTGGGAATGGTGCGCTGTGCTGCCGCGGTACGCGATTGCATCTGTGAACTGGGATTTTCCATGAACAGGGGCTGCAATGGGCACTAATGCTGCTAGCTGTACGTGGATAGTCCAAATGGTAAATAATTCTGTGTGCATACGGCAGCTGGAGAGTTAAGGGAATTTCTTTTCTCTGAAAAAAGTCTTTGCAGAGTGGAACATGTGTGATTGCTTCTTTTTACTCAGTAGAAAGTTTGTTTTGTTTTATTCTTTTTTAATTTAGAAATCAAGACAGGATATGAATTTAATTGCTAACATAATAACTCATTCTTATTAATAACCAAATCAAATTCTGCAACCAAATGAAAGCTAGTAAGAAAATCACTGTCATACAAATCACATTAATTACATTGTTACTGGTGTTTGATTATTCCTATAAAACAATGTGCTTCACAGAATGCCCATAGTGAGTTCAGTTTTCTATACACACCAACCAGTAAAATTTGAAGACTTTCAGTGCTGTGACCTGAGCAATCCTTTGCAATAGGATTGAGGCTCTCACTCAACGTGTGTGCCTGAGATCTTTACACATGCCAAGGGGGGAATGGTGGAAATTGTATGCTAATCAGACAGGCATGTAAACTCAGTGCTTTTAAGCTACAACCCATGAGTAGTGACCAGGAAAGGATGAAGACGGACCTTCATCTTAAACCCTGTCTCTCACAGACCTTTCTGAAAGCTCCGAGTAAGCAGCTCCAACTATTAATGTAAAGTCTTTCCCACAGTCAGGAGTCTTTGCTTTCAAAACAGATGAGCAGAGCTTATTCTCTTATTTTAAAATACAGTAGGTCATAGTGGCATCTTTTCCCATACACAAGATTATATCATTTACTCAGGAAGAAGGAGCCCCATGTTCAGTTGCCTCCCTGGACCTACACAGACTTCAAACCTCCACTTCCTAGGGGACTACATTACAGAAGCCATTTCAGGTTATTCCAGACACAGAAATACAAGACAGTTGCAAGTTCTTTTGTTGAAACTTTATTACCTGGCAGCAATGAATTCAGTGTTCACTAGGGACACTCATGAAGAGGAAGAAAGAGAAAATGAGACTGCTGGGTGGCTGTGCCACTTACTGGTTAGGACACTTGGGTAGCATAGACAGGATCTAGCTTCTAGTCCCAGTCTCTAGAATGATTTTTCTCTTTTATATGAAACTATTCTTGCACACGGTGGCTGACGATGCCTTTTGAAAGGAGCTCAGACCTTTCAGAGAGTGTTCCAGGCCACTCAGACCAGTATCACTTCACTTCTTGCCTTCAGTGGAGGGTTTGGGTGTCTGTGGAATGGGAAGGTTCCTACTCACTGCAGAGACATTTCAATCATGCTTGGATGAAAAAGGATAACATGCACCATATGGAGCTTTACACCATATGGAACTTTATTTGTTGAGATTTTTTCTCACTAAGACACCATAATAAGGAATACCTCTCTCCTAGAGAGAGGAGAGCTAAAATCATACAATCTTTATCTTGCAGGTGTTCCAGTTAAACTAAATATAATATCTAAAGTAGACAAGCTACCACAAAATAGTCTTTATGTTCAGCTCATACTCTAGTGAGAAGTTTTCAATAGACCAAAAGTTTTATAAAACAAACAAGAAAAGAAAACAGCTGGTTCCTTCTACAAAGTAGGAAATAATTCTTTTCTGCTACTGGGCTGCATCCCTGAAGCCCTTTGCTTTGCATTGTATGCTGTTAAGCAGCAGTTAAATGTTTGTGCCTTGGAAATAGCTTTTGTGGCATGATTCAGATGATTATGTTGCCACTTTTGGATCTCATTAGCATTTGGGCAATCTTTATCATTTCTTGCTTGTTTTCATTTCTTCCATCATAATAAATTATTTAAAAATCCCTCTGTGTCTTCATTAAATGGCTTCTATTTAAATTGGCCTCTATAGGTTAATGAGGACTCTAAATATGCTTCAAATGGACCTAGAGTTCATAGGTTGTTGATTTATTATTTTCCCGTGACAGAACATTGCACTAAAAGCTACTTCCTTTCATTTATCTGATGCACTATTTTCACAGTCATTATGCAAAATACAGCAAGATGTACTTTCTGAAATTAGAGATATTTCTTCATTTTCAACTATGCATGAATGTGCACATGTATTAAGAACACTATGAAGGTCTTTGAATCTTGATGTGTAGTGATGAAACAGGTTACAATCCCATAAGCTACTATTTCCATTGGAGATAATGGCTTTGGGCCATGAAAATTCTTGGGACAGAACTGATTATAGCAGTGAAATTTAAATTCTGCCATTATGGCATATGTTGTGCCTAGATGTCTGCACATCTCTAGTATTGTAGGAAAAATATTATAAAGTGATTAAACAGTGAATAAAGTAGAAGTCTGCTAATTCAGGTCTTAATATAGAATCAATCAATAATATATTCTTGAATGATCAGATATTGGACTTTTTCTGCACATAAAATGTGCACACCCTGGTATTCCCTCCCAAAAATATTTAAGGAGCTGAGATTAAAAGGCAAGTCTTTTCAAACTTTAAAAAGTTTAATTATTCAATGCCATTTTAATAGAACTTTTACACATCTATCAAACTACTTTTCATTTCAGAGTTACTTTTCATCTCTTTTTACTGCTGTTGACCAATTTTCTCTTGGACAATCTAAGCATGAAATAAGCTTATATAAGTATAGTTTTTGTCCCTCATATCCCTGACTGAAATTCTGCTAGAAACTTCCCCATGTAAAGATTTAATAGTTGGTTTTAAAAGCTTGAAGATCTTATTTCCAATCATTGCTAACACTTTTCATGCTCCATCTCAGTGAGGTGTTTTGTTGTTGTTTTTTGTTTGTTTGTTGATTTTTTTTTATATCTCACAGTTAGCTCTCCTGTAACATCTGTCTATACCCTTTCAGTAATCAAAGGCTATAGTGTTCTCACCAAATAAGCCAAGTTAGGTCATAGGAGACAGGTGACATAAAACTGAACTATTTTAAGTTTATGCTCTTCTCTTTCAAGGCAATCTGTAATTCATTGTTTAAGTATATATCCAAATAATTCGGAAATCATAAAGCCAATGCTGTGGATTAAGAACTGGCAAGCATATTTTTTTTTTTTTAGTGATTACTGTAAGTATATCTGTAGCATGATTTTTTTTTACCTGCGTACCTCTGATTACTTTCTCTGAAATTTTTGTCACAAGAGATTCAAGCAAATAAATTTTGTTCTACTGCTTGAGGAGCTCATAAATATTTCTTCTATGCTTCTGCTTACATGTTTTAAAAGTTTCAAAGAAGTTTTTCTGAGTGTGATTTTTCCTTGATTTAGAATTTGCATATTCCTTGAAGAGAAGCTCAGTTTTTGTCTAGACCTCTTCAGAGTAACAACAGCATATGATGCTTGAGATTTTCAAGCTGTGAGATCTGCTAGGGCAGAAGGATCAGCCCTTATGCAAAGAGTTATCTTTTTCTTCTTTGCATCATGATTTTCGTCTCAATTATTGTCCATGTCTGATTCAACCAACAAGTTCTCTCTGTGCCAACTGACTTTATTTTCTACTATATCTCTTTTCTCTTGTTGGTGTTTCCTTCCACAGATCTTTTTACCTCAATATCTGTTGCAGGAGCTTCAATATTCTCTGCATCACATTTGGGTAAATTTTGTGTAATAGAGGGGTAAATTTTGTGTAATCAAGGCATTTTCTTTGCAGTAGTTTACTGCAGAAGTAGTGATCCACAAAAGAAAAGCTATTTATCAGATGAAAAAATGAAAAGAGGGAAAAAAGGAAAAAAATCTTAGAAGAATATATATATATCAGGGAAAATAGGAATTTGCTCTACATACTTATTGTATTGTCAATGCTAAATAAGATTAAAAAGGGCAGAAAATGAAATTAATAAATGTGAAAAACTGTTTCATCTGTAGTGTGAAGTCCTGAGCTGAAGAGAACTTAGAAGAGGATAATATCTTAAAACATTGTAATATCACACATTTATCTTCTAGACTATGAAAGGATGGTAGGGGATCTAAGTGCTACAAAAACAGTGTCTACTTTCCTTCTCAGCATTTACACCACATAGAACTTGTCAAATGCAAAAACAACAACAACAACAACAACAAACTGATAAATAACTATCCAAGTACAAATTTTCTTTCTTTAAATATTGCACTGGAAATAATCTATTATCTATCATTTTTCATGTTGTCATTCCTGTACAATAACAATTTCATATCCCTTGCATAACTATAAAACTTTTGGTCTATTGGAAACTTCTCACTAGCATAACTTGCATAACGTTTCATGAACAAGAATTTAAAAATAGTTCTGCATTCAGCACCTGATTTGTTATAAACAGATATAGAAAAAAAATGCATATTCTCAATTACATTCAGACAGTTTGCAGAGGGAGATGATGATGTGTGTTGTTGACTGGTGCTTCTTGATGAATAACATGTAGATGAAATGTATCAGCGTTCATAGTCCTGGTCCCATTAGCACATGAAAATTTCCAAAAGTGACTCTCTTTGTTTCTAGTACTTCCGCACAACAGACCACCACACTGCAGAGTTGCCAAGTGATAGAGGCAACCTTTTAAAATGATCCAATCTCTTCTCCTTAAATTTTACTGGCATTTTTAAAAACATCAATTTGTCTTTACTGTCCAGTTGTTATACAGGGTAAAAACAAACAAATATTGCACTAGATAAATAAATCTTTGTTTTGCATTTTTTCTTGAAAAAAAATATGGCTGAGTGTTAAAAAGATAAAGGTGAACATACAAAGGAAAAGTAAAGGGAAAAAAACAACAAAAACAGTTAAATCATGCACTATTTTGGTTGATTCATAAATATGTGACACTTCAAAGAAGGTCAGGGCCACAATCGTGAACGTTGCCTAGCAAAATCATTGATTTTAATTAGAAACAGTTACACTTTGACTGTGTTTTCTTGTGGAGAGGAAGGGGAGAAAGCTAAACTCACTATAGTTTTGTTATTTCCACTATTTTCTCCTTAAAGGAGAAGATCAACCAATATTTATCCTATCATTTTCCGAGGAAGTGTTTAATGATCTGTGTGCAACAGAACAAACTACCTTTGGTTATGGTTCAATGAGATTCATAGCAAGCTGAATTTCAGGTGCAAAATTTCAACCATTCATTAAGAGGCTAGCTGAAGCTTTTGGGCAAGAGGTTTAAAGAATGATCCTGAGAGAAGACTATTGGTGGACTATGAGACTAAGAGCAGTTCTGCTGCTTTTTGTTCAAGAGTGTTGGGTATTTATTGTTTCTGATGGGTTAGCAGAGAGATAATAGGAAAGCATGCAGTAGTTGCTTTTCCATAATATATGCTTAATGCATTTATCTTTTCCCTTCCCTGTAACCTACCACTCATTGAAAAATATGATAGGTCGGAACATTCATATTTACTTCATGAGACATCTGTAGCAATATAGATAGAGACAGATACAGATGATAAAGATATACACCATGCCTCTCTCAGGACAGCATAGAAAATAATTCAAAAAACCTTCACGGTATGTAGAAAGCTAGAGTTACCCATTAGAAAAGGATCTGCACTGATGAAATCTTCCTCCTCTATAGAGCTGCAGTCTCTGGATCAGGATTGGTGGCAGATGTCTCTGCTCATTCAGCATTCAGGGCCTGTGTCCAATAGTGCCACTTTGGGCTTGTGGTCTGCCTCTGTCCTAAATGCCTAGTACAGTCATTTACAAACCAAATTATTGTTTTAAGGTCCCTTTTCACTTAAGAGTACTACTGATACCTTTCTGTCTGGGGTCTTGATGGGATCTTCTGGCAGCCTTTCTGTGAGCACTTCTTTGTGCATACATATGAGCATATTTGAGTCTGTTGCTCTAATTTTTCAGTAGTCTTCTACTTATTTTGCTTCCTCAAAGCAAAAATCAGCAAATGTTTCTTTTAAATTCTTTTGACATGTATAGATTTACATAGTGTAACTGTAGATCCTGGGTGATAAAGACTGGCTATAGTTTTAATCTCTGTGGAGCAGGAACAGAAAATGGTGAGTAGTTTGGAGCTTCACAGTGAGCAGCAAGAACAAATACGTGTTACACAGAAAGGCTAAATAGAGAGCCAAACTGCCAAAGACAATTGCAATTTTGGTGTAAGTTGTGTCCTATAGGATCCTGATACTCTAGCTGGAATTTTTTAATACACTTACAGTAGTTTAACATGAATAATACCTTCCTGTTTATCTGATTTTCCTGTTTGATAAATGTATGTTCTCCTAATTGTTTTGATCACTTTGCTAATTTTTATTTCTTATCAGAGTTTAGAGAAAGAACCCTAAAATACACACAGTATCTAATCACACTGGTTTTAATTTTTGCCAGAAAAATAGATACTATCTATATAGCAAAGAACACTATTTGAATATCAAAGAAATGCTGCAATGGTCCACAGCCAAAGGTATACCAAATAGAAATTGATTGAAATAGTACTTTTCAAACAAATTCATAATTTCTGGGATTGGTGTAGATTCTTTAGCCAGGAAACATCATAACGCATAATTTAAGGAATTGTTTAGACTCCTAAACAATAACTAAATTAATGTTTAGTCAGCTACGAAAAGGACACGTCCTCCTCTGAAGCAGATTTTATTCAACTGTGCAAATACGGACATAAATGCAGATTTTTCTCCTTGTGGCTCAGTGATTCAGACATGCCCATGCATTTGAGTCCATTTGTTCTTCTGTAATAGCTCCTAGTTTCCCTAATTGTTCTTCAACAGTGGAGAGATTTACAGGGAGGCTTTGTGAAGCTGTCAGAACAAAGACACTTATTTGCTTACAGCGCTGATGTGACCCATAGCTTTTCTAACTCTGATGATATGTAACTATGTCTCTTGTACAGTATGCTTTTGCCATCATTTCAATTCTAATTCCCCTCCTTCGCTTAGCCAATATTGTTCAGAAAACCCTGGGAGGACTCATTAGTCCTTGCAGTACATATATAATTTGTTGACACCTTCTTCAGTGTCACAAGGAACTATCTGCAAGCAGACAGAGTAACACAGTGTTACTAGCCTCAAGCAAAATCTTATCTGATTGTTTTTGATCTCCAAATTTGTGTTTTGCTGAGAAGGAAATAACTTTTTTTTTTCCCCAGTTGTATTCATGCTTTATATCACACTGTTGTCTGCTCTTAGTTGTTTACAGTTGATGATATAGCTTCTGAAACTACAGATTTATTGTAACCCGTAACCCACTGATAAAACTCCCTCTTCCACTACTCAACTACGTGCATACCTGTGGTCCCATATCATGCCCGTAATGTCCCTTCTACTTTGTCTTTTCTGAGAAATATATAGGCCAACTAAAAAATGGTGTTTTGCCACATTTTTCAATTTCTCTACCCTTCCTTTCTATTGGAGTTCTTAGATTTTCCCATGAAATCCTAATTTTGGAATGTACTCTTTATAAAGGTGCCTTAATTATTTTCACGCCTTTTTCTTTTCTCAGGATTATTTAACTCAGGGTTTAACATGCTTTTTGTGTATCAATCATAGTGATAAAGCTATAACAAACAAGATATTTGTTATAACTTTTGCCATTGAAAGATCTGTACAAAACTGAAGCTGCATGGGTAGATTAGATAGGTCGTTTTTCCTATACCAATATACTGCCTCTTATTAATCTTTCTTTGAACATTTTGTAATTGCAAGGATCAGCAAGACCGTCTTCTCCAGTAGTAAAAACAATCTCTTTGCCCATTTTTCTGGCACTTTTCATCATATTCAGCCCCTTTTTTCTTGTAATAATCTGCCTGCACATGGAATAGGCATCCTCACATGATTTCACTTTATGGCAATCTTTAAGTGCTCAGTAACGATAGGCGTGCAAAACTATCAGCAGCAGCAGAACAGAATCTCCCAAGGTTATTTATTTCATATTCTGATTCTTTTTTCTTTTAAACCAGAATTCACTCAGCATTGCTCAAACTTGGTGTCTGTATAAGGCCAGTGCACAGATTACCAAAATTAAACTATCCTTGTAGCAACATTTGTGCCATGCACTGAGCTAAGACTCTGTCTCTTTCCTGCAATCATTTACACATAGTACTTTAACATTTCTTTCCTGGTAAGCTTATTTCCTAACATTCTCTTTTCTTTCCCTAGTTCCTTCTTTAGAACTAAGGACCAATTTGTCTTGGCCATCAGGAAGATACAAAAAGTTTAATATTTCTTATTTTTTCCCTGTTTATTTTCCCACACCTTGATCTTCTCCCATTAAGATAGATGAGCAGTATGCCTGCAACCTCTGCAAAACACCTTGATTCTGCATGCAAATCATACATGAGGAAAATCCTCTGGGATTTTCACCCCTCTGAGAGCCAGTGTTGCAGTTATTCTTCCACCCTAAAGAGATATGCAAACTGTGCATAACAAACTACATTTAAATTTGCAGTAGTATTCAAGTAATGTGCAAACTAGCAATTAATACCAGCCTAGAACCCATCAACTTCTCAAAACTCATTTACTTATAAGTTATTGCAGTGCATTCCATACTATTAAGATACATGTCTATGCAAAAATTATTTTTGAAACAAATCGAGATTTGCTTACTTGCTTATGATGCAGCATATCATTGTAAACAACTGGACTATACTTTTTTTCTTATATTGAATGTAAAGGTCTGTCTACTAAGTTGTTCTTTGTTTTACCTTAATTTACCTTTGGAAATGTAAACCAGTATCTGAAGATTAATTAAATATTTTCCTACCCTAGTACTTTTATTCTATAATGTACATCAAGACCAAAGGAACATTAAAAGAGTGTCTGAATTACAACTATGATTGTATCAGTCTTTGGAACAATGCCAAAACTTAATGTAAAGCTGGATTATTAATGTTTCTGTAAAAGTTTCCACCTAATACAGCTAGTAGTATGGCACCTTGAATAAAAATAAAAACAAATAAATAGCATATTTGACAGTGGTCAGCATATTTATTCCCTTTGATTTAAAATCCCTAAATCAGAAGCAATAGTTTTAATGAATGAGTCATATTTATAAAACCGATGTATAAAAATAAATTCCATTCCCTTTTTTTGTTGGTTTAAGAAATAATGATGCTTAAATTTTGCTGATCTCAAAAGCATTTAAAACAAATATCACTGATTTGAGGACAGGTTTTAAAATATTGGCTTCAAGATCTAATCGGGGGTCATTTAATGGTGTCCGCAAGAAACTGGCTATTATTTTACTGGCTCTTCTTTTTTGTTTACAGTAAAGATCAGCTAACTATGTAAAGATGTTTCTGTATTTGTAATTAGTGAGGCATATCATTGTTAACAGAACAGGCACTCATCATTTCAGTGTAAAGAAATGCAATGCATGAGACTCCATTAATTTTTGATTTCTTAGCAACAATTTTGCTAACAGTTAAGATAGCAACTATCTATCCTATACATAAGGATGGTTGCTTTCTTCTGTTCAACCTTGCTACTTCAATGATGGTCTGATGGAGATCAGAGAGGCAAGATTTATGCAAATACTATCATTAGAAAGTGTTCCAGTAGAGAGCAATCTTACAATAACTTTATTGGTCAAGTATTCTGCAATATTTTTTGGAAGATTTGTTTGATAATACTTGGACCATTAAGCAAAACAGGATACATTGAGACACATTTTATCACTTATCTTTGATTTTTAGCCCTCTTTCAAATAATTTACAGAACAAACTATACCTTATCCTGCAATAGAAGCTTAGGTAATTAAAAATATATTTTAAAGAAGCAAATGTTAAAGAGGTTTTATGAAGACTACGTTAAAAGAGAATCTGTGCTGTTCCAGTCATTTGTGATTCATGACAAATCACTTGAAATGCTTGTAATACATTCATTTATCTTAAATAAGGCCATAATATGGTGTAAGCCGGGAAAGAAAGATGAGTAATAGGGAAATAAGCATAGCATTATACACTGCTCTTGTAGTGGATCACAGAGCTGCTATTTTCTGAATTATTACAGAAAAACAAAGCATAAAGACTGGATTTTGGATTCACAGATTTTTTGTTCTAATTTATGTTCTGTAAAAAAATGTCTAGTGATAATGAATGACAGTATAGGCATATGTCCATAGTAGTACAGCACAGCATATGCTTCACTATATCCATTAAACTCTTTCTATATCCTTCTTTAAAGATGATAAGATACTAGCAAACATCAAAATTTAGTTTTCAGCCCTAACCCATACATAGCTCATTGAAATATACTGCTGTAACTCCACTAAATCTAACAGATACTGAATGAGGTGTTTTATGAGTGATCACCACCAGCATTAGTAGTAGTAGGAGGTAGGTGGGATGAGCCTTAACAAGGAGAAGGCTGGAAGCTCTGTATTTGCAAATGGCTTTCCTTGGTGACTTGCTAACTCTCCTTCCTGAACTCCTCCATACACACCTAAGAGCTTTTATCTTGCTGGTCATCTTCCTGAGTGCAGTTATGACACGTGATCAGTCTTGCTTAGATTAAAATAAGTGAATATCCATCACAATGATATCTTTGTACGTTACTTTTGACTCCGGAAAGATTTAAGCCCAGCTTTCGCAAAGTGTATTGCTGTTACTCTCTCATTGGGCCCTCCAACCTTTCATATGGATTACTTCCCTGAATACTTTTTGTATCATTAATAAACAGATTTTTCCTATATACTTTTTATATTGTTTACATTACTTTTCATTGCAGCTTAATATTGGAACCATCACATTTTATGGCCCCATAAAGTTATAAAGGCTAGAGCAATTTCTAGCATAACATTTTATATGGAAATGACAAAGATTTTCCAGCAACTCAGCCTTCCAAAAAGGCCTATAGTGCTGAGCTCCACAGACAGTAATAATAGCAATAATACACATTTAGTAGCTCTCAGCTATGATCTGCAAATATTTTGCACAAACATCTCGTTCTGTGTTTGTTTTTGACTGTCACTGCATTTTGTCTCAGCAGGAGTTCAGAGGTTAATCAAAGATGGGTATTGCCATTATAGATGCTATACTCATTATATGAATGCCAGACAATATTCCCTTTGCAGAGATTTGTTCATCAGACATATCAAGCTTCTGCACTCACTTAAGAGGAAAAGGCGGGGAGAGGTTGGGCCTGGATACTGATGCATCAGTCTGTTTTTTACACACCTGTCGGGAGGTTTTGTTTGTTTGCTTGTTTGTTTTTCCCTGCTGTTTCATATTCCTATTCTGCTGCATGTTAAATGGATAGTGGTGCCACTTTTCTGAGAGGAAAAGTGAATTGCAGAGACTTAAGATGATCATGCATATTCACATAAGAGTGAGTGAGAGGCTGAGGAAGAACATGTAGTTCCAATGAGAAGTTCTTCATCTTAACAGTTTGATCACTCTTTTTGGAATGTAAGCAAGCGATTTAATTTTGGTACATATTAACAAGCTTGCATTCATCCCATTCAGTCACACTAATTATAACCTAAATGTTTTCTGCATAAAATAGGAAAGAAATTTAAAATAGCCTAATTATGACAAATATATATATATATATAATATATATATATATATTCTTTGCCCTCTTAGAAGGACTTGCTATCTTCTTAATAAAATTCCCCACTGGTGGATATTTATTAATATTTTTTTCTCTTTCAAACAAATGAAATTGATCTATTTTTCAGGAAAAAGTCAATATTATCAGATTCTGTGTGTGTGTGTTATGCTTTGGTCAAAGTCGACTATTTGACCAGCTTTAATTCTGGTAAGTCTTGATGATGTTTAAAATTGTTTATATGAAATTGGAAAGAAATCTCACACATTATTTGCAATTTCACTTCTTCGAGATAGTCTAAATTTTTTCCTACAAACCAAAGATTTTAGTTCTCTTCAAAGAAATATGACTGCTGTTGCTGATTTGGTTTTGCAAGAATTTAACTCTTTGGTAGTGCATAAATAGGGACAGAAGAAGCACTTCAAGCTATTTTATGAGTAACATCAACTTATTACCATGGAAATGTCACTTAGCTAGAATTTAACTTGGGATATTAGAAATTATAGTCTGTCTGTGAAAGAAAGAATTTCTTTTCAGGATTATTATTTTATATGCTTAACGTAGGAAAATTACAAAAACAAAGCCTAGCACTGTTCCACGAAGTATGTTTTTAAGCTTTCCCCTCCCAGTCAGTCTTTACCTACCAAAAAAAAAAAAAGTACAGAATTTCTGCAAAAAGCATTTTGATTGCCAGGACTATTAAGTGAATATTCTGAAAACTCAATAAAGTTCATTTTACCTGTTAATGTCAAGTCTAGATTTTTTTTCTAAATCAAAAAGCCAAAATATCATTTGGACTCTTGTCACTCCTTGCTTGATCATTCCTTTACCAGATCTTCAGCTCTAGTCATAGTTGCCAGGATCACTTCTTTACCTGACATATGTCTAGCTCACATTTGAATCTCTGCTTGTTTGTTTTCCCTCTACAATCTTGTAGCCCAGTAAATATCGTGTTACCATTGCTTGTAAGAGGAAACAAGCCCTGGGTTAAGTTAATAACACAGATCTCTAGCCTGTTTTGGCCTGGCTGGACATTTGTTTTAGCCAGTTATCTAATGGCAAAGTAAGACTATTGCTTACACTTGTTTAGCTTTAACTTAGTTTGGTACAATTGCTTGACAGTAAAACTTCCTCCTCAAATTGAAGCTGTTGTCTTTAGGAAACCAGCTGAAGGCTCAACCAAAGGGCTAGGTACTAGGAAGTTGGTGTATATATTACGTTGACTCTACACAATTTGAACTAAGAATAATTCCTCCATTAGACTGGTAAGAGTTGAATTAGACTAGCAATAAATTTTTGTTTTTGCATATCTAGTGTATTCTTTTTTGCCCATAATAAGATTTTGTTTGTAATGAAGAGGTGAGAGCTGCAGCAGGCTATTCTGCAATAGTTCTTGGATGTAACAAGTCGGTAACACTATTCAGTGCAGATTTTTTACCCTTTTTTCAGTGACCCTCTTACCTCAGCCTTTCTCTGATGTCCTTTTTCTGTTTCTACCTTGTTGTCCTATACTGCCATCATTCTATCAGCTTATTGCATGCAACCATTACCAGATTGTCCCTTGAATAACACAGCTCCTGACACACAAAACATTTTCTCTTATTAGTGCTTATTACCAAGTCATTAGTTTCTCTTCCTTAAATTCCTTATCGGTCATAAAAAATTTAAAACACCCAATGGTGGGTAGGTTGATAAGCGCTGGAACTGTCTGATCTGATTGTTTGGGGGTTTTGTTTTTGTTTTTTAATTGAATGTAAATCTGAAAAGTATTGCCCACCACTTATATCTAGAAAAGGTTACCGTGTTTGAAAATAGATTCCTGCTGAAGATGTAATAATTGCAGTGGCATCGTTGTACACTAAACCTTCTCCAGAGTTCTCACCTGCAACCTGTGTTCTTATTTTAATGCCATGGACCTACTACACGTTTTATATAGCTCTAATTACAATTGTTTCTTCAGAGAGAGCTTACCAAAGATGTATTGCAATACCATGGGAATTAAATTTGTACCTTGGCAAATCTGCTTGCCAGAGCATAAGTTTTTCATAAAGGAGTAAATCTGTATTATTATACAGCAGAAGGAGAACCTAATCACGATGGAAGTCTCTGTTCTCCAAGTCATAAAAGAACTAAAAAAAAAAAAAAAAAATCTTTTGCATTTGTTTTTTGTCAATACCAAGAATTAAAAGAAAAAAAATAGTACTTTTCTCAGATTCTGCTTAGATCCTGGGGCAGTAAATGGATGAGGGCTGTTAAATTTATGACGTACTTATACACTAGAGGTTTTGGGGCTAAATATCAGTTGATAGGTTTATGCATTTTTCAATGCTTTTTTATCTATTGTTCTTACACACTTGTGTCTATCATCTATTAAAAATAGAATTAATAAAGCTTTAAGAAGACTGCAATACACAACCCTACTAGTTGAACAACCATGAATTTTTTGTAAGGCTGCAGATTACTGACTGGGCTAGTCTGTAGACAGGGGCTACTTTTTGTGTAGTGTCTATGCACTTCATTACATAACCACCACTTTTGATTTACCTTTGGCCTGTCCCTAAGCTGTTCCTATTACATTTCATTACATCTCTTCTAGATATTACATTTCTTAAAATCCAGTCTCTATGAAGTGTTTGTGTTGATTTAATATATGGTTTCTGCTAATTCAAACCCAGGGGCTACAATGGGTTGCTGAGTCTTCAGAGAGATGGGGTGCAAAGTAGTAAATAGTAAATACTCAGAGTAGCTCACTGTCCATATGTCATGTTTTTCTAAGAGAATATTGTATGTGCCCTTTCAAAAAAGATGTACCCAGGAAAAAAAAAGGATTTTTTTTTTGTGGTTGAGGCACTAGGCAGGGTGTATTCACTCTACACCCTTAGGGTAGTGACTTACTTTCTGATGAAGTTTGTCATCAGTAGAAAGCGTACAGATTTTATAGTTCATGTGAAGATCAGCTCCTTACTTTGGGTGAGACACTCATGCATTTTCAACAAGGAAAGTCATACAAAAAAAAGCTATAAATGTGAATATTGATGTAAATGTCAGATGTTTCTTGTGTATCTGCCTGCCTTAAGGACCTGGACATCCTTTTGTCTTCTACAGCAAAGAGTCTGCTGCTCCTTTGATCTTCTCTGAAATGCACTACTGCTAACTACTGCTTTTCTAATACAAATTAGTCTTATCATTTCTTTTTGCCACCATTCATAAATTAATTTGAATGTATTGGTTTCATTCTGAATGTATATTCTGATTTTTGTCCACAGACTCATTTCAAGCGTTGATTGAGCCAAGAGCCTGTGACTGGAGTTTCTGTGTGACCATAATGGGGCAGAATAGGTAGGAAACATGTATTGTTCTCGAGAGTAATGATGGGCATGACTTTTTGATCAACATTTCTCAGGCTTGTGCAGTCTACAGCAGGTCTGGCTGTATTTTATTGTTATCATCAACAATGAACTGAGTGAAAAAACACTTTCATTTTGAATACTCTTATTTGAATGCCCCTACCAAACTCTCCTTGCATGTGTGCATACAAACACATGTGTAGACACTGTGAAGGCTTCAGATAAGTCTTCTCTATCTCACGGCATATTTGAGCATCAAATAGTTTAAGACATTCTTTACAACATTTAAACTGGCCGTGCAGACTTTATAATTAGCCCTGTCTTTCTGCGTAGGTGAAAAATGTATCTTAACTAATCTGCTTCAGGTGAACATTTTAGTCTCATGAGAAATAGAAGAAGGGGAAGAGCTGAAAAGCAAATTATGGAAAAAATAAATCATACCATACCACAGTGTCATCGTCCTGCTCCTCAACCATTTTTCACTATCTTCTAGTGTCATTGTAACCTTCCACACAAGGTTAAATGTCACAATGTGGTTGTATCAAAATAGCAACATTTCTCAGATACGAAAAGTACTGTACAAGTGACAGTTTTACGGCAGACAGAGATGTCACAAAGACATGTTAGCACACTAAAAAGAAAAGCTAGACTGATTTGTACATTAGAATTATGATGTGTCAATCATATAAAATTGCATAAATGTCACCACATGCTCAGGCCAGAAATGATTTCTCTGAAAGCTCTGGGTTCCTTAGCTTTTCTGTGTGCTGTTTGAATACAAATCTATTATATTTTAAATGCCATCAAACTTAGTTTAGCAAGTCAAAAATAAGAAATCAGGTGATTCCACTTTGATTGACCCCAAAGATAGATATAGTTAGAAATATCTATAACAAACAAACAGTTTCAAAGCTGATTAGCATGGAGAATAGAAGAAATGAACATCTACAGGAAATGAGACTCAAAAGAGATGTTCAAAATGCACAAGCAGATTGAATTGTTCAAACAGCTTATAATATTTACTACTGAGCAAAATAACATTAATATCAGAAAGAGCTAGGACACACCTCGGGCATCAACAAAAAGTGCTCCAAAGCACAACCTTGTAGGTGTTTTCATACAAGACAGTGAAATGTAGGTAACAGTGCCTTATTTAAGGTCATAATGTTATATATTTGCCTTCACATGGTCCTATTTTCTCTCTTTAGCTGCAATCTTTTGTCACCCTTATTTGTCTGCTGTTTCTTCATAATGGTTCATAACTCCATCCAGAAACTAAAAAGCTGTAACATGCCATTGAATTTCCCTGGATAAAGTAATGAATTTTTATGAAATTATGGATTAGTTGAACTATAGTTTATTACAGGTTATTATTTTATGGATATTATTTTAATTAAAACCTTTACTTTTTTTCAAGCTACTTTTCTTATATCAGCATGGTAAGTTTTAGTAGCAATCTATAATTCCAATGTAGAATTTCTGGGATAATTTCAGAATAAGTAAAAAGGATTTATTATTAAGTTTTCCAAAATTCTAAATACATTTGTATGTCTTTCTGAAACGGGAGAACCAAAAAGGATAGTTTTCTATGCACAGTCTGTACATTCAGATAGAGAACTGTGCTTTTGAAATCCCACATTATCAGTCAGGTCTTAAATCCTCTTTTCATAAGTGTTTTGTGCTCCTATTGTTCTCCCTAAAGTGTGGGGGATGAACATAGCTTCTCTCCTTTCCTGCCCCCTTAGCAAGTGTGGCCTTTCTGTACCTATATTTCTGGCTATTGAGTGCTCTACTCATCTATTTGGTTATTTTTGTCCTCCATATATCTGTTTAGTTATTGATTTTAGCTAATACTTGCATGGATTGTTAAAACATGTAGGGCTGATTTATTTAGCCCTTTATAAAATGTTCCAGACAACAAAACCTCTACCACATTACCTCCAGATTATGCTGGAATTGAGTTTTAGTAAACAATGAAGAGAATAACAAAAAGCATGTTTTCCTAGGAAATGCTAAACTACGTTCTCCTAATACAATTTATTTTCTGAATGTTCATTTTTATAGAATAATTCTTCTAACCAAAAGCAAACAGAAACTCCACAACAGCCAAGAACTGTGCGTGACATCCAGTTTTTTGGTTTATTTATTTTTATTTATTCCTTAATTAACTTATTTAAACTATTGCTACTATTTTGTTCCTTCCTAAATGCTTTTCCGCCTTTGGAGTTAACAAACTTTGTACAGAGAGAACGTTATCAAGCCCGTCTTTTCTTGTCATGTAGCCAAGGCACAGCAAGGGGCATTAGGCCTGGAAATCCACTCCTAAAATCTTCTCCCTCATCTTCTCATTTTTGTTGTTCTGCTACAAAATGCCTCCCATTTGGTTTTTCACTTTTCTGGGAAAATGGTACCCAGAACCGAATGCAATATCCCAGGCTTAGTTGCATGAGTGTGTTAGGGTGTGAATGATTATATTTTCCTTGGTTCATGACACCTCTTGGTATGAAACCCAACTGCCTATTGGCTTCCCTTAACACCATATTATACTATAGATTCATGTCTAATTTTCTATCCATTACCACCTTTACTGTTCTTTAAGCATTACTGCTTTCCAGTGTTCTCTCTCCCACTCCATAGCTACGATTTGGATTATTTTTCTTCAGATGCTATTAGATGCTTGTTCCAAATAGAATCCCATTTTGTTGCTATGACTATGTTTCTAATATTGCTTGGCCCCTTTCTATTATTTTGTGCCCTCACTGGTGTTTGCAACACCTCCTAATTTAGTATAATATGTGAATTTCATTATCTTGCTGTTTACTCCCACTTTCAGATCATTAGTGAGAATGTCAGATAAACCTAGGACTAGCACCAGTCCCTTCAGTGCTGCTAGACAGCTCCCACACAACTTGATACATTTCTATGTATCATTATCCTTTTTTAATGGCCCTTCAGTCACTTTTCAGTCCATATGACAGTGTTCCTATCCAAACCAATTTTAATTAATTTCAAGAGAGGGATTTTGACAGTCAGTATCAAATGAAATTTTTCTAGTGCCTGAGACAGGATTCATGCATAAATAGATATTATTCTTTTTTATCCTTCTATGCTTTATCCTTTTTTTTTTTTTGGTACTAAAATTAAGCTTCTATCATGAACAACAACAAAACTGTACAAGTTTATGTTGCACATTCCTTATGATTCCACTATCTGCTACTTAGTCAGTGAATTGTTTGCTCCTGCTGCACCCTTACTTCACTCACATTTGAATATAAACCTATTATCTGATGGATTACTCATGCTGCTTGTTTGCTTTCTTGCTAGTATTTTGAGACATCTCAAGTCCTCTCTGACCCTGACAGCAAAATATTTATTAGTCATCTTTTTATTCAGAATACACGTCCACTAAGACCAAATTGCTTGTTAAACTTTTCTCAGGGTTTCTCCTACTGTTCGAGGGAACAGTCAATAACATTATGTATAAGTTGTTTTGAAATTGCCCAGCTTCTTCTCTTTCCTTCCTACTTAATTGAAAAAAAAAATCTGTAATTTCCACCAGCAATTTTCCAGCACCTTTTCTGGTATTCAGACACCTTAACAAGGAATGGGGGGATGCCTTCCCCCAATCATTTCTGGTTGCTTTCTCTGTAACCTGTGTTTTTAAGCAGATTTCTTAGTACTTACAATTCCCCAGGAGTATAGATTCACAGATTATAAAGCTACAAGGGACCATTATGATCATCTACCCTGACCTTCTGCACAGTACATAACAGCAGTGGTTAGGAGACTCTTCAAACCACCTACTGTGAAAGCAAAATGATACCTAAAATGTTTAGACTAAAAATGTGTTCATTCAGCCCTATTCTATTCATATTTTCCTGTTATAGTCATCGCAGTAACATCACCTACAGGATTCAAGGAAATAGCTGGTGGAACATATCTAATGTGATATATGCTTCTCCTTCGACTGGCTTAGTGAGGGCCATTGTTAATTAAAGCACTGCAGCTATATTCTTAACTATTACCAGAAAAAGAAAAAAAAGGGAAAAAGAAAAAAAAGGAAAAAAAGAAAAGAAAACAGCACGGTGAGCTTATAAGAACATTTATAAAGATTAGGAAAACACTTCACTCTGGGGATCAAGAGGCTAAAGAGTTCTCTCTTTCCTCCCCAGCATAGCAATCATGTAGCAGGTTGTGTTCTGTTTAAATTCTGAGTACACATTGAGCTCTGTTAAATATGTACAGAATTCCCCAGTTCTTTAAAGATAAGCAATTATCAGCTAATGACAGTTGGAGATGGGAATGATGAAAGATCCAATTAAATTACTGATGCACTGCAAGATCTCACATCAGATTCTAAATTATACATATCTCCATTGGCAGTTTGGGCACTGGCTGTGGTGATATGCCATAAAACCAGCACATAATGTCCTGATAACAGCAACATAAAAGAGATTCACTACTACTCTTACCCTCACTATTCACCAGAGTACATTTGTGGCATCCTTCCAACAAGACTGCACACTTCTCTGCTTTTTTTCCAATGTATAGTGTTCATTTCAGTTTTTTTTTTTTAATTATCACTATATAAATGTATAAAACACAAGTACATGGTGCCTACAGCTAACTGCCTCTGCATTTGTATTTTTGTGGGTAACCTAGCAATTTACAATGACTGTGTTAGCATTTTCTGTCTTAGCATCTAAAGACCTATCAAATCAGCAAGTTTCAAAAAAAAAAGTCTTATTACAGATATTGCACTGCATTCTTATGCACTACTTGAGAAAGGAAGCAAAAATGGAGAAGATCCACATTTTGCCATTTTTTTCATAGCCTGTTACAGTCAAAGGAAGTTTTTGAATGACAATCAAGACCGGAGCACAGTTTGCTCTGAAGTGTTTTCTATTGCTACTATTCAGAAAAGAGCAATATCCTGCATATCCCCAGAGCGCAGACTTTCAAATCTGTGAGGAAATATCCAAGGACCTAGCTATATCCCAAAAGAACTTAACTGCATTTCTCCTTTTTTGACTTGATTAGGGACTCCGTGCATCCAGTGCAACTTAGACTATGTCCTCAAACTATCCTGTCAAACAATGCTGATAAATTTAAAAGCTTTAAAATGACAGAAAAGCACATTCAAAGAGAATTAGCTATTGACCCATAGCATATTTAATGAAAGAAAAAAATCACAGAGTTTCTTAAGCAACTATAGCTAGTCTTCAATGTGTTCCATAAATTCTCTACGGACAACACTGCCCTTGCTCTCCATATCTAGTATTATTATAGAATTGCACAAAGTAGCATTAAAATGTTTTTAAAAAGAAAAGTCCCAAATAATCTCAAATCTTAAAAAAAGATTTAGACATAGGTTTAATCTAGACATATTATGGAAATCTTGGTTAAGGAAAAGGTAAATGACGTCAAAATATAATACATTTTGGAAAAACAATGAAACAGTGTGCTTGTTTTCATCTGAGACAGTCATACTGAACTTAACACTCTTAAGTCTTCCCCACTTACAGGAAACATGAAATCGAGTGATAAATAAAACACATATCTTTCACCTTGAAATGATAGGTCTTCAATTTAGGATTAGAATACAAAATTTGGGATTAGAACACTAAACATATTCACAGAGAGAGGACTGAAGAACATACAGGAAACTGTGAGTATACAGTTTGCACCAGATAAGGCTTCTGTCAAATGCTAGCTAGGAAAACATGAATTAGCCACATGTGAGAGGATAAATACTGGCAAACTAAAATCAATCACCAAAAGAAAACAAGCATATGAACCTGAAATAAAAGAAGGTTTGCACACATGCATGGTAAGAAATCCAATGATTAAAACAAAATACATCTCCATTCCCAGAGATGACTCTCTGTCCTGAACAAACACAGAGTAATCCACAGTGAGAGAAAAATCTCAACCTACATTCTGCTTGGAGCAGCATCAAAATGGTTATTACAACACCATTTAAATTTATTTGGATCCCAAAGCGTTCCAAAACCTAGAAACAACCAGTAAATGTAGTACAAGAGCTGGAACAGTTGAACCATGCAGGAAAAAATACAAAGTAAGAATGCTTCTTTTTCAGATCTGTGAAGAATTCACATACCTAGAAGCCTGTCCAATTTTTGCATTTGTAATATTTGGACAAAATAAAATTTACTCTCTGTCCATGTCAACATTTCTGCATTTAAGAATGAGTACAGGGTCAGAATGAACCCCAGTGAATCTGAGGTACTGTGATTATTAGTAGTCACACTCAACAGCACTTTGTGCTTATCGTGTAGACTTGCTCGTGCCTAGACATGGACTCTCAACCCTTATACCAACAAGTGATCTTCTCTTTTTGAACTGGATTTTACTCTGGATTTATAATGATATAATAGAGATAATAAAAGTGTTCCAAGTCTTACTCAGAAAGGATTCTAGTTTTACCTAAAGAAGTCTTGTGGTAAAGTTATTATAATAACCTTAGCTCTATCAAAATGCTTATTAGATAAAAGGGGTACTGAAATGGTATGAGCAGGCTAGTTGCCATGGATCAATTAATTAAAAAAACTGTGATTGAGCTGAATGAAACTAGTGATAAATATATCATTTAAAATGTTATATGATCAAGATATCCATGTTTCTTTCTATGAAGCAGAGAGTTAAAAGTTGAAGAGATTGCACTTTTCAAGCAGCATGTGTTGGCAAATACAACAGATAAAGCGTGGGACTGACAAAGGGTAGCAAGGAGGTAAGAGAGGAAATAAATTCTAATTTCATCAGCAGAAACATGTTAATTTCCTATTTTGTAATGCTTATTAATTAAGCATATTAATAAATGCTAACACTGCACTGAACAGATCCTAGAAATGAAAAATAAAATTGTATTTGACCTTTACCTAGGGAAAATGGTCTTAACAACTTAGAGTTTAGGACGCTATGCAACACATTGCTTGGGTGTTGCGGAATCTCCAGACTGGAAGTTTTTTTAAGGCCAGTTTAAAATCTTTTTTTTTTTTTTTTTTTTTATATGACAAATTCCTAGCTTATCTGATCTAGAGCTGGCGACAGTTCGGCTGGTGATGGCCAGTGGTCTCTTCCAAGTAGCATTTCTTTAATTCTATATCAAATTGGGACACCTGACTTTACTCTTACATGGCCAGTTAGTAACACCTGTACCCACAGATGGATCTTGGAAGACCTTTCCAGACGGGATCTTATGGCCCTTATCTGCAGGACTAAAACCTCACTATAGGGCAACTTTCAGAGCATTTAAACTGCCCTAGTGATAACAGAAATAAATAGCCCGGGATTAAGAGATAACAAAAGTCAATTCATGCCGCTCTGTCTTCCCTGCATCTGGGCTGCATGTCCTGCCTCTAACTACTGATATTCAAAATATTTATCTCAAGTGCAAGTGTTAAGAACCTTGATGCTCAAATGTGAGTTCTGACAGAAATACACATAGTAGATACATATATGCTTATACATTATGATATAAGCTCCTAGCAGTTTTTTTAGTGATATCTGCATATCCATGCTAATTCTTTCTCTTTCTTTTAATTTTGTTTCTCTGGGACCACACATATTCCACACATCAATATGTGCTGTGAGTATTCAGTTTTCCCTTTGCATGTACACATAAATTTGAGCTTCAGTTTAGACACTGGTGTTGTAAATACGTGTTCTTTTGCCTTAGTTCCCCCACCTCCCGTTATATTACATCCGGTCTCCTCAAACCCAATTTACAAAGGAAGAAAAACGTGCCAAATGCTGCAGATTTGATATCTAAAGTGAACCTGTTGACCTTTGACTGGTATGGATATTTTAATCTCGCACTCGAAAATTACCCTTCAAAAGACTTGAATTCAAATTGCCAACATGATATGTCATCTTCTAATCTGATGTGACTGAAATGATAACATTTGCTTTGATGTGCAATGTAATCCAGTGTGACTGATCAGATGCAGCCTGCCATGTCACTGCAAAGGGCAATGCATCATGCTCGGAAATTAAAACCACGCTGTTTTTGGGAAGTCATAATAGAAGGAACCTACCTGAATTTTACTTGTTATGAAATTTTTCAGGAGCTTTTTAACCCAGCAGTGACAACTGTCTTGACTAAATTATTCTTCGTCATCGTCTCTAGAGTCTGATGATGGTTATTAATATATCATTTACATTTTGGCTATTTTTTTCTGCCAAGAAAATGCCAAATTTCAAAACACCACAGGACACTAACAATTGGATTGGAATGAGTTAGAATATTCTGCTTGGAAAGAATGCAGCTTTTAAACTCACTGCTTCTCTAGCTGCTTGCAATAGTTGCTGTCATTGCCAATGCAGGGAGTACTTCTTTGTGATCTGCAATGAAGCTCCAAGTGCGGGACAAAGAAGCACCCAACAGCACCAGAATTCAGCAGCTGTTTATCTTCCTTCTCCTATCATTTCTGATCAGAGCGCCTCTGGGTTATACCTCAAAGAATCTAGTGGTTCCCCATATAATCTTGTACGTTGCTAACAACCTGTGAGGCACGTCTCATCCACGCCGTCAAGGGCATCTCTTTCTATTTCTCTGAAAATGCCAGGAAAAAAATATTTTTTATATCAAGGGAGGGATAGGATGGACTGTATGAGAGGTGATTACTGGGCTGATGGGGATCAAGCAAAATGAAAAGGGATGATTTTACTCTTCAGCAAGAAAGCTGCAACCAGTGAGTCAACAATATAGAAATTTTTGCAGAATGACATAAAATGCTGTTGGAGTAGTAGCAGTTTCCTGTAGGAATATAATTTCAGTAAAGATCTGATGACACACAGAAGACTAATACCTTTCTTTTCCATGCTTAGTACTGCTACAGACACATTCAGTAGATAAAGACATTTGATCAGCATGAAAAAAATATGGGGGTGTATACTTGCTACACCAATGATGTATCCAGTTCTCATATTTATTCATGCAAGTGATTAGTTCACCTATGTCACCTTGCTAGCATATGGACACTTCATATTAGCCCTACTCTTGTTTTATTTTATTTAACTCATATATGCCTTTAAATGCCTTTAAATGTATTTTTTTTTTATTCGGAGTAGGAAAGAAACATAGGAGATTTCATTGAGAAATTGGGGATTTTTAAAAATAGATGGAGGCTTATGTTTCCAATATGTAAATCTAGTTCATTTTTATCTGACTGAAGACCCTTGCAAAAGCAAGAGGAACTTGCTAGTGAATTTCCCGGGTCTAGTTTTCTTCTGCTCCCTTGAGAAAAGAAAGTTGGAGAGGGGAGGTAAAAAGGTTACGTAAGAAAATATTTCTGTTCTTGCAGAGGCTGCATTTAAAAGGGCGGGGGGAAGGCATGAGTTAAATAGATTTCTGGTTATAATGAATTTTTAGATCCCTGAATAATCACAGTAATACATGGGAAAAAGTATTCTGATAGAAATGGTCCCTTCATGGGCAAGCAATTGTTCAGGTATTTAGGGTTAAGGAGACCACACTGATACCAGGCCATAACTAGAAAAAAGTAGCCTGATTTGACAGCTCACTTCCCATAAATGTAACCTCTAAAAATGCTCCTCCTTTCCCTTCAGATTTCCTACATGATATGTCATTTTCTAATGTAAGGTGACTAGAATGTTAACACACACACCCTGATGTGTAATGTAATCTGCTGTGACTGATCAGATGCAACCTGCCATAACACGGCACAGAGCAATGCATATCACTGGAAATTTTAACATAAGCTATTTTCTAGAAAGCCACGGTGAAAGAGATATACCTATGTCTCACCTTGCTGAGCTGCTGAAGGTTTTAGGGCTACATTTTTTTCTACCAGGTTGTTGGCAGAGTATGCTGATATGCAAGGCATCCATCTACCTATACATTCAAAGAGGAAGCAAAATTCCCTTTCCCCAACTTGTACTGAAAAGTGAATTATAAATCCCCAGATGCCCTTTCCACAAAGTCATCCTTACATGTATATCCTTGCTGGATGACACTTAAGCTGCCTTCCCCCTTCAGTTCATTCTCATTCATCAATATTTATCCTGACCATGTTGTGCCTGCAATTGCAAGTGCTGTTATAATGCTGCGATTGTCACTGGACCAAAAAGTAAATAGACATTGCAGTTGAACATATGCATATGGAATGAGCATATTCTCACTTCTGTATTGTAACCAGAATTTTGAACTGACACTTTTGTTACCCCTAATACTATTAGTGCTAATGGAAAAATGCCAAAATGTCAAACCATTTTCTACCAATATGTATTAATACCAGATGTCTAGGAATGGGGATTAAGTAGTTTATGCCATATTTCTTATTGGATTTCTGACAACTTTACCTTTCCATTTATATAAATCAGGAAAGAAAAAAAGCAACAACAACACTTTGAGCCCTTTTTGAAGATTTTGCTAAGAACATGTCTTTTTAATTCTTGCCTATTTCTCCCTTCTTTTCCACTGATGGGAAGGAACAGCCTACGCCTCTACATCCACGCATTTATTAGGGTATGGAAAAGTAGCATGTGTTCCTTTTTATGAAATATAAGCACTCTGGACAAAATGCTTCAGCCTTTCTCCATAAAAAATATTTGTTTAGGACCTTTTCCAAAGCCTGTGAAAGGTAGTGAAAAGATTTTCATTTTAACGACTTTGCTTTGGACCCTGCTTACAAATAGTGCTATGCAGAATACAGGAAAATCACTGCAGGGTCTGACTCTGACTAAATAAAAAAAATAGAAGTAAAGAATGAGCAAAATTAAAGATAGCAAAAGTGTTCTGGAATATAAGAACCAGATTTAGTTTCAAGTTGGACTATCCTTGGAAGAATCTTTCAGTAAAAGAGAAGAAGGCTGGATCAGGAAAACTGAGAACAGCTGGGTTGAAAGGAGAGGAATGGAAGGATAATATTATATTGGATGATTTCTTATACATATGTAAATGCAGTGTTTGGCATAACCTCTTCTTTTAAACCATACATAATGAATACAGATTTAGGGTAGAGAAACAGCTTTGAATTCCCGTCAATTTGCTGAACTGTGAATTTTGCAAAGGTACAATTCTGGGAAAAAAAAAGAATCATTTTTAATTTTAAAGCTCTGTTACATTTAAAAATCCATGTATTTAATTAAAATATAAAAGTTATGAAGTTCTGAATGCTTGTAACAAAAGATTCTTTTTTTTTTCCTTTTCCATTCAGACAAAATATATGTGTTAATCCTGAAAATTGTTTTTCATTTTTTTTAGTTTGGTCAACAAATACAAGATACTTCTAGATGTTCGATTTCATTTCTAAACACTGAAAATCAGAAAGATAAAACAAGGGGAAAAACAAAATAATTTTGTATTCTTTCACAAAAATATATATGTTTAGATATCAAAACACTGACTTCTAGTAATTCGAAGCATTTTCTTTCTGTGACAAATGCTTCCCTCAATGGCAAGCTTCATTTATCAATATTTTCTTTTTTTATTGTAGAGTCACAACAGAATCTAAAAGAAGAAAGGCAAGGAGAGAAAGAAAAATAGAGTGAGAGAGAATGAAAAGCCTGACAAGCTGTATAATAAACAAGAAACAAATGGTGCATTGTTACATCGAAGTTGAAAATTCTTTCTGAAAAATGTCAAAAAAATCAGGTAGCTCGTTAGGCAATGCAGCAAGATTTTTATTTGTTTTAACCATCTATTTCTGCAGGAATGGTGGAATTTAAACGATAATAAAATCTTAGCTGAGCCAGCCTAATCGCAACAAGAGAGACTTGATATCGGTACATATAACTGGAAATATAAGAAGCAATAGCACCAACATAAGGCACTGTGGTGATAGCAGCATTATATGAACCAGCACAGAATAAGGCTTTTCATCACAACACTGACCTGTTGGCAGAGAAGATGGGAAGAAAAGGCTTTGCCCCTTTTTTAGCTTTCTTATAATCCTCATGCTCCTAAAGGAACAAATCTTTCCCAGAGGAGTTTAAAGGTGAAACTGTAGCAGATTACTTCACAGTCTTGCCCAGCTTACTTGTCTACATGAGGAATATTGTTCAAAAATAGGAGTCCATGACACCAAGTAAGGTATTTTCCATCCTGCTTAGTAGCATCTGACAGTACCTATGCACAATATCCACTATCTTATAACACTTCTTTTTTTTTTATTTTCCAGCAAAAGATATTTCCTTATACTTTGGTTATGATACGAAACAATTTCAGCCATTCCTTCAGCAGCTAAATGGGCAAGAGGCATCCTTAAAATTGCACAGCTTGAATAGCTGGAAAGAAGAAATACCTGTTTTACAAAGAAGAAGAAATAAAGTGTTTATGTGTTATAAATACTATATTTTTAAAGCCCATCATATTTTTTATAACATTGCTTATTTTGAACTCTTGCCATATGCTCTTCAGTCGATGCAGGCATATGGTTCACATAACAATACCATATGTCTGATAATATTTTGCTGTACATTACAGCAATAACAAACATTTTTAATTTGTAGAGGGATTCAATTTAAATTATGTTTTCTTTTCATTTTTTCTCATTTATAAATATTTCTGATGACATTCCTGAAAAAAACTCTAAATCGCCCAAATGGCCTACTATTTCAAAGCAAAATCTAGGGATTACTTTACTGCTAAAATGATTCATCCATGATTGTGAGGGACTATCAGGGACAGACTGTACTGTCTCTGATAAAACACAGTGAAAAAAATAAGGGAGAAAAGCACAAATTTGATGCTTTTGATTTGACAAATATCTCTAAATACTTCTTCCTCTTTTAATGTAGAGTTGCTGCTATGTTTCACTCAAAATATTGAAATGTGATGTTGGGTGACCTTTTTGCTTCTTTTATTTCTTCCTGTGATGTTTAATTCCTTATTGAATCAACATGGAAATGACAGATGAATGACAAATAGAAGAGTTTCAGACTCATCTTCCTGGAGACAAAATTGCATTTAAAGAGTGGAATGGAGAATCATTCTGCAGCCTCTTCTTTTTGCTTTCAGTTTGCTATTGTATGGGAGGAAAGTAACTCCCTCAACATGGACTCACAGAAAGAGACAAAAAAAGAACATAACACTTACTTTATTTTGCAATCATTTCTTTGATGGCCAACTACAACAGAGATGGATGAGTATGACCTTACTAGGAGACCACAGAGGGCAGTGAAGTTGGACAATAATGTGTGACATGATAAGGACTAAAGAAGAAGATGGAAGATGTTTTAACCATGGTTAGCCCCACAGATTAACCAGGCTGAGGGGTTATAATTTACAAAGCCAGAAATGTTGACTACTGAGAATTTTACTGCTTTGTGCACATCTTGATAATAACAGAAGAAGAATTGATAAGTTTGCAGATTACTAGAATGTCCAAGGACTCGAGTAGGAAAAGGAAAAAAATAATGGATAATCCAAGTTAAAGATATGAGTGACATGAAGGCACATGTCAGTAGTCATGTTGCTGTCAGTAGCCATGGTGAACTGAGGTAGTGAAAAAGATTTTAAAAAGCAGATCAATAAGTTCTTTTTTGCATTTAAGTTGCTAAGAAATATCCAGAAAAAAATGTTAAAAAGTAAATTGGTGTTGACACAAAAGAAGGTGGACTACAGCTGCCAGGAGTCTGAAGGCTCCTTCCCTTCCTGCTATGGAAGATGTTGCTCTTGCTTTTTCAGGAGCTCAGACACTCCAGTTGTCCCCTCCAGGAGCAATACTGTCTGGTAGTCTCTTACTGTGACTATGCAGCTCCTTGCCAGCTCCTACTGAGTATGCTGTTTCTCAAAGGAAAATTAAAGACAATTTAAGGAAAAGAGCAACTAGCTGCTGTAGAAGTACGATCTCATTAAAGAACAACAGACCCTCTCCTCAACTTCAGTAAAGCAGTTCCATTGAAGAAAATGTTAGCCACTTCAATTACATGGCCAAATTAAAGAAGACACAGCTAGGTGAATTCAGAAACAAAGTATTGTTCTTCATGTAACTGTTTAATTGCAGTCAAAGTAATTTCATGAGCAACCATCAAAAGACAGAAGAACAGCAATGAAAAGAAATGCATAACACCTCCTCCTTATTCCATAGTTTTTTTGTTTGTTTGTTTTAACATCTTGTGAAGTAGAAACAAATCAATGTAAAGTAAAGTGACGTCAGCTGATAAACAGCAGTAGTAGCATCTAGTTTCTCAGGCTGGGGCTTCAGTGGTAGGTGTCCACTAGAAGCATCACCACCAATTTTGACTATAGCCATGCCTGCAGTCTGGATAACTAGTCACTATAGCTAGTTACGGCTATGACTGTGGATTGATGGAAATCTCCTTTAAACCTCCCAAAGAGCACTGTCTTCCCAATGCATTTCACAACTGAGATACAAACGCAACAGAACTTAAGCCTAGTGACAAACTCAGAATCTCTGATTAATTTAAGGGACGATAGACTGTCAAACTGTGGCTCTGGGGTGACATAGAGCCGCCTCCAAAACATGATGTGCTTGGATGTCTTATCTTGTCAGAGAACAGAGGTGATATTATATTACATTACATTACATTACATTACATTACATTATATTATATTAAATTATATTATATTATATTATAATGTGAAATGCCACACTAAATGGGGGAAATTTTCAATAATACTCTTTCAAGTCAAGTCTTTAAAAAGACTTGTTCTAATCTGTTCATAATGCTTATTAAGACACATATGCAAAAACATTTATGTTACAAGCATGTAAGCTTCCATTACGATTTTCCTAAATGTTAGTGACCTAGATAAAAAGAGGGTAGATAAAAAGAGATATGGTTCCTGCTCCATATGACCTACAGTCTAAGCTAGTGATAGCTGTTACCACCAACCTGCGCGAAGTCCTTTATTTGAATGGAAATGATAGTGGGCCTAGTGTAATCTTTATTTTTATTAGTACTGGCTAATATTATCTTAACTTTTCTCTCTGTGGAACTGTCTATTTTTTAAGCCTCTACTAATTTCAAGTATTTTTTGCTCCTCTGCATCCTGAGATTGACACAGTACTGAAAACAAAATTTTCTGCCTTAAGAATAGACAAGGGTGTATAACATGACACAGACAATAACCACAGACTGGAAACCATCTAGCAAATAGGCCAAAAAAGCACTTCTTCCTTAAAGATTTGCTATGTCCATAGAAAAATTAAAAGACAGCTCACAAGTTCACAAAAATATATTAACCAATATAGATCTCTGAAGGAAGATAATTATTAACTCTTTAGACCAAAATTCATTTAAATTAGAGACTTTATCACAAATAGGTAAATAGTCACTGTGATTAATATATTCTTTCTCTTTTCCTTCACTTGGTGGAAAGACAGCTTAGATAATTTTTCTCTCCTTCCTAGGCCATTTTTATTCTTGACCAGAAATCAAAAACTCCTATCTCCCTCTTAGAGTAGTTTTCGTGCTGAGATAAGCTGAGAAAGGTTGATATTCTAACATTTCCTAACACTTTTTTTTCTGACCAGGACTTTCTATATGGCCCTCTTGTTAAGGGAAACCATAACATTTTCTTCTCTTCTTCAAAAGCTTATCACTTTCAGCAGGCTTTCTGGTATCTAGAAAGGACTGAATTCACATTCTTTCCACTCTGAGGCAACGTGTACGTGTCAGATTTTGAATCACCACCTATTATATCCCAAAGAAACAGTGCCAATGGATCTCATTGAACTAGTGTAGGAAATACTTGAAGCTCTTAAAAATTCGTTTCCAAAATCTTGGCTGAATTTTCAGGTTTAACTTATACTTGTTTCAAAGGACCACTGAAGGTCTGTGCTTTGTCCTTGACAGGACTGAGTATGTAACATATGTATTCGAAAAAACATGTAGAAGTGCTGGAATGTGTATTCCTTTGTCACACTGAATGTTTGCTTTTAAATTTACTAGGATGGACAAGAGGTCTTTGACTTTCTGAAACATTCATGGAAGTTATACAGAATTAACCCAGCTTAAGAGTACATACAGAAGGCATAACTCATCATGGGACATTTGTTTTTATATCATATTGACAACTGTTGCCAAGACTATATGACCTTTTCAATGCTACATAGCACACTGAAATCAGTCAGCTTGGTTAATAGAAGGTATTGTGAAATATAATGGAAAGAAATAAATGTACGCGAGAATACTTACTTAATTAAATTCTTAGGCATCACGATTATTTACCTGTTTGTGGGAGAGAGATGCTACGATTTCTTTGACCTTTTCATATAATATGAGTTTTCAAAGCAACTCCATAAAAATGACTGGTAGAATCCTTACTCAGGTAATTTTTTTATTAACTTCATTTTCTTTTTTTGAGTAATGAGTGCAGGCTGAAGACCAAGGAGTTCAGATTTGGTTGTTAAAAGATGGCTTTGATCTGCAGAGACAAACTATTTAGTCATTCTCTGATTCATTAGCAGCAGTATTTTCATTCTGGTACCCTACTCCAGTGCAGTAGTAAATCTTGCAAGGTTGACTTTTAAATGCTCAGTAATAGACTGTCATCAGTTTTTAGCAACAGTCTGAAGCTCACATGTTTAGTAATGACTTTTGCCGCTGTTAGTGTTAATTTTATATATGTTTGCAGAGATAATTAGAGCACCAGGTTCCTAAGCAGATTTAGCATGACTTTGCAGCTCTTCAGTAATACAGACTGCTTGTTTTTTTACGTGCATTCATTTCGAAAACAGCATGCAGTGGCAGGAGATGATTAATAGTTAAGTTCAGGGTTTAACGTAGCAACAGTGTATGGAATCTTACTCAAAGGATGCAATTTTAAAAGACAGAGAATTGATCTGAAGTCACTAAAATGAACACAAACATTATTCTGCTTGCTGTTCAAATTTCTGCTGTGCCGGTGGTCCTCGAGGAGAATGCAGCTTGCTGTGGCAGCATTTTTGCTTGAATGGTTGAACTTTCTGAGTGACCGTGTTCATGCGCGGTGAGCCACACAGAAGCCACTTGGCCCTGAACCAAATGTCTATGATTAATGAAAAATATTTCACTACCAATAGGAAGAGTTGTTGATTTTATTTCTGTGATCATTTATAACAAACTACTTGGTTAGATCAGTTTGTTGTTGATCTACTTCCTGCAGCTTCAGCAGAAGTTTCTCACATTTAATTTGTCATATTGAGAGTCTGTCAGCATCCTGTTAGAGTGGCTTATTCACAATTGTGCCTTTTTGTGCTGCTTTAAGCAATGCTCTTGATGGTCATAAACTCTTTATTTTCTGTTGTGGTAAGAGTAGGAGTAAGTATTCCTTTCAACCACAGATTTCCACAGCTCTACAAAGGAACCTAATTCACACCGAAGAGCAAACCCTTGTGTGTAATATAATATTGATGACATGAAGATCATGGACTCAGGTTCTGGCAACTACCCTTTATGTTATTTTTTCCCCTTATAGGTAAATGCTACAGTCAAACCTCCTATAGATTTCTCTCTCGCTGCAAATGAAGGACCAAATCTGGGATGATGGAAAGATCACGTCGATGTGCCAACCTTATTTCTGATGCATACGGATATACTACACTGCAAAGTTATGCCAAGCTCCCTAAGGTTTCTTTTAAGACATTTGCACGTTCTGGAATAAAAAGCATCTTACATTGTCAACAAAATGTGAGTCCTATAAATGCTCTTACACAGTCAGCTTTTCTGTGGCTTTCTTGCTCATGTGGATTTTTTGTTTTGTTTTGTTATTGTTGTTTTAGTACACCTGATAGCACTGTAAAACTTAAACAGCTTAAAGGGAGATTTACTGTTGTAAGTAATTTTTTTTGCAGAAATTTTTAAAAAGTAAATAAAGAAACCATCAAAATGATCAGAAACTGAACTTTCCATGTTCATTCTAATTCTGCTCCAAAGAGACAAAACACATGCAGATGTATGAAGAATGTGGAAAATGTTCTTTTCTTCTTTCCTTTTGTTACGCAACATGTTTCTAAAATTCATCTGTAATTTAACCTTTCCTAATACACCTTAGTATTTATTCTTTTTACTCAGAACCACTAAAATATGTTTTTCACAACAAATCTGTCAAATTCAGATTCCTGGCTTGCACTCTACTTTGTCCTTTAGACATACAGACATTCAAAGTATTTTGGTGTCGAACATTTCATAATACTAGTTTTTCTGCTGATGATTTAAAAATCGCATTTCTTCTGATAAAATTACTTAATTGCAGCTTTTTATTAGGTGACATATTAATACATAAAAAATCACAATACTAGATATAAAGGTCAGTTACAAGAGTCCAGTAATAAAACTGACTTATTTTCAACATTATCCTCCTCTTCCTGACACCTAAAATAAAAATATAGTTCCCTATTAATATTTCCAAAATATGAGTTAATTGATGAAATTCTAGACAGAATTTTATTCCTTTCTAGTACTCCATAAACCAGGAAGAAAAGTGCCAGTGACAGTCTTTTGGGTTTTTTTCTAAGTCAGTTAGGAAGCATGCTTTTTAAACCACAGGGAATATACATTATATATATATGAGCGTGTATATTTTTATATATATATATGTATACATATACCTATATGTATGAATGTATGTATCTGCAAAATCACGAATCAAAAGAAAAAGTTATACTTTTTCTACTTTCTACTTTTACACATAAGTCCTTCTAGGAGGACTATTTCACATACTACAATCTGTACAGTTTGGAACTACTCTGCAGTTAAGATCATAACAGACTTTGAAGTGTACAGCTACATGTGACTCATCCTCTCAAATCCAAAAATAAGTCTTCCTTTTCCCTACAATTTTGCATAATTGGCTTCTGATAAGAGAAAAAGAATTATGCAAACATTTGATGTGCATTAAGGCAGCTGTTTGAGAGATATGTGATTTCAAAAAATGACTAGTATTTCACTTCTGAAAGAGCATGCGTCTTTGCCATCCCATATTTTTAAAGGTAGTTTTAGTCTGGAAGTTCAGAAGTTAGTTACTACATTTAAAAGACATAGTGAAATACTGGGTACTAATTCGCTACATGTTGATAGGGACAGAAAGATTTTCTTGTGTGAATTTTTGACCTAAATAAATCTACACAGGATTATACCAAACTATGTCAGATGGGCAACTAAAAAGGAAAATGTTCTGTCATATATAAAACTATATATAAACTATAAATATAAACTATATTTATCATATATAAAACATATATAAAACTACTACAAACATGTAATGACTATGAGAATTCCTGCATGCATTAGAAGATCTACATGGAAGAGAAACAAAGATTTCCATCAAAATTGTAAAGAATTATACAGAAATATATTTCAATGCCAGATAAAAAATATTATTTCTTATGGTGATATAATATTACAGTGGGGTAAAATTATGTGAAAAAGTTTTTATAAGATTATTGTTCCAGTGCTGTATTTTGTGATTGAAATGAATGTGTTCAATTATTTAACCTGAAAAAAAAATCAGATTTGAGAAAATTTCATTTTGAGATATTTTAAAGTGGACTTACTTCACTTTTTCATTTTGAAGAAGTGTTTTACTTTTACGGATTTCCAATTTAAGTTAAAATGTTAAAAACAGCAATAACATCAAATGCTTAGTTTCTTTTTACCCATCTCATTTACTCATCATTTGGGCCAACAAACCAAAAAAATCAATCTTTTGCACAGCTCTAGTTAATATAATATGCCTGTTCTGAACTTCCAAGGAGGCTGTGTATAAACAGGAAATACAGATTCAATTTATAACCACAATGATGAGATGGGAGAAGGTAATCCTTTAAAGACGAACCTAAATAATTGTCCCTTGACCTCTTTTCACACTTCATATAACAGAAACATAAAAAGCAACTTGTCTGGCTGCTTATTGTTGAATTGAGTGTGGGTATAGAAGCAATGAATCACTACACAATTTCAGCATTTTTATACTATTTGAATTGAAATCCATGTTTAAATATACTGTATACACTTGAAGAATTAAAGAGTTATTTCATATAAGGCACACTCTATTAAACCTTCCCAGAAACTCTAGAGTTTTTTTGCATTGTTAAGTCCATTACACAAATATCTTATGAGTCAGAGACACCATACCATGCATTGAATTACATCAAACACACAATACGGATAGAATATATCGCAGGATTGTTAGAGTTCCAGGGATGCGAATTTAGAAGTTAGGAAATACAAGAATTATACATGCCTTAAAAGTGATCATTACTATTTACCTCTTATTTACAGTCTTCAGTTTCATGATCATGCAATACAGTTTTAAGATCCCCATTTCATTTTGTGGTCAGGATGGATGGGTCTCCTTTAATAATATTCAATGTCATGCTTTGTTTCTTTAACCTTTTTCAGTGTGTGCCTCCAGTCCTTATTTAATGCAGCCAACTCAAACTCAGAAGACAGATTTATTAATTTTCTCAAGAACTCTTCTGTTGCAGCCAGAAAAGAATTATTGAAACACTTCACAAGTGTTATTGAATGTATTGAATTTATGCTCACAATGTGCCCCCGAAATGAGAGGAATAGTACTCCAAATGCCCATTTTACAGATGCAGAACTGAGTTGTAGAGACATTTGGTAGCCAGGAAAAAAAAATAGTCCAGTTGTATGAAGACTCACCATTTTATATTCAAAATGCCAGTGTGATCCATGCACTTCAGTTGCACCATGGAGTCTGTAAATGAGTCTACAGTATTCTCAGAAAATAGTAAAAAATAAAAATAAAAATAAGGAACCGGTACTGTATTGTATGATACTAAAAGTCTCCTTTATCACAGCAGAATCTATCAGAGGTCTTAGAAAACAATGAGTCTAAGTGCAAACTCTAGCTTAGGTATATCTTAATCATCAATTCTTAGGAAGAAAAATGGCATGTCATTTCCCTACAATGCCAGCCAAAGCCCTATAATCTTGCATGGTTCTTATAGTCTCCCAAATATTCATTACTCACCACTTTCATAGAGGGAATGTGGGCTACCTCACTTTGCCATCCTTGCATGTCCTTTAAGCAGACAGAAGTAATCAGTTGTCATCTCCTGGGGTCTTTTTTAAGAAGAACTTTGTAGAAGGAGACATGATATTTTGCCAACAGTTTTCAGACATAGTTGTGCCTAAAAAACAAAGATGAGATTCAGAATTTCAGTTTGATTTTCTGGTCTTGAAAGGGAAGTAGGTCATACTAAAAAACAGACTTTCCTTTCCATTCCTCCCAGTTACAATTTCACTATTTTTTCCTAACTTCACTCCCCAACTTTTGCTTCTTTGTACGACGCTGAGTCTTCACACTTACCATTTCCAGGCCCCAAGACATTGTTTTCATCCCACACGCAGCACCAACAAATCCTTAGCTCCTTTCTCCAAAATGCCCATCCCTGTTCCAATATTTTCCCATGCTCTGTTGGTCTCCATGTTCACACGTTCTCCATTTTGGTTGCTGTAGCTTCAGTACATCTATTTCTTGCCCCTTGCTCCACCTGATCTGTTCATCTCTCAGCCATGCCTATTCCTGGTTACCCCAGTGTCCCTTTTCCTCATGCTCCCTGGAGTCCCATGTCACTGTTTCTGTGGAAGTTTCTCAGTCAGCCAGTCACCATCGGTGTGGTGTCTACCCCTGAGCTTGACACCGTTTTTAGCAGCAAACAGGTAGCAGATGAAGCAAGTCTAGTGTGAAAAAAATCCTCCGAGAACTGTAAGAGTATAAGACATCTCTATCAAATAACTGCAAGCTATGCTTGTTCTTTTTTAATCTTATAGCTCTTAGCCAAGTTCAGGCAGATTTCGCAGTGACAGGAAAAGGCACATACTGTAATAGTTTGCCAGTTTTCAAGTTTAAAGCACAAGTTTGCTTAAAGATCCTCAAAGAAAAGGTCACCAAAATTTTTTTAGCATGGGCCAGCCAACATATTTTTCACTAGTATCATTCTTGGAAAGAGCTAAACCGCTTTGGCTTGCAAAATCCAAACAAATTCAGTTTGCAACAGTCACTCAGCATGTGAAGTTTCAGTCTGATTGGTAAGCTTGGCAGAGTTATAAGTGCCTGAACAGAGAAGCTTGTAGCAGGAAATATTGGCTCCTTAATGTCATACAGCCTTACAGCAAGCAGAGGGAGGGAATAGGCTTCCCTTCATCTCTCTGATTTCATTGGCTTCTCCTCCAACTTTTCTATTACTCTTAACTTCTGTTTCAAATTACACATTCTCTTTTCTTTCTTGAAGACATTGCCAGGATCTAATGAAGAGAAAATGTAAAACATATACGGGTACATATGCTGAATTCTGATTTTTTTTCCATACTCAACTTGTTTTTCCCATATATACTAGTGAGCAAAGCCTTACAAGAATGCTTAGATTTCACTTACTGAAGCATAACTTGGCAACTGTTTACAAATTCAACTAGTATATTTATTTTATTTATATGAAGAAGGGGAAATGTAATTTTCCCCTTTTCTCCCTCTTCCTGAAAATAATCCTTGCTGTAACTGTTGCAAATGATTAATACCTGAAACACTTGTAGGCAAAAATCTGCTGCTATCTATTTTTCTATTATGCATCCCAGGCATTGAAAATAACCTAGATTTGTTTCTCTAGCAAACAAAATTACTCTGATGGATTTGAATACACAATTCTTGAATTCTCAAATAATTCTTGTTTACTCTCCAGAGTTGCTAAATCCACATTTGCATTCTGCATTTAGGGCCCATTTATTATATATAGATACAGACACATGCCTCATCCCAAAAAGAATCAGAAGAGGAAACATTGGGCACATGCTTGGGTACACATTGTATCCCTTACAGAGTCACTGATGCTCCTACAGCTGAGCAGTCTAAACACTACTCACTTCTTCCTCCACTGGGACAGCTGCAATTCCCACATACATAAAATACCTGTTGCTACCTCTGTTCCAAAACCATATGTGTGAAAGCTTTTAACTGAGCCTAAAACTGAATGTGAAAAGGCTCAAAATAAACTGTCTAATAAGAGGCCTGAAAAATGCCTAGAAAGACAGCAGTGTCAGACTAGAAATTATATTTGCTCTTTGATGTTGCCCAAAATAGCCTATGTTTTTTCTGTTGAGTTTACCTACTGTGTAATGTCCTGAAGAATATATTCCTGTCATATCACTTCCCCATCATACAACCATTACAAAAAGCACCAGACTGCTAGCTCATAGCAGCTAGGCAACTTTCTTGTAGAAGATTCATCTTTCAAATAGGTCATAAAAATGGGACTGAGAAGAATGTCTGCATATTAGCAGGAATCAAGAGATCTCACTGGTAATGGTCATAAGAAACCCCTAAAACAGTCCTCAGAGGCAAAATAATTGCCTTCAAGCTGAAGAAGTAATAGCCAAAGAAAGTTTAAATCCCTTCAGACTGTGTTCGAACACACTGAAAACAAACAGTGAAAGACTTGGAAGTTTGTTAAAAACTCTAGAAAAGAAGAGGATGTTATTAATCAATATATTTGATGAAAAAGCAAAGTAGAAAGGCAATCACAAAATCACACAGAATGGTTGAGATTGGAAGGGTCCTCTAGAGACCATCTAGTCCAATCCCCCTGCTCCAATAGGGACACCCAGAGCACCTGGCACAGGGTGGTATCCAGGCAGGTTTTGAAGATCTCCAAAGGAGGAGCCTCCACAACCTCTCTGGGCAGCCTGTTCCAGGGCTCTGTCATGGGAAGACCTCGCTCTTGTCCTTGTGAAGGCTTTTTGGGCTATCCTAGTGGAGAAGCTAGGTATTAATATTTCTTGTGTTCAGTTGTCCTTCAGCACAAAGTGACTAATACAAAGTGACTAATATGACGTGCTTGGCATTACTTAGTCCACAATGAATCTTGTTTCTCTGAGAGTCTGCACAAGCCTAAGTCATGAAAACCAGATCATTTCTGTCAACACTAAATTTAAAAATATTAGGCAAAAGAATATTACTTTATTGTTCAAACAAATCTACACGTGAGTTTTTTCTGCACATGCCACTATATATTTCCCATTGCAATTGCTGTTTATGGCAAACAGAACATGAACATCATAGACATAATGGTATCTATACATCTGAAGAGATACTCTTGCCTGTTTTGCTTCTAAAAAAAGAAAAAAAAATAGCCTTCCCAATACCATCTACTATCTTCCCATGAGATTGATTTCTAAATAATCTGCTGGAAAGCAGCTCCATGCACAGGGATTTGGGAGTTGACAACAGGTTAACCATGAGGCAGCAATGTGCCCTCGTGGCGCAGAAGGCCAGTGGGATCCTGGCCTGCAGGAGTGTTGCCAGCAGTCAAGGGAGGGAATCCTACCCCTCTACTCAGCCCTGGTGAGGCCGCATCTGGAGTATTGGGTGCAGTTCTGGGCTCCCCAGTACAAGAGGGATGTGATGCTTCTAGAGAGGGTCCAGTGTAGAGCGACAAAGGTGATTAAGTGACTGGAGCATGTATCATATGAAGAAAGACTAAGCAAGCTGGGCCTGCTTAGCTTAGAGAAGTGAAGATTGAGAGGGGATAGGATCAGTATGTATCTGATACCTGAGGGCAGAATGTAAGCAGGATGAGGCTAAGCTCTTCTTGGTAGTGGCCAGTGACAGGACAAGGGGTAATGGTTATAAATTAAAACACGGGACGTGTATTATATTTGATGTTGCATGATTAGATTAAAATTGATTTATCCTGAGCAGTAGATGAGGCATGGGGAGTGCTACATGTTTTCTGCTTCTTTCCCAAATAGAGGTGGACTCTAAGAAAAATCAGAAACTTTCAGAAAAAAACAGAATATCTGATTCATAATTCTTAGATATTGGCTCTAAACAAGGCCATATTGACTCACCTCCCTCTGCTCAGCCTCTTTGGACAGCTATATAATACATTGCTTGACTGAGAAGGTTTGGTAGAAATGACTGGGTAGACATGATTGGGGAGGTGGTCATAGGTTTCTGCAAAGAAAATACTAAAATTGAATTGAAATGAAAGTGCTATTCTTTCCCACAATTGATGAATATGTCTACTGTCATGTCACACCTCTTGTAAGTAATTTACCACAGGAGCCTTTTGAGTTTCTCTTTCCCACAGAAAAAGATGGACAAGAAGGTAAGAAATGCTGAAATCACTCAGAATAATTTCTGAAGCTGCACTTCCAAGAACAGATTCTTCCATGTTTCATTCTTTACCTCGTACATGTGCTCATACATACATGTGCTTTTAACAGTCATTAAAAGAAACCTTAAATGTCCATAAAGGAAAAATATGGTTGATATGTGGTTAGATTACTGTAACTACCACAAGCTAGCAGGGAACTATCAGTGGTAGATGCTTATATTTCAGTCATAAGATAACTGAGATTTAGCAGTTTAAAAGATTGTATTTATGATGAAAGAAAAGCATTTCAGAAACAGCATTACACATAAAAGATTTATTCTTGAATTTTTGCTAGGGAACAAAGTAATTACACATTGACTTAATTAGAGCAAAAATGGTAATTAGGGTGGTTCTACTGGTATAAATCAATTAATATCAGCATTGTTCAAACATACAGTGCAGTGGTTTTGTGCTGGAGTTATTTCTAACTTCTGTGGCATACATATGTTTACATCTGTAATGAGAAATTGCAGGTATTTATTACTTTATGAATCGTATTATCAAACTCAAATGGGACGCAGATGTCTTGCATTTTCCTGAACACTATTTAATTGACTTTTTAAAAAAATGTAACTCTGTCTCAGTTTTCCTCCAGCAGTTTTGTAAACAGTTCAATGACAAAATATGAGTTTAACTGTTTTATAGAGTATAAACAGACTGTTTCGGGAGTAGTAGTAATTAAAAGGAGCAATAGATGAAGAGAGGCAAACACAGGACTCTGCTGGCGTAATTTAGACAGTAAACTCTCAGTAAGTCCCTGGCCAAGTTAGACACGGAGAGCAATGAATGTGAAAGTGAAAACAATCTTGTCAAAGTAGATAAAGAGAGGAAAGTGACTGTTTCAAATGAAAGGGTCTTCATCAAGAGGATGTCAGCTGGAACAGGAACAGAATCCATCAACTCCAAACCTGAAGTTTGAGACTGCAAAAGGTAGTTTCTGTTTGTTCAATTACACTCACTCTTGCACTTCTTTGGGATTTTTTTTTTATGTTGCTGAAAAAACTGAAGGCTGTATTAACCTTCATAGGTTAGGGCTTAGTTTAGAAAGTAGGATTGTTGAAGAAGCTCTTGGACTTCTGCTGGTAGGAATAAAGGGTAGGAGAAGTAATCCTAGGAGAAATATGGTCACATTTGTTTGCTGACACTGTCTGAATAATGATTACTACCCATCAAGGGAGGAAAAGTAAAATATCATGAATATTTCTAATCAGAATGTAAGGTTTCATTCCACATACATTTCTGATTTTATGTAGCTAAAAAAAAAAAAAATCTGAAGTCAGGACTCAAGCCTTATCCTCAGAGTTTGCCATGCACATCGCAAATCAGACTGTCTCATCTGTGAGATGGTTGAGGGCTTCCCAAAAACTACCTTTATATATACACCTCAGATGACAAAGTACTTAGTGTTCCTCAAGGTCTACATGGAGTTGTCCGGTGGTGCCAATTATGTTCAGCTGTCTGTTCAGAAAACCTAAGGTAGGTGACCAAGCACTGAAGAATGCAAACCCAGCTTTCTAGTTTAAACACAGGAAAACAGCTTCCTAACCTAGTCACTTATATTCATTCTCAATCCTCCTGCACACTGAAACCTCACCCTAGCATAGAACATGTTGCAAGAAATAGTAAATTTATCATTCAGTCAGTGAAGTATATATAAAACTGAGAATTTCACAGGCTTAGTACACACTGAAAGAATGTAGAATAGGTATTAGTCTTTGTATTTTAGGGCATAAATGGATATCAGAGGGTGCAGAAAATCTGCCTTGCAGTTATTATCTAACTGTTCACTATTGATTATTTCTACCTTCTCATGAATTAAAGGCATTGACCACTTTTAGAGATAAATTAGCAGTAGAAATTATCCACAGGTTTGATCCTTTGGATACTCTTGTATGATACTCTTACACTCAGATTAAAATGACTACTGAATAGTGCATTTAACGTAGGAGGCAACTAATTTTTCAATTAAAAAAATATGTTTCTAATTATAATGATGGATGTGTATTCATCATATGCATGTTTGTACCATCATATTCAAAGCATATATTGATTAGAGTGACATGACGATATTTAACACTGAAAAATTAATAACGCATGTTATACGCATTAAATATGTATATACTGTACTTTTAATCCTCACAGCAAAAATATTCACAGCAATTCCTAAAGGTAATTGGCTTTGTTTTTTTATCATTGTACAAAGATTAAGATTACAGAACCTTATGAAGAAGTGTAGGTATCTTTTTCTTTATTTTTAAAAGAGCTAAGTATTCTATTATTGCGCCACACAGCTAGGGATATATCACTACTTAGTGATTCCTATATAAAGATGCCTAATAGCAAACTGCTCTTTCCCACAAGCTCACATAACAACCTGGAAGATCTGCAGTTGTGTAACTTTTCTGATTGCTAGGTATTAGTGCAATTAGTGCAAAAAATGGGATTTTTTTTTGTTTCTTTTATTCATCAAATTTAATTTTTCAGATTTACAAGCCCTAAGAAGATCATGATCTTCCTTGTACCTGGAAAAAGAAAAATTGATAATGAGTTTTTATCTATCTGTGAGATAAAGCTGTCATCATGTTCTCATTAGAGATCTTTGTACATTATGCATGAAAATTTAGAGGATATGAAATTAGTGTTAATTTTTCTCTTCAAGGACAGTTTACTTAGGGGTGCTCATAAATAAAGAATCTAGACTTTAATGACTAATAACTATCATTTGTAGTTTATTCAGAGCTGGTGCTCTCAAATCTTTGGTGTTTATTTTTAAGTGAGAAAAAAAATGCTTTTCTATGTATTTCCTTTTTTATCTGTAGGAACTTGCTGTTTCGAACATTATATCTGTCAACAATTTAGTGTATCATCTCCAATTCCTTTACAGTCTATCAGATATAAACATGTTACCCATCTGTGTGTTCTGGGAAAAAGCTGCATGGATTTGCAGTGAGAAGGAATAAACCATATGGCATTTTGATTAGGACTTTGCACTACTGAATTTGATGGCCCGGAGTCTGAGTGGCACAGCAAGTGATGTTATATAAGTTGTGATTTTGACTCTTCCCTGGTAAAACAAGGGGTTATCACACAACCCCAACAGGCAGCTTTTTTTTCGTGATCTTTCAGCGGGAAGACACAGATCATGTTAGCCTTCAAGCATACACTAGACAAGGAAGGGATTTATCAGGGTTACAAACACCAGCCCATGATTTTGGAGCCATAGGTACTGCACTCTCAATGTAACACCAAGTTACATCCTCCCAGCTGCAATGCAGTGCCCCGGCTCCTGCTGTGCTGGACAAAAGCCACCATGGTGCACAGCAGCAAAGAGCAGGACATGACCCATTTCCCTCAACCCTGCCCTGGCCTACACATTTAGGAAATCAATTCACTTCTTAACATGTTTGATGCGTGGTTAGCTTCTGTATTGCACCATAGTGTGGACAGACAGGTGCACTGTATTAAACATCTCTCTTGCTACTGTTTGCATGCCATAATCCTGTAGCTAAATAGTTAAATAAGTCATGCAACAATGTAAATAAAAGAAGCATTTTCTATTCTGTAGAGTATATCTTGTGTTCTCTTTCTCTTTGAATGTCCCTTTCATCTTTCTTCCATACCTTTTAATAGTGTACACAAATACTTGATTATCAACCTCATGTGTGAAAACATGATTATCAATCAAAGACTGCCTATACTTCTTGACAGTCCCTTCAGAAGCTGACTACCTATATGTTTTAAAAAATAAATATCTTTTTTTAGCCTGTTTTTTTTTCTCCAATAAAGGGGTTACATTTTTCTCTTTTTTTTTCCTTTCTTTCTTCTTTTTTTTTTTTTTAGTCCAGCTTCTTTTGAGACTGTGTGATTTAAATGGCTTGATCAAATCGTTAGGAATAGGCCACAAACATCTGTGTCTCACAAAATTGCTGCAATGCTTCTTATCAGGGATAAAGATACATAAAAGCAATTGAAGGGAGTGATAAAAAATGGAGGAAGTTATTCAGACTAGTATCTAATGATACTAATCTGCTATGATAATGGAGTTGTTTGTAAAGATGCATATATATCTGCTTATTGTAGATTGAGTTGTGCTGTCTTGTACAGATCCATAGTCTGTCATCCTCATTGCTATATTCTCTCTGTCAGATAAATCAATCTTTGTTATAATGTCTTTGAGCAAAAACAAAAAAATACACAAGTTATCCCAGGTATGAAATGAAAAAAATGCAATTACAGACTTCGCAAGGGATGCTGGAGCGAACAATTAGAAAAGATTAAAAAGGTAGGCAGAAAAGGGAGAAGAATCTTCCCACAAAAACAAAACCAAGCAAAACAAAAAGCCATTCATAATGGCTTCTCCAACATTTTATCTTTTAATAGCATCAGATTTCATCTTGATATATCTTTATCATTCACACAGCCATCAGAGCCTTGGTAAATGCTAAAAGCATCCACACAGCTAAAAGGGAAATATAGTTCTAAACTTGGCCTTTATAAACAATAGTGTTTCTGAGCAAGAGAGAAGTGCACACACAAATGGAGGAGATTCTTGTTAGTTATCTTCCTTAATGATATTGTCACTTAATAGGAAAAGCAGTGTATAGGGCATAATCCTTCCATTTTTTATTAAAGCCAGATTCACCATTCTAAGTGCAAAAGAAAACAGTGACGATTTCATTAATTAGTAGTTTCCCTGTAAGGAAGGGGATTTAATATTTCCAAAAAAAAAAAAAATTCAGTATGCATTTCAATAACACAGACTATATACCTATCACCATTTCTAGATTAAAAGGTATGTTGGATAAGACACAGCTTCACGCTAGTCATATACCAGTTTCTTTGTCTTTTTTTCTTCTGCATTGAAATTTAAATGAAAACTTATCATTTAAATTAGAACCTTTTTCTCCTCCCCCCTTACATTTCCCTTTCAATTCTTAATTTTGACTGGAATGCTCTAAGAGCAGCACTTAAACTAATTGCAATTTTTGCTTTTGCTTCACCCACTCTTTTCGCTTTATCACTTTGTATCTTCACATAAAAGAGAGGGTGACCTCCTTCCTCTGAAGGTGATGCTAATGCAGTTCAATAAATGGCAGAGGGAACAGGGTGATCTGAAATGGTGCAAGCCACATCGGAAAGGCATTTCATTTTTTTCTATTATGAAAACGAGATTTTCCTTTAAGCGTGTTTATTGAGCTGCAGTAACATAATGTAAAGTAACATAGACTTAAGCAAGATGACCTCATTCATCATTCTGGGGTCAGCCGAAGACACTGGAAGCATTCTGAGCGCTGGTTAAAGAAACACAATTTTTCATGGGCGAAATTTCTTAATCCCTTTGGGATTGACCCTTCTGACTGCAGAATAGCACTGAAGGAAGAGCAGTGTTTTTACAGTAGCTCTCAGCATTCAGCATTTGCAGGGCACCTGTGCAGGAAGACAGTGGTCGTTCGAAGAAGTGTTAACGATGTTCAGCAATGTGGGGCAAGGCTCTACACCTGCTATGATCCCATAGTGAAGAGAAGGAGAAGTGGCCATCGCAGCAGGCAGGTGGGCTTTGGATGAGATCCCTCAATCGTGCCTGGAGCAGAGGTGTTTGAACTCACCTCCCCACATGCAAACAATTCAAACGGCCAGTATTTTTAGGCTTTGAGTTATTCCTCCTGCTAGCCAAAATTGCTGAAATGTGCTTAAGAGCTGTGTTTAGGAGGAATTGATAACGGGGCAGACGGGACAGCCAGCCACTCACACACAAACGTGCCTAAGGGCTCAGCGCAGGTGGTGCCTCTCACAACTGCTCCCTGCCTCCCACCATATGTTGTTCATCTGTTCATCTTCCCAGCCATTCATTTGGGCTAGGATAGCAAGTGGTGCCAAATAAGCTTCCCAGGGAGTTATCCCTCCATGGTACAGGGGTGGAGGGTTGTACTGTTTGATCTGAGCCAATCTGACTTTTCCCTTCTGGGCATCTTCAGGTAAAAAGGAGATGGAAAAGTTTAATGAACCATCTTTTTTTAACCATCATGTTTTAACTACCTTCTCATCTAGCCCTATTCCTCCTCCAGACAACTGATGTCCACAGTTCCCCTGATTTTCTTCTTAAGGTTATTGCTCAACACCCCCAAATCCTTAGGGATGAGCAAAGTTTTCCTGGTCTCTTTCCCTTCTTTCTGGAAAACCTGTTGCTCTACAGCAACCAGTTCACAGCTGACCTCCACTGCATGCATCTGGGTTTGGAGGAGCTTCTCAAAGACATCATTTCTAACAACAGCTCATCAGTAATTCTTCTTGGGAAGTTTCCAGATGTTGCTTTAATTCATTTTGTGGAGCCTCCAGGCTCTGCTTTAAGCCTTGTTTTAATTCCTTTTGGTCTTTTATCAATTTCTTTTGGCTATTTTTATATCTATGAGCATGTCTATTATTTATTGCATATTGATTCCACAGCAATATGAACACATAATCTGTCTCCTTGGAAAAATGGATCTTATTGCTATCACCAATTTCATCGCTTCCTCTCACAAGAAACTGAATATTTTTGGTCTAATGGACTGCCTTTCTAAGGTGGGAAAATTGATTCTGTTAAGTGAAGTATGTCTTTGAGGAAATCTTACTAAAACAAAGAATTGAAGAGTTCCATTCCCTTAAACAGTGAAGGAACAAAATGCAGCTCTTTGTCAGAAGTTCACACTCAATTTTCACTTAGCCCTGCATCCCAAAGCAACTCCTGTCTCTGCTTCCTCCTCCAGCCCAGCTCACCCATGCATCTCCACAGACCTGGGAAGGCAGCACCCAGGGAAGCCACCCCCCACACTCCTCTCCTCTTCCCAAAGGCACTGACTGCTCTTCCAGGACCCCAGAAAATGATTTTAATTGTTCTCTCCCTGCCTGCAAGAGAGCCAGGGTGGCAACCCACTGTCCTGAGACCTGCAAGCGTCCAGAGAGCAAAACCACAGCGCCCATATACTAGGTCCACCCCAAGTGTAACTGATCCGTCTTTGTGCTGAGATCAGGGAAGCCGCTTTCCTTCTTTGGGGATTTGTGTCCTTCAATTTTTCAGCAGAACTTGAAGCAACATACCAGCTTTATTTTGGACCTTTGCACACCCTTTTCTTACACTGAACAATTTATTGTTATGATTATGTCAAGACATATTGTTTGAAAGAGAAATTCTTTTGTAGCAAAGCAGCAAAAAATTAAACAGTTTGTCTTTTATCAGAGTCACTTCAAGTTCTGGCAAGGTAAATGTGTTCTTAATCATCTTGCAACTAAAGAGATGAAATATAAACTCTGAGTTTCTTTAAAATGTACATGCAACTTAAACACCATTAAAAGTATATTTTGTTTAGAAAAATTGGCTGACAAAATCAGGAATCAAAACAAGAGAATAATAAATCAGGCAATCATGTATCTAAGAAAAAAATTTTTCACATAAGTGAAACAAAAAAGCACCTCCCCCTCAATAAAATCCTCTCCAAACCAAAAAGGAAAAAAGTAATTGGTGTTGTCATAATCATGAAGCACATTGTATTGCTTATTTTCACTCAGCTATGGCTTTGTGGGGAATATTGAAAAAACAGTGAAACCTAACAATATTCAGCTTCAAATGGCAGGGGCTTTTTTGTCTTTCAGGCATGACTAGCACTTAAAACCCCTGGAACAATATACCCTCTACTGCTCTTCACAAACTTTGAATAACCTGGCTTCACTACTTCTTTCTGATTTCCAGTCAATACAAAAATTGCAATAAAAGTGTGAGTCCGTTCATGATTATCTATCACCTTATAGTATCTGAGCTCCTGCAATCAAGAATGCAGTTTGCTATGATAAATATTTTACGATACATAATCTTATGTCATTTGATTTTATGGGCTGAACATTAAATATATATATTTTTTATTTCTTTCAGGGCTACATAACTGGCAGAGACTTCTCCTCAAAGCATTACTCCTTCTGTCTCATCAATCCCACTGCCTTGTCATCTCTGCTGCTTTCCTTACCAAATCATCACGTCTATCATATCACGTCCAGTATCACATATTGATATGCAAACTTGATGTGAAAAGCCAAAATAATAAACGAGAAATAATTCCCAATCATTTTAGCTTTACCTTGTGTCTTTTCATGCCTTGCTTCTTCCTAGGCTCCTTTGCTGTCCCATGTCTGGCCACCTCCCAGTATGACTGCCCACTGCTCTTGTGGGACTCCACTACCAACACACACTGTGTTACAGGAAATACATCTCAGCAGATTTTTTACCAAAACCATATAAACCTGTTACGATCAAATCCCTTTATTTCTTATGTTTAAACATAAAAAATCACCTCCTTTTCAGGCTGTGAATTTATTATAAGCCTATTCTACTTGCAGACAGTTTCACTTAAGAATTGCAAGATAAATTCTCTCCAGATTAGAATGATGTCGAACGAAATTGTTCAACATTTAAATGATTTTATACCATCGTAGCATTTCTATCAAATTTAAGTAGCTTAACATCTCTGATATGCTCTTAAATTTTCAATGGTTATATTACTTGTTGAACATACCTTTTTATATCTGCATACTTGAATGCAAATTTATGTATACAATTAAATGCCACTTGTGCTGCAGAAAGAAATATTATCAGTGATATTTACTATTTGTATTATATTAGTAACTACGGGTGAGATCAAGCTGAAGACCCTATTGCATTAGTCAATGCGAAGATGATTCCAGCTTAGAGCAGAACCCAAGCATTACTCTAGAAATAAATTCATGTGTGTGTGTTTTACTGAACACACGAATACTTCATAAGACCAGCGATATTATAATGCTACATTTGGTATTCTCCTGGTATGTCCATGTAGCACAAACAAAGCATGAGCTCAGTTGACCCAAAGGCCTCTTCCACTATCCTCTTCTCGCCTGTTCCACATGCCCTAGAATGACCATTGGTACCTTCCAGACACAGGAACAGAAAAGCTCCTCTGTGCGCCCTGCAACCACCTGGAAAGAGTCTCAGCGCTCAGAAGAAGCCTCAGTCTCCCCCATACACCTCTGCTCTCAGGTGGAACCTGCCCCCCATCATTCTTCAGATTTCACTGAGCTCTGGACATCTTGTGCATCTGGATTTCAAGAAGCTCTGGACATCTCCTGCAACAGCCAGCCCACAGCAGAGGTTGCCCCGCAGCCAGACTGCAATTCAGGAAATATCCAAGACTTTCAGCACATACACTGCAGATATGCAGTGTTCTTAGGAATCTAAGATAGTCTAGCAACAATCAAGCTCAGAGTTCATCCAGCATCCCCCAAATATTTACCTCTTTGACAAAATACTGCCCTCACACACCAAACTCATATACAGGCTTTAATAGTCTCTGTGCTACCCTTGACTCTGCTGGAGGCGCACCATAAATGGAAGTTATATAAAATGATTTGCAGCTGCGCAAATTAGTTCATTGCATAATTTGCATAAAGTATCATCCATGACATTCATTGAATTTCAAAGTAATAGTCATGTGAAGGTGAACATCCATATGCTTGCAGGATCCAGGCCCAAAAATACATGTCTTGGCAAGGTATGGAGTCCTCAGGGGACTTGCAATCTAATTAAAACTGATAAAAGAGTTCTGATCTTAAAATTGACTTTTATTTTTGGTGAGATTTATGGAAAGATGCAGTTGAGAACAGGAGGCTTTATTTTCTTCCCTTTTTTTTTTTTTTTTTTTTTTTTTTTGTCTTAGTGCTTCTATCAGTTTGGCTGTACTTTAAAAATAGCTAATTGTGGTAGGGTGGGATTTTCCTTTTTCTTTTTGTCCAGATGAACTCATCACATGCTCCATTCTATCCTCATCATGAAGGCTTCATACCATACACAACGGAAGATATTTGCCCCGATGTCATTTGACCACAAGCAATTTCCATTTTTGCTCTGTTCTCTTGAATATGCCCCCCCATATTCCCAATTTTGTGGCAGATCCACACTTTTCACTGTTTCTGTCATTTAAACAGGGCTTTTCCTATTCTTCAAGCTCTAATGTTTCATTAATCATGAAGTGTCTTGGTAAGATGGAAAACAAAAACCACGAGCCCTATGTGTAAAGTTAAAATACTGTTCTTATGTTATCACTTTAAAGATATAAGTGGAATCTTTGCCATATTATTTTATGAGGATACTTATGATGAATATTAGGCAGCTTTATAATATATTCACATCGACATGTAATTTTAAATGCTTGTCTGGATTCAGTTTTACACCTTTGGGAAAAATAATACTTCATTGAGTAATGGTTACTGAAAGTGACTGATATCAGATACCTTTTGCACAAAGAATATTCAAAAAAAAAAACTATATGACAACTATTGATATGCAACGCTTTTACAAGAAAATGATGTCTGTCCACCAGCAAACCTAAATTCATACTGCTAACCACCACGCTCAAGTTTACAAAATTGTCATCCACCTCTTCTGGCATATGATGTATGTTGAGCAAAAGTTCAATACACTTCTGATTTGAAAGGGCGCATAAAAAAGTGAGGGGACAAATAGAAGTAGCAGCATGTAGAATAAATATTGCTACATGTCACCAACAAACAAGAGAATGTAGAGCAATAAATTTATGACAGCAGCCCTGGAACAGAGAATTTTCAGCCCCAACTAGAAATAAATCATGCAACACTATGAAGAGATCAGAAAAATAAGCATCAGGAAGCTGGAGTCAGCAGAACATCAGCTTGTATGTACTGGGCAACCTAAAAACAGGACCCCACAAAAGCTGGTGGCAGCGAGAGGAAATGACTACAGCCGCTCTTTACTAGCAATATCTTTATCACAGACAGCTTGTCATGCATACAACCATATCAGTAGACAAAAGATATGTGGGGTTTTTTTGTGTGTTTGAAATCTCACATGGGAATAGTCCAAGTGTTAATTAATATGATGACAGCATCAATGTCTTATGCTTGTTCTTGTTACAGGGAATTGAGATAGGACAGGATGTACCACTCAGGAACATATAATCTAGAATCTACTCACTAAGCAGGATGAGCATGAGCAGATGGGAGCAGTTTCTGGTCTAAGGCTTCTAGTTCACCACACACAAATACACATGCTTGTAATGTAGGCTTTACCCAATGGCAATTATACAATTATAACTCAAGAGATCTCCATTCAAAGATCTCTAGATATGTTATATTAATGGAGATTTACCTGGGGATCATAAGGAGATTATTCAGGTAAGTTGCTAGGACACTAATTTTCTGCTTTGTTTTTTCACTCTCAATAATTTGATGCACAAGCTTGCTCATGGGTTTCTCTTCCAGTGCGAAATTATAACAGCACTGCTCCTTTCAGGCCTCTGGTGCACACTCCTCAATGAAAGTTACTCTGAAATCCTTACCAAGCATTGGAAAGCTGTTTAAAAACTTTAGCAAAGCGACACCTGCATCATTCTGAATAACTCAAACAACCAGTACCTTGCTATTTGGTCATACAAATACACGGATAGTATACACCTATATTTAACACAATTATTTCCATATATCTCACAAAAAAAATCCATAAAATCATCACAGAGGTAAAAACAGATTGGCCCATTCAGGAGGCTATTAATTATTTTGGTGGAACTGCTCTCATGAGAAAGGAGACAAAGTTCATGCCTTGCACAGTGTGACAGCATGGTGACAGAAATGTAGGCACGGAACAGCTCTGGGTCAGATCCTCAGCAGAGTGAATCAGTATAGCTGCACTAAAGCCATTGGAGGTATGCCAATTTGTATTTGCTGTTGATCTGGCCTTCTGCTCATATTGCGAGACTACCCTTAAGTAATTTGTCTTCCATTTTTTATGCAAGCTTATACAAGGTCATGCTCAGAGTAAACTCTGCCAAATTCTCCCTGAAGGTGCATAACTATTGCAGTCAGCAGCTGATACACGGATCCTTTTTAAGTCTTTTATCTGGGCTATTAGTAGTTAGGGTAGATAAATTCATCTGACTTGATTTCAAATCCACACAAGCACCTTAAGTTCAAAATGTTAACTGAAGCACAGAAGTTATCAAATTCATATTGACTTAAGAAATACAGTGAAGAAAGCATAAAAATAGTAGAGGGAGGAAAAACGGGATATACATACATACATACACATATGTATATAAAACAAAGAATTAAATGAAAATGACATAGAAGCGGAGAAGAAGGGAGGAAGAATGAAGTTTTCTTTATTTGAAATGAATTATTCTGATTTTTTTTAATGGACTTCTTTTCAGAGCTATAGATCAAATTGTAGCACAAGTCAATATTTCTTCATGCTGTTGTAGTGTTTGTTGAAGCCATTCTCAACAGACATCTGAAGTTTTTACTAGGGAAAGTGTTCTTACACAACACCCTGGTAGATGGCTTCGGGTGATGGCAGCCCCTCTTCTTAGCAGTTAGTACATTTATTTATGTCCTTTATGTTACTCGTAGTGTTTGCATTTCATTTAGCTCAAACAACTGCCATTTCACACCTCCCTTCATGCTTAGCTTCGAGTTATATTCTCACTTGCTAATCCAGTACTCTATTTTCAGGCTGGTGCTTCTCTGTTTGGATTTTTTTTCCCTCAAGTTTCACAGAGTTGTGGTTACCTTGGCTTCTGAAAGTCAAGCAGGTTATTTTACTGAGCCTTTCAAGGCTGCTAAGCAGGCAAGTCACTTGCCTCTTTACAAACTCTACTTGCTTTTGTCTCTGGTTATCTAGTGTGACCTGGTGTCTTTTGCCTCCTAGTGCTTTTGTTTTTTACTTCAGCTATTTTGGATATTCACCTCTAAAGCTTGAATGCCACATGTACTCCTGCCTGAGCCAGGTCATATTTTTAAAAGGAAGATCAGTCTGGTTTAATTTGCAACTTTTGCAAATTAAATTGAAGTTGCAAATTTGGAAGTTTTGTTTTAGTTTGCAATTCCACAGATCACTCTGTCAACTACATTTTCTTAAACCAGCTTGCCTAATTTTAGTCACAAAGCAAATTAACTGATCCTGGCAATTAACTATTGAAGCTGTGTGCAAATAATGTCTCAAGAAGGAATTCTCACGGGTAGTTTTTATCCCTTAACCAGGGATAAAACCTGCATCCGGGAGCACATGAGTTTGGAGAGAGGAAGGACCTGAGGCATCTAACTATTATGCTTTAATTTAATGAAACACTCAGAGCCCTTTGTTCCCTTCTAACGAAAAGCATTATTTCCTGAAAACCCTTTTGTGATACACCATAAAGCAGCAAGGGCAGAGGTACAATTCTTCCCCCAGCCCCATCACGACACAATTTGGAGTTCTCCACAGACAGGTCCTTGCTGGAAGAGGGACATGAGGCTGTGCAGGGTTTGCTCAGCCTGGAGTTACTGTCAGGCTGGGATCAAGCACTGCTGTAGGGCATCCTCCTGTCTCGAGGATCAAACCAATTGACATAGCTTAGGTAAAGAAAGAATCCAGGTCTTCCACGTTCACAATCACTGGTGTGATAAAAGACTTTCTTCCCTCCTCAGTGTGATGAGAAGAGCCTTGATGGTTTGTTTGTTGATTTCTTTGCTTTCACAGCTGAAACTGCTCAGCGGATTCAGCACGAATGCATTAACGGCTTTGGAAGACCAACAATGTATTTTTCACAAACATGCCATTCATTTAAAAAAAAGAAATTTCCAATCTGGCTGTAAGGCTCACATTACATCTGGACTATCAGAATGCTGGAATTTCATGTCTCTTGATTACCCAAAATTTATCTTTTTTAAAAAAATATATATAATAAGACCTACCAGAGAAAGAAGTAGGTGATTTAAGTCAAAAAAAAAAAAAAATCCCACAAATCCCTACCACGGAAAAGCACTCAACCTATCTACTTTTCACCATATCTTCTTCAGAGATGTTTTCTCTGTTTATTCATGTTACAAGATACAAATCAATATAGTGAATTAGGAAACAAAAAATCAAATGAAAATATTCTACTGCCATAATCAAAATCCAGGAACTTGAAGGAGCTGCAGAGTGGTTATCTCTCAGGACAGACATTTTAGCTTCAGCAGCAGAAACATCTCTTGCTAAATGACCTTTATTCATAAGAAAAAAGCTGCATTACTAAAGTGCCACTTTGGAGCACAGTGCAACATATAATTGCAAGAACCCAGGCACCACATCAGTAAGGTTGACAAGCTGTGGCAAGGGAATTAAGATATTTTTTTTCAAAAATAGAAGTCAAAATTTAAATGCTCCATTGATACACATAATATTTCTACAAAATACCTTTGAATATATTGCAGATTAATGTCCAAATGACTAACATTAAATGAACATTGAACATATTCTTAAACAAAACACAGGGGAAAAAGCTTCATATGTAGACAGAATGTGCTAAAAAAGGTTTTCTTTGGCTGTACACTTGCAAAATATTATTTTACTTTTAAGACAGGCTTGCTATTGCAGATAAAAAGTATAGGGCTGGGTTTGCAGCAAGTGATTGTCCAGCTGCTTCTAGGGTTCACTGTCAAATTCTATAAAAATCAAACACATGGGGTTCTTAAAAGTCTTGAAAAGAAATAACTGCAAAACATCCTGACAAGAAAGAGAAGGCATTCCTTGTAGACTAACTAAAAATCACCATTGCATAAAATTTTGTATTGCAATAGACACATTCTAGATGTTACATGCCTATACTTAAAATGCAGTGCTCTCTAAAATCCTTAATTATTTTTTTCCAGAATAGGACAGAATTCATCAGGAAGAAACAATATCTAACTTTTGGTGACTGCATGGGCATTCAAAGAAGAAAAACTGGCTGCCCATTACATGTCTAGATGTACTTCTAATGGACAATGGCAATTGTCAGGAAGACTTTCCCAGGGAAGTTGTAAGTAAAACCAAGCATACCAAGCAGAATTTAGTTATGGGAGTGTTAAGACACCAGATTCTCAAAGACTTTCCCGGGGAAATTGTAAGTATGACCAAGCATACCACAGTTAAGATACATACCAAATATGGGTTGCCAAAAATACATATATCTAAGGCTAGACTAAGGTTTTGAGAACAAATGAAACAAGCCTATTTCCCTATTCATTCTGGAAAAGACAGGAAAATGGGTCATTTTTTTGATTTTCATAGGTGTCATACATTTGAATCATTACTTTCCTCAGATAACTGAGACAAATAATTTGATAGCCATGAGAGGAATATAGGTGAGAGAATGTTATTACCACAAAAATGGGGTTGTGGGTGACTTCACTATATTATTATTTGAGAAATAACAGCATCACATATTCATTTCAACAAAATGAGGCTTACTGTTTTGTTTTCTGATAATAGCAACCTCCCAAATCTCAGCACCACCACAGTAAATCACCATGTTGCAGCAGCAAGATAAACCTGGGATATGGTAGAATTTAGTTATGGGAGTGTTAAGACACCAGATTCTCAAAGACAAAAACATGGCAGCAACAGAGACTGGCTACCTTTTTATTGTTGTTGTTCTTGAAAAAAATTAAGGGAACCATGGCAGCTCCTAAGAAACTAAAATGAACTCTAAAGTTCCATTTGTAACAATTATCTTGGAATCAAAGGAAATCTTGGAAGCTGTTAGTCACTCTTTCCTACTTCCTGTGACTTTCTGAAAAACACTAGAAAGAATTGATGCAAACATGTAGAAAATAACTATATTTCTTCTTTTTTTTTTTTTTTAGTGCTAATTAGCTGCAGATATTTAGTTTCAGTGGGTAGTTGTTTTTGATAGGAGCACTCAGATAATGCAGCTCTTGCCAACACAGCAGAGGCACTATTCTTTCTTTTACTGAAAGTATTTATGGCCTTCGAGTATCACTCAGAGTCAGTGGAAATATCACAGTGACAAGAAGCAATTGAATTTGGTCTTTACAGAACAAATCTTAAGCTTCTGTAAAAACTACTTGCAACACAACTCTGTGAGGAAAAAAAAATACTAGAGGCTCTTATATTGTTATAGATTGGATTAAACTTTATTTTAACTGAAAACATAACTGCTATGTTTCACGTAGGATAGCTGTAATAAATCAGTAAACTGAAAAAAGAAGCCTCCATCAGACACACAGACTCATGTCTTTGGCCAAACAATAGAAGAACAGAATTTAATATAGACTCTGAACAGAAAGCCTTCCTTGAATAGTCTTTTCCTGGCTGTGTATATGTAAGAGAGACAAAGGCAGGAAAGAATGAAGTAATAGATATATTTGTGGAAGCACTAGTAGTTTGAACAAAGAAAAGTCTAAGAAAGAGTTTTTGGTGAAGCGGTGATTAAAGAAATCTTGGAAGTGTAAGTAATGAAAATGCCTCTTAGTATTTGAATACCTCAGTATTCAAGGAGAAAACAAAATGCTGCATTTTTTCACAAAAACACAATATCGAGTGTAAATAACAGTGGGTTCTTTCATCCTCTTATAAAGGAAACAATGCAAAAGCCTAGGAATTTTACCTAACAACAAAGTCCAGCTTAACCAACTAGGTCAACCAGTACTCCACTTTTGTCTTCTTAACAAAGTAACGGTTCAGGTTATTCAATTTTAAAGATAGAGACAACTTTACAAAACCAAGACTCTTGCAAATCAGGTTATTAAGAGGAAACTTGGCAATAACTGACCTAGATCCACAGCTAATATTAGTCAATGCATTTCTGTTTCATTTAATGTACCTATTCTGGTTTACACAAGCTGAAAGTCTCTGGCTGTTGTCAAACTGGCTTATGACCAGGTGGACCACCCAGCATCTGAATGTCCACAGCAAGGCTGGGCACCATGAAAATCCTTGTTCTGCCAGGGCATGTGCCTGGACCTGGGAGCTCACAGACTGTTGGGAAATATTCCCTCTATTCTGAAATAAAGAAAGCTCAGAAGATTCCCCCTTCTCATTCAAGGTCATATATATCATCTATAACTCCCTTTTGAATATGTTATTTTTATCATCAATACTTCAAGGTACCTGCTACCAGGTTTCTTCAGTTTGCTGCAGATGATGCCACAGCCAGCTCTTAAAGATTTTTTTTTATGTCATTCACACAGTGCATTGTTGCATGTACCAGGAATGTAAGAGTGAGCTCCTTTGTCCTTAAAAAAGCCACTATCTTCAGGCTTTTTTTCATAAATCAGAAGTTTAACTCACAAGTCTATTTTAAATTTTTTTAAATACTGTACATGACTACAGCCTTATTTGTAAAATATTTTTCCCAACATGTTTTCATGATTTAATCCGTTCAAACAATTGCATGTCCAAAGAATAAGAAGACAAATATACAGTGACTGAGAAAACAGTCAAATACATCTCAAATATATAAAATACATATATTTTAAACACATAATATCTTTGAACATCTTTGTAGCAGATGTGTCTGATTATGAACTATTATTTATCATAATTATTTTCAGGAAACAGAGCAGGTTAAAGGACATATTAAAACTTAGGAAACAAATCTTACTGGGGACAGCTGTTTTCTACTCATGGATAAGAATGGGAAAAAAACACTTGTAGTGTCTTTTCAGTACTGAAATAGAAGAGTTGCAACATAAAATATGTGTTAGGAGGGGAGGAGTCAATGGAGCAGATTTCTGAAGGAATAAAGCTTTTGGCTGTCTGTGAATAAAGTGATTTATTAAAAAGAAATGCTGAAGAACAAACAGAAAAAATGCCCATTCTTTTGAAATTTATTTTCCCTAGTCCCCCTAAGAATCTGTTTCTAAATCTGTGCAATAAATAGAAAAGCTAAGCAAAGAATAACATTAGTAGGTTCACTTATAAAAACTAAGAGAAGTGCAAAAAATCTGGCCAGCTGGTGAAAACATAGAATTAATGTGCCTTAGTGTATCAGATCTGCAAGAATGCAAATATTGCAGCTTTTGGTCAGCTGGTTTAGAGATTAATTTCAAACAAGTAACTTTTTTTTCCTTAAGGAAATGGACTAATAATAGACAGGTCATAAGTACGCAAACAGGGCTGACTCTGCCATAAAAGCAGAATAGGTTGTCAACTAGAGCAGCAAAATATTGAGGGCAGCAAAATTAATAGTGAACATGGTTTGTGGGTCTGCCAACATTTTTCTGCATTATCTTAAACTGCAAATCTTTTGGACCTGTATGCAGTTTTGTGGGTCATCCAAAAGACCCAATAAATTTTACTTAACTGGTGATTTAAAACTAAAGAGGTATATTAAAAATACTTTTGTAGTATCATAAATTATATTATTGTGAGCAAAATAATTCTGTTTAAAATATTTTATCTAACATACCACAGAGTCTCAAGTTTCTCTAAATTTTTTCCTAAAATAGAAATCTTAAATATAAGATTTTCTTTCTTCTTCTTTTAAGGAATACCACAGAAGATTTGCGAACTAAATTAAAAAGAAACAAACAAAAAAAAGGTTTTCAATGGAGGTATTGGAAAAAACCAGGATCTTTGGATGGCTCATAGTATCACAGCTTTGATTTTCTTTTTTGTACCTTGGCCTAAATGCTTTAGTTTGTCATTTACTGCTTAGTTTTTAGTATTATGAGTTTATTCATAACTCATGACTGTTAGGATAGCTGTTTTGATTATTTTTTTAATTATCTTCAATATTTTGGTATCTTCAATAAACTTTCTTACTGCTAACTAGTAGCATTTTCTGGATAGGTAGGTGTTCATCCTTAAACAGATATATACATTAGCAGCTCACTCTGAATCTAAGTAGTATAAACCCTAATGTATAATGTGGCACTTACTTAGACACTTGAGTAGGATTTTCCATGGAGGCAATTCTGCACTGAAAGGAACTTAAGAAGCAAAGTAATATAGAAAGGTTTAATATGATATGAATTAAAGTTCTGACATCTATATTGTCACTGTCTACACTAAGAATGGGAAGAAATGGCAAGCTTAGACTAGAAAAGGATTCCAGAGGTATGCACAACAGCACTATGGTTTAATCACAAAAATAGCATCGTTTCCCTGTAGTTATAGTATTTCATTTTTATCTTTTGCCAAAATTTGATGACAAAATGCCAGCACTAGCTCAGAATTTCCAAGCTGGTTTCCCTCCTCTCCCCTCCTTTTTTTTTTTTTTTAAAAAAAAGGGCTTTGTGTATTTCTACTACCTTGGATTTTTCAGCTTCTACCATGGATTTTTTCTACCGCAAATTTCAGATTCTAGCATGATTTTATCAGCTGGGTGCTGCCTCCCCCTTCTGTTGGTGGAAGAAGTTGGAATTCCTGACGAATCCATTGGGGGAGCTGACATAAAGTTTTGTAACAGAATCAGACCAATTAACTGGACTTTGAAAAGAGAAAAAAACTTTTAAATTAAGTTTAAAAAAGCTTTTAAAAATACTATTAGAAACAGCACTACCTTTTTCTATTTATATATGTTCTCTGAGTGCCAATAAAAACAAGAATACTTCCATTTCATTTACATAAGGAGCACTGATTTCAGCAGGATTCAGTTTCTTGTTAATAATATACAAAACAAGATGTAGTCTGGGAAGATAAATAATATTTTTATATTAGACTCCTTATTTTCCCCCTTGTTCTCGGAGACAGAACTGTGCTTGTTCACAATTCCTTATACAACTTTGGCTAGAACAACACATTATTCTTTCAATGCATCCCAAGGAATATAACAAAATCCTACATGAGTATGTTAAAAGAACTTGTAGAAATTAGTAAGTAGTATTAGTGACATAAAATACATACGTTATAATCAATACAATATAATCATCATCACTCAACTGTTCAGCCAGGTGTTACAGCACTGGTTTAAAATTTCTGACAACCTCTAGCAACGTTATATTAAGAGAATTCTAAGGAGTATGAATATGTCTAAAAATCGTGAGGGTGTTATAATTTAAATAAATTCAAATTACTGCAGCAAACTGATTTCTTTACTAGCTCTTGGTAAACCGAGATTCATGAGATACAATATGTGATCAAGTGATTTATTTCCTTAACAAAGCACCTCTGCTCAAACTATACCATCTAGGGAATTTGTAATGAGTCAATCCAATTTTCAGTGAAAAACTAGGAAAAATCCAAACTATAATAGTCTTTACCATGAAGATTCCAGTATAACAGTAAACACCTTTAAACTCACTCTGTTAAAGGATGAGACATATCCGTACCTTTGCAAACTGACTCGAAAAGCCTGAAAGTTTATGTAATATAAGTATATAAATTGCAGAAAACCATTGGAGCAGCCTTCTCAACTCCTATACAAAAGCACTTGAGCAATATTAAATGTAATCTAATTTTAGAAACAGAAAAAAAGAAGACTGGAGGAAGCCTTACTTGTATTTTACTATTGTGTTTGGAAAGAAATTATGTAGACTGTGAAAGAGAACAGCTATGTTTTAAGGATAAGAAGTTTCAGTTCCCTATGAAAACTTAAAGAAGGAAGGGAGGGAGAGAGGGAAGAAGGAAGGAAAGAAATAAGAAAAGGAAGGAAATAAGGAAGGAAAAGAAGAAGCAAGGGAGGAAGGAAGGAAGCAATGAAGGAGAGGAGGGAGGGAGGGAAGGCATTTAATTTTGCACATATGAAGTGATTTTGTATGTGTGGTAAGAAATAAAAAATGATGATGTCAAGGCTAAGAAAGAAGCCTTCATACTTGCCAGAGAGCAATGATGAGTGGCCTGCAGAAAAAGGAAAAGAAACTGTAGAGTTATGTTTTAAAATTTCTAGTGTTTCCAGTTGTTACTGTGAGGTTTAAGTTGGCATTGACATATTATTTTGGCACATTGTCATTTTTACTTTCGTTATGGTTAGGGCTCAGCAGAGATGTTATATCAATGCTGTAAGGAACTATGTTTATTAAAGGGACTTCAACAGCACATTGCAGTACTGCTGTATAACATCAGTTATAAAAGCATTTACATCCATCAGTGTCACCTGGTGTTGCTGTATAAAAAACGCCAGAATTTGGATAGTTTGCACCATGAAGGCATTATACACCAACAGTATTATGAAGATAATAATTTGCTAACTAATAATGAGAAAAAAAAAGATTTTTTTTGGATAACTAATCTGGGCTGCTATGTAATCATCCTTCCAGGCTACATATTAAGATGCCCACTGTATTTCCAATTCTACATGTATCTAAAATAAACAAATAAATGCTGAATTTTTAAATCTTTGAATAAAGAGAATAATCTTTACATTTCCACAATTTCCACATACATTTCCATAATGATCAGTCTTGGAAAGGGTGAGTTAAATATTCAAGATAAAGGTGACTCCATTTACAGTGGCTGCACAGTCCACGATATCATAAAGGCATTTTAACTACTCTTTTTAAGTTCCTTTGTAAAAGGTAGAACACAGCATTTGTAAAGCAGGATAATTAGGCTTCTTTCTTGATTTTGAGCAACTGGTGGTAGAGCTTTTTGTCTCTGAAGAGCCCATGCAACTAATAGTTACTAATTATTACAACTTAATTACTTAATTCAAAACCAATCTAAATAAATACATGTGCATAAATATAAAGAAAAATATATCTATTTTTATATAAAGGAATATATTTATATATTTACTTTCCAATCAGGTAAAACAATGTTCATTCTATATTTTACAATGTGTTAGATTATATCAAAAGGAAAGATAAGTTGAAAAATTTCTGCTGCTTTTCTTTACCATGTGATCTTGCTTTTGCTTCTCATACAAGAGCCAAAGCAAACTGGCTGCAGCAGTGTAGGAAAGGCTATTGCCAGACTTTCTGATACAATTACAATCCTTCATCACACAAGAAAACCAATTCTCTCATTATATCAAACACACGACTCTTATATAAGCAAATAAATAGTGGTGCAATGTTCAGACCCTTCAGGAATTGTTACTGACTAATCAACATGAGAAAAACAAACAAGCAGAAGGCGACTCAAGGGAGCAAAGTCTGTGACTCGTTTGTCATGATGTATTACTGACCCTATGTACAACAGGAGGGGTTTTTTTGTGTATCAGGTCACTACTGGACAGCACAACTCCGTTTTCATTCCAATAACCTCACTCCTTGCCTATGAACAAGTGATATATCCACTTTCCCCACCCTTGAACATCATATCAATGGCAGATCATGGTGTTTCTCGGGAATGATGTGCTTCCTCCCCGATCTCTGATGCCTGCACTGGATTTCTGGGTGTCACACAAAAATTTGTCCCTCAGATCATGGAAGCAAATATTGCAAGGTTTTCTCTACAGCTTTAGTCCATATGCTCTAGTCCATAGCTAAGTTTCCAGCAATGTCAAACGGCCACAGAAGCACCAGAGGAGTTTATCCTAGCTGCGACTTAAGTGTTGCTCTAGAGGAACAGCTCTGAGAGCCCATCTGTAATTTGTAGAGACCTGGAAGGTGAAAGAACAAAGTTCACTGCACTGAAAAAAAAAATAAAAGAAAGAAAACAATCAGCGCAGAAGCAGATATAATTGATTTGGTGGACATGATGCATGCTGCTATTGTTGCCCTATATCAAGGCAGAATGGCAGTAGAAGTTCTGTAATTGAAAACCAAGCGGTGAGAAAATTGAAGGGGTTTTTCCAGCACTGAAGTGGTTGCTATCGTTTGGTAGCTGACTACTCTGGACTTTTAGAGTTGATGTTGCCAGAGAGACTGTCAGAGACAACTGGTGCTATTCTTCTAACAGTATTTACATCAATATCTTGGATGCATCTGGACTTACAGATGTTTTTCATTGATTTGAGCTTCAGAATTGTATTAAGAACATTGATGCATGTGTGCTCCCCTCCAATCCTTGGTCCGGTGCTGAAAAGCTTACAGAAAAATAGCACATACAGAATGGGAAGTGTTGTAAAAAGCATTTTCCCCCCACCATCAGAGTGTGAAATAACAAGTGAAGAAAGCTTTTCTTTCATGTACAGTTGCTATGATAACAATGTGGATCATATGATTATCAATCAGGTGATGTGCACCAGCTGCAAGACATTTGATGATGCACAGTGATGCACAGCGCAGTGATCAACCGGGTGTCAATTCAGTTGCGAACTTCGATACCAAACTTTTAAGGGTGAAAAGGTGCCTCATTAATGGTTCCCACAAGCTTTGTACAAAATGTTTTGCAGGACTCTCCAGGATGCTGGTTCTTTGATCATACAGATCAGGCACAGGACTGGAATATATTGCTCTTCATTTTCCACTGAGAGCACAACTATTTTTTTTCAGTGGGAAAAGTGGAAAAGGATTCAGGGTGGGAGGTGAATGTATGATACATAAGGAGTCAAGTCACAGATGCAGGAGCTGGAAAGCATGCCTTCATCCCACACTTTAGACACTACCATAGAATATTTTCATCATTCTCGGACTTTGATACAGTCTTTTGAATGTGGGTATTTTGCTCCTGAACTTCAGCAGGATGGGCTTCAAAACCAAGTTCAATCACCATAGAACTTTATCAAATTCACAAACATGATCAATGATTAACAAGAGTGCTGCCAAACTGGAAAGCTGCAAGCGACAAATAAAGGAGCAGTTTTGATCTGTAGAACAATGCACAAATCAAGTGGAAAGTCTTCACCAAACTAAAATTAGAAAGCACTTTGAAGAAGAAAATCCTAATGCGTAAGGGTACAATGCAATTAGATTAGAGCTTGCAGCTTCTGCTGCTCAGCTCGGTTTTCATTTCTCCACGCTTCCCTCGTGCATGGGGTTGCACACCAGTGATCTGGGGCTAGACTGGCATCCACCGTTCTCTGAACTTTTCAGTGCTGAAAGGGCAACTGTCATTTCAACCGCTGCTGCCGCTTCGCAGCTCACGGCTGCAGCAGGGAGAGGAGCTGAGACGTCCTGCACTGAAACTCTTCTCTTATTAAAGGCAGATTTACATGTGTGGGACCCTTGCAACAACTTCGCAGGCTCTGCATAGGCATCATAGGTGCTTTTTCACTCTGCCTAAGGCCATATCTCTACCCCATCTTCTCTAAAAGTGCCTGCACCAGTGTCGCTGCCTGCAGGAGCTCAGAGTATTCTCTGATCTTGAGCCTTCCCTGAACACACTGTACGCAGAAAGGACTGAATACTGTGTGCCTAGGTGCTGCGGACGTCACTTTTGTGCCTCTGCAGTGATATGGGGCATATGCAGCATTTTTGGCAAATCTGGTCTGCACTGGTGTTCCTCCTCTTAGGCTACACAAAATTCTTCAGTTAAAGCTTGGAAATTGCCTGAAGGAACTGACTGATTAATCTATGCACAAACAAGGCATTGGTCAATGTGACTTTTTTTTCTCTACTTATTTCTGTTTTCACAGAAATGGACAAGTGCAGGCACCTTAGACTTTCCAAACTTTCCATCTCAGTGTCAGTCAGCAAAAAAGGTCCAAATCATGTGTAGATTAATTAATAATCTCATGTTTCTGAAACACTTTAATCTCTTTTTCAATGTATAAGCACAAAGGTTTTATTGGAATGAAAATTGTGAAACGAAGAAAATATTTTCTGTCTTCTGTAATTGTATGACTGTTGTTGTATGACTTGTGGTATTTTACAAGGACTTTTATGACTTCCTGATGGCAATCAGAATCACTGATTTCCATGGGATGAATAAAATTTTTTCACAATATCCTATACTGGTGCTCATTTTTCCAGGTACATGTGATGACAGAGAAGTAAAGAACACGTGGGTGTGCACATGCTGCTTTCTCCTTAAGCTTAGATAATCATTTTGGGAGAAAGATAAAAATCCCAAACCATTCTCTACACCTCTCCCATAGGAACTGCTCTGAGCTGTCCTCTCTTTAAGTCATTTTCACACATAATAATCACTGTAAATGTACTTTTCCCTGAACTTCGTCCCCACCTGTCTCTGCCTCTTTGTATGTAAAATAGGGGCAAAATTCTCACTTCAGTAAGGCAGTTTGAATTCCTCCAGTGAAAACTCATGTGCATCACAAATGTCTACAATGGAATCCAGTTGAGTCTGCACTGTCTATTTGATGTTCCCTCAATCTGCGCTCTCCATTACAATAGAAAGATGAGGCTTCAGCTACATCAGGGGAGAGAAAGAGATCAGGTACATTTGTTCCTTAATCACATCTCCCACCACAATTGTTCTTTCAGACTTTATTGTCCTCCTTTTCCTATCTACTTACTTTTTTGTCCTCATCTACAGCACTTCAGGTAGGAAAGTTTCCCGCCACCTAATTTGGAAGTGCCATCTACAAAAGACAGCGGTTTGAGTACAGCAGAAATTTGCCCATTATCTTTCTTTTTTTACTTCTGAGCAGAAAAAAAGCAATAGAAACCAATGGGAAATTCACACCACGTTTACTATTTCCAAAATGTCCCCCTCTGATTTACCCATCCATTGAAATAACGGTGTCTCTCTAGAAAGGCCTGATAGGTTTTAAAGTTTCTTTCAAACTCGTTTGCTGTAGAAAAAAATGATGACATTAGAAAGAGGTGTTCTACACAAGAGAGCTTTGGTGCCACCACTGTTCTTGTAATGCCAGAGAGGATTCATCTCAGGAATTGCTCTTATCCATCCTTTTTTGTACATATACAATAAAAAAAAGTGTTGATCTTATAAAGGATTTTTTTTTCTTTTCTTTTTTGTTTGTTTTGTTCTTTTCCTCATTATTATATCATCCATTCACACACAATAGGTTGTCTTTTCATGTATTGGATTAAAGTGTGTGGGGTGATAATTCTTATACTGAAATAAAATACCATGTATTTTACTACAGTTGAAAGCTTTCAGGTAGAATGAGTGCTCCACTGAACAAATGACATCATTCATTTTCTTCTCTTGCTTGATGAACAAAAATAGATATATTATGTACATAAAAAGAAAAGCAAATGCAGTTTGACCTATGTGCAAAGCATGAAGAGGTACACAAGTCATTTTTTTTTTTCGCATGTTCTCCATAGAGTTAATTAGGACACCAAAAAGCAACTATTCTTCTTTGTAATTATGAAAAGAAAATAAGTAAAAAGAAAGAAGAATCTTAGACCAGTCACCTCACTTTTTTCTACTTGGATTTGAGTACTGAGAGAAAAAAAAGGTTATGAAGCAAAGAATCTTATTAAATATAGTTTCTTTGCAATGTGATAAGGTCCCCTCTTTAACAGCGTGGAATCAAAACGACCCAGTTTTATTTGTCTTTGTAGAGAGCAAGATGAGTTTTGATTTATCACCATATTACTCAAAATACAGGTTCTGGCATAGATACATGGTCACAAAATCTTAAGTGAAATCTGGAATGAGGTGCAGTGATGAAATGAGGAAGACCATTCATCTAAAACCATAGAATTTAGCTAAATCTCATAGTATGATTGACAGTAACATTCAGCGAAATAAAAGGGTCGACAATGTCCCACCATAAACAGAAAATCCACATTAATATATAATTTGCAAAGCCCAGTTTAGGTCCTATCAAGTAAGTAGCTACCATCCAAATTTTGGAGCAGCTAAACAACTCACAAAATCCTTAAATCTCTGCAGAAACTTCTTGTTTTCCAACTTGCAGCCTCTAAACATTTCCACCAATTAAAAAAATCAGAATCCAAGTTATATCTGAGGGCAGCTGTGTTAGAATGTATACTTATTAGGACTTATTATCATGAATTTGTGGAATGACTTACTGGTATTGATCTACATTACTGAGTTAATTTGCTATTTCTTTGTACTTCAGACGAACAACAGAACAATTGATTGAAAATATTTTGTGGGAGACTTTCCTTCTTGCTTATGACACAGAGAAGTGGATGGAAGATGTGTGTGTTCTTCAGCAAGAGTAAAGATCCCTGCAAATACCTGAGGTCCATGATCTATTTCTGCTTCACTCCATGATTCTTCTTCAGTTTTAGTTCATTTACATAGCTATATTATTTGCCTTATTCCCTGTATCTTTCCTTCTAGAAGTTTCTATTTGTCTCAGTAACTTAAAAGTATAATTTATTTTTATTTTAATATTGTTTAAAAATTAAAATTTAGAATTATTTCCTGCATGTTACAGCATCAAAGAATTCTTTCACTTATGTCTCATCTGCAGTGTACCATCATGATTCCTTGAAGCCTTAAAGTGCTACAACTACTATCTAAAATACAACAATAGGAACTTCCAAGTCACTGCACAATGCTCTAAAATCTGACTATCAACCTTGGTCCCACTGATTTTTGAATTGTCAATACATACTTCTCCTACATATTAACTTCGCCTCCCAATACTCTCTCTGCTATCATAGATGCCAAGCAAATAAATCTACATACAAGAGGCAATGAATACATTTCCCACATTTCATATTTCGTAGCTTTCAGAACACAATACAGCACTATGCAGAATAACAATAAGACTAATGTCAACAATAATTTAACATTTTTTATTAATGATTAGATAAGTACTATTTATTCTGTTTCAATTGATATTAAGATTCATTAACTTGCTTTGTATAATTTCAAACTATTTTGGATGTCAAAAACTTGGTTTGAACAGTATCAGTTCAGCTTCCAATGAAGAAAGACATAAAAAAGAATCCAAGGGTGGGGTTGGGAAGGGAGATTTGGTGAAAATAGAGAAAAAAAGAAGTTCAGAGAGGCAGATTGGAAAAGCAGAATAGAGAGAAGAAATCTAACATAAGCAAAACTCTGGTATATATAAAATACACTGTGATGGCTGTTATCTTTTAGCAGAAACATTAAAAAGCATATTAAGTATAAAAACTGACAAAATAATAATTTATTTTAAAACCTACCACAATCCCTTAAAATGTTTGCATTTATCTCTTCTTTGCATAGACATACTTGAGGCGAAGCTGTGAAGCATTAAGTAGGCTGACATTTTTCTCTGACAAACAGTTACATCTTCACTGCCTTATCAGGAACATCATTTTTATTTGCTATTGATAACAAATAAAGAAATACGCACTGTAATAAATGAAAATGCACTGTAGCAGCAGGATTCAAACTTCTTTTGATCACTCTTTTTGGAGCAGTACTTTTCCCTCTCCTCCCACCTCAGTACTTTTCCCTCTCCTCCCACCTCCTCTGTCTTTGCCCTGTCTTCCATCTCTCTGGCCTCCTTCAAATCTTAAAGATACTTGCCTTAAATCTCTACCCGAGATGACACATTGAAGATAATAATGCATCCATTTGCTTTCCCCCCCCACCCCGGTCCCACAGAAAATAATAATAATAATAACAACAATAACAACAACAACAACAACAGCATCAACAACACCAACAACAACAACAACAACAATCTTTCAGTTAAGCTCTTTCCCTGCAGGGTCAAAGAAGCCAGAGGATTAGAATTACAGGAAATAGACAGGAAAAGTGGAGGGGACACAAAGCTTTTGCTTTCCCACATTTTCTTTGGCTTTGTTAAAATTCATTCTGCACTGCCTGAGGGGCTCAAAGTTAGCCTGGGAACTGCTATGCAATTCTACGTCTGCCGCTTTCTGCAGGTCAGCGACTCTGCATCAGCACTTGAACAAAAAAATCCCAAACCAATGGCTCTTTCTCATCGATTATCATCACACAGGGAACTAATGAGACCTGGTAGGTTTCTTATATTTAAACAAATGGGGGTTTAATTAAAGCAGGAAACATTCCAAACCTGCCCATGTCATAGCCTTACTATAAACACATTCTAAAAGCAAAGTGACAGCTGTTTTTTCAGTATTTATACTTAATACGCTTTTCAATGTTTCTGCTAAAAGATAGCTATTTTAACATGATTGCCACAGAATGAACATATGGTGCCACTCTGTATCCTGACCAAAATTATTAACTGAGGTTTGGGGGCCATGTAGATAAAAACATTGCAAAAATTATTGTTTCCCCATAGGAGGAATGAAATGGCAAAAAGTGTTTTCTTCTGCTCACAGCTTCATTTCCTACTAGGTAAAAAACAACCCCTGTCTGGCCTAAATCTCCTCTTCAACAGCTTGCTTGGGTTAAACCTGGTGCTCTGATTTCTCTTCAGCTTTGCCCTGCTGCTTCTTTTCCAGACCCACAGTATTTTCCCAGAAGAACAAGTGAAAATTTCCATTGCATGTGCCTTGACCCTGCTGCTGGTATGCTACACTCTCCTTCAAACTGGAGCCGGGAGTGCCTTCAGCTACTCGGTGGCAGAAGAGGTTTTAATTAATGGGGTTTATTGAGCTTAACAGGAGAATGGCCACCAAGGCAGCTTTTCACTGAAAAACACTGCTTCTTTGAACCCCAGATTTTGCAGTTTCGTCAGCCTTCTCCTGAGGTGACAGGAAGGTTAGTGTGGTTATTCGGCTTCTTCCGCTAGAGATGAGGACTTGCTCCCTTGGGTCTGACAGCTACGTGGCCGCAGAGCCGATCCGGAGGGTCCCTGTTCCACCACGCACAGTGTAATTGATGTCCATCTGGTCCAGACCCTTGACGTTTAGCAAAGTTGCTCAGGAGCTGCAAACCCTAGAGGCTTTCTTTGGCTTAACAACATTTCACAGATTTCTTCTGCTCACAGCTTCATTTCTGTCTGAAGCAAAGCAGAAACACTGCAATAATTTTATGCTGAATTCATAATTATACTGAATTTCATCAGAGACTCCCCTTCCATCTTCCCTCCTGACTTCTCCGAGGTTATCAGACAGGTTTCATGGAGTCTAATGCTGTGTTCTTCAGCTAAAACTGGGTTGGCTCCCGTATCGTCCTTTTGCATGCTGGGGCAAATCCAAATTTGATGATGTCAATACATTTTATGTGCACTCCTGGGCTAGCAAAGATTAGGTTTGAACTCTCTTTAACAAAGGCAATTTGTTTGTGCCTTTGAACATTTTCATTTATAAACTCTTGCCATGTTACCTGAGCCCAATTCTTCTGTGGACATGCATGTTCCATTTCTACCACCCAGCTTTGATTGCAATTTTTCTTATCATTTGCCAAGTACGGCTCTGATTTCCACACACAACCTTGCTTGGTCAGGACGTTTGAGTCTGTTATTATTTCCATTTCAAAGCACCTTCAGCAAAGTAGCAGCAGCAGCAGCAATTCATCTTTTCACAGGATGCCATCTCTGTCTGTAATGACTGTTTCATCAATGTCCAGGACAGAACATCTATAACCCCGATCAGTGTTTTTCTTTCTTTCTCATCTGCTTTCTCCTCACCTTGAATTTTTACTTCCCATCTGAATTCATATTAAAGATACATTTGTATTCTAAATTTCTCTGGTAAGCTGCAGAAACTTGCTTGTTTTAATTTATCTTTTAAACGTATGGCAGTGTTACATATTAAAATGCGTGCCTTTAGTATGCTTCATTTTATCTGCTAAATGAAAAATAGTTACTAGTTTGACATGAAATTTTCCCTGCACAAAGCACAGACATTTCCACCTGAAGGTAATAACAAACACGTGTAAACACACACAAGCAAGCAGTTCAGTCTCTTTAAAAACATGTGATTATTTTGTTGCTTTTAGTAACTTGAATACCTTCTTTGTAATAATTAGTTAAAATGCTATTATATGTTGATATTATAGTTGTATCACAACTGAGTTTTTTTTTTTCTGATTTTATACATATATTTTTATATATATACCCACATTCACATAAAATTTCTAACAGAGAGGTAATACATAAAACACACAGCTAGAATGTTATTTTTAATGTTATTAGCAATATTAATTTACACTTTATTTCAGGAAAAAAAGTGCATTGCCTTACTTCGTAATGCTGAATTTGTTCTTTCAAAATAGTGATATACCACTGTGAATTATTTAGGGTGCTCAAGAGAATATTAGTGAAAATCCCAAGACTGTGAACACACTCTATGAGCTATGAGCGAACACAGTTGTGAGGATTAGATCAAAACATTCTGGTTCTACTTTTAGATCACCACTGCAGGGAGATTTATTTATGAGGTTTTGTGAGTTCAACGATGCAAATCCATCACTGACAAATCATAAATGTGTCAAAAGTTAATTGTACGTTTATATTCTTTCCTGACAGAACTGTTTGCTAGCTCTCTGTCCACTGTTTTTGGGGGTTGCTACTACATTTTCTAAGTTTCAAAGATGTTGCAAGCTGCTCCATTGAAAAGAATGAAAAAACAGGTCTGAGGAGACAGAGTATGAAGGACTGAGTCCTTTGAAGGTAGAGAAAACTCAAAGCCTGCTCAAGGCAGCTATTTGATAATAAAGACCCTTTTGCAGGCCACTTTCCTCATCAGATTGCCATGTCTGCATTTGCAGATGTCACCTTGTGAGAATATCACAGTGTGAAATTCTTATGGGATAATTAATCAACACATTTCAATATAATTAGTCATTGCAATATGACATATTAATGTATATTTATAATTGAAGTACTTGAACTACTGTCAGGTCAATGTGTGTCATGTACTATTTTTCACACCATTCATAAGTTTCAAAAATGACCACAGAAAAAATATTGTACCGTGTAGTAGAAAAATAACAAAAATCAAGAAAATCTTGTTTAAGATCAAAAATAAAATGCACAATATATTCTGATTTTTTAGGCTTTAAAACTACTCAGTGTCATTTAAACTATTCAGTGTCAATATTTTAATTGCAGTTCTACAGAAGAACATAAGAGTTTTGTTCTAGTCATTGCTGAGAAGGATAAAACAGTTAAGAAAAGAATCAATGAGTGTAGTATTTTAACATGATCAATGCAGCAGTCACTAATAAAATGTCAGCCTTTGCCAACATTTTCACAGATACTAGATATACTTCAATTATTTCTTATTTCAAATAAAAAAATTAAGATGCCATATAATTGTTGGTAAATATTGACATCTTTATTGATGACTATGGACAAAACTGTGCCCCTATGAAGGTCAAAAGAAATTACTGCTGTTAAGCTCAGTGAGGCCAGAATTTTACCTCATGTGTGATGTGACATTTCACATAAGGAACTAAGTAATTTCTCTCAGATTGTAATGCCCAGGTTCTGAATAAAACTTCTTTTCATGTGATGAGCACTACATATAGCAGATAAAATACTGAAACATTTTTATTAAAAAAGTCACCCATTTATTACAATTACATGAGAAGACTTCTCTTGGCGACAGTTGACCATTAAATGATCAAATGGCAAAGAAGAGCGCAGAAACTCATTGGATGATTCTGTAGATGAAAGAAATTTCACTACACTCCCATGCTCCTGAATTTTTAAGGCAGAGATATAGGCATCATTCTGTGGAATTTCATCATAAAAGAGATCAAAATACTCTACTATATATATACTATAAATATATACTATTAATACAAAATACTATATATAATTTGTTATTGACTTTTAGCTAAAATATTTCATTCTATTAATTCTACCACATTAACATTAATAATATAGTTAGAATGAAGTCATGCAATTGGCCATAAAATCCTTTTTATGCATGCTTTTTTTTTTCTTTTACTACTTTTATATTTTTCTTCCCTTGATTCTTTCCTTCTACTTAGAATTTGTTGCCGGCACATACTTTCCCTCAAATTTAATGAGAAGAAATATTGCTACTGTAGTCTGTCCCTTAGACAGAAAAAAAAAATTATAATTATTTCTGTACAGCTCTCACTTGAACTTGGGAACTTGTATTACATATTTGGCAGCAAAGCTGTAACAGATGCCATCTGTAAGGTCTTGAACCTCAAATTTTGGAATTTATGCCTTTCCAAAACAATAAAACGTTTGGTTTGTCACTACTGCTTCATACAGAGACTTTTTATTAGCCAGCTTTTCAAGCAATAAACTAGATATTCTTTTTGATTCTGACATCCATCATCTTCATGTAAAACCTTTGCAGTCTGTTCCTAAATAATTCTGTAGTGTAAATTTGAATCAGCTTCAAGTTTGTATTGATCTTTTCTTACATTTACTCCCAGGAACGAAATCAAAACCCATGTTGGAATTTGTTTTTACAGGACATAATAAAGGTTTGCAAGGGCCCAGTTTTCTAACCAGTTCTTTGTTTTTAAGTGGATATTTTACTAACCTGCATTCCTCGCTAAGGCGAATTTTTGAGATTGGTCATATCACTTTTAAGTACAGTGTTACTGGCTTGGCACAACCTGCTCATAAGAACAGACAAATGTAAACAGTGCAGAATATGAAAAAAAAAACCCTCAAAGGTTAATCTGCTTTAAGCAGCAGATGTCGGCCAAAGAGCTCAACATCTGGTGTCACTACTCTAATTTCAGTTCTTGCAATCACTGAGAGTTTTGGGAGCTTAAGCAAGGTTTAAATGGTCCTTCTCATGTCTCCTTTCCCTCATCTGTATTTAGTCATATTCAAATCAGGTATCAAGTCCATGGTCAGCTCTTATTCTGCAGTCCTCTACTCTGATAAACCAGCTCAAGCTGCCTATTACCCAATTTGCCTATGTACGAATATCTGAAGAGGTTATGGTTACATAACTCGGAAGATACCCTATTAGAAACTTGTAAATCTGGCATCCAGCTTTTACCCTTGTAAAGAACCTCAGGGGCACAAGTTAGACTTTGTCATGAATCTCACGTAGTTGTGAGAGTCCTCAAACTGTTTCTCTAGGGCAGCTTAGAAAGCAGATGGTGGATCCTTACTGAAGTTGGTAATAAAATGCTCACTGACCTCAGTGATGCAAGAAATGCTCTAAATTAACGTTTTAAATCCATTCATCTCTTGTAAGAGTCTGCATCTATTCAAAAAGTGCTTTCAGTTTTGTAATATATTTTAGGTCCCACAGATGTTCAAAACTGACTTTAGTGCTGAAGTATATTCTGATAGTCAAGAGGTTGTCATGTAATGCATTTAAAAGTAGTGCACAGCTTGCGAAACTTGTCTATATTTTTAATTTTCAAAGAGATGACAAATGTTCTCTATATAAAAGACCACATATAACATTTATTACTCTGTGAACTAGGCCATTCTTACATATTTGCAAGCCTGTCTCTAATTGAAGTGCAGGCGCATTTCTCTAAATTTTGTTCACAGAATATTCTCATTAAATAAATGTCTCGCCACTTTGTTTGTCAACAAACAAAATGGTATGTTTTCTTTCATGTTACTATGTTATCACACTGCCTTCATTTTGACTTATTCTTCATTTTTATTTTATGGTTTTAGTTGAAAAGTATCTACCTGTTACCTGGCAAGACAGGTTTAACTCCAGTAGAGAGAGCATAATAGATGAACTCTTGGTAGGAAGAGTAGCTGCTTGAGCAATACTATTCTTAGTTTATTTGATTTTGGCATATTATTCATCACGAATTTCTTCTGTTTCAGTATCTAGTCTCAAACATATTGTAAGTGGAGACCCAATGAGTAGATCCAATGGCTTGAAAAGAAGCTTTGCCAGCTTGTTTTCACTCTGCAGCTGGGTCAAAACATTTGGCTTTCAAACAAGGGCAAAAGTATCCACAGATTCTCCAAACCACATCCAGCACAAAGCAACAGCTGCTGAGTTTATCTACTAAACCATGGAGCGAGTGACAATTAAACCACCAAATTCTAGTCATTCAGCTGGAAAGTTAATGCACCCAAACTATATCAATATCAAAGCAAAAGACAGTTTTGCGGAAAAGAGCATTGATAACTTTGGCGTGTTGAGTTTGCTGGAAAGTGAGAAAAATCAAAAAGGATTTAATATTTCAACAAGGGTGGTTTTACAAATAGCAAAGACTGGTCTTCCATGGCTCCATGCACTTTTAGCTCCATTATCCCTTTCATTATTCTCTGTCTCCAGCATTGTGAAAATTACTCGGCATCAATACGCTCAGCCAGAATTTCTGTGGAATTCATTTCCCATTTTCAGCATCAAAATAAGTCCTCTTTTTTCAGAAGACTTCAGCAGATTGGGTATCTAGCAATTTTGAAAAATCAGACCATAAAAATGTAGTCTGTAATTGCATTGAATCATTTGAAAATATTTCCCCAGAGAAGGGCTCCAAGCAATTGGAAATCTGTCCCAATCATTTTAGAAGTAAAATATAAATACCTGATACTGCATTTTAGCATTAGATTTCTATAATTAGGTTAAGAGTACAGTACAAGCTAAGAGGACAATGTCTAGATGAGCAATATGTGTAGTTAACCATTTCCTTTAATGGTAAGGAAGAAAAAATTTGTAAATATATTTATTTATTTATATTATTTTAATATATTTATTTACAATCTTTTTCTCCCTTGCCTTTAAAGGAAATGATTAAGTTCACAATATAGTAACTGAAGATGAGATTGCTATCATTTAACTTTATCCACCTTAAAGATATCTACTCACTACTGAAAGGAAATTTTTCTTTCTCTTGAACACAAGGCTACCAACTTCTCTTGGGCATTTCATTTTTGGAGGGATGACATCAGAGAACATGAATCTCACTGTACATGCTGGTGGCCCAGTTGCACCTCCCTGTGCTTCATTTCCCTTGTCTTTTCACACCAGTGTCATGTAGTCAATTGAATTAATGTTTTAAAGTGAACTAAGATTCCTATATGAAAGCTCCTAATTAAATACAAAGTATTATTATTATTACATTTACATTAGTGTAATGCCTTGTACTGCACATTACACAAAGATGGATGGGTCTGAGTTGCCTGAAACACAATTATTGGACTGGGGATTCTGTAATGGGTGATAATGGATAGAGCTAGAAGAGAAACATCTGATACTCTTCTGCAGCCATCCTTTTCCTCCTTACAGTGATATGATTACTGACCTTTCTATATCACTGGATTTTTGCTTACTTTGCTCTTTGGAGCAAACTGGAAACCAGTTGCATATATGAGCAGTGAAGAAAAATGGCAAAATTTCTGCTTTTCTTTTTTTCCTGATCTTCATCTGAAAATTTTAAAAGCCTCACATTGATTTTTCTCAATGCTCATACACAATGAGAGAATTACAGAGAGTGGTATTTAAGTGGAAGAGCTTCTAGGGGTGGTAAACACAGAATAACATTAACATAGAAGGGAAATTTTGTATTGTTACCTTCAATTCCTGAATTTCTGTGCTCCTCTAGTGCTTTTAAGAAACGCTGTGCTTTGAAAATGGCAGCCCTCTCACCTCATTCCAATAGCTCCGCTGTTGTCACTTAAAACATTACAAATTAAATAGAAGGAGGAAAACCGGGAGGAAATGCGAGGAAAGAAGAACAAGCTTATACATTCCTATTCTATACATCACAATTTCTGAAAAAAAAAAAAATCTTATCAAACATTTTTCAATCACATCCCTTTCTTAAAATGTGGAACTTCTCTATGCAAAGCAGAGATGAGCAGTATTATACAACCTTTAGCTTCACTTGCTATGGTCAGCTGAAACTAAAAATTGCAAAAAGATGAAGTGCTCCATTAAATCCCTGTTTTATTGTATAAGTGCCCTTATGAAATTGTATGACCATACAATAGCATTATATCAGGCTAGAATTAAGGGTTACAATGGACATTAAACCACACCATTACAGAAACCAGATGTAAGCCTTATTTAAACTGGATTTTAAAATGAAATATTTATGAACTGATTTAAATACTAATGAATAGACACTCCTACAGCCATCTCAGTAGCAGAATGATAAATGTGTTTCATAGGAATCTCTAAGTCATATGCCCAACCATTTCTCAGGAGCTATGGTAACAAGTTTCTTAAAATACAGGCAGAACATGGGTGATGAACTAGGAGAGGGGAAAGACAGCTAAAAAAAATGGATTTCCTTCCCTTGTCTTTGTCCCTATCAGCAGTACACAAGTTAATCCATGGAAGTGTCAATATTTTAGTCCAGACTGCAGTTTCCTCATCCAAACTGCATGGACATTACTCCACTGATGGCCTCCATCAGGTCTTCTTCCTTTCAAGAGGAAACCATGGCGCAGTAGACAGTCCCTTCCACACTAGGAATATGAATTGCCCAAACGTGTCAATTTTGGCTACTGCCAGAGAGAGCCCTCAGAAATTATCCTAGCAAACCCTATGCCTCCCCTGTGTCCATATAAACCTTCACACTTTACCTCAAAGCCCTGTATCTAACAGCTCAACTAGGCTGTCACCCTAAAAACACTCTCCTGGCAAACCTCAGTACTGCCTTCCTGTTTTTGTTAGCACTTAGTTCTAAAAAGTTTCAAAATGCAAAGATTACACCTCAGGATTAAAGGCAAATCACCTAGGACATTGAATAAGTCCAGGCCTAGTTTTATAAAGTTTTCAGGTAGCTGGGGAACACTAGGAAAGGAGATTGTCTGCACCAGTTTTCTCTCAGATGCAGGGAGCAAAGGCAATATTGACATAGCAGTAGACCAGCAAGAACAACAAAAGTCCAGCACAACTGATCTGGCAGCTCCACTGTAAATCTCATCTTTGATTATGTTCCACGCTTTTAGGAGAAGGTCACTAAGGCCAGGTCTCTTCTTCACTGTTTTGAATCTTAGCTGACTGTTCTAAGAAAAGAGTGAAAATCTAAGTGAAATTTCTCCCTTGCAAGAATGCATAAATGCATAAAATGTAGTATAAAAGGTAACCTAGTAGTGAAAAATGTTTTAGGGAAAAGTTTCAATCCAATTTCTCATATTTTTATCTCTTCATCTGGTGAACATTTCCTACATACTAACTTAGGAACATATGATTCTTGAATTGTAAAATTTATGTTGTTTCTCTCAAGATAAATGTTATGTAATTAAAAAATTACCTAAACTTTACAGCGGCTCTTAAATAATACTTTAATTGTAAGGAGCATCCTAGTAACCAAAATTAGTGACTTGGTAAGAATAACAAAAATAAAATAACAAAATAAGCAAAAAGTTTACAAGAAAATTGCATGATCTCTCTAAAGTACTAGCAGATTAATTTGAACAGTTTAACTTATACCTGGTGCTTATGAAAATAGACTTTTGATTCTGAATAATTTATTTGTCATGTCCAGATCATTTCCATCATAAAAATAGCTACTTTATTAAATAATGAATATATGTAGTTAAGAATATCATCATGAGGATAATTCTTAGTGATAGATATACTGCATAAGGAATCCAAATGTCTTCCTAAGACAGAGGTAATATCCTTCTTAAAGTAAGAGTATAAAAGTGTTTTAATTACCGGATTTGAAATGTTGGGCATGGTATTTTTATATTGATCATCACAGAGACTTTGAAATAGATTTTTGCGGTACACAGCAGTGCACACACACTGCGCATGTTGAAAGCAGTCTGCTCTTTGAGCAGCTGAGCCACTAAAGTCAAAATTTCCAACAAGCTGGTTTGTGTTCAGCAAGCACTCACTTACTAATGTTGTGAAATTAATTAGTTTTATTGTTTTAGTAGAAGAGAGTTTCCTATTACCAATAAAGTGCTGCTTTCATCTTAATTATCGATCCTCTAATGAATAATATACTACTTACTAACTCTGCTAACAATCTTGGAACAATTTTGGCAAATCCTAAAATTTTATTAATCCAATAGGTAGCATTAGTATTCTAAGAATGTACTAGTCCCTGATATTGCCTAAAAATGTGGAAATACTGCATTTTGTTGTCATTCCAGCATACGGCACAAAATGACTTATGCTGAGGTTTTGCCTTTAACATTTCTTTATAAGTCGGTAAGCAAATATTTCCTAGTGCAAAATGCAAACATCCATATACAAGCATTTTAATGCTTCTGTGTAACCCCTTGCAACTCTATACAATGAGTGAAAAATGAATATAGAATAATGTCATTTAATCTAAGAGTATTCTGGCTATTCCATTCACAGGTATGAATGAGTGTGCAAGGGAGTAAGCAATGGAAATGCAGCATGTGGTTCAGAGGAAAAGGAGCATTTGAATCAGAATCAGACACTCAAGTAACTACTTTTGAAATCCTTTACTGGACTTTGCAAACTCAGCTTTTTTTCAGTCCTTGTGATCCCTGCATATGTAGTGAGTTTTTATTTATTTATTTTTTTTTTATCTCAGCAGGTATTCTCTTAACTCATTTTCCATCAAAACTGCATGCAGACTGTTCTCAGTAAGCTGGTCAGCATCTTCTCCTCTAACTTCTGGCATGAAAGTAAATACAGTGATAGGGAAGACACCTGTTGTGCTGAGGAAGGGCTGAATATGGAGTGTTGTCCTGAAAGGTGATGTTTCCTTAACCACAGTTGGACAGGAAGAGGATAATGTACACTGCTCGTGTGTGAAATGAATCTAGCTGAAAGTAAGGATGGATTAGGAAGCTGAAGGAGGAACCAGACTGCAGGAGTGGAAGAGTTTGAAGGGTATCAGAAGTGGACTGCCTATGCATCAAATTGTAGGTCATCTGCATAACCATTTATGTACCATTTTTTGACAAGACCTGCCCTCCATTACTTCATCATCCGCCCACGTTGCTCCAAAGCAAGAGGCAAGCTTATAAGGTTTCAGGACAGCATGAGGGGCTCCAGGTAGCTTCCAGCAAAGGACAAACCTGCCATCACAGAGTAGGATCTTGATGCTCCCTGCAAAACTTTCCTTTATTTATTTTTCTGTAACCTCATACCAGTCATTCAACTGCAGCCTGTAAATACAGCTGTAGGTTTTTACCCTGCCTAAGATCAGGCCGACTCTTGTCACAGTTCTTATCACTTATTCAGTCTTACCATTCACGCAGTGGTACAACTGCATCATCAGTGCATGGGAGAGGGCCATTTTATGGCAGAAATGACTCTTTTCAGTATCACTTCAGACATCCAGAGAAATGTGGCCAATCAATTTTCCATTGGCAACTCTGTTTCAACTACTGTCTAGAGAAGATGTAAAGAGTTATGCATTAGCTGACTTACATCTGGCTGTCTTGTAGGATGTTCCAACAATATTCACTGCTTTCCACTGAATTATTACACCAAGCTTTGCCAAAATCATCAAAGGGGTACACACACAGACTCCACTGGAGAGATCTGTAACTATTGCACTTCTTAAGGGCATACAAGATATCATAAGTCAGCAATGGGCAATATATGCAGACCAGCATCAACCCTGTGACTTTCTGAAAGAATCAGATATGTTCTGAAAATTTATTCTTTTCATTCTGAGCCATGCTGTCACCTAATTCTGATTCAGTGATAGATGGCTGTCAAGGCAGCTCAGTGGAAACGGATCTTGCAAAGGAACTGTCATATGTAAGGCCATCTGCAGCTACCGTGTCAGTATCACCTCCCTTTCCAAATCCAAGACTGTTTTCACCTGTTCATGCCTACTAAAGTAAATCTCAAATCCTCTTTTCCCACCTTTCCACATCTCCTCCTTCTCCCTTCAACTCCTCTCCCCTCCCCAAATCAAATTTTCCTGGTGCTTTATTTCCCTTTTCTTTCCAAAATCATTCTGCTTTACATATTGCATCTTGGCCACAGCAATCCTTTTTTACTGTTTTAAATTCCTGTCCGGAAAATATGTATACCCTGCATCTCTCAAGTATTTGCATCAAGTTCTACTGAGCAATGTCACTTCCACACGCTCACCCTTTCAGCTTATGCTTCATTTTTACTTTCTCTCCTAAATTTAAAATTTCGCTAAATTTAAAATTTAGCGAATGCCTTGGATCCAGGGGAAAAGCCCTACACAGATGAAAACCGTCTTTCCAAAAGGAAATCTTTGTTAATATAGCAAAGAAGTACTGTTGGTCAAAAGTTTCCTATTTGACTACTTTAACTATTCATATATAAAATATCCATATTCATATATGAAATATCCAAAGCACTGATATAAGCACATGTATAAGATGTCCTAGAGTATCCCTACACTATCTATGAAATAGAGAACAGTCCTTTGTTTCCTTTGTTGTATTTTCTGTTACTCTTTCTACAGGAGAGCTCAAGAAAGTGAATGAAACCTATAGTCCAAAGTTTTCTCTTGCTGAAAAGAACAGAGATTTTAATATTCAAATCTGCTTGCTAGTTGTTTATGCACATGTCAACTATTCATCAGGGATAAATCTTTCACCAAATTACTAAAACTACTTCAGGACCAAATTGCAAAGACAGCATACACTGAAAGATGGAAGAAGCCAAAACTAACTCTATCTTATATTTTATTGGATATCAAAATATATCGACCTTGTATAACAAAATAAGCCTTCTCTCACAAGCGTTTCACCATTTATCAATGAATTCCTGAGAGAAATGGATTCTTGTTCTGCTTGTGAACATTTCTGAACTTGAATTGATTAATTATCTGTGTTTTAAAAAATACTACACTTATTTTTCCATAAGTATAAGCTCTCAATAATTTAGAAAAGAAATTAAGTATTGTGTTATTATAAGGTAGGAACATTTTGATTTCCTTGAAAATCTTTTCTTATAATTCAAAGTAAAGCTTACACCTCTATTTTTCATCAGTGTCACACTAATTTTCTCACCAAATAGCTTTTGGTATTTTTGAATGATGAATGTTTCAAAGCAAATCAGTGTTGGATATAAATGGAATAATTTTCGTAATTTTCACATGCCAGTAGACTTCAGGGCAAATGCCTTCTATCATCCTTTTCATTTCCTAAATGCTGCTTCTTAAAGTATATTATTTAATTCAAACTTTTTTTTTTTCATTTCATTATTGGCTATCTCCTTGAATTTAACATGTGCTTAGCTTACTGCACAAATAGATCTCACAGTGCCTAACTTCTTCACAGCAAAGTCAGTTCAAACTTTCTTCTCCACTTCAGAAGAAGAAGAAGACCTACTGGAGTTTCTTTAGCATCTATGGTTGCTGGGAGTCAACACAATCCTGATTGCAGAATCAATTCCATCAGTGTAAAATACATTAAGTACTTCACTATTCTCCAAGGTGCACAGTGCATCTCACACCTGAGGGCAAAAAACAATCTGCGAGACAGAAAATGTATGCTTTATAAAACATAAAGCATATTTTCCAGTGCTTTCAGCTGTTCTGTAGTGTTGATATTCCTGGCTCCCCTTGCCTGTTAATACTCTTTTTCTAGTTCTCATAAATGCCTTTTTCCTTATACTAGCTGGTTCCCACTGAGAGCTTCATGAAGAATATGCATGCTGGTTTCTCAAGTGTTTGTCCCAAATGCTTCCTTTCTGATGTAGGTGCTGTTTTTTTAGAACATCTCATTAGTAATTATATTTTTCCATATGCTGCATTAAAACTTGATTGATATATCTGCCTGAAGAGGACTTATTTTCTTCTTAAACAGAAACAGACAACACTTTCAAGCATTGTAATTCCCACATATTGGATTACAATTAAGTCATATAATTTCCTTTTCTATTATTTTGGTATAGTGGCTTCTGTATTACTTTGCTAATACTAATGTCACATCACTCTTAACAACTCCAGTGGTTAGCCCAGTGCAGTCCAGGTAGGTCAACTGTTCTATTTTCTCTATATATTTTTCTCCTCCTAGTGGGATATTGGTCCTTAATATGTGAGTAGCAAGAAGATTTTTTTCAACTTAACTCATTTAGAGCTTTTTTGGTCTGTTACTCTTGTCAGATTGTCTTTGTTTAACTTTTCAGCGATGACACTTACTGGCATAATGTCTTCTAGACATTTGCCTCTGGCTCTGCCTTTCATTTTTTTTTTCTTTTTTTCTTCTTTTTTTTTTAACCTCCTTTTTAAAACCTATGCACATCTTCATTAGGCACTCCTTGACATTTAAGGGTGACTTAGTCCTATTGAAGTCTTTTTTGAAAAATTCTTCTCAACATAATAAGTTTCTAATGATTATCCTTTTTTTAACTTCACAGAATGCCTCAATTTAAGCCATGTTAAAAACATTTGGATGAATAAATACTTGTCCATGAGGGATATATTTATAGTTGTTAGGGACTGGTTAAAATACTGGTTTTTATTAAATAACATTTTATTGCTTTTGTCTTTCTTATTGCTTTATAAAAGGAACTGATTAACTTGAATTTTACAGGCAGTTAAAAATAAGAAATGAAATAAAATTTGTTGTAAATCAGTCACTTATTCATAATACAAAATTGCATTTAAAGAGCTTATGAGCAGAATATATTGAATTATTCATTGAAAACAATGTATCCTTTGAATTTGGCCTCTAACTGTGGTTGAAAATTGTCAATGAGCAGTCATAAATTTTATTAATGCAGTTCATTATTTAAAAATCTTTGATGGATTCTGCATATGAGTATATTTATGCATATAGATTACTCGTGAACTCTCTGCTGTATTAATTTATTCAAATGTTCAAAAGTGAGATTATTTTTTTCCATTGACCAGTTATATACATCATTTGCTGTTGTTTTTTCATATCTGTTGAACAGAAAGAAAAAAGCATATATATGTCATGTTGAACAATATAATAATTAGATGTACCCTTTGGAAAATCCAAAATCAGCCTAAATCAATCCAAAAACAAGTAAACCACTTATCTTTTCTGTAAATGCAATATACAAAATAAAGATCCAACTACATACAGCCATTACGAGGATAGAAAGAAGATTGCTGAGGTGCACAGTTACAACAGTGACAGAGTACTAGTATAAAAATATTGTAACCCAATAGACAGGGGTCAAGGTGCCTAAGAAATACGCTGTAGTCTTTTGTCTTTCATAAGAAGAGGGAAAACAATATACAGAGATAGTCCTAATATAGAAGAAAATAATCAAATATAAAAGCTATGCGATTTCCTTGTATTTTTACCAAGAACACTTAGTTGATCTTTGGAAACTGAAGGCTGACAGAAAGAAAAAGATAACTATGTCTTATGTATTTTCTCTTTATAAAGCCTTTTGTCCAATTAATTTTTCTAAGGTCCATAGAGTTCTGCACAATTTATGACAACCATCAGCTTTTGTCTCCATTTCTCAGTAACAAGAATGTTTCGTGCGTTGGTCAAAACAATGATGGAGGTTTTAGAAGGCTATAGACAGATTATTTTTGTACTCACTTCATAAACTGTATGAACGCGATTCAGTTTTGTCCACGTGTTATGCTATCACTAACCTTTTGCCACAGTTATTCAATGCATATAGTTAAGCCATAGCTCTCTGCAGAGGCTCTGCTTTCTCAGCCTTCCCTCTCTTTGATTCTCACACCACCAGCCAAGTGGGAGCTCGGCTGTGTTAAACAGTGACCAAGTAACAGCATCAACGCATCAAGTATTTCACACATCAAGCATTAAGGATCTTTTACTTTCTGTCACTATTCTCCATACTTTCTGTCAGTTACAAATTCCAGGTGCATTATTTGTCCTAGTTGAAGGATGAAGCAATTTTTTTGAATAAAAGCTGTCGTCTAAGCTTATGAATTAGTTATTTACTTATTTACTGGCATAGTAGACTCATGACACTGTCTCATTAACTGCTTCAGTTTTCAGGTTGATAGGGAACTTCTGATGGATGGCTTGTGTGACATATTTCACGTATCTCTCAACAGCATTTCTTTTACAAACTACTCCCTATATTTGTCAACATCTGTCAGTATCACCTCAAATTACAGAAACGGTGGCTTTGCCTATTTGTCCACTTTTTGTTAGGAACATTTAAATTATCACATGAATAGCCTCTGCTCTGGGGCTTTGTCCTAGCTTTTAGGGAACATTCGCAGCACAGATATCCATTTGCTGCAGGAACATATGCATTGTCCTTCTGTTATTTGTACTTAGTGTTACAAGTCATCACAAGAAAGATAAGGAGAAAAACAGTCTATTCATTTATGCCCTGGACAGACACAATAAAGTCACTATGCTATTTTGTCAATATGGTAAATATATATGTTTACAGTGTTTATATGTACTGCAGACAACTGCAGTACACAGTATTACAAGGACTCAGTCCTTTTTTATTAGTGCGAAAACTGAGGACAGGATGAATATAACCTAATTTTCCCAGCAAAGAGGCAGGCTATTCAGTTTATACTATTTTTCTAGTCACTGCAGAGTAAAAGGTAGAAGAGGAAAAGAAAGAAGAACAATGAACGACCGCTCTCTATCTTCCCCAGCAAAATTAACTGGCAGAATTTAGGTGAGATACAGCATATACTTCAGAATTTGGGTAAAATTTCATTGAATCATAAATCATACTACAGCTATTGCAATTTACTTCTCCCTGGCCTATATAACAAGCCTACTCCTCAGCATCCATGCAATGTGCTGCTGAAGAAACATGTGAGGACACCCACCTTCCAAGGCCATGATGGCCATGGTCCAAAGCAATGAGGGAATGTCAGGTTGTTTTAATGCAACACCCTCATTTCCCAACCACTGAACTATGACTGCCTTTACATTTCTGCTGGTACTGGGATGTTTAGCATTCTTTTTTTTTTTTTTTTTTTTTTTAAATATGGAGGATTTCCAGGATATTGAAAAAAAATACTGCATTCTTATAATTGTTTTATTATTATTATTCTACTTAGAATTTCCCATAATATGCTCTCTTTAGGTAATGGAAAGGGAATACTTATTGCTACATCCCTCCTGTTTTTACGCTTCTGTTTACAAGTCCTGGTTTTATGTTCTCTTGCCCCTTTCCCCCCCTTTCACACATTCGCAATGACCTAGTGCCAGAGTCGCTGCAATGTGGATATTTAGACTTGTCCAACAGCATTTTCCAGCCATAGAATTGGATTCCTTACTGATGCATTTTCTGTACATGGGTGTTTCAAAAAAATTTAGAAAACATTTGCAGAAAGCGTGTTTTTCTGTGAAAATCATGGTTCAAATCTCTCTACCCAGCATCTTTACTTAAAAACAGAAAATAAAATCAAGAAATTAAACTACCCCCTTGATTCACAGAAGACTGCAATTTTATGGCCATTTAGCATTTTTTAACCTTTTTGTTTGTTTGTTTTTCTTGCCAAGTCTTTCCCTGAGCCACAGATGCCATTTCCTATTCAGCTGCTGCTCTGTGTCTTGCAGAAGCCCTGCCGATCATATGGGTAACATTCCAACCCAAATTGGATCGTTTGAGTAAGAAATGGCTTCTCAAAATCTGTTACTGTTTCCTTTGCACTCTTTACTTTATTCAGTTATTGGGTGTGCTGTTTTTGTTTGTTTGCTTGCTTGTTTGCTTGTTTTTGACCAATTGTTCAGAACTTTAATAAAAGAAAAAAATTCCAATGCAGATTTCATCTGTGGCCTCAAAAATGTTTTTATACCAACACCCAGCCCAGCCATCTCTACTTCTGTTGTTTCATGCAAAATGTCATTGCAGGGGTTCATTCCTTTAGTCTTGACATATTACTTCAATATCAATTTCTTCTTTTTAAACTATTACTGTTTTAATGTTCATTGTAAAGGAAAATCTTTGAGTTTCTCCCTTCCCCAGTATTTAGAATTTAGAATCAATAGTACCTTTTTATGTAGCCTGAAGACAATTTATTGGAACCTTTTAAAACTCTCAATGCTTTTTTCAATTCAAATGAATAATTCAGAGTGGTAGAAAGGAAGTGATTGAAATATTGCTGGCCAAGGGCTTCCAATTATCTTTGGGCAGACTTGAAAACTGGGCTGGTGTGTACTACTTTGTCAATGAACCTTTAAACCCAGAAAAGTCACGCTGTAATGCAAATCCCTAGTTCTTCATGGTTTTGTTATTTTACAGCGCTAAACATGTTAGGAAAAAGCACTCTAGCAGTGCACACCGAGACCCAATGTGGTGATATTGTCATGGTGTTTCATAAAACCCTAGTCCTTCCCCATCACACACACACATACTTTCTTTCTTTTTTTTTCAGAATTATTAGAAGTATTCCCAGTGCTAAGTCGTATACTTAGACTTTAAACAAACATGAACATATTTCTTATCTTATCAAAAAGATATTTTTTCTAGCTCTCCCTTTGATGATTCTAAGCCTGTCCACTTTTGTTGTCAGCTGGAAACCCTGGAGGTTCTCAGAAAAAGAAAGCGACAGAACTTTGGGGACCTGAGCAATTTGAAGATTTGTTTTCCCTTATTTTTCATGACTTTCCAAGAGCTTCTAAAAAACTGAAGTTGTTCAAAGGCCTTGCAGAAATTGCTATGTCTCAGAAGACTCCTGCTGTGCTTTAAAGCTTAAATTTATCAAGATGGTGTCTACAATTAGCGTATATGATCTAATATGACCTAATTCCATAAAACTAATATAGTTTTTGTCCATTTTTTTAACAAATTGACCCCTACTTTGTGACAATCATACTGTGCTTCAGCATGTTACATTATGTGTGTGTATATATACATATATATCCTGCATATTGTGTTCCTTGTATTCTTCATTAGACAATTAAACATTTTAATACATGCACTATGTATTTGTATGGTGCATATACCTTAAGAAGATAAATGAATCCTTGTGGGTTTCTGGTCACTGCTCTGTCATGTAGTATCCCTGGGGTTCAAATGTTTCCTTTATCCTCCTTCTGGCAGGGTTTTGTAAATTGGAGAATCCTTCTCTCATCTGCTATTTCTTTACTGTCATAACAATAACGTTTTATTTTGAAAATTGATCTACTCTGAAGCTTAAATATTGTTTTATACTTTTTATGGTTTCTGTATTCCAAGTGAAAACTAAGATTTATGATGCCCTGGAGAGACCACTTGGTTTCAGTCCTTCAAAGAGAAATGTTACATTAAAGACAGTGTTGGTACCCCTGCAGCGTATCAGGAATTTATTATGAAATATAAACTGCACTAGAAACAAGGGATAACAGTGAACATGGGTAAGGAATTGACATAGTGTATTTATTTTCTGTTTTAAAATGGGCTTATGAATATTTATTGCATTTGTGAAAATTACAGTTTCTGAGCATAAAACTGTTTTTAATAGTTGAGCTACTTTTGCCAAAACCTAACCCTCTGACTCATGTCAAGTCCTCAAAGCATTCCGTGTCTATCCCTACCCAGGAAGTTGTTAAACACCTTCAGGGTGTTTATCAGCTGGCTTGTAACAGAGAGATTTGTCTTTCCTTATATAAAGCTTTAATAAATTCCACTTAATAAACGTTGCACACTTTTTAGCGTCACTGTAAGTAAAAGCAGCAAAGATTTCCAATCAGTTGATACTGTGCAGTTCATCTTTCTCCAGAAAAGACAGCTGCTCATGAAGCATTCTTTAATTAATACGAGAAATATGAGATAGGGAGCTTTTATCTCTGGTATCCATTAAATTACAGGGCGATGTAGTTGGAAGTATGTCTCCTCATCTGAGGCTCAAATGTGGGTTTTCATTACCACGACTACAGATGGGCAGTCAACAGGTGTATGGCGAGCAACCGTCAAGGCAAATGGCAAACATGGGTCAGGCTAGATCCAATTGGCAAGGACTGCTGCAAAAGAACGTGTTAAAGTTGAGCGAACAGGACTGGTAGGTATCAGCAGAACAAGAGGGAACAGAGGGAGCAATTGGACACATTCACGTAGCGTTTTTGGAAAGATTCGACATGGCACAGTTATAGCAGGGATCACTTGCAGCTGATAAATGTTGATGAAGACAGTCAGTGGAACTGGATGACTGACAAGAACAGGCCAAACTGTGTCTCCTATAATTACATGAAATAGTGATTCAGGCATGTAAGTAGGAGGATAACTGTCAATGAATTAAGAAAATGAGCAATCCTTTTAAAAAATAACAGTAGTCTAGACAGGAAAGAGCACTAAAAGCCAATCTTCCAAGCATTAACAAAGACAGAGGGAAAACTGCTCTTGCTTTTAATAATACACGAAAGAAAATAGTGGTGGACTGTGCGTCCACACTAAAGTCTCTTTAACGCTGCTGGCTCTGATTATACTATATTATTGTACTCAAGTAAAGGCATATTGTCCCTGACACACTAAAAACATCCTGCAGTCCTCTCAGTGCTTTACCACTCTCTGAGGCAGAATCTCGAGACATTTTGTGTGTTTGCTGTTGGGGGCAGACTTGTTGCTCATCCCTAATGAAAAGTTAACATATGTTTTTGGACAATAATCTCTTCCATTTCTGAGATGCCTCTGACATACGAAAACCTTACAAATGTAGCATAAAAAATGTCCCAATAGTACCCATCTGCCAGTTAGTTACTTTCATTTTTTCTAATCACTTTGCTGTGCAACTATAAAACGAATCTTATTTCAATGTCATCTTTTATGAAGAAACTATTTGCCTACTAGCTTTCTTATTATTTCCTTATTATAACCTCAGAACTACGCCTGTTTCTGAAACAGTTGTAGTAGCGTGGCAAGGCTGTGCGAGCAAAGAAACCACCTGTCACTGCAGGCCCAGGTCCCTGGGCCTACAGGAGCCCTCCAAAGGCCAACTCAGCCCTTGCTGCAAGAACACTGATTTGGGTGTTTATCTAAGTGCATTACATATTTATGCTCAGTGAATGGGAGCTCGATTTCATAAATTACCTTAAAATTGCAGGCATAGCATTATTTATGCTACAGAGACATTCTAAACACAGTGCCTACTCTTTTTCTAGGCAGGTTTCTTCTAAGAGGCATCCTTTTAAACCTTCACAAAACACAGTGTAATGACAGATAATCTCATCTGTGTTAAAATACGTACTAATGAGCATCCCTGCAAAATCCTCCCATAATGACATTAGACAAACAGCTCCAAGATAATAGAAAAATGTCCCCATGAAACCCAGTCAGCCAGTTTTTACTTCTAGGATTCATTTTGACATATAGAGAGATTGTGAAAGTCTTCTATATTCCACTCAAGTGCAATTCTAAACAATTCTTTCCATTATTTCAGAAGGGAGTCTACTCTCAGAGTACCTGAAGAGTTGGACTTATATTGGTCTTTGAAGCAAAGCATACACTACTATACTTAATTTATCAAAATAAATGCTGTTATTTACTCTAAGCAACAGCAAGTATGAAAGGCAAATGTGAAATAACCAAACAAAACTGTGTCATAGTTTCCCCCCATCGCACTGCTGCATGGCTGCAGTTCAAAAGCAGCTTTGCATAAGAAAAAAAGAGGATGCGAGTTGGCTCATGGTAATTCTTCTTCATTCAAATGCTGGAAGGAGTCTGAAAAAGTTACACAGCCCTAGGATTTTTGTGCACTTCCCCTTCCTATTTGTGGCCACTCTTTGCAGACCCTCATGATACAGCATTGTGAGAGCTTGCCCATGTCTAAAGGGCACTGAGAGAATCTCCAGAGCTGGCTGAAACAAAGATGCAGACAGCAGGGGAAGATTCCTGAGGTTTTGTCACAACTATCAATAGAGGAAGAGTTAATGCCTTCCTGCTCGGAGCCCAGACATGACTCAGAATTTCACCTTAAACTGTTCTACTGCTTTTGCCAACACATTCATATTTTTGGTGTATTTAAAATGGCTATCACTTTTATGTTGCATGCCTACAGAGTTTCCATTAACTTCCCATCATGTTTAAATTCAGATACCACGGCAAACTCAGAGATTTTGTTGTTTTAGATTATTCATACAGCCATTCAACTGTTTTAGATGATGCTATTTTGCATGACCTTACTGCATCTCATGACTCAATACTGTCTTAAAAGCAGTTACAGGAATTTTCATTTAGTGAAGAAGTACAGACTGTATTTCTTTTATTTGACTAAGCTGTTTCCTATTACTTATTGTACTCTCTTGACAGTAATATATTTCATAATGGTTTCTAGATTTCAAATCAACTATTACACTATCTAGATGGAACAGTAAATCAATAATGGATGATATAGAAATCATATCTAATAGCTAGAATGCAGGGTTTTTTTTGCCTTAAGGTGTCACACACAGTAATCACTGTAATATTTATTGAGAAAACTGAAAAATGCTATAATATCAATAATAAATTCACATGAATATGTGAAGACATTTTCATAAACACAGACAACAGACCTGGCAGGAGGAAAGATACTCTTACTGTGTGTGCACTTCGATTCTGAACTTTGAAAACCTGATTAATTAGTACATTTTATCACATACCTTGTTTTCCACTTTTGTTTTGAGGCTCTCACTTTCAAAAAGAGATGAAACTGGCTTATAGCTTGATGAAGTTGGAACAGGCTGCCCAGAGAGGCTGTGGCGTCTCCTTCTCTGGAGATCTTCAAAACCCACCTGGATGCCACCCTGTGCCCCGTGCTCTGGGTGTCCCTGCTGGAGCAGGGGGTTGGACTAGAGATCATCTCTAGAGGTCCCTTCCAACCTCAACTATTCTGTGATTCTGTGATTCTGTAAAATCTTCTAACAAGAGGTGTTAACATTTGTATTTCAACAGATCTGGATGCTTCATAGTTCTGCTTAGGAGAAGTTCCTAATATGATAATTTCTTCAGCATTCATTCCTAAGCTCCACTCAGAGAGAAACATAATAACTGTATGGTAAACCTTGGCATTATGGTCAACGTGACCAGAAAATTAAACACTGGTATAGATGCAGTAAAAAAAAAAACGCTACTCTAGTTCTGTGCTCTGTTACATTTCTTTTTCCCCCATGGATAAACAGGAGACCAGAACTTCAAGGAATGTGTAAGCAAGCCCTAGATTGCCTACTAAAAGGTGACACCAAGTATAATCCTCCTTTGAAAGGCTCATATAATTGCAACTTGATTTTATTGTCATTATTGAAAATACAATATTATATATGAGGTTCTGTGGCTAATTAATTTTTTCACATTCAAATTGGTCTTTTCAGTAAAAAAAAAAAATGAAAAACATAGAGGTAAATATTGCTGCACTTTCATCAGATTTTGCAGAAAGTGAGCCAGCAACCCAAAAGAACAAATAAAGAATCAATTAATCAAAAAATCAGTATCCACAACATGTTCAAACGAAATGTCCTAATTTTAATTTTGTTGAAACATTTACTTCATCATTTGACCAGAGTTGTGCCTGCCTCACAGATGGGTTGACTGACCTATGCAAAATGAGGGTGGATGGAGAGTCCCAGCAGTTTCCCACTGCTTTCCATATCCCTGCTCCTTTGCAGGTATGAAGCGAGAAGGAAGAAATGTGATGCTCATGATTGATTCCTGTGGCCAGTCATAAAGGTCAATGAAAGTCACACGTCAACGACACACTTCTGTCAGTGAAACCTAGAAGGAGGTTTTCTAAGACTCAGAGAAGGAAATGAATGCACTTTCTGTAAGAAGAGTGATCACTGAATCATTTTCACTGATGCACTTCTTGCAGAGGTATTAAATGATCTGTCTTGGCATGTTTCAAGGATAAATAATTTTACTGGTCCTATTCTCTTCCAGGAGCAAATAACAGTTATCACATGATAGAATCAGGGAAATTAAAGTATGAAAAGGCATCTGTGTTTTAAGCAAAGAGCAGAAGAATCCTGTTTTGAATTAAAATGATTAAAATACATCTAATTTCCTTAAATATGAAATACGTTTAGAAACAAAAAAGTTCTTTTGGGGGAGGACGGGTGCAGTAGTGTTAGTATATACACAGCTGATTTTTAGGGTAACACTCTAATGATTTGTTGCACAAGATAAGGTGCCAAATTCAGAGAGTACTTATTTGATTATTAGTTGGTTACTTTTATCAAAATAATACGCACAGGAAAAAACGCATGTGGTGTTCTGTATATCATCATCTATTACAAAATTCTCAGAATCTTCTTTTCTTTGAATAATCTTCTTCACATTGCACAGATGAAAGCTGCCTCTCTTACCTGACAAAAGAGGCTTGAAACACTCAAGTATACACACATGTCTGTCTTGCAGGCGTCACAGAAAGAATCTGCTTTTGCAAGTTGTTTGCTTCATAATATAATGTACCAAATGGTTTGCTGAAAAATTGGACAAATTCCAGTTGAACAGCCACTATATAAATTGATAGTGACAGCTCATTCCAAAAAAAAAATGATATTTTGAAATGATTGATATGAACTCAAAGGGGTGTGAAGAACTATCTTGTTCTTATTGCTCATGAGCTGTTGACAGTTTGGCACATCTCTAATGCTGATTAGAAACAAGCCAGGACACTGCAGTTTGCATTCACATTAAGCTTACAGACCACATTAAATTGCTTGATTCGCATGAACATTCAATATACTAAACTATGCCAAAAATTTCAAAATTGAATGACCTCTGTATCCAGTAGCTCATTATCTATGAGGACAGTACTGAGTGATAAAAGCCTGAGTAGGAGAATATTAACAGATATTAATTAAATCTGAGCAAGCGACTTTGATGCTATTCAGTTCTCTAGCAAATCACAGATTTTTTTAGAGACATAACACAATGCATAAACATTTGCAAATGCAACCATAAGAAATGTATACATATTGTTCACATTTCACCTGTAAATAAGAAAATTAACACTTGAGAACACTTTCCCAATCTTTATTTATACATTCTTTAGTTTGCTTGTGCTCAAGCTAGCAGTTCTAAAATTGTTTTTGAGAGTCCTTTATTTGATGTGCTTTCTTAATAACATTGCTGGCACACAGAAGTAAAATGAGTTACCTTAACTTCTTGAGTTTATCATTATTCCTCAGCTGGAGCCAAACTTTGTGCTCTGTAAAATGTCAGCACCAGCAAAGGTAGCTCTCACATCCACCCCAAAGGAACTACTGGGATTTCTCTGGCTCAAGACCACTGTGACGGCTTCCTCGGAGACACTTCCTATTTACTAACAGATTACTATTATCACCTCACATTACCCACATACACCCCAAAATGCCATAATTGCTTTCACTCTCTGCATTCCAGGCTAGACTGCATGGAACCTTCTACCCAGGAGACACAAGCATATTTCTGTTTTAGAAATGCAAAAAAGAATCTCAGAGAAGTTTCCCTAGGCTGAAGTGTTCGTCCCCTTCTAAGCAACAGGCAGGAAGAAACTGGTCCCCAGGAGCCTGAGGAACACTCTGTCACCAGCTACTTAGGGAGCCCAGGAGAGAATCACTGGCTTGTCCTTTTCACTGCCTAGAAGTGAAGAAGGCCATGTTTCTTTTGTTTGCTTTGTTTTTTGGTTGTGGACCATGAAACATGGGTGGTTTCCTATTCTGTGAGTCAGGGTACAAGCTGAAAGAGACCCACAGAGAAAGGCAAAGGGGAAAGCATTGCAGAATAAGAATGAGAAGGTACAGATTGAATTCTTGACCCAAGTTGCTCTGACCTGGGAGAACGTTCAGCTTGCATGTCTGCCACTTAAGCAATAGGTAGCTCAAACTCTCACTGACCTTGGCAGAATTAGAAGGATAATATGGTCACTAGAGTGAGTTCCCATGTAATATTGTTCTACATGCAGTATTTTGCTTTCCCTTTCAACAACAGATATCTTTATTTTTTCCCTAAATATTGTGCAACTGAAAGAATTTATACACTTTGCCACTACATACGCAGTGCATGAACACAAAATCTTATATTGACTCAATTCTGTGGCACAATATCCCCCACATCCGTGGAATATAAGAGCAGGGATGAGATACAGCAATCCCAGCTCTTGTTAGTTCTCCTCCATACTCCACTACTAAAGACGAGTTTTGAGTGCACAGTGAACCTCAACACCAATAATTATCTTGTGTGAATGAAACTGAATTTATTAATCTTATTATATTAAGATTCAAAATATGAAACAATCCAAAAATGTTCAAAACTGTCATTTCAGTCTGAACAGCAGATCCTGCTTGAGAGGATATGTGAATAGCAGTACACAGCTATTTTCACTTTAGTGAGGCAGCATCTTGAAAAGCAGCAAGAACGAACTGTTAGGACAGGAGCAACAAAACCATAAGGCCATACAGCTGCTATTTGATTCAGTGCCAACAGCAGGAAAGTCTATGAGAAAGGCACTGTGGTACATACAAATCAAAGAACCCTACATTAGTATGTGAGGTAATACCAGTTTTTCACAAGATGGGTTCTAAATACCAAGGAAACAGTTAAAGCCATTGTAGAAATCATCTGCAATATCACACTTAAGAAGCAAATCAGAACCATCATTTAATAATAATCTTTTATGACAGTAGAGGATATGTAGAAATAATAAGCAGTTTACTAGGCTACGCCGTATTTCACATTAAATTTAGTCTCCTAAAAAAATGTTTAGATTCCAGAGACCCTAGTGAGCTTTTGGTTTAGTTACTGCTATGCAAGTAGATAAAGTGTGTTGCATTTAGTGTCCATTTAGTGGAATTACCAGTTAAATGTAGGGCTACACCAAATGTATGGTGGTCTGAAGCTTTGCAAATGAACCAAGTCTAATATTGACATAGTTGTCACTTACAGCTTAAAAAAATTTAGGAGAATAAGTTAGCATATGGATTTACATAGACCTCTTTTATACACAGAGTCTCCATGCATATGCAGTGTGCATTCTTGTTTGAGTCTTCAGAAACCGAATGTCTTTGAATGAGGTAGATTTTTCCAAAATGTCCAGTAAAAATACACATTTCGATGTTCCTTTTTTTTTTTTGCCTTCTACTCATTCTTTCCTATTTTTTTTGTAAGAATGCATGCCACTGCTTTTGTCATGAATGTATGGAAACACACAGAAGTTGAAGTTAAACACAGAAGAATGCACGTATGTCTCAGAGCTATTTTTATATACATCAATGTTCCTTTTATTTACTGTTAAAGCAGCAATGAGAAAGTAACAGAAATCTTTTGACTGCTTTGAAGGTATCTGATGTGCAAAAAAGCTAATTGGATTATCACAAAGTTACTTTTGTGTTTTGTAATTTTCATTTTTTTTCTATTATTAGTTAGAAAACGGCAATCTTTGCTGCAGTGTTTTGTGTTGAAAAATCCTCAGCTAATATTTTATAGTCCAGGATTGTTTTTTCCACTTTGTCATTTGTTATGAAACTAATTATAGAGTGGGAAACTATGAAGTTAAGTAAGAAAACTTATCCACAGCTTTTTATTTTCCATCTTTGGCTAAACAGAAAGTGCTAAACAGAAAGTTTGGAACTCTGCTCTGATTTTTCCTACTTCGGCTGTTTGTACCATGCTTTCCACATAGGAAGATGCTATTGCTTCATAAAAATGCTTATTTACTTTATCATTTTCACTCTTTTTAATGGCTACAAGTAAAATTATAGTAAGACAAATATTTTCATTCTGATTGGATCCTTATCTCTTTTCCATAGACTGAAAAAAAAGGGTTTTTTCTGTATTTTAGAGATTGTTTAACAAAAAATAGAAAACTGTGTTCTCCTGACCAAAAATAAAAACAAAGGTTTTGGTTAGAAATAACTGCTTGTAGAGTAGTGCTTCCCTCAAAAAGAAAGCATCTAATTTGATACTTTTAATATTAAATTAATACTAAACTCTCAAATTGAGAGTTGTTTGAATACAAACCAGATGAAAAAAACTTAGGCAGTAGTTGCTTTATATTATCACAAGAATATATTTTAGTCTGAATGTCTTTGTACCCTGGTATTTCATCTACAATTGTCATGGCTGTGCACAGTAATTCTGCATTTGTATATGGAGTTGCAATAAATCAAACTATAAGTGACGGGTAAAAAAAATATATGTTCCTGTGATGAGAGCTACTTTTTGAAAATGCAGATTAACTTCACATCACACAAGATGATAAAAAATTTTGTTCTTCACATATCTGTAGATATTTCTAGAGAAAAATAAGGATGATAGATGTTTGAGTGTTGAAGTACTGAATATAAGACTAGTGTGGAAAATGTCCTCAGTATTTTGTTTTTCAATTGAAACAGAAAAAGTTACAGAAAGATAAACAGGTGTATAATAGCTCTTCTGTGGTACAATATATCATAGAAAAAAAAAAGAGGGGGCACTGTTGTTTTAAGGAAATATAAAACGAATTTTGTTCTCTTGGTAATTCTACAGTTTATTTATTACCTCACTTTCCACCCAAATAGCACAGCAGTATGGGAGCTACAAGGAGACTTGTGAGTAGAGGCAAGTTGAGACATTTCTAATAATTTTAATTGCTATTCCTCATGCTCTTTGCTATTGGATCTATGTTTCAACATGCGTTTTTAATACCCTGAAAATCATGGCGGAGAAAAACACTTTAATTAACCACTGTAAATCCGAATATAATTCCAAATATAGTGTTATTTTTTCTTTTTTTTTTTTACTTTATTTATTTTTACTTTTTAATTTACTGTACTTAATTAATAGGGTTCTATGCTTTAGAGTTCACAAATGTGATTTTGGCACTTTGATTTGTGGGATTTGGATAGCTTATCTATACATTAAAAAAATGAAACTTACAAAACAACCAGTCATATACCAAAATCTTGAACATTTTGTTCTACTAGCCATATTTTTTATGGATATATGTGTCTTTAAAGTCAGTGGAAATACTTTAAAGGTACTGAAGATCCAGATTTACAGGAAAAGAGACTTATCTGTGCTTAAGGTCTAGCAAGATTTTCAAATCATTCACCTGTCACTGTGAAGATCAGCACTGCATCATCTGACTTTCAGTCATCCATTTTTCAAAAAAAAAAAAAATCTATATCCAAGTTAGGTTTCCTAGTGTCCTGGACCATTCATGCAGAGACCCACAGGGCCTCAAAATGGAATTCATATTCTCAGCAGCCAGCACACTAATATCTAAGCTATCTTATCTGGAGACATGAAAAGGTATTAGGTAGAGGAGGCTTTAAATTTCACTCTTCTGTGAATGGCTTTATTGCCTTGCAAGACCTTGTTAGATTACATCAGGATTCATACAGCTTCAGAGAGCCAGGTATAAATCCTTTCCTTCCACTAGAGAGCAGAAAGTCGCTCTATAAAAAAAATTTGAGGGATGGTACTACAATTTACCCTCTCATAGAGCAGTCTAATGTGAGGCTACCCACACACTTACTTTAGTGCCCTCCTCAGTGTTAAGATGGCAAAAAATCTCTCCTTTCCTAGGAGAGAACCTAATGATTAGGCTGCAGGCAAATTTCCTATTAATGCTGTGCCATTGTACACAAATAATTTAAGAGTCATCGGACCGTAACGTTCTTTCTCATGGAATAGGATGTTTACCTGGGAGATGGAGAGACCTGGATTTGGATTTCTCCTCAAGCTAGTCTGTGCAATTTTTCACCAAATAATCATTGGATGAGATACTGAAATTCACCTTGTTAGAAGGATCAAGAGTTGGGATTCTTCCAATGAGGCCACAGGCCCACTTCTTGCCCAAGGCACCTGCAGGAGGAAGGTTATCTAGCATGCCCACTGCAGAGCCAAAGGGTCTGCACCTGGGGGGCTTCCTAGGAAGATGGCAGCTGCTAGTCAGAACACCTAAAGACGAGGAAAACTTTCAATCTAGGTCATTTTCACCAGGTTGAATTCTCTAACTAAACTTCTGTATTGAAAAAAAAAAAAAAGGATGGCACCCACAACTTCTGAAGAACAAAAGAAGAGGGCCTGCTCAGAAAATGGCAGTCCTCAAAAACCTGGAAGTAAACCGGACAGGGAAGGGATCCTGTCTCTAAGACGCATTACTGGGTAAAAAATGAAACTGCAAAACTTCTGGACCTGCAGACTCTTTTTTTGTTTGTTTGTTTCCTATTTTAGTACCCTAAAATCCTAAACTTTCTGGGAGCATTGGGCTACACACTGAATTCACTTTGACTTCAACAACATTCAAAGGCACCTCAGAGAATAAATATTTTTCCCATCTAACACTTATTTTTTGCAATAAAGTAAAGAAAGCAGAATACATCCTAATAGCAGTGTGGTAATCATTGCAGGGGCATCCTGAGATTTCTTTATCAGTAGTTTTTCTGTTTATATCTAAATAAATAAATAAATAAATGGACAGTTATGCATTTGTAATATTCAATTAATTCTGTTTTCCACTTAGACTATTTAATAAGCCGCACATAGCTCACCTCTGGAAAATGCTATGGCTGCTATCCAGTCTACAGTGAAGTTTCTCTGCAGGATAGTAGGTGAATTGAAAGAGCAATACCAAGATGCTCCTTTAAAATAGTGTTATATGCACAAAAAGCTTATAATAAACCTATTTATAAACTGTATGAATCAACAAATTTACGTACAGCATTTATGAGAAATACCGTAGCTGTTGAGCAAACATCCTTGTGTCTTGGATATAAATAAATAAATAACAATCTGGAAAGTCGTAACTTGTTCATTCTGCATTAATTTCTTCAGGATGAAGAAAGCTAGGTCTTATTTATGGTATACACCTAAATACACCTAAATAAAAAATTATCAAACTGATTCAGTAATTGTTCTCTTATCATAATGTGTTTAGGTATGCCATGGTTTTTTCTCAGATCTAACAGCAAATAAGAAGCAGTTATTATATCTGTAGAAATAAATGCATAATTTTGTAGACAGCACTCCTGGCCCAAAGTTACCATTGATGACAAAATTTGGGGTAATAAGATGAAGTTCATCAAAATGATTTTCTTCCATCTGGAGAGTTTTAGAGTAAAGGTTAAAAGTAAAACGTGAAATGATTCAGGAAGCAGAGATCCTCCTACATAAGACCCCAGTACATCCTATAAGTAATCAAAGATAATTTTACCCCCTGATTTTCATCACTGCTATCCTACTATAAATTGTATAACTTTCTGCCAAACGCATAGAAAGTATAGGTACCACACATTTCAGAGGCTGCAAGAATGTCACTCTCTCCCCAAACTGAAGTCAACGAAAGAATGGATCCTTCTGCACATCCAAAAACTAATGTTAAAACTACTTCATGCCCTAGGGTTTGGGATCAGGTATCTCTAGATGCAGTCTGAACCTAAAATACTAATTTCTACTGATAAACTTGTGTTTTCCTAACTTGCATTTTGGCAACCAGATTCATTTTAAGTAAAAATATTTTACAAATAATTTGATTATGTCCTATTAAGATAACCATTAAGATGGTTATCTTATCTACTGACAATAGATAGATGAATGTATCATCAGTAGAGTTTCAATTTCCTGTGACTGTAAAATACCAGAATCAAATTAGAGACAGAGAGATCAAATCTTTAATCTAGTAATGATTTAAGTATTGTACTTTTAAATCAAAATGTGACTGGTTACTTTTTCCAAAGGATACTGTAAATTCTACGTTTTGTTAAGAGAGCAGAGCATTTCAAGAGAAACAGAATGTGAGTTAAAAATGTCCTTTTGGGAAAAGGAAATAAAGATCATGAGCTATTGTTTGTTCCACCATCCTTCTAAAATCTATTGCCTTTAGGGAATCCATTTCTAGGAGGAGAAAGGAAGTTGCTGTACTATTAGGCACTTAAAAAATATATATTTTGCCCTTCTGCTAGGAATAACATATATTAATGTTCCTGATTAGGTTCATGCATATACAAACAGAGATACATAAAGAAAAAGAGACATTCATGCAAAAAGGTTCAAAGTAAAATAGGCAAAAAGAAATCAAACACATCTGTTGAAGGTAAATGGGTGCTGACCAGCTTGGCTATTATTCTTGTAGTTACAGCAACTGGGTTATTTTAGGAGTTTAAAATGAACAAACAGCTGCTTTATTTTTGCAGATTACAAACTCCTTTACTAAGCATGCTCTTTATATTTTCTATATACTAAGAAGGTAAATATGGCAAACAGGGTCCTTTTTCAAACATCCTACCTTAAGAAGCCTTACCACTAGCCCATGAGTCTAAGCTGAGTGCTTTTGGACAAACCCAAAATAATATATGGGAATATTACTTACTTATAAAGTGTTCCCACTTATAACTTTCACAATATCTCACCCAAGGAAAAAGAAAATTCTACAGAATCATTTCACTTGAAAATATTTTGCATGCAATGAACATTAAGGAAAAAGCAGCTAAAAATGATAATTTGGAAAATACCTAATTATCAAATTGTTAGCTAGATGCTAGGCACAGAAAAATCATTCTTAGTCACCTCAGATAAAGATTTAATTTTAAAATACTTCTTCTTCTTTTTTTTCTTTGAGCCCTGCTGACAAACTTCGTGTGTTTCCTTAATGTACATCATGTTTAGGTTTGGTATATGTCCAAAATGTCCTCTATGTCTGTATTTATAAGAGAGAATTTCAGGCTGGAAAACACAGTTGGGGGAGGCAGTGTTGATTTGCCTCTTTAAATAGACCTCTGTTTCAAGATTTCTTAATGATTTATTCAAACTCAAATACCCCCCTTCAGAATCACTGATCCTGACTTATTCAGGAAGCAGTTTTGACCTTCTGTTTTTGGTCTAGAGCTGTCTTTGGCAGATATGAGAAGATATTTCTTGTGAGATATTCAAATATTAATTGAATCGTTAGCCTGCTGTAAAGTGCATTATACTTTTGTGACAATTAAAGCAAGGGCCAAATCTCAGTGTGAAATTTTTCCCTATATAGAGCTTTAATGTAAATAAATATGTTAATGGCAACCATACTTCCAGTAATCATGGGAAAAATGCCTGCTGCTCATTACTGGCTTGCAATGAGATGAGATACAACCTCACAAACATCAACACCAACATCAGTTGCTTATGCTAAGGAAAGACTAGCAGATTTCTCTAAGGACTGATGGAAATAACCAGTGTCGTGAGAGTTTTTTTCACTGTAATTAATGTTTATTTAAAAAAAACTAGAAGTATTTTACACCAGAAATCAGACAATATACCAATCTAACTTAAAATACAATATAGTTTTCAAAAGTTAATTTGAAAATATTTGGCAAAACAGAACAGGGAAAAGAGTTTAAACTCCCCCTGCTCACTGTATCCTTCCAAATAAGTCCTTTTCTTCCAGACCTGGTTTTGAGTAATTTGATGATTTTGTGAGCTTCAGAAAACTGCTCAGAATCCTCCCTAGGTATTAGAAGCTTTCTTTCCATCATTATTGAGGCCTTCCTCTCTGCACCATCCTTCTCTCAGCAATATCTCAGTCTCTGTCTAAACTTCAGGCTTCCAGCTCTATATTGTACCTTACTTGTTACTGCGGCACCTTTCAGTCTTTTGAACCTTTTCTTTCCAAGGATAGGTAATTGCTCACAGTTGCAATTTTCCCTCTTTCCACCTGACCTAGTCACTCTTCTTACTTTTTTAATGCTATCTTTCTACAAGAAAAAACAAATCAAATTGATAACAACCATCACAACAACTCAAAGGGATGTCGTGACACTGTCAAATCCAAAATCTAATATATCTTAAGTCTCATGTACTCTGAGACTAAGAAAATATTAAATTGTGATGCAGAAATGGAAAGCTAAAGCTTTTGATTCTACTTGAGAAAATAATAAAAAAAATAACAAAAGTGGGTTTTTTTCAGCCTTTCATAGCTCAACACATAACATTATACATTGCTTAGCAGAAAGTGAGTTACATTTTAATCTTGATCATAACCTTTGCCTTCTATAAACATGACTCAGAGATAGATATACTAAAAGGCTTAAGCAGAGAGTTCAATAGGCTTCTGCAACTAGGTATTTTTGGCATTACCAAAATAACAGTTGCTGCCTAATACAAGGATCTGATTTACGAGAAATATAGTGCTATAACAGTTTAGCATTATAACACATGGAGGAGTTTTTTTTTTTTTTAAGAAGAAGAGAGTCCATCTTTGTATTCTCTAGAGCAGTGTTAATTATACTTTATATATTCAAAATGAAAAAAAAAAGTAATAAAAGTATTTATTCTGTGGTAAATAATCTGTAATATTGCTCACTGTATACAATCACTGGTAATTTCATTCACTATTATTTATAACAATGTAGTTATAACAATGTAGTAGCATTGCTGTACACAAAGTTTTATAGTCAATAAAACACAACACAAAATACACAACATACTTTGAAGAACTCTGAGAAATCTGAGTTTTTAAAATTTCACATTCATTCAAACTATGGTCAAAAGGCTACAAAAGGTCAAAATATGGTCAAAAGGCCCTGCTTTCTAATGTTCATTTCTGGAGATACCTCTTTTGTGAACTGCAACCAAGGGAAGATCCTAGCAGCTGCCTGTGTAGCTCCTTGACAAACTCATGGATGTAAAATCATTAGAAGTTGGTCAGTCTAGGCAATATAAAATCAGGTTTGAGGATATCTCTGAGCATCTTGTAACCAAGTATCTGGCAATACATGCAGGTTCCAATACCTCTAACACTCTATCAGGGGCTCTATGTGGTCTCTTGAAAGCTAACACTTAGCTGACACATACAGATGTGAAATGCCTTTGCTACATCTCTACCTAAGCCATTTTAACCCAAAATCTGGAATGGAGATAATATTCAAACCTAAATATCACTTTGGAACTGCTGGCTGAAATAATACTTTATTTTAACAGCCATCTGAGCATTATTTCAGAGCACTTTTAGTCATAGTTACAATTTGGGAGCCAAGAAGCAGAAAGATGTTTGCTGGTAAAACAAACTTGAAAACACACTGACAAAGTCTGTCTTTTGTTGCTCTGACAGAGATATCATCTAGACTAAGATATAAAATTGATTGTACCTAGACCACAGCCAACACACTTGCACTGTATGGTATAGCCAAGGAATTGTATTCATTAATAAATACTAAGCTGATAAAAAGAAAGCTGAAGCTTCAGACAATTCTATCGTGTTAGAGGCAGTGTCCCTTATCACCCCTTGACTTTTTAAACCTTACATAGATTGTTTTCTCTTTTAGCTTTTTCTCTCCCTGAATCTTCAAAGCAACCAAAGAGCCAAAGGCTACTTGTGTCTGAGAGTTAGAATGTTTTACTTACTTAAAGTCTCTGCTTGGAGTCACAGTTTAGATGAGATAGATTCTCTCTTTGTTTCCTCTTCCCCATTCTTGGGTTGTCATCTGACTTGGAATCATTTTTCTTCTCCTTTCAAACACCTATTGAGTTGCTGGACAAAGTCTTCATAAAAGTTGCATGAAGATAGATATATTTAAGTTACAATGTAGAGATTTTCACATATACAAGACAATATGCTACCTATTAATACAAAGATAATTAGGCAAAGGAGGTTTTATTATTTTTAATAGAGTATTGCTTTTAAATAAAATCAAATAAGGGAAACATATGAAATAATATACTGAAATGATTAGGGAGTGCTAAAAAGATTTTAATATTAAATGCTGTTTTGCAAAAAACAGTTTATTCATGGTTGATACCCCTTTTACTGCATGGCAATATTTGGATTTTAAGGCCACACTGATTGAACTTTTGCAAGCTGACAAAAGAAAATAAGTGCACTAAGTCATATTCTGTGATAGCAGTCCACATGGAAGTGGAAAAAAAGTGAGCAGAATATATTTTTAAAATTATTTTCATTCCTGAAAGACCTCTCTCAAAATTTCTATTTGAAAAAAAATGCATTGCTTGGAAGTATATGCAGAAAAAAAAGGATTAATAAGATATAAAACAGAGTTACTGGGTCTAGGAAGGAATAGTATCAAAAATGTGAAGAGAGTAAGTATACAGTAGTTAGGAATTCAAGATGCAGTGAGCTCAGCTGTGATGGATAGACTTTTCTGAAAGGCTTTTCCATTTGGAAAAAAAAAAAAAAAAAGCAGTTCCTTTTTAGTAGAGACATGCCAGATGGTTTAGCAGAGCATCCGTTATTCAATCTGATAGCAGACTGTGTAATTTACTGTCTATAATGCTAACAATAGTGCCCACCTCTATGAATCAGGTCTAAAGGACTTTAATAATGAGGCTTGGTGGGTACCAAATTCCGAGAGAAGATAGGAGGAGGAAGTCTTGAGAGAGGTGCTGTCTATCATTCCATTCTTTCAGGAGATGATGCGGCCAACACTATCCTCTCACACTAGACTCAATGAATCAAGTTATGAATAAATAAGTTGAAGTCTGAAGAAGTGCTTATTAAAAACAACTTATGTTAATCAGCAATTGAAGAAAGTATATGTGCACACACAGAGTTCTATTCAAGGAGCAAAATATTTTGGTAGAAATAACTAAAAGAAGCAGCTGTATCTTTATTCACATCTTATACTCATCTTCTCCAAGAAGAACAAAAAGAATGTAGGCACAACCTCGCAGTCAAGTGATATTAAAAACCCAAATTAAGTACAGCCTTGTAAAAATAATCGACATAGTTATTAAGGCTGAAGCCCCCAACTCTCTTTGTCTCATCATTGCTGCATCAAGACTGAAAAGAACCAGAAGACAGGGCAGGGCAGCTATCAACTACCATTTGGAAAGTCTCCTTAATAACCTGATATTTGGGATTCAGTTAGTCATACTTGTTTTACAGCTGTGTTACAGTTGCCTCAAGAACACACACACACACACAATTAACAAATACTTCTACTCAGTAATTCTAACGAATAGCGAATACTTCTACTCAGTAATTGTACTGAGTAATTTTGACAGTGGGACACAACACCTTTACACACAGAGTATTTACTTTCTGCTGAAGAGCAGCAGAAACTTTCTGTCTGTCCATCTATCTATCTATCTATCTATCTGTCTGTCTGTCTGTCTGTCTGTCTATCCATCTATCATTTTGCTGTCTTTTGGATTAGTACTAACCTAGCATTACAGGTAGGATCCAGCACTGTTTTCATTCTGCCCAGCCAGTTTAGCTGGGCTGCAACTGGAAGATGAAGAAATCTGTCTTGCCTTGAGCATTGTGAATAGTAGAAAATAATCGAAGCTAAATAGCTGTGCTTTAAAATATTTTAATTCTTTCAAACCTGGAAAATCATTGCAAAATATCTACAAATATTTTCTCCTACTCATCAGTACTTAGTCAAAGCTTTAAACTTTTTTTTTCCCTATTCAAGCTTAGTTCAGTCATTTAACATTAAAGCTATCCATACATTGAAATATGGAAATCCTATGTCACCTGACTATTTCTGCATGTATGACTTCTACTGTAATAAGCACTGTACTCATATAACTCATGAGGTAATCAAGATCCTGCTTTTTTTTCCCCTGTGCCTCCTGGTTAATTCTAAGAGTAGTGCTCAGTTTAAAGTTGAGCTTCAAACAATGCTTCAATATCATACTGCAGAGAAATTGTTGGAGTACTGAACATTAAATCAATAGGTCTTCTGTCTTGTTCAAATAATCAAGTTTCCCGTAGGCGAGACCCATGCTGATCCCCAGTGTGAAACTCATTATGTTTCTTGTGGACTAAAATATGACATGTTATCTAATAAATTATTAATATCACATGTTATAAATACAAAGGAGTTTACTTAATAAAAGAAGAGTTCATTTTTTTGCCCTCTTTGAATGCAGCTTCTAGGTAAATGTTAACTTAGGACAATAAAAGTCTTTTCTATTAAAAATAAAAACAGATTTGAAAGGCCAGATTTGATAATGGAAAATGACTTACAAGAAACATATTTAAGATGTTAAATGTGAAGATAGTGATAGGACATACAGATAAAAATAACAGAAGCAACTAGATCTATAGGCAAGCTCTCATGCTAAGCACCAAATCCTGCAGAGACAAACAAGTGTAGTGCCTACTGCCATCAGTTATTTTTGAAGAATCAGGCCCTAGCAGAGTAAATGATCATTTTAATTAGGATTAAAATGGTACTTAAGGGAGAACAGACTAGACTTCATATTATCACTCCAAGTTGGAACTCAGTTAAAATTGAATTTTTGACAGTACTCCTTGCTCTGAGCTCTACCAAAACACGGAGATGCTGATGATGCATCTACAGATGATCCTAGTGAGATGGTAACCCAATGAAGGCAGATGGTAGGTCCATGAGATGCTTTTGGCCCAGTCTGCTCAAAATGAAGGAATTACAACTTCAGTAAGAATTCCTGTGCATTCTCACAACCTTTTGCCTACTGCAACTTGATGACATAGCAAAGGCAGTAGGTAAATAGAAAAAAAAAGAAAAAATAGGTAAAATCAGAGCCTTAGTGACAGAGTCCCTTTGCAGCAAGTAGCAGCAGGCACCACAGCGGCTGGCACTGCTTTATTGTAACATTTTAGACTTTTTTTTTTTAAGATGATGAACGTCTGTCTTATCTCAAGTTGGCAATATTTCTTCATGGTCTTGATGAATATTTACAGCCTTCACTATGATTTGAGTGATTGGCCAGGGATAGTAGCTAGACTCTGGTCAGGATTACACAGGATCAATAGTATCATGTTACAAAATAAAGTATGTTTGAGAATTTTATCCCATAGCCTCATGAAATATTTCAAAAGCAATCTAACTGTTCACTTTGATCTTCACTTTTTTATTGTTTACATTAATTCGGTTCCCTCAATAAAAAACATCTCTTAAAATCAAGGCATCTTTAATTGGCTTTGAAAGTGTACTCTGATAGAATTTTCTAAGATAACGTTTAGTAATTTAAACAGGTTACATTTAAATTTCATTTATGTTGGAAAGGTGTTCAAAATATTATACTATTAAATATTTAATGACATCATTATGGAAAATTTAGATATTTCCAAACCAGACTCAGGAGGCCAGAGATATCGTTCCACACTAGTTCTTGAATTGTTAAACAGGTCTACTGAGATTTGCACTCTTCAACAAAATTTAATAATATGGTTTAAGTTGCTGCTAACTTTGCAGGATATACTATTCTCACACAGATGTGACTGTTAATTAAAAAGTCTCTGGTGAGGGTGAATGAGTTTCAGGGTGCTGTTTCTGTTCATGTTTGTATCATTTAGGAAAATTTGGATTATTCAAGTATATGCATACTCATAAACATAACGTACATAAAAGACTGCAGTCAGTCCTACTGCACAGAAGTATAAGAAAATCATATTTATATGTGTCTTCAGTGGATTGTATCCACCATACTCTTGTCACTGAAAGAATTCTGTGATCCTTGACAATCAAGCAGTGCAGCAAAACACTCATAAATCCAATAGAGTATGTATTTTCAAAAGACTGTAGTTATTAAGTATTCCAAAGGAATAAAGTCACAAAAGAAAATTTGTTTTGTGAGTGACTAAGTATATTTTAAACAAATTTTCATTTTCTGTGGGACAAAAGGGACAAGGCACCATCAGAAATCAAAATACACACTTGTTTGACAAGCTACCCTCCCCTTCCTTCACGGTAAAGCAATGCTAAAACATTTAAAAAAATAAGAATGTGCAGTAAAATTTTATTGTCGCTTAAGTGGCAGTAATTATAGAGGAATTTAAAAACAGAAGCCCTACACAGTATAGCAATTGTTAGAGGAGTAGAGAAATGTTTCATACCTCAACACAATGCATCCTTTTAGGACATCCTGAATTTTCTCCAAAATATACTCCCAAAGAATCATTCATACACTAGTTCACATAGAAGCATCTTGAAGCATAACTCAAATGCAACATTTGTAAGGCATGTTATGGTAACTCCTTTAAAATTACTCCCTTTAAAATTTACAGAGGAAAGCACCATAACGATAATATACTGGGTAGATTTATCTAGGTAAGCTCTTCTATTTATTGACTTTTTTAGATTGATCCACTACTAAAAGATGTAAGTTTGATTCCATTATTGTAAAAAATCCCCAGACACTGTCTTTATCACTACTTGGGGAAATATTAAAGTGACATAATGAAAACTATTTAGAAGAATATATAGGAGTCATGAGACTGGAGAACTTTTAGTCATTTATGAAATATTTTTCCCCCTATGTATTTCTTTCTTTCAGAGTGAACTTTGGATTTTAGAATATCCCCACATAAATAAAGAGTTTGAAGATTTAAAGACCAAAAAGTCAAATAATTCAATTTACTTGTGCTTAATATGCTGCCAAGTAATACATACCAAATATTAATATATTATCAACTGTAAATACAAACAAAAGCCTAAGCAGTACCTGAAAAAAGATCAATTCCTTTGTGAAAAATAATATGAGAAAGTAAATGAAAACTCTTCTGTAAGTTTTGCGTTAATCACCAGACTCATCTAATTGATATACCCGTAGCTGATCAGGTAAGTAGAACTTAAATTTGTTTTAATATTTACACAGTTAATTTGATGCTTTCCTACACATAGTCTGCAGAGGTACAGGAATCAAACAACCTATTGAGAAAAAAATTCAATGGATAACAGTTTATTTGATAACAATCATATACTTTGTTTAAACCTGTGCATCTGCATGAGAGGACATGTAAAATGAAGAAAACAATGGTTAAGCTAAAAACTGCATGTAGTCATCTGTACAATTACTGCACCATTTCCACTGCTGGGAATCTGGTAACCCCACACAAACGACTAAGATTATAGGAAGAGTAGGTGGTATATAAAAGGATGACACCTAAGATGAAAATAGAGTTATCAGATATGTGTCTTGGCTAAAGCTGCAGTCCTATGTTGTAGAACAGGATAAACTGATGACAATCTGCAGCAGCTTTTCATCATTTCAGATTCTCTTGTCAGAATTCCATCTGCAACATAGCTTTCCCTTCCTCGCTTCAGGATAAAACGGTACAGATGAGAATTTTTTGCCTGGAAGGTTTAACAGCACTTCAAATATTATTCCAGCTGTAGTAAAAAATACAAAAACATCAGTGCACTTACTCTAGCAGATGGACCTGAAAGTTTGTCTCTTTTGGAACATGTTATTTTGGAGCATGTATTACTTGCAGAATTATTTTCTGTTAGAAATACATGAAGGAAATCATAAATTAATAGAAATCTCCCCCCCGCCTCGGTAATTTTTATGTACAATGAGCAGTTATTCTTTCTTCCAGGTACAATACTGTAACAAAAGGAGTATATTTGTGGTTTTGTCAGTAATTATGGAGGACAGTATTTGAGAGTTGATTGTTTTTCTTCTTTATATAAGTAACCTGCACATATTAACTCATCTATTTTAGATCAGAAATTACCAGAGACTAAATAAAAAGCCTGGGGATTAACAGACAAATTTCTAGATCTTTGTTTTCATAAATGTTTAGCTTAGAAGATGCATTGTTCCTTCAGATGTCAAGTTTTACTCGTACAACTGCACTAAAGATTCCATAAAAGATTAAAAAAAAGAAAAAGAAAAAAAGAAAAAAACCCACGTATGAACTAGATGCTAACAAATGATAAAGCAACCTCATTAGACACATTGATCTCATTAGACTTTGTGCAATCTTTATGAGTATATGAACATTAAAACATCCAGAAATATCCTGTGCTCTAATGTACCTTCATAGTTTTATAGGATTTTTTTTTTTTTTAACTCTACGGACTTATGATTGAGCTCCAATATCATAAGAAAGGTGCTGAACTTCTCTGGTTGTTTTACTGGTTGTTTTCTACACATCTCTCAAATGTTAAACGAAGGCAATAAGTATTTGAGGACTAGTTCAAGACTTAGCTATTATTTTCCTTAGTAATCAATTGAATTAAGAATGCAAAGAACCAACACTGGAACAGATCAGGAATACGTACAAAATATTGTAAAATTTTGAAGCATAATGATAGAAAATAAAAATGCAATTTGATTCTGCACTGTCTAGAAAAATAAAAAAAATACTAAATGAGTGATCAAGGTGATACTTGTGGAAATATGAAGCAGCTGCTAGACTGTTAGTGATAATGGAAAAAAAAAAAGTACGTAACAAGGTTTGAGCATGCAGCAAGGATATACAGGATTCCAGTCCATGCATTACTTTGAAAGTTGATGGGGAAAACAAAGCCACAGAGTCTCCTGATAATAAACATAAAGGTAAAAGCAAAGCAGGGAAGACCAGGGAAGAGGTATAAGACTGGGTAGGAAACTTGCTTCTGAAGAAACTCTCTTTGCCTTGTGTGCCTTACTGCCTGAGCAGAAACACAGTAAGATAAAAATTTCTGCAGAGAGGAGTAAACACAGTATGTTAGACTGAGCCCACTGTACTATAACATTAAAGTTTCAGTACTCTACTATAGGTTTTGTTTTATTTATAAAAATATTTCTGAGATTTAAATTATTAAAAGCAGCAGAAACAAATTCAAAGGTATTTCCTTCTGACATTTTGGATAGATAGGAAAATTCTGCAGATGTGAAGAAAGGTAATATAGTTTTTTGGATAGTGATTCTCAATTTTTTATCAAGTCCACGGGGAAAACTGAGATTGCTCCCAGCTTGTTCTTCAGATGTTGATATACTGTAATTACTGCACAACTCTGCTAAAAAATAGGAAGTGTAGCAAAAGACTATCTCAACAGAGCCCTTAAGCAAACAGTTTCACCCAGCTTTTACAATAACACTCCCCAGTCCCAAAAAACTACTGAATAAATATGTGTTTATTTAGACATATTTAGTCTAGTGAACGAGAAAATTCCATTTTCTGTATGAGACAATCCAGTAAAATAGAATAATTTCTGGCATTTTCCAAATGGGAAGAACTGTTTTATCCATAGGGTTCTCAAGAAGCGAGGATGAGCAACATCCCTTATGAAGCCCTTGGCTTCATTTCCTTTAGGTAAAGGAACAACAAGCTCTATCAAGTGATGAAAGACTGTGTGGTCTAGCCAGTAATGTTGCACATTACCCAGCAGATCAAGCAGCGCCAAGCTAGCATGAACTGTTCCACTGCTTTGCCTCCCCCAAAAGAGCAATGAAAAGGTGCCCTTCGTCTCTGGGATGTCCAGGATGCTGTTAACCCTGAACACACAGGCTTGCATCACTTGCAGAAGTTTGCATGCCACGGTGCATCTATGCAGCTCTTCTGAGAAGTGCTAATGGTTTTTCTTGCTTCCCACTATCTGCAAATGGCTGAACGCCACTGCTTCCCTGGTGCTGCTCAATATGAAGTCTAGCTATCTAGCCCTACTTCTATTTAATGCAATACTAGTCACTATGAGAATCAGAATTAAAGCTAACTGCATTCTGCTTGCAAACTTCATTTGGAGAAATTTGTATAAATTGCCATTTACATTAATTTTTTCTCTAAAGTAAGGTAATTTTCATTTCCTGATACATCTAGCCTAACACTCAAACTCTCTCATATATTTCAAGATAAAGTTCCAGGATTGGGTGCTAGGACTGAGCATGTAATTCTTAGCTGAACTTAGTGAAAATCACACTGATCATACACACACATCATCAGGCACAGTGGCAGAACAAGCTACGACACTTTCCTGCATATCAAGAAGCAAATGTTTTTAATCAGCCTCATGTAAGCAGATGATAACTGTGGGCAAGAAAGCACTTCTGTATGCAAGTTGGCACTGCCAGTCCTGCTTTGCCTCTTGAGTTTCATAGTGGACACTGGCTTAAACTAATGCAGATCAGACTTTTTTTAGCATTTTACAGGTAACATCTTCAAATTTGAAATTGCTGAATTCAAAAGAAAGGGGGGGAAATTCTTCCACAATTTGAAATTGTACTCCAACACTCCTTCTCCCATGAACACGCTATATTCAGTAGACAGCTTTTGAAGAGTTCATCTGCCAAGGGTCACCCGAGTTTGAATATTCCTGCTTTTAAGCAATCTTCTTTCACCAATGTCTCTCTATAGCTAAGCAAAACATTACAGTGTTTTCTTCCAGTATTGATCTTTCTATTGCCATTCTTACACCAAGATTATGAGACAGCATTGTAAATCAATGCAGAATGTAAAATTAGTGATGAATATAACAACAAACATGCTAAGCATTTGCTTACAGTATCTACCTCACTTCTTAAATTACCACTTTTGTTTTTTTAATATTGAGTATTCAGTGTGGATTTAGGATGCTATCTGGAGCTACATAAATGCACATTGCTTGACAGTTGCATCTCTTAGACCTGATCTTTCTTACTGAAGTGCTGCTGTAGCATTACAGACTCCCCAGAATAAGTTAAGCCATTGCACTTTTCAAGACTATGTGCAGCAAATTTCAAGGAACATTATAGGCAGATTGAAGTCAAAGACATCTAGCTGGCTAAACATTGCATAGTGATAGTTTCTGCTGCTTCAACCCTCACACTACTCCGGGTTTGTTAGATAAAATCCACCATCCTAGCTTCAAATTCTAGCACATTGCACTACTTAGCTCTGCCAAAACATGATAAAATAGCAAATATGAATTACTTAAAACAAAGCCACCCTCAAAATTGAAGACTGCCTCCTAGCCAAGCAGAAACGAGAGAAAGCATGGCTTTGAATCTTCTTCTGCCTCATGTAAACCTTACACTAAGTTAATGAGCTGCATTTTGTGCTTTCCAAACGGAGCTTTGGATCATTTCTGCAAATTCTTCTTTCCTCTGCCTACTGCTATAGCCACTGTCTTGCTGGGATAGTGCTTCAGTGCGCCATTCTTCAAGAACAGCTTTTACAAGCATGTTGAGCCATTCTAGCGATAGTGACAGCCTGATATGAGATAAAGACAAAGATATATGTTTTCATTATAATGTGGGTACTTGACTGAATGTCACTTCAACAGTTCTCCTAGTGTCTGCATGTAGATGTTCAATACAACACCTTAAAAATCACTGATCTCCCTTCAGATTCCTGCAGAAGGGTCTAGCTGCAAATATGCAGTTTCTCATACCTGCACACTTTTTCTAGGGAAGGAAGGCTCACTCTGTCCTGTTACATTTTCCTGGATTTGGACATATCTTTCAGGTTGCCAAGCACGGACCACATGCGATCATCCATTAGTGCCACTAAAATTATGCTGTTACAGTGTCTTGCATAGTAACTTGTTATACAACACAAAATTTGATAATTTGACATACAGTAAATATCTATAAACAATTACGTGAGTAAGAAAGAAGAAAGGATTGTCCTTTTGTGTTGACTGAACAACTGTGTGTGTTTAAAGACAGAAGGAAGCTGGTCTGTTTGCTTACCAATTTAGGGAACAGAAACAGAGCTCTTCTTTGAGAAATCTTCTTCACCCTGTTAAACGAAGTAGGGTGACACTTTCCCACTTCTCAGTGCTGACTTAATTCAGTCAGCACCAAGAACTGGCATAACAGTTTAGCTCTGACGAGATCTATGTAGCATTTGGCTGATTCACTGAATGACGACAGGAATCTAACACCTTAAAAAGCCACAGCAAAGGAACTTGGTTGTTCTTCGTGTTTCATTACATCTGTATCCACGTTCTTTTTCCATCAGTTTGAATCCAAATACTGCCCTTCTTTGTTCCAGAAGGTCTAGTCAGAAGCAACTGGCTTCTTGCATTTAAAAACCAAATATACAGAAAGCAGAATGATAACTATATGATAAATCATTTCCTGATTTGCAGTGTCACATTTCTGAAACTGCTTTGTAGTTATACATAATACTTCTGTGTTCAAATTTTGCAATAGAAATGGTTCCTCCTACAATAGCTAAGGCACATTTCTTATGTGAGAATTTATCTTTATACTGTCAGGAAGAAGAAGGACTAATTCTAAATCTTATCAAAATCAACAGGAATCTTTCATAAACTAGAAATCTCAACATTTTTATATTAATTCCTTCAGAACTGCTCAGTGTGTTATTAGATACTTGCAATAATACAAAAAGTGGAAGAGAAAGTAAGCCTGAATAGCAAAATCTAAAACCGTTTGAAGATATAGATCATACTTAAGATAGAGCAAAATAACAGTGTATATTTATACAGTATCTTGCTTGCATTCAAATTCTTTCAAGTGTAACTGAAAATATCTATATTTGCAAAGTACAAAACCAAAGATAATAAATATGTGTTTAACACACAACAAAAACATCACTTGTCAGCTTAACGGAGGTTAGAGGCATGTAATGAACTTATATCTGGGTTCTGAAATGTATCTAAAGTGACATCCTGAGGCACAGTTAATGAGATTGTCTTATGTAAGGCTATCTGGTAATATGATCATCTCTAATGAGATTACTCTGAAATAATCCCTTTAGAAATTAAATTAATGATTGATATACATTCACACTGCAAGAATACAGAACTAAAATGTGCTCAAAACTCAGAGGCACATTCTAAGGTTAATATCCAAAGGGTCTCTCTATCCTTTTAAGGGGCCAGTTATTATGTATATAATAATATATTGTGTGAAGTCAGAGGAAGCAATAAACAAGGAAACCCACGGGAAATGAAATGTTGCCAAGGATAGTATGCTATCTTATTGAGTATCTAATGTCTTTTGAAAATGATAGGCAAATCAGGAAACAACTCCTGCCTGGAGCCCAGTATTGGATACTGCAGGTGCTAGAAGCAAAGGGCATACTAAAATTTAGTATTGAATATGCAGGGTTGGAGAAGAAGGGCAAGGGAGATTTGCCAGCCTGCTGAGAGAAAGACACATTAGTAGAGGAGAGTGTCACAAAGCACATTGCAATGAGAGGCTCATTCAGCTCTATCAATCAGAGGGATGTAGGTGAAATCTTGTCAAAGCTTTAAAATGGAAGGTTAAAATGAAGGTAAGGAGGCATAGTTATAGGTCATTACTGTTTTAAACCTTTTATCCTTGTGCTGTGTTGTCACTGTGAAAAGCTGAACTGTTTTGAAGAAGCTTCTTTCAGCCATTTGATTGTTGTGCTATTAGGAACTGTACATTTTAGCGCAGAGGTTCTCAAGCAGGCTACAGTTGGGACTTTCCATGGGTCGCAGGCTTATCTTGTTGATAAACCCCAGCACTCATGGGGAGACAGTGCATAAAGTGTATCTCTTGAGCTTTGAGCAGCGGCATTTATCAGTGAATGTAATTGTCAGAAAGAGAGCACCCAGGAGCCTGCATATCCTGACTCACTCAGTTTTGCCTTAATGGGCAAGGGTTGGTAGCACTGTTGTCTTTCATGCAATAACTACAGAGGAGTTTTTCAGCTCTGTTAGGTAGTGCTTTTGGTACTTAGTGTACTTTTTAGTACTTTTTTCCCCCCTCAGTAAACATATTAACTGAGGAAGTGAGGTACCTTTTCCTCCACTTGAGGGCTTCAAATATCATATAATTTGGCTTTGAAGTACATAAATCTAAGCATTTAAGTGATGTGTATCACATATCCAAAGTCTAACAGATTATTTTGGGGCCTAAGGTTCAGAATCCTCTTTCTTCTCCTGCATGGATGGGAACGCTGCAGCGAGCAGGACTACTGCTTGGCATGTCAGCCAAGAGTCCTCTGCTTTATCTCAGGACCTCTGTTGAATGCTTGATCAGAGCACACTCTTTGGCACTACATAAAAATAGAAGATTCTAAAAATCACGGAGCAAAAGAACAAGTAGTTAATAAAAGCAGCACAGGGCCACAGCAGAAAAGAATATTCAGGAGTACCTTTTTTACGTGCCAAGTTCCATAGAATTTGATGTGTTCATTCACTTTAAAGGGCAGATAGAAAAGGCTAACTGCAACAGGGCAATATCTGAGAATCGGAATGAATCTAGCATCTTAGAACTACTGCACACGCAGCAAAGGATACGAGGAAGCAAAGCTGTGGTATGAGCTGGTGGCTTCAAAACTGGCCTTTCCTAACTGGGCAAGGTGCTCTAGGGTTTCCATCACCATGCAGTACCAGCAGAAACAAGACATTGAGCAAAAGATATCTCTTTCAAGCACTCTGGGCTTCAAGTGATCTCTGAGTCCTCCATTCTCACACATTTAAATTTTGGTAAGGTAATACCAAATTGTATAATACCAGCAGATTTTTTACATACAGCTCTAGTATTTTTCTAAGGAAGGGTTTTTAATCCATTATTCTGCCTTCATAATTTCTAATTCTAAGGTTATTTTCTGTATAGAAAGTACATAATCATGCTGATATTTGCCTGCTTTTGTGCTGTTTCCTGTTTATGTTGCCATTAGCAAGGAGTGCAAATTAGCAGGAGCAGATTTATGGAGCGAGGCAATTGGTTCTGAGAACGTGAGCTTCACACTAAAAGCATTTCAAGGAATTTCACTTCGGACTAATTTTAGCCATGTCCTGTGGGTAGACCACCTGTTAGAGCACATTAGGTGTGCTCCTGGAATATGTCCTCTAGTTTAATTTGTTCCCAAAGGGATCCAGTGCATGTGCTCTGAGGCTGCTACGTGCCGGGAAATAAAGCAAGTGCCATGACAGGGACATTTGCTTCATAAGTGCGCGCTTGATCTGAACTAAAGCACTAATACAGACGCACCCTCAGGAGTGGTGAGCAAAGACTAGTAAGGTTAGTTACATTTCTGATTTCCGTGCATTAATGCAAAAGAAAAAATCACAGCACTACTTGTAGTACAGGGGACTGACTGACTCCATCCTCCCCTGCAATTATAGGACTATTCTGAAGTCAGTTGTGCCTAAATGCTACATTAAGCAATTCTCAGATCTGTAAAGCTGACTCGTAAGCCAATTTTGCATATGATTTTTTTTTTAAGAGAATCGGTCAACAGTATTAATTTCAATTAAAGTTGAAAGATTAAGAATCAAGGCAGAATTCTTCATGCCTATAAACGATGCTTAATAAACAGAATGGAGTCCTTTCCTTGTGTAGGGAAGAAAAGGACTAAGCAGACACTCTGTGTTTCTAGAGCTTATGGAATTAGTAGTTATTTGTCAGGCATCACCCTGCAGCCAGTGTCCATATGAAGGGAAATAATCAGTCCATAAGCCGTAATCCTAGTCAGTCCCAGGCAAAGGGCTACTAAAATTTTGAAATCTTTGGGATGCAGTCAAAAGTGATAAGGTCCCCTCTACTCAGCTTCCTTAGTTATTGCCCATTCTCTCACAGTGAAACCAAGATACATATAGTACAGAGCTAGATTCTTCCTTAACCAAGGTTTTCTCTACCCAAAATAACTCAGCTTTCCCACAGGAAAATAGATGCTTATACCAGTTAAGTTTTTGCTTAATTTCTGTCCTTTGCAACTACTCAAAAAGTTTAATAAAGAGTAACTATAAAAGAAAAATTATCTGATGAACAATAAATAAATGACCATTTGTGGTAAACAAGAACCATCTCCTCTTTGTCAAAAAAAAATCTATGTCCAAGTTGCACTATTGAGAATTCTCAAACTACTTAGGTCATCTAGGAAGCATACTGGATCAGACCCTTTTGTTCACACTAGCGGTGACCCTTCTCTTGAGGTCTTGTACTTCATAGTGGTCAGAAACCACAGTATTTCTGAGCTGTCCTTGACTCTTACAATAAAGACAGCATGATTATAAAGTGGATGTACATCCCACAGCAACTGCACAACCATTCCAATTCTCTTATGAACGTACTCGAAGCAGCTGACATAGCTATGTTTCTTAAGAATGAACCCATGCGATTATACAATTACAAGGATAATTGCACAAGTTTCTTTCCTGGTGGAAAGTGAAACAGGGAAGAAGTGCTTTGTTAAGTGTGCAAACTGACCACTGCTGTTCCCTAAATTCTTCAATATTAGGAAAGTATAGCAGTCCCCTAGAATCCTATCAGTCCCAACTAAGGCAGAAAAATCACCAGCTGGCTCCACAGAGCGAAGGATGCCAATCCTTTCGATAGGACATTATCCATCCAGTGTGCCACCTAAAGACAAAGAAGTCACCCCAGTACAATCCTTCCTTCCTTATTTCAGAAGTACTTCTACACTGGATCTGTTACCGTCAGCACTCTTGGGGAAGACTCTGTCTCCCACTGCAACAAGATTAAGCTCGCTCACAGTTTCCTAACTGTTTGGACACTACCTTGGGATCCCAACTGGCTTTCTGCCATCCTAAAATCAAGATGAAGCATCTGCTATGCCATTATCCAGTCTTGGCATAGGCATCCCTTAAGAAAGGATATTGTGACACAACCAGTGGAGCACGAAAGCCCTTACTGACTCAAGGACCCACAGGGCTATTGCCATCTGCTTATTAATTAGGTGCACTAGGTCCTGGCTGTTACATATGGAAAGAATCCGGCTGTTGGTGGTTCCCCCCACCATATTGCTATAGTTATGCAGGGAAAAAAAATCAGAAAATAGGCGTCTTTGTTTGAATGGTCCAGGAAAATGTTTTGTTCAGAATAATTTTCAAACCCAAATTGTTCTTTCTTTCACTACATGCATCAAAAAGTCCTCTGTCCTGTTTCTGTAAAATCTATACTTCACAGGGGATCAACATCACAGGGCAAATGGCCAGCTCCAACATTCTTCCTCATATTTTCGTGTTTTCACTCTGTCCTTTTTTTTTTTTTTTAATCAATTCAGACCCTCTACAAAACATTCCTTTCGGGAAACAAAAAAAAAAGATGTCCTAATAATATCTTTGGATTTTGAATATAAGTCTTTTTATAGTTCCTCTTTGTTTAAAGGGCATCTCCAATAAATCCCCAGACAAGCTGTGTGTCTTCTGGGACAGTGATGCAGGACTGACAGGGTGCCTTTTGTTATACCTCCTTTTCTATAAGTATATATCAGTATATCTGCAGTTTCAGATTCACCCCCACCATACTTCACATCTCTTTCTTGGAAGAGACGATCCTGTACTTTTCAGGATGTGTCTTGACACTTGACTCATTTTAGGAGCACCATCTATACCTTGGACTTAAGAGCTTCAGACTGCCTTTTGAAATCAGTGGTACTGCAGAAAGCCAATGTCCATTCTTTCAGAATGAAGAGAATTGTAATTGTTTAAATGCAGTTATTGCTGTGAGTTATGACCACTAGAAATGGGGTGTTAGAAGATTCCTGTAGATGTTTCTCAAGTGCCTATGTCAGTTAAGACAGGCTACTGAACAAACAAATCTATAAATCTGTCTGCAGAATATTTTCAAGATCTGAATCAGTTCCATGAAATCTGAGGCAAATCAGAAGGTATCTTGTAACATGGCAAGTTTGAACTTTAAATCTCTATAGAAATGAATTATGTATATGGTTGTATATATATTTATTAGCTTCAGAAATAATCTTGTATACTGTTATTTATGAAAGTCAACTTCTACAACACATTAATGTGAGTTAACAGGAGTCTGCGCGTGTGAACGTTGTTAAGCAAACATATGGGACCAATCTATAGGAGAAGTGGTAACAGATAGGCAGATATTTTCTTCCCTGTAATTGGTAGAGCAGCTATATGGAATTAAGGAGCTATAAGCTAGGAGGCCAAAGATATCCTGCTGTCCAAAATGTGAATGAAGTAGAAGTTTGACCTATCCAGTAAAAAGAAAGAGTCCGCATGCACTCTAATTTGGAAAAAATAAATTACCAGTAAAGAAACAAAATATAGTTTTTCTGGAGGTGTTTGCAGTGAGGGAGATAAAAGCATCCCAACAGATTTGAATAATGTCCTTTGTTGTAAAATAAATGGAATTGAAACACTTACTTTCTAGTAAAATATGAAAGCTGGTGCATTGTTATCAATACATTGAGATTTGAATAATAAATCCTTTCAGGATTAACCCTCAGCCTCTCATTGCCCTATTTAGCATGTGAAAAAGATTTTTTTGCAATAGTAGAGAAAGCTGACTCTACAAGCTGCTTGTGCAACTGCTTCTTTCTTTTAGCAGTTGTTTAGTAAAAAATACGTAAGTTTATTATTTTTCAGTCCCAAACCAATGCTTGTTTAAATCAATGGAAGTCTTTCTTTTTTTTGTAAATAACTTTTCTTCAGGACTTGTAAATTACTATGTACAAGAAATGAAGGATGAAATGTTCCCTGTTCACAAAAGCAATTGTCTAAGGACTGTGCATTTCAACAACAACAGGGCACTCATATCTTTCCTTTTGATGGGGTTATCTAACTGTAGACAATGTTTCCACCAGCCATATTTGATCAAATACCTCTTATCTGAAACCCAGCTACAAAACCCCATTAGTGCTCAGGATTTATCCACCTGCCTTAGGTCTTCTCTCAGACAATTGAATATTGTATCAAACAGACAAAGTTTCCAGTTTTTAAGTACTGGAGGAAACAGTCTTCACATCCTGCAGTGAATATAAGTTAAAAAAAAAAAAAAGGCATATAGGCATCCAATGATACATTTGAGAATAATGTTGTTATAAGTTTAAAGGTATATTCATAGTATGATTTAGACAAACTTAAATTATTCATTTTTTTATAACTGTTTATGCATTTTTTATATATGCATACACACACACGCATACACACATATATAAACAGTCATAGTTGTAAAATAGATTATTTATAAGACATCATTACCGTATACAAATTAATGATTCCAGAAGAGTACATTTGCAAGCCTTCTGAATAAGGAAGGCAATTTTTAAAACTTTATTGATTTGTTTAAAGTGTTAAATGACAAAATGGCCGTACACTAAAGTATTGAATAATTCAGGTAAATCAATGTTTTCTGAACTTCATACGAGTACAAACTGTATTGGGTGCTAAAAAAAATCAATATAATAATAAAAAAAAATAGTATATAATGATGAATATATGGGCTGATAATAACCAGAGGTAAAAACTCATTTTGTCATTGCAACAAACAACTTTCAGTCATCTTTTCTATACTATTCCCATCAGAAAACATGGAACTATATAGCCAATTGATTTTACTACTTAAATAACTTTTCATTTGCAAGACACCTCACTCAAATATAAGCAAACCTTTTTTCAAACTACATCCTTTATGGCTGGATCCATCGACACACCTACTTACTGCTATTAAAGTTATTTCATATGGGTTTTTTTTTTTTTGAATAATGACATATATTATAAGTCTAAAGGAAGCATCACTTCTGATCTCCAATACAATGGCTGCATTATCACTATTTCTAGTTAATGTCACCAGAAAGGAAAAAGGATCTTTCAGATATCACCACTTTTAAAAATACATATATATTTTACATTTTCACTCCTGGCTATCTATTTTAAAGTATGGGCTTCCAGAAAGTTGAGATTTTGAAACTTTATTCTTACAAAACCCTAACTCCGAAGAGACATATCAGAAAAGCTGCCTAGCATTTCCACATATAAATCACACTTTCCACATCATCTCTCAGCTGGTCTCACAGTACTAAGCTGCAGTCTGTCAGATCAGTTTGGGGAAAAGAGCTCTGGTTTTGTTTTCCTTGTGGTGAAGGGAGCGAACAGACGTGCAGTATAAACTGTATTGTCCCTCTGCTCTATATTCTAATTTAGTCATACAAGCCAGACAGTTCAGGGTGTCTGCAGCACTAAAGATATTATTTTACAGGAGGCTAGGATTCAGTTTGGTGTGGTCTTGGTTTCATATTATGTGAAATGTACTAATTATTAAAACCTAATATATGTATCTGATTTTTATAAAACATTGTTTTATGAAAATATCAATAGAGATTATGCTCATTCTGCATGACTAAGTGCTTTATTTTACAATTTACTTTCTGTGAATTAATATTCAAACTTTTCATATGCTTATGAATAAAGAATTGACTCTGTCTTTGAAGTTGTTGATAGAAAACACCACATCATAATTTTTCTATTGAGAAAGATAAATAAAGCAGCACCAGTTACGTGCTGTTAGGTGAAAATCTTGCTTTAACTAAATACATTAGTCTATGTATAATTTTGAAAGGTAGACATAGTCCTTCTCTATAAATGAGTAATTGCAAATTTCTTGCTGGAAGATCCTATTATCTATTTTCCCTGAATGTCATGGTATTTACTTGCTTCTCTATAATATGTTAAGTTCTGAAAAACATTTCTTGTCATTTTCGTTTTGGATTATTGCCAGTGAATTGCTGCTTTCCCATTTTCTTAACTACTTCTGTACCCAGAGTTCATGTAATTATATGGTGAATTTCATGCAGTTAAATCACAAGGATTTAATATATGTATGCAAATATAAAACTCTGTTTAGAAAAGGTGGAAAAGTCTGTGTTAGTTGCACCCAGTTGGTGTCAGAAACAACACGCTTGTCATAAAATTCAGCACTTTTTCTTAAGAGGCAAAAATATTAAGATGTCTTAGAAATGACAGATTATAAATACAGCTTACCTTGTCATGTAAGGGTTCATAACACTATTACACAGCAAATTGTCAATACGGATCCAGTTGAACTTCATCCTCTAATAACTGCAAAAAGCTGTAAAAAAAAAAGATATTAATATTTCCAAAATTAGTCTGGGGAAATGACTTTCCTGGAGATTCAGTTTATTATTATTAACTGTAATTTAAACATGTATAAAAATATGTCCTTGACATTGTTGGTGCAAAATTAAGATTTGTGACAGAACAGATTCAGTGGGAAATATGTGGAAGTGTTTTAAAAGAAAAAGGAGCCATACTACTCTGTTATTATTTTTTGTGAATTGCAATGCATATAGATTATGAAAACTATATAATAACCTATATACTTTTAAAATCTGTGTGCATCTACCTTAAAACAGAATCTGAGCTTATCATTGTTAGAGAATTTTATGGATTAACTAGCACCAAATAGTGAGAAAGTGGCCAAAATCTTCAGCAAGACACAGTCAAGGCAAATATATGAAAATAGATATTTTCTTGGATTATTTATGGGAAAACCCTATTCAAGAGAAAGCATTTCCTTTACAGCCATAAAAGATTTGACATGGAAATTCAATGTTAATATGAGACTATACAAAACCATGCTTTCTATTTTCCCTTGCCCAGCCACACAGAAAAGAATCAGTTCAGTGATCAATCTGACAAAAACAGGACAGGGTAATTTTCCATTTATATTATATGAGTTCACAGCAGTGAGAAGATTCTTCTCATTCTAAATTATGTTCAGTGACTAGGTAAGCATACAAGCTCCTGCTTTTGCTTATCACTGAGCGGGAACTCTTGCCTTGATAGTCTAGGCCATGCCATAGCAAAAGCAGATCACTGCACAGCCAGGCCAGGGTAACAGAAGTACATTCTGGCATAGACCTTCATTCCTTCCCTCTTGCATTTAAATCAACATAAAATTACCGAAGTATGCATGTTTTTTTTTTTCTTTTCGGATAGACTCACTTTCTTTACAAGCCTACTGGATAAGCCTCGTTTTCACATTAAATGTAATTCTAACTGGAGATACCAAGTGATATTCAAAAATGGCAAATGCTCTGAATTCACCAGGCAAAAGTTCTAATGCTCTTTATGAAGGGAGAGGTGTGCAAGCAGAACTACACCTTATCCTAAGTGTATCTCCATATAATCAAGCATCTGAATGTGCAGAAAAGTAGCCTTAATTAGTTACACAAATCCAGATGTTTAACTTAAGGAAATGTAACTTTTAGCTCAAAGAGCAAGCTTGTGGACAGCAGTTAGTATTTCCTATAATTAATTTTCTGCACGAGGATGAAATTTAAAACACCGAGTACTTCCGCTCCTGTGTTAAGAAAAACTGCCCTATTGCATTTCCCTTCCACTTCCTGACCCAAATACTCTTACTTTTCTTCTGCTTGTTCCCTGCCTCCCTCTAATGACATCTGCAGAAAGTTTTACCTTTCCCTAATTTCATGTGATAATCATGTAAGGGTACATGGCTCTGATTCTGCCTAAATTCAATCTCTTTCCTTGGTCTACAGTAGTAAGTATTGGAACATAGTTGGTGTAAAGGACAGTCAGATAAAAACATCCATGACTAAAAGAATGGGCAAAAAAAATAGCTTTAAAATATTCTAGAACTATGAGTTTTACTGTGAAAGTGCAAGCAAAATTCCTAGCTCATATGTAGTTGTTTGGGTTCATAGCCTTCCTGCCGGAAGCATAAATTCCAAAAGATTTTGAAAAATAGCATATAAGCACACCTGTGTTCTGGATGGGCTCGGGATTTGGCAATAATCACGCAGAACGAGGTGACTACATCGAGCATTTATTCAGGTGAAAGCACATAAAAGAAGCAAAGTATGGATAACTACTCACGAGGTGGTACCTGCCGACCTAGGCCCGAACGCCCTCTCGAGCTGGCAGACCAGAGAGAGGGAGTTGCTGACCGGCGCCCACGCAGACAGCGTAGGCCTCAGAGTCAGGAGTTTCTCCTTCTCTCCTCTGCTCTCTCCGCACTGTCCTCTCTATGTCTGGTGCATCCTGGCCCATAGGGTCAGGCCGACGCAGGAGGCAGCCCGGGGGGCGGACACACTTCACCCTCAGTTGCACAACTCTCCCCCCGGATACGCATGTCAGTTGGGGGTCCCAGCCCTCAGTTCGAGGACCCTGCCTTCCTCCTCTTCTTCCTCATTTCCAGGTGTTTGACCTCCAAAGCTAGTTTGGAGGACGTCTGCGGTTAAGATGGCTACAAGCCCGGCCGAGCAGCCGGCTTCAACGGGCTTTCTGAGGGGGCTGCCTGTGAACCGGGCTGAGCAGCTGCATCCCTGCTCCTATCGCTCAGCCTAGGCAGGCAAACAGCTTCTTTCCCAAGGTCTGGCCTCTGCTTCCCACAGGAGATTTTAATGACTCTACAGATCATAGAAATTTCCATCTCCAATACAACCTGAAAATGCAACCTGTATTCAGCATTCATTATTTTGAGCTTCAGTGAAAACATTGTCAAAATTAAACACCTACAAATTCCTACTACTTGGTACCTAAATAAAAATACCACTGAACTGCAACATCTTCCTTGCTTTTATGTGTTTTCCTCTACTAGGAACATGTAAAACATCCTGGTAAATCTTGCAGATCATCACTTCCATTTTCAATCAATAAGTTCTCTATATACCGTCAAACGCAGAAGTAGTGTACGCCAGTGCTCTCACAGCCTTCCGCTGGAAATTGATAATCTCTTAAGGACAGAGACGCTTTCCAAGTAGTACTTCGAATTCTTCAAATGGGGATCTCATAACTCTTCCCTGCTCCAGCAAACTCTGGATGCATTGAAAGTTTTTGTTTCTTATATTTATTATGTTATTATTAAAACTGCCAGCCAATTTTTGTTTAGACTCTAAAACCCTGCTAAAACTACTAAATATTTTATTTTCTCGTTTTGACAGTTTTCCATTAAGGCATGCCCAGTGCTCACATCCTGGATCTGGGCCTCATGGTGGGCCAATTCTGGACAACATCATGCACTGTTTGTGGAGGAAATCCATTGATTTTCATATACATTATCTGTATGTGACAGCCTGTCCAACAAAGCTGGTCTATGACAGTGTGCTCACACAGCTGGAAATTGATCCAGGGTATAATTTAGTCAACTTTTCAAAGTCTTTGCTGAATACTGGTAACAAAAGTAGTACACAGGAGGAGGGTGTTTTTAGCATTTTTAAAAGACTCAGGATACTCAAAAGCTGCACTAGCAGGGGAAAGATTCTAAGCCAAATAAAAATTGAACATGGGTAGGATGACTGGTTTTGAAAACAAATGGATGGATCCATCCTATGGATGTTGACTGGAAAATGCTACTTAGCATTTGTACCCTCAGAAGTCATTTTCCATCACAGGCCATAACATTTACCGTAAGTTCCTGGACCATGCAATGGTGATACTAGCAGTTTTCCAATACAGAACTGAAATTCCGGAATGAAACATGACAACATGAAAAGAAGTAAGAGGATGGCAGAGAAGAAGGGAAAAGTAGTTCTCTTAAGAAGTTACAGCAACTATTATATGTTTTTGGCAGTGGGAATACTGCTTGTAGTATGCTGATATTTAGGCATTTAAAGAAAGACCATAGAGAAAATGTGAATGTTAACTCAGTTATGCACATTTTTATCATCAAGTTTACAGAGGCAGATAATGACTCCCAAGTGAAACGTAAAGGCAATAGCTATCTTTAGGTTGTTTTTCTATGAATGGAAGAGGACCAGTTTAGGGCATGAACCTTTGCTACTGTCTTCCTCCAGAAAGAAATTCTACAACCCATTATTGGAACTTCCTGCATGGCAATACCACATCAGACATATTAAGAATGTATATAGTGTCTAAAATTGCTGGACTGGATTTTCAGAAAGGTAAATCTAATTTTCCTGTGATAAAAACTACTCAATAATCTTACTACAACTTTTAAGAAATAGGTTTTGATTTTTTTAATGCTAGATATTTACCAGGGAAAGTCATACAGTTAATAACACATGCAATTCATAGTTCTTTGATAATCAAACCTATCAGTGCCTTTATTCATATAATTATTAAAGATACATTAAATATTTGGCAATATTACATTATATTATAGAAAAAATAAGTGAAATATTCTCCTGCACAATCACACAGAACTGTTTAAAACACACATTGTTGAACCATGAGTATCACACTGTGCTTAAGGTGCCAAAACATATTGATCCCTAGAGATCTTTCCAGAGTTCATTGGAAAAGAGAGGTCAAATTCTATGCAGCTGAGAAATATGGAAAAGAAGATGACACTTTTCAGCCTTGCTTTGATTTCTGAGAACCCTTGTCACTTGTCAACAATCCTTCAGCTCTGAAAAAGTTCACATCTCATTTTGGTTGTGCAAAATTATCAAACTAATAATATTTTCCTTAAATTATCATTTGAATGTGTTGACTTATTTCTCCTTTTTTTTCGTTGTTTGAATGTGGCACATTCATTGTGTATTTCTGAAGTATTATGTAGACAGTATTGAATTGATTATATGAACTCTACAGCTATTTGATTCTTCAGATGTTAAATTGCAGTGTTCATTCATCGATAGTAAGAAAATGCGGTAGCAGATTTGCTAAGAAATAGCAAAGGTTCAAAACCAAACATATGTTTCTGCAGCTAGTCATTCATGTGACTTTGAAACTTTGTTTCAGTCAATACTCATGAATCTTGATGTGATTAAATTGAAAGATAGGAAATGATCATTTTATGATAATGAAATCTGACTATGAAAATGATCACTGAGCAATGTGAGCAACACTGAAGCATTTCATATACAAATGCAAGAAAACATTTATGAAGCTTTATGAACCTATAATGAATTCAGTATTTATTGCTTTTTAGAGAGTTTGGCAGGCATTCACTTATTGTTCATGATCCCTTTCTTTCTATATTTTAATACAGAATCATTCACCACATGATTTGGTTTCTGTGTTATTACCCTGGCTTTAGAATTCAGTTATGCATTCAAATATTTTATCTCACTTTGTTTGCGAAACTCCAACTGTAGCACAAATGCTACCAAAAGCCTTTCTTTTCCAAACAGAGTCTTCTTAAATGCCTTTTGGTTTGCTTTTTTATTTCTTCCCTTACACCTTTCCAACTTACCCTTTAATTTACTAGGAGTTAAACAAAAGCATTGTAAATTTTAACCACTTTTCGGTTCTTGTTTTTTGCACCAAAAGTTAAATGTGTCCCTTTTGGCCTTCTTTTGAAAGATATTCTCATCAAGAGGATAAATATGCAAGAACATGCCTAGTTACTTTTTAGTTGCTTTTATGTTTATAGATTCCTATCTGTTGGTAGTCAAATGATAAAGACAAGGCAGGTGATTAATTTTTCCACTGTGGTAATCCCATTGATTTAGTTCATATTCATGACATTTCATATTGTTAACAGTCAATGACCCCAAATTAATATAGAAACAGTTTTGGCAAACCAAAGCAAAATCTGACAATGCATTTACAACTGTGATTGTGTTCTTACTGTGCTGAGATCGAAATGTCAATTATATTGGGAATGAGGGAATAGTGCATGTATATGGGAAAAAATTAACATATATGATTGTACTTGAAAATTATCTTTACTGGAAAAACAACACTATAATCATATTGCGTACAGCTATTGAAATGTACAAATAATTACTAATTCTCCTGCATAAAACATGAATATTTTAGAAAAATGAGAAAAGAGCATGCACTGCTACTTAAGAGAAAGATAGCACAAAACAGTACAAAACACTTATCAGAAGCTCATAAAATGAACCTTAAAGAATTAAGGAAGCAGTGTACCATGACTTATCTGTAGAATTACAACTTCAAATCATATTAATGATGGAGACAGCTATATTTCTCAAGAATAAAATTTGTTTCTGCAATTTTGGAAGTTACAGTTTGGGTGAAAGGCAAATATTCGCTTTAGGAATGTGCTTTTAGAGCACTGAGCAAACCCCCTTGCAGCCAACAACTGTAGAGCAGCTACAACTGATTTTTGTACATTTTTCTGTTGCTGCTGGTTGAGAGCTGAGATCATGTACTTAGTTTTTGTGTGCATTATACATCCATCTGTTCCTCCGTCTGGCAAAAAAAGCATAGAAGTGCTTCATAAACTCTTTTCACCAATACACCAGTTGTTAGCATCCTGCTGATATCCCTGGTATAGGCTTCATTGGGTAATTATTTCAAGCAGAAAACAACCAACCCACATGTTCAAAAGTAATTACCAGTTCAATTAACTATCCAGAAGCAGGTGATTTTTTTTTTTAGGATCCAGAAAAAAAAATATCCAGTAATATTTGTGTACCTTAAATGTAACTACTTAGATAGCACCTGTGCACATATATACCTGCACAAATTCTGTAACTGAAACAAAAATCTAGTACTAATAGAAATGTTACATAATAGATAATAAATAATGAATGGTCACCTGAGCTTTCCTGTGTATTTCTTGCAGCAGATGTAATATTAGGTCTGCTCTTGTTTAGGACTTTCATTAATGATATAGATGATGTGCAAACAGCAAGGATAAAATTCAAAGATATTTTTAAATTAGGAAGAACTATGAACTCAGCTGAGGGCAATAACAGCAGAGAGATGAGAAATCTGAGAAATGCAGGCAGGAAATAGCAAAATAATAGTCACAGAAAAGCACAGGCTAACACATCTGGGGGAAAATAAACTAAAACCAGAACAGTATGGCAAGAGGGAGCTGTGAAAGCTGCATAGCGAAAGAGATTTAGGGGTAGTAGTGGACGAGAAACGTGAAAATGGACGTGAGTAAGAGACAGAAACACTTTATCAAGGGTTTCAGTAGTTTACTGTCCTTCCTGGAATAATTAATTCCCAGCAGATCCCATGTTTCTGTCTGTCTACTTACTTGTTGTTGTTGCTTATTACTTTGAAAGATAAGCAATATATTACTGAGACTAGGACCCCATGAGTCTGAATTATCTATCACGTTTTAAAGGGTGGAAGCTCACTATTTGCTTTCTGATCCAAGTAACGGGACAATATACTAGATATTTCACTTTAAGGAGCAAGGCAGAGATGGGCTTATTGGTCTTCTCTATGATATCTACAGTTCATCATTCAGCAGATTTCCATCCTTTCCATTTCAGAAATTTGCAAATACTTAGAAGAAGTTAGGAATATTTTTCCCAACTTTGAACCCAGCTTCAGATTCTTAACCTAGGCAAAACTTTTCTACATTTTAATAATTTATTGAATTGTATAAATATAGAAAGACACACTGAAATATGTAATGATATTTCTTTCTGATGTATACTGTATGCGGCACAGAAAAATAAATGTTCCAATTTGTGGAAAATCTTCCCTTTTGCAGCCATTCTGCATTTTCATCATTAGTCGGTGTTTCAAAACATGTTCTCAAGTCTAGATATTTTTTGTGTTATCACATGCAATATATTAATTGATCCTGCCTTCATAAAACTACATAGGGCAGAAAGCAAGTGCTCCAGTCACATGTGCTTATTGTGCAATAATATTCAGTTTACTCTGTGAGCTGTTTATCAGCTAAACAGATTTATTGGTTGATACATGCCATATAGAGATAAACTAAACACTACCCCATATATCAAACTATTTTTTATATTGGTGAGGCAAAACAGGACAGAATTTTAATGAGAATTGTATCAGGGCATTAGGACAAGGGTGTTTCTTCATACCACTGCCAGTAAGAGAAAAAGATGGGTCACCCCTGAATAACAGATCTGATGCAAGCTGTCACAAAATTCCTAATATATTCCATACCTTCCAAATGTAAGCTGCCTCTCATCCCTCTCATCATGAGGCTCATTAGATACACAGGTGTGTAACTGAGCCCACAATGGTAAGTTGCCCCTGTGTATAAAAGGTGACACATGAAATCCCGTGAAAACAAGGGACTTTTTAGTCTGAGGTATAAGCATTAATTCACATCAACCTAATATGAAGAAAGAATTTTATAGATGATCTCATTAATGCTTCTCTGAGCCAAACAAGAGTAAATGCAACACAAAATAGGTCTATGTTGTTGGCTGCACTGTGATATAGGAAAGCCCAGGTGGCTTTTAGTGCAGCAAGCAAACTAACCAATTTGGCTAGGAGATGAAGTCTAGCTATAGGAATAAACAAGTTCACATGAGACAATTTATTCTAGTGAGAAAGAATGGAATTTAAACTCTGGTATCAATAGCCTTGAACCACAAGAAAAAGGTGAAAGTGAAAAGTAGCTTTTTCCATTAATAAAAAATTATATGATAAATGAGATTGTCATTATTATTTAAATGAGAATTTTATATATGATTTTTAACTCATGAAAAATCTGAGACTGAACTTCTGGTCTAATATAGGTCCTGAAGAAAATAAAATCCTGTGATTTCTTAATCTGGCTTTGTCACAGACTAAATGTTTCTAAAAACAGTGTGTGTTTTTCAGCATATTTCTCATTGAAAAAAGACCTGGAAGAAGAAACAGTAGAAATAAAATCATCCTTCAGAAAATTTGAGTTTCAAAAGGAGAGTGGGAAGGTAGAGAGGGAACAGCTAGAAACCAAAATTTAACTACTTGTAACAATTTTAAACAAAGATCTGAGTCAAGGTTCCAATCTATTGTCCTCCTTCGTCCACATATGGTTTGAAAAAAACATATGAAGAAGCAAGGAACTTTTCTGGCACATCAATCTGAATTTCCTGCTGAGGAATTCCACAATGTAATGTGAATTCTCATTCATGGGAGAGGTGCGATGGTATTTTTTTTTTTTTTCAGGAATACTTCCCATCTCATCATAAGTGATTCTGTTAGAAATGGAATCGTCTGATCTCAGGATTCAGTTTACCACTGAAACTACGTTGTTAATAAAACATCCTTTGTTGCAATTTTAACGGTTTATGTTTGCAAGACTTCACTATTAGACTCTTCTTTTCTAACGGGAGAGAAGAAATCTGCAAACATCTTGTCTCACAACCTGCAATCTAGTGTGGCTTTTAGAGCTGACAAAGCCAAATTTGGATCTGAGTTACCATCTGATGCTTTTCAAGTTTTTAATAATCTGTATCTATAGGCTTGCTTTTTGCCCTGCTGTTCCAGTGCATCTGGAGACATAATTACTGATATTTCCAAAGTAGCATGGAATATGCGTGTGCGCATGAGAGAAAGAGAATAACTGGGTGTGTATAATTTCAATTTTATCCACTCATTTTTGCTCTCTTCTTTACAGAAATAAAGAAGAAAGTAACACTACAGTAACAGTTTTCACTATAATTCCTCTAAGAATAGGCAACGGGAATAGTCTTCAGTAACGTGAGCAGGCTATTACGTCTTCCTAATCTATTTAATCCACCTAGACTGAAATTAATTTACTATATAATACAAACAGTTCCATGTTTGCTTTTGTACATAGAACACAGGTTTTCTAGACACTGGCTGCACGAGTGGATTGAATCACAAAATGTTTTAGAGCACAAAATACTAATAGGATGAAAGAGAAAATGCTGTTGAACTTTTCCGGAGTGCCAAGTACCTCCAGCTTCAATTGATTTCACAAGGAGTTCTGCATCCACGACATAGGTGAAAAAGCAGGTTGTACAGTGCTGGTGTAAGAGATAATTGTTCAAAGTATGCAACAAATATAAATTTTAAAAACACAGAAACTACTTCTTATTAATTGCTGTTGCTACAATATTTATTTGATGTTTTAATTGAGGTATTATTTCCATTGCCAAATGCTATGCATTGACTAGTCCAAACCCGTGAGGCTGCAACTGAACTACATAAAAATATTAATGTTTAGAGCACAATAGTGCATTGAAAGAAATATAAAACTCTGTAATTTTATAATTGTTTAAAAATTTAATTTGTGAAATTGAGCAATCAAACCCTTTTTGTGCCAAATTTCAGCGTATAAATAATGAAATATAATTATCTTTCATTAGCCTGTTATAAGGGAATTCATCAGCAGTTGTTATTATAGATTCTTTGCTGTGATGCCAGAAGTGTTAAATATTGCAAATAGCAAGAAGAGGGTGCTTAAGAAGGCAGTTAGAGAAGACTAACCACATTTCAGAATTAAAAATATCCTTTTAGTTTAGCACTACTTGATGACTCGACTGCACTGTTATATATTTTTCCCGCTTTACAAAGCGTTTACAAATTCTATTTAATTGTGCTGCTTTGTGCCTATCTTGCACGGAGAGATTACATTCTTTCTCAACAGGCTTCCTATTATTAGTGATATCTGAGTGAATTGCCAACCTAGCGCCCATTGTAAAGGACACAGTTCCTGCTCCAAAGGACAAAGAGCCTCAGCGTTGTATTGTGCCTTTTAAATAAGCTCTCCGTGGAAAATTGAGTGCATGGAGAAAAGGAACAAACTACCCAAAAGAGCATAGATTCTGCAGGAGCAGCTCGGCTGGACCACAGTGCCACAGCTGGGCAGAGCAGGCTTCAGATTTCTTCAGGTTATGTGTAATGTTTTGAATGACCAATTTAGAACAATACTGAAGGTGGTTTCTCCCCAACTGAGGCCAATTTAGTAGCACAAATGCACCTTAAACCAACACATCTTGGAGCCACATGTTCAGGAATTAGCTCTGCAGCCCTCTCGGTCATCCTTCGCCTCTAGGAACATGCTGCACTGATAAATCAGGCTGCCCAGAGAGCCTGTGAACCTCCATCCTTGGAGCTTTCCAGCACTCATGACTGCAAAGCTAGAGCTGCCCACCTCATGCTGGCAGTGGTCTCGCAGGACACCTACAGCAGGTGGCCTCAATAAGTCCCTTCCAGACATTTCCAGGATGCCGCCGTCTTCCTCTTCTGCTAACTATCAGTTGAGGATCACCAGGGCAGATGGAGTTTCCCAGGAAAATTTGCTTGTGACAGCAGGTAAAAAAATACTATTCTGAAACCAAGATAGGCTTCTTTGACCAAGACGCTATATACAACATACAAACTATTCTTTTTTTTTCTTCCTTTAAATTTCAAACAAAAAATAGAACTAGAAGTTAAAAAAAATCTGAAAACCAATGAATCAAAAATATATTTATTTTCTAACCACATCACAGGTTAATACTTTAATTAGCAACAGTAGCAATGTATTGCTTAATATAAAGTGAAACATATAAATTTTAATAATACTTTGTTTTCTGTTTCTAATGACAGTATTTTGCAGGATCAAAATTTTCTTCTTTACTTCTTCTGCCTATCATGACATTTTGCAAAACACAGATGAATGCAATGTCTATAACCATAGTTCAATAGAGCTCTTAGAGCTGTCTCAAAGGGTTATCAACTCCACTAGCTTAACCTCTCGGCCATTGGCTAAAGTACATTTAATTGCAGAGGGAACAAGGGCAGAGCCCAAGCACTTGCCACAATTCTAACTATGATGTGATCTAACTACTTGTTACCGTATAGAAAGGAAAAAATTCTTTGACAATACAGATTATTGCTATAGTTGTTAGTTCACTTTACATCACAGAAAGTTGTCTTAAGGTTACACCTTTCCTCCCATTCTAACACTTAATGTAAGTAAATGCATGCATGCAAAGTAATCTGCTACCAGATGACAAACTTTACATCATCACGTGAATAAAAGCCTTAAAAAAATGACTTTTTAAAAAAATCTGTCTGATCTTTTTCCTCTTCCTTCTATTTCCCATTCTAAATTGATGCACCTATTTGGGCACATAGAGAGTAAATAGTTCACTGGACAATTAACAGTATCTACTTCATCTGAAACTTTATGTTTTGTTTTATGTTAAAATACAATTTCTTTACTAGTATGCAAACAGGGGAAATTATAAGAGTTGCCTCTGGCTTACTCTGGCAAATAACGGTATTATTCTTTTATGATGTATTAATTTAATTTTATCTAATTGGCTAGATTTAATACAAAATCTAAACTAGGATAGTAATATTTACATATGTGATCTATTGAATCCATTAGGAATAACTATTTCTAATTAAAAATGCTGTCCAAAAATCTTACTAACAACATGTCCCTTTTTTTTAATATTCAACAGTAATAGGCCAAAGAAACATACTTTCTTTTACAGTTCTAATGAGGTAGCACTTCAAATTACGATATTACAAATTGACATCATCTACTAAATTAATGCAGGCTGATATGACACTGATAGTAAGATAAGGGTTATAGATTTTGACATTCTTTAAAAAGAATAAAAATAATACTGTTTAATCCATGACTAAAATTGCCCTAAAATATTAATGTCCTTTGAACTCTTCAAGACTACTGTGATACTACAGTGATTTTGAAAAGTATTATACTAAAATTGTCATAATATTACAGACTTAATAATTTATCATGTCCTATTGTAACTTGCCTTTAGATGCAGATGCAGTGTAAACTTTCTACAAAGAAATAATTGGTCATTTCCATTTTTATCCAGGGTCATTAAGATTCATAAAATGACTAGCTACTAAATTTAATTTATTATGAGCTAATTATATTAACATTTGGCATACACTAATAAGCTTTATAAATAATACTCTGGGACTTTGTAGGGAAAGATTTGTAATTCATTCTCAAACCTAAACATATTTTTTATGCTAAATAAGAACTCACAGTTGACTGATTATGATGAGATTGAAAAGCACACAGGTTTATGACAGCATAGTGACCATTTTATGACCAAAGTTCACCGATCAAATTTTAGCATTAAACAGGCAGAAAAAACAAACACTCCATGTAATTCCACCTGCTAATATTACTGTGTATCCAACAACAACATCAAAAAAAAAAGCTGAAAATAAAAATCTTCTAGCTTTTCAAAACCATGTTATTTCTTAACGGTTAATTTCTTAGGAAAAAAACTCTGTTGTTAGGTAGAAATAAATTCAGTGGTGCTTGTCGGGGTTATACTGTCACTTTTTGTGCAGACTGCTCAATAGGAAGTCTGTTTTTCCTGAGACCATTATCAGCATGAGTACATGTTGTTAGTATAAGGTTAAAAAAATGCTTAACCTTTTCGCTACTTCAAGGAAATGTAAATATTGAACACAAAACCAAGGGGTCTACCAAAAGAAAAAAAAAGTGAATGAACATACTTATACCAAAACCTAGTGAGTACGCAAGGCCATTCTGTTAAAATTTTGTCCATCTGTTACAAAATACCTAGGGCTTATATAGTTTTCTTCTTCTCTTATGACTAATGGTAGAGCAGCTGATTTTTAAATGATGTAAAAGCATTCCAGAGAGACAGCAAAAATAAAGGATGCAATTAGAGGTGGCAACTATCGATTAAAAAAAAAAGTACCTAGTTCACTTAAAGAATAGAAAATGATAAATGACATGATTTTATCATTGGACAGAATGTCAAAAAACACTGTTGTTAGATCTCTCTAGTGTGAACTTCTCTAATGAAGTTCAATAGGTTTTGTAACAGCTAAGACAAATGAAAAACATGGTTATTATTAGTGTTGCACAGCAGAAAGCTGGGAAAGTAACTTTAGATACAAAAAGAGAGGAAAATAAAGGCAGAGCTGAAAAAGCCATCCAATTGCATAATCCTGTCTATACTTTGAAATATTTTAAAGAAATGCAGGAGCCAGAGGATGGATTAATTGAATTAATTGAAAAATTATTGTTAAATATTCACTATTGTTTTGTATCTTAAAATATTACTAAAAAAAGATTTACAGTTCCAAGGATGTAAGTCTTAATAATTTATTTTCATTGCCAAAATTGGAACTCAAGAGGCCAAATTAATCTCTGGCACAGCACTAATGAATACAGTGAAGTCACACGAGGGACGATTTTAGCTCATAATGTTTGATGGATTTCAAATTTTGGCAAAGTAATTTCTCCCAAACCTCATTATTTAAAAAGCAGAGTCAAAAAAAAACAAAACAAAACAAATAAACAACAACAACAAAAAAGAAAAAAATAAATATACCAAACAAGGGAATTAGGAAATGAACCAAAGTTTTGTTGATTACATTAAAACAAAATAACCAGACCAAAACATGAAGTAGGTAAACCCAAGGCCTGAATTGTAAACGAAAATGAAGAAATAAAAGGAAAAGAAGACAAAAATTTGGGATAACTTAAACAGAAAACTGAATACAGTCCTCCACTACTCTCTACCATTGTTAATCATGAGCTAGTGCTTTGCAGCCAAGCAATAAAACCTGTGTAGTGGGCCAATAATCCATGAAAGAGGTGAACTGTAAATCTCTCACGCATAAGTATTGCAACTACAGATTAAATGACTGTCAGAATATTTCCTCACATCTAGCTCATTAATAACAAAGCAACCTTCTTCTGCTCTCTCTACATGTGCAATATAATAACCTCTTCTGCAACCCAAGAAACGATGCCAGCGCTGAGCAGAACCCGCTCTTTTGTTCTCCAATTAGAGCCAAAAACCACACGGCATCTGGGACTTTTGAGGATATTCCATACTTTCTTGAACCCTCACAGTTTAAAAAATAAGACAAAAAATTAATAAAGGTCTAATCAAGACATGCATGGAATAAAATGATTTTTTTGAATGAACCAGGTCAAGAATTCCTGATTTATATTTGCAGATCAACACAGGAAATAGGTTATTCTGTACTGTCCATCAGATATGTCATTCTTAGCTTGTAACTATTTTTTTATTGGATCCTGAAGATTGGATTCTGAAGATAGTGTAATCTGGCACCATAATCAGAGTAACTACTTTTGAAAAGCAGTTGCTAGCGATGCTAAAGAAGACAGTGGAAGGCTCAAAATATCTAATTTTAGTTTTATATTCTGCCAGGTTTTTATGTACCATTTTAGTGAAGTGGCAGTATTTCTGGTGCCCATTTCTAGTAAAATGGGACTAACTATACTTCTGTGCACTTTTAGAGTATTATGCAATATTTTGAAGGGCTGTCACCCCAGAGAAAAATACCTTTAATCAATTTGGATTATTCTTTTTAACATGTATTGCTGTTAAGCAAATAATAATGGAATGTGGCTATTAGCCAGATGTGCCGAAACTCTTACCTCCTTCATCTGGCATTCAGTAAAAAGAGCTGAAATGTCATTCACTAAAGCTGTTCTAGCTTTCTTCTGCTTTATTATGCACCATCCTTTACCACCTACTCTGATAAAATAGGCTTCTCTTTAAAACGAAGGCTATAGTGCACAGTAAGGTCACCAGAAGGCCTAAGCGTGAAATTTATAAGCTCCTCTTATAACTCTCCTAACTACCTGTTTCTCTAAAAAAAAAGAAAAAAAAAAAAAAAGGAGAAAAAGGAGCAGAAAATAATCATAGCTTCTATTTTCAGTGGAGGGACTTATACCAGGGTTTGAAAAAACCCCTGTGAAGATGGGATGAAGACAAGAATGAACTTGGGTTGATTTTACTTTTTGGCAAAAATTTGCAACAAGATCCACACAGTGTGTGTAAGCAATTTGGTCAAAAGCTTAGGGTTTTTGGTCAAAGCTAGGAAATTCTCAAAGCACAAGTCATCCTTTTATCTCATACATATCAAATACCAGGTTCCCCTAGTGATTTTTAAGTTAATGCTATGATTTTATTTTGCTTTAGCATTAAAATAAACATAACATTTCCGAAACGCAGCACTACACACTACTGCATCATAAGCTGAAATGAAAAAGGACAGTCCCCAGCTGTGCAGCTTTTACAGACTTTATAGACAGGAGTGTCAGCTCAAGGTTCTGGCCCAAATTCCAGCATAGGTAATTTCATTCCACAGAATTAGATTCCTCTATAATTTTTCCAATTATTATTCATTCTGAGGTCAAAAATTATTGTGCATATTTCCTAGTACAGAATATTAATGCATTTTTATCTAGAATATCAACACTCTTTGCATCAGGACACTTGTAACTGCATTCTAATTACATAAAAGGCTTGGGATCAGGGCAAAAAGTATTGCTGCAAAAGGCAAAGCATTAAGGATTATGACCATTTTATTGTGCAGAAGGTCTTGATTGAAGTAGCTCAGAATGGTTACCATTCATGCTCAAATCCTTGCTTATAAAAAGTCTTATAGAAATGTTTTTGTTAAATGTGGAAGAACTGTAGATTGCTTTAACAGGATTATGACAACTGGGGATTTTCAGGAGGATGCGGCGGGGGTGGTTAGGCTGTGCACAAGCTTTAGTATTACTAATGCAGGAAAGCATTCCCCTGGTTAAACTCAATATGCATTTCTGCATAAAAAAGAGGAAGACCTTAAAGTAATTTTGTAAAGTGAACACAAATGCACAGATATTTTCCTTAAAACCTGCCAGTTTAAATTCAGATTTATAAAAGAGATGTTTCTTGTCCAAATGCAGCTTTTCTGAATAAAACTCTTATCAATCCATTACCCACTTTTGTCGGAAAGGCAAAACCAAATGAAAACTCTTACTATAGAAAACTATAATATATACAGTTCTTACCTAAAATGTGTGATGCCTCTTGATTGTGTCTTCCCATGGAAAAAAGTGACCAGAAAAAAAGTGCATAAACTTCAGACCCCCCGGATGTAGAATTACCTTCCCAGTGACTTCTAAAATGACTGAATTATTATAAATACTATGTGCTACCCAACACTACCTGCAATGTAATGCAAGAATAACCTACTTACACAGACACTTGTTTGCGCAATTTCTTCTAGTGCCTAAATTATAAAGAAATCACACCTCCACAGAAGAGTACAAAATGCCACTATTAATACATCCATTAATATCCATTAAAAAGTTCCACAGATTAAAAATTAGTATTTTACTATATTGCATGACTTGAAAAGCTCTCTGATCCTTACTGAGTTTTTCATTGCTCAGATAATGACTGTGTAGAATATAAAATGTAGGGGGTTTATTTTAGTACAAAAGCACATACTCTCCTTATTTTCCTTGACCTCATCTTCACCTTGACTGCCTTCCTCAGCAGCTCTCTGGTTGAGGAGCCTGCAGATTTAACTGATGAACTTGTCAATTCTTTAACTACCGCTCTTGGGTTCACAGTAAAGAAATCCCAGAATTTGTTCTTAAAATGACCTATAACCTCTTCAGGGAAAGGCTGCAGCCTGAAGAGGAAAGAAATGCTAATATCTCAACAAGAAATAACTTTTTATATTGACAACCTTGAAAACCATTCCATCTGATTGTTATGTTTAGTATTTAATTTTGATCATAATGAATTTTCCCAACACAAATTAAACTATATTCATTCATTATGACTAGGATGGAATAACTGCAAACAGTGGTTCTGCACCTCAAAAAAAAAGTTTAAAAATAAACAAATAAATAAATAAGCATCCCTATGATTGATGTTATGAACCTTAGCTATGGATTTATTCCCGCAGCTGTTCTAGTCATGCTCTTCAATAATGATGGTGAGAGCAAGCCCTTGGAGCCCTTGTCATGCCCAACATTTTGGCGTCCCCCATGCTGAGCCCGCGCTCTACCCTCCTGTCACCGCGTGCCGTGCTCCTCTGCAGCCTCTGCCTCCGCCTCCCAGCGCCACCCCTATCGCAGCAGGCCTAGATTTCTCTACGCTGTGTCACTGCTACACCCTAAATATCTCATCCTACCTAGAGCAACTGCTTCTTCCTGCTACCTGTGTGAAACTGTGCTTGGACCACACGGATATATCAGACACGGGCACCAGGTCAGCTAGAGGACCTGCACTCCCAGCTAGCCCAACCAAACCAAGGGAAACCTGCAGTACCTCAAGAAAATTTCAGCCAGTGCAGCCTTGACAAGCCTTCGGCCTGAGATCTTGCAAACTCAGTACTGAGCTTACAGCCTGCTGCTGACAGTGGCCACATGGTATTACAGAGCTATCTGGTTGCACCTAGTGACCATGTCCCAAGCTACATCTGTGTTCTCTTCCATGTGATAATGCTGTAGCATTTAAACTGAGAAATTCTGAAAGGAAATTACTAGGATTATTATTATTGCCATTATTTTAGCCTTGCAACAGCCAATGCATTCTAAGCAGCGACTGGGAGCAACATTTGTGCTTGTATCAAGACCAGTTTGGCTGTAGTTTCAGGACTTTCACATCACTCTATCTATCCCCAGATTTACTTTCTTAAGGAAAAGCCCTTCAGCTGAGTAAAACACTCTCCATTTTTGTGTACTAGTTCAGTAGAGCAATTGCATTGCATCTCAAATGGAGAATTAAATTAAAAGAACTTTTTTTTCCCCAAATGCTGCACTTTTTTTTCACCACCATGAGGCTCCCTGGCGTTTTATTTCTCTAGGAGTCTCTAATGGAAATCTCTTTCCTTGGCCTGCTTTGATTTTAAGCCCCAGGCCAGGATGTGTTTCTTCATGCCCTAGTTAGACCCTGTTACACCTAACTTTTAACCACTTTGTTTCCCCAGAGAACACCAAAGTCTATCCACAGGTAAAGAGGGCTGCCGAGCAGAGACCATCATTAAAGGCAACTTGAGACACATCTGTTAATAATTCCTCGAAAGCACATGCTACGCTATCCAACACAGCCAGACAAAATTTACTGCTGCTTCAAGTAATACAAATCTGTTAAATTTAGCCCCTGTTCTCCAGAATGCTTTCCCTGAAAGAAATGTTGATGACACCACTGTGGGGTTTGAGAGGAAAGGACTTCTTGTTTTGTGTTAGGTTTGGACCTAATTCACCACTTTTAAAACAAGACTCAGTTCTGCAGAAATAGTTTGTGTTTTTTCATTCTAGAAGGTTTTTTTTATTTATTTATTCACTTAATGCTTCTTTGCTGCCTTTCTGAATGCTCAGATCTTCACTTAGAGAGCTAGTCAGGTATATCCATAATGACAAATGGAAAAACACAGATTTGTTATTGTCTCCTAAGAAAAGCTGAAATTGAGGTAATTGTTGCAATAAAAAATGCGTTTAAAGCAGAATCAAATAATCATCTCAAGTGTACCAAAGTCACCTTCGTTGAAGCCAAAAGATAGTATGTCCACCAGTGAAACATAAGTGTGCCTGATTCTGGAATGAAATTTTACTGCAAGTGAGACTAATGTTAAAGAAAGAAATATAAAGTTAGAAGCTGGCAATCACATACTTTAGAGGATCTGGAAAACAACATCAGCTTCTTAAAAAGGCATGTTTTGTTAATTTCAGTGAAATGTCTTTCACTGCTAACAGGTCAGAAATACAAATTAAGCAAAAGAAATATCTGCTGCTAAAAAGACAGTGATTTTTAATTTCAAAATATATTCACAAACTAGTTTCAATACATATTTCCTTTTGTTCAAGATCTTGGTTAAGAAGCAGAGGACAACTTGGGATAAGAAATTACCCAGAGAATAAGTGTTAATATTGAATCTTATTAAAAGTTTTTATTATTTCTAGTCTCCCAGGCATGCACTGCCACTTACAGATACAAAAAAGTGACCGACTTCTGTCATTCAGATCTCGCACTTTAAATTAAGCGTGGCAAAGTTTATACTACAGTCCTGTTTTGAGAGAATCTACAGGGAAAAGTAACATGAAAGTTAAAGCAGTGAGAAATTATCAGCTAAGCAGTTAAAATCATTTGCATCAGTTTATTGAAAATGTGTGGGAAAAAAGAGATCATTTTACTTATGCCATAATACAGTAAAATGTCCTATGCATTAGGAAGGGTAGAAGTTTCAAAGGACAAGAAGGAAATGTAGCATTGACTGTTTTGAGTAGTACTGTTGTTAACCTTAGTGGTTGGATGCTTGAAGAGTGTCTTTCAAATCAGTAAGCAAAAGGATGAAAAAAAATGGGCGAGCTTAAGTATGATGAGCTTAAATTAAAGTGTACTGTGTCTTGACATCCTCTGTGGCCATGATAGAGAATCCTAGACAAATCAAAAATATTTGTATCATGAATGCTTCTTTAAGACTGTACAAAGACTCTACAGAAGAGAAATCCAGACGGCATACACAGAACTCGTAATCCTGTTGTGCAGATTAAATTGAGCAGCCAATTTATAAAGGATATCATGGCAGTATAATAGGATCTCCTATAACAGGACATCATTAAAGGTTATAAAATGCTATCTGCAACACTTGACTGCCTTTTTAGAAGTCTACAAGTAATTAATAAGATGTAGTTTAATTAATGCGGTTCTATGTTAGCAATTTACGTGTTTGCATTAAGGAATGATCTAAGATAATATATTAATGGCCCAAATTATCTTCTGAGTACTGTGTGCAGTTATGTTGGCATAAACCTGGAAGACCTTGATTGACCTGTCAATTTAATAACTAATACTTGCTAAAGTATATTATGTGCAGTTATAATTTTTGTTAATGTTTTCCTATGTCTACTTACAGAATTCTTATGCAGTCAGTCTTAGCTCCCTTTCCATAAAATCAAGTGTGACCAAGTGACTGAGAGCAGCGACGCTCCAACCGGATGATGAATGGAAGAGCATATATCTACTCCACTGCCAACAAGGGTTTTGCTTCTTCCATAAATAAAGCTTCACAAAGCCTCGCCATTCTTCTTTTCTATAACCTTCACTTTTGATAGCTCTTTACAAACACTGCATAAATGTTTCTCTCACTGAAAATTGCTAGAGAAATAGGAAGAGAGCTCATTTCTTCAGCCTTCATTTATATTTTCAAGATTCGCCTTAATTTAGTTCTAATGTTACAACAAATAGGGAATTACATATTTATATCTACAGACAGAAGTTGCTTTGGCTGGTGCTTGCAAATACCTCATATCCTTTTTTTTTTCTCTCTCTCTCTCTCTTTCTCTCTCATCTTTTTTTAATAACCCTTAGCAAGCATCATACAAACAGTCCTTCAACTGTATTGATTGTTAATTAAACAAGTTTATTAACCAAATATAACACAACGGAATTTTAAAAAGGCATTAGTGCCTTAGCATTATCTGGAGCCCATTTGACAAGTAGCTTCATAAACAAAACTCTCACTCGCATTGATTTGAAACTCAGCAAGAGGGGAAGAGAGATGAACCTCTCCGAGGTTTCTAGGGAAAGATGAAAGCCTGGCTCACTACTGGAGGAGCATTTGGTGGATTCGGATACCCTGAGTCTTTCCATAAGGTTGTAACCTTTCCTAGGCTTGACTGTAAACAGAAAAGCAACAGAGCACTAGATCATTTCACAAAACAACTTCCAGCCTCAGGGATGGGATCATTCCCTCTTTTGGTTTTAATAAAACATCTCAGGTCACACAGGAGGAAACTCCTCCACTTTCCAGATGAGACTCCCAGGATCTAGTTTGACTTCTAGCTATTCAGTTTCATACTACCTTAAATTTAACAACTTGCAAACTAAAGCATAACTTTTAATCAATTCAGAGTCTAAAAAATATTTCAGGTAGGTAGATCCTTTTTTTTTTTTTTTTCCCCAGAAAAACAGCCCAACTTTCAATACTGCCCAATGATCATAATCTTGTCCTCTTTTAAAAGATTTTCAAGAATGTTTGATGTGGGAGTGAGCAAGGAAGAGAAAAGAAAATGAGAAGAGAAATAAAGCAAACACCAACGTCTTCTTATAGTTTCAATTAAACAATTTTACTTTACAACAATCTTTAAAAGAAAAATATTTTCTTCGGGTTCCTTCCTAGATTATTTTACTTGGTGGAGAGGGGGGCTACTTGGGTTTGACGAAAAAGAATATTTAACATTTTTGGAATTCTATATTCCATTTTTGAGTTCTATAAAACCAGCAATAATTAAATAATCTGAATGAGAAGTATTGTTGTGAATTGGGCATGAAAACTAGCGAAGGTATTGCTTCTCCATTTACTGTAATACAGAATCATATATACTAGCAAAAAAAAAAAAAAAAAGTTTTCTATTTGAATTTGTGTGGTTTCATCTTCCTGCCAGCTGTCTTTGTTATGCCCTTTCCTGCTAAATTAATGGACCTTTTATTTTCACCTTGTGAAAATATTTATGGACTATAATTAAATCACCTCTTCATTTTGACAAGATAAATATGTAGGGTGCTTTCAGTATCTCTAAATCCATCAGACTAATGTCCGTATGTCTATTTACCCTATTCATTCTTTTAACAGTAAATATCACAAACGAATTTCAATATTGGCCTGATCTATACCGTATAACTAGGAGGACATATATATGAAACATTTATATAATATTTAGAGATCAAACCGGGAAATTGCCTTCCTAATGCTATCCCATGTTTATGCACCCAAGGATTGCATTACACCACTCTTATATGATGTGACACCTGAATTTCTTGGTGTTATTGGTACTCTCACTGACCCTACTTTGAGTGCATGCAAGTTGCCTTCCTCTCTGAAAGCAGAACCACCTTTTTTTCCATGCACCATTTATGTGCATTCTTGTGTATACATAATTTTTCTTTATTCAGCTACATTAGAAGTACACATTTTTTTTTTTTTTGGTCACATGAGGTGGTCCCTGATACTGCTGTGAACATCACATCTTAAATAATGACTTGGTTAACAGGCAGACAGTGTCCAAAGGAATGCAGACTGCAATATTGTAGGAATTATTCCTGACCAATTCTCCTCAGAAGAGAGAGGAGAACTATTGAGGCCAGAAATGCCCTGAGTGATATTCTAAAGGACTTAAAGAGGAATACTTACGCATCATCCAATTTGTAGAGAACTCAGAGTTATTAATACAAAATTCCTTCAGAAGGTTGCTTACTGGCATAATGTATTGACATTTAAAATTACCAGCACAATATATAATTGTCATTTTGGAAATATTTTTTTCCATGAAAAGATTTCAATTAGAAAATACAATAGGAGGGACAATGGAGTCTCGATAGGAAGAGGCAATATGCGTTGCAATGTCTCGGGATAATAGAAGCTAATCTCCAAAGGAAGCCTTGATTTAGAAGAGCCTTTTTCTGCATGCACGTCTTAAAAATGTATTATTTAAATACTGCCATCCAAAGGAAAAAGAAATACGTGTGCACACATGTACATATACTAGATTGAGCCAAAACTTGTTCAGTCTATTCACACATGAAGACTTGTTCTTCTAGGACCCAAGAGGATTTATCAGAATTTTCACTGGCAAATGTGAGCCAGTCCGTAATTTGATTTATTTTTCTATGGTGACCTAAAAAAAAAAAAGTAAGTTTTGATTAAAAAATACCTCAAATTAAAACCTCAGTTTTCTCGCATGCTGTTGTAAATACAGAAACTCTACAGAAGTCAAAGGATCTCTGGACTTTCACCAGGGTAGTTTCAGAACTGGTACAACTGGCTTCTTAGTTCAGAAAAAGTGTGGTGGAAAATGGGAAACATCAGCAATGGAAGCCAGAGAAGAAACAAACAGAGCAAATGCACAACCTACCATTACACAGAAGTACCTATTTGTGACCACCAGAACATATAAAAGCTTAAAATGTAAAAATATTTATAATCATAACAATTTTTGTTAGCTTTATAAAGCAGCAGCTAGGTTGGATACTCGAAATGCATCTAAGAACACCCTGAAATGACACATCACTCACTGGAAATTAGTAGCAGAACAAATTTTTAAGATTAGATCTCTAAAGCTTTGCTTCCAAAAGCATTAGATCTTGCAGTACTACTGTGATATCTAGCTGTATCTGAACAAAGAAGCAACAAAAATAAGTATTTAAGAAATGTGACCTTTGCTTTCAATGAAAGAATGCAGAAATTCAGCTATATATGTAAGTTTGGTGGTCCTGTCATATTCTGCATTCAGATTCTCCTTCCTCACTCTGCTCCTAAGGGTGACAAAATAGAACTGTGTAACATGGAAATTTTCTGATGCTCTTTGGCATGTTCCTGTGCTTCTCTTAGCTATGTTGTTTAAAGGTTTAGTGAGCTTCGTGCCTGGGTGAGGAGGAGGAGAGAGGGCATGGAGTAGGCCAAGCAGAGTCAAAGCCTCCTTTTTGGCTCAGTTTTGAGAACAGGTAAGATCCTGCAGGGACTCGATTGAAAGCTCAATTCCTGACTTTTCAAAGACTGACAGAATTTTCATCAGGCATTGAGAGTTACTGCTCTGCAAATACTTTAACAAATGCTAATTTTACCTCTGTCAAATATATCTGTTAAAGATGGAAATACAAGCATGCACATAATGCATCAGAAGTTTACCAGACCTATGTTACTATCTTAGCCAATAGCTAATATTTAGGAAAAAGTAAAAGAACAGGACAAGAATAGAACAATATTTCCCCAGACTATTCTCTCAGTCTCCAGCAATTTGCAGGTCAGTGATTTTCTGAGTAAGTGACATGACTTTTGGGGGAGTTGTTATGTGGATGGCTTCCTCTTCCATAATTTTAAGCCATGTAGACTGCCAGCATCCACATGGTTCTACGGCTCAATTACATGTGTGAGGAATTCCCTCCCGTGGCCTCCTCTGAACTCGTCCCTTGCGCATGCCAGTAAGTGCTACCTTGCTCTGGTACATGAGAGTCAATGAGCAGTACATCCCCCTTCTCTTTCTCCTTGGCTTTCATGGCTTTCCCTCTTTTTTCTCATGTTCTCCCATCTGCATCCATCTGGAGGAGTCTAAGCCTACTTATTCACTCCTCACAGGGATGCTGCATTCTACTTTCAAGAATGTTTGTTTTTTTATAAGACTTTTTCAGATTTTTCTGTTTATTTTTCCTTCGTCTTTGAATATGGCATACATTAGTCAAGCTCCCGCGCTGCAAGTGCTGTAGTCCTCAGTGTAGTATGAGTTTATCCAGTGGCATAATGTTCGCTATTTGCTTCAAGTCTTAATATTTAACCAGCTTTTTGGCTACTATTAATAATTAAGTAAATGTTTTATATTTCAGTGCTTGACTGGCAAATTACTCTATATGAGATTTGACTGAAAAAATTAAAGTCTGTTTTCTTGCATTTTATTTATTTTAAATATATTAAGGAACTAATTAAACCCTTTAATTGTACATTATTCTGTTGCCATGTATCAAATATTTAACATTCTCTCATTTTTCTAATATTTGCTTCTTTTCCTCCGTAATATATATTAATTAATCTCAGAACACCAAGTCAAAATTTAGCCATACAGTGAACACTGTCTTCTATTCACACTAGACTTGAACATAGCTTGTTTTCTCTTTTTTAATTGTTTTGTTTTTGTTTTGTTTTTAAGATTTGAATGCCCAGTAATTAACTTCCCAGTGCAACTTTAAAATTATGCATGTAAAGATTAAAAAAAAAAAGCTAGTAGCAGCTTTACTAAAAATAAATTAATTTTTCATTCCAAGAGTTCTCTGGGATATAAATATTTAGTTGTTAAAGCAGTGCTTATTTCTTCAAGGTACTCTGCAGAAATTAATTGCAAATAATTTCAAAAAGCTTTTTAACCTTTCAAAATTATTTTATCATAGAAAAAAAAGAATGACAGTTTTTTATTTGATATGAAAATTCTGACACCTTAACTGAAAGCTGTAGGTTTATTCCTATATGCAAGAATTGTAAAGGAGGCCAAAGGAAAATCCCATGCAGAGAATAAACCACAGGCAAGATGTTTAATCCGATACCGATGGCTTCATCGTTAATTACCTCTCAAGGGGTTAGGATGTCAATAGATAGTGATCTGGGATCTTGGAGTCTTTGCTGTTAAATGCATGATCAATACTAAATAGAATTCTAACTGCCCGTGATTTAATTAGGATTGGTTCCTTTTATCCGGCATACAATACCAGAATCTCACTCAATAAAGCATAAGGGAAGATTGTCATGTTGGTTTTGCAATAACTACATTCTGGGAGTTTGTAAGAGATGGGGAAAACAGCCTATCTTGTCACACATTTGCAATTGGCCTATAACATGGAGGGAGTCCATGTTATAGGAGTCCTTCCCTTCACCCCCAGTCCCACCCCAATTCACCCCTTCAGCACAAAACCTTGCATGTTTGCAAGGGCTAGGCTACAGTTTTCTTCCTTTAATACTGCACAGTTCCAAGAAAAAAAAATCATATGATGTTTTAAATGGACACAACGATTTTACTAGATGTATTTTCAAGCAGAAACAACTGTTTCCATACTCTCAAATGTTCATTATATTCATATGCCCAGATGAGTTAAAATTTTACTGGTCGTGGAACATCTTTTACCATGAGTGAGACATGTCCATCTAAAAAAGCCATCCTACTTTGCCAATCATTCTTCATATCTAAATGCCTATCATGTGGAATATCAATGCCCCAACTAAAGAAAAAAATATATAATAACAAAGTAGCAAACAAGAATGTTGTTAAGACTTGATGAAGGGAACATAAATCACCAAAAAAAACCCCATGGATGTCGGGACTAAAGAAAATAGCTAAGCGTGTAATGGTAAGTGTGTAAAGGAAAAAAAATGTCCTAGAAAAGGCCAGTTACTAGAAGAAGATGGTAAAATAGCTAATGACAGCGGAAAATAGAAGAGTTCACTAATTTTACTATTTTTTACTCTGAAGAAACAGCATGATAAATCCTCTTCTCACATGAGGATGATAAAGTACTTTTCAGACCATTAGTAAGCAAAGAGGTATAACACTGTATCTACATGTTGTAAACATTTAACGATCATATAAAAATTTTAATAAATCTTGGAATACCATGGAAATTCAGGAAAGTGAAGAGTGATAATACTATCCAAAGGAAAAAAAAAAAAAAAAAGAAATAAAAAGGAAATGACCCATGTAACTGTAGATTGTTCATCCTTCAATATCAGATCTGATGTAAAAAGACAAAAAATCTGACTTGAGTTTCATTTAACAAAGACTTAAATTCTGGGGACATATTTAATCCACTCAAGATTTGGTGGAAAATAGGTAATCTGAAACATAGCCAAAAGATCCGGACTTTAGCTGAGCAGTTAATGAAAGACAGGTAAAAAGTAAGCACTGGGTAGCATTCTCAGAACATGAAACATGAAATTCATAAAGAATGGCTAACTGGCAAATCTTAAAAATCTATTCTTAATGTATCACTTAATGAGAACATATTTCTTGTATTTCTGAAGACTGAAGAGGATCACTATGAGGCCCAAATGTTGTTCAGAAGTTTCAACAGCACCTGCACCTTTACCAAACATTGTGACAGACTTCCACTCCATCACAAACAACAAATTTTGACCCCCCTAAAAGATGTCTATCCTGTCTGAGTAGCAAAGGCCTCTTTGTACTAAAAAAGGAGAATGTTTAATGGCTTATCGATATTTTCACAATTTTAACAAGATACTTCAGATCTCAGATTCCTCAAATAAAAAATTCAATGAGACAAAAAAAATTACTTTTTTGCACATAAATGGCATGGAACCAATTACTTAGAGATTTTTTCTTCTTTTAACTACTTTTAACTGCTTTAACGTTTCCCTGCTTTTAACTACCAGTTAGGGTAACTAATATTTAAGCCTCTGTAACCTCAAGGGATCAGGCTAAATGATCTAGAAACCTCTCCTTTTGCTCTGCTCATGAACAGGACAGGCACGTTTTATTAAACAGGCATGCAGGAGTAGGAAATGCAGAACACACCAGTATGTTGGCACCTTCTACTTTCAGAAGTTAAACAAAATAAAGAAAACATCAAACTCTGAGCTAGAAGGTGGCAAAATAACTTTCTAAATATTTTTGAAATTTTAAATAGCTTTTCTTTTTGCATGACCTGTCAAAGGACTGGCAGGATTTGCAACTACCATTTGCAACACATGGAGTAATGTAGGGCTGCTGATTTACCTCTACCAAAGTTTTACATAAAGGAAAGTACTTCCAGGGGGCATTTTCACATATATAGGAAAATACATATAACTTCTAAAAGAATAATGAATCACTCAACATCTCGCATAAATGAAAGGACCAAAAATCATAGAGCACATGGGTTGTCATCCAGATTCCTTTTATAACTGGGAAAAGAAATAGATACTCCTACAGTACAAGCCTTTTTAAATAACTATATCAGAGTCAGATAAGTCACTTAACACGTCTATTTCTTTCTATTAACTATAATAGCAGCCTAAGTCAATTCAACGTCCATGGAGGTCAAAACAGAGGTAAGAAGAACCTTATCCACTGCATCTTCATGAGGTAACTCTTAGTGGTCCACTAGGACAATATACACTGGATGCACTGCCTGTTAAAGATACACTCAGTACTTTAATTTTACATTTTGTCTTTTTGTGTAAAATTCTGAAGTTATTTTTATTGGATGCCACTGAATATTTATAGAACACAGCTGGCCTAATTCTATTGAGATTTTCCATAGGATTGTGCTCCTTACTTAATCTGTCACATTCCCTGTGGAGCGGAAACACTAGCAGCAAGGGCTGAGCTCCATCTTCTTGGCTCTGGAGCTCTAGTCACTATATTATTATTATGGTTTTAATAATATATAGTGCCTGGGAGTCCTAGTTATCACCACCTACTTCACAGCAGGAAAAGGAATGCCATAATTCCAACATACCACTAAAAGCAGTTATGTTTTAGCTCTTTCCTAATTTGCTAGGGAGTTCTGTGACCAATGCGTAGAAATTCAGTATTAAAACAAAGTATTAATATTAATGTTATTTAACTGTGAAATGAAATAAGCATACAATAATTTTAGAGAAATCATTAGCATTGTAGCCTTTTCAGAAAAGATAAACTAACCCTACTACTGAATCACAGGGATTATAATCTTTTAAATTAGTTTATTGTAATAATATCAAATGAGGAAAAAAATGCAGATTGCAGCAATGTCTTCATATATAAACCCAAGCTATTGCTGTGTAGCCTTGATATTTATTGTTTTAGAAATATTTATTCCTTCATAATAAAGGAAGGATTTCCTACTAATAATATCTTGGAGAGAAGCTCGAGCCTGGAAATCACTATTATTGTTGCAAAATTATGCTATCTACTTCCACACTGTCTGACCTTCTGCCTTACAGATATATGAACTGCCTGTTAGACATACTATTCCCATCAAGAAATCAACACTGCATCGAGGTTTAACAGTTGTCCTCCAGGTCACAGACACCAGATCAAACACCCTTGCAGTTTATCTTCTTATAAACTAAGAAAAGAATTTACTGCCAATCCAACTGAATAGCCCAACCATAATATCAGTACTAGTCTCTTGTTTGATTATTTCCAGTCATTTCCAATAATGGCACAAGGAAAACTCATATACACAAACTTCCTAACATGGATGACTCTCCCCAGTGCTTTGCTCACCCCTCCTGTGGTCCTGGGTGCTGAGCAGGGTCCCTGTGGTTCAGGGAGCACAGACAGCTCAGCAACAAGCCCAAGTCCCACAGTCTTTTCCAGGGAGAGTTTGCTGTGGACAGTGGTGTCGGTGGCAGCTCCTTGTTCCTATTTGCAGGAACATAACAATGTTTTATGTCGGTAGTTTCTTCCTCCTCACTGCTGCAGACAATCCTCTCATGCCGAAGAGTCATTTTTATACATTTGCTAACACTGATGACATACTTGCATTTAATTCAACAGTTTGCATTTCTATGTTGTATCTAGATTTATCCTATGTGACATGTTTCCTTCTTTATCTGTAAAAAAAAAACATTTTTACCCAGCATCTCAAGTTCCTGATTATTTGTTACTTATAGTCCTGAAGCCTCTGACACCACCCTGTCCTTGCCCTTTCCTTCTGTGCTACCATTTTGTGTTTATACTTTTGGAGACCCGGCTCACAACACTGTTATTTTTTCATAGCTTTCAAGCTGTAGATTTCTAATAACGTAACTGATTCTCATTAGCACCACCTAGTCACACATATAGTCTTCTCTGAAGTCATTAACTGTTCCTTCTACCAAGAAAATGGTGCACAGAAGAGACAGGTACACAAGGATGAGCACATACAGACACACTTATAGGGCTGTGCTAAGCACTTACTACCAAAATCTCGTGATTACAGCTGTGTTTCTGACACAAAACTAGAACCGATCCACTAACCGACTACTAACGATAGCTTATATACATTTACAGCCTTATATCAAAGCTCAAGGTGAAACTTTCTCAGATGTTTCAAGGCCACCACAGCCTTAAATAAAATAATGATAATAACAACAAGTAGAAATACATGTCCGTTAAAGATAATATGTTTTTTGATTTTTTTTTAATTCAAAAGTGAGGGACACATATTCCAGCTTACAGCAAGTCTTCTTCTATACTGGCAAAACATTCACTCCACCTTTCTTTTTTGATTGCTCTTTTTTAATAGATAGCTTTGAAGCACAATGTAAAGAAATTGAAGATGGATATAGGAGGGTATTAATTGCACCAATGCAGAAGATTTCAGGGAATTCATAGCTGCATATGCTTTACTGTCAACCACCTGGAATCAACATACTGAAATAAATCACAGTTTTGGTAGAATAATTATAGATAGATTGTGAAACACTTTGAAGAAACTTTATAATATGAAATATTTATAATGAAACAAATAAAATTGTATACAGGAGATAAAATTCACAACAATATTCTTAAGAACAGACTCATATTGAACGTATTGAGGCTTGGCTAGAAGGCTAAATGATTTTAATCGTAGGAAAGTTAGAGATACAGTATGTACTAGAAGAAACAAAAAGAAACAAAATGCAAGATTCAAGAATCCGTTACTGATGATGTTTATATGACTTTTTTATATAAGCACAAAATGTTAAATGCTTTGTAATAAGTGCCAATACAGCCTTCTAAAAATACATTCTGAATGATGCTGAAAGAATGGAATGATTTTTCCATTAAATTAAAAAAACCTCTCTGTTGTTAATGCCATTCATGATATTTGATGAAAATGACTCACCCTTCACAAGCATTTTGTCATATGGCTCTGCAGCAACCTCATTATAACTTGACACGAAAAGAAAGTCTATTAGTTAAGCAGGTGAGAGAAGTCTGGAATGGAGAATTTCATGAGATTTAACTGTTTGGGATTTCCACTGAAACAGAAGCAGAAATCTGCTAAATAGTTTTTGCCTAAATGAACTTGAGGAAATAGAAGTTGATATATAACGCAGCATCTTGGCTTTGAGGAAAAGGTGCTTACTATGGCAGCTGATGGGCTTTTCTTCTTTATCCACTATCAAGATTTTTTTAAAAATCTGATACTAGTATTTCACTTGCAAGAGAGAAAATACACACAACTTGGGTGTGCTTTCCAAGCTTCTGTCAGGCATTACTAGTATTCCAAAATTTGGCCTTGGCTCTAGTTTTTGAAAGCTAATTATGAGTTTTATTTATTTAATTCCTTTTCACTTTTGTTCCAAAATAAAAATGTTCATTTGATTTCATTTGTCTTACGCTCATTAATGTTATTACTCAGTTTATAACTTGCATATTTCTTTACTAATCAAAATCAAGTCTAACATGCCAAAATTCCAAGTTAAGACAAATATCCTGTGTTTCATTTCCAGGCAGCAGACGACAATACCTTTTCTGGATAATAGACATGCTTGCATTGCAGTCTAATAACAATTCAATTCATTTAGATCAAGGAAACTTCTTGCATGTACTCTGCTTGCATTTCTTTGCAGCTAGAACTTAATAGACTCTAACTACGTTAACAATCCTGGTGCCAGTGGCCTGTCCTGTTGACAATACTTTCACAGCATTTCAAACATTGCTGACATTTTAAAAATGCTTCTTCCACTTGAAACCACATGCAAAGGCAGCCCTCAATATGTTTTGTAAGTTTTAGTTGGAAATAACACTTTCCTTACAGCAGCTTGTTTTGAAAAATATTGATAATAAAAGCTTGCTTTACTTTTAATGGAGTGCGCATCATAGAATGCTTAAGGTTGGAAGGGACCTCTAGAGATCATCTAGTCCAACCCCCCTGCACACGCAGGGTCACCTAGAGCACGTGGCACAGGATTGTGTCCAAGCGGGTTTGGAAGATCTCCAGAGAAGGAGACTCCACAACCTCTCTGGGCAGCCTGTTCCAGTGCTCTGGCACCCTCATTGTTAAGAAATTTTTCCTTAAGTTCCTGTGGAACTTTTGATGCTTCAGTTTCCGGCCGTTTCCTCTAGTTCTGTTGGTGGCCACCAGGGAAGAGGCCAGCACCATCCTCCTCACTGCCTCCTTTGAGGTACTTATAGACACTGATCAGGTCCCTTCTCAGCCTTCTCTTCTCCAGGCTGAACAGGCCCAGCTCCCTCAGCCTCTCCTCATAGGGCAGATGTTTCAGGCCCCTGATCATCCTTGTAGCCCTTCACTGGACTCTCTCCAGCAGCTCCACATCCCTCTTGTACTGTGGAGCCCAGAACTAGACACAATACTCCAGATGCGGCCTCACCAGAGCTGAGTAGAGGGGCAGGATCACCTCCCCATCGAGTTTGACAGTTCGACAGTCCCTTAATTCTTAAAGACAGAGGTAGTTTCAGTTTTGATTCCCATTAGATGTGTTGAATTTTGCTTGGTTTTGGGTGATGGCCATACAAGAAATGCCAACATTTTTTTGAAATACACTGCCATCAAATGTACTATTGTTTAAGCTTACTTATTTTAAGAATGTACTTCACCAATATTGTATCACAATAAATTACAATAGGTTTAACAACGAAATGCTGAAGAAATATAAGTATATATGAGGTGGCAATATTGTCTGTCAAGAAAGTTACAGACATATCTGCAGTACCAAAATATATTTATATATTTTGTTCATCCTACAAAATAATGCAGTTATTTATTAATGAATGAAGTATAAACAGCTTATTGCTTACATATTGCATGAAAAAATGTAACCATACAGATCCACTTTCTTGTACAGCTTACAATTTTGATAGAAATAGGCAGATCAAATAAAGGCAGGAGGCATCAGTAAACAATATATTTCAGCAGTATACATGACCTCAATCTAAGAAAGTTCTCTTTTCAAATGGCTTACCTTTTTTTTTTTCTTTTTTTTTTTTTTAAATGCAGGCCACTCTGTATAATTAAACAAGCAAAAATAATTCATGAAATAAAAGCAAGTTTAAGGTTTGACAGCCTTCAAGAGGTAAAGGACAATTTAGTTACAGGATTTGCCTCTAGAGGCTTAAATAGAAGGTGCTAGGAAGATGAAAATGGGGAAAAGATGGGATAAAGTGATGCATCGGGAGTGAAGCACCCTGGAAAAGACACTTCTTTTATTTTCATTGCCTACTTCTATCATCGCCAAAATAAAACTTTCTGACTGTTCTTTTGGCAGATACACTACAGAAGACAAGGAGGCATTGGAATACATCTGAGGGAGTATGTAACGCATCTTGGAGAGGAATGTCTGCAACAAATAGGAAAGTATGCTGTTCAGACCAGCAAAAAAATAATAGGTTTATGTGAGAAATTTTGCTTGCATGTTTTACATTTTCCCTTGTCATTCATTTTCTGTCAGAGTGGACGTTTCGCAAGGCATGAGCTTCCCACACCACTGAGCATAGTGATGTGATGGGAATGAGAAAAGTCTCTACATAATGACCTAACATACTCTAAAATCTTTTTTTTAACAGGATAAACCATATACAGATAATAAATGATATGTAGGAAGATATTTTATAAATAGGGAGAAAGAGAGTGAAAGACTTAAAATATCTTAGCTTTTCTACTGCTTCCACCTCTGGCTATCTTCGACTGTATCTGAAGATGTGGAAGTCTAAGCACAAGATTACAGAAAGCATTTTTCCTGAAATGATTTTTACAAAGTGGAGAGAACTCCAGGCTAGCCATTGCAAATATTAAATCATAGAAGAAAATATTGGTGGAAGATACAAAAGGAATTTTATATGATAATCAGGTATCAGAAAACCGATTTAAGGAGAACATGAGAAATTTGCCTGAATGGGAAAGTAAACGAGACTAAGTTATTTCAACAGAGGTGCAAAAAGACGTTGAATATATTCAGAAAGCCTAGGTATCCTACTTTGGTGAAGAACAGCACTGACAGAATGGCATTGAGAAATGCCCCTGGTGAGGTCCTGGGGCCTCAAGTACCATCCTGTGCCTGTCAAAGACACTGCTATCACCTCATGGCACAGGGTGGCATCCAGGCGGGTTTGGAAGATCTCCAGAGAAGGAGACTCTACAACGTCCCTGGGCAGCCTGTTCCAAACCCGTCTCGATGCCACCCTGTGCCACGTGCTCTGGGCGTCCCTGCTGGAGTAGAGGGATTGGACCAGATGATCTCTAGAGGTCCCTTCCAACCTCAGCCATTTTGGGATTCCGTGGATTTGGAAGATCTCCAGAGAATGAGACTCCACAACCTCTCTGGGCAGCCTCTTCCAGCACTCTGTCACCCTCACAATCAAGAACTTCCTCCTCATATTAATGCTACATTTTATTCTATGGCCACAGACTGTTTTTTCTATGCTGCATAACTACTTGCTACTACTATCTTTTAGCTACAACAGACATAAAACAGCAGGCATTGCACCACACAGATGTACTAAAATAAACAAAAGCTGAAATGAAATCTGCAATGATCACTTGATCATCAGCTATTACAAGCTAAAACACAACCCCCAAGACGCATGGTGATTGGCTTGAAGGCTGTGTTGTTAGCTTAACACAAATCCTGTAAGCCTGTTACAACTGCACCTCAATATTCCCTGGGTTACAAGGCTATGGCTGTACACTTGTCAAAATAGCAAAGATCACTAACACTGAAGGAGACAGCAGGAAGAAGTGGATCGAGCGCATCCTGCTCTCCTTCCACAGGACTCAAAGACTCGCCTAATGCTCTGCTACCTAACCCTCAGCTGTGTGACTGCACCTGAACCCAAAGGAAGGAGAATCAGAAACACAAAGAAGAGAAAATGTGACGAGGTTGCTTTTTCAGGCCAAGAAAACATATGAACTGATAGAAAATAGTTTAAAAAATTAGGTAAAAGACACAGTTCTAACAGATGAATGATGAATATTTATACTGATATTTCATAAATGCGCTCTAAAATATATATATATATATATAAAATAGGCTTTAATCTACCATCACAGTAAAGCTACCAAACTTTCTGGCTGAAGTTGGCTGGGACTTCTTCCAGCAAAAGGTAGATCAAGCTTCAGCATGACAGAGAATACAGCATTACAAAGGTGCTTTAACCAGAAACTAATTTCTGGAAACTATGTTCAATTCTGTGAACTATGAGATAATTAGTTTTACTCAAATGACAAAGAATATATTATATTATTTAATACTTGATGAGACTGTTGGTCTTTCAGAGTTTTCTTATATCACCTAAAGAATTTCTATTGCATTTACTTTAAGTTGCTTGTTTTGCTGTCTGATGACTTCAGAAGTGACCCTTCTGTTAACAGAAATAGAGTATTTTTCTCCCCATCTTGTATTTTTTTCCATTTTAAGCACACTTTATTTGTGCAGCTCAGCAACCAACCCTCTTGGAGGTTAAACTCATTTCATAAGAATTAATATTCTGTGAAACTCCAGCACTGACACTAAACACATCTCTTGTCCTTTCCAATCTCTTCAGAAACACATATATGTCTTTGCCCTGCGTGTTTCTTCTCCCAGGATGCTGGAGAGCAGTCACTATGGGAACATTACTCTAAAGCCACAGCATACTCCCCAGATACTGAGAACTGCCCGGGTGCCAATGTCTTCTCCTGCCTCCAGCATCTTCTGACTCTGGACATCCAAGTTGTGGACCATGCTTCAGTGCTCTAAGCGCCCAGAAACACCGTTCTGCGCTCTTCGGCATGAAATAAGGTCACTTTGGGAAATGAAACACTAAGGTTGGTTCTTCCCCCATGTTTTACCTGTCTAGTTCACTGCTTTTTTATCTGTCTTTTTGTTGCTATTTTAAGTCTGGTTTTATTTTTACTTTTTTCTTAAGTCTAGTTTTATTTTCTGCTTCTTCTTTCATTTCCTGATAGATTGTTCTGTTTTAACTTACATTTTAATTTGCTTCACTGGTTAAAGCCGTGGAAACTTATATGCCATTTATTTAAATTACTATATGATATTGTCATATTTTTATACTGTCATACATACCATGCAGTCACCACCCTTAACTATATAATACTCATCTTCCAAAGTTATGTCAAATGTATGTGCAACAATTTTCCCCCTACCACAGAAACGCAGCTTGGTTATTCACACAGTACCATACCTTCAAAGACAAACGGGGTGATTGAATTTGTTGTGGATAATTTATAAGTCCAAAGTAAAGCCAGAGTTGCAATCCAATACATATGAATGTTATCTCTGTGTACACAGGATTCCAACAATACATAAAAGCAGGAGACACGGCAAAACAACAAACGCCCACAGTACCACCTAACATGGGATTTCTGCTCCAGTAACATTAAGGATGTCACCTTGCCAAAGCTGCTAACAACTTTATTATCAGCGACATTTCTGGTGGAAAGCAATACCCCCAAAACTGGAAGGTTTGTTGATTGCAGGACCACAGGAAAGTGAAAATGTACTCACAGATAAAATAATCATGGCAAGCCCCAGCATCATCTGGGGAGTCTGAAAATAATTCTACTCCCCTATCCATAATACAGCACATTATCTCTAGCATCACATCCCTAAGCTTATAGACACTTTTATTCTGTAGAGAGCTAAAAATACAGAAATTACATTCTGATCCCTTTCTTCTTGGTGTTCAAGAGTGATTCTGCTTTCCCAAAAGTCCATCACTTTCTCCACAGATCTCCTGCTGACCTTTCACCAGGACAGGAGGATGAAGTCCTAGTAGGAACTCCGAATGGCTGTATCCTTCCTACCTGTAAATCATCACATTTTTTGTGGAAAGAACAGGAGCAAAAGTAGGATGCAGTCTAACTAAATACACACATAATATTTGCTTTTCTCATTCCTCATCCAAAAACTGAGGGAACAAATCTGCTATAAAAATTGTGGCCATGCTCTCGATGATTTAATGGGTTGTGCATAGTCAAAGCAGTCAAAGTCATATCGGCTCTGTCCTCTTTCCTCTGAAATATATGTAATTCATTTATCTGATGATAAACCCTGTTCTAACTTGTGCAAAGAAGTCTGCTGTCAAATTTCATATTTACAGAACTAATTTCTTCAAACTTTGGAGAACTCCTTCTCTGATCTGTAAAATCTACCACCCCTCTATTATCTACAATACATTGCTGTTATGCAAATCATGGTGCATCTTGGTTTTAACCATTTTTCATATGCATGGTGATTTTAAAACTAAAAGAAAAATTAGTACTAGATTTCTTCTTCACTAAAGATGTATCAGTAGCTTTTGAAAAACAAAGAAAAATAGAAGAAAAAAAAGAAAAAAAGAAAAATTGTGCAAAAGGACAAAACATTCTAAATAAGTCAGCGTGTGCATAGCAATGCATTTGGCTTTTTTCCTTGTAATTGTAAATACGGAATAGTGTAGCCTCAGTGCACTCCCCTAGTGTTGGCAAAGTGAGGGTAGATTCAAACTACTTAAAGGCAACAGCAGCAAATAAAAACAATTAAAACAGATTCCAGGGTGAGTTTGCAAATAAGACTTAAAAGCTAACTCCTAAAAACAAAATAATGACATAATTCTAACATATGAAGGTTGTACTAAACACAGCTGTAGCTGCAACAAAAAATGTATTCATGGGAGTACAAATGAAGGTTTAGCTGACTCCTGCTAAACAGGATGTCTTGAATTTAGTGATGTTCTTCACTAAGTCAGTGTACACTATTGTGTGATTTCATGCATATGTTTTCAAATACAGAATTCTATCAGCAGGAAGACAGAGGAACAGTCTTATCTCTGAACCTGGTATCTTGAAACTGCAGACGCTAAAATACATTATGGGAAATTATGGAATAATTCTATAATGCTAGAAATTAAATGCACATAAGCAATATACAATTTAATTCAATAATAGCCACTGGGTTTATATTGCCTCTTTGCATTTTGAAGAATTGCACAGATAACTGGTGAGTCAATGCTCACTAAGGAGATGAGTAGAAATTGCCTTGCCTGAAGGGCAATGGCAGAAGTGGGGAAGCTATTGCAAAGGGTAATAGTTTCTAGATCCTAGGAAAGTATTATGAATTAGTGCTTTTCTGCTCTCTTTTAAAGGCTATGGTCAGCCCTTTCTATTTTAAAATCAGTTCTTCCCACTGCCTGTTCACACTTCTACTATCCAAAACATCTCTTTGGAAGCTATACACCCTGCAGTGCTGCTGGCTGGGCTTTTTTTCTTTCCCTTCTTTTCCTTGTACCTTCAGTTCAGTTGCAGCTTTTTATGTCATGGGTGTGTGGCACTTCAAGAGCTTTTAGAAATATCTAGACCACTACTATGCACGGATATGTAAAGAGCACGTACAAATATATGTACATAACATGGTTTACACTAGGAAATGAAGAATTACTTTTACATTATAAAAGCAAAGATGAAGTATCATAGAGTATGAATGACTTGCTTAAAACTGGACGGAACTGAGAATAAAGGTCTCGATAGATAAAAGTGCACCCATTGCAACATATAATTTTACTAGTTATGTATATTTTAACCATAAAGTGCTGTAATACAGTATTGTCATTGCCAATGACAGGCCATAAACTTGGTACTGAGCTTGTATGGCCTTGGGACTGAGTCATGTCAAGGCTGCACTGACTGAAATTTTCTTGAGCTGCCTGCAGGTTTGTTTTACTTGGTCTAGCTGTGACAGTGATTTCTCTAATTGACCTGGTGTCTATATCTAATTTGTTTTGCTTTTACTTCTGTGCTACAAGCACAAATTCATAGAGGTAGCAGGAAGCAGCAGTTGCTCTAGGTAGAATGAGGCATTTAGGGCGGATGCCATATGATGGGGGCGGCCCTGAGAAGCGGGGGCAGAGGCTGCGGTGCAGAGGATGGTGGCACTGGCGTGCGGTGACAAGAGGATGGGCACTGGAGGGGCATCAGAGGCCATCAGAACCTCACTGTTAGTCAATTAAAAACACGAAAAAGAAAAAAAATCAATCTGGCACCTGGACAAGACCGATTTTAGAGGTAAGAAAGAGAACAAAGAAATAGAATCTAACATACATAAAGGGCACCGTATACAGTAAATCCTCATGCAACCTGGAGGTTCAGGCCAATGAAGAAAGAAAAAAGTGTAATTTGTGGCAGCAAACACAAAAAGAACCCCAAGCTGAGGACTTGTAACACCCCCCTGCTGCCAGCAGCCATCTGACCCCACTGACCCTAGGACGCTGAGATGCAATGGAAGCCGGAGCATAACAAAAGGAGTGAAGGCAGGAGCTGCTTCTGCTACAATTATACAATTATTACCTGTATTGTGACCCTTTTCCTGTATAGGAAGTACTCTTAACTGCATTACTATTCTCTCTTTTTTTTTTTTGTAATAGTTAGTTCCAGGCTAATATTGATTCTTGAATTAGACTCTTAAAATTTCCATTATACTAATGATAAATCCTTGGCTTTATATGTAAGGTGTGCTTCCCCTTTGCTCGTAAAGAACGCTTGGAATTTAACAGCATATTCCTTCACTTCAGTGATAAGCATATGGCTAAAATTAAATATATTTGATAAACTTCACTGAATCTGGCTCTAACTTTTGATAAGGAAGCTGTACAGTTTGGAACTTACCTCCCGGAAGAGGCTGGTTCTACAAAAATAAAGGATCCTGTTCTTTGGCAAAATATAGCATGCATGTCAATACATGTTTTTCTGAGGAACAGCAGCACAAAAGATAAAACAGCACTGAAGTTTAACAGGCTTTTTTTTTGTAATAGTAGTAGTCTACCAAAACGAGGAAATAAAGTTTAGGGTATTTCTTTCTTTCTTTTCTTTTTCTTCTTTTTTTTTTTTAATTTTTGTTTTTAAAAACAGTTTGGCTAGAGCAGACCAGAATTTATATTTGAGTCATAGATCTTTGTTAGATAATAAGTTGGTATCAAGACTATGAGAGAAAGCAGAATAAGTGAAGAATTCTAAAGTGCTTGGGGTACTGAAAATGGATCTTCTTAACTGTATTTACAGAAATAACTCATTTTATATCAAGTTTTTGATTACAGCTCCTGCTTTCTGGCAGTTTTTTCTTCATAATAGTAAACACTCTATGTGAAATTAATAACATCAGTTGTCATAGATAAACAATTACCATTTTATAAACCAAATGAAAAAAGCTACTAAAATGGTTGGTAAATGAAAGCAAGCAGGGAATGAAAGAAGGCGTTATAAACAACCTGTGAATGCCTTTGGAGAGAAATATAGATCTGATTCAACAGCTTGCAAAAGCATTTGACCAAGAAGATAAACAGTAGGACAGGTTGCTATGAGGTGTTCTGGACTAGTACTATGTTTACCCAGAACTTGCACAAATTCTGCATAGAGGTACCTGCATGACCATCTGCATTATTGAAAATGGACAGCACTTTCTCATCAGCTGGGAGTTACCTCTAGTGCCAAGTCAACAAAATATTTCTGGGTTCAGTAAGGAGCCTGTCACATCAAGCCTGATCACTAGAATCGCAGTTCTGTACTAGTTCTCTTACTAGTTCTGTAAATAAACAGGGCTAGTTCCATGATTCAGAACAGTAAGCGAGCAAACAGGAGTTTGAAATCAGGGAGAACAGCTACATATTACATTCTGTGGAAATATATTAATTTCCCATTTCTCAGGTGGAGAGGGTATTTTCGGTACTACTTGTTGCTGTGTCACTTGGATAAAGTTTGCATTCTGCCATTCTTACCAAGATGTATGCAGAAATATACCAAAGAGAGATTATATATAAGATGCATATGCATGCAATTAATACAAAAAGCTGTTCAAGTTACTCATTTTAGAGTAAAACAGATCTGTATATTTTAAGAGAAAACATGAGCTAGCAAGAGAAAAAGAGCACAGAGACACAGAGAAGGTCATACTTAGGGTTTGTCAAGCTTGGCTCACAATACTAACAGTAGAATTTGATTAATAAAGAAAACACATGCATGAAAGAGAAAAAAAAACTAATATGAAAGTCTTTTAAGCTATCTTCATAAATGTTCATCATGAATGGCTCAACATGATTTTCAAAAAGCCTATATTTTTTCATTAGCTCTACAGCCATCATCTTTCCCTAAGGTCAGTGTTTTTCATGTTAATAATTTATTGACAACCTCTAACCATGGAAACCAGAATTAGTGCTACTTAGTTATTTTTCAGGAAGGCAAATAATAGTAATAACAATAATAATGGCCATTTGCTTTCAGTATAAACCAAGAGTTGAAGATGAGTTTCTGAAAAAGGAAATGAATGTGCAATAAGCAACATGATGCCTATAAACTATTTATGAAAAGAGATTTAACCCACAAATTAAGAGCTAATGGGTCAAATAATGCTAAGCTTAGTCAGGTAAGTAATGCCATCTATTTCAGTACAACTCACGCAAGTACAGACATCCAATTTGACTAAAATGAAATCTTGAACAACATCCGTAACAGTGCTAATGTGTGATGCATGCTCACAACATCAGCAATTAAATACTCCGCAGATTATCCACTACTCTGAATATCTGTTTTATGACTAGAAAACAACTGGGCTCATTTTTAGCTTTTCTTTTTGCAGTTCAGTAGCAAAGTCTTCCCTGATGTGGCGAAGTCCAGTTCAAGCAGCTTTCCCTCTCTGTTCACCCCTATGGACTATAAAAGAAAGTTGTTTTTCTATGAATCATTCCCAAATGGTTGTATGACGGCCATCCTGTCTGTATTGGATGTGAGGTGTGAATTAAAGCCAATTAAATACAGCATTGTCCTAACTATAAACTGAATCATGCTTTTGCCTCAAAACAAATAGCCAGATGTTTTATCCTTTGCTACTTTTAAAATTAATCTCACAGAGATTTTGTTACAATTTAATTATTTACTGTCATTACTATTTCATTGTTTTAACTGATAGAAAACCAGATCATGCCTCTGACCAATGCAGCTGTAGACAGTCTTCTGGCTCTTCCTGATACTGGTTCAAAATGTAAGTTAAAAATGAGCTGCTTGGTGCTATTTATTTATTTTTTTTGTTCTAATATTTTTCCTACTTCTCTGTTAGAGCTGGTTTTTTTTCTAGAAGTGCTCATCTATTGGCTCCATTATACTTGCCTAACTTGATTTTGTTTACCTCCAATTTAGGCATATGTTGAGAAATATCCTACAGTTTTCACTTCAATTAAATTAGTTTTGAAAGCCCAACTGAAATTATGGGGTAATCTTTTTAAAACAACCTCTGATTTTGAGTCTGCTGATTTGGGGGCATTTAGGTCCCAGCTGCACAGACAATATTATCCAGCAACTTTTAAACTTGGAGAAATTTTATTCACAGTCACTTCTAACTTCATTTTTCCATAACGATATTTCTCAAAACCTAACTGACTATAATAATATTATAATATGATAATTACTATCCTTAACACATGTGAAGTTTAAAAGAAGTTGTTTCTGTAAAAAAGGAATAGAAAGAGAGATCGGAAATTCAAGTCGCCAACTTAACCTAGCCCTAGAGCTGAAAACCATCAGGTAGGTTTTGTAGCAGAACAGGTTGAACTGGTTCCTTAGAGGCTAAACTGATATGTCCACACAGTCATTCATTCCTTTGATAAGAAAGCTATAAATGCCAAATGCCAAATCCAGGTTCACTAATCACCCCATCATAGAACAAGGCAAGAATCACACTCTAAATATATTTGAAAAATCAGTGCTCCAGGATCTCTTTAACTGGTAACTGACAGTGTTTCTTGAATAGCTCAAGTATTACAGAATCTAATGCGCTTCCTCTTCTTTATTTTCTTTATTTTATAAAAACTGTTCTTTACCAGAAAGTTGTGTCTTGATAGCCATCCAGCTTCTCACACTAATTCAGTGTGAAGATTTCATGTGATGTTGACTTCACTTTTATTTTAGGGTGGATATAACATCTTCATTTTATCTGACATGCTGGATTTTCTCTTATAGGTGGAAGGCCTAATATACAGAATACAGCCATTTGTCCATAAAGCAAAATTCAAAAGATGAAGCTCCTGTAAAAAATGTAGATAGTTCTCTTCTTAAGAAGCTGTGACCTCTGAGAGATAAACATTAATTCTATAAAATAATTATTTTCTGACACCTCAGCCTGGGTGTTTTCAATTCCCTGTTAAGTCTGCATGTTTGTCAGTCCGCAACTTTTGTTTGTCCGCAAAAGCAACTGAAGTTTGGGGTTTGTTCCATTTTATAAAAATAGACTGTCTTCTCTGTTGAAATTGCATATGTTAAGAGTATGCTGCTCTTTCATTTTAACAGATGCAACATTTCAGGTAGCATCTAATGCATACCCCCATCATTTCCTTTTACTGCAGTGACAGTCTGCCTATTTTTGCTGCAAATTCAAAATATTGCTACCACTCTGTATTTTGGTTTCTCTCTGCATAAATTTGTTTTTTGTTTTTAAGGTGGTTGTTAGCATCTGCATTCATCCCAAGCTAGTGGAAAAGACCTGTAAGACACAGGCTGCTAGGGGAGGCTTGTCCCTGGTGCATACACAGCACAAATCCTGGGAATGAGGAACACGGCAGCAAGAGGAGCCACAATTCCTTTCTTCCCTTGACTCGCTCATCAGCTGTGCACCTGGCTTGCACCAAGCTGAGCCCAGAGACACTGAGGCCTGAGGAAACAATTATCCTAGTCAAATATTAAACGGCAATGAAATGCTCAGATGCTTCCACTTAACAGGCTTTAACAAATTCTTCAAATGCAACTTGGTCAAGTAAGAGGTTGTTGAAACAGTTCTGAGTCGATTTGCCCACCTTCCTACCTTGAGGCTCAGATACTTTTGTTCAATAATACAATAAGAGCCTTCCTCCATGATCAAAGAATTGCTAGCTGCAGTGAGCTAACAGCATGGCAGTCTGATAATACTGGGATATAGTCATTTACAATTTGGTGTTCCAGGGGAAATGAAACTTTGTGTTTGGACCAAATAGTCACTAGAATATTCCTAGTGACTGAGATTTTATATTCTTCCTTGGGGTTGGTAAAACTAAAAAAAGAGCTTTAAAGATAAAATCAGTGTTGGCTTACAGTGAAAATGCTGATTTATTTATTTATTTTTAAAACATAGACTTTCAAGCCGATGCTTTGATTGAACTTTCAGAGGAATAAGCACTTTTTAGCACTGTGGCAACTTGCTTAGTGGGCTTAACCAATTTCCTCATTTATTCATTTCGTTCTTACTTCTGAGCTTGTCAGGATCTGCTATAGTCGTGTGGGGTATCCAGAAATCTCAAGAAATGTTCCTTTAAAATAATGCCATACAGCATTGAAATTGCCAAGATAAAATCTTGCTGCATTAACTAGAAGATCTCCTGATGTCGATTACTGCAATCTATGTGATTCAACTGAAAATTATTTCCCTAATCCATGTCCTGAAAACAAAACAGATGGGGAATGAACATCAGGTAGTCATGGACAGGGGGAAGCTTTGGGCAAAGTACACACAGGTTCTAGTGGGACTTGAATCTCAGGAAAACAATTTGAGGGAAAAAAGAAACCTGTAATATCCTGAGTATGAAAAATCTACTGCTCTCAAGTTTCTGTAGCAGAGCAATAATTTTGCATAATCCTCTGTAGATCCATATGAACATTATGTATTTATCTCGCACCTACATATCTGCAAGGAGAAAATAAATTTTTTTGTAGTTGCTGAGCTGCAGTGCTCCATGATCTATAATTGGATTAATAAATATATTCATTCATGAATGATTGGTCACAAGTTGAAGTCATACAGCTGGAATGCAGCTCCGCAACCAGCCATAAAAACATGCTTATATTACTACTTACAGACAAAGGATTAAAAATGTGTCAGCTAGCTGTAAATTTCTATTATATATATCACATGATATGTTAATTTTATTTTTCCCCTTGTACAACAGGATTTCACTACCTGAAGATAAACAAATATAAATATGACTCACAGTATGCTACTCTTCACTCTAAATTTTAGGCACTGGAGATATTTCTATTTCCTAGAAAAGTGCCAGGCATCACTTCTTCTCTTCATGAATTTATTCTGTGCTTCTGTGGAAATTTTCAAAAGTTTCATTTTTGTTAGATCTTCATCATAGCAGGATTTTATTACCTGAGATAGGCAGAAATCTGAGAAGAGTAAACATAGAAAGGTTACTGCCCCTGTATTTGGAGATATTCATGTAATTAACATTGGCCACAAATGAATAATGAATAATTCCTCCTGAATGCAAAGATTATAAATTAACGTTCTTCTTTTCATTAAGAAAATGGTTTCAAATGGGTTTACTGTGGGAAAAATACTGAGTTTTTTTCTTCTTTTTTGGTGTACACTTTCATTATAGATTTTTGTTTTACTACTTTTAGCAGGCTTTTTATTCGAAATAATTTATTAAAATCTATATTTTAACCAAAGGAAAGAGTGTATCTTAAAGAGTTGGGGGGAGAAAATCGGGGAGAAGTCGGGGATGTTCAGAAAGAAGTTATTAAATGATTACAGCAGTCATTAAGTGCAGTGTGACTACTGTTAATGTAATTAATCTTTAAGGTATTTGTGAACAACTGAATTTAGTGCCTGGCAAAGGAACAGACAGCCCTGCTTGAGAACTGGAATTTTACAGGGTGCATCTGAATTAGCAATACCACAAAGTGTTTTATGGTTGTGGGCTGCCAGTACGAGTTGGTCAATTTTGAAATACCTCATTTGGTCTTAAGTCAGAAGTCATGACTTGGCCAGCACTAATTACTGCCTACGGTTGCTTCTGCACTCAACGCAGCTCAGTTCTTGATCTATGATCAAAGGAGGTACAGGCAGTTGTCTCACAGACAAACAGAAACACCAGATATGGGATATCCTTTTTTTAAGTAGGATAAAAATTCGGGATTCTTGGGACAATATGCCCTTTAAAGGCTTGGGCTGAACTGAAATAAAATATTTTCACTGAGACCCAGTTTATTGACTGGGAGTTTGAGATTATATACACCAAGTAGTACAGACCAACGGAAGTCACTCTGTACTGCTTGATGTTCACTGCTTGAACTACCAGTAGTTCACCCTCTGCATTTCAGACAGGGTTTTATTGGTTTTTAACTTTGGACTACCTCTAGTCTGGTCCCGTCCACTGAAAACCTATTTCCACTGGAGTTCCTTATGAGCGCTCCTGGAACATGTTCCAGTTCAGTTTCATCTGAAAGAAATTCAGTTGCTCTTAGACCATGTCAAAATGTTAATCAGAGAACAAAAAGTGAGGACAGTGGGGAAATCTACCTGAAAAGCACTCTCCAATTACAAAGAGAGGCACCTCAACCACTCAATACACATATCCTTCTTCCTCCTTCACAAAGATGTTTCTCTGTTGTATGCTAGTTACACACTATATAACTAGAATGAGTTAATAAGTGCCAACTGAGTTCTCATTGTGTTGTTTTGAGGTAGCGAGCAAAGTCCATTACAGAAAACAAAGGAAATTCAAAAAAGGAAAGTGGCAAGTTCCAGGATTTTCATTTTTCAAATGAAGCTTTCCCAGCTTTCCCAGATAATGAAATATGCCTGTCTCTCATTCAGATGGGAAGTAGGGACACATGTTCTTTAGCCAAGGAGTGAAATCGAACAACTGCTATGACAGAATGGATACAAGTGCTGGAGTCGCACAAATGATGTCACAGATACTCTGGCTTATTTTTGCTGGACTGAAAGTTAGACACTTTGGAAGTACAGTAGTAGAGTTTAAGGAAATTTATGTTTTGGTAGCTTTTGTGCTGTATACAGTGCTTTTTTCTCAGTGAAAATACAAAACAAAACAGTAACTAACATTAGAAACAAACAAGTATATCTAAGAACTGCTCATTCTTAATTCATACCCTCCTTAAGTCAACCAAGCTCAAAATGTACAGGATAACCAGTAATTCCACAGATTTCTTTTGCTTTCACATACACACAGGAACCATAAAATATGCTTACATTTAAACTGTATTAAGAGCATGCCATTCACTGTTGTTGAAAATATCAGGATACCTTCTCCCAAATTTGAGCTACATGCTTAAAAAAAATGTAAAAAATCATTGCTTCTGTCTCAGAAACTGCATAATCATTCAGTACTATATCCTCCAGGAATACTATTGTTCTGATAAAGAACACAGATGAGATATTTCTACCGAAGTTACACTGTGACTGCTAAGCTTTAAGCCACATAAAATATGATGTTATAATGCAAACAGCTCAATAAATTTATTGTAGGCTTAGTGTAAGCCATAGCCCCTGAGTCCAGCTGTCTGACCCTCAAGCCCAACTTGGTGCAGCACAGCTGTGTGACCTTGGCACATTCTTATCAAGACAATTGTTGTTAAGCTCTAAGGAAGGACATGAACTGGAGCCACACAAGATAAGCAAAAGCACACGCAGAAGTGAAACTGTTGAGATGACAGAAATAATTGGCAGCTCAGGAAATCCTGATGAAAAATACAGAATGACAATGTATAGCACCTTAAGGAAAAATGAAAAAAAGAGGGGGAAAAAAGAAAGACAACTTGAAGAAGACAACTCAGCAAGATAAAGGTTTGACTTCTGTCAGATGAGTGGTGGTGATACTCCACACCAGACTTCACTCACACTGGTCAACAGTCATTCATTGGACGCCTAACTGAAGTGGTGGGCATAGTGATGCTTAGCCTGGATATACTATATATACTGCGCTACCAGTACTACCGTACATATCAGCCAATGCATAATTGTTGTGTGATTTTAAGCATATTTCCTACTTGCACAGAGCCTCTTTGCATGCAATAAATGATGCCTAAACAAAAATGAGCAAGGAATGGCTACAAAACAGGTAGAGAAGGAGGACAGCCTGGGTTTTTTTGATTGAAAGTTAGACAGTGTAGAAGTACAGAAATAGAATTTAAGAACGTTTATGTTTTGGTAGCTTTCATGCAGTATTCAGTGATTTTTGTCAGTGAAATTGCCAACCCCTATTACCTTAAATCAAGACTTATTGGAGAAAGGATATGAAGAAAAAAATCAATGTAAATACAAGCTAAACAGATTAAAACATGTGTCTGCTAGATGCTATGAAGAGTTTCACTAGACAGGATAAATTGTATAATCATTCTGTGTTGAGTTAAGCATGATTTAAAGTCTTGAATTCCTGACATTATTTATTGCACTCATGATGATGAGTCCCTTTAGGTACTGGCATGTCACCAGGCTGCCATGTTTTTGCCTCTTGTTTAAATATGGAAAATCCTCTAACCCTAATCCTCCTCTATCTTTGATATCACTCATTCAAATTACACTCAAATAATTATTGAGTTTGATTTATCACCATCCTCTTTCATCTTAATAGAGATTCTCCTGCAATATATCATTCTGTTCCTTGTATGCCAAGACATAGCTTTATTTTGGATGAAGTGAAAATATCTATCAGCTTATCACCAAGAGGAGGTTCTATCATAATATTTTAAGATGCCTGATCATTTCTGGTAACATAAATACACACAGCTACTTAAAAAAAAAAAAAAAAAAAAAGGAAAGAAAGAAAAAAGAAAGAAAGAAAAAAAGCACAATGGTAAGTCTTATTATTCCCGTTTGACACAAGAATTCTTATCTCCAGACTTTATCTCCAGACTCCAACCTTACCAAATCTTAATATTTAGCCAACACTGAATAAATATTTTGCAGCCCTGTGCCATGTGCTCTAGGTGACCCTGCGTGTGCAGGGGGTTGGGCTAGACGATCCCTAGAGGTCCCTTCCACCCTTAAGGATTCTATGACTCCATGATTCTAAAAATGCTCTTTATGCAGGTGTCCTGGATGGATAATTGTGTAAGAATTCAGTTAAGGTATTTCTTTCCAGTGCATTTACCAGTTGCCTGAATGTAGATTTTGAAACAACTGAAGAACAGTGCACCAAAGTAGCAGGAAGTTTCTTAGTAGCAAAAAGAGGTTGGATATACTTTCTGTTCTTCAAATCTGTTGTCTAAGAAATAAAATTGGGAGAGGAAAAAGAAGTCTTTTTTTTAACTCAGAGTGGAAAAGGAATAAGGCCCATAAATATGGGAAGAATCATTCCGAGATACTCTGTGAAGCAGAATACAGGGCTGGTCATTTTACAATTTAATGTAAAATTTTACCAACCAGTGAAATAAAATATACATACAACTAACACAAAATGTTATTGTTCCTAGCAAGGCTTTGACAAAACTCCTTTTTTTTTTTCCTTCTTTTTTCTTTTTTTCTTTCCAGAAGTCATTTACTTCAGAAAAGTCTTGAAAGGAAATTTCTTTCTGACTCCGGACAATTCTGGACTCTCCTATGCATGTTCCTATCAGGAGCTTTGTAAGTGCAACAGATGCATGTTAGTAGTTCTTACTCAAGAAAGCTCCAATACTTTAACAATTGCACAATAAAAGCTCCCAATAATTAGTACAAAACAATTAGGAGGCACTTAAGTTTAACACTTACCTGGTCTATACTACCTCTCTTTGAATTTGGCTTTCTACCAGAACAAATGTGTTTGACAAACACAGACTAATTATTTAAATGGAGAAGTCCCTTGCAAAATGTGCCCTTTGGAAAGTAATTTAATTAATGCTAATTAGAACTCCTGACTGAAAGCTGTAATAGTCTACTTATTTTGTTACACCTTCCTCACTAAGGCTTATGGCAGAAAATATGCTATCACTAAGGAGCTGCCTAATGCCTCTGTGCAAGCGGAGAAACTCCAGCAAGGTCACAAGAGCATTTCAGTGTGTACATGCACAGAGGTGTACGTATGCACGTGCACGCACATATATAAGATACTTGGCCAAGTCAGAACATCCTGCAAGCTAGAACACCTCTAAAGTGCCGAATTCTGAAATTAGCCTTCATGACTCACACTTTCTTCCCTTATTTTATCAATAAAGAAAGGAAATTCATTAGGAAGAATCATTGTACTTTTTATTTAGGGTTCTCTTAAAACGCAAAAGGTTTAAAAAGTGGAAACAAAATGTCGTAAGATGTAATTTTCCTCTGGCTCAAACGATGTTTATACAAAATTATCATAGATTTGAAAAAAAGGCAGATGATACACGAGAACAAGGATTCAAACCTGTTTCTTGCATCTCAGATGAGACCTAATTTTGAAATTATTTCTGTCCTAAAGATATGAATTTTGGTAAGAGAAAGCAGAGAAATGAATGAGAGAGAGTTCCTTAAAAATATAAATGTTTTCATTCTAATGCAGAATTTAAATAATAAAATTTAAAACTTAAAAAATATATAATTTTAATATTGACTGAAAAAAAAACAAAGTATCCCTCCCACTTGAGCGATATGCAGTACTCCCCTACGGACTACACATTGATACCAATTCTCAGCTGCATATTATTCCAAAAATAACTTCAAACTCATCATCCTTATTCTTATTTACACAAATGTCACTTCAATTATTTTGGCTATTAAAGGCATACATGAAAATGCTTATAAATTAAGCTTGATCCATATTTAAAATACCTTTTCCTTATCAATGCTGTATAAATTATGCCTACTTGCAGTGAGAAATCAAGGCCAGTAAGAATGCACAGAATGAATCTTACTTAGCACAGAGCACTACTAAATTCTTCCTAATTAAATTCACGCATACTAAGTATCTTATTTTCATAGCTCTTTGCACAATTAATAAGTCAATTTAACTTCTTCAGTTAGTTTATCTGGAGCTGGGGAGAGTGGGAGCCTACAGTCTTAGGAAGAAGCATATATATTCCAAGTTTGCATATGTATGTGAGTTTTAGAGATACTTCAAACAAGAATCAGTCCTTAGCCAGGAAAATCTTGTCCATGGGCTTAAGCAACTGTACTTCTATATCATACCGTGGGGCAAGGAGGTGTAGGTCCAGAGGAAGATGGACACTAGATTCCTTTAGATCAGACCTCTCTTTGAAAGTAAAACCCATCTAGACAATTATCCAAGGCACCTAAATTAGGAGGACAAGATGCCATCAGCTTCCTCCCTCTCTTTATTGGAAACAGATAAATACCTCTAAGAGTCAATAGGGACATTAGATAGGCTTAATTGTTTTCTATATATTCCAACTTCTTTCCATTAATTATGCAAGGAGTGGGCTCTTGCTTTTGGTTACCTAGGTTAAAGTCCTAATATTAAATGGAAGGAATCAGGACCTAACAGTCCGTTCAAGTCAGCGCAAGGTGATAAAGAGATTCTAAAACAACAGCAAAACAAACAAACAAACAAGCAACAAATAAATCCACACTATAAACACTTATATACAAGATATTTCTCAATCTTATTTTGCTCTGTGATTATGTAGTGTATAAAGTAGTGTCTACACCTTGAACCATGTTAGTAAACTGAAAGGAAAACTATATATGCAAAGATATATTTATTTCTTGCCCTAATTGGGACATTCCATTGTTCATGTTCCAATGTGTATAACACTTTCTCTCGAACGTGTAAATAAAGGTTCTTTTTTTTCCCCTCAGCACAGAGATTAATGAGCTTGTCAACTACTGGAGAGTATGCAAATTCCTCTGTAACAACAGTATTTGTTGCATTTTGTACAACTAAAAGAGCACGTATTGGTGTGTAGTATGAAAACATAACAAAAGTAGATGCATGGATGCAATCTTAGGTCACTATAACATAATAAACCTACACTGCTAGTCTCACCACAATCTCTGTTCAGTTAGACAACTGATTAATTTTATACTATGTGTCTTTGTACATCCTATGCGTTCTGCTGGGGTGGTCACTTCCTTTTTCCTTTTTCTTGGATTTCAATACTTAATGTGTTGTCTTTCAAGGCAACTTACCCCCCACCACACACACCCTTCACTCATGCTGCTGTTACTCCTCTGCTCCTCACAACTACGCATCTCAATGAACTTCATGAGAACTTGTTCAGTGGCACTGAAGGGCAGGACTCAAAACATAAATGATGGCCAAGAAGTCTGCTGCTTCCTACTTTACCTTAGAATCTTAATACTCGCTTAAATATTATTTAGCACATACGTAAAAATAATAACTGAAATTAAATCACCATTCATTACGTTTAACTGTTCATGAAGCAATACTCTCAGGTTGATTATTCTGCTACTCAAAAGAACTGGAAACAACCTACTAGGCTGTAGGTGACCCAAGAAAAAACAGGAATTTGAGTAGTAGGAATTTAGAGTCCTAACACATATGACTAGATAGAAGCATTCTGCTATCCTTATCTGTTCAAAATCAAAAGGTAAGGGTGCTACCTATAGTGTTTCCTACCTACAGTCTCTACCAGATTGGCAGTGCTATCCCAATATGTTTTGATCATGTAGAGAAATACTTTACCATCAAATTGTAAATACAATAATGAATCAATTTTTTCTTCCTCCATTTTCCATCCTGGAACAACACAAGGTTTGCCCTAACACTCTTTAACTCACCAACTAATTTTTTTAAAATCTCAAGCTATTTTTAAAAGAAGTAAAAGGACACTTAGAAGAAGATTACAAAATACAGCTAAATAACTAAAACACAGCTAAATAACTTCAGGTGTCATAATACTATACAGCTTAATTAAAATCAGCATTTTCTAGATTGTCCGAAACAAAAGGAGAGTACCTAAACACAAGACATAATAGCACTTACGTGATGAAATTCTTTTTTATATGCACACTGCTGCAACACAGCTATTACTGTTCATGACTTTCTATGCCCTATATCCTCCTATAACAGTATTAGTCACAGGCTTAGCCGCTTTCCTTTTTTTTCCCCCCTGACCTTCAGAATCTGCACAAGCACTATGATCATTTCTTTATTACTATCTGCTCCTGTCTTTATCCCCTTGACCAAGCCTTGACCAGATGTTCATTTTTATCATTGTTTTGTTTTCTTTCCTCATTTTGGACACATCATTATAAATGGGACAATTCTATTTACACTGACTACATATGGAATAATTAAAAAAAAATACACTGTTGTTTTAGCTATAAGCAGTTCTGCTTCTTCCTCAAGCTACAGGGATAAGAAGCAAGAGGAGTTAACATCAGCCTGCAACAAGGATTAAATTTCAATTTTTTAGATAAAGGCAGGATTGTGGTGAAGTCATAAAAGCAGGACTCAGACAACCACCATTCCATCCACATACAGCCCCATCTTTCCTGTGCAGCTGCCTTGTCCTGCTCAGATATACTCCCCTGGGTCTCCCCCATCCCTGAACCCCATCCTTTTTCATTTTTTTGACCCAGATGCTGCTTATGAATCTGATCTATTAATGACAGTAGTATACCCTCTCAGAGGCAAATAATTAAAATCAAAATATATTTAGAAAAGTAGAAGAAAACCTAGAACCTAGATTGTAGCAATCATGTACCAAGACTGGCATATTGAAGCAAACAGGTGTTAATAACAACCACAAGCTATTTGACTTTTTACCCATTTAGAAAACTATGTTTATATTATAGATGATTACTTCTGTAGTGGACACTACAATCTCTCAAAGCTATTTGTCAAGGTCTTTTAATGAGAATGGTGAATGAAGCCCAGAGAGGCTTAGGTATCTAACTCTAACCAAAAATCACTGTTTTTTTTCTTTTTTTTTTTTCTTTTAAACTAAGTTTTTCTTTCTGTTCTTCACATGGTCTTATCTTCACTTTGCAAAACAGCATTTTTGAAGTGCTCGTGCTCTAAAGGCGTTCTGTTTGTTTTCCAGAAGACAAGCTGTACACAGCCATACCTACTCTGTCCCCTGTGAAGTTCAGCCTCCCAGTGAGTGTGACTTGGCCCGACCTCATCAGCAACACGTTATCGCTTGCTCAGATAGCCCTTAAAACTACCACCGTGTGCACTGACTTCCCCACCTTTGTGCTTGATGGAATTCACTGTGGTGCTACTGGGATAGTTTTATGTTTTATGCATGGCACCTGGTAAGGCTTTCTTGCTACAGCAGTGACTAGTAGTTTATCAAATGACAAGCTTGGTCTATGTCAATATTCCCCAAGTCTGCTGTTGCTACAGTTGTCAATAGACAAAGTTTTGACAATCTCATTTTGTGAAAGTGCCGTAACACAGTGGCATTTCTGAATGTGCTACAACTGAGCTTTTTATGAAACACTATATAGATTTTGACCCCAACTGTCTTGTCTACAAGAACTACAGCATCTCAAATACTGTTGTGGTTTTGAATGTAAAATAGGTATCTAGATGATCCATGGTAACTTTCAGGTAGGAAATTATGTTCCCACTCTCAATGTTTTGGAAATCTCTTGGACATCTGGTTCAGCAAGCTGCAGCATCACAGAGTCCTGCTGGCTATCATTTGTCACTTCTATTGCTCCTGTAAAGTTTGAAATTGTCTTTTACTACTTTTCTACATGTTCCTTCAGATGATGAGGCTGTTCTGAATAAATGAAGACAGTAGAAAACTTAACTGCATCTCTCTATTTTCCATGGTATTGAAATTTCTGTATTTTAATGCATCAAAGTGCTCATTTTATACATACACTAAAGTATGATTTTTTTTTTAATTTCATCTAATTAAGAGCAAAGTTGGTTGAAATTTAATGAGCATTCCCTTTTGTGACCTACTGTTGTCTACCACAATTCGAGTAGGAATTAGCTGGAATTCATTTTGCCTTTACTCTCCATGCCATTACCTGGGTTCCCACCTTCCCCAGCAATGCTAACCTCTGCAGCACCGTGCTTCTCTTCGCTCCTTCCTAATTATTCTGGTAATAGCTAATTAACCAAACCTCTACAACTTAACTACATTCCTGTAAGATATATATATGTTAATATATTTAGTTTGCTATTAATTAGATCTGTTGCTAAACTCTTACTTCAAGCTTGTTTAAGTCTCTTCCTTTCAGTTTAAACCAAATTAGAATAAAGCTACTTTAGCCCTGGAGCACAGCATCCAGGTAAGCTTCTGCATTGGTTTAAAATAACAGTTTACACGCAAGTTTTAGTGGGAACAGGTGAAAATATTCTCATACACAGGCTTTAAGACAACTCATCAGATCAAGCTACTGGGAGTTCATTTCTATGTTTGGAGCAGAAGGGAAAAGAAAAAGAAAACTCTTTTTTTTTTTTTTTAGGCATTTGAGAAGTACTTGTTAAACTACTAACAGTAACTTATCTAGTAAAGTACTGAAAAAAATAATATTTTTCAAGACATTAGTCCAGAATTTTTTAATGAGTTCTCCATCTTTAAACAGTTTGGGGTTCATTAATTGGGCAAAATATTAAAAACATCTTTTACATAACAAATATACCAAAATCGAGAGAAAAGTATTATATTATGAAGAGTACCAGCTAAGATTGTGCCATATCTAGTACATTTTCCCTCATTTGCTTTAAAATTATATCAGGAACAACCCTTAGATGAAAACCATTTCATAAGTCAAGAGCCCGCTGGAATATCCAATATACGGAAATGCTGAGAACACATTGCTCGATTCTCAGCTCAAAATGCCTTTCAGCAGCGTGCTGGTGTTATGTTCAGCTGTGGCTCTGTTTACATGCAGCAAACTTCACATTTTAATCTGCTTAAAAGCAAGCAGAGGCTCTAGCCGCGGCCTCCGCTCGGCGCTGCGCACTATTAGACGCTCTATTGATTGCTGGAAATGGACACAGCGTGTCAGCCCTCCGTTCTTTCCCCCCTAAGAGCAGTTTAGTCAGACTTAGGTTGCAGTAATGCACTATTGATAATAGGTGTCCAATTCAATTTCTCTTCTTTATTTCTTTTTCGCCTATAATTTCCATGATGTTTAAGAGTAAAGTATATTTATCTTCGCATGCGATCTGATTAACCAAAGTGCTAAAACTAATCACCATTTACTTCTCTGGATTGCTTTATAAACTTGTTCTGAACTTTCCAGCGCTGCTTCCATCCGCAGCCGCATCTCTGATAGTTCAGGATGCTGCTGCCCTGCTTCAAAGGGAGCGTTTGGGAGAGCAGGGAGGACATCTGCACCAGGGGGGTGGGTTGTTCTGTAGAAGAACAAATTACCAAGGGGTGGATAAAAATCCCGGAGATGGAAAGCTGGGACACTGCTGACACTCAACAGGAAAAGCAGGGAGACTAATCCTAAATAGTCACTTGCTATAAAATGCCCACAAGAATAGGAAGACTCAGGTACCCCAAAAAAAAGCATGTGCTGCCCACAGCCAGAGCACTGCCACATACACAGACCCTGAACCTGAAAAACCTCACACACAAACCATCATCTGCCTATAGTCATTAAATATCTTTTAGATGAATATTAGCAACTTTTTTTTAGGGCATAGCATTATTCTGAAACATCTTCGCTTTCTGAAGTTGTAGTTGAATGAATACTATTTTTCCTGGAATCACTTCTGGTTTTCCCACTCCTTGCATACCAGGGGGATGGCAAATATTTTAAGATATTTGGCACAGACTACTGTTTTTTTTTTTTTTTTTTTCCGTTTACATATATAAATACATATATATAAAAATATCTATACACACACACACACACACACATATATGTTTATATAAGTGACAGCTACAAAAAGGATGAGCAGGAAATACTGCAGAGACAGGCATATGGTGCTGTTTGTCATTGCCTAAACTCATCTGACGTGGTTTATCGAGAGTCCCTGAGTATCTTCACAAATCCTACTTTCAACGGTAGCATCAGCAAAACAGGTAAAGGCAGATGCAGAAATACTTCCCTAGTTTCAGAGGGGGAAAAAATGACTAAAAAATATTTTCTGACCAGGATTGCGTGCAAGAGTATTATACTGTTCTTTCTGTGCCAAATTATTTCTTGCCTTCCAGTCCTGCTGGTGCTGGACTACCATGATGAACTCTATATTCACTTCTCTTTGTCGTGCAGCCTCTGAAAAAAGACATACAGTGCTGGTGCATTTGCTTGATTGGAACGAACACCATTAGCCTAGAGAAGAAATCTAGACCAAGTGATGTCAGTGTTTACTTTTATGTTTGCAATTCTGGCAGCATATCCTGGGGTTGTGTAAATTAGTCCAGCTGGGATTGGCACTGATAGCAAAAGGATCTAAATTCATATGTTCAGCTCACAACTCCTTTAACTCCCTTGGAGTTTCTATTTACAGAGTTCCTGACACTACAAAAAATCTCAGTGAACTCTATACGGGACTTGGTCGCTTTATTTCAGAAGGTACCCACTTAGCATTTTAGTTTGAGTCAGGTCATGCTTTGATCATGCCCACATGTCACAACCTCAGAGTAATCTTGAGATCATCTCAGCTCAGAATTACTCATCTCAGAGTAATTTTGAGAGCACAAACTGAGCTCTTTTCCAAATCTACTCTTTTTTTTTTTTTTTTGGAAAGATACATACTAGGAATGTATGGAAACATGCATACTTTGCAATACTTTTATCCTGAAGGGTCTTCCCATTCACCCAAAATACAGACATTACAAATGTCAGTTCCTCAGCACCAAATTTCCTACTCCACAGAGCTGACCTTAACTACCCTGTGCAACAGGTTAATGTAGACACAGCTTCACTTCAATCAACTAAAACCCTTCTGCTCTAATATTTTGTGTTGCTCTCTAGAAACTTTATCTTCTGACCCGTCCTCCTGAGGGTTTGCCAATTTTTTTTTCCTCCAAAATTTTGGAAGCTGATTGATAAGAGCTAGCTCCAAATATTCTTCTATCACTTAAATGAATAAGCTCTCCCTCCCCACCCTGACAACAGCAAAACTGGAAAATGCTTGATCACTTTATAGAAAAAAGATTCATGTTCATATCTAAAATTGTATACAGATTTTTGAAGCTCTATAACATTTTAAACATATTATGAATACACTAGCTCTTAGAAAAATATGAGCAGTGACAAAGTAAAACATTTTCTGTTGCTGATCACAGCAAACCTAGCACACTACCAACTCAATCTTGGCAGATGAAAGATACTAACTTGCTGCTGAAATTTGTATCACGAAATAAGAGCAGAGGAACTATAAATCATGTTTAAAGATGCAGAAAGGCAAACAGGGATGATAAAAAATTTAAAAAAAGGAAATAAAACCCACCTTGTTGTCAAAAAGCTTTACATCTATCCACATAAGTAAGACTACCTATGACTATCTACATAAATAAGGGTACCTGTAGAAAGTTACAACTGATCTAAATGCAGCCAACACTGTTCTGTTAAAAGAACAAAGCCTTTTTTTGTGGCTTACTTTACTTTGTAAAGTTTCAACATTGCATGAGCTCTTCAATACTCAGTTGCATAACTGTGCTCATGTTTTGACCTGTACTGAGAATGGGAGAGAAGCTTGAGGAGTTTCTCTTCTCCTTCTCGTCCCAAATTGTGTATGTATGCTATATGTAGGAAATAAACAGGTTTCCAACTGATCTTGACAGACCAGCCAAAAGGTCAAAAGCTACAGAGGAGAACCAACATATCAGACAGCATATTTACATAAGTCTCATTTCTTGAAGATATTAAGCTAGAAAACTATGCAGCAGCTACAGTCTGCAGTAATGTCTGCAAAATCCCACAAAGTCCCACAAAAGGATGTAATAAAGTACCTAACAAAAGAGCAGTGAAAAAAAATGAGGAAATTTTTGGAAATGGAAACACATGGAAATTTTGAATTTTAGTTGACCATTACCATGACAGCTAAGTTTGAAAGCATTGTCTTCATAACACACATCTGTGAGGTGAGATGAATTGCTATTACCATTCCATAGCAAGCAGCTGAAGTTTGGCCACAGAACTGGTGTGGCTGGTGCCTGAAATAGGAGGCTCTCTGCCTTGTCTCTGTTGTCTTCATAATGTGGAATACAATGAGCTCTTTTCTTCCTTCTCCTCCCACACAGAGCAGGATAAGAATATTTAAAATCAGATTGCAAAGCCTCTGGGACAAGTGTTGCCTTTCTAAATTCTCTACAGCATCTAACACACTGGGGATGTATCCACAATGCACACAAACTGAATAATGAAGGGTATTCTAAATATCCTTAGGGAAAGCACAGGTAAGCGTAGAAAAAGGAAGGCATATCATAAAGGTAGAATCCAGGAAGTGAAGGAAGAGGAGGAAGACAAATTGGAAATCTGATGCTCAGCAGGCACTCCTTCCATCAAAGCACTTGTAAATCAGGTATTTCATTTTTTTTTGAGATTTATCTAAAGCCTGAACATTGTCATTCTGAGGGTATAACACTAACCTTAATGGGTCCATGGGTCTGACATGGGTCCATAGAGTGGGTCCATCAGGTTGTCCTAAACGAAGGTTCCACCTTATAATCATGCCAGCAGGAGCTAATCAGTTCACAGAAGATTCAGTATAACACTTGCTAGTCTGAGTGATAAGCAAAAAAAATTCTGAGCCTCCATTGTGCAAATTCCCGTGGAATACATAAAAATATCAATCTGGGTCAGAGCAAACAATCCAGTTCTTTATAATGTTTCGGGGTCTTAGAGTGCTTTTTCCATATGTTGATTATATAGGTTTGCAGCTCTCAGTTCTTGAGCAGGAAAGGCTCCTGGAAGCAAGACACAAAGACTATCTCCAAAAGTGAATGCTGAATAAGCTTCTTTTGAGATGTCTTTTGCTACTGTCATGCTTCTTTGTTTTGCTCCTCAATCATGTCTTCCCATATGTGCATCTAAGTCTTTACACTTTGTAATAGAATTGAAGAATAATGTTCTTTCACCTTGATAACTCTTCTATTTTTTCTTCACGTGCTTTAATAGAGAACCATTTTACCATCTGTAAGTCTGAAGTCACTTAGTATTTTACATGCCAAAAACAATAAGAGCACTTTCTGATTTCTGAATTGTTAACTTCCTTTCTCTGTCTTTTCCACAGTATTTTTGTAAAATCTTACACAGGATTTCAACAAAGCATTGAAAGGTACTGCAGCTAAATACATGTTTCTATTTATCCTGCTAATCAAGCACATGTCCAAATGTATGTAGGTATTTACTAATTTACTTAATAAAAAAGAGGAAAGACTATAGTTATTTACACGTACAGGTAAAAAGTTATATGGGAAGTTTAATATCTACTGATTGGCTGCATATTGACCCATGTAGGAAGTATAAATTTAACAATAAATTAAAACAATAGAAGTTTGAAGGCACGCATTAAAAAAGAGGGAAAAGAAAAAACAGTAACTAAAAAAAAAGATAAAAATAGTATGAAATGTATCTAGTATTTTAAAAAAAAATCACATCCAGCACCAAAATGTGGCCTAAGTTCCCTAATCAAAAATCAGAACTATGGTTCTGGGGAAAGATGTAGTTGCTGTTTTCACACCTAAAAACTACATTTATGACATCTGAACCCTGAAGAATACAAAGAAAAGCCTGGACCTCAAATGTGCCTGTTGGTGGCAGATGTTATGAAAAGCTGTTCAAAAAAACCAACCTCTGCCCTGCTGAATATGTTTGATGGATTGTTATCTAAATGTACATTAGAAATTATCTAAAAGAGTCATGTTTCTTGCTCTTCTCAGCAAAAATAGTAGCAAAATCAACCAAGAAGACAAATTTACTGTCGTTTGAAATGCAAGCACCTTAGCTTAGTCATGAAGATATCATTATTTTTTACAAAGCTTGCCTCCTCTGTACTAAAGATCATTAAGTAAAACAAACTTTTAAGCACTGCAGCACATGTAGAACCAGTAAGAATTGGGAATATCATGGCCCTAATAGGCTCTGAAAAGTAGTTGCACTAGAACTGATTCCTTCAACACAGGACAAAGAAGCTAATTGACAACTGTCTCATTTGACAGTTTACTCAGACACTGAGTTATGCTGAGCTTTGCTGTGTTTGCATTTCCCTCCCAAGGCTGGAAAGCAAAAATAGTTTTCCTTAAAGCTGTTTTCCCCTCCAGTGTTTCACTCTTTAATCTTCTTGTCCAAAAGCTCACAACTGACAATATCCTTCCCACCCACACTACTTCTTCATCACCCTCTTTTAAGTCGTGTGTTTCTGCTAGCCTTTTTACACATACCTTTTCATTCATCCAGTTGCTGCATCAGTAAAATTTGATAAAGCTGATCATCAAAGTGGCTGCTTCCTTTGGGTGAAAGCCTGAAAACGTGCTTGAAGAAATGCTGAGCTATTTGGCATTTATTTTATCATAGACCCAAGGACAAAGAATTTCCAGGCTTACATCCAAACTACATCCTGTTTGCAAGCAAACTAAATTTTGTTGTATATCCTGTCACAGTCGATCAGAATTGATAATTTATCTCTGACGTGGATAGACTCAGCTTCTTCATCTGCCACTTGACACACTCAGACAGATGATATTCCAGCACAGTATGCACATTAAGGCTAAGACTACCTAAAATGTCACACAGATGGCATTGAAAAAACTCACATTGAAATTTTGTTGTGTTTAAAAGTACTGACAAGAGAAAGCAGCTTTCCCTGAAAGCTACTCTGGTTCATGCACTATTTTGTGTAAGAATGGTGCTTTCAAAGTCCCTTAAAACATGGTGATCCTCACTGCAAGTAAAATCCCAAGTGTATATCCCCAAAGATATGCTACTCTTTATTTCATATTTGCTTAATTTGATAAATTAGAAAATGGCACAGACAGAATGTTGACTGTTCTTCCCCCTCAAAAGCCGACTGAAATATTTAAAACCTGCTTTAGTGCCTAAACAGGGACCTGCAGTCAATAAAGACTCTTGCCTTGGGATGAGTTTTACCATGAAGGTTAGTGACAAATTGATTGTTAAGCTACTATTCTTATGCAAAAAGGATACCAAAGGAAACATGTCTGGAAGCAAACTGCAAGAGATCATCTACTCCATCTATAATACAGCTATGCCTGGATTAGCAGATGCTTGTTAAATTTCTTTTAAAAGTAATCACTGAAAGATATTCCTTCATGTCTTTTGAAAGTCACTAAGAATTTTCTTCTGATTATCAAACCTAAACACTTTTTTTATCGAGAGGAGAGAGGATGTGATTTCCTCTTATTTCACTGATAGGAAAAATAGTTACTCGGTCTTCTGATTAAACTGGAACATCTACCACTTTACACTTCTCAGATTTAACCTGTATAGAGAAGGCAAGCCCATTTCTTTTCTCACACCTCATATTTTGAAATGCTAAAATGGATGTCACACTTCTCTGGTGGAAACCCTGCAGCTCATCTTCCTCTTGGCTCTGCACTGCGCAGTACTCCAGTAGAGGTTAACTGACTCTAGAACGAGTGGAATCTTGTCTACCAACTACACTGAACTACATCTCAATGTGGTCGCTCCTCTCCTCAAACTACAAGGCAAAAATAACTCACATTAAGAGTCTTGCTGAATCTTCTAGTCTCTTTCCTGCAGTATTTATAGGCTTCCAGTTGTTCCACATTTTACATGGGCAACTTGATCTTTTTCTTCCTGGATGTGGTTATCATTATTACTATGGAAGAGTTATCCTTACGAAGTTTCTTTCCACAGATTTTTCGCAAATTCTCCAGATTCATTAAAAACCTGCAATATTCTGTACCAGAGCATTTGCCATTCATCCTTGTTTAGTTAAAAAATAAAATAAAATAAAATAAAATAAAATAAAATAAAATAAAATAAGCACAGTGCTTACTTCAACAAGTTTTTCTATTCCGAGAGTTAAGAGATGAACATATAAGATGACAATACACAACATCAGTGTGCCCAGAGGGAGCCATATAAATTATCCAACAGGAAATATCAAAGATAGAACTGAGTCACCAGATCTATTGCTTTCCAAGTTCCCTTATTCAAGGTCACAAGGAAGGCCTCAGTTTAATTGGGGTTTCACAAACCCTCAGCATGTCCTGAAGTTGAAGTAGTCTGTTGTTAGAAACCACAGACAAAGAAGTAGCTGCCCATCCTCTGCCTTAAAGCAGTCATCCAGGACGATTCATTTTCCAGTGGTTGAATACAGTTTTTCCCTCTGCTCAAGAGGATTTCAGTGCATCACACCCATCTGTGATTTGAGAGCGTCATAGAGGCAAGAGAGAGTTATGGAAATAAGCACAAGACAGGATCCTAAATACAAGATAGGTATACTTCTGATTTGGACTCCCAGCGAAAGCTGCAGGTTCCTCTGACCATTCTGCAAGAACATCCACTAAGTCAGTCAAAATTTAGCTGGAATCCAAACTTCTAGGGGCTGAGGAGCAGTCAGTAGCCTCTCATAAGAAGGGGAAAAATGTGTTTACCAATTTTAACACTTTCTAATTAGTTTTGACTCTATGTCAAATCTTTTGGTCTTGTATTTGTGAGTATGTTCCTTCACTACACTTCACAAGTTTTTAGCCGGCTACACTGTACCTTTCTGGCTTACTGCTACTAAAAACAGTAGTTCTTTACAACGGATGTGGGCTTTCTTTGGGTTACTTTAGAAATCAAGAGGCATCTACAGGGGGGAAAAAAGCATTTTACTGAGTTACCTGTCCAAAGGAAGACATTATTTCTTTTCCATTTGTTACATTCCTTCAAATACAAAATGCCAGTTTAATGAAGAACACTGCCAACCTGAAATATCCCTGTTTTCACATGATTGTGTTCTAGGAGGAGTAAATCAAAACTTTCTTATATGAAATAGGAAAAATAATAATAATAAATCTGATCCCTAGAATACTAGGAAAACTCTCAGACACCTTTAGGCAGACAGCTAGCATACAGAGGAGAAGAGAAACTTATACATCTTAGTCAGGAGGGGAAACAAATCATCCCCTCTCAACCCTCTGTGCTGATTTTTTTTTTCTATATCTCCAAAATGAAAAGATGTATGAGGCTACAATACAAAGTACATTCTGTGTGATACAGACTATAGGCAGATGTAGTCCTTCAATATAAAAGGATACTTCCACATATTATCTAAAATGAAAAGCTTGCCAGCCTGCAAATATAACAAAGGAAAAGGATGTTGATGCAGTATGATAAACTTTTATATTCTCTTTTGCCTAGCATCTCAGCTGAAGTTTCGCTTCATACACACACAAGAGCCCTGCACTTTGAAAAAACATTGTGTGGAGTTAAACACGAGGACCATACTTTCCATGTCCAAATAAACAGAACTCAGTGGCTCTCATAATTTCCAGAAAGAAACAATTACGTTAAGAACCATAATGCTTAACACACAAAACAGTGTAAATAGCATGCGACATCCTCCAAGGAACTTTTTGAAAGAGAAGAGCTGCTAACCTCAATGTCTGCTGACAGTGACACAGGAACTTATCGCTTTAGTACTATTACTTGAAGTTCACAAAACTCACAGAATTGTAACATAAAATACCCTTGAGCTGCAATGCACTCATTCTTTTCCTCTTGCTCAAGTCCAGTAGTTTTGGTTTTGAGACAGCAGCTTAGCCACTGCGGTGTGACAGCTAGAAATGGTCGATGGCTTAGCATCTGCAGACTTTCAGAAACACAGAAACATATGCGGGAACCCACGATTGCTCATGGAAAAGCAATCCATAACTTCCTGAGCAAAATGATTTCACTAGCAGGATCAGTGTGAAAAAGTCCACTCTCAGAACCTCCCTAAATCCTTCCCTCTATAAAGCAGCACTTCTTCCTCATTTTTCTCAGTTGCCTCTGTTTAGAAACAAAAGCCCTCTTCAAATCAGCTGGTTAAAATTTTCCTGATTTTTAATAGTGCAGATAGATAGAATTCAAACGTGACACTTGCTCCCTTCTCCCTAGTGCCATAAATCCACAGCAATCTTCCAGGTATCTTCTTTATAGAAAGTAACTGACCCTGGAATGGCATTTACTCTGTGAGGGATCAGTCTTGGAGGCGGCCTTCGCAGCAGACCCACGTGTTGGTGCTATGGACACCAGTTTCAGTTCCTCTCTTTGGAGTTTGCCCTTGATTCTGACGGGCTCGGATATCAGAAGGCATGCAATTTGCACGTGCTTTGTTGGATAACTTCCTCACAAGGAATTTGTTTTACATAAGAGCTACAGCTACACTCTGACTAGGTGATTTAAGGTCTGCATGAACTGCTAAGTCCCACACAATGCACGTAAGTAAAAACACAGTAATCAATAAAATCAGTAGCACCTTCTGGTGGCTTTTTATCTACTCCATTGACCAAAATTTGCACTTTATAAAGTATGTAGGCTGCAGAATGAATAAGAGTTTGTTAATTATTCATGCCTAAACGTTTCTCTATCAGATATTTTTTAACTGCCTAAAGTGTTCAAGATTTACTAATGCATTAAAGCAAAGGGGTCCTAAACACTGTTTCCTGTTTAAATGCCCATGCAGAAGATGCTCCCCTGCTCGCTGTTCACCTGCCACCCCTCCTAGCACTCAGAATTAATTGTTATTAAAACAAATTAGATAATGTAAACTGGATGAGTGGTAATGCAAGATTTTTTTTAATTACTTTTATGACTTATTGAATCTATCCTCTGTGATACCTTCTATTTCAATATTTTGATTATCTGAATTTTAATTTAACTTTTAATTCGACCTCATTTATATTGTTTAGAATGCAAACACCTCAGAAGGTTATCAATAAAACAATTCTGCTAGTTAGAATGCTGTAGGATGAATTAGAACTTAAAATTCCCATAGTAAGGTTTGATAATCACTTTTTGCCAAATCCATACCTAAGTATGGAGAAAGTACAGATATATATTACAAATGATTTTTTAAAAAATATTTTTAACAAAAATTCATTTTATTTTTAATTTCATAAGGAAAGGGAAGACTAAACTCCAGATTTAGCTCTTATCTCAGGAAGAGCTGGAGGTTATTATTATTATTATATGTTCACAGAAATCAGTGTAAGAAAATTTGGGGTTTTTTTCCAGTGTATTAATGGCAGCCAAATTTCTCAAGGATGTTGGGAAGCGTTAGTGATTCCACTGATTCTCTCTACACTGGAAAAAAATGGTCTACATATTTTTATATATTTGCGTAAGATTTAGAAAACACGCAAACAGAAATATTTAGAGGTACTCTGGAAAAGGGGCTATAAACCTAAGATGAGAAGTTAAATAAATAAAGAAAAATGTCAAAGAGTAAAAAGCAGGAAAATGGAAAATAGTGTTAATAAAGGTCAACTGCTTAATCCACAGGACAGTGGTTTAGCATTTGACTCCATTAACCTTGACTAGAAATGAAAGACTAATTAATTCCCTAAGTGTTAGGGGAATTAAATTAAGGGTTCATCTCAATATTTAAAATGAGGCTCAACAGTGTAAATAAGAATGTTTAGGTTTTGAGAGTATCCCCTAAAACTAACAAAAATCATAGATTTATTCCTATTAAGTTCCTATATGTACATATTTATTCCTATATATACATATGAATTCCTATATATACATATGTATATATTCATTTGAAAACAAGAGAATTAGTACGGGAGGGATTTTTTAAAAAATTATTATTCTTTTGGTATGCTAAATTGCTCCTAAAATAGTAAAACCTAACTTGAGGTTCAAAGGTTTTGACATAAGTATGTTCTACTTTAAATTTAATTAGGTGCTGCATGAGTCAAGTTCAAAAATTGCTATAAATTCAGCGAAGTTCTACAAGAAGAGACACTGCTGAGCACAAGTCTTCTTCCAGCTACCGTAATCGTAATGCAGAGGGCTCAGCCCAAGGCATTTTATGTGCCAGAGCACTATGGAGCTGGAGCGTGCAGGGATTCCCTGCAGGATGGCTCCCTATACCACTGTAGCTCACCACACTATGCTGAGAACCACTGGAAACAGCAGCATTTAGCAGGCCTTTACTTCCACTGTATAGAAATAATTCACTTTTTTTCTTCTCGTATATGCCATAAAAAGGGAGCGCCATTTTCACACTGCCCATTTCTAATGTCCCAGGATTGTTTAAGCTGGACAAGGATTTTATTCCCTAATATTTTCTCAACATCTAGGTAAGAAATCAAAAGTAAGATTCAATAAATTATGAAATTTATTGCTGTGTCTCTTTCAGGTTAAAAATTCTGTTGTTTCTACTTTTTTTTTTTTCCTGTCTATTCACATCACTCTGACATAAAACAAAGCTACTGTGAAAAACACTGCAGTGGTTAATCCAGTAGACTGTTGTGGAAAAAGAATTTCTCTGTCACTTTTGGTCTGCGTCCAAGTAACCTTTATCAGGGATTGCTGTTTTCTGTTTACTTCACAAAGGTGCCATAGAGAGAGACTTCCAGTACTGACGCCAAAACCTCTCCTCTAGTCCAACTTTTAACATAAAATTTTTGCAGGCAGCCCTCTAAACTACTGTGGAGAAAATCTGGGATATTTCCATTAAGTTTGTCCTGGAGGGAAAAAAAGGAAAGAACGGGCAAAACTCCTACATGGAAGCACTCAAATAATATAAGATAATTCAATTTATTCACAATGCTATATAAGACTATGCAAAAACACAAGTCTTTTTTGCCTTCTTCACCATAATGTTCACTTTAGCTTTTAAGATTTCTGCCTTTTCTGTCTATATCAACTAAGAACATTCATGTGAAGTTATGCTTATTGAGCTTTTAAAAAAAAATGGACAGCAAGAACAATACCTTATAGAAGAATAATAGTTCTACATAAGTTTTTGGTGGGTTTTTTTTTTGAGTTTTATTTTTAATTCTAAGAGTTAGAATAGGTCAAAAGTTTTACTTAAAATTGTGGCCACTTCTATTTTCACAGAGACAGAAATGGATAACCAAAAGAAATGCAGTGGACATTTTAAATGAATGATTAAATACCTGATTATTTGTCTTAATTCACTGTTTTGCCTGAATACGTCATTAACTCAACATTTCTCTCAAAAATACACATTTCTTGCTGACTAGTGTGTCTCTGCTTAAGTAAACTGTGAGATCATTCTGTCTATTTCATAAATATATGTCTAAAAGTGAAAATAAATATTCAGAATTTCATGAACCTAAATGATGACTGTTTTTTCATGCTACTGTGTTACGAAAAGAATTATTTCGGGCTAGTACAATTAATAAAATATTTCAAGAAATGAAGCATTTATTGATATTTGTATTATTTAATGACTGACAAAACATACATATTTTTCCTACCTTTATTTACAACTTCAACTTTATTTACAAATTCAAACATTATTTACTCCCAAAGAATCATGGATTTATCTTTAAAATTCATTAGACTTTCAATCATTGGAAGAAAACGTTGCTTATTTTTTGTTTTGTTTCTTGATTTTGGTACTTTTACTGAGTCTTCTGCTTCTTGGGATGTTTGGCTTAATTTAAATATTAAATTATCTTTTATAAAACTCCTCCTACCTATGTTAGAAACTTCCATTTCTTGGTTGCGTTTTTAAAGAGAACTAGCTAAAATTTACAGATTTTTCACATAATGTCATGTTTCCTAGAGATGTACTTGAACAATCAGTTATAGAATCAGCTCCATGTTTATTATTAAGAAGCAGTTTTCTGAAATTTCAGATTATGGTGGAACTAGGAACAGTATTTTGGTTCACTGAAACATCTACATCTATGATCACTCAGGTCACTCAGGCTAAAATTAATTACTGATGACTTCAAGTTACTTTTGATTAACGTGACTTGTGTTCATAAATAACATTCTGTTGTGAATCATGCTGTTTGAGTGCTTGTAAGCAAACACATTTTGGAAATGGTTTTACTGAAAATTATAGTAAATCACCTGTAACAAGAATAGTTCCAAAGCAAGTGCTGTAAGTCTGTCAGCTCCTGCTGCTGCCCCCTGACACCTTTTATTGCTTTGGAGGCTATTAGGCCAGCCAGCCAGAAGACTATTTAGCAGCACTATGATGTGCACTGCTCTGGGGTTTCACTGTGCAGATGCTATCCCATAGTTGAAACACAGGCCCGAGGTTAAGCTTCATCCAGCTATTCTGCCTGTTGCTTAGGGAGGGCCCTGTGCTAAGATCCTGCATCATCTTTGGAGAAGAAAACCACATATGAGACCTCTTGGATCCCAGCCACTGTGCAAACAGCCACTCTAATAAAATAAAACAGGAGAAGGAAAACTGGAGCAGAGGCTTATTCTTATTTCCTGCCACTCATGACAAGAAGCATTTCAGCTGATCTACCAAACAGCCAAATGTCTTATTCTTGATTTACAGTCCTCAAAAGAGCAGGCTACTCCATCCTGGTCAACCAAAAAGGTCTTCTTACTGAACAAGAGTGCCTGCTCTTCTGAGATCACGAGGATGTGGGACACTCGAGGAAATCAGCCCTGCTTCACAATCCAAGGAAGAGGCTCCAGATGAGATGGCACAAAATAAAACCTCTGGGAGAGAGCCGAACGGCCGTGGCTACTGCGAGAGCTGGGACCATATGGCTGTGTCTCTGCTAGCAAATTAAGTGTGCCTGGCACTGCTGGGCTCTGCGTCCAGCTGGCACAGAATGGCCCATGTCTAGGCCACTGAACATTTAGGCTCCAAAAAGAGGAAGCTGCCTACCAGGAATGGTCCCTGAAAATGGTCCCTGCACCATTTAGGAGAGAGCTAGTTGTTGCAGACATCATTTAATTTATTGATATAAATGTAGTCTATATTTTCTAAGGACACCACTGTTCAATATGGCAGTCGGTGCCAGCCACAATGCAAATCACCACAAGATCAGTTTATCTCATCCACCAGAAAAGCCAATACACAGACACAATCTGTGGATTTGGAGATTCAGACTGCAAGTGGATTTTGATCCCAGCTATAGAAATGCAGAGTGGTCACATTAGATCAGTCTAATGAATTTATATACAAATCATTCATATATCATACAATCCCCCTTGCACACATTCTTAAATTAGGGCCTGTTAAGAAGCTGCCGTGCCGGTCGAGGCTTCTTGCAACATCAGTATAGCACTTAGCCGTCAAAACAAGTCCAAGCAATTTATTTTCTTTCTTATTTCTCTATTTAAGCAAGCAAGTAATCACTGATTTCACTTATTGCAGCAATTGCTCTGCTCTCTGAGCCCAGCTAGGCCAGACTGATTGCCCTTTATGACTCTAATATTTTTCCTCCCAGCCAAGATGCGGGCACCACATAAATCAGCAAGTGGTTTGAAGAGCACAGATCAGGTTTTTATTGTCACAGAAGATACAGAAAAAATCATATTCACAGCTTTTAGCCAACATGTAAAATTATGAGGCAAATCTGCCAAGCCAAACTGTACAAACATATTTTTAAAAAATCTTCTAAAGCATTTTATATGCTAGCCTTTTAGGGAGTCTCAAATTACACCTATTTTGCAGTGCATACTATGATGGTCTCCAGACACTCAAAAGCAGTAATTTTATTCTAAGGCAGTTGTTCCATTTGGCCTAGAGATCAAACCACATTTTTCCCCATTTAGCTTGTAATTCTATTCCATTCTTTTACTTGCTGGTAAGTAGGTTCCCAATAAGCTGTAGCACAACATACTTAATATTCCAGGCTGCTTACTGACTTTTTTAACAGATTCCTGCTCTAGCTTTGAGCACCGTGCTACAGCAAGGCATCCTCAGATGCAAAGACAAGCAGAGTACAACTGCAGCCCTGTCTCTGCTGTCCTCCATTAGACTTCTTCAATTAGCAACTTTATCACCAAGGTCCTGTTTTAAGTTGCAAACTATTCTTATCAATCACCATCAATTCAAAATTCTATCTGCTTCAAACAGTTCCAATTTTTATATACGAATTTCGTAGTCTTTTTGTTATTCTGTAGAGTCCAGTCAAAAAAGCATCATTTCCACAATTAATTTTCTATTCACAAACTTCATTAACCAGGGAAGTCAAGGATAAGCTGGATCCTTCAGAAAGAACAGATATATGGAACCTCACCAATGAAAGGAGAGGGCAGAAAAGAAAAAATGGAGTTTCTAAGTCCCTTTTCAACTTGTGATAACTTGCCACAGTACCTGAACAGGCTTTGCAACACCAGGAGAATATATCCTTTATATGATGATGCTTTTCAAGACTCAGAAGGGGAATAGGATATCTGGCATAATCTATGCCTATTCCCAAAACTACTGGAAGTGTTTATTAATAAGTTTCTATTATTTGTACAGCTTTATGACTTGGGAGAGGACTGAGAAAAGTCTGTACATTCATGTTGGAATGTGTATTTCTATCTGCTGTGCAAGTTTATTTTTTGACTCCAAATATGCTAGGTTATTGCCAGTAGGGACTAGTATGGCAAAATTACAAATGAAAATGGCACCATACTTCACCAGAAAGAGCACTCTTCTTAAATTTCAGTTTCGATTGACTGGATAGTCAGCCGTGTGAGGAGAGCTCACTTCTCTCTGGTGTTTTTGCTATTATTTATTTATTTTTTTTGGATAAAAGATAACTCTAGATCATTCTCCAGATCTGTTTTCTTAAAAGCATATTCTTTTTACCTGAATAATTTCAAAAGAAGCCTATTCAGAAACCTATAAGGAAAGACCCTCTTTATAGTATATATCACTAATATGATTCTATTTCAAGGTAAAACATAAATTTAATTCCATTCTGAAAGGATATATATATATATTTCTATACAATATAGACTTAAATATATGTACAAAATCTGTATGTTTATCTATGTATAATATATGTTTATGTCTGTGCACACACTGGTTCTTATAAGCTGTTAGATTTTAGGATCTCTCTATAAAATGTTGCAAGTAGGCTTGAAGTTTCTCTAAGAATTATTTTTTCTTATATTTTTTTCATGGTCATATAATATATTAAATATGTATTTTTAATATTAAGTAATAATCATCATTTTTCTATGTTAATTACTTTATCATCAAAGGCTAATATGTAAAAAAAAAACCTACAAAACACATGGAAAGATTTAAAATGCAAGGTATTTTCTTGAAAAACAAATCACTGTATTTTCACAGATCTCCCCCAGAACTTCGTTTTTCCCTTCTCCCACACTGTGCAGAGATGGCCACACAGATGTTAGGATTCTAGCAGGTGTCATTTATGTTGACTCTGTGGAATGAAGCCTTGTGTTAATATGAATGCCTTGTTTATATACAGTTGCTCTCTTCTTTACATTCTTTGATGGCATAAAATCTCAGTCAGTATCAGAGCAACTGTATCTTTCACAATTTGCAATTGATTTTCCTTTCCTTAACCTTAAAAGAGTAACTTACAAATTCCCTGTATAAAAAAACATTTCAAAAACAGTTTTATCAGTGTGACAAATTAAATTCCTTCACACCCTTAAAATCTCAAAAGAAAACAGATTTGGTGTGTGAAACAAGTCTTATTTGTTTTCAGAACTGCTGACTCATCAGCTGTCTAGGTGTTCTGCTCAGGCACCCACAAGGTTGCATGAGGTCTCGCGGTAATCAGAAAAAAAAAATGAACAAGATCAGGCAGATTTGGCAGCACAAATTCATCAGGAACTTGGTTTCCAAAAGGCAGTAAATATATATATATATTTTAACTTTCAGGACAGAGTACTAGAATGTAATATATAGCTTAATGAGAGAACTGCTAACAGAATTGTACAGAAGACTGATGTTGAAGAAACATCAACCAGAAAAAAAAATTCCACATTAATTTAAATTGATTGGCTCATTAGAAAAAAATTATGATGGAAAAATATAATTACTGCCTATATATTTTAATAAGCTTTATTAGTCATCACATGGATTTTGGCTAACATTCAATAAATTGCAGTGGTGGAAGTATGTTCTCCTTTAGAATGCTGTGAATCATATTTCCTTCTTTGTAATTATCGCATTGACATGGTACTGCTTTTCCTAAACTCATGCAAAAAAAATAACTATAAAAGTTTTATAAGGGAGCAGGTGATCCCTTATGAAAAGGAAAAGGGTAAAAATCAGAGAAAGAAAGAAAGAACACAGCTATGCAAAGCACAGACAATTCATTCCCAAAGATCTCCTCCAACACTGAGCCACATACACACACTGGTGTGCTTCAATAGATGTGAGCAATCTGGTGGAGCAAAGCAATGGCAAAGCTGATTTATCTGCTGCAATACACTAGCAAATTACCATTACTTACTTCACATTATAGCCTCAGGATCTTGTTATCCCTGTTTTCCTGGACTTTTGGAATTTGAGAGAGCTACTTGTAACAGCCAAGTTCAGCAAGCTTTAAGTCAATGAACACTTTCCATAACTTAAATGAAACATTGTATGTCAGTACCAGTGTGCTAACAAAATGGACCCAGACTTCTGCATCCAGTAAAGATACATGAAGCATAAAAAAAATATTCTGGGGGTGTTCCAGAGGGCCTTGCTTAATCACTCCAAGTGAATGAGCTACTCTGCTAGTTCCAATTTGGCTTTGAGAAGACCATAGTGATTATATGGGTTTGCCATACAAAACATCCTTGAGCTGAAAATACAGTTTGAAAGGTGTTCCAATATGAGTTTGAAGGAATTCAGAAAGCCATTCAACTTCTACATATTGCCAGGAGACAGACCAAGTGTGTTCGTTCGCAGAGGTATGTTGTTTCACCTGTGTTGGAGGTTTCATTAGAGAGTCACCACTGAATTTATTCACTGATTCGCCCTCAAAATTCAGGAATCAAATGCAGAAACTTTTACAGAGAAAGGTTAGTATCAAAAGAATTTTCAAAGTTAAAAAGAAACAGATGAGTTTTTAAAATCACTGTCATGAGCCACTAATATATATTTAGACAACTATAGGTGTGTGAAATTAACTCAATTCCTGAACATCTGAATAGTTGTATTCTTTAAAACAGATTCATTTTCCAAATGTACAGATACATTCCGCTTCCCTTTCCAGCAGGCAGGCAATTGTTTAGCCTTTCTGTGTCTCCTTTTCTAACGACACTTACCCTCTCCACTGAAAGCATTGAAGCTTTGAAAAATATTCACTGGTCATGGGGCACTTAGAAATTGATTAAAATGACAAAAAAAAATCTGTATTCATCTCTTTTTCCCCCACTAGATTCCTAATGATCTATATATGAAGATTACTTTCATCTTGGAAGCAGACCTGAAAAATGGTTTGTAGGAGAAACTTTGTATAAGACTAGTTGTTTCTTTGATAATAACGATTTGTCTCTGCTTCATGTTAGGTTTCTCTAACCCGCTGTTCTTATTATGTTTCCATATACTTTTCAAATTTCTCTGATAGACTTCCAGTAGGAGAATTAGAATTTTTTGAGAATTAAAAATTAAAGAGAATTGAACTATGTTCATCAGAAACAGCCTGCAGTCTGCCTTGAAGTCTCTTCTCAGGATTGTCTTTTGGTCTGCACTTGAAATTCAAATTACTGTCAAAATGGCCCCATGTTCTTACTTAGCAGAAAAATTCGTGCTAGCAAAGTGCTTCCTCGACTTCACTGTAGTTCCCTACAGCAGTTATGTCAGATAGACAGACAGACACACACACACACACATATATATGCAAATATACATCCATATTGTGCTATGCTAAAACTGTATGGTAGAATGTTTTTCTTCTTTTTAAGATTTTATTATTCAAAATCATGTCATGTATGATGACTTTTTCAGCTTCTTTGATATGTCAGCTATCTTTTACTCTCTTTTACGTTAGTGTCAAATCTTTCTCTAGCAACTTAAGCCTTCCTTCCACTGATTCTGCCGGCTAAAATGGGTGTTCCTCTACTCTTCCCACCTTTGTAAGCAGGAGCAGGTCCCAGACGTAGAAAGCTTTTCTCATACATAGCAAGGATGTAACTTTCTTTGCTGCATGAAAATTCGATGAAGTCTTCAGTCACTGATTAGAGGCAAGATGGACTTTAGGGGAATTGCAGCTTACCTTTCACATCTCTTGTTATAAAATACTGCGTCTATTGCATAATCTAACACACTCCTGGTTTTGAACTGCGTACTCCACTGCATTATCCCTATGGTCTCCAATACAGTACAGATGTGAAAACATAAAATATTACATACATCCTAACAGATTCTTTTTCTCTGCTCATCAGATAAAGATAAAACATGTGATCATTACATTGTAATGGGGAATAGAGCGCATCCTAGCTGCTACCTCCTGGTATTACTACTCACATCATAGTATTTATTTGTTGAAGAAAATTTAAAAAAAAAATCAAAAAATGTATCATAGAAACAGAAAATATGCTAAATAAGAGCATATAGGTGTTTCTTGTTGATCCCCTCCTAGGAAGAACTACTCTATAGACAGTGGTTGTTTCAGGTTAATGTGTCACTTGCTTAAAAAGAGAATAAGTAAAATAAAAAGAATGTTGTTCTACTACAAAGAACTCAGAAGCACTGTCACTTTTCGGAAGAGCTGCTAATCACAGAATCACAGAATACTTACTTAGGGTTGGAAGGGACCTCTAGAGATCATCTAGTCCATCCTCCCTGCTCCAGCAGGGATACCTAGAGCAGTAATCACAGTTACTGGCTATAGTAAAATTAATCAATGATAAGTGAAGCAGCAGCAGGTTCTAAAAAAAATTCAAGGTTTTAAATGTAGGAGAAATACATTTTAAAGGCTTCTTGCTGGATGAAAAATATTTTTTTTCTAATCTCCACTCTGTGAACACTCTGTTTGCTATGTTTTTTTTTCAAATTCAATTCCACAACCAAGAAGATTTTACAGGAAGTACTACAGTCGTAAGAAGAAGAAATAGGAGTCCAGAAAGTATAATAAGTTTACACAAAGAAGTATGAACAAATATCAGATTCAATTAACAGAGAAAAAAAAAAAAGAAAAAAGAAAATAAAGCATTCCTTAATGGGCAACACTGCTCCAGCATCTTAACTAAGTACTGAAGGGTAGCAACCAAGGACTAGGCTGCCACCCATACACTCTCTTGCAGAATATAAATGCTCCCTATCCAAAAACATGAGAATAAAGAAACATTCATGGAATTAAAAATGAAAAAAATCCAAAGCTATTAAAACTTCATGTTCATAATTTCTAATTAACCTATGAATTTTAGAATTGATTGGAAGTTGAATGAATTGGAAGCATTGGAAGTTGATGAGGCAAAGATTTTAAAATTTTTCTTATAAATGGTTGCACATACTAAATAACTATTTAGCATATCAAGATTGGTCCCAGCTATGAAAATGCCTATCCATTTTAGAAATAGATAGTAACATTTGTATTTCAGTGGCTAAACCAATATGTAACTATGAAAATTCAAATTACAAATGTAGTTGTGAGATTCCTTCAAGCATACCTAATTCTACCTGCTAATTCCAAAGAAGATATTCTCAGAAATAACAGATTCTTGTCATTGTTAGAATATTAGAAATATTGAACCAGATAGGCTTCTGGCCTATTCAAGCATAGCATTAGCTACGTCCTTTTGTCTCATTCACTTAAAGCTGATATAGGATTCAAGTGAACCTATTGGAAGAGCCCTTTAAACTACTCATTCAAGTTAAACTTCACAAAATTGTGCCAAGCATTGCTCTTTCACACTAATCTATAATGACGTCAGTTTACTTGCATCTTCAAAGCCTATATATGCTTTTTCCGTTTTTGCCCTCTTCAAGGGCTTTGTCTTTTAAAGGATATATGATGTGAAGTTCTGTCAATGTATCAAACATAGTAAGTCCATGCAGAAAAATGTGTTTGAGTGTTAGTTCTCTCTGGTCTACATTGTTTATAAGAAAAGACAGCTCACATATTGCTTGTTATTAATATCCAAGAGTGCTGAATGGCAAAGAAAGAAACTTTCCTCTCACAGAAACCTTTTATCTTGACTCAGCTGAAAGTTAATATACTATAGTCTCAGTTAATAGATGATCAAAGACATAACCCAGTGTGAGGATTAAAGAGAGTTCTGCTGTGACCATCTTCATATATTCTGCACAGCAAGGTATTAATGAAAGCAAAGATAAGTCCAAAAAGCCAATATTGATTTAAAAAATGAAACCATCTTTTCATCTAAAATAGGTGAATATGACAAAATGTCACCATGCACTTGAGAAAGAACAATGAAAAGATAACAGCAGGAAATTAATTAGTTTACAGAAAAAGTGAGAATATATTATAACAGGTTCTGATTCAGGAACCTATCCCTAGTCAGCAAAACACTTTAGTATATATTTAACTAGAAACATATTCATAAGTTCCATGAACTTCAATGAACACAAGTCCATCATTAAAGTTTAATATTAGTGCAGTTACTAAGGCCTCAATCTGTTCAGGCTATACTCAATAGGAGTTTTTGCCAAAGGAAGAACTAACACATGATTCTTGTTTATAATTTTCCTTTTAGAGTTACCATGCGTCTACTGTTTAAGCTTCATCTTATGCTCTTATTCATTTCTCTGATTTGAGTATGAAAATAAAGTATTATTTAAATATTTTATTGTCTTTAATACCCTAAGAAAATTCCTAAGAGCTGATACGTATGTCATCCTGAATGTGGAATGGTTAAATTGGCTGCTTAGAAGATCCATGTATTGAAAGTAAGAACCTACAAGTTGTTAAGCTTTAGAATTTTTTCTCCTTCAAGTGCTTCATAAGATTCCTGACTACATTAATCACAAAAGAGGGTTTGAGGATAAATTAGACTATCAAATACTTACCTTTGATGTACATATAAAAGATGCATGGTTGAATACATACATTGAAGAGAAATTGCAATGTGAAAATAGTTACCTTAGAGAAAGACTGCTGTGCATGGAGTCAGACTGGAAGACTGAGGGGATGCGGTTATGAAAAAGATAACATGAGGCAAGTTGGATCTGCAGGAAGCACTGCCTCTGTGTGTGTGTTCTTAGGACATAGCAAATGAGACAAAATGTGAGACAGTGAATTACCCACTATAAATGCTTTTGTGTCTTCTGTTACCATAGGAGATAAGCATGTGGACAGGCAACTGAAGTAGCCAATGCACTGAAATTCCTTTTAAATCCTAATTCTCTTGGAATAACTTGGTCACAAAACCAACTTGCAAGTACTGTATGTTAAAGATTTATACTCTAAAGAATTTAGGTCTTTCAGACCTACTAAACTGACAAATAAAAATGTTACAGAACAGCTAGATCTTCTTAACTTTTGTCCAAATGAATAGGACTTTTATATTCTATTATAATATTTTAAACAGATTAAGTATGTTGGAAAATAAAATAACAATTGTAGGGACATTTCTATTCATGAGTATTTGTTATGGGTATCTCAGCACCAATATTCAATCACGCTAAGCAAATTTAAGTTGGGTAAACCAAGAACGTAGCCATAAAATGGACAGTTATATCTCAAACCACCTTTATTTTTAAAAGCTAAACGAGGGTCAGATTGGTTTGGTTGTAATCTTAAACATTTTTAAATTAATCATCTCTTGGGCTTTGAAAACCTCAGTGATGTGGCAAGGTTTCAGAAAATTATAAGAGACGTTGAAATTTTGCCAGCAAAAAGATACTGGAATGAGTTTCATACATACGCTTAAATTCTTTTCTCCACAAGACCACACAGCCATTAGACGCTGCCAAGGGAAAGCAGTGTATGGTACATGCTTAGATTTTGCACACCAGACTGCACACAGACCTAGAACAGGGCACCTGCTGACAGGAAAAGCAGCCTATTTGTTAGTTCAATAGGCATCCCTACTGCTTCGGAATGCAAAGGTACCCTGGCCCATTTTTTTTGCAAGAATTGATTCCTAACAAATAAGACTAATCTTTCATTTGGTATCATCCCAGTGGGTTACTTTTATGTAGTCTCCACTTTTCTATATTATGCTCTGTGAATTGTATTTGTTATTTCTTTTTTTTTTCATTTCCTTCTTCCTCTCACACATATTTGCAGATATCAAAATATTAAACAAAGGTTATAGATTATGGAGATCATGGACATAATCAGTTACTATGGTTCAGCTGCTGAGAAAAAAAAGTTTTCATTTTAAGGCAGTATAGCCACTACCAAAATGAACATTTCATATCTTAAATTTACATTATGAAATATTGCCAGATATGTTACATTTTAGTGAAAAGTGTAACAAGAGGAACAGATTCTCTTCCAATCACTGGAAGATGCATATCCCACACCACTGTTCAAGAAGATGACTGCAGAACTGCACCTCACCATCTGATTTAACCACTACACCCACAGTCCTTAAAAGTCTCAAGAGCAACAGATTTGTCACTCAAGATAAGGAGGACCCAACCTTATTTAAAGAACTTAGGAATCTCTAATCAGGTCCTAGATTTCCTTAAAGAACTGTGGACATATTCTCTGACCTCCCAAACACACCTTCTTTTCTTCCTTTCTTGAATGCCACCTCTACTGTTCTGTTCAGGAACAGATAGGATACATTGGCTGAAACACAAACAAACAAAAAGTTTCTAGAAGTTTGTGTGACCTAAGAAAGAACAAGAAAGCAGCAATAGTTAGTATGTAGGTCAAAATTACTACGGGAGTGATAGGGTTTTATATGCTTAAAAAGAGTGGAAAAGTTGGGCAGATTTAGCAAGGATAAAACGTGAGGTTCAGATCTGGCTTTGTCAAATTCATTGAAAGAATCACATCAGGCTGCATCAGATGGGTCAGATGCTGGAAGGCAGAGAAATTTTTCTCACTTTTCTCATAGGGTAGTACATTACCTGAAGCCAGACAGAAAGAGATTCAAGGAAGAGATTCAAGCTCTTTCTAGCTGAAAAACAGTGGTTCAAAAATGAAATGGAAGGAACTAAGGGAGGACGAGGCTTCTCTTCAATGTTTTACAAGGCAAAGTGGGAGATTTGCCATAATCTTTTACTCTGTATATATATAAAAAAGTGTACCTGAATAAAATTATGCTAACCACCCTTGTAGAAGGTGATTATTATGTGTAACTACAGCAGTAAGTGGTAGTTTGGATTTTCCTGTAAAAACCTACTGCTCATCACTAGCGACTACTTCCTAGTAAGGTTTGATATATAGATAAATTGTTTTGAAGAAAGATCTAAGTATTTTTAAGTATATGTTTAAGTAAAATCAAATGCCTAGGACTAAAGAAATTCAATGTGATCTTATTTGTTTTCTTTATCACTGCATAATTGAAAATAAAATTCATAAAAGCCCTGCCATTTGTAGCTCCAGACAATTAAATTCTCTCTGCATCATAAAAACATATTTAACATACCAGCAATGAAAGTCCTGAAATGCTGCTTCTGTTTTACCTGCCTAAGGTAAGTAAATTGATTTGGTAGCTGCCTAAAGTAGCATTTTCAGAAAAGCTAGGTATCTATCCCTGTCATAATCTGTCTGTGGAAATCACCAAAACACTAAGAAATTTATCTTATACTTCAGCCCTGTGTGTCTCAGCTATGGGTCTTAAGTCTTCTATTGTAATTCTTTCTCAGGAGTTTCTACTTCCTGAGTAGGGATTACAGACTAGAAGGCCTCTTTAGTTAGTATATCAATGAGAAATGAGCTGGTCAAATGCACCAATACAAGTACGCTGAGACTATGCCCTAATGTGTACCATGATCCATAGCAAATCTTAAATTAAAAAGACTTATTGTAGAAGTCACAGAATTACCAAATTCAGAGCATGGAAAAGAGCTATCAGTCAAACTCCTTTAAAAATTGTATTATTCTACATGCACCATTTGTTTAACATAATTTTGAATGCATGATTTCCATTAGATCAGTATGTCGAGATTAATGTCTTTTTAGTTAAGATACTTTCTCTAAAAATTCACCTGAAATTACCCTTCTTTCTTTATTACCATTCTTAGGAATCTTCCATTTTGCCACACTGAACGTTTCTGCCTGTCATTTGGATATAATGAAATCACTGTGTATTTGATACCATGTACTGCTTTTTGTATTTCTAGATACTTGCAATGTTTACCAAGTTCTCCAGACATTTTGGACCTACTTCTCTATTGGAGAATATCTACACTAATGCAAATTAGAAGTAAAATGTGAACTCTCAGCTTCATAATTCTGCTTCATAATACACCCACATTTCTGAAAATGATTGAAAAAAAAAAAGAAAAGAATAAAGATGAAGTACTCAGAGTTTTAGCAAAGACTGTTTCTGTGTTCTCTAGTGCAGAATTTCTTTCTCCTTTATTTTCTTTCCTTTACCTTACAATACAGTTCAATCTGACAAAGCATAACTGTTTGTTCTTTGTATACATGTGAACAAAGGAATATGTTTCACAGAAAACACTGGTTTTCTGTGAAACACAGGTACTACAGAATAAAATTCCCATAAATAGTGTCAGAAAAAAAGAACTAGTTCTTCAGATTCAAGCAGAAAATAAAATATCAGATGACTATTTGCAAATATTGAAATCCTCAGGCTCATGGAATGATAGACAATTAAAAATGATAAAAGTATGGCTAGATGACAGCTTAAGAATTCAGACAATAAACTCCCCTTTCCAAAGCAAGACTAGGTATCCTCAGATGACTGCCAAGAATGTTTGGTAGCTTGCAACTGGAAACTCTAGTGATCTACCGCATCCACAGCCTATTTAGTTCAGTGTTTTAACTGTCTTTGCTTTCAGAAATGTTTTCCCTATGTCCAACTTAAATATCCTTATAGGAATATAAACTTATTATTTCTTGTTCTTCCTATTCTGAAAGACTAAGGGGGACAATTTTTCCCTTTGAAGCAATGATTGTCACATTTGAAGGCTGCTATCACATTTCTTCCCACTCTTTCCTTCTAAAGTAATATATCCAGGGAAAAGTGAGAAGTAATTTTGCACAAATTATTTCAGAACCAAGTTGGAGATTTTGTCTTTTTCAACTTTGACGAAAAAAATAATATCTACAAAGCTTACAAAGAACTTAAACCCAAGCATAAGCGTAAATAACACTAAAAAAAGATACACATGGAAAAAAGCCCATAAAAGTCCATTAAGTAAATGCACAAATGCTTTCATTACATAAGTGATCTTACTAAACAACAATCTTTTACTAAACAACAACAACAACAAAGGAGACTGAACAAGTAACAGAAAACAAACCTTTAACTTAGATTTGGTATCTTCAGGGCAGTCGGTACTGCTCAGTCACTTCCATGGGCACAATCCAGGAAAGAACTAAGCCCTGATCAGATTCCCTTTGCTAAAGTAAGGTGAAGTACACAATAAGCCTGCACTTTAGACCAGGACTCCAGCCTGGAGGAACCAGCTGTAGCTAGGGCTTTACTTCACAGTGCTCTAACATAGCAACAGAAACTGAGCAAAACTTTGTTGGCTAAAAAACACAGAAAGTTCATCTGTACATTCTTCTGAGATCATTAGTAAGTTCCTATATTTTGGCCTCTTAGAATATTTAGGAATATATTCACACTTACAAATCTTAGCAAAAATATTTTCTATTATCTGCTTTTGTAGATTGACACAGAAATACAAAAGAAAAAATAAGAAACACAATTTTTAAAAAAAAATCTGCAACTGGTCTTTTTAGTTTAGACTAAGTCTGCCTTTAAGATTTTTAAATAACACGCACACAGAAAAAGGCTATTTGATTTCTGTTGCCTTGTACAGGTTGGAGTAAAGGCCTCTATACAAGAATGACTAACCTTTCTACTTGGAGAGATTAGTTATTGCTTGTATTGAGCCACTGAGCCCTGTGTTGTCATTAGATCCCTGCTCACGCTAATTGGGGCTGGAGCAGGTTTGATCAATGTCTGCTGACACTCCTGAGTTTCCACTTAATTCAGAGCTCTGCTTGTGCTACAGCAACTGAAAGTTGCTAGTGATAGAAACTCAATGAACTTGAGTCCAATGAGGCTACGCAAATAAGGATATGCCAAATAAAGATGCAGAAGCCTTGGTGAAAGCCACTTGCACTCTGGCTGGGGAACATGTCATTAACAGTGACAGTATCAAAAAAATCAGATCATTGTATTCTAAATCTGAAAATCAGCTTTTAATTGTCTGGACTTAAAAGAGGCTAAAGAAGAGGTCAAATATTTTCACTCACAGAAACCTCTGTTTCTTTAAGCTATGCAGAATATATTATTACTAGTTTTATTATTATTTTCTCTAGGAAATTACTTCTGAACCAAATGAAATATTACTGTTTGGATAGTAAAAAGGACTTCACTATTCACAATCAGAGCACAAGTTTCTATTTTACCAGCAGATGTTAGATATTTGAAAAATATTGTATTTCCGTATGTATCTTTATGATTTATTTCAATAATGTCTAACTATTCATATATCTTTAAAATTCTTTACCACTACATGTATTGTTGACAAGCAGTACAAGTAGGGAACAAAAGGATAAGTAGCACAAAATAGTACAAGAAAGTGTCACTAACTGTAGTAGGAGATATATATGTATTCTATTTTCTATAAAATGAAGAGTGCCTTGGATTACCTCTCTTGACCCTCTGGCCTGCTTTATATAAATTTATGCAAAATTAGGGCTAGTACTGGACTGAGGCTTTCTTAAATCAGATCACTTTTAAAAAGGTTGTTATTTTTCAGCAATAGACTTGCATTATGTTTTCCTAACTTCCAAGTATTATATTAAACATGCATTTAACTTCATTTGGAATAACTACAGATTTAAGTATCAGTCTTACTGAAATGCCTCTGCATAACAGTTTGACAGGTTTTCTGTTTTCTTTTTTCAGTATGACAACATTGACTTGTTGCCAACTGATCAAGTACTATCTATCTCATTTAACCCCCAATATTCTCCAGGAGGCACCTGAAGTGACTAATCTCAAGTACACCTTCCTTTTACTGCAGATTATTTTGAATAAAGTAAAAATTATTTTAGAAATTATTCCTAAAATTCTTAAACCATAACAATGTAACAGCCAACTAAAATGTGCTACAAAACATTATCCAAATCTAATTGTCAAACTCCATATTTAGTTTGAAAAATTTGGGCTCAAAATACCCAAAGTTAATATTTACTACCTCAATTCTGCTATCCAATAGCTGTTGCAAATACGTTATTGTTAACTATTAGGCATGGATATGTTTTTATAAATTATCCACAGGTAACACTAAATTATCAGATCTTGCAATACTGTTAATTTTGCAGATGCAGAAAAAAAGACATCTAGCACCTCATTAATGCTGACAAATATCATGTTTCTGAAAAGGTGATCAAAAAGATTAACTGACTCTAATTTTGGCTGATATTCAAAAACTGATATTTAAAATTAGAATTTCTATCTGTTAAACTAGGAATCCAAAATACTAAAGATATACTACATGAAACACATACTAAATTCAAATCTCTGTTGCAGAGGCTGAGTTGAGTTGTTACAAGTTGAATTATTTCAAGTAATTTGGAGGTAACTTATCTTGCCAGTTCCAACACATACTGACTCACCTAACTTTCATTTGGAATATCAGGGGACAACTGACTACCTGGAAATACTGTTTGAAAGAATCCTCTGTATGATGGTAGATGCAGATCATTTCAAGAGGTCTTCTGTGCTTTCATAAATCTCAGAGAAGGAATTTCTTGAAAATTTCACTGAATTTCACTGACGCATCAACACAATTATAAAAGTAGTTCCTATTTTCTAGACATCTACCAATGAAGGTATTTTCTGTGTAATAACACATTTTATTTATGAAAATGAAGTTGTATTTTGCACCATTATTTTGCATTATCAGCAAAAGATTATTAGAGCATAGGGTGGAGTTAAACTGACATGTGACTGATGAGGTGGAAATATGAGTGTGAGAGCCATTGAACACTGAATTTTCATAATATATCATCATTATGAAAACACCTGGGCTGAATAACATTGTGCTGATACTCAGGAAATCTTTTCTGCAGTTGACAGAATTTTCATTTTGTCCTGCCGTGGTTAAAAAGGGGGACAATAGCGCCTGCCAGATAAAGTGCTTGGAGACTACATAAAAATCTTCTGTGCTGATAACACATTGTACACTTTTTTCTTTTTCTTTTTTTTTCTTTTTCAGAAAAAAAAGGAAAAAACAGGAGGTCAGGGGAAATTCTTTCACACTTTCTAGTCACAGAACTGAAACAGAGCTGTTTCAGCAGCCATTTTAGATCAGTACTTTGAATGTCTTTCGCAGTCCCAATCTTCCCTCCTTTTTAAGAAATAAAAGGACTAAAGATATTATTTAAAAAAATCATTAATGACCTAACTGGACAGGTTTTGCAGATGATACAAAGCTAGTCAGAATGCACCAGATATTTATGCTTCTCTTCAGAGGGACCTCAACAGGCTGGAGAAATGGACAAGCAGGGATCTGATGAAGTTCGACAAAGGTAAATGTAAAGTCTTCCACCTAGGGAGGAATAATCCCCATCTACCAGCACAGGCTACTGGCCAAGTCTGGAGAGAAGTGTCTCTGTATTGCAAAGACATTTGAGGAGCCCATTTTCCCCAAAGTGCACTCTACAAAAGGACCACTAAGTAACAAACGAGGAAGAAGGCAGAGAGAGCAGTATAAATAGACATGCCCTTCTTCAGCAATGTTTATAGCTGAATTTGTAGGACTATTCTCTATTTGGATATTGTGGTGATCACAGAGCTACATAGCTCCTTGGTTATTATGATGCTTGTCGTACTTTAAGCAAGCGCTGTCCTGAAGATCATCTACGGGTTTCACACCATCAGTGTGGGATGTGACTACATGCCAAGATATTGTCCTCCAGACTGAAAAAAAAATGTGCTGTTATTCATATACGACATCTTGCTTAGCAGTCATCAGTAAAAAATGATATATATCTTACTTTGGAAGTGTTCAGCAAATAATTTCCAAATATCAGTTCCTTTCCAGAGTGTGAAGTAGATACAGCACAGCCTTTCTTGGATGTCAGATTTTTATAGACCAAGAACAAGGCCCTCTCAACCACAGTACAAAAAGGGCACCAGTTCAACTGCTTTTTTATTTCGTGCACCTACTATATTCAAACAGTTTTTATTGATGGACTGGTCAGGAAAATACAAAAGAGTTATAATCATAAGGACACCAAAGCAAAAATGTCCAAACTATTTCATATTTTGTCACCAGTACTGGCAAGCTGTTAAGGCTAAGGATAAAGCCAGAATGCAGAGATTTGTTATGCACATAGATACTGTGTTTTGTTATGCACATAGATACTGAAAGTAGGAGTAATTGTATATAAGCTCTAAATATACGTAGTTACAAAAAAATTAAAGAATTACAAAGGTTGCTATCCAGAATTCAAATGCCACACATATGCATGGATATAGGTAACTTAAAAAAAAAACTGCACTTTAGTGTTTAGACAGTTACAGATTGTTTTTTCCTGTCTCCTTCATTGTACACAATGACTGGTATTCACTGAACAAGTATTGAATAATCTTGCTTGTTTACATCAAAGGCATAACCTTACTACAATTCTATATGTCAAGGTATTTTTTTTTAATTTGTTATAAAGACAGAATTATTCTTTTTCATTTCCTCTTATGATACCCACTGCTAAAGTACCAAACTACTTCTCAAAATCCAATGCATCTTCTGACCAGTTCATGAGCTGATTATATAAAATGATCCCATCCTCAGTCAAAACGCAGATGTACTGAGGACATGTTTCAGACAAAAGCAGGGCCCTGATGTGAGTCACACTAAATGAAAGTACTTGACTCTTCAGCTGTTCAAAGCACTGCCTTCATATTCAGGTCCTAAGACAGAGCTACACTTTGTGACCATTCCTGATCTGCTCAGTATCTCATAACCACTTTCAATAGAAGCAGCAATGAATTCAGTTTCCTGCCAAGAATCAATGAGACAGCAAGAAGCTCCCCCATGAGCTTTTTCTCTAGCTTAGCAGCACAGAATACATGACTCCTCCTCAAAAGTCAGCCAGGTAGGTTTAACTCCTTCAAGTTAAGACAGGCTTCCATGAAGCTGTCTCTTCCTGAGATGGCCAACTAAAGAGAAGAGCCCATATCCTGAGTGGATAGAGGTAGCTACTATTCAGTTGTGTGTGTTTGTCCTTCATGGAGGAGCAGTAGTCAACCTCACCTGTACCTCCACACAGCCACCTATTTACTGTGGATTTTTGTGGACCCTTCTTCTGATGCATACAGCATTTCTGGGTCATTATTTATCACTCTTTGTAGGCTTCCTTCCTTCCTTCCTTCCTTCCTTCCTTCCTTCCTTCCTTCCTTCCTTCCTTCCTTCCTTCCTTCCTTCCTTCCTTCCTTCCTTCCTTCCTTCCTTCCTTCCTTCCTTCCTTCCTTCCTTCCTTCCTTCCTTCCTTCCTTCCTTCCTTCCTTCCTTCCTTCCTTCCTTCCTTCCTTCCTTCCTTCCTTTTCTTTCTCTCTCTCTCTCTCTGTCTCTTTCTCTCTCTCTCTCTTTCTTTCTTTCTCTCTCTCTTTCTCTCTCTCTCTTTCTCTCTCTTTCTCTCTCTTTCTCTCTCTTTCTCTCCTTTTCTTTTCTTTTCTTTTCTTTTCTTTTCTTTTCTTTTCTTTTCTTTTCTTTTCTTTTCTTTTCTTTTCTTTTCTTTTCTTTTCTTTTCTTTTCTTTTCTTTCTTCCTTTCTCTCTTTCTTTCTCTTTCTCTCTCTCTCTTTCTCTCTTTCTTCTTTCTTTTATCTGTCCTGTGATCCCCTATTTGTGATCCCTATTCTACCTGGGACTTCTCCAAAATCACAGTAAGCAACAGATTCTGTTTTAGAAAAAAACCAAACAAATAGTATTGTACTTGTTGAAACTCTGTTCAGGAGTGATTTTAGCTTAAAAATTTTGTGAAGTTATCTATATTTGGTGCTATCTCTGTTGCTGAAAGCACACTGATAATTCCCTGATCATGATTTTTACATTTTAAACACCTTATTCACTCAGAATGTGCTTATAGGCTTAAGTGAAATTACTTTTTTCCTGTGGCAGAGATCCAGCATATTTTACAACTGATTCACAATAAAAGTTCAGAGCACAACTCATCCGCATGCCACATTTCACACAGCGTTTACCTCATTAGAGCCAGTGGAGAAAGCCCAAGAGCCAAGGCATTTTCAACATACAATTTTTCAATGACTTTACACAAACAGATTTTTGATTGGTATAACATGTAGAATTAATGCATGTTAGTAGCCAAAATATATCATTAATACTTACTTAACTGTTCCTTGCTTATTATCCTAATGAGCTATATTCTAGGTTGCTAACTTTTCTTGTCGTCATGGAAGCATTTTCTAGCATCACAGATTTATATGACTTAGAAGACTTTTATTTGACAAGAAAGGGGGGCAGAATGGGGAAGACTATTCATGTACCAAAAGATGTTGACAAAATCATTCCCACCTCATATGAAGTTTATTTGAAAATAGAATTTGTAGTTTTTTGGCTGAGTCAACTCACTGCTTTTCAGTGTATATCTGTAATACTCATATATACGCTGTGTTTAGCTCACAATGTTTAGCATACACAGTGATACACACCGTTTAGCTCAGTGCAGCTAAACATACGCTCTGCTTCTGCTGATTTCAATGCTCAGCATTTTCAGGATCAAAAACCAAGGTAACAGAATTAAAGATTCAATGAAATACAAACAATCTGTTTTTTTTTTTTTGAATTTTGAGTTTTCAGCAGGTATTAAAATTTGTACCCTTTACACACAATATTTAATAACAAAATTAATGCAAGTGTGACATTTCCTGAAATAGCTAATAAATGTAAATATGCCCTTGTTGAATAATGCATTGAAATCACACTAGTTGATGATTCCTTGCAAGAACACAGCTTACCTATGATGTAGACAAACAGTTAAACAGTAATTCAGACAAAAGAAAACCTTTCATTGAGAAGAATCCTATTCTTCAAAATCACATCTTTTGACCTTTTGTGTTTTTCTTGAAGAATTCTCTCCTTAAGCCTTTGCAAGCCTTGTCAGCTGACTGAAGCACTGCCTCGAGCTAGCGGACAAACACCCTGATAAAAACTGGCCAAATCTATTCAAAGCTTTCTTTTTTTTCTTTTTTTTTTTATGGCATAATTTAATAACATAGATATACTGAATACATCTCTTAAAAAGATACTTTTGGGGCACTACATTTCAAAGATGTTTCCCTTAGGTCTGCACTGTCTAAGCTGAAGACTTGGAAAATCTAAAGGATGATCACATTAATAAGAAAATGTATGGTTTATTTTGAATTCAAAATATAAAGGACTGTAAATTATGTACATTCTAAGTTTTAAGCCAAACTGCTTACACCACATGGAATCACTACAGAAAGCTGCATGGTCTCAAAGGAAAGTGCATTTGGGTTGTCTCTGGTTTTGGTGCTGTTACAGTAAAACAGAAAAAAGAACAAACACAGAACCTGCTCCAAAATTTTCATTGTGAGCCCTGAACAAACTAAAAAGTTTAGACACTGTTCCGGAGAAAATGAGAGTGAAAACAGGGCACTGAAGAGAATGTTCTCCCTGAAAATGTATCTATCTATCTGAATTGTCATGCCTAGTAAACAAAATATCTCAGAGCTCATAAAGTCATCAGATAATAACATCTCTTGCATGTCAGAGGCTGCTCTTGTGTCTGTTTGATTCTGTCCTTTTCACTCCAGGATGGATCAGGCTTCTTATCCACCTGTTCCAATATTTTCCAAATATGCCCACTTCATCTTTGCACATATTTCCCTTAAGATTTACAAAGAAATTGGGAAAAAATTGAATCTCAGGCCAAATCAAGATGTCCTGCATTACTAAAAAATTCCCCAGAATGTAGAGCATTGTACAAAAGAAATGAGAAAAGGCTTTTTCTCAAGACCAATCTGTTTGCTCGAGAACAAGTAATCAAAATTTTACAAATAAACGTATATAATTTGCAACACATTTATTAACTTTCTACTTACACTAATTCAAGCCTTCAAGAATTTAAATAGCAGCTTGTAGTGTTCTCTGAATTATTCTAAGTCATTTTTAGGGGCAGAATGGCATGATTACTTAAGTAATATTGAAATAATAAAGAAATAAATAACATCTCATTACTTTAAGACCAATTTAACAACTTGAGTATTAACTCTTATTCTTTTGTTATAGATTTCCGAGGAGATTTTTTTCAAAGCAGTAATTTTCCTAATAACACACAAAATATGGAAATAACAATGATTCCTTAGAGAAGTCATCCATCACTTTTATTTCAAAATGTATTGTAATTTATGGAATGAATATATTCCTAATAACTCTTAAAGATCTGTGAGTTATTTCTAAGGATGAATAAAATATCTTTTCCAGTGTTTCACATAAGAACAGAAACCAAATAGTAGTCAACCAGAGATTTTTTTTAAATGGTTTAAATATAAACCAGTTTAATTTGATTGAAGCACACAGATTATTTGTGTGTGTTGTTTATGAAACTTCTATTTTCAAAATATATCCTGTATGCAAAGCTCACCAGACAGTGTGTCATTTAGGTTTGAGAACTTACCCACTAACTGCACAGAGTTGTGAAACTTTAGGTTACAGCCCAAAGGCAGCATCCTGCATTCTCATGGTCTTTGCTTCATTGTCTACAGAACCTAATTAACCAAAATTGCTATTAAAAATGTGATCACACATTCTCAAAGAAAGATTTTTATCCCAATTTTAGGAGACACTAAGTATGAGGAGCTTTATTCACTTCTCTTTTTGTTCAGGTCTTTTTCTTCCTCCAGATAACACCGCTAATAAATTAAGCTCTTCTATTTCAAGCAGTAGGAATTTTCAAGAGTCCTTAAAAATAGATAAAGTAAATAAAATGTCCTCAGTTTCCCCAAAACCTCACTAACAACTCAGATGGGGAAAGAAACATAGGTATGTTGATAAAAATTATTGTACGTTGTCTCTCAGTATTTACTCTCATAAAATCCCCATCTCTTCCTTCTAGAAGTGAAAATCATGGCCATGTTGTCCTTTTGTAAAGCCATGTTAAGCCTGTAGGTTAAGTTAATTGTCTTTCTTTTCCCTAGTATATTTCTATTAACATTGAAGCTCCTTTAAAAAAATTATTTTTATGTCAGAGATTTTGCATTGTTCCTAACAACAGTAAAACAATAATAATGAAGAAAACCTTACAATGCCTCTTGCCTTATCATCATTTTTAAGCAGATGGGAGTGGACTTCTATGGAAGTCTTGAAACATATTATTTTCTAATTTCCTAAAACTGCCACCTGAGCCACAGAAGTGACTCCTTGTCAATGTCATTCCTTTGGATACTGGATATCTGGAACTTCTGTCTCTATCTACCCATCTCTTCGACATTACTCACAGAGTTGATGAGCCATGAAAAAAGGTGATGTAAAATATGCCTCTGCTCAAGCTTATTGGCAGCCTGATGTTATATCCATTATTTTCTGCCTGAAATCTCCCTCACCTCTAAGTACGGACACCATCCCTGCAGAAGGGAGGAAAAACCTATCTATCTGGATCTATCACTGCCTTTTATCAAGGAAAATGATGACTGTGGAATCTGCATGAGCCAAACTTTCGTGCTCCTCTGTGACCACTGTCACTACAGCAGGGCATGCAGATGTACCAAGCGAAAGCGTAATGAGCAGAGGCTAATGAGGAAATGTAATGGTGCAAGGCCAATACAAACAGATTTCATAACAGTGTTTTTAGCCTTGCAGTATAGGCTAATTTTAGACATGTAAGGATTTGACACTGATTGGCATTTGAGTGAACAAAATGCTAGTAATTCTGCTGATGGAAGAGAACAACGTTATTATAACACTGTAAGTCTTTGTGCCGGGGTTCTGATTAGCTACAGCAGTTTACATTGCAGTATTATAAAATGCCTATTAAATCCAGAACAATTAACAAAAGCATGTAGCAAATATAGTTATTGAAAAAGTGAGGGTAAATGTTCACACAAGCAAACTTCACTTTTTTAGAGCATGTAAAAGTTCTGGAAGGAGAGGAGGGCTGGAGGGACGGAATAAAGTGAAGAAATGTAAAGGTAAATGACAAAATTCTAGCCATAGCTGTAAGTTCATGAGAAAATCTGACTCGCTGATATGATTGGGGGTTTGCAGAGCTAGTTAGGAGAGAGGTTTTTTATGATCAGTAAAAATTTATTAATGGTTTCTATATCAAGACTTCATTAGAGTCAACATGTGTGCTTTGTTGTTATCATTACCCTTTGGAGAGTTATGAGGCACTGGCAGCTTCATCTCACTATACCAAAACTCCATAGTCTTTCCTGCAGGACTGGTGAATGAAACACAAAATTAATTACCTATAAGAGTCTTGTTAGATAAAGTCCAATGGCATTTCAGTAAATCAAGTTACGAACAAATTATCCTGAAATACCTGTGAGCCTTGTGTTGAAAAGACATTTGCACTTGATGTTGGAAAGTCATGTTTCCAGCCCAGCAATTGATCCACATTATGTTTGCTATCTCAATGATGTCTGACATTTTATTCTACATGAGCTTCATTTTAACATGGAGTATATTACCAGTAAAATAAAAAATACTGTAAGCCTCAACAAATAAAAACAAAAGAAAACCATCAAGCAATGGTTTTATAAATATGTATTAAGCTATACATTAAAACCTGAGTGTATTACTACTCCGAAATTCAAAAATCACTCTTGTGTAGTATATAAAACTCAGAATAAAAAAGTACCTTATAAAAAGAACTGAACTTAATTTCATTGTTTTTTGTTTGTTTGTTTTTCAATCTGAGCAGGCTTGACAGACCTGTTTTCCAGTCCCAAAAGCTGACTGCATGGCAAAGTTAGCTCTTGGCTTTGCCTCGGGACAAATACTTTAACAAATAAGTCTATCTGAAAATTCATATTTTTCAATTATCGCTGCCTCAGTATATTTTTACAGCCATGTAGCCAAGATCAAAATGAAGTTAATGTACTTAATGGTTTTAAGTTATTTTACAGCCGTAATGACCAGGTTGATTCTCAGAACGCATCTTGACTGTGACACAGCTCCCGATAGGCTGTCTCTATGACTTTGGCTGAGGAGAAATACCACTGGAATCTAGCTAGAGGGACTTAATTTAGCTTTTAGCTATAAAACCCCAGAGTGAGTTTCTGAGGAGAGCTAATTAATTGTAATGAAAGAGAATTAACTTCATAATTTCACTATATTTTGTATACAATTTTTTAATTAAATATAAATATTATCTTTTCAATGAGACCTTTTCCTACTTGAAATATTCAGCTTTCTCTCCTTTTTCGTTTGCTCAAATGCTTTTTTCACCATAATATAAACTGCTCCAAGTACACAGGAAGAGATATAAATAATGTCTGATATATTAAAGGATTCACTTCATAACACACCAAATTGTGTTCACAAAACTTTTCCTTATCTCTGAGTACCTAAAAAAAATGGAAACTTCTGTTCCTATGAAAGAACCTTGGGGTCAATGTCACTGTTTCCTAAATCTGTAGTGCAAACTTTTTTCCCCATTCTTAAAAGGGATGTGGAGGAATTGTCCTCCTCCTCCTTCATATTCTTTCCATTCGATTCTTCAAACGGGTTTTACAAAAACATTTCTTCCCCGATTCTAAGCCGCAGCTAGATTTCTCACTTTTTCTGCAGTTAGACAGGGCACACGGAGAGATGGGATTAGATATAGACAGGTATCTCTTAGTTCCTCTATAGGTGACATTTACCTTTCTTTTCTTCATAGAATGAATAGAGAGCCATAGTTCAGAAGAATGTGAAAATCATAGTCGAACTGTACTCTCTCTGCAAACAGGATCTGTAGTGGCAATTTTGGTCAACTCGCTTTTGAAACTGTACTTTCTTTTGGTATGCTCTATTATGGACTAATAGTCTAGAGAGGAAAAATGTAAAACTAAAATCTCACTGAACTATGACAGTCCTGTAAGTGAAATACCTTTAAGGCACTAAGCCTTTGGAAAGTGTACATATTTGCCTGTTTTTTTCTGGCTTCTTGAAACATTTAAACAGAAAAAAAAAAAAAACAATCCTATAAAGAACTTTATATCAAAAAACAGATTTAAACAATTCACAAAATCTTTTGTGCCAAATTTTCAGCAGCTTTCAGTCAGTTCACCTCAATGAAATATATTCATAACTATTATTAACATATATATACTTAAATAAATGTTTTTAAAATTTCTTTAGTCAAGAAATTTTCAGATTAAAACAATAATAATTCTCTTTGTAAGAATGCTTACAAGACATGTGGATTTGCAGGTGGAAATCTATATAAGAAAAGTAAAACCACCTCTTGCTAAAGCAGGCACTGGCAAGGTAATGGACAATAGTTTATCCCACTATTTCAGGCTTCTTTCTCAAACACAATACAATACAGATCCAGATGCCAAATTATGTAAATATTCTTCCAGCAGCAATATACAACTTCTTGGCAATATTATTCAGTAGCTATTCCAAGGACTTACTTACTTTACTTTGCTTACGAATGCTTTTGAGTGCCAGTATGGAATATATATTTGCCATTTTTCTTTGGAAAATGGATTTTCCAAAGACCATATCTTTGGTTCCAAGCAAATTTTCTACATTTATCTATCCAAGAATCAATGATACACAGAAAAATTTATTTTCTTAATTGGTAGTAGTCCAAAATTCCTTAATCTATGACCAGAGGGGAGAACTGGCAGTTGTACAAATTGGCAAAGACAAATAATAGTTGATTTATCTGTCTTTCCTGACAACAATTAGAAAAGTATATATTTCTTCACTTTTTGAAAAATTACTTGTTTTATTTTCATCAACAAAAATATCTTTTGATTCACAGTACAGTAGCACATACGAAAAGTAAATCTGCCACAAATCTGCTACAAATGGCGAGTCATTCCTTTAATATATGATGAGCACAGTTTAGTATATTCAGTGCAACGTTTAAGTCCTCCAAACAAGAAGGACATTTAGTGTTATGTTTTCTTTTTAAAGTTCATATAATTCTCATTGACAGAGATAAAAATTCTATGAGTGGCAATATGGGACAACACTTAATATTTTCAAGATACCTAAATAGGAGAGAGATATGCTTTCTATTTATCAAAGCTGTTGGATTTTTATTCATTTGAGAGCATATGAGACCCTATTTGTACAATACAAGATATGTATAAAAATAAAGGAAGAAAATTTTTATGCCCTGGAGTCATATGCTGGGTTTCTAAATATATATTATATATGAATATATAACAAAAGACTTTGGGAAATGAACAAAACTGTGAGGAAAATTAAAAAAAAAAAAAAAAAAAAAAAAGATGAAAGAGGAGGTAAGGACCAAAAGAGGAAAGTGAAGAAATTAAACTGTTATTTTAATCAAAAAAGGAAAATCCTAGCTGATTAAAAGTTGACTAAAAGCCAGAAGTGACACATAGAACAGACAATGTTTAAATATACCTGCTTAGTTATCTCAATAGAAAAATAATTCTATGCCTCAAATTCTATGCCTCAAAATACTATTAATTTTCACTTTCTCTCTCTTTTTCTCTTATCTGCCAATGCACAAACTTAACTATCTAGTCATCTTTATACGGAATTGCATGTTATTTGAGAGAAAGGAAAACAAGAAAGAAGATATAGCATAATCAAAAGTAAATTGCGTGAGATTAATGAAAACAGTTGCAGAATTACATTGAGAAAACAAAAAACACTTTGGCAAAATATGAGACTATTAAGTGTTTACATGTCAATGTAGCCACAGGCTATTTGTGTGTGATTAAATAATTAAAATTATTTAATTATAAGACTGCTAAGCCTAATAAATAACTGATCCAGTCTTTATTTAGGCTGTGTTTCCTATTGAATGCTGTGATATTCTACCTGATTAGAGTTGGAATTAGAATTTACAAGGAGTATTTTGCAGAACTAAGCAGAACAGTATTATCATGTTTGTACATTAAAAGATTTGAAATGTCTGCAGCCTTTACTTTGCAACCAAATAAAAGCTATTCTATCACAGTATTTTTACATAATATAATCCCCTCTTGGTATGATAAGCACTTTTTTTTTTTTTTTTTTTTTTTACAGAAGGGAAACAGTATCAGAGGCAGGGAAACAGAGGATTGAGGAATCTATGGAATGAATTAGAGATGGCACTACCAGAGCTCTGATATAGAAGACATAATAGGAAATCCACTAGTTATACATTTCCTAATTTTCTGGTCGTGCTTCCTCACCAAAGAGTCTTGCCAATTTTCTTTGCAAAGTTCAGTGCTCACAGGTGATTAAGAACTGTACAAATATGAACACTTTACCTCACTTGCCTGCATGCTGGTGCTAGGACTCCACAATGACATGGAATAATGAACTATTGCTATCTAAACATTTTGCATATGTTTTTTATCAAAACACCTAATGCAGGCTACAGTATTATATGCCAATCAGATATCTAGAAACATAATAAAATACAACAGCAATCAAAATAGGTTTTCCATATCATAGTGATACATGTTCTTTCCCTGAGCAGGTAATACAATAACATGCAATTGTTATTCCTTTCTTTCAGACAAACCCCTCTCCAGAAGCCCATGGAATAAGCTTTGAAATACTAATAAGCATTGTAAAGCTAAACTATCCAGGAGATGACAAACCATAAGGGATAACATCACAGTGAAGATCGCTCCTGAGAGCACCCTGCTAGGATTCATTTCTCACTTAAAAAGAAGACACAAATGGCTTGAAGTCACTGCGTGAAATTTAGAAAAATCTAGGGTATTTTTTTTTCATGTTTATTTCAAGTCAAAAAAGCCTGCTCTGAAATCTCTAGTATAGAGAAACATTAAAAAAAAAAAAAAGAGAAGGAAATTTTCCTGAATAAATACTCAATAAATACAATAAATACTCATGGAGGAAAGATATAAAAACAGAATGTAGGAGATTCAAAAATTCTAAAATATCAGAGTCATTCCCAATTCCCTGTTCTGCTTCTCTTTCAGAACTTCATCTGCCAGATAGTAAGGATCATGGAGCTCCAAAAGATCTTGGTGAAGGCCAGCAGCACAGGGCATCTGGAAAATTTTCTGTCCTAGGTTAAACCACATAACCAACAAGCTGTCAGAGAGACAAGGATTGTGAAACCTTGCTAACATTGCGGTGAATCTCACCTATGGTTTGCTGAAAAATCATCAAAACCTACGACAATCTCCTCAGCACCTTTATACAAAGCCTGACAAGGGAATGAAAAACTACTTTGGCATAGATGTCCTTGGCAAGCCTAGACATCAGACAAGAAGAGAGGCAAAGATCACTGCATTTCTAAACCATGCAACAGAATGCAGAGCGATATGTGATGCCAGGCGTGCGAAGGGTTCAGGGTGCACTGTGCAAAGAGGCATCTTTAGATCCTGAATGCCATATAACTGAATTGATGTGTCTAACACAAACTTTCTGCATATCAAAAGACTATTGAAAACAACAGTCAAAGCTATGGATCATAAAGAGGATTACTGGAGAAGGAGAGAAAAGAATTAATTTGTTATTTAATTAGGTTAATTTGCATATATTTTGTTTTGTCTTCTTTACTATATTTAAAAAATATGTGAAATTTATATATTTTTATTTAAAATACTTCTGATTCATCACTTTGTCATATCAGTTTTATTATTATTTTATTACTATCAGTGTCATTACTGATGAGCCACTAGATTCTATCAGTACCCTCATTTATTTTTAAAAAGCACCAAAACAGAAAGGGGATGCCAATATTAATAAATAGCTCCAATTGTGAACACATGCACATACTGTCATATAAAGATCATCTCTTTAATTTTCTTGATGATAGAGTATTTTAGTTTGGTATTTTTGCATCTTTGTGCTTTAATTATATCGAGCATCAGCAGCAGTACAATATTTACACTTGGAATATTTATGCACAGTAGAGGGTGCCAAACAGTATGTAAAAACATTTTTTCCACTAATTTCTACAGCTAATGATTTAAAGCGATGGAAAATGGAGGATAATGTAAAAATATTTCTCAAGTGCTAGGGGAAGCAGACAGCGACACAAGTCTTCTCTCACATGCTTAAACCTACCGCAACCAGTGAGTGATAAAACTGGCAGATTTTTAGGACATATATCTGAGACTTTTTTGGTTGGCCTTGTCAACATCTGTTATTCCAGACATGTTAAGCATGATTGCTTTCTCCAGTCAATTGTAACATCATGTACAGGAGTTAGGAGGAACACCTAGCAATCTGACATTTCTGAATTTGTTCCAGTGGAGAAAATACTGGATTCAAGATGGGAGATTGGCACAGTGGTGACCTCCAGATGATGCTGTGATTCTCTCTGGGGGGCTGTTAACTTGCTGTAAAATCATCAGATTTCTTCAAGTCATTTTTGTGGGGATAATGATATTAAAAGCTTGGGAGTATCAATGAAACCTGCTACATACAAGTAAAGTTGTAGTAGCAATTACCTTCTTATAAACAGCTTTTTATGATCACTGCTTACTTATGAACTGTGTTACTAACATCTTAACTGCAAGCCTACATGACACCTGTATGACTGTGGATTTCTCCACTAAAAGCTAGGCAATCCACTGACAAAACAGTCTTAATGCAGAGCTCAAAAAGCACAATAACACTCTTCCTTCTAGCCTGTTGCAGTCATGTAGACTCATCTTGGAACCGAGAAACAGAGAGCTTAAGGTCTTCCAAACATAAAGCTTTTCATACCCAATACACTGTCCAAGTCTACCCGCTGTGCCCTCCCATGGTAATGACCTAAGGAGCCCATAGGGCACTCTAAACCTGCAAGCAGCTCATACCACTCAGGTAGAACAGCACAAGATAATTCGTAGAACAAAGTCCAACACTGGACTAGTGAAATTGGTATTCAGGTAACCTGTGCTGCCTCAGAGATATATACAGACAAATGATATTCCTTTGAAGCAATTTCCTATTTGCTAACTTATGCAATATCTTTCCTTTTCAGTCCATAAAAGCAACTCATCTACTACTTTTATTTTTACCTATCATCAGACCCACAGACAACTGCTGCATGTCAGCTCTCTACTTAAAATTTCCATGAAAAGAAGTCCTCTTCTGATTACTTACAAACCTCACTTTTGAAACAAGACATAGTGGATACCGCTGTGTAACTACCTAACTTTATTCCTTTGATCACACACAAAAATCATCCTAAAAATGTGTGGAAAAATCGCCTACAAATCTGCTTATTTTACAGCTGCAGCTCTGCCAAGCTTCTCTAACAATCCTTCAGCAACATTTACACTTTACAAGGAAGACATAGGTGGGGAGGGCAGAGATAACCGCAGGTAATTATTGCCTGCTTGAAGGGGACAGAGAAAGAAGTCAGGGATAAGTTGTATTGCTGTGTAAGTTATCTCTGAAACATAGCAATTATTTTCAAAAATGTGTGAAGAATGTGGAAAAGGGTCTGGAGGAGGACATAAAGAAAACCTAGAGAAATGGAGAGTTATCAGACAACTTAATGCTCATTCAGTAACAAATTATGAAATTGTCTGCAAGCATTTCAAGTGCAAAGAGATTATAAGAATCAGTCAATATACGTTAATTTAATTTACTGTTTTTTTTTTCTGAGATTATTGGTTTATAGGAGCAGAGGAGTAACAGATCGGTTTAACAGTTTTTTCACATGATACTGTGCTGTAATCCAGCATGGATTTACCCTAAGAAAGAATGAAAATGTGATATAGATTAAATTACTTCTAAAAGATTGCACGACTAAAAAACAAAAAAAAGAACTGTTAATAATAAATGAGTCGCAAATTGGATGCCGATATCACTGGGACTACCACAAACCTCGGCCTTGGTTTTGTATTCAGTATGTTTTTAATACACTGGATAACAACAAAGTTAAAACTTTAATTTATAAAGTCCACAGATGAGGCCGAGATCTGTCAGACTGAAAGCAGTTTGTGAGTAGGAATCAATTTAAATTTTGCAAAATATCCTGAAACAAAACCAAAACAAACAAAACCAACTAAACGAAAAGTATTTAATAAAAACATTATCCTAAAAACTAAACTCAAAAAGGAAAACTAAAAGCTTCTGTGTATAAAACGGAATAGGGAAGTAGCTAAGGATAGGGTTATAGTGGATCACAAACTCAGTGAAAGTCACATAATGCTAATGAAGAAAAAAGGCCATTAACTCCAGATTGTTATTTGCAAGAGGGCCAGTATTTGAGTTTTCATCACAGGTGAGGCTTCAGCAAAAGTACTTTCAACAGTTTTAATCATAGTTTAGAAAAAAAAATGGTCAATATAGTGACAATCCAGAGGAGATTTTTTAAAGAAAAAGGCCAGGAGATCTGTTCAGATTCATCATGAAATACAAATAAAAAAAAAAATCATCTCTCTGAGACACTGTAAATAATTATGGATCTATGAAACCATGTATGTAATATAACATATGTTCATTTATAAATATTCAAGATAAAATCTTTAGTTTCTCCTTTAATGAACTGGATTCTAAAACAAAAAAAAAATCATATTGGATCAAAGTAATGATCCCTCTATTCCAATATCCATTCCTCATCAGTGATTGAGCTGGTAGAATTCAGCAAATTCAGCTCTTTGTTCCCAGAATACTTGGAAAAAATGAGTAAGGTGTTGGTCTGTTTCTTTAAGTTTTGTTCAAGATCGTCCATTATTGACTAATTTTTTATTGAGACAAACATCAGCCTAAAAATTCCTCAGGAATAATACTGATTTACCATAATACTAATTTACCACTGTAAATAATAAATGAGTATTTATTATGCATTATTCAACTTAACTGACTGTTAATCAGATTCATAAAGTTTCTTCCTCAACCAGCTAGTTTGAATTTTAGCTCCAAAACCACCTTTTTTGTGCATTTAATTCCTGAACTATATTTGCATACAAGTAAGTATATTCTTTCATGTATGAGCTACCTCCAAATACTCATGTAAATTAAGTCAAACCTGTTCCAAATATTTGAAACTTAGATTTATTTTGATTTGTTCTTTTTAGATTTTTTCTTATCATTGCAAATTTGCATTTATTTAGCATTACTATTATTTGTTAGCTGAAATTAGTGACCACTCCCTAGTATTCAACCAAATGTCACACTTAAAATGGCTAATCACAAGCACAGCCAGTTACGCATTCTTTATCATACTGAAAATACCGAGAATTAACATTTGTGCTCTTAATGTTTGAATTTCCCTGCATCTACGCTGAATGGTAACAGTACATTAAAAAACCTGAGGCAAACTGAAATTTAAAGTATGCATATTTTTGCTGCATAATTGGCAGGCACGATACCACATTTCTCAGTACTGCATGAATATTGTACTTGCAAATTAGGTAGACACTATTTGTCACTGCAGACACCGAGCTGGGCTACCAGCTACCCAATGATCGGGGCAAAAGTCAGGGCAAATGTGCACTGTTTCTAGCACGTTCTTTTGATTGCCATGCAGCAGCCAGTCGTTGCTTGTTGGAAGCCCCTTGCCCAAAGTTCACTGACACCCAGGCAGCCGTTCTCCCAGGCGTTAGGAAAACGTGCCATTACAACAAACCAGCCCTCCTATTGATTCACTTTTGTTCTCTAAGCATTCACCTTTGTGAAAATCTCTTTTTTTTCCTCCTGCTTTTTAGACAAGGGAAGGGCTTGAAGGTAGAGAAGCAGTTCTCACAGCACGTACTGAAATGCGCACACACTTGCAGCAAAGCCTAAAACAAAAGGATCTCAAACCAACAGTTTTGCAGGAAGTTTTACATTCCTCAGGTGATGCATACACCTAGTCTGCACTATAATACTAGTTATAGTATTATGCACATATGCATCGATGAGTCTCAAATGACCTGAATGAGGCAAGGAAATAGAAAAGAATTTTTTTCACTTCTTTTACATTTTTATGGAAAATGGTAGGCATTAAAGATAGTCTTCTACAGCAGCCAGGCTTGCTAAGAATGTCAGAGATTTGAATGACAGCTTTACAAAGAGCCTTGGTTTTATTACATTTAGTCTACTACTATTCCTAAGGAAACAGAATGACAAGAAATCCAGACAAAGTTTTCTCCACAAATTTCAAGCACTAAGTCAAGCTGCAAAGTGCCAGCATGTTGATGATGCCAGCTGCAGAGCAGTGCAAATGAAGCTTGAAGCCAGCAAGCAAGCATTGCAGGTGATAAACCCAGTATGCTGCTTCACTGGCAGGTACACAAAAGAGTGTGCCTAGCTATGAGAATGCTATTTAGCACTTAAACACAACTCCTTTCTGACACGGCAGCGCGCGCTCTAGCATTCCTGATAAAGCCCATGGCAGGCTTCCTTTTCTGAATGGAGAAACTAAATTATGCAAATGCACTCAAAATCTATGCAATGAAATAATGGGGAAAAGGGTGTGAAGTTATACAATCTCTTAGTTAACACACTTGGCGGTAGAAAGTATTTTTGCAATGTCTTTAATGAAAACATATCCTTTCATCTTTGCTGGATTCTACAAATAGAAAGATCAGAAAAAAAGATATGTACATTTATTGAAATTATGAGAGCTGCTGTATGAAAATAATTTGAGGCAGTGCAAGAACAGTGCTTGTACCACCTAAACTCATAACGGCCCTTCACACAATGCTACAAACTGAACTCTGTATTTCAGCACTAGTGATAGATTTGTTGGTACTTCAGTTAGCATTATATCCAGAGAGAATTCACCTCCCCAGTCCTCACCAGACTGGTGGCTGGGCAGCATTTCTGCCCAGCCTTTTCAATTCCTGCCAGATCGATTTCTTACATATTTGGAGAATAGCTGGACTAACATGCACACCAGGGCATAATGACTCAAGTCATTTTGATATGCTAAATCAATGAAGCGAAGAGAGGAAAATGTCTGTTATTTGAACAATAAATTACTTGTTATGACTCTTACTTAGGAAGGCACTGCAGGAGAGATGAGTTTGAGTTACAAAATTCAGGCTCAGATTCAGATATGTACCAGAAATTCTTCCATTTACTGTGGTAGCTGAGTCAAAGTTTTGCTTCATATCCATTTTTATACAAGCAAGAGAAAATAAAATAAAACACATATTTTGTAGACCTCTATGATTTATTGACAAATTTTGTTCCTTTATCTTGTATAGCATTGTTACAACAGTAGATTATGTACAGGCTGCTCAGAATGGACAGAAACCTCTGCTCACAAGTATACTGCCCAAATGAGCCAGCAGTTTGTGGCTAAAGGATCTTCAGCATTTGTGCCAGCTTACATATGGTAGGGTATCCTATCTAAAAAGTGTGTCTGGAGGCTTAGGCATTTTCTCCCAAAAGACACACATTTAAAATTACTTTTTTCTGGCGTTAGAAAGAACTTACAGGACACTGCAATAAAAAGCTTTTGTGTACATAAATTTTAAAATGCCATATATAGAAGAGGGAAAAAAAGGATTTAAAGTGCTTCCTTTTTCTTTTACTATGCTTTGTGGACTTCAAGTTTTAATCTGAATAGTTCTGATATGTTTCCTATCATTTGCTGAAGCTATGAAAGAGAAGATAATTATTTAGAGTATAAGGCAACATTACTGCTGTTTTTTTAGAGATATTTTTATATTTTGGACACTGAGTGGGATTAAAGACTATCTCCCCCCATCCAAGTGAATCTCAAGGAAGCAAAAACAGAAAATCTAATAACTACTTTCTGCAGAAAGTACTTCTGACAATTCATTTTTCATTTGCTTTTGTTTCAGTGAAGAACAATGTGAATTTCTGGGCTGAAATCAATGTCTGCACATTAAAAGTTACGTAAGAAATGCAACAGAAAGAAAGTGCTGATGGCCCTTGTTCTTAACATATGATGGACTTTCTGAGGTACGAGGTTTGCTGTGTGCCAATGTACCCAAGCAACCTAGAAAAACAAGTTAGCCTCACAAAAAAGCACACTACTTACTTACTTAATTCTTAAACTCTGGTTGCTTTACAAACACTGAACTTGTCCGTTCACGCAGACCTATTTCCAAACTCAAGAAATAGCATCACATTATATACTACATAATATACTAGTATTATATACTACATAATATAATTTTTATTGTTGAAATATAGATATACTGATATATTTGACTGCATTTGCAATCTCATAGTGATGAAATTATGACATCAACAGACAGCAGTAAATGCATGATATATACTGCTTTTAAACATTTCCCTCCACAGCATTAACAATTTAATTACGAAGATTATATTAATAATCAGTTATTAGGAAATGTCTGCAAGGAAAGTGGAACTTTTTGCTTATGGTGTCAAATCTTTATGAGTAATACATTAGAGCATAGCACAGAATTACTGCAATCTCTAGAAGAGGCTAAAATGTAAAATGTCTTAAATGAACCAAAGGTGCCAGTAAAGATACAATGTAACACAACTAGCGATTTTAAGAAAGAATATAGATTTTGTTGAGGCTTTTTGTGGAATGAATATTGTTGCAGATTTTAGATAGCATTGAATGATACGTTTCTCACCAATGGCATAAATGGCAGTTATTGTTTACCAGTCATATTTATAAAAAGCTTTCCAACACCCAGCCACAGAGCAGAAGCAGTGGCATTTGAATTAAACAATTCTAGCATCTGCTGTGTTCTTTTACGCTGCAGTCAATAACAGACTATCAAGCAATCAGTCCTTGATAGATGTAGAACTTCTACAGTCTCCTCATAGATGTAAAACTTGGACACAGTACTCAAAATAGCTACACACATATCTTGCTTCTATTGGGCCTAGGAAATGATTAAGCTATTTGATATAATTATATGGCTAGATGCTAAGACATATTCTAGGATGCAGACAGAGAAGTGTTTCTTAAAATGGGATTGTCATTGTAGATCCATTTAAAATATGGATGTTTAAGTCAGGGAGCCACAGTGTACTAACGTCTGGCATAAGACCTTAGATCTGGATGACTGTCAAGAAATTCTCATGTAAGTTAACATCTTTAGTTTATATTTTGGAATTCCATTTTAATAATCGTAGATAATATTTACAATTTAGATAACAATATTATCTCTCTAAGAATGCACAACTGTAAAAATATTGGTAACCCTCACAGTGGGATAACTGTGACCAGCACAAGTCCATAAGACTTACTCCAAACCATCCTGTATCCTATGTTAACAAGTACAGAAGCTGTACTACATTTCCTGGGAGGAAAATGTAGTAAAATATTCCAGGCATCTCTTCCATTTTTAAATCTCTTTTACACGGGAATATGTGATGAACCAACTTTCAGATTTAGCCTGCGTTACGTAAGCATAAAGCTTAACAGCATGTGATGGCTCTAATGTGCTTGCCGCTTATTCACCCATAGTTATTGTCCAAGCCAGTGGCAGATCTGTTTTCCAGGGAGCTCTGTTTTTTACACAATTGCTTTTATCAATTTCACAGCTGGGTTGACTGAGGCACAAGGAGGTCAAGCATCTTGTCAAACCTTACACAGTGTATGGCTCAGTCAGGATTAAAACTTGCTCTGGGCAGTTGGTGCCTCTGCAGTTTGCACTGAACATTAGATAACAGACACCTTGATATTTTGAAAAGCTTTGGATATATTTATGGAGTCTGACAGGAGAATTTGGTACTAACTAGCTGACACTACTGTGCAGTAAAATACCTTTTAGCTTGTCTAATTCTCTTCCTACTAAGCTGTAGTTCGAGTTTATATGTGTTTTTCATTGGAATAAAGGGTCAGGCCAGAACTTCAGTCTCTCCCAGACCAATCCCAAATTAGGCAATTACCGTAGAAAAACAGGTTTTATAATAAAGCAGATATAAAATAACGCATAAACTGTCCTTTGGGGAACAAGCAGAAAAAAAATACTTTTTAAATATGCTATTTATTGTTCATTCTATAGGTGTTTGAGAAACTTTTCAAATAGTCTTCATATAAACATTCATACTGTTGAGCTATCAATATTCATAGCTTGAAAACATATTATTGTTACAAATGGGTTATTTCAATAAAAAAATCCATTTAAAAAGGGACTACATAACAAAGAGCAGAAGAATGAACTAATTTATTTCTATCACCAATTGAATAGTCCATATGTAATGAAAAGTGTTATGAAGATCGTATCTTCCCCCAGAAGGGAATATAAGATTTGCTGTTATGTATTTCATACATTAAAGGTTTTTGAAAACTAGTATCTCTATACCCTTCTATACTGAAAAGTCCTAAACCTAGGGCTCTTGTAAAGTGTGTGAAGAGTACTTCAAAGATTTTCTTTATTAATCAAGTGGATTTGCATTCTGTAATTCCACCAAGTCTGCAATTCAATTATGCACTATATGAAAAGGTGTTTGTTCTGTTCTAAACCAGCTACCTGGTCATATTACTTAGTGCCCTAGTTCCAGGAATCTGAGAAATAGCAAATAATTGTTCTCTATTTGCTCTCTGCATGCAATCCATGATTCTGCAGACTTCTGCCACATCTTCCCTTAAAAGTTCTATTCTGTCTAGTTTCTCAGGCAAACAACGCGAAAAATGACAAAATTGTTTCTACAGATTTGTCAGTTTCTTCTACTGACATGTGATTTTGGGAAAAAGCCTCAGAAAAATGTCTCACTAGTAATAGAAATGTCCCTTATCTCCTCTGAATGACTACCAAGTCACAGGATTCCTTTCACTTTTGTGAAATGGCCCTACTGCTCTTGGGTGATTCTTCTATGACACTGTTGGACTTGCCCACCACACAGACAAGCCCTGAACTTCTGTAAATATTGTTAATTTTTGAGACTTTAACAATCCGTTCCTCAATTCCCTTCTGACCTGCTCTGCTGTGATTTGATATTCGTCTTCTTTTCCACACTCCTCATGAAACAGTTTTTTGCTTACATAACCAGCAACTATGTTCCTCAGAGAAATTCTACTTCACTCAGTCCATAATACGAAATTTGTACCTGTGCACTCCAGCCTGGGCAGCACTTATCCCTATACCTATCAAAGCTGTCTGTAATTCCACACATAGGGAACAGCAGTGACTGTTTTCCTGTTCTCTGTGTAGCATCTTTCAAACTTTTACTCCACTCCAAAGCAGTTGGGAAGGAGCAAATGTCACAGACCTGCTCAGTTTCTGGGTGGACTCATATAGAAGAGATCTATCCCTCAGTTTTACAGCTTCAAAGCAGTAAACTGCAGAGACCTCAGTAAGACCATTTTGGTTTGTTTGACACAACAGAGCAACAGCTAAGCACATACCTTTGACGCAGGTATTTGATACTGATTTATTCCATGAATGCCAAATTTCAAAACCCTAAACCCTAGTTTATTTGCAGTAGTGTCTTTTAGCAAAATGGTATTCCTAATGAATTGCCAGTAAAACCAAAACCTAGCCAAAAATGAACAAAATGTGGTCATACAGATCAAATAGGTTCAAATATTTTTGAGTGTAATATGAATAAGTATTCTGTATCTGACACACAAAAGAAGTGAATATTAACGTTTCAGAATAAATTTTCAAGACTTCTGGAAACAATTTAGGGGTTTGCTTTAATAATCCCTGAAGCAGCATTTAATAAAACAGCTATAACATCTTAGATCAAAGTCTCATTTAGTTAAGTATCCTATCTCTGATAGTGGCCAGTGACACATATCTAGAGAAAGGCAGATCAACAGATGGAGTTTGTAGGTAACCAAGCTTGGGAGTACTGGGGTACTGGGGTACTCTCCTCGTCCTTCCACAGCTTGGAGCTTGGGAGTTTCCTGAGATAGAGGTGGAGCCTGTGCATATCAATATTCCTGAGAAATATGACTTGTCCATTTTCCCTTGACTTCCTGAAAAATGGCAGCACTTGGGAGCAAGAAATTCAACAACTTTTAACTACACTCTACATGAACAACTGTCTCCTTCTGTTTGCCATCATTTTTAGGAGGGGTGTCATTCATTGCTTCATAATTTTTGAACTGGAATTCTCTCTTAATTCTCTCATGCTCATGATTTACTACTTTTTACTAGGTTGAAGAGTTCTGGTAACTTTAGTCTTTCCTGATTTCAATACCTTTGGTCATTCTTGCCTATCTCATCATGATTCTTTTTCATTTCTACATTATCCTTCTTTGATATCAAGTAACAACAGATGTCTACAGTATTCAAGAAATAGAGATCTTGTGAACTTGTACAGAGATAAAAGTGTGTTCTCTAAATCTTTTCTTCTTTTTTAACAATTTCTAACTCCTGACATTCAACTATTTTATGAAGCTTACTGAGCACTCAGTGAATGTCTTCATGAAACACCCCAAGATTTTTTTCATTAGTGGTCCGTTCAGAGCTATATTTGCCTAAAATTACTTCAATCTCTAATTCTAAAGCACAGTCAATCCCACAAGGTTCTGCTGCTGTTTTTCACAATCATCTCATCTTTAATCTTCAGTAACTGAACTGACAATAAGCAACCTTTGTCTTTAAACTTCTTTTTCTACGTAATGCCTGAGTATGTTCCAACAACCCAGGTTTCAGCTCTGGTCCCTAAACACTTCACTGGTGATATCTCCACTGTGAAAACGAACTGCTTATTACTCCTCTGCTTGCTATCTTTTGATTAATATACTTAACTATCCATTTTTTTATTTTCTTATGCCATAGTTATTTAATTTCTCTGCGAGATTTTGCAAAGGGATCTAATTGAAGGTGTTTCAGAAATCAAAACAGACCGTATCAAATTGAATTTTCCTGACCTTCTTCAAAGATAATGGCAGAAGTGTTTTTTATGTATCACACTTACTCACACCTTGTTTATATAACCTTAAGTACAGCACCAGAAGAGTACTGAGGATGGACCTCGGAATCTATCTACAATTTGGAACACGTGGATTCTGAAGTTCTGGTCTTTGCCTTTATATATTTCACCCATAAATGGATAGGCTGTCAAAACAGGATTGGGGTCAAATTATTTTCCAGAATATGCAAGTTTTCCTTGAAATGAAGTTTGGGCATGTAACCTGGGAGGGAAATTTAGCGTGCTCTTAGCAGTAGTCCTGCTTCTCCAGTCCTCTGGACTGGATGCCAGGCTGTGGGACACACTGGAGAAAGCATCCTCCTGCAGACAAGTTCAAAGCATGGGCTGTAAAAAGGAGGCTATTAAAACAAGAAGCAAGCAAAAGCTAGGCTCCTTTTTTTTTCTAGTTATATTTTAAAAGACGAGAACATTGATAACTTACACAATTGACAGAACACATAAAATCTTAAAGAAAAACTCACAGGAACAGCCACATTTTTCTTCACTTTTGGGACTTGGTGCTTATGTGTAACTTTGACAGAAGTGCATATATGGTCTAAGAAAAACTATGTTTAAAAAGAAAGGTTAATATTGTCAAAGTAAGAAGACCCTATTACATTTTGAAAATGGGAAGGAAAGTCTGCATATTATTTCTTTGAAAGTGCTCATCAAATCTGAACTAGGCTCACAAACAGTTTAATTCCCTACAATTCTGTGTATCAATGTGTTATTATCTGTCAAAAAAAACACTATTCAATGCTTTTGATTGAACACAGTCACACAAAAAAAATCAAAGTTCTGAATACAGTCATCTCAATTCAGCCACTGCATGACTTAAGAGCTTTGAAAAGAGGAATGAAACAAGAATGAATGTCCCCTTACTCATCCCCGGAACAGTGCTACACTTACTGATGTTCAGAAATTTCTTTCCTTATTTTCTGATGTTTCACTAAAATCCTGATTTCTGTAGGAGAAAATGAGAGCAAAGCAGTCAGCAACTCAAATCCCCAAAACAGCTGAAGGAAGGATCCATGACCATGTCTTCTCTAAATGCAGTTTATCTTTTTATGATCACTTTCTGAAAACACTCAATTGCTCAGGATTCACTAGATATTCTTGTGGCTTGATTGCTTGAGCATTTGCTGAAAATAAATTTTAAACTGAACATCTGATTATCAAATTTGTAGGTTGCCTTCATGCTGGGTTTAGTTACCATGAATCACATGACATTTGGATTTTGATTGCCTGGCATACATTGCTAACACCTATTATAATCAAACACAGTTGGAAATTCAAACTGGATTGCTTAAGTTAGTCAAATACATGCATTACTGCACAGAAGTTAGAGCAGAAACTGTTTGATTGTAATATTCATAATTCACAATTAAAATGACACAGTAAGAATTATTTGCTAAAGGAATTACTGAATCATTCTGAATAATGAATAAATTTGAGAAATGATCTCTCTCAAAGAGAGAAAGGTGAAATTTATCAAATTATTTGTTCTGAATTGCTTTAATTCTCCATATTAAAACTTCATGGTAATGATAAATATTACTGAAATAAAGGATAAAGAACTGAGTATAAACTATGTTGGTAACAGAGTAAGAATACCTTAAACTGCAAAAGCAGAAGGCAGACATTGACAATAGAACTACAGAAAATCATAAACATTTCTTGCCCTAAGCTATAATGTAGGTATTTTAGGAATTTTCTACCCTGTAGAGTTACTATTTAGTGGGAGATGGAGGGCATTTGTAATTTTGTTTACTTTCCAAAAATTTTTATTATCTGATGTGTATTTGGTTAGAAATACATTGGGCAATTTTACTTGGTGCCCAGTAATGAGTGTGCAAATATTTCTTTGCCAGAACTGCTTCTTGTGAAACACAGACTAAAAGCACGGTAAATAGAGTCATTAACTATTTGCTGTCTCATAGGGGACACTGTGTAACACTTCATACCACACAAATATGTTCCTCTTGGAATAAAAGTAAGTAACGGATGACAAGTGGTCAGTTTGGAATCAAAACATCCTTAACAATCTTTTTCTCTGAGTCAGTCAAACCAATCTAAAACAAACTCATTCTCTCCTGCACATAACAGCTACCTACAAATCACTGCTGAACTAAAAAAGAAAAAGACTTAATTTGTTATTGCTATCTTCACCATAACTAGCTACATTTTTATGATGGAACACGCTTTGAAGAAATGCAACTTGGCCAGAATCTGTACGGATCTGCAGCTTTGTCTTTCAAGTTTACAGGTAAGGCCAGAAGAAAAGATTAAATCATTTCAGAGTCTGAACTAGACTAATGACAATTTGATGGTTAATCAAAAACATAACACTTTGAAGCAGCTCCTGCCCATTTAGCTTTGTACTGAGGCTATACAAATGACAACTTTCTTATCAATAAAAATGATGTATGGCATTCTGTGGAGTTATTCAATCAACAATTCCCAGAGATCATCTTTGCTACACAATATGAAAGATCTGGGATCCTTTTCTGGGATGTTCAGTTTTATGGAGCAGCACCAGCACATTTGCAACTACTTGATATGAAAATGGCATTCCTTCAAACACGTCAGGGAGCATTTTCAGCACAATGCACTGAGATTTAGCTGCTTGATTCTCATTAATGTTAATAGGAGCTGCATGGCTACATCCCAATGGACTTAACTAAAATGTTGCCCCTTCCAGTTCACATCTGCATACCACATGCCTATTCAATGCAGCTTGACTACCGGACTAGCTCACAGAAGGTACAATAACTGGCACTTGTGCTGCATTAAGCACCTGAACTGAGGTACAGATCTCATGAACTGAAACACTAAAAAAACGGAGAAACGTAAGCCAAGAACAACGCAATGCAACAGATAAGTCAGCAGATAAATGCAGATAGGGGGATCTTGCACACGTCATTATTTGAGGAAGTGATTACAAACGGGCATCTGAGCCAGTGTTTATGGCAGCGCGCTAGGGCCAGAACGACCTAATCTCTATTCCCAGCTCTGTGTGACTTCAGATAAATCATTTTATTTTGCTCTGCCCTCGTTTCCATATTTGTACAATAGGAATAGTAAGCCTTTCCTCTTTACATTATTGCTCATCAGAGAATGCTATAAAAGGAGTGTTATTTATCTCTGACTCAACTGGATTTTCGCACTTACTCTTGTGGAAACCTAAGAGAAAAATTTAGAATATTCAAAGTCATATATACAGACTTGTTGAAACCTAACTATCCTCAAGCCAAATTCAGATCCGTTGGACACAAGTTTAATAAGGGTAGCCCAATACCAACATTAAAATGCTTTTAGCACAGTATCAAATAATTTTGACTTAAAGAAACGACACAAAAAAACATGTCTCTGCTTCGAGTTATAAATATTCCTTCATCAGGCTGGTTAAGAGAAGCAAACGATAAAGCATTTGAAAAGCTTAACTTGGGGGGAAATAATATGGAAAAATCTAAAGACCGTATAATTTAAAATGAGAGGCAAGTATGTATTGTTCAAGTATGTATTGTTCATGGTCCAGAACACATATACTATAAATTGGATTTTTAGTTAGTTCAGCAATACTCAAGAATGAAAGAAAATGTCCTTTAGAGGACTATCTCTACAGTCTATTGTTTACGATCAAACTTGGGCAGTTTTGCAAAGTTACAGCTTTCATTACCTGCTACCCATCGCTTTGATTAAGAAGCTACTGCAATTCTGTTGGGATCTAAGGCTTTAAGCTGCTGAGCATTCCAGCTCCCGTTGTCTGTAATAATTGCTGTGCACCGTGCACAATCTGATTCTTGAATATTAATTATTAATTTTTCAGCTTCCTGTATTTTATTTCAGGGAAACTAGATATTTAGACAGCAGTTCAGCATTAGATTTATGATCACAAAGCAAAGCCTTAGGCAGTAAGTAGTGATCATTAAAACACAGGTCTATCAAACAAACAAAACAAATCATTCATCATTAATTTGATCAATAATTCTGGCAAATCCTTTGCTCTCTCTTCCTCTCCCTCCCTCCAATTTTATCAGAATACATGGAAAACTTTGCTTGGTCTAGATAATATTAATTCTAAGTTCATCACTGCATACCATAAAAACAACAGCATCATCAAATACAATGGAACACAATGAAGAAAAAGATGCACATTTTAATAGTGATGTTGCCAAGCATATTAAATCCTGTTTTACCTGCAAGAAATAATTGGTGCTGAACAGCTACACAATAAACAAACAGTGGGAGTCAGGTATGCTTCTGATTAATGATAAGAATAGAATATTGCCCGCAGATTTTATGCAATACTATAAATCTATCCTGAAATACTTTGAGGACTGAAGAGGACTCTCAGCTTTTACTACTCCTCTTCAACTGAGATACTCAGACTTCTACCTTAATTTCCATAGACTTTGGACTGCTTTTTACATTGCTCTGATAGTCATCGCTGTCGGTCAAATGGATAGTTTATGGTTACTGAGCAAACACACCCAAATTATTTACATTAAGCTACATATTTGCCAAGTTTTTTTTTTTTTTTCTCAAAAATTGATAGATTTGGATCTCTAATTTTGTAGGGGTTTTGCTGATTCTAATGTGAATAGGAATAGCATGTAGACTTCGGATCGGGGTCCTCAGAATATACAGACCTTTTGGCTCACATCTACAAAGAGAGCTACGTGTTACAAAGCTGAGTTTGCAGAACCCACTCTTCAGCATTTGGAGAATCCACAACCCTGTACTGAATGCTTAAGGACTATGTGCAATTTATTCAGGCAGGATTTACAAATATGTGCATGTTGAATGCAGAACTGCCTAGTTTAGCTACCAGACAGGGAGAAGATAGCCCTCATGGACTAAAATTGTCTTTTAAGACATTTTCTCCCTCTGCTGAGAATCTGCTGCCCAGAATTCATTGACGAAGCCAACCATCTACGAACTTCTGGAACAGAACGATTTACTGTGTTCAGCTGCAGAGGATTTCAACGAGGAGGAGGCAGGGCTGTAAGTAGCCTTGCGACGATGGACTTCAGGAGGGCCAACTTTAGCCTCTTCAGAGACCTCCTCGGTAGAATCCCATGGGCTAGTGCTCTAGAAGGCAGGGGGGCCCAAGAGAGCTGGTTAGTTTTCAAGCGGCACTTCCTCCACGCCCAGCAGCAGTGCATCCCTGTGTGTAGGAAGGCAGGCAGAGGGGGCAGGCGACCTGCGTGGATGAGCCGGGAGCTTGTGGCAATGCTCAAGCAGAAGGCAGCGGTATACAGAATGTGGAAAAAAGGACAGGCCCCCTGGGAGAAATACAGGAACGTAGTCAGGGAGTGCAGAGATGCGACAAGGAAAGCTAAGGCACGTCTGGAAGGCAAGCTGGCAAGGGACGTTAAAAATAACAAAAAAAAATTCTTCAAATACATTAACAGCAAAAGGAAGATCAGGGAGAACGTGGGTCCGCTGGAGGACGGGATGGGCACCTTGGTTACAAATAACACAGAAAAAGCAGAGTTGCTCAATGCCTTCTTTGCTTCGGTGTTTACCAAGGGCAGCCCTTTAGAGCCCCAGGCCCTAGAGGCAAGAGAAGAAGCTGGTGGAGAGGAAGACTTGCCCTGGGTAGAGGAAGATTGGGTCAGAGAGCACCTAAGGAACCTCGATACCCACAAATCCATGGGCCCTGATGGGATGCACCCCAGAGTGCTGCAGGAGCTGGCAGATGCCATAGCTAAGCCGCTCTCCATCATCTTTGAAAGATCCTGGAGAACGGGGGAGGTGCCGGAAGACTGGAAGAAGGCCAATCATAGAATCATAGAATCATAGAATGCTTAGGGTTGGAAGGGACCTCTAGAGATCACCTAGTCCAACCCCCCTACATACGCAGGGACACCTAAAGCACGTGGCACAGGACTGCATCCAAGCGGGTTTTGAAGATCTCCAGAGAAGGAGACTCCACAACCTCTCTGGGCAGCCTGTTCCAGTGCTCTGTCACCCTCACTGTTAAGAAATTTTTCCTTAAGTTCCTATGGAATTTTTGATGTTTCAGTTTCCGGCCATTTCCTCTAGTCCTATCAGTGGCCACCACTGAAAAGAGACCATCCCCGTCCTCTGCACTCCCTCCCTTGAGGTATTTATATACACTGATTAGATCCCCTCTCAGCCTTCTCTTCTCCAGGCTGAACAGGCCCAGCTCACTCAGCCTCTCCTCATAGGGCAGATGTTCCAGGCCCCTGATCATCCTTGTAGCCCTGCGCTGGACTCTCTCCAGCAGCTCCACATCCCTCTTGTACTGTGGAGCCCAGAACTGGACACAGTACTCCAGATGCGGCCTCACCAGGGCTGAGTAGAGGGGCAGGATCACCTCCCTCGACCTGCTAGAGATGCTCTTCTTAATGCAGCCCAGGATCCCATTGGCCTTCTTGGCCACGAGGGCACACTGCTGCCTCATGGTCAACTTGTCGTCCACCATGACACCCAGGTCTTTCTCCGCAGAGCTGCTCTCCAGAAGGTCGGTCCCCAGCCTGTACTGGTGTCTGGGGTTATTCCTCCCCAGGTGCAGGACCTTGCACTTGGCCTTGTTGAATTGCATGAGGTTTTTCACCGCCCAGTTGTCCAGTCTGTCCAGGTCCCTCTGGATGGCAGCACAGCCCTCTGGGGTATCGGCTACTCCTCCCAGTTTGGTATCATCAGCAAACTTGCTGAGGGAGCACTCTGTGCCTTCATCCAGGTCATTGATGAATAAATTGAACAGGACTGGAGTCACAATGTCACGCCAGTCTTCAAAAAAGGCAAGAAGGAGGACCCAGGCAACTACAGGCCAGTCAGCCTCACCTCCGTCCCCGGAAAAGTGATGGAACGGCTCATACTGGCTGTTGTCTCCAGGCACATGGAGGACAAGAAGGTGCTCAAGAGTAGTCAGCATGGATTCACCAAGGGAAAATCTTGCCTGACTAACCTGATAGCCTTCTATGATGAAATGACCAGCTGGATAGACGAGGGGAGAGCGGTGGATGTCGTCTATCTCGACTTCACCAAGGCTTTTGACACCGTCCCTCACAACATCCTCCTGGGCAAGCTCCGGAAGTGTGGGATAGATGAGTGGACAGTGAGATGGATTAGGAACTGGCTGGATGGCAGGGCCCAGAGAGTGGTGATCAGCGGTGCAGAGTCTAGTTGGAGGCCTGTAGCTAGTGGGGTCCCCCAGGGGTCAGTCCTTGGTCCAGTCCTGTTCAATTTATTCATCAATGACCTGGATGAAGGCACAGAGTGCTCCCTCAGCAAGTTTGCTGATGATACCAAACTGGGAGGAGTAGCCGATACCCCAGAGGGCTGTGCTGCCATCCAGAGGGACCTGGACAGACTGGACAACTGGGCGGTGAAAAACCTCATGCAGTTCAACAAGGCCAAGTGCAAGGTCCTGCACCTGGGGAGGAATAACCCCAGACACCAGTACAGGCTGGGGACCGAGCTTGTGGAGAGCAGCTCTGCGGAGAAAGACCTGGGTGTCATGGTGGACGACAAGTTGACCATGAGGCAGCAGTGTGCCCTCATGGCCAAGAAGGCCAATGGAATCCTGGGCTGCATTAAGAAGAGCGTCTCCAGCAGGTCGAGGGAGGTGATCCTGCCCCTCTACTCAGCCCTGGTGAGGCCGCATCTGGAGTACTGTGTCCAGTTCCGGGCTCCACAGTACAAGAGGGATGTGGAGCTGCTGGAGAGAGTCCAGCGCAGGGCCACAAGGATGATCAGGGGCCTGGAACATCTGCCCTATGAGGAGAGGCTGAGGGAGCTGGGCCTGTTCAGCCTGGAGAAGAGAAGGCTGAGAGGGGATCTAATCAGTGTATATAAATACCTCAAGGGAGGGAGTGCAGAGGACGGGGATGGTCTCTTTTCAGTGGTGGCCACTGATAGGACTAGAGGAAATGGCCAGAAACTGAAACATCAAAAATTCCATAGGAACTTAAGGAAAAATTTCTTAACAGTGAGGGTGACAGAGCACTGGAACAGGCTGCCCAGAGAGGTTGTGGAGTCTCCTTCTCTGGAGATCTTCAAAACCCGCTTGGATGCAGTCCTGTGCCACGTGCTTTAGGTGTCCCTGCGTATGCAGGGGGGTTGGACTAGATGATCTCTAGAGGTCCCTTCCAACCCTAAGCATTCTATGATTCTATGATTCTAAGTCTATCTTTCTCACATACCCCTGATTTCCCTACATACACGATTTCTTCCACAGTTCAGTGGTCAGAGTTATTACAGAAAATATGACAGATCTCCATTCGAATCCTTCCACCGCGTGGAGTCATACCCATCCTAGCAAGTATCACCTCCCTAGAAAACATCCGAACCACTAGCATTAGGCATTCTTTAGAGGAATCAGCTGCAGTGCTATTTCTTTTTCCTTATCTTCTGCTTACATTCTACTTGTATTCATTGTATATATCTCATGCATGCTCTGAAAACATCTATCAAGTAAACCCTCCACATTCACAGGAGTAAAATAATGCCTATTCTTCTGATGAAACTTTGGGCCAAGCTAAACATAAAACTGTCCAGCTCAGCAATGTCATCTCAAGACGGTTCTCAGTTTGTACTGAAAGAGAGCTTGAGACTCTCTCAGAATTCTAAATTCGAATAATGGTACTGAATTACCTGGCGTTCTAGGAATTTGGGACTTGAACCCTTAGGTTTAATTGTCTATATTTCATTTTATAATTTTATTTTCTTTTGAATCTCATTCTTAGTTATCAGAGTAAGATCTTTCAGGATATGTTAACATTTCCTTTTCCTTATTGAAACCTCTCCACAAGGAAACATAACCTATTTTAATATCTTACTGTGTATTTAATGTCAAGCTCATCTCATCACGTTCCATCTTTAATCACATAGAGAAGGCATACGCTTCATGAAAGAAATGACAAACATTCAGTAATCTGTCCCTCAGAACCACATTTTGACAGCAAAGTGTGCCTAAGCAATTTTTACACTTTTTGAAGGTGTACTCAGACCTCCCTGCATAGTATTAGGGCAAAAAATAATGAAGTTAATTTGAACTCACAAACAAGTTACAAAACTGGGCATCATTTAAACATATGCATACAATTTTAGGCCTAAAATCATAAAAAAGTTAATTCTCCACATCATTTTTTTTTCTAGCAACATGATTGTTTCATCTAACGCAGGCCAAAAAGATGGACCATGAATTCTCTACAGGATAGATAAAAGGAGGATCAAAAAACCTTTTCTAATTTCATTTGAATCAAAAATGTGAACACCATTTTCATATGAGAACATCTTCAGAAATAACAAATTATGTATTTTGGCCCAGCGTCCATATATATGATGCTCTGATATCTGTAGAGCACCCTACTCCACCTCCATCCAAATCTCCACCCCGTTTTAAAGATCTGATAACATTTTGAAGCAATGTCTTCATTTAAGGTCAAGAAAAATCTTGAATGCATTAATCAAAGTGAATACTTACTGTCATATCTCAATTCTGACATTTAAGAGAAACTCTTCATGCAAATGAGGTATGTGACTGAATTACTAGAAGAGGATACCGAACACGGAAACACAATGAACCCACTATATTGACTGAAGTTCTTCAGATGATTCCTCTAAAGTGCAAATTAGACTTAGATTTGTAAACTTTGAAGTTTAGAAACCCTTAGATGTAGATTGCTTACTGCATACTGATCTATAAGTAAAGGGAAATTAGAAGTATCACATCATTAAAAAAAAAATCTGCTGTTGTGTTTCCTGTGCTTATATGCTCAGAACTGAAGAGCTGGCAAGTCGAACAAAGCTGTCTGATAACCCTTAACCCTTGCAAAACCAGAAGCGTCATTTTGTGGTGGTTTTCTTTTAATTTTTGACTTTATTTTTTTTTAGTCTGACTTTATTAAATAGCAACATTTCTTTAATTGACAGGCCACTTATATTATTGAAAGAAGTACCTTATCAAACTAGAAACTAGATTTTACATTTCAGGAATGAATATGTACTGAATATGCGAAAATATTTGCAATGGCCAACTAAGGGTGGCATTAGTGAAGATATATACAATATCATACATTGATTTAACAGCTTTAAAATGTTTGCTCATCATATAATTATTTCTTAGTAATATATTATTGATAGTTACAATCAGAGCTAGCACAGAACCTTTAGGCATAAAATACGGCTCTGGCTTAAAATCTAGCTCTTCTTTCAATATATACTTCCATTTTTTTTTACAGAATTGGAGACTGAATGGGTACACAGAGGGGTTTCAGTATCCATGTGTAATAGTTGCTGTTGAACCACAAGTATTTACTTCTGTTAAGATTTATACAAAGGACTCCACTGCAAATTAGAAAACCTACTTTTCCAGTAAACACTTGAATCTTAGACACAAATAAGTTAGTATCATTGGCATGAGAGGTAGTTAACAAAGATTTTGCGGGGGGAGGAAAAAACTGCAGCGAGCATGCAGACAATAGGAAAGTCATCAAAAGCAGATCTTCAGCGGGATTAGTAACAGGTTTCTCCAGTAAAGCAAACAAAAATATTCTTTTAGTATATTCAAAGACCACTAAAACAATATTTATTTGACTAGTTTTCCAGAGTCCAAGAGCAAGAAATGTTTGCATAGTCCTAATTCTAAAGAGAAAGGTTCATAAAGAGATAAAAATAAAGGTCATCATAAAGCAAAGTAACTGAAGTGGGCATATTCCTAGAAAACAGTAATCTTATGCTTTTTTTGAATAAATCTGATTTGCTTGTCCGTTAAAAAAAAAAAAAAAAAAAAGGTTTTATAAAATTCTGGCATCAATTAACTATCCATCCGAAGCATTCCTTCATTAGCATCCTTTTCCTTTTCACTGCCAAAAGCCTCATATACCTTTAGTCATCCTGATTTACAGACAATCATAAAATAGATAGATACAAACAATCATTTTTGACCCATCACCACTCATACTAAACTGCATATGTTTATTATATTACAGATGAAAATCTAATTGTTCTATCTAGAAGATATCTGACCTTCTGGGTTACACTTCTATATACGAATGGTGACGTAAAGATGTATTGGTAACAGTCAGAAATACTAATAGGTTTCAAAGTAGAATGAGAAGCACCACATCTAGTTCTATTAAACAGCAATATTGTGAATTGATATTTAGTACTATAACAAAGTGGAATAATACTGTGAGAAGGAAAGCAGAAATAAGCCAAACAAAGAGTAATTAAATGATTTTTTTTCATATATTTAGTTACGCATGTAAATAGAATGTTTTTTAAAATTCCAATTTTTAAAGTTATATATAAAACTATTTACATATTAACAGTTTCATATAAGACATGGAAGACTCGATGCTGTTTCATATGCTATAACTATACAAGAAGAAGGATTAAGTAAATCACCTACCAAAGAGACATAGCTATAAGTGTCTAGAAGACTGACTAGAAAGATCTGAAGTATTGTAGCAGCCAATGGTTACCCAGAAAGTAAAGATATAATAGAAGAAGTTCATTTTTGACTTGTTTTTCCTTACGCTTCTACTCCTTTCTGAAAAAAGGAATTATATTTGATCTAAGTAACACATCTGTTGTAACTGTAATTTTACATTAGTGATGAATGATCTTGCTGTCTCAGGAATCAAATAAAATTTTCTTAATTCTGACAACGGACTTGTGATATTCACCTAAAAACTTATTCCAAGATAATTAGAAAAGTTTAGTACTGATTCAATGGTTTCACTGAAAAGAGTAGACATTTTAGTCTAGAAAATTTTGTTCAGCAGTAAGCAGCCTCTGCCCTTCATGATTTAAAAAACCTAAAAGTGACAGACTTTATTAGATTTAATTAGTTGTGCACCATACCTACTGTCATGTCATAATACAATTTTTGACAATTTATACTATGACATGACAGCGGCATCACACCACCCGCTAGATCAAAAGCAGTGTACCAAAATAAAGATAATATAGCACTATAAAATTCTTAAGCATTCTAGAAAGTGCGATATGTATGTTCTTGAAATAAACTCTTTCTGCAGGAATTTCCATAAAAGTATATATCTATTTTTCAAATGGGAGATTTAAATGAAAGTGGCATTTTTCATGGAAAAAAAAAAGTCTTTCTGAGAAGAAATTCCAACCAGCTGCAGCAAAAAACACTTTAGGGTTGACTCCGCAATCAACAGAGTACATGTTGTTTTACACACAAGGTAACATGCATTAATGAGCTGATGCAATATTATGACTAACAGATGGGATGTATAAAACAGTGCCAATATTTCAGCAGCTCTTATTCAACACATTCACCTTTAGGAAAGTCATGAAGATTCAAGGATAATGTCATTACCTTTTGCTTTTATGTCTTCAAATGCCTTGCTTTGATACTGATGCTTGATGGTGAGAATATTATTCAGGATGTTGCCTTAATTTCTTCAGTCTGGTTGGTAAATTATGCCTGCAGGATAAAAATATTGGTTATTCAGGGCAAAAATACATGTGTTAGTGTAACACCCTAATTTGAATTTACACCTTTTTAAGAACATAGCTTTCCTCTTCATTTCGATCATAAATGTTATAGACTTCAAATGCAAACCGGAACATGAACTGTGAAACTTTAATAAATGCCTCTGCTCAGTTTACTGCCACTTGAAGAAGATTCTAATATCTCTGAAAGAAAAAATACCATATTTCTACTGGCAGTTATTATTGCACTGCAGATGGTCAAGGACATATGTGGGAAAGACTAAGGTGAACTAACAGCAATGGACTAAAACATGCAAATAGCTACTTTTCTCAAAAGATATAGAAAACAAGTAAACTCTAGGGAAGATACACACACCCAGCAACAATAAAATATTTATTAAAAATATGATACCTACATTTTAATTCTAGAGAAATAGAACTCTGAAACAGATGCAACTTTCAGACTGTCATTTACCCATGGCTTGTTAGGAAAATTAAGTATATAAAATAAAACTTGGGAATGGAGAACAGACCTCTCTCCTAAACTGCAGCCCATAGATTAAAAACGAGTGCTCTTCCTGGGCTGTTTTCCAGCCTCAGTTTGCACAATGACAGAACAGACTGAATGGAACACTGCTTTCTTCGCTTCCTGCTTCCTGGCCAACTATGATAGTGTTACCAAATTCCTTCACCCAAATGTCAGAACAGATTCCTTGAGTTGCCACTGGTTTGTTCCACACAATCTCTCTATGGACAAAAAGAACACATAAGCAAAGCCAAGAATTTATTATTATTTTAATCAAAGCATTTATAGTTTAATCAAAGTTTGTGAAATGTTATTGCAACTGAAGCTATAATAGTAACACTGATAGTTTAGTTTATACACAGTTAAAATAATATGTACACAACACTTCTAGTATTTTCTAGCATCTGTCCCCTTCTGATAACACACTCGCACTTGCCACTGTCCCCCGGTAAATGACTTCAGTGTGGGGAAAGAGGGTGCCAGCCAGTCCTCAGCATCCTCAGTGCACTGGGTGGTGTTACAAACATGCCATTGCTGTTCTCTCCAGGCATGCTTTCTATGCCTTGGGATCTTTGTTCCAAGAGCCCACTAAGGCTTAGGTTTGAGCTAGGCATCTATAGCAGCTATGGATAAGTAAAATATCTAGTACCCAGGATACACTGATGTCTAGTCTCGAACAAGGGCATTTTCAGCACAACTTTCCAGTTTTGTATATTTCTTAAATTTTAATTGTAGGCAATATACTTTTCTTAAGTCTAGTAAATCACTTTTCTTCAATCTAAGCATGTTCCTATTCAAGTTGCGACTGTTAGATTCTATACAGCTGTGTTTACCTCATCTTTTATTGAATTACAGTCTATTCAACTTCAAAGATCTTCTCAGATGATAAAGACTTTTTTATTTGTAGCAACATGTACTGCATTTATTTCTCAGGATCACAGCAAGCCACAAATAACGTTTGCTCTACAACTCTGCAACTGTTTTTTTTTTCTGATACGTTTAACATGATAAAATGTAAAACTGTAAAACTGTATGTTCTTTAGAACATATTTTTTATTTTTTCTTACCATAAAACTGAATACATAGTAAATTAATTCTATCAAATTAGTTTTGTGACCTAATTTTGTTCAGATAAATAAAGAAAACCACATTTGAGGGGATCACCACACTGTATATAAGCAGTCAGGAAATGCTTAGCTTTTTAAACAATTCATACTTGGTCTTTCAAATACAGACAAATTATCTCAAGTTCTTAAAAGTATGTAAGAATCAGTATTCAATTTGGCTGAACAACCTCTTGAAAAGCCACTTAGAAACTTTAAATTAGGCAGAACCTAATGAATTACACATCTTTTATTGAATTAAATAACTGCTTTATGTACAGATGTGGTTTTTATTCCTTTGATGCTACTCTCTATTAATGAGGGTAAAATAACATAGCATTAAAAAAGAGAGAGCAAAGACATGGTATTTTTCCCTCTTAATGGTAAAGACTGTAGATATCTTAAAGCATAAACTGTACTGCACAGAGCTTTAAATTTCATTAATGATTTATATTTTCTTGATCAAGATTGAAAAGTAAAATGGATGATTAAGACAGACAAAATATTTTATGTATTTTTTCTTACAAAAATGGCTCACTGTTGGCTTAAAATGGAAGGGAATACATATCAACAGTTACCAGGGATTCGATGGAAGTCCCAGTTCAATTCACTATTGTAACCCGAACACTTACGTGACGAGTTTGGGGCCAGAGATAGTTCACGCCATGTGGAAGATGCAGATTATTACCCAGGTTTGGCTAAAATTTGCCTTTATTTGTCTCCTGAAAGGCTTCCAACAGCAGTTCTACATGACCGCCATTTTCAAGATTTTGATTTCTATGTGAAAAATACATCTGCATTTTATATGGGTACTGGAGGAAGAGAGCTTCAGATGAGCAAATGAGTGAAGTTTAAAACAGGACCTTATAAACAAGAAAGCTGGAGTCCCCCAGGTTGCTACCACTGAACACCTCACTATCTACAAGTCAGATCCACATTCAAAACTATCACTTTTCAGAATCTACTTCAACACCAATTTCTTGCAAGGATTTCTGTATTCTGTTTGTTAACTTCCTTATTACTTTACATATTTCATTACATTTAAAAGATAAATATACTCTTCAGACACAAAAGTGAGATACGAAAGTCTCATTTTCATTTTATCAAAGTAGGAATGATGCACAAATAAATTATTGACATATTTAAGAACATGTGGGAAGCATTTGCCAGACTTTCTGAGCATACTATCATGAAAATAAAATGGTTACTAGAAATGTAAAATAGCCTAGAAGAAATCACCACTTGCATCAAGACTTGTGCTTCAACCCACAGAAAATGCAGACTTTAAAGCCTGTACTGTACGCTTGGGCCATGTCATTCAAGGAGCTCAGATCCACAGAGACATAGTTGTTTAAAATGGAACTACAGCATAAATGTTCTCTATATAATTAGCATATTTCCCCAAACCCTCATTATATCAACAGTTGGTAAGCAGCCCTATTTCTGAAGTATTTTGAATGCCTCAATGTCTGCTGCAGCCAAGACATCAGTTTGCCCCATGACACTGACCATGCCAACATCTAAAATCAGGCATTCCTCCACCTCAATCCTAGGGAAAGCCGATCTGAAACAGTTAAAGATTGGCTCCTCACAAGTAAGGTAGCATTTGTCCCTTCCTATCAAAAAGATATCTTGAGAGAGTTCATTTTTTTCCTAAGATAATTCATTCTTTAATAAATGTTTTGTTCTTGTTTGCTTGCTCAATGAATCTTGATTTTATTTCTTTGGTTTTCAAAAAATCCAAAATCCAGGAAAGATTAAGAATAATCACCAGGTTACCAGGTGGTAACCAGATGGTTAAAATAATCCTCTGGGAGATGAGAGAAGAGTTGGCCCGGTTTCCATTGGGCAAAAGGGATCTAGGACACTGTTATTCATCCAAGCTGTAGGAAAATGAATCCCTGTAACTACCACCTACCAAACACTTGCAAACTGTAAGTACCTTTATAGCTCTAGACCATTGATCATTGGGCCAGGTATTATATTTTGATGATGTATATGTCTATAATACAAATATTTTAAGTAAAATGTAATTCTTTATGAGACATTTGTAATACTTTGCAAGATACCTCCAGTGCTTTGTTCCCTATGTATATCTGCAAATTTTTATACTGCATAATCAAGTCTATAAAATCCAGCAAAACCTTCATAACATTCACAAATGCATTTGCCAGCAATAACTTGGGGTTAGTTTATTAAGTATGCAGTTTAAGAATTATTTAGTTGTCTTTGCTAATGGCCACACAAACACACACTTGCTTTTAGTAGCAATGATTTAAGAATTCCATTCTGCAATGCAAACTAACAGCACTTAATGCTTTTTTGCAGGAGACACCCGGGATTTGGGACTGTCCAGACAGAGTAGCTGGACAGAATAATCCAGGAGCAGTGGGAGCAGGGCTGCTCCATGCAGGAGGATGAGCCAGGGCTGAGGATGGCACAGTGCAGGGCGGGCAGTGGCCTCACCGATGAGGTGGGCAAGGGGAGCTGGCTTGGTGGCTACTGGACACTCCAGGAGCACCAAGGAAACAAGCTCCAGCCAGGAAATCAAAAAGCAGCCTGAGCTCAGTGCTAGCGGCAGGTCATTGGATTTTCAGTGCTTTTGTCACAACACTTTGGATCCCATTTGCTTAGCCAGCAGGATTTCTCCTTCATATATATTTCATTTTATTTGGACAATCCAACTTACCTTTATATCATTCAAAGATCATTTGCTGAAACAAGGACTTACCTTACCAGCAAACAAAATCCTATCTTAATTATTTTGAGACAAGAGTTTATTATCTTTAAAGTACACCAACATATTTCCTTCAAAATCCACTTTTAACTTCTCTTGTGTACATTAGCTACAATTATCTATTAGCTTCTAAGAAACTGCTGCTAAGGAAGTGTTAACACAAGCAAGTAAAATACTTGGCAGCAGGATGTAGCAGGATGAAAGTTTTGCTCTCCTTGCTTTATTTTCCCCAGTAAATAAAAGTACAAAAACACTGGGATTGAGATTGGCGGATTTCACATCTGCTTTACATGTATTTGAGCTTGGAGATATAATGTGAACCTGAATCTCTTTAAGACCCCATTATTTTTATTTGTATAGGTACTTATTAGTGGTTTATCTTTAGATAAGATACATTTATAAGAGTTACTGCATATACATCAGGCACTACGACGAAAATATGCAGCCAAAAAGTAAAATATTTGCCATTCAGCTCTGTGTTTTTGCAGACTTTTCCAAGCCTCAGTTAATTAAACTAAAAAAGAAAAAAAAAAAGAAAAAAGCAGCATGACCAAGTAGTATTGTAGAAAAAGAATATATTCAAACTGCCAACAGCAAAAATGACTATAGGAGTGAAATCTCTCTCACTTCGCACCACTACATTTATTCTTTCACTCCTAGCTGATTTTTTGTCCTTTGTGACATACCATCTTCTCCTTCCATACCATCTTCTCCTTCCTATTACGCACTGTTTCCACTGTAAACATAGACTATGATATACCTAGAAGAGGAAAGTAGCCAGAACAGCATCAAATGAATAATATATGATGAAGGCCAATCTCATTTATTAGTGTATACCGGAATATATGTGATATGAGGGCAATGAAGATAATTAGGCAAATAAACTATGTTGAAATACCTGATCAAATTAATTTTAAAAGCTGTACATTTTATTGGAGGTGAAGAAGACTGGCACTTCCATGAATCCGAGTTGTGATGGCAAACCTGCTTATCCTACAGCACTGCTGAAAGGAGAAAGGTTAAGCTGTGTTTTTAAACTATCGCTTACTTCAATTCTACACATAAACATATGATTTTTTTCAGAGGAGAGCCTGAATTTAAGTTTGCTTCTAAGAATTAGGCCAGAACTGCCATTACTGAAAGCTCTGGCAAGAAAGCAGGCTCAGGAACTGCAGGTTCTCAAGATACATGTTGCAGAGGTTTCTGATTCACAGCACTCACTAGGGCTCCTGAAGAAAGCAGGAATTATGTTATCCTTGCATTTCCTCCCACCATCAAACACCAAGGAAAGGAAATTTCAAAACAGGATTTGAGGAAACAATGCAAACTTTGAGATAAAATTAATCAGGAAAGTCTTTAGATATTATTTCATCAAGGAATGTTCTAAATTAGTCTAAATTAATTAAAGATCACTTACTAACATCATCTTGTCTTCACATTCCTATTTAAAATGGTAAGTGGCTAATTGTATTTCTTTTTGACAAGGAAAACCTTCAAACATATGTATCAGAAGAATTATATAATGAGTTTGAGAGAATGAGTTACTCTAATTGCAAACATATTATTGGTAGTTATTCAAATGTAATTTTTCTTAATTGCCTTATTTGTACTGTAATTTCAACTATTTACTTTGGTGAACCAGATTTGTAAGCAGCCCTCCCTGTGTTTGTTATACACATAATTTATGTTCTCCCTTGCTTGTGCCCTTGTGCTCCACAACTCTCCCTCCTTTCACACAGCCTGAGCCAAACGGCCTGATCCCACCTCACCCCGAGGCTCCCACCTCCTGCTAAAGATGAACATCTCCTGAAGCTCCTGCTTGCTGTGTCTAAGATTTAATCTCTCCCTCGATTTAACAGCTCACTAGCAAAAAGAAACCAAAGAAACTTGTACTCCAGACTACGAGGTACTGTCCTAGCCATCAACAGGTAAGATCCTAAATTGTATTCCTAAACTGATCCCCCTTGTCTTCCTGCCTTCTTCACGTGTGTGTGTTAGGAGGCTGCTTAGTCACCCCCGGAGGGCTCGCACCCAGCTCCCCATTGGGCTACTACCACTCCGCTCCTGAGCAGCAGCCAACTTCTGCAATCTTATGCAAACAGGAGGTTATAAAACTGACGATTTTATCACTTAAAAAATCTACAGCACGACTGTCACTTGCATGTGTAGAATTTTTATTGATTACACTGCGTTATATAAGCATAGACCTCCTTCTGAGAATAGAACAAGTGCTCCTAATCACAGGGATAAGGTGTATTGCACTCTTCTTCCGCTTTGATCACTCTACAGCTAAGCACCTTTCCATGCCTTTCATTCTGAACACCTATTTAAAAAAATTACATTCCACATGAAGTTAAAATCCTAGAATTATGTTATCAGTGTAAGGGAAGAATTGCAAAAAGCAACATGCATCTTTTTGTATACTTTTAGAATAATGAGTGAGGGTAGCCCTGTATTTTATCATATGAATATTTTAGAGAAATAGGCTATTAAATTATTTTTATTTTTCTTAATGTTCAGGGATCAAACAGTTGGCAGGGTGCTAGCTACCATGCAATATGGATCATCAATAAAAATGTAGAACTAAATACACATATTACCTCCTGAAGGGTAGAATTTCCCTGCATATCTGAAAATTTAGATTTTTTAATTCTAATTCAATGCCTTTTTTTTCCATAAGGATTATTTCAGATACACATCCAAGGAGTCAATACAGTGTATTTACTGAGAGCTGTCCACCAGCACGTATAAAAGCTTATAACTACTTATATGTAAAATCATCCAACTCCTTTCAAAAAGAGCAATTAATTTTCAAGTATTTAAGAAAACTAGTAAGACCGAGACAAAAGTAATTAAGATTCTTCATCAGAGGAATAGAAAAACCCCCTGGACAGCCCAGTGTTTTTGTTTTGTTTTGTTTTGTTTTTTGTTTTTTTGGGGTTTTTTTTAGTAAAATAAAGACTGAAAGGGGATATGGCTGCTTTTCTTAAATAGCTCATTGGGTAGCCACTTAGCAGGAAAAAGGGCTATGGAAGACAAAGCATATTGTTAGCACAAAAATAAATGTGTAAGCACTAACTAAGAATAAATTTATGCTAGAAATAAGGTAAAAATCTGTAGTCATCAGGGAGGTGATTCTCTGGGACATTCCAAGAACAATAGCTGGTGAGCCAGCAGACCACTTCTCATCCTGAATCTTCCTTCCTGTGTGTTTAAAACGTGTGGGCTGTGGTCTCCCAGCCCTCCCAAACAGCTGTGGCTTCTTGCTGCCTTAGCTAAATGTCACTGAGAAGAGTACAGAGGAATACAAAGGGAAAAGAATTCGAGCAATATAAAAGGAAAATATATTTTTAGAATAACACTAAAGCTGAAAACTCCATTTTTATGGATTTTCAACTACAGTTTTTCAAGCTTTTCAAGTATTTTGCTAGTTTGTCAAAGGTAATGTTGTCCTTGAGGATTTGCCCTGCAGTTTTATAGCAACTAGCTTTTCCTTATTTACAACTGCATTAAGCAGGTTGCCTGATAGTAGCATAAATGGGTATGAAGCAGGGTGCTATTTAGTCATTCCTAATAAGAATGCCAGCTCAGAGATATGTGTTCCAAGGGGCCAAGAGAATGTAGATGAATTGCATTATGGAATACTCAGCATGGAAACCCAAGCAATCAATCACCTGCTCATAATTTCGGTGGAAAGAATTGTGGATTATCAACAAGATGAATTATTTTGAAAGGCCAGTGGTGAGATCTCTGATAGACTATTACCTACTGTCTGTGTTACAAACAGATGTACTGACACAAGGAAGATGTTTTGGGGGACAGAGAGGTTTATCTTCCGCTAGCGCAGGGCGGCACAGCCCTGGAGATGCTTAGATACCCGCAGCTGATGTGGTCTCCAAATTTCTGATGGTAAACCAGGAAGGAAAAAAGCTGCGTGAAAGAATCTCTGTGTTCCACCCACGTGCATTCTTGGTCAGAAAGCAGCACAGGGTGCACAGCACTGGCACATTTTCCTCTGCGGGGTCATTCTCTCAAAGAAAACTGTTTCCCCACTCCCCACCGGCTCCGTGCATTTTCAGAGCTAGAAATGCGCAGTGAGCGCTGGAGTTGTAATTCTCCACTTAATTGGCAGTCTTTCAAGTGCAATTATACCTAAAAGGTTGGCCTTTAATCTTGCTATACTGCTACTTAAAATGCTTGATTTTTTTTAATATACTGACCATATTCACTCATTTTAAATATCACTCTGACAGCTCTATACACCAAAAATCACTGGTTTTGAGAAGTTCATTCAATAAATGGTTTTAACATTTAGAGAAATACAGAATGGATATTCTCCCTGATAGAAAATGAAATTGTTTGTGTTTTTTATTTTTCTTCACCTCATTACCATGAAGTCAAGGAAAGTAAAGAATGGAAAATACATTTTGTGCTTTATCTAGCTCACTTCTGAAAATAGCTATTTTCTTTATTTTCAACGGACTTTAATTTACTTTAGCAAATTTACAGTTTGCCAGGAAGATCTTTTCTCTTTTTTTCCATTTAGGGGCAAGGCAGATAAAATGTGGCTGCCATTTATGGTGTTGCAGCTGCGGGCATTCTCCTTGGCCAGATTAAGCATAAATACAGGATCTTCATGTTTCTTGAGTCATGTTTGCAGTAGCCACTCAGTAATCCTGATTTTGAAGCATTTTTTTTCCACCTTAGAAAATGCTCATCTGAGCAGATAATTTGCACAGAAGCACAGTGATTTTACTGAGAATGAAAAAGCTTCAATATTCTTATAAAAGTTGCTATCTTTCATTTTCAAATGTATATTATAAAAATTAAAATTATTAATTGAAAAAAGGTCATTTTTTGTTACCTCCAAACATCCTTATATCTCAGTTGTTTCTATTTAGAATCAAAATCAGTGAAAGCATTTCCATAAAGTTTCTACAAAGTTATAAATCCATTTTCTTGGGTATAGAAGTTGCATAAGTAAGGCTCTGTTCTGCCTAAAGAAAACCACAGCCCAACAATTCAGCAAAGTGCACACTGACACATTTCACAGAATCACAGAGTGGTTGAGGTTGGAAGGGACCTCTAGAGATCATCTAGTCCAACCTCCCTGCTCCAGCAGGGCCACCCAGAGCACGTGGCACAGGACTGCGTCCAGGCAGGTTTGGAAGATCTCCAGAAAAGGAGACTCCACAGTCTCTCTGGGCAGCCTGCGCCAGGGCTCTGTCACCCTCATCTTACCACAATTCCTCAGCCTATTACAACGTACTAACTATAGTCGTCCATAAGAACTTCTCCATAAACAAAAACAAATAAACAAGCAAGCAAACAAGCAAACAAAAGAGTATGAGTGGTCTCCTTATAAAGCATGCAGATACCTTGCCCTCCCTTTGCAGGGCAGAGTCAAACACAGACACTAACACTTGAGAAGAAAGCTTTAGTTCTTCAGAAACAGATTTGCTGAGTAGGGATATGGTAAAGATAATTCATTTCCAAATTTGGAGGGGTTGAAAGAACATTTATCTATTATTTACAAAGTGACTGGTAATTTGTTTTATTGCCTTTTATTCATGTACTTTTTGGGGCATATTACCCATACTCTGCCCAGTCCAAGATGATCATGGCTGATACAATGCTTTTAAGCACAGACAGTGGTACATGTCGTGGATGGCAGTGGTCTGCTTTTGTGTTCCATCACTCTGTGTAATCCAGCAAGTACCACCATAACAAATTAATGTTTACAATCAAGTGCTACCTCATGTTAACATTCTGTGTTTCTGGTTCTTAAATGAAATTGTTTAGGGACATACCAAAACCTGTGATAATAATGATGCATCACAACTGAAAATAAAAATACCACTTTTTGCCTTTTTCAATTCCATTTCATGCATTTCATTTGCTAGAAAGATCTCAAAGTTTCCTTACTGTAATCTTATTTCGCTTTTGTGCTGCTTAAAGGAATGTATCCCAAGGAGGACTCCAATCTGTTTCAAATACTCTGCTGCTTCAGGCAATTTCACAGGTAAGGGAGAAAATTAAAAAAGGAACAGAAATCATGAAGCCTCTGTGAGTCACCATATATACCTGGAAGATGACAACATGGGATTTTGTGTGATCAAATATGCTCTCAGGAATCACAAGTGTCCCCTGAAATACCATCGTTTTTTTTGAAGGTCTTTAGCACCACTGGATTCTAAAGCTTAGCCATATATAGACGTATATGAGCTATAAAAAAAATACTTCCTCTTAATGATTCTTAATTTAACGCCTTCGAAATTCAGTACTATTATGCCCAAAGAATGAAACAGCACAGAACCTACGATGATTTACTTGCAATAACATACAGTGAATATTAATATGGAAATTGTTCTTTCCAGCAGAGGATCAGAAAGGCCTTGTTTTAGAAAGTTAACTCATCTAATACATAGTTACTTTTTATCTCACTTATTTTTTAATTGTCTTTAGTTAGACCTTCATGTCCTCAAGACAAACAGGCCTTACAGCCTAGATGATAAGCTGCAACGAATGTGACTGCATAAGCACAGAAATAGCAGCTCGAATTGCCAATGTTTAACTCAGAGAAAAGAGAAGGCCCTCTATTTTATTTAACTTTAGTACAAGGAGTAAGATGTAAACGTAAACTCTTCAAATTATCTTAAAAATGATTAAACTGAGCATAGCAATTGCATTATAATAGTAAAAACAGATAAATTAATTTGAAAAGATACAGTTTTGTCACAACACATCAGTTAGAGCAGTGTTGCCGATCTGGGGCATTTATATTTTTCTGGGGCATATTATATTTTTCTGGATAGTACTGATGATATGGATGAGAAAAAGTCCATAAAAGGAGTTTTGCGCACCATTATTTAGGGAATATATTATTTGATTAATACTGCAATTCATCATTGTAAGTGACTGTTATGGATTGTTTTTGTCTGGACACTGCTGACACACCATTTACTTGAACAATGCCCCGGTATCTTGTCTCTGGAAAGACCAGCTCAAGACCCAAACAAGGACCTTATCTCTCACCATTTGCACCTCGTAACCCTGGCATCTGATCTCTGGAAGACTGTCATATCAGTCTTGGCGTTGGAAGATCAGCTGGAGACCTGAACAATGACATTCTCAGCAGAGCACACCACAGCAGCTTGCATTAGAACGGAGGGTGAAGAGGAACACCAAAGCACACAGCACATAGGACACGAACTACACTATACCAGAAAACGTCAAGAAAATGGGAGGACTCTTTGAGAAGGGGGATAAAAGGACCATATATACCTGCACCGAGGGGTGCAGAACATCACTTGCACCAGCGTGCGTGGCCTTCTGCCTGCAGATCATCACCTGCACTGAGCTGCCACGGCTTCTGGCCCTGAACATCACTTGCACTGAGGCACTGAGGCACCTGTACCTGCACCGAAGCGGAGCCAACGACACTTAGCCAGACTGGTGGTGGTGGTAACTATAATCTTGTTGTATCTCTCCCACTTGCTTGCTTATCTTTCTTTTTTCCCTTCTTCTCCTCTCTGTCCTGTTAGCGCTTATGAGAATAAAGCTAAGAAGGTTGTATGGCATTTGACCCTGTTTGTGTCTTAATCTCACTCTATCAAAACCTCCCCCGACATTGGATCGGGACAATCATAAAGTAACTTATTCATTTCTAAGTAGCAGAATATGTTCAGAAGGCGAACACTTTAAATCTAATAATGTTTTAAAGAACAAGATGAGGCATCACTGAATATTTTCAATGTTAATGTCCCACTTAAAAACATTCATATTAAAATATATATATATATATATATAATGCAGTAACTTCTATCATTGCTTCAATTACTATTGTGTCTTACCAACAATCTTACATAATATTTAGCTGAAATGCCACTCCAAGTGTTACCCATAAAGAAATAGAAGAAGATTTACATATTAATTACTCCTCAGTTCTACAGAAGCAAAGAAATGATGAATCTTTTAAAAAACCTGCAAATTGCAAACAAGGTATAAATCCAAATATAATAAAAATGTAGATAATGCACAGTTTTCATTCACTGCCATCCAAAAATTCTTTTAAAAGTCACAGTAAAATATAGTAAAGTATAAATACCTTGTGAAATAGAATAACCTGACATAAAACATGATTATTGCTTGGTTGTCAGGGGAAAATTCTTTTCACTAATTATAATAATACTCCAAACTTCCATATTGCTTCCTATGTAATGTTTATGTTGTTTAATGAAGTGTTTCACTGGCATTATTAAGTTAAATCTCATAAGATCCCAAATGATGATTATATGTTATTATTTTATCTAAAAAATACAGAAAGAAAGTTAGGCATAGAAAGGCTAAGTATCTTGCCTAGAACAGTGTGGGTAGGGATAGACATTAAGAAATCAGGAGTAATTCCCACCCCTGTCATCATGAGACAGGTTTAAAATCATGTAGTATTTTAAGTATTAGTAGTATCAAGTATTACTTTTGTTTGCTTTCTGTTGCCTTACATTTTGGCCTTCAGTTATTTTTCTAATAGTTCTTTTTAAAGATTCTTCTAAACAAACAATTCTAGAGAGGTTTTTTTTTTTTTTTTCTTAAGGAGAGAGGGAAAGAGAGAGATAAAATTCTCCCATAAAAGCTCATCCCCAGAGGCTTAGACTTTAAGCAGAGTAACAAATAATTTGAGAATGAAGGTGTAAAAGAAGAATCCAATGCAGCAGAACAGAAAATATTTTTTTGGTAAGGCCCTAAAGGTGAGGTTATATATCCACATGTAATGTATATCCACACTCAGGTAAGTACAGAAGGAACTTAACTTTTGCAAGCTAACTATACATATAGCAGGTTTTCTTGATTTAACTGGAATAAAATGAATGCTCAGAACCTCTGAGCACCCAGGCCATATTTTCCATTGCTTAATTGAAGGGTTCTGGTTTAGACTTTTAGACTGATCTGACATTTAGACTTTAGGTTCCATTTCTCAAAAATCTTTACCTGTATCTCCTGACTTTTTCTCTTTTGGCTTAATGCCACATTTTCCTTCAGCACACTTTTATTTATATTGCAGTTGTCACCATAGCAGATTAGGGCAAATTAAATTCCACAATAATTTGCCAAAAGCTGTGAGGTCTATTTTAACATTAAGAGCAGTTGGTTCATTATAATAAAATATTTCTATGTTAACTGCATTGTGTAGGAAATGATGAAATTATTTTTATAACAATATTAACACTTTTGACATATACAACACAGAAACCATAAGTAACGTAGAAGTTAAATAAATGTTCTTCCTGAAGCGGTAGATGCTTTGTGAAACCTTTGATTAAATAACCCTTCTTAACAGATTTTTCTCAGAATGTTTTCTCCCTAATGAAATTCACTTACCTCTTCTGCGGTGTAAACAAAACACATGGAATTTCAGCAGGTCCATGGTAACACCTTCGGCTAAACTGCACAGCATCATGATGTCCTTTGGCCTTGGTATTCCCTTCAGCCCTCCTACTGTAAGTTCCTGCAAAATGAGAAGCAGATAGCTTAACATTTTTGACCTCCAGCAAAAGTTGGAATGAAAACTCCACATGAGCTTAAGTACAATTAAACATTAATATAATTGTCTTTGTGTAGCAGAAATAAACTGTACTTTCGTTTTAATATTTCTGTCCTACACTAGAGAGAAAGGCCAAAAAGGGTAAGGAATGATTGCTTTAGAGACCATATAGATCAAATATGAACCTTACCATCTAAGTAAGCACATATCTAAAGGATTGTGCTCTTTGATTTACTCCTGGGCCTAGCACTATCATAAATATAAGGTCAGTCTCTTTTTCAGTGTCTGAGCCAGCCATTACTTTTTACTTTATGAACGGAATACTCTATCTCTGTACTGTGCAAGACCAATCCTCATTTTTCTTTATACCCTAAATGATTGATACGCTGCCATTATCGCAACAGAACTCTTGTGGTTGCCACTGCAGCCACTCCACCACCAAGCTGACCTGTGCTTGCAAAACAGAGTGAGGTAACTTGTAAGCATCAGGCCATTTTCCCTTTTAATTCCAAATGATAGAAAGGCCATATAGAAGGCAGCAGCATCTGGTTAAGAAAAAGAAAATAAGGAAAAAAAGGAAAAAAAAAAAAGGTCTGTATACTCTAATTTATTATTATTTCTTTAAATTTATAAGTTTATTTTGATTTTAGTGGGAAAATTTGCTGTACCTAATGATAGCACCAGGGTTCACCTCCAATAATCAGTATCTGCACAGACATTATCTTATGGATTTCACATATATCTCTGGTATTAATTTTTCCTGCATTTTTGATCCTTTCCATAGGTGGGTGATATTCCTGAGCCACCTATTTGTTTCTTGGATGTATTTGTTGGAGAAAAGGAAGCAGGTTGTTTTTCTTGCAGAATTGTCTATCTATTGCAAGCTTGGTGATTTACCCAAAAAAAAGAAAAAAAAAAAAAAAGAAATATCTCTGTAACTCTATTTTAAAAAAGCATTATAATTCCACTGCACAAGGCTTAATCCCGTCCGCCCATAATGTTGTAATATCACCATACATCTTGCAAAATAAGCCACTATAGTGGCATGCATATGAAAGCACAAAATGTCTTTCCAAGACACATTCTGCATAATGACCTCAGACAACAGGATTAAGCGCTATAATTTGAGCCTCCACGAGTGGTACCAGAAGGGAAATTTTAAAACTGAAATGCTTAAGTGTCTTAAAAACTCCCTAAGCCATGTTTCTACCACCCATACTGATAAGAATTCAAATAAGGATTTAGCTTTTAGCCATATATACATACATTTGGATCTCTCTCTTATGTTAAAGATTTTGCAGTAAAATTCAATGTGTGGAAGGCTAAAACATGTAACATTAATTTGAATATTCTGCTAAAGGCCAAACCACCAGTCAAAATAGGATTTAATATTGTACATTCGTCTTCTTTCAGATAAGAAATCTGTCCCTTTCATTTCTGCAGTGCATTTATTGTCATTTGTTATAGCTCTGCTGCATGTGCTACTGATGCTGTTTAAGCATTATCTGTTACACAAGCAACCCAGTCAGCTAGAATGGGATATATGTGCATATGCTGATAAACTATTTTATTGTGACTTAGCTGTAATTTATTTCATCCAGCATGGAAGAAAAAGGTAGAATATAGGACAATCATAGTGATGAGTCATGAGACTGAACTAGATTCACCAAAAGCTAATATATTTCTAAGTCTTTTTTTCTTAAATAAATAAAAAAAAATCTTCATATATTGCCCTATCTTCCTTAGGGAGGCTAATATTCTCTTTTAACTGTTGGTGTCTTCTGCATGAAATTATACACAAATGATCCAGTCAAAAAGGAAACTCACTGTCTTGGATGTTGTACAAGTATACCAGGAAGACGAACTCCTTTCTCATGCAACAAAGGCCAGAGAATAGTTAGGCAAAACAATTGGGAATACAATTGCTATTTTATTAATCTTTTTCCATTGCATTTGTTTTCTTCTTTACATATTGTATCCCATTTCTTTAGTTAATCCTGGATAAGGACAATGATGAGAAAAAAATGGTTATGTTTTTGCCCAGGTGGGTACTGCATTAGGAGGTACTTTGAAAGGAAAAAAAAAAAAGTGGGGAGGACAAAATCTGGGGGTCAGAACTGGCCTATTGCTCTAGTCCAGTCCAGTTGTAATTTATGTGCACAATTAAGTTCCTACTCCTATTACAACTGCTTTTCAATTCTGCCATAAAAAAATGATTTCCAGTTTTACCTCCGTTCTAGTTTTTTTCTTCTCCTCCTTTCTTCCTCTGGTTCATGCTGATATGGGCCTGGAGTTGTTACATGAGATGGATTTTAGCAGTAGAGTCTTACCTGAAGTGGGAAGCTGCTTTAGTGACTGAGTTATCCTATTCAATACAGGCATGCTTCACATTCTCTATCGTGTAGTTTATGCTGTTTCCATATTTCAGAGACAACTTACATGCTGTTGGTTTTGAGTTATACTTTTTTTGAGATTTTGATTTAATAATATGGATGAATAACAACAGAATATGGTCACAGTCTACCAGCCTTTTCTTTTCTTTTCTCTTTTCTTTTCTTTTCTTTTCTTTTCTTTTCTTTTCTTTTCTTTTCTTTTCTTTTCTTTTCTTTTCTTTTCTTTTCTTTTCTTTTCCTTTCCTTTCCTTTCCTTTCCTTTCCTTTCCTTTCCTTTCCTTTTCTTTTCTTTTCTTTTCTTTTCTTTTCTTTTCTTTTCTTTTCTTTTCTTTTCTTTTCTTTTCTTTTCTTTTCCTTTCCTTTCCTCTTCTTTTCTCTTTTCTTTTCTTCTCTTTTCTTCTCTTTTCTTCTCTTTTCTTTTTTCTTTTCTTTCAGTGTTTGTACACAGTCTAATTAACCTACCTCATAAACTATCTAGATAGTAAGAAAATATTTTTAATGACTAGTTTTATTGTTTTAATTATATCATTAGAATTATCACTAGAAGAAATCTGAGATACTTCAAGGCATCATATAAACTTCAGGAAGAGGTTTTGATGTGTTTTTTGTGAACAAAGAAATTATTTTTTATTTTCACCTGCTATTGACATTAAGAGAAAGCGCCCTTATCCTCTTTCATGTAATCAATATAAACACATTGCTACATCTCTATTTCTATGACCTACAGCACATGTCCGTCACTCTGCAAACTTAATTAAGCTTCTTTTCAGTGTCAGAATGCACCAAAAGCCATTCTGTTTAACTCACCTTATACTAAACCAACACAATGGCATGAAAGTATTATTTCAGAAGCACCAAGTTTTACTGTTTTACTGGTCAGTTTAGATCAAATTCTTAATCATTATATAACACCAGAATCAATAGTCTGATCAGTCCTCCTGGACTGTAGGAATTATTTAAAACAAGAGAAAATAACTCAAACTAAGCAGCTGTACACAAATGAAAACCGTACGTCTGCGATGTGTATGCATGACACACAGATGTGAATCATTTTATATCTTTATTAGTATTCTTAGTCTCACAGCGATGACCCTAGCAGTCAATTCTCTGTCACAGAAAAATAGGATCATGTAGCAAAGACCACATTTCTTTATAAGGGTAAAACTACAGAAATCAAGACAGGTTAATTAGAATGTCTACCTTTAAGTGCTAACTTTTATATAAGTGGACATCTTGGAAACTTGTGCAAAGGACAGTAATGAGTGAGACACCGTGATTTGAGAAGGTAAATTACATAAGATTGACAGAGCATTTCACAGCACTGTTAATGAAACTCTCTCAATCAAAATGCTTCTGAATTACTCCTATATAGTTTAACAGCATTTTCCAGTCATGCAAAGAAATTATAGTATCCAGCTGAAAACTGACCTACAAGCAAGAAAACTCAGTCCTGTCATTTTCAACCATGACATTTCCTAAGCATTTGTCTGCATTCACAGAAACCTCGTAGCTGTCTCAAATATCTGCAAGACCAACCTTCAATTTTTAATCCAAACATACTCAATCTAAAGCTCCTCTACTCCAAAATTAACTCACATCCCTGCCATCAGCATGCCATATTTTCTGTAAACCAAGAACCATAGCTCTGATCACCAAATGGAGCCACGGCATGACATTAACTTCATGAACTCCCAGAATAACTCCATATGCTTGAATACTAAAATTATTCTGAATCTGAGACATACAGATAACACCTTCATCACCTGGACCCAAAACTTGGAATTTTTTAATCCATCAGAAATTCTGTAATTTTGATTCCTCTATGGCTCCCTGGAAGGTTCTTAAAGTAACAGGGTCTTAAAGACCCTTCTAGATATCCTGAGCCATATCGAAATTGGAACCTAAAGACTACAATAACTGGAAAAAGCATGAGACAAACTGATGAAATACCAGGTGAAATTTGATGTCAGGAAAAAGGGCATTACATACCGAAAACATTCAGAAGGACTGGCACTAATGTAGCCTTTGCCACTGTTAAAAGATATTTCGCCATCAGTGTGGATAGTTCTTTGAAAATGCCACCTCAACACTTAGCGACAGTTAAGAAAGGTAAACAGAATTTAGGAATCTCTAAGAAATGAGTACCAAAACGCAAGATATTATTATTAAAAATAAACTTAAAATGAAGCAATGACAAACTGCTGTTTGTTTATACAGAAAATAGCACTAAGGAATTCTGATAAGATGTGCAAGCCTGAAACTCTATCCTTTACATAAAAATAAACATGGGTATGGAAAGGTTCATTGAAGACACATGGCCACCTACGCATGGGGAACCTGCCATCCATACTTACATTGCCTCTGTCCTCCTGACAACACAAAAAGGCTGGATTACTAAAACACATGAAAAGTGACCCATCTCTTTCTTCTAAAACTAAGGGACCTCTCTCGTCAATATCCAGCATTTCTGTAACTAAGCATGGCCTGTGTAGCTGTGAACACGACAAAAACTGGCCTAGTTTTACTTGACGCTTTCGTTTCCACAGTCTGTCGTTAAGGCCGAGCAGCGCAACAGCCATTTCTTACGCTAAGAAATGGCCCACGTGGGCCTACCAGGAGGGACTTTTCACAGTTGGAAAACTTGTATGTTCCTGCTTGTTCTGCAAAATCTTTCTTCTTGTGAGCTTAGCAGAGACATTTTACAGCGTACCTCAGGCAGGGTCGCCGCGGCCTTGCCAGATGAGCAGCGCCATTTGCAGTTCAAGTCACTGGGACATGTAGCCCAACATCCAACTGCTTGGTCCTAGTGGGTTTTGGAAATAGCTCACCTTTTTTTTTTTTTTAACTTTGTATACAATTTGCATCGCCTTTTGCTGTGTCCTGAGGGTGCTGAGCCTGTCCTGCATCCCCTTGTCCCACAGCGAGAGGACAGTCCATAGCCTGCCAGCTGCTGTCATGGCTGCCACCGGCATTGCTCAGATGGGAACGTGTTGAGGGATCTTTTCCTTTTCCTTTTTTTTTTGTTGTTTGTTTGTTTCCCCCCCCCCCTTTTTTTTTCCTTTTCCTCTTACCTTTTCCCCCTTTTGCTTCTCTTTTTCTCTCATGCTTCTCCTTTTCTCTCACAGCAGAGAATTGACACATGTAACTTTTCAGGTAGTTTCCCAAAACACTTGGCAACTATCCATCATTAAGATGGAAAACTCTCATGTCTTTGTGGACCATGATACCACTGGAAAATTTTATTACTGCTTCCATAGTCTAGAAAATCTCAATTTCATTATTTGGGTGTTTTTGTGTTTTTTGTTTGTTTGTTTGTCTATCAAGGCCCCTTTAAACTCTGTATTTCTGTGTTGGGTTTTTTTTTTTTCAGTATTTAGGGCATTTTTCCTAAGATCATTTTAAGTCTCCTTTTGTTTTATCAAAATCTACAACATCATACTCTTGCAGTGCTTAAATAATTATATCTCAGTGCCTTGCAATAAACATTATTAGAGAAATAGCTCTCCTATCACAATTTTTAGGTATCTCTTGCCCCTCTTCTATACAACAAATCAAAACTAGACTATTATGCCAAAGAAACAAAAGCATTTCTGAAGACTGACGAAGATTTCCATGTTGTCAAAGTTGAATGCATGTGAAGCTGCTTTTACTGTAGCTTTTGTGCATTTGCAGTCTCTGTTGCTAAGCAGGTTAGTTTCTTCAGCCTCTGCCTGGCCTATTCCAGCTGTAACAGCTATATATTTTAACCCACTGTCTTCATTTTACATACCCTGATTTAAGTTTGTTCATCTTATGAGCTTTGTCTATAACCGACCTATTCCTATCAATACATTCAGAAAGATTACCTGTGCTAACAAAGCATAAATTGTGCAGTTGTCATCATCCTTGAGGTAATGTCATGAACCCAATTAACTGTCGCTGCATAAAGAAAAAAAAGCATCTACCTGAACATTAAATAATATTTGAACATTAAATATTATTTGAATTTGTTTCTCACACATTCTTCCTCAGTAGTTTTGAACAGATCTTAATTTGTTTTTCATTGTGTATATATTTGGCTCTACTAATGGCTACTGTAGGACTGTTTACAAAAATCGGTATTTTCATTTCACACTGGTATAGGTATTCTACTCATCCTCTTTGTAAAAGATTGATCCAGACAACATCCTTTTCTTAAGGTGAAATTGTGTCCTTTCAACTACCTTCCCACTCAACTTCCTTCTGTTCTGACTCATAAGCACCAGAGTAAGATGGCATGTAACCTACAATCACATTCTGAAGAAAAATGACTCAAGATAAATTTTTGTTTTACTCACAGCAGAGCAACTTGATTGTTATTAATAGATTTAGTTCCTCTTCTCCTCAGAAATGTTTTTTTTAATAATAATATACATATATAATAATAATATACATATTTTGGCTTCCAAAGCACTTGGAAACAAAGAAATAGCAAAGAATCTGAAAGCAACTGAGGTATAGCTATAAGTGTATTTGCATAATTAAGGAAAGGTCATACTGGTCAGGCGGAAAACAGTTTCCTTTTACACACAGGGGAAAGGGGAATACAATATCTATGCATTACCTACAGCCTCCTTGCTTGCTGCTGCACTTCCTGATGATGTGGTAATGCTAATTCTGTGATTGTGAAGGAAATCCAAAGCTGGTAAATGTTAAGTGATGGTCATGTGGGAGAAACTGAGAACCCAGTTTTATATTTGTAGAGTGACAGAGCTTTTCCAGTTGGAAGGGACCCTAGGAGTGTCTGGTTCAACCTCCTTCTCAAAGCAAAGTCAGTTACGAGATCACAGTCAGATGTGAAAACAGTCATTCACCTGAAAATGTCCATCCATAATCCAAATCATCCAGTCATTTTTCTTGCCTTCTAAGTGTTCAAAGCAGGATTCATTGCTCTGTTCTTCCTCCCTGGATTCCAGGGTTGTGCTTCTGTCGTCAAACAAAATGTTTTGTTCTGCAAGATTGTTGCTGTCAAAATGGTCTCATACAATACTGCAGTTATAAAAGGCACACTAAAACTTTTCCCAAACTTATGTAAGATAGAATTTCATGCCAAGATATCCACATTTCCCTTTCTATATGAGGTTGTATTGTATTCATGAAAAAAAAATCACGAATTCCCTCATAGAAAGTACATTTTTGCTACTGTTTTAGTTCAACAAAACATTGTCATATTGTCTAATAGTGTCACAAGCACTTCCTTTTAAGGTATATTTGAACATACAGGTCCAAATGTATGTATGTAAAGCACATAAATCCTTGTTAGGCCAGTGTTAAAGCATTTTAACAAAATTTAAGCAGCTGAAGTATCTGTAACAATATTCAAAATGGAAAAGCTAACAAGGAGCTCTGATATGACACAAGGCGTAATTTCACTCTATTTCTGCTTTCACCAACTATATTGTCTTTTCCACCATCTTCAATGCAACGTAAGCCAATCAATAACATTGATATATAGTTGTATTTGAAATATGAAAATGAAGGTAACCTCAGTTTGCATACAAAGATGACTGAGTGAAGTATGTCAAATGAAACAAAAATTGTAAAATGTGAACTAAATGTTGCTTGGCAACAGAATGTTTGGCTAATGCTGGGGTGTTTGTGAAACTTATGCAGTTGTTAAAACAGTTCAGCAGCAGAAGGAAAAGTACGGTAGTAACAGTAAAGAACATTTCAATAATTGTTTAAACATCCAAAACCCATCAGTCGCTACTGAAATTCAACGCTTTGCTCCGAAAATGGAGCAGCTTCAAATCACAGTCTATATTCACTAAGACAGCAGATGCAATTCTAACAGGTACTAAGGTGGACATTATTAGAATTTTATTTTCTTCTAGGTTTTAGATTTACTTGACAATTCGATTTACAAAAATAACAAGTCATGAATATTTGTTCCATTCAGGTGCAATACAGATAATTCATTTCTTATCCACATGATCTAACAATAAGAAAACTGTGAATGAATTCATTATTTTTTGTCCAGCATTTTATGTAATTTGAAGATATGTACTCTAAAAATGTATACATCCTCAAATTACATTTATTTTCCAGGAAGACACCAAGAAATCTTAGATCACTTTTTTAAGGACTTGAGGCGCTGGAACATCAGCATTTATGTGAGATGTTGTTGGATCACCAATTGCTGGAATGAATACTGGAAGAAGTTTTGTTACAACTCCAAATTAGCATGGCCAGGATCCAGAAAGAAAACAATTTCAGTGGACAATTTAATTAATTCTAAATTGACTTAGCTTAGAGAGCAAAAAGGTTTCAGTACATATTTTTATAAGACATTTTATCTACCTTACCACTACCTTTAGCACAGTATTCTAGCCCTAGGGTACTGGGGTAGCTGCCTGTGTAGAACTGCTAAAATTAGAATAGTTCTCATAAAAAGTATAGACTAAATTTATCCACATAATAGTGAGCTTGTGTACTTCTAACTGCCTGTCTTAAGATAACTAAATACAATCTAATTTAATAGTCTGAGAACATTCTGAACATCTTGCCTCTTTAGCGTATTTTAATTTGGGTTAAAAAAAAATCAAAGTTGCTTTTGAAATTGAGAGTCTATTTGACTTTAGAGTAATGCTGTTCTACCAAGTCTTAAAATGTATCAAAAGAAATTATGTTCCTATGGATGCTTTAAATATCTTTGGGGTACCAAGACATAAATCTGAGGAGGCAGAAAGCGATGGGGGTTAACCATTACACTTTCATGGTTATCAGAGAAGTTGCAATTGGTAAGAAACTGTTAGTTTGTTATTTAAGGAAATCTGTTTGCTATTTGTTCATATTTCTTCTTTTGTATATCTTATTTAGCCAGAAATAGTATTTGGATATATTTCCAGAGGACTTAATTCGGAGTTGAAATGGAAAAGCCTTTCCTATCGAACACTACATCATAAACTCTTGTAGAGTGATACTTACCTTCAGTAAAGTACTGCAATACGTAGCCACAGCAAGCTCACTAGAAACTGAAATTCTGATTTTAAATCTGAACTTCCTTCCTGTTATAGGTTTACATTAGCCCATGTTCAGCATTACTTTGATGTATCGTAGGTATTTTTGATGCTTCAGTTGCTAAGTGACCATATGTAAGTACATGTATATACAGCAGAACTATCTAGTTGCAGATTACACCTATCAGTCACTCCAATAGCTTCACTTACAGCATCAGCAGGGAAATGAAATCACGACAAGGAAAAAGCAATAATCTGAGGGCAAGGCAAATGCTTCCCCCTAAATACAGAAGTTTCTTGTCATGGTCACTAATCTCTTCTTTCATTGGAGGAATATTTTGCCTGGAAATGTTGTCCTCCCTCTTCAGGTCATATTTGCAGGTGTTTCTAACCCTGCAAACAGCCTCTATCAGAAGGATATATATAGCTTAAAGGTACGAAGCAATGACTTCCTGGCTGATGCACACGCAGATAGCTGGGATGGAACGGGCTCCTGGCTAAGCACTCACACGCTCTCCATCGTGACAAGACACGTGAGGTCTCAGCTGGCCAGGTGGGCGCCAGGCAGGAGGGGAAGGGCAACCTCCCCTGCCCCCGGAGCAGATCCTCTTTCACTGACTGCCTGTGGTTTATTATTATTATTATTATTATTTTATTCCTTCAATCAGGATTTTATATCATGTCACACCACTTTTCCTTTTGAAACCTTGAGTTACTAATGATCCCAGTTCCAGCCATCCTACTCTATCTACAGTTTTACTTTTCCTGAGTACCTCTGTTCTACAGACTTCCTCTCAACACAGCAGTTTCCCTAGAGGTCTGAGCCAAGGTTGCCCAGTTGAGCCATTTCCAAGCTGGGCTGACATAGATCCTTCACAGGCAGCTAGACCCTGGGCGGCTGGAGAGGTAGCTACAGAAGGAGGTCACAGAGGGACACGAGCTCATGACCAGAGACAGCAAAAAAAAAAAAAAAAAAAAAAAAAAAAAACGGTTTTCCTCCCTCCACTGAATCCAGCTCTAAGCATTCCAAATTCTCAAACCAATCAGCTGACAGCCCCTCACCTTATTGTCATCTACCCATGCACACAAACTCACTTTTTTTCAAATTCAAGGAAACACCTTGCCCACAGGCCCAAACCCTAGGTTTTGACACAGGTGATCCATGATCTATTATTGGATTTTGTTATTTCTGTTTCAAAAACTACTCTGTGCACTGCCATACAAAGGAAATACAGAGATTAAAGTCTATATGGGAAATCATTTTCTTTCCCTTCCCTTCAGAGAAGAGAAAGAGAAAATACTCCTGTTCTCTGCTCTTCATATGGCAAAGAAAAATAGTTTGGAAGTAATGAGATCTTTCATCCTTTCACCTCTTTCACCTTTAATAGAAGGTGGGGACAAATGGATTTTTTTTTCTCTTTCTCTTGGCAGAGAGTGTCAGAGTCATCCCTCAGATAACTGTATAACTGGAAACTGCATAAACACATCATTGTATTTCTGGTTAAAAATCTAGATAGTAAATCTAGTAAATAGCAGTTTATTGTCTCCTACTTATTTCTGCTGTACATGTTCTCAAAATCTGATGAAAGTTTGCTCATGAAGAGTTTAGTAGAGGGGATGTAAGTGAGTCACATTCCTCGAAATAGAGCTTTAAACTTAATCCAACCAGGTAATTTCCATGCTGATACATTGTAGTCATTACAGGAGAAAAATGAATGCTATATCACAGATACCCATGCCTGTCTGAGCTCTAAAACACCATATCAGAGCATCACCAGGAGTGAGAACTTCTGCCTTCTTAAACAGTACTTGGATTTGCACTTGCTACAAAACTGAAGAGTCAGAAGAGTCTAGAGAGGAACTTTGTGCAACTACTGTGTAGTTAAATTACATTCATTAGACAGGAAGCAATTTTGTTTGTTTGCAGGAGTATCTAAGAACACAAATAAACTACCACAACAGACCAATTATCCTGCCGTACCTTACCCTTCCCAGTATTAGCAAATGCCAGACACTTCAAACAAAGACAATTGTGCAGACAGTACTTTCCCAGAGGGAAACAGCAACTTCAGTTCACATGTTTAGCTCTTCTTGCAGACAATCAAATAATTATTGTATTACACTTTATTTTATGTCCATCCAATTAGGGTTGGTTGGACATGAATAAGTGGTTATTGACCAAATCAATAGCTTTAGCCATGTTACAGAGCACATAAAATAGTTACAAAAATAAAATCAGTTATGTTAACCTCTTGAAAGAATGGTCAGGCTAAACATGGAGCTAACATTGCCTCATTAGGTTATATTCAGATTAAGAAGTAGACAGGAACAAAAGGAAGTAATTTTTTTAAAAATTAGTCTTCCATTTCCTTTCCACACTTTAGATTAATTAGAATTTACCACTAAAAGAGCCAGACAGTACAATTAAGTTTTACAGCAACCATATTAAAGTTTTTAAAAACTGAGCTTCTACTTCCCCATAAATCCCAGTGGTACTTACAATTAAATTAGGCTTTGTCATCTGAACTAACAGAATGAGATACATAATATGCCACACACTGTCTGGTACAGGAGCCCAGCTAATCAAGAAAGTGACTAGCATATTGCTACTCCAAAAATACAGCAGCAGTACAGCAGTGTTCACGTACCTGGAAACACCTCTCTTCAGTGCATGTATGTATTTGAAAGTTACTTCATGTTCCTTATCGCTGACACCAGCACTGAACTAGAGCACAGTGAGTAATCTGTGACAAATAAGTTATAGGATGGATTTCATTGCTTTCCCCTCTCACCGGATGTCCATGAATTGGTGATATATATATTTTTTACACAGGTATTAGATACTAATTAGAATATGAATCATTTCCCCCTGTGATTTTCTGTTCCGAAATGCTTGCCCAAAGCCTGTTTTTATTTTTAGTTGACTCTCATCTCTTCATGAACATAACTATTAAGAATGTCAGTATATTTCATAAACAATTTCCAAATAGTGAATAGAAGTATTTTAGAAACCTGGAAGTGATATTTGGTCTGCCTGTGTTTCTGGGTCATTTACCACAGCAGCTGAGGCAAATCTGCTTTCCTCTTTAGTATTTATAGAGGCCTACAGTTTCTCTGGACTAAATTCATAAAGTTGCTGGAGTATTTCCTGACCTGTACAACAGGAAAAACACAGTTATGGGAAAGGACTGAGCTAAAACAATGAGGCCAAGGCAGTCAATAGGAAGTGCTCTAAGAAAAATTCCCCTCACAGCCTACGCTGTTCTGGGATGTAGGTTACATCACCTGGTGGCAGAGATCTTTATGTTTTCTTTCATAAAGAAAGTGATAAACATCATATTTTTATTTCAAAATATATCCAGTAAATGATTATGGTGACAATGGAGCCCCTAACACCATTCATCTTATCTAAAGGTCAAAATCTGGAGCTTCTTTCTCCGTGGAGATATTTCACACCTCACAGGAGAGTAACTACCTTTCAGGCTGAATTATTCAGAAGCAGAGAGGTCTGAGATAAATAGTCTACTTTTATTCAATTAATATTCAATTGATTAAGCTATTCAGTTAATATTAACTTAGGTACATAGAAATCTTAATGAGATTTAGGCATGATATAAATGTGCTGCCAGACAAGCAAGTCTGAGGCATGTGTCAGTATGCCCAGAGATAAAACTTTAACTACCTGGACAAATGTAGTGGTGCAAATATTGGTGACCACAGACCTGAAACAAACAATGGGCTTTGGTTAATAACTCATGATCTGAAAATCAGAAACCATCTCCAGCCTTAACTGCTATTAAGGTAGCAATTAGACATTCACATTCTCATGAGTTTCTGTTTTTGTTGTTGGTTTTTTTCTTCCCTAAGTCGCTAAGCCATGGGAGGCTTGGCATTTTTCTGGCAAATGCTTTCCAAACTTTTAGCACTATGCAACTGTGCATGTCCAGCACCGCCACAACATCCACTGAGCTGCCTAGCTGAGCACTTTTTTTGTCCACGTTATCAGAAGATCCTACATTCCTGCCCAAATCCTGCATTCCTTCAATGCCCGTTTGCTATGCATGCTTTAAAAAGCAAGTCGCACACTATGCCCTGGAGTTTCACTTGTCCGTAATACAAAATAATACCAGAGTCCAGCAAAAGTTCATTGCTTAGCAGCTGTTAATATACATTTCCCCAAAAGTCTTTGCAAAAGGTTATTTGTTTGTAACATGGGTCCTAAATATTTTACAGGGTCTTGCAGAGTAAGTTTTCCAGATTTCACACTGGGTGAGTGAAATGACAGTCAAAAAACTGCAGGGATTCAGTTCGTTTGGTTCCTCACAAAGACAGTTCAGGCAGATGCAGATACCTGACTGTTGTGTATGGAAAATTAGAGATTTCACTCATGTGTTACATATTTGTCCACTTCCATGATTTCAAGCACAAACAGCTTAATCCAGTCAGCTCTCCCACTAATAAAACATTGGAAGAAAGCACTAATAATTGGTATTAAACTTTAACAAAACAATGTATGCCAATTCCTGTTTTGACAAGAAGAATATATGTCTCTCTGTTTCCATTCATTTTAGTATGAATACTTGACATTTCATAGATTACAGATTTTTTTAAAACAGTTAATGTTTATCATCCCCCAAATTATATTTAGCTTATGGCAGCCGACAACTCTCTCATGTTTTGCAGTAGCTGTTTTCATTTCTGTACTGTCTACGATGGATGGCAATGTATGATCAGCAATACAGCGCCTTCAAAAGAGCCATAAACAAGCACTTAGGAACTCAATGAAAGATTACACCATTTTCTAGTGGACAGAGTGCTTAACTCCATTAGTGCCATAGGTTGATTAAATCATCCTACATCACATTTCAAGTGCACTGCAACCAGTTAAGGAAGCCCCATGGTGTTCAATACATCTTTCCTTTTCTAGGGTCATAAAGATGTTTGGAACAAATTTATGAGGTAACCCATAAGTGAAATGACTTATTGTGCTATAGTTATGCTGAACACAGATTTGCAAAAATAAAAGGGATTAAAACAGCTCAACTCAGGTGGGGGGGCCTGTGTGGAAAATCAGAGTAAAAGAAAGTCTTAATTGCACACTTCAGACAGGTTTTCCTATACAGCAGGAAAGTGAAGTACTGTGTGAACCAACCAACTGGAACAGAGAAAGAAATAAGCTACGTTCATTTTCAGTCAGGTCCCCATTGTAACAATATCTCCTTGTAACTTTAATAGTTCACCTGAATGACAATATCACCAAGACACCGAAAAGGAAGAATTAGATCCCTGGTGTAACATCCATCTAGATCCATCTAGCTAGCACATTTCAAAGTACTTGATTATTCTGTTGTTCAATCTATTTCTACATTTCTAACCCCATACAGATACTATACTGGTATCAGAGAAGTTACTGAATGCTTTCAGCAGCTTCTCCAGGATTTGTCACATGTTCACAATGTTCCTGATGGAATTAAAAATGCAAGTCACATCTCTACACACCAGACACCAAAGACTAAAGGCTTAGCATTAAGAAATGTGAAGTTTTCTGACAAAAAAAAAATCTTGCATCCAAAAAAATGCGCTAGAAATATATTTCTTCTCTTTGCTGCCTTTCATCTCTTGAAAATTTGCAAAATGCAATACAGAATCAATTTATAAAATATATCAGAGCAATGGAGCTATTCTGCTCAAAACAAGAAAAGAATAAATGGGATTTTGTTTCCAGAACCACTACCACTTTATTAACAATCTTTCAAAATTATTTTACTATTTTTTGAGGTTTTTCCATTAGGATCACTGGAATTACTGTCTGCAAATTTTTCAACCACCATGCTATTTAATCTTACCAAAGTAAGAAGTGGAAGTGGAAGATCTGTTCATTAAAATGCCATCGCTTGATTCACACAAATACATCTATTACACTGGTACTTTTGGTTTTCATAAGTAAAAGTTTGTCACCTGTAAGACTTTAGTCTAGGGCACGACCCTTTTGTATTGTATCGTATAGTTCTGTATTTTGGTAGAGTTGCTTAGTAGGAAGATCTTATCATGGAGTGCATTAAGCCTTACTCAAAACTTTGAAATTCACAACTAGGAAGAAGCAGATATATCACTGTAAACATTAAGAGCAGAAACAAAAAGGACTTTGACGTATGCAGGCAGGTATACATCCCTGGTGGAGGTGGGTTCCACCCAGACTACCATTTTGCGTTTCTCCTGTTTTTATAACTGAAGGTGAACAAATTAATGTGCTGCAGAGGTAGCGATGGTTTCAGGGAAAGACTTCTTTAGTTCATTATTTATGGTTTGCACTGTGGACCAGGAGAGAGGAGGAAAGAGAGAACCTGCATACTAAAATCAATACAAATAATAATAGCCTCTTATAAGAGCAGCCTCAGGGGCTGAATACTCTAGGTTCCTTTTTTACATAAATGATCTCAGTGGATTATTGTTTCAATGTTTTGTTCTGTCAGTCATAGTCAGCTACCAGCTCTCTGTTTGTCCCATGGAAAACTTCTCACTTCGATGTGCCAAAATAAAGCAAAATTACACAGCAGCAGGTAGCCCGTGATGGCTTCACAGACTGCCTTCACCAGGACAATATTGCGACTGTAACAGTCATCCAGGCAGTTCTCGGGCTCTTTTTCAGGCACATACCCTGTCAATCAGCACCTAAGTGGCCAAATTCCAGCATAACAACTGAGCTTTCTCAACCAAATGTGTTGCTATGTTATATTTGAACTTTCTCATTTCAGAGCAACGTGTGGCTGTGACTCAATTACTTTTGTTGTTTTATGTTCACTTACTTTTAGTGAGTGAAACACACTGCTAGAATAAAAACGTTCATTTGAGGCACAAGAATATCTATTTGGTAACACTACTGTTAATTTAGGAATGTGCATTAGGATTCTGCAGGATTCTGAATATCTTGATGTTTGATAAACCAAAGACATTCAAGTATCTCTATTTTTAATATGTGCATATAACAAAAATATACAATAATATATTTTTTCACAGACCTTTTTTTTGCTTGAGCAACTCACTTATGTATATTATTTTACTTCATGCTGCATTCTCCGCAGAGAAGGAATAACAATATTTCATATTTCATTAGCATCATCATAGTAGTGTTTTTCTATTAGTCATCTTTATTTGTCTGCATAAATATTGAGTGAAATATGTTCAAATTATTTTGTAATGTTTAGAATTTGTATATATCTATAATCATATGCACAGGATACAAAATCTTTCATAAAATAAATTATCTCTCTATTTAAAAAAATCCTGTAACCCTGGTCACTGAATTATTCACTGCCTATATAAAGAATGTATTACGGTATCTGCTTTTTGCATTTTTGTATTACTGTTTTACAAAAACAACAGCATTATTTTGCAATCAGAGGCATATTTTCATTGAATCCAAATTTTCCTTACCTTTTATTCTCATAAATTTAGGAATATGAGAGGATTGCAGAGGTCTGCAATCTCTGGACAACTGTTTAACTTATTTCCTCTAATTTAGAAAGAAGTTGAGCCGTTGGCATTTTGACTCATTTTTAAGGAGCGAAGGGTGGTTTTCTTTCCATTGGTCATTTCATGACAGTGCAGAAGCTGTGAGCCCTGTGCAACCATGGCAGTTTTACAAGCCTTTCTCAGGAGGTGGAGGGAACAGTAGAGGTTTGCCCCCAGAAAAGAAACTTTCCTGAAAGGCTATGAAAAAACAGTCTTAGTGTATCACACACCTGTGTGTACTCACATCGTGTTTTTTCTTTAAGAATACATCAGGTAGATAGAAAAATAGCAAATTTTATGCCAGAAGCTACAGAGTAAAACTAGAATGTGGAGAATGACTGAATATCAAACTCATTTAGATACTTGTGCATAGCTCCTCAAAGCTGTATTAATGCTTCATTTCCATTTATGTGCAGTACCTTAAAATCAAAAGCAAATTCTTAAAGTAGCAAAGAATTGCTTACATTTTCATGTAGTTGCTTCCCACATATTTTCTTCCTTACAAAGATCCTTGTTTAGTTTTAGAAAAAAAAATGTATTTTTCTGGTTACATTCTTATCATTGTTACGTGACAAACATTACATATTATGGAGATTTACATTCAGTGATTACTTTGGCAGAGGTGCATATGACTTTTCAGACCTTTAGACATTATTATCATTGTTTAAGCATGCAATATCTACTTCTCATTGATGTTTAATATCTTTTCCACTCAGCAAAATCCTCTTCCATGCAACATATTCCATGGTACATTTACAGCCATGTTAGACATTGTGTTGTGTGTACTGATCACAGTTATGACTGTTGTTACAAACCTTTTCTGCCCAGTTTGTAATTTATGGTTATATACTGTGTCAAATTATTGTTACTTATGTATTGGTTTGCATTTTAGGAGCAATCCAATTTGTCATGCTCTATATAACACAAAGTTCAATGTATAAACTAGTATATGGTAATGCTGTTTTTTTTTTCTTTGACTTAATAGTAATTTTTAAAGTAGGAAAAATCACATTGATTTGAACAGAGATGATTTCAGCCAAGCTAAAACTAATGACTATTACTGTAACTTAATTGAAGTGCCAGCTAATTGCCTTTCTTTTCATTTAAAGCCTCCACTAACATCTTTACCACAATAAATGCAGATTTCTTTTTTGTCCAGGTTTTTTTTTTAATCTTTAAACAGAAAAGTGATAATAATTTGTCTCATTCTGAGACTAGAATAAATAATTTGGAAAGCTTTTTTTTTTTGTTACAGTAATATTGCTATTAAACTTTTTTTTCTACTCTTAGCAGTAAATTTGCATAGCCATGTCTTCTCACATTGTCATCTCATTTTCTGAATCCGTAACACTTCGGGCTTGTCAGAGAGGAATTTAGGGGTGAGATAGCCTCAAGCTTATAACGGCATCACTCACTAATGTATACTTAATAAGCAGGATTGTATGGGGGAGAGCGATCTGTATTCTGTCACGTGCACACAAATTCACACGCGTGGTGGATAAAGAACATGCTGTCCCCCTCCAGTGCTCCCAGCCCAGCTGTGAGCAGTGACAGGGGGCTGGGGGAATGGGACCCACACTCCAGCTGGCCAAGGTATCTGAATCCTCCTTTGGTAATAACAAGGCATCCCAGCTTATCAGCTGCGAATCTCAAACAGTTTGCAGGATAGCTAAGTATGGTGAGACCTTCCTCTCGGGGGGCCTGTGCACACAAGAGCTGCTAGGTGCCAGCTCGCAACTATTATTTGCATCTCTTGCCCTTCCTGTATCACGTATGATGTGAAGAAACAGCTGCTGAGAAGATGATTTTGGTGGAAGTCACTTGTACAAACTCTTCCCCCTCTTCTGACTGATTCTGAGGCACCTATGAAATAATATTTCCAGGCGAAGGTTACCTGCAGCAACTGTCCAGAGATATTTAAAAGAAATGAGATTCTTGACAAGGGTTATTACAAGTGCTGTAAAACATTTGTGCAACATGCTCTAGATGTCCCTGCCTGAGCAGGGGGGTTGGACTAGATGCTCTCTGGAGGTCCCTTCCAACTTCAACCATTCTGTGATTTTGTGATTCTGTGATTTCATATTCAACTCTGCTTAGCAGACACATGTCTTTTTCACTTGAAGGACTTATCTAGTGCTGAGATGCAGTTTGCTAAACCTATCCCGTAGAATGGAAAGCAGTGTCATGCTGACTATACTTGCTGATGGTGCTGGGCTCTGCCGAGTTCTCAGCTGGGAAGGAGGCAGCCTCCCTGCACAGGCTTTCCATGGGCCTGCACCCACAGCCCTGGGCCTGCAGCAGGTACTGCAGCCTGGGCCTGCAGCTCCAAAGGCAGCAATAGCCAAGGCTGCTGCTCAGGACATAATGATAAAGTATGCAGGTATCAATATCTGGGGGGAAAGCTACATAACAGAGGTAATATATTTTCTCTACAAGCAACTTTTGCATTTTCATCACTCAATGAATATAAGATTCATTTGTGTTAGGGCCCTTCATGCTCTTTGGGTGACAACACAAAAGGTGTTTGTGTACCAATTTAAACTCTACACGAAGAAAGAGGATTAAAGATTGTCCTCTGTCTTCTCAGAGAGCATATTTTAATGTAAAGTAGGATGCAAAACAAGTTTTCCTTTCTCTCAAAGATTTGAGATTTATTTATTTCCATTTTTGTTAGAGATAAACAAACTGCCTGAAACACTCTATAAATGAAGCCAATCAGTAACCTCCTGGAGCCAGTGTTAAGTTTGTTAGCTTCTGTACAGCCTGCACATGAATGGAACTATGAAGATAGTAACCCTTGTTGTCCCTTCAGCCACTATTTGTTCTGATATCTATATGATATTGAGCACCTAACACCTAATAAGCTGAGTGGCATTCATATTTAGTCAATACTATCTACTCAGAAAAATAAACACGTGTTAGACAAATCGACTCTATTAAGTTTTACCTTTAACTAGGCTGCTTGTGTGTTTTCTTCCTGCCTCTCTATCTCTGTCCTCCTACTTGGACTCAGTGGGTTATTTCAGATAAGATTTTAAAATCTAGGAAAATATTTTCATTTCCACACAGCACCTGACATAATGAATCTCTAATCATAAATACGGCTGCTTATTATTACTGTTGTTACTTAAACAATAAAATAGATTCATACTGATGCAGTAAGTTTAAGCAAGAGCTGCTTAGTTCTATATCTGTATATATTTATTGCCTTCACCTATTATTCCTAATCCTTATAACAGAGCGAACAGTGTGAGGAACAAAGATGAACAGTGAGAAAGAGCAGCAGGATGAGGCATCAGAAGCCCTCACCTGGGCTTGGGTAAATTGACATTCGTTTTGATGCTTACCTGTGATTGAGGAGCACTGAATTCAGAGACATAAGCTGCCCCTTCCACTTTAGTGCTCCTATGATATCTACCTGAGATTTATAAATGATTACTATTTGGATCCTGTGTGGTAGAACAGCTATTTTGTACCTCAAGGGTAGCACTGTCCACCCCCCAAAATGTGTCAGTCACACTGGCATTTGTACAGAAGTTTTATACCCTTCTCTCCTCATGTTTTTTTATACCTTCCCGCAGAGAGCAGCCTTTTTGAGACTTCCTCATCAGTTTGTACACGAATTCTCTCTTTTCCCATAATTATTTCACTTCAAAATTAAAAAATGTTCTCTCCCATTTTAAATATGCAACTTAAAAATACATAAACAATGAGATCTTAGGTCTAATCATGATCTTATATGGATGGCAACATAAAAATATAAAAAGGGGATGAGAAATATAGAAAAAAAAACATTTTAAAAAATGAAACTGAATAAGTAATGCGGAGGATGTGCTCTGTGAGCTAGGATAAAAAGAAAATGAACCATTAGACATATGTCTATAAGGGGAAATGATTGGATGTCTCTCCATAGGAATATTACAACAGCCTTGCTATTTTTTGAGTTGAAGACAATTAACATAATATAAAAACTTCGTTTTGTTGCTGCTTTCCTCCAAGTGTCAACAGTATCCATATCTAATTTGAGACAGTCTGTAAAGTTCTGCATTGAATTCTTTCTAAATGATAAAGTGTCACTTGTCATGACATTAGAAAGCTGCTAACAAAGAAACTGTATAGCAGTTCTTTCTTATGCAGCTCTCAGCTTTTGTAAGTCATTGAATTCAGAGGAAGATGAATTCTAGAAGCAGGCACTGAAATTTACAGAGCTTAAAAAAAATCAGCCATTCAAACAGTTGTTTAGATTTCTATACAGCCTGCTTGCTCAACCTTGCAAAGTTTGAAGTTCATCCTTGCGCTTCGGTTAGAAAGCTGGAGACGCGCCATTTAAAATTACTTTTTTAAACCCCCACCAAGACTTCAATAGGCTTTTATGATATCCTTTGTAACATGTTGAAATTAAAGAAGATAAATGACAATACTGAAGTATTTCATTTACTGAGGCAGTAACTTCCTGAATGGATTATTTTTCCCTACTGTACTGCTTTTGTTTAGTGCAGTGTACATGGTGTCAGAACTACTACTCTTATAAGCACACTGTTTTAATCACAGGTATTATTCTTCTCAAAATAAAAATTCAAACTCATCCATTTGGCTGAATAATGCATTAATTAGTTATAGTATCATTGCAATCATTTATAAACACATGCAAACTAACTTTTTTTAGAGTTTATCAGAACATAACATAAAGGGTGCAAAGCATTCTAACACATCACACAATATGATCTTTACAGTTTATAAAACCCCAAATAGTCTTAAGAAAAAAAGTCTTTATTGGCTAGCACATGTGAAGGTTGCTTCTTTGCTACTACCCCTCCTGCCAGTCAAGTTACACAAGGCAACATTTAGGTGTGCATAGCTTCTCTTGAAAACTACATTAAAGCATTAAGAAGTTCTGTGTAATGCCCAAGCATAATTAGCAGCGTTATATTTACCCATTCTAAAGACAATTTTAATTAAAAGGAAAACAGCATGGTTGAAAAAAAAATCATTAGGATGCAGTGGATATCATATTTAAAAAGGCAAAACAGTAGCTTAATGGAATCAGTGTTCAATATTTGTAATCATTTACCTTGAAGACAGAAAGCCAACGTTTCAAATTAGGCTAGAATATTATACACAACCATCTTTGAAGTTTCTGTGTTGTGTTCCTTCAAGCTTTCTCAAAACAAACTCCTCTAGTCCCTGTTTCAAAAAGTCAGTGTTCTTGAAGTAAGGTAGAGTTTTGCTTAGGTAGCAGAGAGCTGGGCTAATGAACTGGTACAACAGCTCATGTCTGCAAGTCCTTTGTGAGAGCAGAAGGAGCAGCTACAGAACTTAAACATCCAGCCTATTTTCACATAAAAAATGCTCAAGCCCACCTGCTTGCCCACAACCATGAACATTTGCTCGCAAAAAACTTCAATTATATCATGATCCAACCAAAAAAATTACAAAAATATTTTCCTTGGCTTTATTTATGAAGCAACTTCTTTGCAAATAATTCTTTTTAAAAGAATAAAAAGCTTTTAGGGACTAATAAACCAGCTCACATTTTTAAAAGAATTAAATATTAATTGCCCTGAAAATTCAAATGACAAAAATCTATTGGTAAAGGGTTACTCAAAATACATATAGTCTTTTAATTGATAAATGGAAGCCAGGGAAGCAAAAAGTGTATCTGTTATGCATTTGCAGTAAATCTGCTCAACCTGGAAAGGGTTCCAGTACCGTAAGAATCTCAAACAATTACTAGGGCAATCCCCTCTGTTAGGCCCTGGGGAGGGCACGTCTGGAGCACTGTGTCCAATTTTAGGATCCCCTGTACAAGAGAGACATGGAGCTACTGGGGTGAGTTCAGCAAAGGCCACCAAAATGTTTATGGGACTGGAGCATCTTTCATACAAGGAGAGGCTGAGAGAGCTGGGACTGTTCAGCCTGGAGAAGACCTGGAGCGTGAAGTGTATAAATACCTGATGGGAAGGAAAGAGAAAGGCAAATGGAAAGGGAAAAGGATGTAAACTTAGGAGAACTTGAGCATCCTTGCACATAAACATACACAAGGGTAAAAAACGGGCGATTGAACTATCCATGAATCTGAACCGTCCGTAGTCGATACACTTTGAAAAAGAAGAACAAAACGTGGAAAAATGTTATCAGAGAAAAATAAAAGGAAATAAATATCCTGGCAATGGTGATTATTCTCAACTATCATATTTTATCATGTACAAATATCACACATTTATTTATTGTATTTCTCACTCTCTCCCTAACCTTAATTTCCTTTCTAATCCTCCAATACCTAATTTTCTTTCTTTTATACTTTACTTACTCTTGTTCTTTCTTTTCACATATTTATCCTGTGTAATTCATTTAAAAAAAAATGGATTTTGTCTGCTGCCTATTATAAAAATATTTACAATTTATCCTTTATTAAAGTATCTTCTTTTTCTTCCCAGATTTATGATGCCCATCTTCATCTACCTCAGGTATATTCATAACATATTTCATTATTTTTAAAAGTTGCCGTTATTTTTAAATGTATGTTATGCAGAGCAGGAAAACTTGAACATGGAACCTGGAGGAACTTTGGAAGAATAGATGGTTAAAGTAATTTCATGAGAGGTAAAGGTGACTTCCAACAATTTACACCCAAGAAGAGTGACTGAGCCATTTCAGTTATTCAAATACACTCAGGTCTGTGAACCCATAAATACAGTATTTGCACACCCATGTATACACAATGATCTCTTGAGAAAAACAAAAACATCCACACAATTATCATGCAGCTTCCTTCCATGGTGCATCTTTTCATTGGTAGGAAGTGTCTAAATTTAGTCCTTTCAGGCAACTAAAATAGCACTTTATGTAACTATTTTGAACAAGGAAGGTTTCACCAGCTAATTCCAAATTGAAAAAAAAAAAAGCTTAATAATGGAAATCAAGATTTTAAAAAATGGTTTTCTTTGGTATCAATCTTCAGTTTTAGAGTTCCAGGTACATGCGACCTAATTTAGTGAAACATAAAGTATCCTCAATGTTTAAACTATCTTGATGTGATAACAACTGAATGGAGAAATCTTATTCTGAATTAGAACAAGAAAGAGTTCCTTCTTGGTCTACATTTTTTCATACATGTCCTCCAACAATATCATACATTTTTAGCTGTTACAAGAAATACTAAAATCAGATTTCAATGATGGGCTGCATTTCAAGAAATATCTTAGATCTAAGGCAAAAAGTATCCCAAAGCAGAAGGAAAATTATTGGATTAAACCCAATTATTTTATTCATGTTTCTCATTAAGTCCCCAAATGGAAATAAATTTTGACCCCAAATGGGACATGTGTTTTGTTTTACAGTCACTGAAAAAAGAGTTTGACAATATATACCTTGGACATGGACACACAATATCCTGATAGAGCTAAGATATGAAATAAGAATGAGAAATTAGCCAAAGATCTGACTGCAGTTGTAAAAAAAAATCTCAGCCGTAAGAGAAGCGATGTGGTAAACCCACAGGAGAACAGAGCCTTCAACTGCTGGAAAGGCAAATAGCAGCACTGGACCTTGGGGAAGTTTCCTCTATGCACAGAACATGATGAATCTTCCCGTAAAGAGAAATCAGTTAGACCTCCTTTTTCTCGGTAGTTTTTAGTTTATCTAGGCTTACTGGTTGTTTTACCTCTCTTTTTTTTTTCTTGTCAGAAGAGATTGCATAAAGAAAAGTATTTAGGGTTCTTTAAATACTAAAGAAAATATCAATACACATGCAGTTTTACATAATAGATCTTGGTTCCTGGAAGACCTATATATTCTAAAAGCCAAAGGTCATAACAGGTGTATAGTTCAATTTCAGTAAAGTCATAAACATCACATTTCTTAAAACAGATATTTTACATATTGTATTTGTAGACAAAATACAGCAAATTATAAGGTAAAACACAGCAGTGAACAGTCAATAATAATGTCAGAGATTTCTAGAAGAATAGAAGGGGGAAAATCACCAAGTAGAAACAAATTAGCTTACAAACTACAGTAATAAGCATAAAAGTAATATTAGATCAAATATAGTCAAAAATACATTTTTTTCAGATATGCAAATGAGAGCTTTGGTTTCGTTTGGGCTAAATCTTCAGTTTCAAGTAATCTTAGGGCAAGAGATCATCTTGTCACCTGGGTAATCAAGGACATAATCATATTTAAGACATCTCTGTCCTAGCAGCAAGCAATAGAGTAAGTGGGAGGGTTTTTTTTTTTTTGCTTAAATTTAATCCATTTCTTGGTATACCAATCTTATTGTTATCTTTTTTTAGTCTTAGATCCCATAACATCAGTTTGTTATTTTCTTTCTTGAAATATCTAGTTTAAAGAACAGAAGCAAGTCTGAATGTTGGATCAGAATCCTTCTGCTCTGTCTACATCCAACTCAGATGAGCAAACCAAGGATAATCTATGAGAAGTGTTTGAGCTACACATACAAGAACAGATCTTTCTCTTTGGAAATTGTTCTCTGATCATGTTATTAATAAAATTCTATAAAAAAACATTATACAAGTGATCAATAACACTCTACAGCTAGTTTAGGAGATGAGGTGAGCTATCCTTTATGAGTGCAAAAAAAATTATTAATCGTATTGTATATAGGCAAACGTAATTTAGGAGCCATTGATAACAAAATGATCTAACTTGGAGCATTGATAAAGAATGGTATTTTTCAATGGTATTTTTACTAAAAAGTTAGTGCATTAAAACTTTATAGCAAATAAGATTGCTTAGTATATCAGGTTACTGTATATCCCTAATACATTCATAGAGGCTATTTGAAGGGCATTTTCAGTGCATGGATCTGTATACATAATATGGCTTTTTACTGTTGACTTAGCCTAGAGTCCTGTGAGTATTTTTACAGTACATTATTTTTTAGAACCAATAAATTACTCATCTGAACTATCGAAGTATAAACATGATGACTTTTTGTCAGGCTTGACTATGATACTATTACAATGAATTATGGATTTTAGCAGTTATCTGCTTTTGATGTGGTGTAATAAATCATGATCATTTATGATTGGTTCTGAACTTCATATTGGTTTTTCTTATATTCTGTCCTACATCTATAAGGCTCCTCAGAGTAATATTCTAAAACATGTCAGAAAATTTCAAGATAGCATTGGACCAATTTAAAACTTTTCCTCTTTGAAAAGCAGAGGCAAGATATAAAGGAAGTCTGAAAATATGTTTAAATCTCTTTTTATCTACTCCATATACAACTATAATTTTTTTTTAAAAAGCCAACTGACCTCAAAATTCAGAATTTTTTGTTAAAACACAGAGGACAGCAAGATGAAGCAAAAACTTGGCACAGATATTCCTGCTATGCAGAATAAATCGGCAGCTTTTGGTACTGGCATTCATCTAACAGTAGTCTCCAGATTTTTTTTTTTTTTCTTAATAAAATCAACTATAGGTCTTTAGACCATATGTGGGTGTAACTATACTCCGTATCACAGGTATACCCCAGAAGGGAAAAAAGAAAAAAAAAATCTTCCCTTAATTCTTCCTTTAATCTTATTTTTTTTACACTGTCCTTTTTTCATACATCCTCTGAATTATCCAGAAATGACATCATTGCATTAGGACTTGAGCCAGTCCCCCAGTGGAACTAAGATTTTTCCCTTAATTATTTAAGGGTTAAGATTAATGATTCTCCTATTCTATTACCTATTACTTTCTGTGGAAGAATTGCTTGAAAAGGGGGATCTTAGAGAAAAACTAGGGCCTAACAGAAGTTACGTCATTACAGAAGCTTGCTCAGGGAGAGATACACTTGCCGCGTCCAGGATGATTTGGTTTGCACGGACTCTGCTCCTCCACAGTTCCCTGGGCAGCACAACCTGCCCTCCTTGCAGCTGCAAAGGGGAGTAACGGAGGATGGAGCCGAGTGAAGACACCGCGGCCAAACTCTGTTGTGCTCCCTGTGCTGGGCCGCTGACGAGCCGCACAGTAGCTGCCCAACGGGAGATATACGATAACATTTCTGGTGCTGAGCCAGCAAAGGTGGCAAATCACTCCTTTCAGTTGAACTTTGCTTGCATTTTACTCCGTATACCCTCATTATAATGCCAACACACACCTCTATCCCATCGCCACGGTACGACTGCTCCTCACCAAGTGTGCTCTGTAGCGTTTCAACTGACTATACCTTTACGTGGAGACTTTCGAGAGCAAGAAAGTGAGAGTAAGTATGACTATAGTCACTCAGGCTCCACCTAAATGTAAATAAAATATATAAGGTGAACTAAAGAGGGAAGAAGTTAGAGGGAAGACTCCATCGTAACTTCTAGATGGGTCAATGGGCTGAACCCCTTTCCTCCCCTCAGACTGGGACGCCGCCTGAGGAGACTCCTTGAGACTGAGAGTCTCTCAAGTCGGAGCCTCTCCCATCTTCTGGGGTGAATGATGATCACACATTTGTGTGTCAGAGCTAGCTAAGAACCCCACCCACACTGTAGTAGAGAATTTCCTGTACAGACATCCAAAACCTGCTTTGTAAATGTTGCATTTGACTAAATCATGCTGTTCATGAACTCCACTAGTTGTTTTGAAGGTGATCAGACCTACAGTCAACAGACTGTTGTGAATCTGATGCGGCCAGAGTTGGGCCTATAGCTACGATAGTATTTGATATCCCTATTAAGAGATGAGTCCAGCTGCCTTCAGTCCCTCTAACCTCTGCGGATCAGCTGGAATGCAAGGGGATTCATCTCTTACCGAATTAGACCCCTTTTCAAACTGCAACAACCTCTGCACTTCCTTTATTTTTCTCTTGACCTTTCATATTATTTCTCTTTGACAACATACATCTTTCTTTGCTTTCTTTTTTTCTTCTTCTTGTCTTCTCCCCTTTTCTCTACCTTTCCCTATATTATATTTTTATTTGTTATTTATTGCTACTGGGACTAGACCTTTCCTACTCCGTAACACTGAAGTTAGATTTAAGGGATTCATCAGGCCACTACACATGATGGAGGAAGGAAAAAAAGTTTTAATCTTACACCGGCAGCTAAGTATCCATAATAGAAGCCACTGAGTAACCATTATTTTTTAAACTGAGATAATAGAATCCTCTTTTTTTTTTCCCTTCAGATAGTGGGCAAATTCTTGTATTTATTGTAAGTTATATAAGGCACATAAGGACTGACTTCTTTCCCTTAGGAAAACATTTACGCTAGCACAAAAGAAGATAGTTGTCTCCTTGTATGTCAGCTCAGAATATCTGAGAAAACACACCATTTTTCAGCACCAGCAGTATCTACCTCAGGTATTCTTTGATCCGCTGCCTCTCAGACAGCACTGGATGACTCAGTCACCATGACAGTCTTATTGCATGTGTCTGTGTTCAACACAGCGAAATGCATTGAATGCAGATTAGAAATTTCTCACTTACAATTTATCCTTGCTTTACTTCAGCAATACATTAGCATAAGCTACCCATGAAAACAGGCTACCTACAATTTCTGCAAAACAGAATTCTTTAAGAAAGGGGAAAAGATGGGCTGCTTTTGCAGTTCCTTCATTCCTCTTTCAATGTGTAAGCCTCTTTCCCACTTCTTTAATATGACTGCCCTAATAATCAGAGCAGTTTTGAGACTCCCAAGAATGTGTAGGCTGTAGATATGTCTAGGCATCAAAAGGAGAGAAGGGAAATTAAGTTCTCCTAAACCCTTATAAAACATATACATTTTTTTCTGCTTTTGTTCAGACCAAGGTTGATTAGAGATTTGCATGTTGATATCATTTTTAAATTTCTGATTACATCAGTCATTTAAAGCAGCATTTCATGCACTTTATTTCACAGTAATAGCATCATAGATGTACACTTTTCACTTAGTCTCATCTTCAGTTATTTATTAATCCTTTTCCTCTGGAAGTTTATTAAAGAGGCTCGAAACAATCCTCTTTAAACAAGGCAATATGTTTAAGTCACTTCAAAGATCAACCTTGTCCGGGAACAGATGTTAAAACAGCAAATGCTTATTAAACTTGCAGTTTAACCCTTTGTCACTATTCCCTCTTTAGACTAGGAATGCTCCTCTGCATTTTCTTGCTAAAGCAAAGCACCCAGCTGCAGGGAGCAATCTCTGCTGAGAGGTGGCTGTGCCCAAGAGGTGCTGCTTCCCCCTGAGCTCCTTCCAGCTGGGAATCACCTCACAGGGACCCAGCTGTTGAGTGTCAGACACAGGCTAAGAAGTCAAAGCTGGAAGCTTGGTGGGAGTGGATGACTCTCTGGTAAGTACAGGGAAGTGATTCAACCTCTCACCTGTGTCACTTGCAGTCCTTTAATGGTTGAACACCCCTGAGTTTGAGCCTGGGGAATGTAATGTTTTGTTCAAAGAAGTAATAGCTTGAGCAGTTATTGAACAGTTTTGATTATGCTTTAGTATTCCGCAGTAATTTCTCATATGGAGTCTGCCAAATTTTGTTTTACTAGCTTGATTGGAACCAAGTAGGACTATTCCTCAGTTTTTAACCTTCTGTGGTGTTTCCTTGATATGACTTAACTGTGTCACTGTTTATTTTAACAGTCTGCAGATTTAACTCAGCATTGTCAGGCAGTAATATCAAGTAGATCATTAGAAATGTGTGTGATATTTATAAAGCATCTCTTCATGATGCCATCAGACACATTTCAATTTCTTCTAAAGAATTGACTGCTTTATGCAGAATTAACTGGTTCATAAATATCTGAAGCTGGAAAGTTATTTGGAGTCCAGATTTCATTTTAAAAACTCTGTAAAACACTTTACAATGCCCCTGGTTCTTTATCCATATACAATAAACAATGCAACAATTTCCCCAAAGTAGCACTCAAACATGTGATTTACTTTGGCTCATGGTTTTATTAGATTAAATATTTAAATCTGACAATAACCTACTGTCAGTAATTCCTTAGAAAGCTGAGATTTTATATTATGGTTTGCATTACCAGGACCTCTGATTCCCAACCTGCGCCTTCCTGATGTGTATTGCCAAATACACAGCATCTGTACCTCTAACAACCTCCAACAAACATTACCATCAAAAATTGCTTGCAGCTCACATCTGAGATCCAGTGTCGGTTAAGAAAAGAACTAAAAGAGATTTTTTAGCATTCTGTTGGAACTTGCAAAATATAACACATCTAAATCATGATATTCCCTTTGGAAAATCAACATGTAGATTATTTCACAGGTTTCAGGGGCTATTGCAATGCCTCAAATTAAAGTTTAAAACTAGAAGAGCTCATGGCCGTGGGCATCCTCATTTCACACAGTGCTAAAAGATGTTTACTAGCTCCTAAATAAATACAAATAATGAGATCTGTATGCGTAACTCTCTTATGCTGCTTTGAATTTCATTTTTGTTTGCTAGCAGGTAGCCTAAGGAATGCAAGTGTGCCAAAACCTCTACTTCATCTTCAGCTGCTGGATGCCTTTACCAGCTTTTCTTTTTCTTTCTACAAGTGGAAATAAAAAGCAATCAACATCTCTTAATCCCATAAGAGGGCACAGAACACATCATGATGATTACATACTTAGTTATGGTGCACATGGAAACAAGTGAAATAACCCATGACTAACTGAATTACTGGGTCAACATATCTTAAGTCCAGGAGGAGCTCTCTGTGGCACTACTGACTCACATTAAGAGCCTGGACCAAGATTTTAGCTTTTTTTTGTGTGCCTGCACAACTGCTGCATATAGGAGAGGTTTGTTTTTCCTTCCCTTAAAAAAGATCTGTTCCTTCTTTTTGGAAAAATGTCAGAATCTGGAAGTACACCTAAGTAGAGAAGCATAAACACGATCTACAACAGCATCAGCCTCCCCTTTAAGGATCTGTTAGATGGTTATTTAAGTCTCTAATGTATGGCCAGTTCTTCAAGGGATTCTGCTGAATTCAGAGACGTGTATACATTCCCCACTATGCCTTGTACCAAAGCTTAATTTTTCAACCTAGGCTTGAAACAGTTTTGTGTGTTTGGTGAAAAGAGTTGATGAAACACATTCTGGAAGTGAAAACATAGAAAATATACAAGGCAATATAGGTAATAAAATCCAATATTTTGTGTTGATTTAAAATATACATGCAAGGCTGGAGTGATGCTGTTTATATATACTATATATGTATATATATAGGTATAAAACGTTAATATCTCAACATGGTCCAAACAACATTGCAGAGCTGTGTAAATAATTGGCAAACACTATTAAAACTCTAAAAGGAGTTCAAAAGAAGTTTGGAAAGTGCAAGACATTGTACAATGCATTAATCACTGTTGTCAAAGTAATCATAGCCAGGAGTTTCCAGGCAGCGTCTTTCCAACTGACTAGTCAACACCTGCCACTATAAAGACAAACAGCTTCTTGATGCTAAATTCAGGAGAGGTAAAGCTAAGAACAGACAGAGTATGCTTTTTTTTTTTTTAATTTTTTCAAACTACCAGTGCTGAGAGATTCTTGCTCAGTATGTAGTAATCGCGTCTCCTGGTAGCTTCCATGGAAAGTAGTCCAAGAAGTTGAGTAAAGACTAAGCAACGGTTTAAGAATTATTGATAGCTCTCAATACTGAACTGCAATGGTACGTTGAGAGCAAGAGGACCTATTCCTTGTCCTGAGGGGCTCATGAAATAGGAAATGTTTCTCAAGCAAGTAGAGAAACGACAGCGGGCACAAGAAGCAGCAGCAGTATGAAGGATGTACAGCAGTAGGAAGGAAGACATCAGCAAGAGAAGATGCACTAATGCTGCTTATTTCCTGCTGCCAGCAGCATATTCTCTCAGAATAGGATTCCAGTTCCAAGCTATTTTTCATAAACACAAACATCTGAAAGAGTTGTAGTGTTACCGTTATACCAATGAAGGCCCAATCCTAGATATACTGTGACATTATGTTCTTGTGGATCACGTTATGCACCTACACAGGAATTTAACACCTTTGACAATTTGGGTCCAAGTTCATGCAGACAAAAAACATGGATTCCGCATTCTTGGCTATTTCTCTTCAAAAAATACATTTGTTTGTCTGTTTGAAGTCATGGAACAAGTGGGTAAATAATATAGTTCATTAACTGTTTCTCTTTTACTATATTTTTTTTGGCTTGTCTTTTACTCCCCACCAAGAAACCACTGTGTGCTACTAACCATATATTTTAGCTGACAGCTGTTATATTTAGTAAAACTTGCTTGTGATTCATTATTCATGTTCTCAAACACCCTCAGAGATAAATTCCAATGAAGCTCAAAGTTTCTTCTGAATGGCTGCTCAAATGACATTTGATAATTTAAGAATGCGTTGTAGATGTCTGGATAAATCTGATGCTATGTTACTACAATGCCCTTACAAAACTTGTAAGATATTCTATTACTAAAAAGATGCATATTACCCAAGACTGTAATCAAACATAATTATCTTCTGAGGGAAAAGGTAAAGGCCAAAGTATGACAGAGCAAACAGATTTGCTGGAAAATCTGAATAAAAACCCGTTGCCCATGGAGGACTGGAAAAGTGTTCTAGAGGCCAACGCTGTTAAGAGGCTGCCTTATCAATCAGGATTAGTAAGTGAGGCAAAAGAAGCAACTCATATGAAACAAAACAAGCTGTTTATATTCAGTGTTTACAGTGTGAAGTGGAGTGAAAAAGTGATTGTAATTTGTTTGCTTTGTCTTTTTCAAGGCTTTTCTGTCTTTCTAGGAAATGTTTGTTTTCAGACGATAACTCTGTAAGAGTACCGAGTATGTACCTATGCATGTCATATCTCATGTTTCTGTCTGTGGACACTACAGGAATATAATTCTATTCATGTTGCCTTATTTGCCATGATTGAAAGGTAGGAATTCAAAATCTCTTTGAAGGATTAAGAAGGTAGAATTATTTTTAGCATTCAAAGGCCTCAAGTTCACAGTAAGTTCAACAGCGTCTTCAGTGCCCAGGACAATCTCTGCACATGCTCTTCCAAACAGACCAGACACTGTTTATACAGATACAGAGCTTATCTTCCGTCATCATAACTATGAATAAGTTTATGACTCAGTTCAATCTTTGAACAGATATTCTCATTATTACTTCCTGCTTACTTGTTACTACTGTCTGTGGATGAATCACCATGCTCACTGTTGGACATTGAAGCCTGGAATAGCTTTTTGTGCAGTTAATGCTATCAGAGCATAGAACGATGACAAAACTTCTGTAGAATCTTGTATTTGTCATTTTCTGAATCATTCTCCTAAACAAAACAAGGAAGTATGAGACGTAAATATGAGGGTAGCCTGGGGTATGCAGCAAAAGAAATTACAATATGCTTCTTAAGCAGATCAATTTCTGTCCAATTTAGATTTAATATTATTACAAGGTATTTATATGCCAATGAAATAGTAATGATAATTTTTCATATATGCTGGTTTTAAATTTTTTTGGTATAGTGCAGTTTCAGGGCCCCAAAAGACACATTCTTATTTAGCCGCATGTTTCAGTAACTTCCTTCTTGAAATTCCTAGAATTATTCTAGAAGTATTTTGATTTGAAGCTGGTGTGGGAAGGTTGTGTTTTGGCTACATTTCTGTGGATTCATCCTTCTTCTGAATTTTTCTTCCAGTTCTAACACTACTTTTAGCTCTTTATAACTCCAATATTTATCAAGCTTTTACGCCATTGGTAATTGCAGGAGTATTTGTATATCGTATTGAATATGTGTATCTACAGTTATATTTCTGTTTTGAGCAGAAGTCAGCAGAGTGATTTAAAAATATGTTTCTCAATATTTAATGGAGTACTGTGTTTTTTCCTATTGGAAATCTATGCCATGTTACTTTTTTAGTAAGATACTCACTCCCTGCTTGCCCTTAAATGTCCTCATGTCCCCTGACTGCAGCAAAAGCAAGGTATTTTGTGCTATTTTAAAATGCATCTGTTGCCTGATAACCTCAACTCCCAATAATACGGATTAAAGAAGTACTATTAGGTAAATATTTGTAGCAAGTCCAAATCTACACTACCGCAGATCCCACATGTCAGAGCTCCCCACTCTCCAAATCTGGTTCATGTAAATTCACTAATAACCCGTGTTGAATTACATTGGAAAAGATCCTGTTTAAAATCAATTGAAAGTTTAGTGTACAGAGCAATCCTGTTAAACTGAGCTCTCCAAGATCAACATATCAGCATTAATCAGCACTGGATCATACTCCCCAAAGGATGGAACATCCTTCAAGTGGCACAATGTCTGTAGAGTAATGGTGAAATTGCAAGTGGATAATAGTAACAGGAATCTTGGGAATATTCCTCCCATTTATATTGCTAAGGGGGGAAAAGGTACCATAATGTCATTAACCAGCAACAGCAGTGGCACCCAGCAGGACCTAGCAGTACCTGTTCCGTTATTAGAGTTTGTATGTTTGTTGTTTTTCCCCCTTGTTGATCCCTAATGCTGTTGGCAACAATTTATTGTGCATCTCCAGACAAATTAATTATATACCTACCTTAATTGCACTAGTCATAATAAAATCAATTGATAATAAAATCATAATCACTTCTGAAGAACTTTCATTTTAATTCAAAATTCATGAGGCTTAAATAGATGGGCCAAGGGTACAAAGTATTTTTACTACAGCATAAAAACAATTCCTTTTATTTTGATCTGAATGGTCTCTTTTGCCAACAATTTACTTTAGAAGTTACTCGTTTACTTTATATGCTATTATTCCATAAGAGGTTATCAATAAAAATGGTGGATATTTAGAGCCCCAAGTAGACATTTTAAAGGAAAAAAAGAAAAAAACCCAGAATCCTGTTTTTGCTGTTTTTGCCAGAAGTTATCTTTGAGAAAGAAGGAGAGAAAAGAGAAAAATTCTTGATTCTCTTGGTCACAGCTGAAGTTCACAGGGTATACCTGGCCTAAGAATCACCACTAAGGCCACATACATCAAAATATTTTTATGTTATGTTATGTTGCATTTCCGTTTACTGTTACAGTTGGATTTTTTATTTTGGAGGATTTGAGGTTTAACTGTGACACACTGGACACATTTAATCTTTGTTGAACTAAACAGTCAAATGCAGTGATTGTGTCTCTCTAGAAATTAATTTGCCTGAAAAACTCCAGAAAGCTCTGTCATGAATGCTAAAGATGTTGCCTGCTTTCTGTTTTAATTCAGGTAACTAAAAGTAGCTGTCGGTAAGTATTTATGGGGAGTATTATTACTATTTGCTCTGGAGACAGACTGAAAGTAAAAGCATCAATTTTGTATTGATATATTCAGGTGATGTCTAGTAATTACTCTCTTTACAATGGCAATATAATTATCTGTTTCTGATGAGAATAATATATCTTTTAATCTTGCCATGAAACTCAGTCTAAGCATGAGATTACAAACCTGGTTACATCTGATTATGTTATGTGGGTGAACCCTAGGAAATTATAATGTCTTACAGAAACACCCATATGGAGAAGTTTAGGCTTAGGCAGGACAGACTGCTTATAGGGTGTAGAGTCTGGGCAAGGAAATGTTTTTCCTATTACTGAAAAGCTCTGGATATTTTTTTTTAAAAAAAGGTCTTTAGACCCAAGCCAGGCAGAAAAGACAGAAAGATAAATTTATTCATCAGGAATAAAGCAACTCCAAAACACACTAATTCAAGCAACTTTAAAATGACAAGTTTCTTAATTTTGAAAATACTTTGGAGAGACTTTTTTTAACATTAAGTTCATTTAAAAAGGAGTCCTTGACAAGTTCTTTTTGCTTAAAAAATACTGAAACAGAAGGCCTCCATTTAAGAAAATTACAATTAAAGTGCATTTTAAAAAATGGATCAAATCTGACATCTTCCAACAAAATATCATTTTAATTAATTTGAGGCTGGAGGTAAAAAAAAAAATGGACAGTTACCATAGAATAGAATATTTCAGTGTTAGGCTTAAAACACTAACTTGTTGCTAAATTATTTTCTTAGAAAATAAATGTTGGCGTCATTGGATTTACTTTGACCTTACACCTAAGTCACAAACAATAGAAGCAAAAAGTGATCATACCTTGGAAAGGAGAATGGACTGAATATTGAAAAGTTCCAGATAAATAATAGTGCAGGTAGTGATTTATCATTTGTTTTTTCCAAACTCATAATAGTCTCTCATTTCCTGAAAACCTTGTTGCCTAAATGAGACCTTTGGTTATTAATAGCAGTTGCATGATGTTTGACTACTTTTGCAGGCATTTTACATGTTTACATGTTACGAGTTTATCTGATCCCTAAAAAGATCAGGCTTTCTAACCCCATGGGCTGCCTGATCAGCACGGCAAATCTTAGATTCCCCTGTGCTGCCGAGACTGTCTCACTGCAGAAGAGAACCAGATATCAGCTTCGTCTTAAAAGGTCACAACAACACTCCCAGAGTCTACATCAACTTGAAGAATTTGAAGGTACATTTGCAGAGAGAGGGCTTGGTATTCCCATTTTCAGAAATACACAGGGCTGAAGCCAGAATATTTGGCTCAGAAGTTCTGAAGGGAGCTTTTAATAGTGATAGGGGAAACTATTCTGAACACATCTGAGGGAACAGTTTTACAACTGGTGGATAATGTTCCTACCGCCCTCCCTGTTGCTATAGACAGGTTATGGAAAAAGATGTGATTGATAAGAGCTGAGTAATCACCGAACAGACAAGCTAGGTGGCAGAAGGGTATCAAAGGAAGAGCACGGCTGCAAGGAAATCATCTTCCACAGGTTCAACAGTTGTATCACACAGTTGTAACATTGGTGAGAACTTCGGCGCAGGATGGCACAAAACCTGTCAATAGCTCTAATGGACTCAGCCCAGGTGCAGGTAAGTTGCATATCATCAAAGCAAAAGAAGAACAGTTAAAACTACTTAGCTTTTTGACATTCAAACTGTTCAAGATGATTAAATGTAGTGTAGCAGTAGCTATAGGGTATGTAAAGATCATAAAAAGATGAAAGAGACATGGTGTGATAACCCACCAGTGCACCAGCACTAATGGCAGGCCAGTAATAGTCTGCATAATCTTCAGACTGCTCCCTTGCTGCTCAAAATCCTCTGTCACGGGCTAGATTAATGAAAGTGAGAAGAACTTTATCAAGGGAGCACTTCCCCACTAAAAACTGTTAACTATCTAATCTTTCCATGACTCTAATGCTTTTCATATTGTAAATTCTTTTTTAGAAGAATGGAGAATTTCCATTTTCCATATGCCTAAAGACCTTGATTGTTATAAATTACTTGTGCCATATATCTGGTAATTTCATTTAATCCTAGCTATTTGTTCATTTGTCACGAATAAGTTCTTCTTGTATCATCGACACAAGAAAAAGAGGAAAAAAATAGAGGAAAACAGCCTGTTTCTGTGAATTAGTTTAAATTTTATGGACATCTACTTCTTCCCTAGACTTTATTTTTTATTGGATAGCTTGGAAATAGTCATCCCAAAAAATCTCAGAAATGTTTTTTACTGTACATAATTTTTCTTGCACTGGGCTGCTGTTTAGGATCTCTGCTCTATACTAGTGCTTCAAGGCCAAAGGATCACTGTGACCAAAGCATGTAAAAACAAGTAAAGAAAATGCAATTGTTTACCAGGCAAATCATTATTCATGTATATTATGAAAAGATCAAACAGATAGGGTTGGATGTGGGATGAAATAACATAAAAGTAGCAGCAAAGTAACAGTAAAATTCATTATAGTAATAACAACTGAAGTATCAAGATGCACTGCTTTATGTGCACTCTTATATGTTTTCCCATTTAATATTATTTAATGTTATTTAATATATCTCCAAGTAGCAGTAATGCAATTGCATGGAATGTCATGCAATCTGTACAAACCTCAATGTGATTCTAGACATCGAGGGGAAAAAACAAACTGAGGTTTACGCAGCCTTATTCATACTTGGAATCTTACTGATTCCCAAGCCATTGAAACTGAATTTGTCTCAGACATATGCAAAATATAGTTTTGGGATTAATGCTGTTATAATTATACCTTTCAGTTGCACTCTTGAAATGCCCAAGGGATATTTTTTTCCAATATGAACCAAAAAATACTGAGAATTTCACAGAGACCTGGCTACTTTCATGGATTTGAACTTCAGCTAAGGGTGAAACTGTCACTCACATTCCGTCATGGCTACTGGACTCAAGCTCATAAATCACAACAAGGAGTTTCTAGTAGTAAATTAGAAGAGTCTGAGTCATATACTAAAAAAAAACAAAACCAAACAAACAGAAGAGCAACAAAATGTAGTGAGCGGTATGCTTGAATGTCATAGTTTTCTCCAAAATTATACAGCATTCTTAAAGCATTACTCCTTCTAATATACTGTTTTTATAAACAAGAAATATTTCATAAATCAGCTTCAAGTACAATGGTACTTCTGCAAAATCTGTATATCTTCATAGTCTCATACATGAGTAGTCCTTTTGACAGCAGTCAAATTGCTATTAAAAGGCACTTGAGAATTCAGAGTTTGCAGCCATAAATTCTTAGAATCCTAAATCTCACTAAGTAGAGAAGGCCTTTTGGGTATTTACCTTCAGAATAAAAATGGAATACCAAACCATCTTCCATGGAGAAGTGAACGTTAGCATTTTTGTTTCTTTTCTAGACTACAGTCGGCGTCTTTCCTTTTTTTTTTTTTCAATGTTGAGATCTTATTTGTTGGAAGCTTTTTTATTTCATGGGCTCTGTCCAACCTTCTGTGTTTGACTTTCTTATTAAAGCTTGGTTTATGCAAGTATATTCTTAGCGAAGAGAGGATGTTGACTCCTCAGTAAGACTCATCTGTAAATTGCCAGCTCCAGCCAGAGCTGTAGGAATGGATGTGATCCAGAGGGGCGCAGTGCCGAAGCCCCCACGGGGCCGCTGCTTCCCACTAGTTTTCCTGGGAGCCTTTGCCACGTCTGCTCTCCTCTGCAATATCGCTGTTGTGAAGCACCCAGCAGTGCTGCCGTGCTTTGTTTTCTCAAGTAAGTATAAGCACAGCATTATAGCAAAGCAATTGCAACAGGATTTATCGTCTTATTGCGGTAGTTTCTGAATTATCACTCTACCAAGATTAGCATGATGAACAGTCACTCAATAAATTACTGAATTCAGTTTTTTATATACATCGAATACTTGAGGTTTGAACATTGGTAGTGAATACATTCCCAACAGATGTATCCAGCACTTCTTCTCAAAGGCAAGGGCAGCTAACACAGGCTTTTGTGTTCAACTTTTGAGATTGAAAGAAAACATTTACCCAGAAGGAAGGTAGTCTAAAGAACATGGCAACACAGGAACAAGGACATTGAAACAGCAGTGTGATACTTCACACAATGATGCATTGTACAGGATAAATAAATTTACAAAATTTAGAAGTACTACCTTGTATAAAAGAATCAAGCTCTATATTTAGCCAGTTGTTTGAAGGAATACCAGGGAACTTAACATATCTAACTCTGTTTCCTAAATTTATCACTGAGACTCACTTTTTTACGGTAGATAAAAACAACAGCGTATAGTTCTGAGAAATAGAAATGTATCGAAGCATTAAAGAAAACATCTGGTCGAGGTCAGATAGACCTTCTGATTGAGTCACTTCATTCAGTAGTTATACAAAATAGAAGTTACCAGGAAATCATGGAATTTATACTAAAGCCAGAGAATATAAAAAAACAAATACATTTTAGATTCCAGACCTAATGGTGTACATAACCACACAACTGTGAACAAAATCATATTTTCAAACTTAGAGTGGTTATTGATGTTTGCTTTTTATAAGAAATTAAATTTTCCACAAATGCTTAAATGTGTGTTATACATATTTGATTAGATGGCTTTTACAGCTCCTGGACGGCACTTCTGGTGTGAATGGAAACGAACAGCTACCGTCATGGTGTTTTGGCACCAGAAACGCAGGAAATCCGAGCTTAGGTCTCTGATCCAAATCACAAAGCGGAGGACCTTGACGCAGACTCTCCAGCATTCCACAAATGAGACCTTATGAAGTCAGCAATGGTGGGAATGTCGCTTCGGGAGAAGGGGTACAGACATTTTGGAAAGACCTTGGGTTTTACTCTGCAACCGAATAGAAACAAAAGAAAAAAACTGATGGGAGGCTGCTCCCCATAACAATTTAAATCTGCCTTATTTTTTTCCAAAAATCAAATTTTGGCAGCCAGTATTATTTATAATTCAGAAGATGTACATTTTGAAATATAAGTTAGGCCAAGGTACACCTGCACTATGCTACGAGTATATTAATCACTATTAATGTAAGTGAAGATATGATAATGTCTTTCTGACATTAGTACTCCTGGAAATCAATATTTTGATATGAAAAAGGGGAAGGTGAGGGGAATGTAAGAACCCAATTCTATTCCTAATACTAAATTATAGGAGTGTTTTGTGGCTGGCAGAAAATCCCTTCAGTGTGTCACAATTAAAATATTACAGAAGACTATACATACATGATTCTAGTTTTAAGGTTGAGCTTAGTTTTATATTCCATAAGGGATGCACAGAGTTTTTAAAGTAAGTTATAAATGAAGCATATCCTTCAAAACATAACAGCTTTTATAAAAGCTGAGAATTCCTGAGAACTTACAAAATAAATTAATTAGTTTTAGTTATTTTAATTTAAAGATATTTAGTACTGTTTTGAATGATCCTCTGCTCCCTAGTGATCTTTATAATAGAACAACCTGATCTTGTAAAATGAATACTCACTGAAACTCGGTGCTTTGGCAACCGCTCTCTCCCTCTCTGTCTCTCTCCCTCTCTCTTTTCTTATGCTTCTGTGTTTATTTTACCATTACTGTTTTAATTTTGCAAGAATGACTGAAAGATCTTTGAAAAACTAGGGAGCAAACTGTTCAAAAAGATACGATTTTGCATTTTCCACTACTGATCAATAAAACCGGGAAGTCGTTAGGAATTTACGGAGATATTTACATCCTTACAGGCATAATTATTTACAACAAATTGGAAATGAGGTAACACCAACTGAGACTGAAACCTGAAATTTAGTGTTTTATGTCAGGTTATTTTTGCCTTCTATTTTACCCTTCAGCATTTAAGAATTTCATTATGAAGTACACAGCAAAATGCTCTTTCAGATTAGTAAATACTAGGTCTGGGCTTGCCAAGGTGTAGGCTATGAGCTGCAGAACATGCAGGCTGCCCAGAATTATATAATGACTACTGTCTTCATAAATTTTTCACATTTCACAAACCATAATATCACCCTCTTTTGCCTTCAGCTCCAGATTTACAATTTGAGGTAGAATTTTTATTTTAGATTTAGATTCTTCCTGACTTATCACATGAAAACCAGTAGGTCGTGGTCCTTTCTGGAAAAGTGTAAGCAGCAGGTTGACAAACTAAGGAGGTAAATGGGCACCTAATTGAACTGTGAAACTTCTACTATTGCTATTGTGCTCAATTTGCTTTGTTGAATTTTAATGTTAAAAAACTATCAAAGCATATCCATGAGATAATGTCCTGCACTTCAAATACATATGCTGAGAAGCATGAATCTTGATTATATTTAGAAAGCCAGACTCTAAGGCTGGACCTGCTTTTAGGCTTTATATTTCAGAACAAATGTGTGTATCGTATGAAAAATTCAGAACAGACTGTTACTATTTCATCAGCTGCCACAACAATGAAGTATTACAGTATATTTCACGCAGGAGGACATGCTGCTGTTGAGCGTTAGCTGCCGTCTACAGTGAATTCTTCATTTGTTTTGTTTAGAAATAAACACTATTTTGGTTGCGAAAGAAGCTGTGTATGTGTTCACCTGAGCTGTCGGCTATGCATTACCATGCAAGAGGAAAACTACATTGTTATTGCAGATTCAGAGGGGAAAATTAAAATGCCATGAAATGTAAAGAGCTTGAAGAATATGTGTTCCAGCTTGATTTGACAAGGGAGATTTGTCAAGCTGTCAATTGTACTGATTAACCAAACGACCACACAGTATCACTTTTTATCTTTCCTTTTGTAGAATTTATTTTAAGTAGCATTTTAAACCAACATTCACTGCTAAAGAGTTTGCACTGAGGCAACTGAAAAAAAAATAGACATTATTCAAGATCTGGCTTTTTACATATATTTCTTGATGTTATTGTCATTTTTTTTCAGATTGAACAACTAAGTTTGCAGCAAGTGAACTGAGGCTGGCACACTGTGCAATTAAAATCAAGATATAAAAAGACACTTAAAGTGGTGTGTTTTTGAAATGGAAAACAAACACTACAGAGCTCATTTATATTAGATAATTACACTTCTTATTACCTCTTCCTTTTCATGCCAGATTTCTGTTACTCCACAGAAAACATATGTAAGCACTGTATTTTCAGGTTTGCCAGTTTGTTATCAGGAATAATGTCAGGATATGCAGACTTTGAGCAAGGGATGCTACAATTCAGATGTTTACTAAAGGAAATATTTGACCCCCAGTATATCTGAACCCATTTCTGGAAAAAAAAATAGCCCTTTATTCCTATTACTATGACTACTGTCAGTTACCTCAGTGTTTAGGACAAGTGGGAAAGTAAAATTTCAACGAGCAAGCCGCTAGCAGAAGCTGTCTTCTAACACCCATCTGACACACACATTAATGCTTGTTCCAGCTAGTCATGCCAAGTACTTTTTCAGAATTTCTAATACCTATTTTTAGAGCGATAGCAGTGACAGACAATATAGGTCATTTCAGAATCCAAGTCTAAAGTCTTATTGCTGGGCGTTTAAAACTTGGTGACCTCAAAGCTGGTAGATATTTCTGAACTAAGGTCAAAATTTCACTGGCCTTGCATTTGTGCTGCTACACAGAGCTACTTCTTGCAGGCTGGGAAATCTCCACAGATGCGAATTTTATAGTTCTGTATTGTGGGTCATCACATACGGTATTTCCTCTTTATAACTATAATATACAACTACTCTTAGATAATCCATACATATCTCAACAATAACAGCAACAGTACAACAGTAAACAGAAATGCTTCGCTCTTTAAAAGTGCCCAAAGTTTTGACTTTCAATTGCCACTGAAAGGCTTCCAAATGGAGAGAAATCCCTAAAATATGACATTCTGGCCAACAATTGAATAGGTATCTAATATCTTCATTTCATGAAGTTAGTTGCAGTAAGTTGCAGTTGAAGTAAGTAATTTACAGGCATTTGTGAAAATTTTACAGTTTCTTATTGTTAAATGAGCTACTTCATCTGTAGCAGGGTCATTCTTGAAAGGCACATCAAGACTGTACATTAGAGACATGAGAATTTGCACAGTTCTACTCTGCTTCAGTTTATCCCAACTTCAACTTATTCCACGTTTTAATCAGGTATTCTCACCTGGCACACCTACAGCAGAAAACAAACACAAAAGTACTTAAAAGGTTATAGCTTTAAGGTTCTTGGTCCCAAGGCCCCTTTGTGTCAGAGGCAACAGCATGCTCTTTAGTAAATATTTTACTAGCACATTACATGCAATTTTATTTTTTGTCATGAACAAAGCACAACCTTAATTTCTCAGAAGAAATCATAATTCTCTTGTTTACATTTCTGTCACTCAAAGAAAAAAGTTTGTCTCGCTGCTCTGTCTTGTTTTAAGAACAAATTATAATAACAAAAATAATTCCCCACTGATTTTTTCCTTACTCTTTCCTCAATTCTTTCTTGCTTAAAATGCCTGTCAGTAATTTTAACAGTTCCTTGTATCTCCAACAAGACTGGCCTTAGGCGGTAGCTTGACAAAGACACCCAAGATACCTCCATTACTTCATAGGTGGCAGCTGTCACCTTCCCAAAGCTCCTTTTGTTAGTAATTACGTGTTCCTACTTGGTCTTCCTCTATCCGTCATAAAATCCTATTATCACAATGCTAAAGTATGGTAGGATCACATGTCACAGCTTTCTCATAGCTTAGAAGTAGCATGAGGAGTTAGATCTACAATTTGTTACTTACTTAGGTTTCTGGTACATTTTATAGAAATGTTGAGTTTCGACTACACAGTCATTGACACAGGAGATAAAATGTGCATGACATACAGTGCTTAAAAATAATTGGAGATGCCAATCCTTCCTCATGGTTGTCATTACACATGTATTTCCTTTCTTGGAAAGTTAAGCAATAAAAGGCAAGGTTTAACTCAGCCAAATTTGAAAAACAGAGAGACTTCTTGAAGACAATTTAGTGTAGTCACCTAATCCAGTGCTAACAATTGAAAAAAGAAAAACAAAACAAAAAACAAACAAACAAAAAAACAAACACAAAAGAACTGTGGCTACTTTTCTTCATGAGGCAATGACCAGTCAATGTCCTTTCAAAATTTTAAGCAAGGAATTCTCAAAAAAATCAACTTTATGGAAAATATCCCTGTTAAAACATCCTTAGTAAAACAGTTTTCACCCTTCCAGTAATAAGTCTACTCTGTCCTCAAAAATATGGCATATTCACGTTCTTTTCTCACAAAAGTTTCTATAATTCAGTATTTTCTCTTCAGTTAACTTTATGTTCTTCCACATGCACACAAATAAATTCCACACTCTGCCTGTTCCAGACTTGATAAGTCTACTTGGAAAAGTGAGTGCCATTTGTTGCTGATGGATGAAACGAGTACCCTTCTGCAGACTGGTAGCACATGGATGCTGACTCTGACTGCTTTGTTTCCGTAAACTATAGACCAAAATGAGAGGAGTCATTTCAAAAAAAAAAAAAAAAAAAAAAAAAGAATATAACCATAGTTATGTTTTGCTCCACTACTTGTGCAAAACTGGTTGGAGATATGGTGTTGCCATTAGAACATATTAATATTCCTAAGAAACCTCTTAAACATCTCGCTTTACTGAAAGTGCACTTGATTTTGGATGTATTTAATAGTATGATTCTCTGGGATAGACTTCAGACTTAAAAGCATAACAGAGGTAAAGATTCTTAGACTCCCTCCAGAGCTGTTTGGTGTGAGATGGATCCTGTTATTTATACTTTCAGTACTAAAGCTGAATTTATGACTGTGGGTGTTTTTAAGGCTAGAGACGCTTTTTTTTCTTGTAGATGTTCATTTTTGTCAGCACAAACCCTGAAGGCAACTCTGTATTTGACAAAGAATTGGCATAACTTCCTTGAGCTCTTTTTCTTCTCCTGGTATAGCAACCAAATATGCTTGTGTTTCCCCATGCTAGTCTGGAATACTAAAAGTTCAGTTTAACTTAGAGCTCTATACTGTAATCATTTCTTCCCCAAATCTTTTGATTTTAATTCAAAACTAAAGCTGAAGCCCATCCCTCCTAGATTCTGTAAGGAGACTGACTATGACACTGCTTCAGTTCTGTTTTTAGGTTTGAGATACAGTTACTATTACTGCCTTTAGTAATACCAAGATACTATTCCAGCCTCAGTATAAGGGGGATTTCATTAACTTCTTCCTAAAAGGCTGGTAGGAGGAAGTTGCGTTTACCAGTTTTGAAGAAGAACAGAATAAGTTTTCATACACAGACAGGCAGAAAAGCTTGAAAATGTAAACCCAAGACTCCAAAGCTAAAAGACTCTAAAATCAAAATATATATATATACACATACACACATGTATGTGTATATATATATAATAAACCACATTATGATTTTTGGGGGGCTAATCTTAAGGCTTTCCAATACCTGCTGTTGAGTTGCAGTCAGACTCACTTGGGCCGCTTGCAGCCCAGTATCAAAACAGGGCTGTCAAAGAGCAGGGCTCTGGACAGGGAGATGCAGAGAGGGGAACGTCGTGGTCAAGCAGTTGTGGTAGCATCCATACCCTCTGATGCCAGTCAGAGCCAACCTGTGGCAGTGACCTGAAAACATGAGCTGTACGGCACCATCACTGCAGGGAAGCTGTAGTCAGTGGCTAAGATGTGTAGGAAAATGATGTGGTAAATATAATTACACATGTGTTTACAGAGCTGAACTGGCATGAGTTTGTCCTTCGACAGGGCTGTGAGACAAAGTCAGCTTCAGAGGTAGGCACTGCCTTCCCGCCTGCCTTCCACTGTGGGTTAAAGTGAATGTTTCCTGACAGGAACACTCAGGATTCCTCTCCAAATTTCCACTTGTTTGTTCCTGGACTCGAATGTGGTTTTGGCATGTAATGCCATATAAAACACTGTACGAGCACACTGCAGTCTGCTTCAGCCTAGTGGTGCTGCTCTGTCTTCAGTGCAGTGCTTCAGCTCTGCTTATTGTGCCATAGATTTTGTAAATTATATAAAAGCAATTAACCTCTACATCAGAATAGTATGCATCTAGCAATCAACAATGAATACTGAATAAGAATTATATATGCATTCAGATAATATGTACTCATATACCAGGTACTAACATAACACAAGGTCAAAGACTAAGTCATCAAACTGATTTCAAAAAAAATTGCTTTCAAAAAAAAAAAAATCCTACACTTAATCTCAGTGAGTACATCATCTCAGGTGCAAGTTAAGAGGAGTCATAAAAATGTCCCAGCCATGCTGCGGAGCCCTGCTGTTACTGAGTACTTGATTACAGCCTTCTTTCTTTGCAGGAAAGTTCTTTATAAAGTATCTCATGACCAAAATGAGTTTTTAAATTTTGTTTTATAGACTTGGAAAAGCTTGTGTCTTGCTATACACATCCCTGGCACATTCTGGAAAATAGTCAAAGGACAATACAACCGACTCAGGGGACTATCTCTCTCTCAAAAAAGTAAATAAAATCTGCAATGAGAAATCCATATTTGTCCATCTGTGCATTTGGTAAGCATAATGACAAACTTGTTGATTTGATATCATGGGCATTAGTAAAATCAAGGCTTGCCAGTACAGTCTTTGTACATAACAGATTATACTAATTATCTTGAAGGGCCAAATTTAAATTCTAAATATTAACTCTTGTTCATCCCAGCTGGGAAAGATAAAACCTTTTACAAAGAAAGAGGCAAGAATAAATAGGACCCACAGAGGAGAAGCACTGGATTTGTAACACTTATTATGTGCTTACCGCCCTGCATTCTCAAGTGGCCGTACACCACCAGGTAATTGAAATAATTGCACAGTGACATCACTCAAAAGGTAATGGTTTTGAATAGACACACTGTACTTCTGTGGATGTCATTAGGGTACCAAGCCATCAACGTTGTGTGCTGCTGCAAAATCATCCTTTCAGCTGCAATAAAAACCTCAGAGAAGCACCCCAGTGCACAGCTTCAGGTTCTTTTTTTTTTCTCCTTCCAAACAAAGCTGGATTATACACTACAGATAGGCTATAAAATTCAATTCCCTTGTTCCAAAAAGCACAGGGCACCTGAGCTACCTGAGATTACCTGAGCTGCCATAGACTCTCCCCAAATCCATAATGCTACTGAGGCTTTTAACACAAAAATGAACAGACACAATAGCAGGCACAATTGCTGGAACAGACCCAGGAGAGTGTTTAAAATTTAGAGCAATTTGAAACAGACCAAGTTTTGGCTCATTACCTCCTTCATGGTCAGGAGAAAAGAAAAAAAAAAGCCTTGTGGCTTCTGTCTTCTCTCTTCCCATCCTATATCTGCCAAAGACTTGATCATCTTCCTTTACTATCTTGTTTCTGCTAGCTTTTCCTTTTAAATCCTTAATGGGCTTTAACTTCCTTAAATAGTGAAAAACTTTCCAAAGCCCTTTAGAAGCTGTGACACAGGTCTTTTCTTTTAGGTGTTAAGGAACACAAAAAAGAAGCCGAAATTGCTAGGCCGCTGAAGTGGTTTGGGTGGTGGGAGAGGAGTGCCGCTTTGGTTGTTGCAATAGGAGTAGGAAGGGAAGAAGAAAGACAGGAACAAGGAAGGCAAGGAAAAGCAATAATTCGGGCAGGCAACCAAGAGGAAAGGCAGCCACAAAGACACAGTTAGAGCTATAAGGAAGAGGAAATCTTTATGGTGTGGAAAAAGAGGGATCTTTTTGGACTTGCAACACAGCTATAGCCTCCTCATCTTCAAAACTACTTTCATTCAGCTTTGCTGACCTGCTCTATGGCTTTCATTCTTGATGCTATCCATGTACTTTGATACCATTAATTAGATACACTGAGAGAAAGGCCTTAAGATTTTAAAAGATCAGACACTTATACAGATAATGATAACAACTGTTGTTGCATTAGAAAAAATTAAACACTTTTTCTGAAATGACATAAGCTTCGTATTTTATGGAACAAATTTTGTCGGAACAAGTCGACAAAAAAAGAACACTCTGCAAAGGCAAATTATTTCATAATGCTTCAGTAGGGGATTCTTTCACCTTCTTTTAAGTATGATGCTGGACTGTATCACAGGTAAAATACCAGACTCCATGGAACCACCTAAGCATTTGATCCTATATTACAAACACGAGCAAGGACTATTTAAACTAACACTAACTTATTTCAGTACTTGATCTCTCAAAACTTTATGACTCTTCTTTTTTTCTTTTCTCCACTGCAGCTAATTAAGGCTGTAAGATCCATGGTGTGAAGCCTATTACTATTTCATTGCCTACCAGTGTTACGTCGGTAGTAATTATTAAAAAGAACAGTCATGATATTCAATCTCATAGATGGTAATTCCACCCATAAACACAGGTGTATAATTTGGGTTTTTAAATATATTTACCATAATAAGAGGTATTAGTAGTAATTGTAGCGCATTTAAAGTGGGATTAATGTACATGCTAATTATGTTAGTCACGTCAATTTCTGAAAAAATAGTAAAGGTCACCTCATTTTTCTCCTTCTTCCCCATTCCTAAAACTTCCTTTTGCCAGTACGCCATCAGTTGTTAGGTAGCTGCTTATGCACTGCTCAAACTTTATTGTTATATAGTACTTTCCACACTGTCTTTTTGACCTAATACATTTGGATGGAACTGATATTGTAAAGTGCGGGAGAAAAGATCAATTTATGGACCTGCAATCTGTACAGAGTAGGGCCTCTGGATAGCTACGTTTTTCTTCCAAATTTCAGGCACGTGGTCATGAAGACAATATGAGGCCAAGTGCCACTTGGATCTAGCTTTGAACAGTGATCCCAGATTGCATACAACATAAAATAGTACTTTTCTGATCTGAAACAATGTTCTCCCCTCTCCACCATCTCAGGACCTACAGAGCACACCGGAAAATGGGATAGGAGTAATAGAAAGTTTGTCTGCATCAGTATATCACTTTTAGGTGCATTTCTACCCCATTTTCTAGTGCTATTCTTGATAGAAATGGATGCTTTTGAGGAAGAGAGATGTAGAAGGCCAATTTTAGCCAAATGGTCAACAACGGGCTAAGTGTGAGGGCACCTGCCTGAAGCAGAAAGTGGCAGATTCCTTTCCCGGCCCAGGCTAATGCTTAACCTACAGTTCGCAAGCCTCGAGTGAAGAAGCATTGAATGCAGGTTTCCTTGGCACAAAATTGCACTGAACACAGGCAAGCAAGCATGTTCATTCCTTTTCTCACTGTTCTCTGTATCCCAGTAAATCTTTAATTATTCTCTGCAAAGTAAAATGGTTTCAGTGAACAAGGTTAAGAGAGTCCTACAGCCTTGTTATTAGAGCAGTTAGAGTTGGCATACAAGATAGGATCGACAAATTCAAATCACTTCAGGCAGATATAAGAAACTACAAGTGAATTATCTATCTACCCTTAGCTAAAACGGAAGGGATTTATCCTGTATCGTGGGTTTACTCTATTAGATGTTCTTTAAGAATGCCTGCTGGATTTCAGTGGGAAAGCAGGAAGCACAAAGCTCTACTGCTACTTTCTTATATTCCCAGTAAAGCATATTTTAATAAAGCCTGGCAATGTTTCAGGCTTACATAGTCACAAGCATGCACAGAACCAGTATTTCACTGGCGAGGCAATTTTGTCAGTGAAAAATAGGCAATCATGGACCTAGGGCAGATATCTCCCGTGTTAGACAGTAACTGAGGGGACTTGTGGCTCTTTCATATCTGGCTTTCAACATTTCTAGGGGAAGTCAGGAAATAATTAATACACTTCTATTATTTTGCAATGTAATTCAAAGATCTAGCGGTCACTTCAGAGGCCTATTTTTATCTCAGCTGAATTTATATGACATTAGAATATACAGCAGCTTCATTATAGCTACACTCAGGAGCTATAAAATCGTACAAGATGCCACAGAGGGATAAAAGAGTTCTGCAGAAAGTAAGGCTTCAAATACATAAGTGAATTCTGGTATATGCTGCCTATGTGTATTTATATAAAGCTCGTTATTTAACTTTTTTTTCCTTTCGAGCTATTTCAATGTTTTGCGAATTTTTCTCAATATCAACCACTAGAAAAGTACCAACTCCTGTTCCCAAAACCAAACACTTTAAAAAAAAGTCAGTATCATAAAATGTAAATTACAGCATTAACTGTTATTTGTTTACTAATATTTAATAACAGAATATTTGTTTTCTACCTCTTGAACTCTTCTGTGCATTTTGCATTATTCCATAACAGTATCAGGACAAGAAACTCACTTTTAAAAATCAAAATGTTCACATGAGTAATTGGCAAAACTCTGAACAATGTAAGACTGCTGGTTAAAAACCCCTAGAGTTGGAATTACAAAACTGTATTTATCTAATTTAGACATGTGTCTCTAAAATGCAGGATATAAGAGCGTTATTTTTGGTGGCTGAGATGAGAAGTAATCCTATTGACAGTGGCTGCAAGCGGATATTTTTGGTAGGTGGAATTTTTATCATAGAAGATAAAGTTTTGTCAATTAAGAATGTTTAGCACTACTGCAATTGGTGGTTATATTAAGTAGCAAAGTTTCTTACCCAACTATGTTGCAATACACAACCCCACGTGGTCCTGCCAGAAGACTTCTCATACTACAGGGCATACGCTTCAAACAGCACACACACACACTAGGTGTTTCTCTTCACAGCATGAAAAAGCTTTAATGCAACTAAGATTTTCTTCACGAATAAAAAATAGATGGATCTCTCTACGTGCCCTTTCAAGTCCATGGGAACACTACAATTCTTGGATAGGCTCAGATGAGCCTTGTCTTTGCCAAGTAGCACTTTACTTTTGTTCCTTTTTCCATCTTTACAGCTTATCATCCTGCTTTCCCAGTCCAGTAACATGTACAAGGTTTTCTCTGCCTATTAATGCTGGGTTTGGAACAGGAGGAAGAATGGCCCTGAGGAGGAGGGTGCTTAAGTGCATTGAGCTTTGCTGAACATTGGCTTGCTTCAGAGCAAAGGCTAGGCTTGAGGTTCGAAGAGATTACACACAATCAATCTTAAATTAAGGCCATAAGGGTAGTAGGCAGTGAGCTGGAAGAAAGATTGGCAGGCTGAATGAAAGAGGGAATTAAACCAGCTTCTCAGTGAAAGTGAATTGCTATTTGTGTTGAATAGTTAAGCAATGGAGAAGTGTGAAAGCAGAGGAGAAAAAGGTGAGCCCAGAGTTCAAAGATCATCCAGAGCCGGGGTCGCCCTCTCTCACAGCTCCCACCACGTGCAGAATGCAGTCAAAACTGGGAAACAAAAGTTGACTTTTCTCTCAGAGGAAAGATCAGAGCGCTATCAGAGAGAGGTTTCCTAGTTCCCAATGAATCTGTCCCCAGTTAATTACAGAAAGGAAGAAGAGGACTTGAAAAGAACAGAATCGGATTGCCAGGCAAATACTTGTTACTCTTTCCTTCTCCCTAAGCTCTCAATATGCTAGGGCTTCCATGTGAGAAAGAGCTGCTTTTCCTTTACCTTTCTCCCACCAAATTCTTCTTTATGTTCAGCAGAATATTTTTCTGATTATACTTCTGCCTACTGCAGAGATTGCAATAAGTGTAAATAGGGAAGAAGAGATTTCTATTAGCAGCTTCGCCACGTACGCAGCATTTTGCAGGAGTAGGGCATGGATATACCACTAAAGCTAAAACACCAAACAGTACATTACGGTCTTAACTAACAGCTGACCAACTGGAGCTAACCAGCCTTCTGCACTCCTGTCTTTCCAAAGCTCCACATTGCTCTGACCAGCAGGGTTGTGTTGATGGACTGCTCCATTTTCTCTCTGGAAGCTCACTGAAGAAAACTGAGTTGCACAGAAGTAAATAGAAAAGCTTTACAGAAACACACAGGTTCTAGGATGATTTTATGAGTGATATAATGGCATAACTGAGGAAGGACAAAAGCAGTGATCCATAGCTCATGGCAAGGGCAAAATTTCATAGTGAGCCTTGAATAAATTGTGTATGCGTGTATGTGTATGTATATAAATACAAGACCATTGTATAATTATTTTCCAATCTACTTTTATAAACAAAACTATTAAGCAACTTTCACCACATGTACTTTCTGAAGAAGTGCCTACCATGAGTGAATTAAACACACTGGGCAGCACTTGTGCTAAACTCAGGCTATAGCTGTCTTAAACTCAGAGTGGTATCTCTACTTTTTTAAGTTGCAGAATGTTTCTGTGCAAATATGTGTATACAAACATATAAAAGAAAAAATAAAAATAAAAAAAATAAAGACAAGATAGAATCCTTTCTTTCATCCCATACTAGAGAAAAATAGACTTTGTGACTCACTAAAACATTAAAATAGAAGATGCTCTACTTAAGTATTTATTTAAAAATTATGCCTTTCTATTTTCCTCCTCCACCTTACAAGACAGACTTCTTTCAGTTCAGAAAAGAAAACAAACAAAAAAAAAACTGATTCGCACTTGTTACCTCAGCTAGCCTAAATACATAAAAAACTGAGATCACTGCTGTTCAAAGGAGATATGGATAATGATTTTTAAACTTAAAAACTGGGAGTTTTGCTGATAAAATTCTGGATTTTTTTTTTCTCTCAGCCATCTGTCTGTCTCTGAATCAGCATGTACTGGCAAGTTATTAGGGCTGTTCTGTGAGTCATCCTACTCTTTAAGAAAACCTCCCTGGGATGAGTATATAGGATCCAATTATCTTTCACCGAACATATATGTCATTACATCCAAAAAAGAGCAACTGTGATAAAAAATAGAAACTCTGCAGAGCCAACTCCCAGTAGTTAGGAAATGTCAAGCAATACAGCTTTTTGTTGAACCCTTGCTTGTCCCCAGTCAGTGTGGCTTGTGATACAGCCTTTAGTTACATGTTCACACCTTGGCTATTCTGAGTTATCCAGTGATCGTGGGTGCTGGACCCCCCTAGAAACACAGCCCCATGACACAGCCTGCGTGTAACCACTTCTCCTTTTTTTCCGCAGGGTACTTCCTTCCTCTAGTCATTGCACAGGGCAGGCGTTTTTTTCCTACCTGCCCTTATCTTGCTAATAATCAACTACTTCTTTTAAAGCCTCCACTACCTGTAGTCTTCCCTCACTGTTCCGTTCCAAGCATTGCCTTCATCTTTCCTCCCTTTCTATCCTGAAAGCATTTTTTCCCATCCGTCTTTCTTTTATCCGCCTATACTCTTAGCTTTCACTCCTCATTTCCATCCTTTCACCTACCAGGGAAAGCCTTAAAAACAGACCAGAAATTGTCCACCTTGTTTTAGCCCCGGGGCTGGTGCCCTGGTGGTCGCTCAGGAACAAGCACAGGGGCTGGTGTTTGCTGCTCTCCTTTTTGCTAGTTATTCCCTGGAATGGACAGTGGTCCAGCAAGGACAGCACCTGCACAGTTTGCACACAGGAGTCGTAGTGGGCAGGTGTATGTCTTGTGCAGCCCAAATCTGCTGAATTCACCCATGAAATGTTTCTTATGAGGCACTGAGATTCAGACAAGGGCATATATTCACAAAGGTGGAGAAAGCCACATTTCAGGCCATACAAGAATCAAAGCCTGTAGATACTGGAGATCGCAACATTTCATGACAAAACAGTTTGCAGATCCTTACTGTTTTTGCCTAGTCAAAACAGTATTTCTTTTCCCGATCGCCATTCCTGGAAGCCGAAGAGGAGTATTTTCAGTAAGTGAGGATGAAATGGTCTACGTGGAAGACTGGCCACATAATTTGCCTTTCAGACACATAATAGTGAATATTTCAGACCAAATAAGTCTAGCAGAAGTATAACAAATTGAAAGCAAGCTCTTATAAGTGTACATCAACCAGCAACCTTGAAAGTAATCAAGCAAGTGCTTCCTCAGTCACCTTTGGTATCCCATATGCCCAGAGAATTTCCATGCTGAAGACAACTTTGACCATCTGTTCTAATCTCCTTTAATCCGTCATCACTTTGCCACTTACATATAATTAACAATATTCATTTCATGCCAGTAAAAGCTCTAGATCACATCATAAAGCTGTATTCTCTACATATTGCTATAGAGATTGATAGATTGCAGGCTTAAGCTTTTTCACTGTAATAATTCTTGGTTTAGACATAAATCTTTAACTCACTTTTGTCTACTGGTCTTAGTGTAAACCATTCAGCCTGAACAGTTCTCTTTAGATTAAACTTTTCATGAGCATGTAGGAATTTGAAACATGTAGGTCCCCTTTACTTCAGTGAAACTGAATGGCTGTCAGTGGGCAGAAGCCCAGCAAACTTGACTTTCTCTTGAAATAAAAATTTTGCTCTGCTCAACTAAGAACGACTACTTGTGTTCATGGAAACTATAGCTAAAAAAGAATGGATGTTTAATTTTCTATAGGCAACTACTGATCTTGCATAGTATTTGATCTTCATAATGCAAAACTTCATCTCTGACTATATATACTTTCAGCAGTAGAAACATTAGCTAACCTGAGTAATGTTCTAAAATGTTTATTACAAATATGTGGAATGCAAATATTAAATTAATTATTACTCACTTTTGTCAATTACACACATTTTGTTGTAGTCATTTTCACTTTCACAAATATTAGAACAATGTAAGTACAAAACCAAAATGAAATTGCAATTTTTGCTCTTGTTCCAAATCTTTTCCTGTCCTTCTAAGTTAATCAGCATTTGTCCAATAATGACTCAGTATTTTGAAGGAGGAATTGCAGTATTTATTGGTACCTTGCACATAAATCGTTGAGGGGAGGTTTCACTGTTTGTACCAGCACCGATCCTTTGAAGTCACCAGCGCATCTTCTGCTGACTTGGATGGGAGCAGAACTGATCCCATGCTCAGTGACTTGCATCAGAAAATTACCAAGATTGTACCACAACACTGCTACCTTGTGGCATGACATAGAGCAAAATCATTATTGCTTATGTGACATGACTCTCACTTCACTAAAGGGGATGCCATATGTCACAAAATGCTAAAGCCTTGGCTTCTATTTGAATGTACAATTTCCTTGCCATTGTAAAGTCTTCACATGATAATTAGCAGAAAGCTATGCCCATTTTACTCATGTTAAGACCACATATTTTTAAAAGATGATGCCAAATTACTTTTCCATTACAGCTCCAATTCATAATGTATTCATTCTTACAGCTGCTAATTATCTTGCAAAATTTTGTAATGCTGATGTTAGGAAAATGGATATAGTTTTCCATTAATAACCTGAGCAAGTTTGGAGCTAGTTTGTGTATCACAGATAAAAATACCCTTCCCTACTCCACTATACTTATGTCTCATTAGTTTATGGACCTAAAGCCCTCCAGGGATTGTCACTCACAAATCCACCAAATGTTTACGTGCTCTAGATTTTGCATTTGGATCTCTAATTCAGCCAACAGATATGGAAAATCATATATAGACAGAGAACTCCCTGGTGACTAGAGTTGTAGATTTTAACAGAGAGGGCAGAAATAGTATAAGTATAATGCTTAGTTTAAGCATAATACTTAGCACATTAATGGCAAGCTGAGTGCATCACCTAGCAGAAAGGCACTCACTGTATTTCAAGTAAACATAATACTGTTCCTGCCAAAACTGTTGGCTTCTAATGATAAGTGTTTAATACGAGAGTGTGTTAATGCCATTCAGCTTCTGTTAAAGAAGGTTTTTTAATGGAATGTTTTCAACGCTAGGGAAGTCAGGACCAGCTGTTTTCTGAACCAGTAGCTCCAAACTTGAGGCCCCAGAACTGTCTATTCTCCAAAGTTCTCGCAGGCTTTATTAGTATTTTATCCACAAACACTTTACAGCAGCCCTGACATAAATATGCATTAATTGCAAGATTTAAGCACACAATTCCAAAATTCAAGGCTGCCAGAATTCATAGCACAGTGGAAATGTTGAACAATTTTAGTATTCTCTGAAGCTTATATTAAACATATACAAATGCAACTGTCCTTTCTCTACACATTCAATGGTTAATGGATACTAATATAACTATTGAGTATTAGTCTCCTTCCTGCTAGTTATACTGGACAAATAGCCTCAAAACAACTTTTAAGTAAAAAAATAAACTGAGGTTTTCATCCAAAAGTCTAATGGAATTCGTATGTTCAAACATTACTGTTTGGAAAACTGAACTGGCAAAGTGGGATTTTCCTGAGAAAAAGATCTAGGAAATGATAAGGAGGAGATTTGGAATAGATATTTAGTGAAACATTTTGAAAACATGGAAAGTCAGCAGCAGTGTCTTAGTAGTGAATGTTAAATGAAAATATCCTGAAGGCCACTGCAAATTTTAAATTTGAGTAAACAGCATACAGTCTTATATTCCTATCAACCTGCCCCAGATAAATGGTTGCAGGAAGATAGTAATGTCTCTGTCTCATATCTATATCAGCATTAAGTGAATCTAGGCTGCTTTTTGTGCATCAGGTAAAATACTCAAAATAAATGACAGGACCTCATAGAAACTCTTTTTCTTTTAATGGAGTGTTTTTTGCTCTGCACATGATACGTACATTATGTATGTATTCAGTTGTATTTAAAGACATTTTTCCCAACTAATGTTTCCTTTCTCTATGTATATGTTCAAAATCATAAAATTTTATTACACTTTCCTTTATCCCCAAAGATATACCTGAAGAGATATTTCCTTGATGACTTGATGATTAAAATTCAGTTATTATATAGGGATTATTTTATTCGCCTGGAAATTCTGAGATGGAAACGCTATTCCTGGTAAACTACAATGTATCACTTGTATTCACAGTTCAGCCCTGTGAACCAGAAGATAGATACTTACATTATTGTTCTGCCTGCTCGGTGTTAAGATGAATTCAAATATAATATTACTGCTCTGATAAATATATTTTGAGTTACATATCATGCATAATATACACATCTATACCATAATTCTTTGAAATTAATACTGAAGCTAGTGGATTAGGTGTTTTATAAAAGTAATATTTGTAATAAAACTTGCTGGCACTAGCAACCTAACAGCAGATGGGATTTTATAGAGAGCATATAATGATGATTCATTGCAGTAAGTACACATGCATCCCTCAGATCTTCTTTCAGTTTAGCTCTTTCTTTGGTTAAAACACTGATTACCTGGTTAAATAATTATTTTTTTTAAAAAAAGTCAAGCACAAATGATGGCAGCCATCTGAAATGATTAGCACATATAAGCAGGCTTTATTTCCCAAAGCCAATTCTTCTCTCTAATGCCGCTTACTGATGTGAAATTAAGTATCCATAGTTAAAATGTTTCACCTGAAATGCTTTCCGTTGTTATGTTTGCAAGTGATCCTTAACTGATAAAATACATTTCAGAAATGTACCTGTGGGAAAGGGAGGAAGATGATTTAACGATTAAAATATGGAATTGAGTGTGGAAATCTGAGGCTGGTTATTCACAAGCTCCTCAGCACACATCTCTCTGTGTCCCAGCTGCTCTGGCATGGAAGTAAGGCCAATACTGCTGCGTGTCACAGAAATACCCTGAAGAAAAAAATGCATGACTAATTGATACACACTTTAACCTTCAATAAGTTACACTTTTATTGTGTATATCCCACTGCATTTCCTATTTTGGGAAAGCAAAAGCAAGGAGGACAAAGTACCCAAGAAAGGCGTGATCTAAACTGTGCACACCTGAGTTCAGACTATCTTCGTCTTCATTTGTTTGCAGCGCAATCCCACCAGCAGTTTTCCCACAGTAGCTTACAGATCCACTCCAAATTCTAAAGAAGTCACCTTTGGGAGACCAGCTATAGCTGGAAGGACAAGGACAACCTGGCCCACACATTGCTTTTTTGCATTCTGTTTTTCAAGAAGTGGCAGATTCCAAACCTGTGCTTTTTGCAGGCGTTTGCTTCACTTCAGCAAGAGGCAAGTTTTAAAATGGAAGAAAATAAAAATTCAGTTCAAAACAACAAAGACTTTTGAAATATTTTAGCTACAGCCTGTATCATTTTTAGTTTTAGGGCATACTTTTCTGTCCTGAATGATAAAAACATGTAATGATCACGTTTCTGATATTTTTGGCAGAAAAATCCTGCTATCCTTATTTCATTTGATCCCTGATCTTGCAACATATCCCCCTTATTATACTATAATGAGCTCATTTAAGTAGGAATTATTACCAGCTTTTCAAGGTGAATTAATAAGAGGATAAGTGTACACAGTCTTCCCCCCTCCAAAATTACTTGCAATTTGATATAGAGGATGCCTATAAATGGATCCAGTAGAAATACAAGCTACTGGATTGCACCTGTTGGATATGAAAACTTTACAATCAAACTCACATATACAGAGCTAACATAAAAACAGAACTCACAAAGTGACTCCAGCATGACAGTTGAATTGTCAGGTTAATACCACATTAAATTATTTATATGTTTATTTTTGTGTGAGTCTGCTTCAGGGAGAACAAGAAAAAGAAAAGTTGAGCTGAGGAGGGAGAAGAATAACAGATGAAGGTGTAGAACGAAGCTGAAGTAAATTATCTGTGTGGAGGGGAATTGAAGGAAAAGCATTTGAGAAAGTGGTGTCAGTTGGCACAGAAAATCCTGTTAAAGTGTTGAGAAATCTGAGTGAATTCTTCACAGGGTCTCTGGGCAAATGTCTCTGGCTGACAGTCCAGTTTCCAGTCAGGAGACTAAGTATCGACTGGCTGTACAGCTCTTGAAACCTCTGCTATATATCTGCATCCATACACAGTGTGGTCAAGTGGAGAAAAGGCAGCCCTGGAATACAAAGACCAGCATTACGCTTTCGGAAAAGCATTTAGAGCATAAAGACCTGGACACAGTCCTTCCTAGTTGTGTCTACACTGTCTAACAGTGAAGAGAAAATCTAGTCCCATCACTTGACTCGCATGGCAAAAAGTTGCTAGAGGGAGACATTATTGCTATATGTAGGTAGGCAAAAGAAGAGGCAAAGTGGCGCCAAAATTCAGAGGGTGAGACTAAGGCAAAAACCTTTTGAGTGTTCCCTATTAGCAAAAACTTGTTGACCAAGTCTAATTAATCTGTACAGTGATCTTCCAAAGCCGGCTGCAGAGCTCCTTTGCCTCATGGACTGAACGTTAGGGTGCACAAGACTCACAGATACACTGCAGCGGCACCTCAACTCAAAGCCTTCCAGGAGTAAATCAAAGTTAATAATCCAGTAGTAAAAACATAGACTTAAACATTAAAAATTGTACATAATTGCTTTTTATCATTTGCTATTTTGTTTGCAGACTGAGAACCATATAGTGTAGCATACATATTTATGAAAAAATAATTTGCTTTTTCTTCATAAAACTAAAACATTAGAAACTTTTTAAAGAATCTGCCCATAGGAAATCATGTCTTCTGTAGTAATAAATTTTTAAAAAGGCTTTTTTTTAAGCTGCTTTGAGTATTTTAATAATAGGCCTTTATATTTACTAATAAGAAAAAAGTGGCAGCAGAGCTGATGCCAGCTAATCACAGATTAAAAGCTTTACATTTCAGTATTTCAGGGAGTAGCAATATTTTCTTTAAAACTGTATTTATAGGTGGAAATGATAATAATGTCCCCATTTCCTGTACTTTAGGGAAAGAAAGAGATGATGAATCCTTACTTGCTGCTTCAGAAAATTCATGTCCAGTGAGCACAACCCTTCCTGACAGTGGAATAACACTGCATTTTCTGTTCTTCTGAGTAGCTGTTGCAACATCCTCACTCTGTGCTGCTAATGGAGATGTGCTCTATGCTCTATGTAACTCCTGAGTTGAGAAACTGAAATATGAAATTTCAGCTACAATAGGAGATATGTTACAATTTCTAGCAGTAGCAAAAGGACGCCATTCTATTTCAAAAAATTCTCTCTGTGGTATATAAAGGTCCATTAAAATGTTGGATTCTTCTTTTTTTTTTCCCTTTTGACAGATGCAATTTCCATTGAGAAAATGATCTCCCGAAGAAAAGAGATTGCTTGGGAAATGTTTTGTGCAGTGGGCGTAATTTACACATACAGGACCTTAAAAATGTACATATGTTTAGAAAGATAGTATAAACACATTCTAGAAGCTGTTTTTTTTCTATAGTTACAGTTTATATTCTTGTGAAGAATATAGAATCCAGACCATTTCAGGCTCTCACATGCTCTCTTGACACATGTTTAGAGCTCAGTCTCAGTCAGACCACATGAGTAGGGAAAATTCCCTGTATAGTTAAAAGAGAAAATCTGATGTTCTCAGGATGGAAAGCTATCACACCTGCCTTTGGTTCTTTCCTCCCTCCATTCTCCTTTTTGTACCTAAATCCAAGCTCAGATAAGCTTTAAGGCATGCTAGATCAACCCTCCGGTGAATATAAATGCTTTTTTCATATATTGTAGAACATTCAATAGCTTTGAAAAAAATGAGTGAGAGATATAGTAAATACTTACATAGAACCTATTGTCCAGAAGGAGTCCAGCTCCCATAGAGATCAATGAAGGATAAGAATTAAAGTACATTTTTTGCCTCAGGTCCTATGAGTTAAATTCTGACCTCTGTGAACTCTGAGGGAATTTTGCCAAAAATTTTCTCCATCTAAGAGTGGAAATCACCAGACACTGAAAGATAACCATCTCTTCCTCAGCCACATCAGCTATTCTTCCTGAAGCCATGCCTTTTATTCTTGTTTCATCCTTACTATTTGTCTACATGTTCATTGTTTAGTAGACATTTCTAACATTGTAATTCTTTAAATAACAGGTAAGGCAAGGATCTGTCATGAATGAATTAGGTAGGATTGATCCTGGTTTGGAGGAGGAAGAGAGATGCAATGACCAAATAGCCACTTGATATTTCTACTCTTTCTATTTTGTATGATTTTTATGGAAAATATTGTGAGACGCGAGCTTTAATCAGCTGCTTGCAGTCACAATAGTACTTCTCTATATCTTCAGAAGCAGCTGTTCCAGTATTTGAATTGCTATCATAAGGCACGTGTTTTAAAGAAAACATAATAAAAAAGTCATCAAAAGTCACTCATAACACAGAGGTTTTCTCTAGGAAAATCTGCTCCCATTACATAAGATATATTGCTCTTGAGTGTGTGTATATTGAGGTGTTTATATTCACTGAACGTGGAATCTTTTCTAATTGTATGCCCGAAATACATTAGGGGAATGCTAAGGTTGCACACACAACATTAACTTTGCTTTCTTCAATATTTGCCAGCAAATATAGGCTGAATTTTGAATTTCTTATAAAGTGGCATAATTTAATTTCCATAGTACGAGTAATCCTCTCAAGCAGGGACTCTAGCCAACAGTTGTTGCACCTCTTGTTAGCTGTCACTTAGAATGGAATAAAGCTATAGATAAATATCTATTTTATCCTGATTTTTTTTAATGATTAATTCCATGAATATTCGGTTTGACAAAGGTGCTAGTAATGTGATTACTCCCAATATACAATGAGTTTTCTTAACTACAAATGCAGTTTAGCAGTCAGATTGGTCTGAAAAGGATTGTTTGAAAAAGGTGAGCATCGAGTGCAGAGCTGCTCATCACTAGATAAGGAAAGACAGGGGGAGAAGTTAACACCAGCTTCCTCCCTCCTGGAGCCAGCCAGCCTAGGGGGGGACGTGGCACCCCAGAAGATGGCCAGAAACTTTAAATCTGTCACCTCGTGCAATCCAGGAGGGTGGGAGGAAGGTTTCTGCGCTCATTGTACCAAATTGTTTCTTTCTCTGGCTGTTTCATGGGAAATAAAAGAACAGGAACTCACCAGCTCTGCTCTAATATGCACCAGCAACCTTCAACCCGGGTTAAGTGTAAGCAAATCAGCTCTCCCTCTGATTGCACATGTTTTTATTTCTTCCAGAATTAGCCTGAAGAACCTTACAAAAAACAAAACGCACAGGCAGAGTCTTGTCAGGCACGGCAAAGGCAAAGGGAACCTGCTACCAATGAGCTCTGTGCCTTGCACATTATATAATCAATATGTAGTCTGGAAATGTGATATGGAAATACAGTTATCAACGTATTTTAATGCATCTTAGCATAAGTATTTATTTCATGCACATGAATTTCAAGGACTCGGTTTGCTTGTCTTATACAACTTTTCAGAAAAAAATACAGGACCTACTATAGACAACAGTGACAATATTTGCTTATAAAGTTGAATATTTTCTGTCAATTTAAATGAAGAAGAAATTAAAGTGACATACATCAGCGTGGCTTCACATTTCCCCTACCACTCATCTTCCTATCACAGTTCTTAAATCAAAGGTCACATTTTGTTGTAAATATTGTTGTGAATGAAGTAGTAGGCCAGGCTAAAAATTCTAAAACACACAGACATGATTATGTATGAACCTACCAAAAATATCTGAAATGCACATTTTAAAAAGGCAGCTTATAGGAGAAAATGTTTTTTTTAAAAAAAAAAGTTCAGTTTTTCTTGTGGTATAGGATTTTCCAGTGTCTGTAGGAAACTGATGCAATGTTTCTTTTCCATTTTGTATAATTATTCTGTATTTTCATAGTCTCATACACAGAAAGGTGGAGAAAATAATACCAAACAGCAACAACAACAACACAACCTACATAATAGTGCTTAAATGTAGATCCACACATTATACAAAACATTATGACTATGCTGGATACAGCATATAGCATTTATCTCTTTCTTTGGATCCTGTTTTATAATTTTCCTCGGATTAGACTGTCCTTCCTCCGCTCCTGCCTAATGTGCACTTACCTTCCTTTGTTCATTCTACTGTGCAGAAAACTTTATCATACAGATAGTAAAAGGCATTTTAAGCAAGGTAACTCAACTCTGATATGTTTAAGGTGGTTAGCCATTTCCTTTATAAATATCATGAAACTAACAAGAATGCTTCTCTGATTTGACTTCACTCTCCAAAGACTTAATCTTTCATAAAGCATTACAACTTCTCAAAGCCATGCATTTAAATACCCAAGGCTATCTTTGTAATATCTTCATAATACAATGAAAAATCTTCATTTATTGCAAATGAATATTGAATCCGTTTATAGTTGACAACTAAACTTCCACACAATGTAAAGAATTGCCCAGGATATTTCCTTGAGGATTTTCCTAGACTATCCTATAAAATCTGGGGAAACTTGATGAGATGTAAACAGGGACCCAGCAAGTAGGGTACCTCATGAATCTTATTCCATGACACTTCAAACATCCAGTCTTTGGAAGGATGTGTTTCTTTTATTCATTGCAGTCACTCTGAAGCTCCTGAAACACCTCTAAACAGGTACGCATACTAAATCTGTGGATCACTAGACCTAATTTTGTTATCTGTCCTTCAAGATGATATGAAAAAGGCAAAACAGTCACTTGTTAGACTTTGCATCATTCTCTGAACACCAGTGGTAATTTTCAAATTTTCACTATAGTTTACTTAACACATTCATTTACAAAATAATTGTTAATTTTATCTTTTGAACACGGAGTACACATTTCGGTATCTTATACAAACTTAGAAAGTGCAATGCGGGTTACTATTCCACAAATATCAGTTTTCTACTTCAAGATCCTTTCATGGTGAACTGCAAAAAAAAAAAAACCCCAAAAAACAACCAAACAACAACAAAAAAAACAACTATAAAAGTTCTATTCCACTAAGTAAAGTGTTTTTCTTCACTTGATTTGAACAAAATCACCTGAACCACTGTTAGGCAAAACATCAAAATATCTACTAAACATGCTGCCAAACACCTTAATTTCTGAGTAAAAGTGGAGCAGGTCAAAAATATCCCCAAAGATTTAGTCAGACATGACAAAAGAATATGAGCTTGAAAGAAAGTTCTTGTGTTTCTGGATCTAATCTACAGTATATCATCTGATTCTATTAAATTAGACATTATATAGTATCTGCATTATAGTGAAGGTGTTGTACTTTATTGTAAGCATGTTAGACGAAGGAAGCTGTTTTGTATGAGCTGTGTTCAGTTATGCAGTATTGCAGTGGTGCAGATCTGGCAAACGCTGAGTCCGAGAACTCCTGTTCCCATTTTCTGCTTCCTCACTAGATGGAAAGTTTTTCCAAGAGCCTGAAACCTCTCCTAATGATTTTTCCTTAGAGGTCACTTGAAAAGTTTTTGTTCTTGAAAAGGTAACAAAGCCAATATTTTTCTTATTTAAAAAAAAAATGATTGTGCTCTCCAGCACTTAAACTATCAGTGGGCTTTCTTGTGTGTATGTCATGTTAAAAAGGCTCTCATGGAAATTCTAAGCCACCCAGTACATTATCACACACAAATAGTGTATAATCTATTAATAATCTACTATTTTCCCCCAAAGGGTATTTTGATTCTACTGAATGATGACGGTACTCTTTTAAACATTTAGCATCTTTCTGGATATATTTAGCCACATAGTGCAAACAGAGCAATTATAGATAGATTTAGAAATAATACTAGAAGGAAACGGTAAAAAAAAACATTAAATTAAGTTGTATTATTTTGAGGATAATGGGGAAGGCTAAAAGCCTTTGCCATGTTTACGCTTGTTCATAAAGCCCTGAGAAAAGGCAGAAAATGGTTCTCGGGGCGAAGCGGAGCGGAGGGCCAGAGAGGGCAGAGGGAGGAAGCCCCTGGAAATGGAAGCGGCGTCGCGGGGTCAGATTGCCCAGCGCCACGGTCCTTTCCACTAGAAAAGAAATCACAAGCTGATTGTACCCAGCAAACCAAATGCTTTCCCGAAGTAACATCAAACCACTGGGCTTTTCCAAGGGCGATAACCTAGAGATTTGTGTGCTACCTCCTTCAAGTAGTCAATTTTCAAAGCGATATCTCAGAAATGACCGAGTACAAACTTTGCACCAAAAGAGCAGAGTTCTGCTTAGCAGAAGAGACTTTTTAGCCTCTTCCTGTTCCTGGAGATGCCGTCCTGCCCCTGTGGGTGAGAAGCAGCAAGCCATGGTAGTGAGGTGCGCCGGGCCGGGGAGGGCAGGCTGGGCATCGCTCGCTCCCATCCCAGTGACCCAGCACGCGAGGACGCCCCTGTCTCCTGCTCTGGATGGGGCTGGCCACTTCTGTGCTTGGATTTGCGTTTTTACCTGCCCAGTCAACGCAAGTGTTTGCTCCTTGCGCAACTGGAAATAATAGAAAATTTGCAAATATCTCATCAACACGCACTTTCAAGATATTTAATGCAAGTTGTGGTGCTTTGATTTGGGATGCGTATGAGCACATGCTTACATGTGAGCATATTCCTTTACAAAGCAGGAATCAAGACATAACAGAGCATTGACTATTGAGAGGACGTTACCCAGAGTGCTATCATTTTCTGTGAGAAACAGTTAACAAAGCAGTGTTAGATATTCCTGATTTCTACCATATATCGAAACTCCTCAAAGCTTTCTGTTTCCAACACACAGACGATGAGAGTGCAGGGCAATGCAAGTACCAAGCAACACGCTTATTCCCGGATACGGAATGTAGGGAATAAACCATATGGCTGGCCCTAGAAAACCCATATTTTAAAGCATTACTAAAGATGTATATATGCACTTCATTCATTTGGTTATGTATTTACAATACATATCTACTTTATATGCATACACTTGTAGGAGGAATATATATTTATATTTATTTATGTATTATATATACATAATTTATAAAAATTATTAAATATATTATAAATAATACATAAATATATATTTTTATATATTTGCATGTATATATATAAAGCTATATAAATAGGTTAATATTTGCACAAATGCATATATGCCTATCTGCATTAACAGCTTTAGTGTGTATTTATATACTTTTACATTTTGACTCCATGGGTTTTAACGGTTTTTTACTTACTATTTCTACTTATCCTTAAGTAACTGATTTGGCTCCCTCATTTTAAATCCAGTTTAGTCTAATGCCCTTATGAATGGCAGTAGTTAGAGAATTGTAGAACTCAATCTTTTTTTCTCTGAAAGAGTGATCTGCTGACAATGAAAACAAAGAACAGTCCAAAGTGTTACACTAGATAGAACATAGGCAAAGAATGTAGTTTTTTAATGATGGATCAAAGCTTATTTGAAAACATTACTGACCTGTCAGGCTACTGCTTTAAACAGAAATGGTTTAATGCAACATCAGGCTGAGATTGAGAATATTAGTGGTGTCACAATTGTCATCACAGAGAGAAATAACTCAACAAGACACTATGACTACACTGAAATATAAACTTATTGAAAAATATAGCACACAGTTTTTTAATCTATATCTTCAATTTTTGCACTATACTCTTCAAAAGTAATGGTGACTAAGCAAGTAAAATTCTTGTTTCTTGACTAACAAACAAAGGAAGCATCAGGCCAAAGAGAGTCCTTTGCAGCCTCTGGCCACATGTAGGTGTGCTTAGGGGTCCCCGTGGCAGCTGACAAGTCTCTGCCTCCCTTTCAGATGTCTCTGGGAGGTCACACAAGTTTCCAAGTACCTCTCGGTGACTCCAGGTGTAGTAGCCCAGGCTTGAAATCGCTGTCCCTGTCAAACACCACGCTGGCCAACCCATGTCTGATAATTGCAAGATTACAAGATCCTAAAATAAATGTTTCATCTTTCTGTTCTTAATTTGCAAGTAATACTCAATTTTACTTCGCTTTGGAGAAATTAACTTATTGATAATTGCAATTTTATTTCATGTTTCTTCCTGAGGTTATTCCCAATGACTTGTAGGGGATCCTTATTCAGTTAGGACTGCCAAGACCAAGATGTATTTGACAAACTGCTTAAATCATTTCTGACAGTCACGGTTAACCAATTCTCCTGCTTATGAACTATTTTCCAACTCAAACGACAAGCATTTTATGTGTGCGGTCATCCCTCAGAACAATTTTCAGTCCAGAGCTTAACTGTGATCTGCTTGGTGCAACTATTCATTATTCATGGTCACTTAAGTGGCAGGGATTTAATCTTATTCCTAATGAAATGGGAAAAACAAAAATACAAACACTCATTTTCATGCAGGAATAGTGTGCTTTAAAATCATTTGGGTATATAGGCAAAAGACAGAACTCTGGAGCAATAATTCACAGAGAGCTGGGACAGTATGCTGGAAAAGTATTAATATATATTTTTTCCTACTTTTACATATTCTCTAGACACCTATAAATAACCAGTCAAAAATAGGATTCTGGACTAACGGATTTTTGGTCTCTTGTTAAAGATATTTTTGTTGTGTTTATAAGACCAGTCATTTCCAAATCTCTGTATGAACACATGCCTATGAGATAAAAGTCCCTATCCATAAACATTCCTGGAAAGCAGGAATGATTGAGCATAGGCAAAATAAACAAGGTTTATTAAAAAAAAATACAGAGAATAAAAAAGAGAGATAAAAATAAGAGAGTATAGTAAAGCATTCCCTACATTTTTTTACATTTTTATCCTTTCCTTTGAATTCAAATAATTCCTGTTACAAATGAAATATTGCTATAGTGTTAGCATTCAGAATGGAGAGGTGCATTAACTACAGCAGAAGAAGCGGAAATTAGCCTGATCTCAGACTGGTAGAGATAGTCACTAAAAAAGACAGAAAAGCGAAATTTAATATTGCAAAAAAAGTTGATTTTTTTTGTTAGATAATATTTTTTTTACTATCCTGGGGGTGGTATTTCTGTATTTTATGTTTTGATATTAAAGTTATTAAACTTGCCTTTCTATTCTCATTATCAACATATTTTATGGGTAAATCCACTTAAGGAGCCTATTGTGCTTTCTGATCAAAGTGGAAAATGAAGCCAGGTTATAATAAGCAATTTAATTTTTAATGAGCTGATTGAGGCCCAAGGTTATAACAAAGGGCAGAAAAACAAAAAAACACAAACAACAACAAAATTCCTAGCACAGAACACTAATGACAGTGCCCTGAACATGACCTGGGCAAAATAATATTTGGCAGAGTGTATTTAAACACTGGCCCAGTTGTATTTTTTATTTTGTTTCAGAACTCTGACTAAGTCTAAGTAAGGTGTAGCATATTAAATAATACAGAAGCACATAAAAATGCATGAGAGTTGTTTTCTGAAAAGAAGTTAGCTGGGATGTTTATTGAATTTAAATTTCCCAAGCTCAAGTTTAAATGCTGCAACTACAAGATGAGTGTTTAACCCTCTAATATCTCTTCTAAAAGCTTGGAAATTAGTTAACTGTTCTTCTGGACTGCAATTCTGCTGTAAGAAGGTCCCTGAACTTCAGTGAAGTTCTTGGGATTTGCCTGTAAATCTTCAGAAATAACAAATCAAGCCTAAGTGGAAGCTTTTCATAAACATGGTGTCCTTGCTTTCTTTGCGGTTTGCAAATTAAGTCATCAGATATTGAAAATGGAATTGTTTAAGTTCTTGTTTATCATATTCTTTGACTTTTACTAGTTGATTTTCTTACAGCTCTCCCTGGCATTAGAACTACATGCCACTTATCCCTCTATGAAGCACTTTATGTCTAAGATGTATCACTTAACGCTGACAAGACTGCTCTATGTATTTTAAGTAATTTCCTTATGAAATGCTGTCTCGTGAAAGAAATGCAAAACTGCAGATTCACTAGCAGGCACCTTTGCTCGCAGCGTAAGCAGCAGCAGGGGCTGCTGAGGAGCTCCGCGTGTGGAAGGGGCCGCCGGCCCCACGCCGGCCCACGGGGCGCTCGCACCTGCAGCACCGGCGCTTCCCTGGGGACCGGGGCGATTCTCGTGGTGCCACAGGAGAGGACAGAGAGAAAGAGGAGGGGACGGACCGGTCACGTGTGTCCTGCCAGCTGAAGGTGCGTGACAGGACACAGAATAACAGATATTTCCAGTCTCCTTCTCTGGAGATCTTCCAAACCCGCTTGGACGCAGTCCTGTGCCACGTGCTCTAGGTGACCCTGCGTATGCAGGGGGGTTGGACTAGATGATCTCTAGAGGTCCCTTCCAACCTTAAGCATTCTATGATTCTATGATATCCAAATCTCTATCTTTGGGGCGGATATATGAACCCGACTTGGAAGGTTTACACACTTCCTGAAAACACTTTTTTCATAACAAACTACTTTTCTTAAGCCCTCCGTTTCTTCCCTTTCATCACTGGACATCTCAGTTCAATTGAGAGTTGGAAAATACAACAACAACAGAGTTATTTTCTCTAAGATACCCTGAGCTTTGTCAGTTTTGGGGAACTTTGCCTTTGCTTTCAAGCACTGCTATGACTTTTGGATTGCCAGTTGAGAATACAAGCAGGAAAACAGCAGCTTCACATAGTAGCTAGTAGTACAAACTGGATACAGATGCCCAGGATTGTGTTGGACGTGATGGAAGCAAGTGTTCCTGAAAGAACTCTGGCATGGAACTTAAACCACAGAAATCAATAACATTTACTTAGAACTAGAAAATGAATTTCAAAACTCAGCCTGGACTTGCCCTACTGGCCTAGTCTGTGAGGTGTCTGCACCAGTATTGCACACTTCTTGCATGGGCAGTGATGCCACCATGTCCCATCCCACTGTGTCCTATCACAGTGCCAACAGCGCCTCCCACAAATCATCAGGATGCAAACTGGCAGATTAGTGCAGCATCCCTGCCCTTTGATGCTAGGGAAGTCCTAGCAGAGGTAAGATGAACAACTCAAACTCAATTTTGTGTAATCTACCTTCCCAAAACTTCAGTATGGAGTTAAGTAAGGAAGCAATGCAAAAAAAATGTGACCTTAGAACCATAAACTTTAGAAATAGTATGAAGTCAGACGAGAGGCTTTGCTTGCTGACTGTTGATCTAACTTTGACAACTATTTTTTGACAACATAAATGATAAAGGAGTCATGAAGCTTTTGCAGACCCTGCAAACTTTATTTGCCATATGTAAGGTTTCAATAATAAGGTGATGGTTAGATTGGTGGAAAATGGCAAGATCTCTTTAATATCATAAATAGTTTCCATACTCTTTTCCATTTTTCCTTCATTGTGCAGATGGAAGCATTTTGGGCCATTGACAGAGCTATATTTATTCAGTGCCTTAGTGATGCAAGTTGTTCAGGCTGCACACACATGTGGCTGATTTGTTCATTAGTGAGCTTCTTTTTGCTGATGGCTGTGAGTTGGTAGCTTGCTCAGTCAATACCATTCAATTTACTATTGATGACTTTCCTTGTGTAACCTACCCCTTTGCTTTTACTGAACTTAAGACAAAAGAAGTACTGCACCAATCTGCACAGTGGGGTGAGCACATACATACACTCACAGTCGCACTCCGGAAAATTCCCTCAAGTCTGGGGGATGCTTTTCCTATCTAGACATCATTCAGATTCAAACTCATTGTGAAATTGCTTCCACATTGCTAATTTTAACTCTTAAATTGAAGGGTTACCATACTTACTGGGTAGCAGTAAGAAGCTAACTCCCCCAACATGGACTAGGCGGTTTACTAGAAAGAAAAAAGTACCAGTAAAAGGTGGAGAACAACTGGTCCTGCTGATGAGACACAGACAATTTATTTGGTCTACACAGTAAACTCAGTTTCACATATACCACCTTTAGTGTATCAGGAAAATCAAATGACTACTTGTTTCTAACAGCAAAATCCTTAGACAACAACAGACGTTTGGAACTGGTGTCCTGATCCCCAAAACTTGGCTGTGATGATGATGAGACAATATGGCCAAACTCTCAGATTGCTGTGATCAGCTCTTGATGCCGTTTTCCAAAATAGTCAGGTGAAACTACAAGCAGGCCTTGGAATGTCTATAAGTACCTCAAGGGAGGCAGTGAGGAGGATGGTGCTGGCCTCTTTTCACTGGTGGCCACCGACAGAACTAGAGGTAATGGCCACAAACTGAAGCACCACAAGTTCCATAGGAACTTAAGGAAAAAATTCTTAACAGTGAGGGTGACAGAGCGCTGGAACAGGCTGCCCAGAAAGGTTGTGGAGTCTCCTTCTCTGGAGATCTTCAAAACCCGCTTGGATGCAGTCCTGTGCCACGTGCTCTAGGTGACCCTGCGTGTGCAGGGGGTTGGACTAGATGATCTCTAGAGGTCCCTTCCAACCTTGAGCATTCGATGATTCTATGACTCTATACTACGAAAATCTAAAGAAGGCATCTTATGGCAGTTTACAGGGCAGCAGATTAGGAATATTCTGGCTAATTAAACCATGATGCCTTTCTAAAGGCTCGTAATATCATTTTGCTTATGCCATAGGCCTTCCTTCTCCTCAAATACAATTGAACAAAATTTTCTGCATTCACTGAGGTGAGGAGAGAGAAAAGGAGAAAATGGACAGCCCAAGGGATCCTAGTGACCATCAGCCAGAGTCTGAGTCACACATGCAAGACGCTTGAAACCATATGTAAATGCAACACAATGTTCTGTGACTTTTGTGCATCTTTTCTACCTCCACAGACCACTATCACTTATAGTGGTAAGTAAAAAGCCTTTCTGCTAAGGACAGCAGAGCAAATGAACTTGGCTACACCATATGTACATCAGTTAGGCTAGAACTACCTCCCCTATCTCCTGACAGCAGTGGTTACAAAGCAAGAAGGAACATTAAAATTTTTCATCTACCAAAATAATGTATCTTTCTGGATTAACTCACCTAAAACCCCTACAAATTCTTCTGAGGCCTCTAAGAAGACTTTTGGAGTCTGAATGGGTGAGATGATTGTTCTTTAAAGACGCCTCTTAGAACCTTATGATGAAGAATTTTTATCTATGTTTATTTCATACCTCTCATCTGAGTGATTCAGTAATAGCCATGTCTAACAGACATCTTTTCTTTTTCAATTAGGAGCTGCCTATACATTTGCTTTTATTGTATGAGTTGTAGGACCAACTCAGTGGCTAAAAAATATTTTTTTTCTTGCAAGGAATCGAAGTGCTTTTTCCTGTATTTTGACTCATTGACTTCAGTGGGGTTAAGTGAGGTAGGAAAGCAATCTCCCCCTATACAAAAAATGACAGATGCCTGAAAATTCCTGAATACAAAGATATTAATATGTTGAAATTTTAACATTAGTCTTTCTATATCAACTATTGTATATCTTACCGACTCCTAGTTATTCAGACTTTTATATCCAGTATTTGCTGGATACTTCTCAACTTCTCATTGTAATGCCTTTGAGTGCTGTTTTACAGCACTTCACAATTTGCAGCACACTACATAAAGTGAAACATAATAGTCACCGGATTTATATCTTTTCCAGCTATTGAAACTTAGAGAAACTACAGCTTTCATTTTGCAAACAGAAGGTATAACAGGCAAGGAGCTTGTGAGGAGCAGGGCTGCACTCACGGTAGAACTGATGCAGAAACATGCAGGAAATCAATAGAAAATCCAGAAATAGAAATCCTAGTTCCTAGTTTCATGTCGGTTTTTAAAACATTTTTACAGTACTATGACTAAAAGACAATTGTTGCTATCATGCACACGTCGTTTAGTTTGCATTGACTACTATCGACCATTTAACTAAGTGGATTACAAAAACATTTCAACTAAAGAAATAAGAATTTATAAAACATTTCCCTCCATTAAAACAAATTACATCTTTAAATTGCACAAGGAAGAGGAATAAATTTTGTAAGCTGTAATTTACGATGCATTATTTTTAGGAAAGGAATTCTGCACTTTGTCAGCCCTGCTCTGTGAAAGATTCCACTGAACAATTCTTGAATGATATTTATGACAGGCCTTACTGATAAGCACAAATTTGAGTGTGTGCATCCATATTGATGCTATTTATAAAAATAAGATGCCATTACATTTTTATAATTATATATTTGGATATTTTCTTTTTAGAAACAGAGCTATTCTGACTTCGAGTTTATGGAGAAAATGCTTTCTGAATGTGAAGCTACACTTCGGGAAAAATTACTTTCAGGAATTGAAAGTAATGTTACATATCTTGAGAGGAAGGATAACCCTTATTTTTCTCTATTATATCACAGAGCATTACCACATCACACAGACAATAATAGATTATAAAATATTATCCAAAAAGGAAGAAAAAGGAAGATATCTCAGGAGATATTTTAGACTAACCTTTGAAAAAAACAGCCTTCACTTTCCAGTTTTACTGTCATCAAATTATTCCACTATCTTTTCAGAACCATGGCCTAGTAAAAAGTTTCCCTTAACCTTCTGAATATGTTTCCATTTGGAAACAGAAGAAAAAATGCAATGGAGAGGGATGGGAATGATACCATTTCATAAACACAAAACAAATAATCAAGAGAAACCTTGTAATTCTTTCCTTTGAGTTCAGAATCACGGCTGGTGAAGCTGCAACATTCAGGCAGGCTTTTTTTTTATATAACCTCTTGGAAATTTGTTTTCTGGTAATATATTTTGCTGGGTGGCAAGGGGGTTGTTTCCTTTGTTAAAATATTGTCCTTGCAATCTGTGACAAGAAGCCCTTTGGTGAAGTGAGAAGTAGATGAAAAAAGAAAGGGAGAAATCCATTCAATCCCCAAGGTGGGTTTTGCCGTTGCCTTTAGCCCTCCCAAGGGCGCTCTGGCCGCGCCGGCTCCAGGTGTTTCCGGGACGCTCCACCTGGCTGCGCGTTGGCCATTGGCAGCTTCTCGGAGGATTCCCAATGTTTCCCTTAAATTAGCAGCTGTCTATGAATCTCTCTGAAGCGTCTCACTGTTTATAAGGAAAGAAGTCAGGTGTGGATAAAGCAGAATCAGGATCGATAGGTAGAATGTTTGGGAATATTTTGATGCTGCCTACTGATGCTCAGTGAAAAAAAAAATCCTTCTGAGTCTTTGATTTTTTCTAGTAAGGAAGGGAGGCAATTAAATTGCTTGTGGAGGGCAGTTTTAAAAAGAAGAGCCTTGATATTTGGGGACAGAAAAAAAACCCTTTTTCCTCCAAATAGCATGAATAAAAAAAGAATTCTATTAAAACAGAAACATAGAATCCAAAAACATTGTTCGTACAAAGTGATTGCATCAGAAAGCAGACAAGCAATTAAAAACACCATCCTCCGCAGCACAATGTTGAGAGACAAACTGAATAGGGGATCTACAAACTTTTATTTGAGAACTGATCTTCTTCTTAAACACATAAACTCATGCATACAAACGTATATATTTGCATTACATTTTGATACCTTTTCAATTATTGATCAATTTTTTTTTCAAAAGTTATTCTATAACCTCTTTAATTTTCTTCTTCACTTTCTGTAGGTACTCCAAAATTGTAACATGGAAATGTCTTCTATTCTTGTCAGTCTTTGTTTCATGTCAAATTCTTTAAAAAAATATATTTTATTCTAAGTCATTAAGAGAAAACCACAGCTAAGTGAAAATTCTGCTGAGAGAGTAGGACATTAATAAAACAAATATAAATGAATGGATGATAAACTTTACCCTAATGAACTTACAGATCCACCTTATTTCAGTTGCCATTTTGGATTACAAAGATGCATTGAGAATCGTGATTAAATATTTTAAAAACAGAAAGGAAAGGAAAAGGAGAAAAGGAGAGAAGCAGAAGGAAAAGGGAGAGAGGAAAAAGGACACATTTAAAATGACAATTACACAGGCATGACTTAACGATGTGCCTTACTGCTGATCTCAGATATGGCAAACTAATGTTCAAGTTTCTTTGCCAGCAAGGGAAGAGCAACAAAATCTATCTAACTTAAATCAATTAAAAAGGAAGGATTTTCAAGAGGAAAATCTTTCCAAACTTCAGGTTTTTCCTTGTAATGGATTGCTGCTAATGACAGCAAAACGCATGGATTTGTGTCCTTCAGAATTCTTAAAAACTCTTTTTAAAAGCCCTAAGGATCTTCAAATGGATCACAAAGAAGTTCAAAATCTTTAATAGAAAACTAAGCCAGCTTATGCATAATAGAGTACACCTCCAAAAACCCCTTTGTTTCTTTATAACTTGGGGCAAACTAGGCTGAGAAGAACCCCTCTTCATTCCTCCTCACATACCACGTTCTCCTAGGATTCCTGACATTTGGAATACCTGGGCTTGGTGTCATCACACCTGCAAATGCTAATTTTAACTATGCAATTCTGCTCCAATTGTGCATTGGTGCCTGCTCTTTGAGTGAGAGAAGGAAGAAACATTCTGACAAACACCAGTTCCAGGGGGAAGAAAAAAATCTCTCACATAAATCTTAAGCATGATTTCCAAACTCCTAAATTTTCTTATTTTTAATGAAAAGATTCTTATGAACATATTGAAAAGTAAGTACTGCAAAATCAAGCCTAAAATCTTATTTAAGCTAAAGCTGTGAAGGTTTTTTTTTTTTTTTTCTCAATAGCACTTTATCTATTGATTTTCATTTTTATATGACTTTGCCCTTTAGCCAGTTTTAAAATGGAAAATATAATATGTAAAATATATACACTTGTTTTGACATAAAGACAAATTATCTCATTTCTGTAATCTATCTCAGCCTTGAACTGATGCAAGGAAATATCTGGAGGGAGACACCAGGTCTTTGAGGCAACAGACGACGTTTTGAAAGTCAGAACACAAATAACCTTGATATGAGAAACAATAACAGTCTCTGCCAATTTATTAAATTGCATCTCCCTTTCCACTCACATAGCTTCCCTGGCCTGGGTTAAGCTGGAAGCAGCTCTTCCCTCCAGTTCTCCTCTCTTTAGCGCACTGGGTCAGGCAGTGACAGCCTTGTCTCTTCTTAACAAGAAACACGGAGCTGGGTATTTATATGTGGATTTAGTAGGAGCCTCTTATTTTTGGCATCTTTTGAACAGGAAAATAGACAGGTTCACTCAACATGTGACAGGGTGTGAAAGGACTCATACTTTCTTATCACAGTCTTTAAAAAACAAAATAAGGGATAAAGAAGCAAAAAGAAAGCATGTGGAATATGCTGAAAGCAAATTAGTTAAAAGAACCAGCAACTAGTGAATGTGATAGCTTTAAAATTAATACACGCATGATGATTTGAAAATATATGTATATAAGCATGATTGTTACCTTCCACACTATCATTTGCATTAGTAGGGTTTTGTAATATTTGTTTTTGAGCACATTTGAGACTTGTCCTAACAATACGCCAAGCAGTGCAGAGCACCGCAGTGCTCCTCGTTGTGTCAGAGGATAACTAAGCTTTTCGTTTTGAATGTTGTGTTCCTTTTGCTCACGACAGACTTTGTGGGAGACTGCAGCGTAGTGGAAAGGTGCCAAGGGCAGGAGGGGACAAGAAGCAATTAACTGAAATAAAATGGCCAGCACAAGACCTAGAGGACTGCTACGCGGCTAATCTTTGCCAGGACCTGCGTGAGGATCTTCCAAGTTACCCACGGCGCCACTGCCAAAACCCTGGTCACATTAAGAGGTTGTGGATTCTCCTTCTCTGGAGATCTTCCAAACCCGCTTGGACCCAGTCCTGTGCCACGTGCTTTAGGTGACCCTGCATGTGCAGGAGGATTGGACTAGATGATCTCTAGAGGTCCCTTCCAACCCTAAGCATTCTATGAGTCTATGACTCTATGATTCTATGATTAAGATGCATCCCAGGTGCTTCGCGCTCTGCTCGCACAAAGCAGGCACATGGGACAGGGCGAAGCAGCGGCAGCGCACCCGGAACGAGATCTCCCAGACTTGCACATTAATTCCCAACTTGGTAATAGTACTAACCATGGCACAGTCGTTGCCATGACTTCTACACCAGCATCGGCTCATTTATTTCCCTTCCTAACACGATTTCCCTGCGCTAGCGCCTACAGGTCTACACGGCGCCTGCTCCTGCAGCGCGGTGCAAGGGAACAGGCGAGTCACCTCGGCCTGCTTGGCCTGCGTGGGCACCGTGCGGGAAGAGCACGAGATCCACGAAGAAGTATTACACCAAGAAGAAGCTACACTGGTGCGGGAAGAGCACAGCGAGGCCGGGCACGAGACACACACAAACACCCCTGCATTTCAGACACCGCGCGCTGGGACTCAGGGGTTTTGCAGTGACGCCGGGAAGCCTAAACCAGGGCTTGGAGACCTGGCATATTTAAATGAGAATACACTTTTTTTTCCCCTATATATTGTTTTCAGTAGCAATATTATGAGTAATGGAGTCAAACAAATTTTAGGGTATATTTCTGATAAACTTCCTGTTGGATTTCATTGAAATTTCCTGCAAGAACACAAAAAATAAACAGAAATATAAATAAAAATACACAGAAATACACATCTTGTAAGACCCCAATAGTGGTGATTGTTCAAGTTATTCTCATTTATAGAGAGATCTTATCACATAAACACAGTCATTCCCGCAAAAAATGCTAGTATGTGCACAGAAATTTATAGAACATTTATATACAAACATTAATCATAACATTATCATTGTTTTGCATTTTTTATGATTAGAGAATGCTGGCTTCAGTATATTCCTTAATTCTAAAGAATATGTAGGCTCTTATATATTTCTTAAGGGCTATAAGGCATAGTCCTTGAGTATGAACTATATTTTCTAGAAAGAATATGATCACTGGTATAATTTCCAGCAGAGGTTCCTTTTCAGTTTACTAAAATGTTCTTTCATTCCTATTTTCTTGTGCATCAGGCACAATCCTATGGAGATGGAGAATAGCTCATGGAAAAGACTTGTGCGCACAATAAAGAGACTGACGGACAGGAGTTGAAAGGCGAAATCGTTTTTATCCCATAAACGAGCAGAAGTCATGATACTACTGATTTACAGGTGCTTTTCCTCATAAATAGGAAACATACTTTATATTCTATTTGCTATTGCCATTGCAAATATCTCATAATTTTTTTAATAATAGGCAGAGATTTGTCATTTTTGTTTTTGAAGTCTTACAGAAAGGTTTTATAAAGCCAGTAGAATGCTCTGGGGCTGGCTGTTTAAGGGACTAGACCAGCACATGAGATCTTAAGGTATCTTACAAATGTTGCTGTGATCATATTATATTGGATAACATTATCTTCTTAATGCGTATAAAGATTAATTTACCACACTTTTACTGTTTTGACTTTATGGAAATTCCAAGCAAGAGCTGACTGACCAAAGTAGGCAGAATTGCAGAGAGGCAGCACAAATCCCCCTGAGGCCTTCTGGAAAAGTCAGATTAGTTTATGCTCCCCAGAGAGATCCCACACGCACATGTACTTAATGTAAAGTAAGTTTAGAAAATCACTGCATTTTTTATATGACCTAAGAAAACTTCGTAACATAGATCAATTAATAAATATACTGATTCCTATGCAAGAAGGATACACATACTGATTTCCTCTGTCTGTGACATACATCATCTTCTTCTATATTATTTAATCCTTCTACCCGAGAAAGGAGCATATTTTCTGGCAGGCTAAAAATGTAAGATATAAATTAGGAAGACTCCAGAGCAGACAGAAAAGTAAATAATCAAAAACATAAACATTTCTTGAAAGGATTTTAAGGAAGAACTAGTGGTATGGCTTGATTTTAAAGGCGAGTTAGCGAGTTAATTTATTTATTTTGTCACTTTCCTCCAAAAGATGAAATAAGACATATTCAAATGTTCTGAACATCAGTAATTTAAAAAAAAAAAAAAAAAAAGATGAAACTGTTAGATTGAAAAGCTGGGTTTCATTAAACCTAAATGCACTTATACAGGAGTTCTGAAGGAGCCCAGGAGCCAGCGAGCTAAGTGGCAGCTTTATTTAAGAGTTAAGTGAAAACAAGGAAGCCTGCAAGGAAGCAAATCTACTTATCGCATACTAGCTATAAAAGCATGGATAACAGTAGAACTAGTACTTTAAAAGACTAGGATAAAGGAAAATATTGAAAAAATTAATGAATTTTTGCCTAACTTGTACAATCTTTTAATACAGCAGCAGTACCTTCTACTAAGAACAACTAAATTCCATACACTATTTTGATTTTATCAAATATTTTATCAAAATTTTGATTTTCAAAATAATGCTCTTAATTTGCTCTTGATTTGCTCCTGACAGCAAAATCAACTGCTCATGTGACAAGAGGAAAAGTTTTGTCATGAATTAAGCCTCAGTTAATTAGAAAGAGATGGAATATAGAAAACAGAAATTAAATGATCAGTTTTCATTATCTCCAGTGGTTAGCATATTAATTAATGTGTTACTTAATATATTTATTCATTTAGTCGGTCAAGCAGTCAGAGACTGAAATTTGCAGAGGACTGTAATGTCCGGAGAACCTAAAACAGCAGATGAGTGTGGAAAGCAAATGAAATTCAGTGCTAAAGGATGAATTAATGAATATTAGAAGCTGTATTTTAAGCTACCTGCAAACAATGAATAGTTGTAATTATCTACAGTGACTCAGCTGAACAAAACACGTCACATTTCTGGCTAGAGACATGTAAACCTCTGCAAAACCCTGCAACATTCAAAAAAGCAAGAGCAAATATCTCTAGAGAAGTGATAGAAAAAAAATTACTTAAAAAAAAAAGCCACCTCACCACGCGGCTGTATGACATTCTTCCCCAGAATGTGAATTTCAATTCTGATTATCCCATCTTGAAAAAGATACCGCACAAACAGAAGCGGATTAGAGCTGAAGGATGCATATTGAAACATTTTGTTTAAAGAGACAGGATAAGGATTATAAGTAAGAGGGCATATAATGAAACCACATAAAATGACAGATATCACACAGGCAGAGCTGCATTGCCAACTGTACTTAGGCGACTTAAGCCTTTTAAGTTTCATTTTCAGGAGTGTCTAAGGCCTGTGAAAGCAAGATTTTAGACTGCTAATTTTCTTTGGCTCACTTACAACTATACACAAGAAATGAGGTGTTCTTTCCTAGAACAGGAAGGTTCAGGGAAAATGAACAACGAAATGAAAACACACAGATGCTTATACAAATATATTCACATGTTTATATACATATTTGTACCTAAACAAAATACACAATCAACCTCTGTATTTCCATCCTATAAGATAAGAGTGGAAGTGAATAAAACAGGGAGATATGACAATCTATAAGGATACTTGTCTCAGTTACCTTAATGAGGATTAAAAAATAATGTGCATCAACTACGTAGTGGTGAGTGTGCACAAGCAAGCAGAATCCTCTGGCAAGTAACATGGGCAGAAACTCAGCAGACACCAAACCCAGGTACCTTCAGGGAAGGGTTTACAGAGGCTTTCTTTCTCCCTTGGAGAGCTTGTCCTTCAAAGGTCACTGCCAGAAATTCCTTCTTCCTATCAATGCACAATCTTACCTAGAATAAGTAAGTCCTGAAATGTGCTGTCATTAGTCCATTACTATGCAATATTTAACTCAAATATGGTGTGGATTTCTTTGTGGTAGCGAGACCTCAGCCTGCTAAAACTCATGGGAAATATAAATAGAAAAATATAACTGGAAAATTAAAATTAAAAGCTCAGAAATAAACTATGTTGGATTAGGAAACATTAAAAAAAAAGAGAAAGAGAAAGAGAAAGAGAAAGAGAAAGAGAAAGAGAAAGAGAAAGAGAAAGAGAAAGAGAAAGAGAAAGAGAAAAAAAGAAAAAAAAAGCACTGTAGATTAGCCACAGGAGGCGGAGGTGAGAGTTGGGTTGGTTTAGGCAGGGACCCTGGATAGAATCCTGGTTTTCACTGCTTACAATTCACCTGGGTGATGTGAAAAGCAGCAACAGGGATAATATAGGGCAAAGATATTTTGATGGGAGAAAGAAAGAAATACAGAAGAGGCAACACAAACCATATTTCTACCTGTGATTAATGGACATCCTCTGTTGCTCACTGGTGAAGGTGAAGCATCAGCAGAGCAAGTAGCTTCCAGCAAGGAAAACTTGCTCTGCAATGTCCTACTATGGTATTTGTTGCTGTTGGAAAATGACACAGAAAAAAATCCTCTCTGGATCTGATCTAATACGATGACTTTTTGCTTTATATTATTAAAAAGGGAAATTATAATCCTATAATGCAAGTCTTCTCTCTAAAATTTCACAATGTAATAAAGTACCTCTCGATTTAAAACCTTTAACATATCTATAAAATAATTTAGTATCTATTCTAATTTAATATTAGAATACTTCGTATTCATTCTAATTTAATATTGGAGTATATGAGCATAACGTTGACCAGTTTTATATATAGGAAAGGTATAAAATCTTTCAGACCCTTTTCCAGCTAGTTAAGGGAACATTAGAAGGGAAAGGGAGAATGTGCTATAGAAACGCACCCATCATGCACACCAGGAAGGGGAAGGTATGTATGTTACATGCCAATTTTGAGGCTTCGTAACAGGAAATCAAATGTTGTTCCACAAGGCTGACTCGGACTTATTTTAAGATAATTAAAATTGTGTACCTAAAACTCACACTGGAGAGAGAATACACAAGGTGAGAGAGGACCAGGTATATCACAAGCCATTATATTTCATCCAGTTTCCTTGGATGAAGATTTAAACATTATATTTGGTTAAAGTATAATTTGCTTTCAGTTAACAGCTATGTCTCTGAGAGGACACAAACTGTATTTGAGTACCTAAAGAGAAGTGGAATTCACCATTCCTTTTGGAAGCTTGCTTTACTCATTGGCCTCACTATGAAAAACATGCACTGCATTCACATTTTGAAGAGCTCTGGTTCCAGTCTCCAGAAAGAAAGATTGTAGAGTCCTTCTCTACCAGATTAAAAAGTTCACTAGTGTCTGATATCTTCCCTTTCTTATAAGCTAACCAATCTCTTTAAATACTCGGTATTACACATTCTCTGCAAAGTATTTCAGGGTTCTTCTTTGAAAGTTTCCTGATTTTTCAACATGCTTTTTAGTGCATGGGCAAAATAAATTGTCTAATATTATTTTATAAGCCTTAACGATACTACACATGTGAAACTTGAACCTCTCTTCCCCCAAACATAGTTGTTCCATAATATTGCTCCACATACCAAAAAAAATCCCGTTTTAAACACAGTGGGGCAGGAAGAATGGAAGCATGACCTTTTAATTATTTTCAGAATTATTTCCAAGTGTACAGTCCCAGTTTTGAAAGTGTGGCTTTTATGTCTAATTTCTAAGCATATAACTTCCTATCCAGCTGTACAGAAGAACTTATTTTTATTGGCCAAACCTCCAACATTCTCAAAGAAAGAAACCACATTTGCTTGACAGGACTTCCCCTTCCCAGAAACTTCTGCCTTGAGTCCCAGCAGTAACGCACCATCCTCTTCCTCATCCACATAGGCAATGGGGCCATGCTGCTCGACCATTTGTTTTCTTTGTTTGTTAGGGTTTTTTCTTCTTCTTCTTTTTTTTTTCTTTTCTTAGTTTTAATGTAAGAATTCACTATTTCCTGGCTATATTTCACGCTATTCCAAGATGTCCTTAAAATTAATACAGTACATATTTACTTCTGGGTTCAGTTCATTTGAGTAATCTGCTTTTCAAATGCTAAACATAAAAATACTACATAATGCTGTCCTTAGATACTGAGGGCTTGGAAAATATTTCATCCTCACAGAATACAAGTATACTCTACTACATATTTCCAGAAACAAAACAAAAATACATACGACCTTTTTTCCTACGTCATTACTAGCATTTTGGTTTTCTTGATCTGTTAACAATTCTGCATCTACATATGAACATCTATTTTCTTTCCAAAATACAAGTATGTTATTTTCTTTAGTACAGCCACGTCTTGTTCCCTGATATACCTCACTCCATCATGCACCACAGCTTATAGTTCATATACATTTATATTTGCGTCACACTTTTTGAATTGTGATATTATATATACATTTTTTTTCTAATTGCTGTCTTCAGACTACCACCAAACCAAGATGTTTGCTGTGCAGTGTACAGCATAGCACAGTGGCAACTTGGCTATCAAACAAGCCTCTTCTTAGTTCAACTTTCAGCCATAACCTCATCTCTACTTACATCTTTTTCTTCAAAGAATTTCACTGAAAATATTTTTAACTTTGAGAAACTAGCCTCTTTAAGGTAGCAGGTTTCCATGTTATTGCTAAGGACTTTTTTCTGTTTACCAGTAGTGAGTATAATCAACTCATAACCACCAGTCCCTAGGCAACTGTAAGCTTCCATTACAGAGATTAATTCATCTTTATCTATCACAGTAAAGTCCAAAGTGGAATGAGTACATATAGAATATCTAGCTATGTATCTCCAAAAGTCAATTCCCAAATAGCAATTCAGTTTTTCTTGGAATAGAAAGAAGGGAATTTTAAAGAAAAAACAATTATGTACTTCTGGGTTAGAAGAGTAAATACCTTTTTTTTTTTTTCTCACATATATATGAATTACCTGAAGAACAAAATATTAAATTTGTACATGGGTACTCTGCACATAAATCTCAAAGAGTTCATTCGAGGAGCTATTTCACTGCAGACCTACACAGTGAAGCACTACACACAAACCTGAGAAATGTATTAGAATCACATCAAAAGTTGCAGCATGTAAAAAACGTAACAGGTGGCTTCATTCATTGATATGAAGCCAATAGGTACAACAATTTCAGAAGGCCAAACAAAATAAAATAATGAAAATTGTAAATTCTACTTGAAAACTGGTAGAAAGCCAAATATTTCTGTTCCAGCTATAAATGTAAAATATCTACCATTATATCAAAATACCAGTTATGAAATGTATTATCTCAGACAAGTATTTTTAACGATTATAGTTTATTTAAATTAATTTATTCAGGTATCTATTCCAGACATTTCTGCACACAGCTACACATGGGCTTTCTTCTTTAATGCTGCTTTTAATAACAGTCCTTACTATTAGAGGGATAAGAAGTTTCCATCGCAACTTAAGTTCATAATTCTGTGAAGCCTTGAAGCTAACTTTTTCTAAATGTCATTTATTAAGAATTATGTGGAGAGTTATAAAGCACTCAGAAGGACCACTACAATGAATCTGCATTTTTTTCCAGCATGAACAGTTGAAGAGTTTCCAAAACTGTGTAAGAGCAGCCAAAGAGGATCATACCGAAGATATATCTCAGCCACTATCCTTCCTGTGTCTAAGGGCACTAGCTATTCACCGCACAATGAAGGGTCTAAGTTTAGACAAGCACATAGTGATGACCTTGAAAACTCTCCCAACACCTGGCACCGTGTGGCTCAACTAAGAGCTCAAGTCAAAGGTGCCGTCTATGTATTTAATACCCTGCACTGCATTCTTCTTCCATGAACTTCTCCAAAATTCAGCATTCACTATGTCAACATTCCACAGTTCACATTCACCATGTCCTATTAATTACCTTAACCCAGCAGTGTCTTCGGTTTTGGTCATTTCACCATTCCATGGAAACAAAAAGGATATCTTCATCTTCTGTTAGATTTGGGAAAATGAAACTACTGCCCATAGGGTCAGCACGGTTTCTGTCAAGACTTTGTCTATCAAGTCTTTTCAGGTGCAAGATTTTTTTGTGTGTTTTGCATAACAGGATGTATACCTTTTGTCACTATCTATACGGCGAACACAAAGAACTTGAGATACCCACTGTACTACTACGAGGAGGTACTGAATTAGAAGTATAACAGTGAGAAGTTATTTAGAACCTCTGTAGCATCAAATATTTTAAAAAGATAACATATGTTGCTAATGTCCCACCAGTAAGGTACAAGATAAACATCAGCTCTTTGTAGACAACTGCCTGACAATAGGTGAGACAGAAATGACTGAATAATCTTGGTCCCAACTCAGCTGTCTCTTTAAGAAATGGAGGAAACCCATACTCTGTTACGGAGAAGAATAGAAGATTTCAAGCACTGATTCACTCCAAACCACAAAAAACACGCTGACAAGGTTCAGCACAAGCATTTCGAACCCTGCTCACTGGGCCCGTTGCAACTCCAGCTGTGTAGACATGCTTGGCAGCAGTGGCCAGCTACCCACATGCTGGTTCAGCTCTACAACTCAGGCTTGGGGTTAGATTATTCTCTGCACAAATTACAAAGATTCGTGACGTTTTCAACATGGCATCACCGAAGCGGATTAGTGGCCAGCATCCTCAAAATATACAAGGAAATAATCTTTTCTGCTCCCTTGTTGACATGTGCTGTAACTCACCCACACATCTGACACAGATAAAGCAGCTCATCAGGTTTCCAGGAGACACGGGTGACACGGGGCCATATGTGAATATTTTAGAGTCACTGCAAAGATAATGGCCTATATGGCATTCTTCTCCATTTTCCACAAGGTGCAGATCTTCATATTCACCATCATGGAAACAGGCCATTAAAACCACCCCAAAAGGACAGCTGCTCTTTTTCTGCTATCTGGAAGCCATCAGCTTCACAAATGGTTGCATGCCTCTGTAGTAGGAAAAATCTTATCCCAGCCAAAAACTTATTATCCAATTTCAAATGAATTTATATTACCATGACCTAATAGCTTCACTTACAGGGAAACAAACAACCACCCTCCTACACAAGAGCCTGATAGCATCAATGTTTTCCTAACCAGTCAAAAGGCTTCCTTCTGTCTTCTAGTCTTTATAATGGCTTTCCACTTTCTCAGATCTTCCGGGTTATTGACATGCTTTTCATTAAAGTATGCAATTGTAATCAGGTTTATCTATTCATCTTTGTTTTCAAAAACTGGAGAGCAGGTCAAAGACTGACCTTTCTCCTGTAGCCTTGGATGGGCTAAGGTGTTTTGCTTTTTTGATAGGAAAAAAAAATCTGACCTTGTTCTTACCTTAAAAAAAAAATCACTATAGCAAAAGTTCTGAAATATTGTCTGGCTATTCACTAAATCTTTAGAACACTGTAATAATTAGACAAGGTTATATATTACATGATAATTTTAACATGCATCCACACAGGATTCTTGATTCTTTATAACATATGCCCAGATGTGATGTGTGACAGTGAAGTTTAATACTCAAACTGTTCAATATTTTCTTGCTAGTTTACTCAGAGCTTTGCCTGACATATTTATAAATTGTGATCAAAAGCATTTCAGCTACCTGAAAAGAAATTGAAAAAGAAGTAGAAACTTGTCTGTTCAATTGTGGAAGAAAAATCCATCTTTTTTTGTAAAAAGCTTCTTGAACAGATGAAATAGCTGAGGGTGGAACATATCATTTGTTTTGGAAAAACTTCTTACTGATGAGCTATGTTGCTCAGATTTGGCTGATTTAAATGAGCACTTGAAAATATCAATACATACATTTCATTTTCTGCTGAGATCATTTGGTGCCTTTCTGAAAGACAGTATCTTACACATGATGTGTGTCAGCAGGCACATGTAATGTTACCAGCTTTTTAAAATAATTTTAAGCAGGCTTTTACGGACTGTAGTCCAGATAGAAAACAGAGGGACAGAAAATTAATTTTAAAGTTGTATCAGTGTATCAGTGGTGGGGGTGGAGGCTCTTTTATTTATTTCTTTTTAATTTAATAATCTCAGTTTGAAACACTGAAAAAATAAAATGCTGAGTTTAAAATCATAGGGATTTAGTTTATGAATAAAGCCAAATAAAATCAAGCAAACTAAATAGGACTAAGGTTTTTTAAAAAGTTATTTTCTTTCTTGTTCCTTTTATTTTCTACATTTTTTTTCTCCTGGTTTCCTCTTAGCTAATTATTCTTAGCTTTCCTCCACTATCACTCAGGTGAACAGTTCTGCAGTAGAATTAAATAATCACTGTATTCATTGTTAGCTTGATTTAAGTCAAGACAAAGTCCTGTTGAAAGTCCACTTACCTATGGGATTCATTTTAATGGAAATGGATTGATATATATATATATCAATATATATATCCTATATATATATACACATATATGCATATATATATGTGTGTGTGTGTATATAGGATATATTTAGGATATAATCTGTCTTGTTGGGAGTTTTGTCATTTTTAGATTGTTTCCTTTATTTAGTGCCCATGTAAAAATCAATGCCATGTAAAAACACAAATCCAAGTATAAGCGTCAATCTAAATTGAACCAAAACCACTGCAAGACTTTTCATTGCCTTTGACAGGTATTGAGATAGGCCTATCACTAGAAAAGTAGTATCTTCATTAACCGCCTTCTATTTCGAAAAAAAAAACAATCAATGTTTTATTTCAGTGAAAGACACTTTGTGCTCTTCTGAACACTGAAAGTTTACAGATGAAAATGGCAGTTGGAAAGTCAACTTCTTGAACGTTGACCATGAAACACTACACAACGTTTGTGGCTTCCTTTCAGCCATGGAAGACATCTATCATTTGAATTTAACCGACCTTGAAGCTTACTGGTGGAGATGAAGCTTCACCTGTTTAAAGCCTGTTTAAAAGACTCAAATAAATGTGTTTTTTAAAGTGCATCTCCCTTTTTAATTTCCCACTGTTCTTTTCAGTTGAGAAGCACGCGGTCTGCACCCAAAGGGATTTCTACGTCTAGCTTTCATGCTTTTTGTTGCTACATGGCAGTGACCGCTAGATTGGCAAATAGAATAATTGCCTTTGAGAGATTTCTTTAAGGATGTTAAGAGCATGAACCTCGTTCTTTTTAAGAACCTTCTTAAATAAATGCTTCAAAACAAAGTCAACTATTGATCCAATCCTTTGAATAAAAAGTTCTCCCCGTTTGACAATAGGATTTGCTACTGAAGAGAAAATGTACATTAATCTTTCTAGTTTATTGTCTTTAGTTGACAAAGGTAGAATTACAGAGTTGCTGCACAAAGAAAGATTTGTACCCTCTGTTTGAAATGGCAAATACATAAATTCATACATTCTACATAAATTCATTGACTGACTAAGGATAAAAGCAATCTTCACACCCTCAGTCTTGTCAGCCGAAGAGAAACTGGGATATAATTTATGCTTTATTGCCTAGCAATATTGTTAAATAACTGTTTATTCTCCCGGCACATTTGCAATTTCCTTGTTTGTGTCTTGTAGGGCTGCGAACAACTTTTCCCCCTGGAAGTGAAAAAAAAAAGAGCAGTCGAAACGCTCATTCACTGCCAGGGAGGAACGCGGGGAGGGGGACCAGCCCGACCGCAGTATGGGGAAGAGTTGGTACCAACTTGGCGTCTCCCACAGCGCTGCCAGGGCGACCGCCGCTTCCCAAGGGGGCGGGAGGGGAGCGGGGACGCGGAGGCCGCTGCGGCAGGTGGAAGGGCCGCGGGCGACACGAAGGCGGCCCCGCCGAGGCCAGGGCGCGCAGCGAGAGGCGGCGGGAGGGAGCGCAGCGGGGCCCCGCCGCGCTCGCCGTGGCCGTGGCCGTGGCGGCGGAGGGGAGCGGAGCGGAGCGGAGCCTCCCCGCCCGCGCGCAGCTCCCGGCCGCCGCCTCCCCGCCCGCCTCCGCGCCCGCCTCCCCGCTGCGCGCCCGCCCCCGCGCCCGGCACGCGGGCAGCGGGCGCTGCCGCCGGCCGCAGAGCAGCGGCGGCCACGCTGCGCGCCGCGGAACCGCCTCGGAGGAGGCGCGCGGGGAGGAGAGGCCGGGGGGAGGGAGGGAGGGAGGGGAAGGGGAAGGCGAGAGAGGGAAGGGGGGAGTGTGTGTGGCGGCGGGGGGGGGGGGGGTTGAAATCAAATAAATAAATAACCTCCGCACCAATAAGAGAGGCAGCGGCTGCCGAGCAGGCTGCGATCGCATGGGAGAGGTCCCTTCCTGGGCTCTATTTGTTTGTTTGCGGCCGGAGCGGCAAAGTTCAGAGCCGAACGTGTTGCTTCGCGGCGGCTCCCCCCGCGGCGCGGGCGGGGGGCGGCTGCAGCGCCCGCTCCGCGCCGCTCTGACCGGGGAGCGGAGCTCCCGCCTGCCCGCCTCGCCTCCGCCGCTGCGGGAGACGCTGCGCGCAGGTAAGTGGCTCCGTCGTGCGGTGCCGCCGCCGCTCCCGTCACTGCGGGCGCTGCGCGCTGGTCAAACTTTGCCTCCTCTCGGCTGCGCCTGGCGGGAGGGCAGCGCGGGGGGCAGCGGGTTTTGCGCAGAGGGCGGCGGCGGCGGTGGCGGGGAGTGTCCCGGCTCTGCGGAGCGCGGCTCAGCGCCCGCGGGAGCTCCGCGCAACAGGCAGCGTCCGGCGCAGGGAGGCAGCGCCTGGCGGCAGCTGCGCCCGGCTGCGGCGTCCCTCAGCGGAGCGGCTGCCCCGCGTGCGCGCACGCACCTGCTGCGCGCGGGTTCGGGGCTTTTCCTTCGTTTTTTTGAAGAAACTTGTGGGTTCCGCGGCGGGATGGAGCCTCGCGGCGGGGCGGAGCGGGGCGCCCCCTGCGGAGGGCGGCGGGCAGGCCGGGCGCCGCGCGGCGCTGCGCGGGCGGGCGGCAGGTGGAGCCGCGCGGATGCCGCGGCGCAGGGAAGCGCGGGGCGCTGCTCCCGGTGCGTGTGCGAGGGGAGAGCGCGGCCGCCCCGGCGCCGCGTTAGCGCAGCGCGCAGCCCAGCCCCGGCCGCGCGGCTCCCGAGCACCGCGTGTCGCCGCGGAGCGCGGAGCGGGGGCACATGCTGAGGGAGCTCCGTCTCGACTGTCGCTCAATGTACCAACGCGTAATTGCCAGAATTGCTGAATAGCGGCTAGCTATTAAAAGATTATCCCGGCACTGCGCAGCTAGCGAGGAACAGACTGTACTAATTGGGTAGTTAATGACATTTAAATAGGCAGCCTTTCCTAAAATAGGGAGCCGCGCGCTTGCCAGGCGCGAGAACGCGCGGAAACTGCGCTGCCCTTGCAGCCCTCCTCAGGTGCCGCCCGGGCTCCTGCGGGAGCTGAACGCAGCCCAACGGCGTCGCGCGGCGCCCAAGCGCGGGGCGGGCACTTGGCACATTTCTGCGGTGAAATCCTCGTCCATCTTTCACTGGCATCGTTTGACTAGACCCATAATCGAACTTGAGTTTTATGGCATTTTATGCCACTTGCATAGATTAGCGATAGTTACAGTTTAGTGCTGCGCGGAGCGCGTCAGACAGGGTGTAATAATGTTCTCTGCGTCCTCCTCTAAGCAGCTAACACGTCGTATGTTTTCACAGCAATAACGTACTGAGTTAGCACTACTTTTCAATGGCAGTGATCTGCAATTCAGCGTCTCCGTGGTTCAGATTTATTTTGTAATCTCTCTTTATGCTCCAAGCCCCACTATATTTCTCATGTAACTTGAAAATGTTCCATGAGAAATTTGCACGGTAACTATGTAGACTTGTTGCATTTCATTTTAGAAGTTTTCTCAGTGTAACATGCAGTAAACTTGACATAAAAGAGCAACAAAAGGCAAACTTATGCCTGATTTTTTTTTCCACAAAGAACATGTATGCCACATTCTTCATCAAAAACGTGCATTGAAGGAAAATGCATGCCAGAAACTGAATTAAATTGTATGTCCTATTTATTTTGCTAAATCTAATATCCTAACTTAAGGACTACTGTAGGGACTAATGCTATTAATATTTTAATGCACATATGGGTTCCTTTATTTATTTGAACTTAGTCGTTGCATTTTGTATTCAAAACAGTTTCATTTTCAAGTTAACAACAATCAAAGAATCAACCCCCCAAACACTGGACTAAATAGATCTGAAAGGACTTGGACTGTGTGTCTCCCATACTCCTATGGAAGTCAGCGAAAATCCTGAGCTTCAGAAAACTTCCACTCAAATTGGTAAACCCAGCCTATTCTGTTCTTGTATCAGATACTGCAGTCCTCACAGGGGGTTATTTTGCGCTGGATCCCAGTCTTGCTCTGTTCACTATTACCGTACTCCACCCTTGGGTTCAATACTCTCTTATATTTGGCTACTTGCCACAGTATTTGAATAATTATTGTAAGTGTTGCTTATGTCTTCTGAATCAGAGTTTGACTCTGCTTTCTCAAATCAGGGATTGTAAGAAACAGAATAAAGGAGACGTTTTTTTTCTGAGCCCCCATAAAAATGTTAGCTTGAATGGAGTTTAATGTTAACGATGGATTTGCTCCAAAACCCAAAGTACGACTTTCCAAACAGCTGATAAATACAGAGCTGAATGTGTTATCAAAGATTTACAAAACACTGATGTCTTGACATCTGGATTTGCACGGTGCCTTTGATATAGCATGGAGTGTGAGAATATGTTGAATATGTTTTTTTGGAGAAAAAAGCAACAGAACAAAAATAGATCCAGAATGCTCTACGTTAAATACTCAGTTGTATAAAGCTGTTTTGAGGAATTCTGTTTGTATGCTTTCTATACTGTATTTTAATGACATTGGGCCAAGTTTTACAAGAAAATGATCTCTGCTTGAAAAAATCCTCCTCAGAAAACATGCAGATGCATTTCTTCCATATTATCTGCATATTTTTCTTACTCTGCCGTTTCCCACCTCTTTATCGGCAAATCCGTGCAAGAAGATTCCCCAATGTTACTACCCATATTTTTCTGTATTGCTTCCAAATTACACCACTCAAAATCTTTATTTCATCCCAACATTGCAACAGTAATATTAAACTTATGTCCTCACCAGGTTAAGAGTACCTTTCTGCTCTTAAATATTTTTAATAATGCTTTATAGCCAGTATATCTAGGAAAGTTGTATTTACTAGACTCACAGCTGAATTTTAAATTTCAATAGGATTTCAAAACTGGAGGGGAGGAGGAAATAAGTTCTTCAGACTGTGTAATAACCATATTGATAGTGCTGGCTTGGTGAGGGGATGTCAACGTCCGGCCACCCGCTTCTGATTATGTCATAACAGTGAAAGAGCCCGTGGCTGACCTGAAGCTTCAGCATACACTGCACGTCCTTCCAGGCTGAAATAAAGTGTAGGAACGGGAGGTGCAAAATATTTAATGCATTTAAGTGATCAAACTTTGAAATTTAGTATCTGAAAACATACAAAAAGATTTCTAGTGCAGGTAGTAAAGTAATAATTACTTGTGATAGCTATCGGAAACTAGTACCTCTGATTTTTTAAAACTAAGCTGGCTTCATAGATCAAGAGTTTTTGGTTTTTTTTTTCTTGTTTTATAATAGCTTGTTATTGAAATAAAGGTAGCAAGTTAGGTTATAAACTGATGATTTCTAAAGGCTCAGCAAAGTCATGGTCTGCAAATTATCACAATGACTAAAGCAGTGAATTGTGTTAAAGATTATTTCCTACAAGACCAATTGCAGCCCTGTTATGAATATATTCAGGCTCATGCAATTACCTCATTTCAGTCAAGTCAATAAAGAAACTAAATGTTACATTTGAACCTGTTACTTTGTGACCGCTAATAGTTTAAAGATGACTAACGGTAGCATTTTTGATAACTGATTTGTTACACAGAGAGACTGAACCTGGTTTTAGTGATGCATACACACTGATATGATCCTCTTTGATTCAAAAAGTCTTGGCAAGGGAAACAATCTACCTGCTTTGAAATTGCTTTCTATATTTATTTTGCTTTTTTACACTCCCTACCTCCCAAAATAGACTTAAGTAAGAAAGAATTTTCAAAGGTTCTTGTAGTGTTGAAAGTCTTTTAACCGTGGCGGGTGGAAAGATTAGTGTGGAGCACTTGCAAATACTATTGCAATACTACGTGAATGAGTCAACAATACTGGTTTTGTTAATTCAAACTGCATCTCTAAGATTAAACTTTTGCAATAAAGTCCATAAAGACAGTTTGCCTGTGAGCTCTGCTGCAATCTAGAACTCCTGAGAATGTCTTTCCTAATAGCTGCTAAATGTTGCAGCGTTAATTAAGAGCTAATGTTAAGTGGGACAGAATGTTATGACAGCAGAACGGTCTCCTGTTGAATATAAGTTCCGTGGCTAAGCAGATGCACTTTCAGGAAATAAACATATTATTTCAGCATTGTCTGAACAGTAAGAACTGCTTGTGCAAAAGCCCTAAATAATCACCCGTAGAGAAATCTGCCCATGAGGTTGCTGTTGCGGTACGCTGACGGCAGCAGCGTGGCTCTGCCTTCGTTTGTTCACAAATAGGGCTACTTGCCAGAGATCTGTAAGGTCCTCCGCTCCCGTGCTGGCCTGCACTGACATGCAAGACTTGCTGATACGCAAGGCGGGCTGAAGCTTTTGCTCCCGTCTAGGGGAAGGGAATGCCAACCAGGTGATGATGCTCCAGAATGCGCTGTCGTTACCGTTTAACAGCGGAGAACAGCAGAGGGCGGCCTCGCAGCCTTCCCGCTGTGTATGAGCTTGACCCATATGGAGTTCTTGGAATAGGAACGGTTTGCATATTAAAAGGGAAGTGTTCAAGTCACTCTTCCATTCTGCTAGACAGTCATTCTGTTTATTCAGGAATCATTCTGCCTTTAAAGTAGTGATAAAATCACTATGATGTTATCTCTGCTGAAGGAATAAGTAACAAATCATTCTGGCTGAAGCATTGTTCCCAAAATTGCTCTCTACTTTGTTTTCAGTTTTATTTTTAACCTGCCGTCTCTTGGGCTAGGGTAATGCTGATACGGAGCCGTCCGGTCGTTCACCGGAGCACGAGCTGTTTTGGGGGGCAGGGAGCAGGGCAGAGGCAGGGGAAGGGCTGGAGCTCGTGTCCACCCACCCGCCCGCGCAGGCGCTGTGAGGAGGACGGAGGAGCGAGGCCCACGTTGCTCCACAGCGGGCACTGGCCCGAGGTCACAGCAGGAGTGAAGCCTGGCAAGGGTTGGACCACAACACCTCCAAATCTGCTCTGAGAGACACTGTGTTGGCAGCTAATACCCTTCATGGCAGACTGGTCATTTTTTGTAGGATTTCAGATAAAAGCATTTGAACTGTTAACAAAAATTATCTGAAATTGCACTGATCTATGCAGTGATAACCATCCAACATTATGGCTTATAAAACCCATTTAGGTTCTGTTCCTTGCAGACTCTGCATACATGCTTAATCTGATGATGAGTCCTGCTCACATTTTAAGGCTACAGCTTGATATAACAAGAGATATGAAGCGCAATCTTTTATTGGAAGTAAAATCTATTTAATACTTTCCTTTTTGGAAACAAGAAACTTGGAGTTTTCCTTTTGGCAGGTCTATTCCTGACAATGAGCCGTACCTCCCCAGTAAGGCACACAGTACAGTACAGTAAAAGTACTGTACAGTACAGTACAAGTTGCCAGCCCCAGCAAAACATACGGATAGAATTAGTTCCTGGACAACTGAGATTACCAAAACTAATTTTATGTTATATTGGCATAAAAACCCTACATTTAAAAGAACATAGAAGCCTTCTTAAGGTAATTCTTTTTGACATTTCCAACTAGCTATTACAATGAAGAGGATAAAATTCAGGATGAGAATCTAAATGGACTAGCTGATGGTCTGAGAAATCTCACGCATTGGATAAAAGAGATGATAGTTAATATAGCTTCATCCTTTGTTTTGTATTTTGTAAGTATGTGACCGATTTAGGCTGTCAGCAAAGGACATACAGTGTTAAGGGGCTTACGGTTGGTCTCAAAGGTCTTTTCCAACCACACTGATTCTATGAGAGTTTACGAATCAGACAGAGTAAGAAGGCACTGTCTACTCACTGGAACACTGTTAATTTAACTGGATTTTAGCTGCCTTTTTTTAGCTACATTAATTTGCAATGGCAAGGCTAAACTAGTTAGTTTGACCGTAATTTGCAGAAAATTTATTGTGGCTTATGTGTTTCCGGAAAAAGGAAAAAAGTAGATTGTTGCAGGCTGCTCTAGAATGACTTTTCTCTCTTTTATTTAATAAAGATGGCACAGTGTTTACTACAGGGACAGGTAACACTGGCAATACAGGATTGGCTCAAGCAGGATAAGGGTTAGGCTTTTGCCACCCTTCCTCAGAGTCACGAGTTAAGTACTTCCATAACTGGTGAGCACAACACTCACACCAGCTCCTGGGCTTCTCATGCAAAAACAGGAAAGGAATCGCACAAAGGCAGAAAATGAGAGGAGATTGCACGGGACTGATTGGCAACCAGCTACAGCTGCTAGAACAATCAAGGGGGATGACAAGTAGTCATCCTTTTGTAGGAGCTGAAAGAATAAGGATTGGTTTTAATATAAAAAAGAAAAGGAAGGGAGTTAGGAAATGAAAAAAAAAACACTAGAGAGAAATTTTAAATACTATCTTGTCAGAATTCGTTAGGACAAAGAGATCAGCCAACAAGGGGGAGGAGGAGAAAATCTTTCTTTTTTCTTTCTTTCTTTTTTTTTTTTGTTAAAGTACTTTTGAGTAAGAGATGGCATGTTAGTATAGATGAAGTTAGGTAAAAACTTTTGTGATGTGCTATTACAGGGCCTTGAGCAAGTGTCTGAATCTCAAACACTGCACTGATTCTTTAGGTTCTTAGGCGGGTGGGTAGAACTACTCTTTATATGCACAGAATTTACTTCAGGCTGACTGGAGTTGTGTTCCTGGAGGACTGGAATAGCTTTTAGCAATTTCTGAATTTTTTTTCTGCCCTTATTTCCCTTTTACAGACTATTATCCTACTCTCTTTTCCTCTGCCTTTGTTTTCTTTATTTCTGTGATTCAAGAGCGTGAGCATCTGAAGATAAGATTGACCTGCACTGCAAACTCCCCGCGCCAGCAGAATTGACTGGGGCTGTGATCACACTCAATTTCACACTGCCGCTAGTGTCGTGTAGGGTGACACTGTGAAGGGGTCTCTCAATTTTTGGTGCAGCTGCTAGTTGTCATAATGGTAAAGAACCTCAGGGAGAGTCGCTATCTTCAGTTAATGAATGAGAAACTTTATTAGAGAAAGGAAAATGATATTTTCTCTGAAGCTTCCCCCCACCCCCCACCTCCCCTCATTAAAAAGCTTTCACATAGAATCTTTTCATTTTCAAAACAGCACATGGCATTAAAAGTCTTGGTCTTCCATGGATATTTTTCCTGATGGAAAAGTTAACTTAACTGTTCCAACTCTTATTCTCTGACTACTATTTTCTGCTCCCTAAGTTACCTTCTCATTTGAGTTATTTAGAGGACTCAAAGAAAACCAATCTAGACTGAGTAATTCTGTAGCGAAAAGAGAGAGAGAAAAAAAGAAGGAATTGCAACTATTTTGAATCATCTCAAAGCACTAAAATATATATTTTTTTCCTGTGCAACTGCAGGTGCAGTGTAAGGGTGAGATTAAAACTTAAGGGAGAAGAGGAGGTGGGATCTGTTCTAGACAACCTTGCAACCAGGAAAAAAAATGCGGACCTTGTCTCACACCTGGTATCCTCTGTAGGCTGCTAGGAGAAGGTTTTGTGCTGGTTTCATTATTGCTCTTAATCTTCTGTGCCATAACAATTTCAGACCTAGTTAGAGAAAAGACCTCTCTCGTCTGGCTAGTATGATATTTAATGACTGCAGATTCTGCTTTGTCCTTGAAAAGGACATTAGATTACCTGTTCTTAACAAGATGTATCCACCTGCATATGCAGCACATCTAATAAAATGTATGAGAATATATATTTATATTTAGAATTCTGGAAAATGTAGTTAAACTGTAAGCTTAGCTACCTTGTCATGCTCTCACTTTCACTACCTATGCACACCTTTCTCCCATGTGTTACTTAGGGGAATTTCATAGCCTTCAGATCGTATGTTAAAATCCCATATGGTATTCACATTTCAGCTGACCCTTGAATATAGCTTATGTAGTCTGCAGCCATCTACTGTCAATAGCTCTTTGTTAAGGAAGTTTTCTATCACTGTTTCTATTTACTCAGCACTTCATTTATACTTGCTTTCTTTTGAGCATGTCTTCACTCTTGCTCTCCTATTTTGGTGTCATCTGTTTCTGCACTTCTGCTATTATTGTAGTTAGCTGCATTTACAACTTGAGATCAAATTCACTGATCAGCCTTGGATGCTGTATCTTGAGCTTTGTGAGTAACTGTCCTTTTCCCTGACTCACTCATTGTCTGACTGTGCCTCCTAAATTCATATTTTGGGAGTAAAATTTGAGTCTCAAACCATCCTTGTGAATAAGCCACAAGCCTGGGAAAAGATTTATTGTGGCATCATCTTACCTTACTTAGGTACTACCTTGCGTAGAAAAAAGAAAGCATGAGGAGAAAATACAGTAATTTTATATATATATACTATATATATACACATATTTAGATTAAAATACTGTATAAATACTGTAAAATAATATATTGCCTAAAAGTAAGGAAGCTTCTTTCTTAGCACAAAAATGTGATCTGCTCAGAGTTGTGCACAGTTTTCATGCTTGCGCAGAGTAGCACCAGAATTTACTGTGTTTTCTTGCAAGCTGGTTTGATGTCAGTGAAAGAGGTGTTGGCTTCATGAAAAGCTTTCCAGCACACCCAGGGAAAAGACATACATTGGGTACAAAGGTATCAAGGCTGTATTTTATATTTCTTTATTGCTGTCATGTTATCACATCCATCCAGCTTTTGAGAGATCACTTCTAAATTTAATGTCTTTTTACATTTTAGTGAATTCCTTCTTTATATTTCCACCGTGAGTGAAGCTGTCCTTACTTTTTAGATTATAGCATTTTCAAAACGCCTATCCATGTTTTAAAAATATCTCCAGTGACAAAACACATACAGTATAATGTAAGATGTAGAAAATAATACTGTATATTGCCTGTACTATCAACCCTAATAGAAGAAAAGCATTCCTGAAGTTCTCCTAGATTTCCCAAAGATTCCTTCACTGATCCAAGATAATGAATGAATGTATGTCCTAATGTTTTTAAGCCTTCCAAATCTGGATTCTGAGGGACCAGCAAACAGAGATTTGTCTATCAGTAGGTGATTTCTTGTTTATACGTCCTCAATAACCACAGCATAAATACTGTTTCATCACAGGAAAAAATGCAAGCCATGTAACAAGACAGTAAGGTATTTTAGATATTATTCACAAACTATTCATTCAAACTAGCATCAGGAGCTTCATTAGAAAAAAAATAATTCATTATTCAGTGGAGACTGTAGCTTGTGCCATGTACAAAGAAAAGTAGCTCACCTGTGTGGCCATGTTCTGCATTAACTCCATCTTCTAAATGCTCAAAGGCATTATCACATGTAATGTATATAAATAATATACCGTATTATACCTGTACTTACTTAAAATCAGCAGTCTGTTATACACTAAAATAAGTTTTGCAGGGAGTTATAAAGAAAATTTGTTCTATGTTAAATAAAAAAAGTATAGACTTTGCTTTCTGTTATTTAGGTACTGCAAATTGCCTTCTGTGCCTTAGAACTTTGCTTCTGATAAATACTGCCAAATATACTGCATGATCGCCGTGATGCCTCCTTTCTGTATTTCAATATTTTCTTCTAGTCACTACCGTGAAAATCGCTAAATACAAGCAGCTTTCTGAGAGAAACTTATTTAAGTCACTGATAACTTCAGGGTTTACATGATCTTAAAGGCTGTCAACATGTACCCCACAACCCTCAGTGCTTTGGCTATGTTGTCTGCGGGGGTAAATCTGTGTTGAAAACATTTTCTCCACTGTCAATGGTACATTTGCCATTCTTATCGTATGTGTTGCTCTCTTCAGGATCTTTATCGCTAGACTCTTCTTCATGATGCTCCCTCAAGAGTGAAACTGTGTTTGCTCCAGATAGATGCTCCTTCTTTTCTAATAGTATCTTACTATTTTTTGTAAAAATAAGAAGCTTCTATCTGTGTTTTTTTTTTTAATATTGGTCCTGAAATTGGTTGTGAAGCTGCTGAATTGGAAGCTAACATTAGAGTTTTCTGATGGGCCAGTGTTTCTCTTTGGTTATTTTAATCTTGCTAACTTTTTTTTTCTGGCATAATTTCTGAAGATAGGATTTTATTTTCTTTAATGTAAATAAAAGACTTAGTTAAGTGAAAGATGACTAAAGATCAAATGTTTTGTGGTTGCACACTTTTCAGTGTAACATGCTTTGTCAGCCACTCTTAGACAACATATAAATTGTCCAAATAAACAGGCATGAATCGGAAGAAAATATATAGCATAGATTTATCAGAAGGCTAGTAAGAATGAGTTCATTGTTATAAATGTCCCATCCAACATAGTTGTAATAGTGATTTTTGCCTTGTGTCACTAGTCTTTTTTTCCCCCCCTTTTGTATTTTTATCTACTCAGACAATGAGAATAGGGTAACTGATTTTATTTTCTTTCATTTCCAGTGAGTTCTTGTTCTTCTGGTTCTTAGAGCAGGATGAGGTAAACAGTGAAAAACAAAACAAAATAACCCCTTCATATTTCTATTCCCTATTGAAAATGCTGTCTATATTTAGAAAATCTTCATCCTTCTTTTTTTCCAGGGGAATATATAGGAAGCACTTAGAAAAGTTTCATGCGAAGTTAACATTTTTATAAGCTTTACATTTCAATTTCTAATTTAAAGATCATAGCAGTAAACCAACAGTTTGTTTTGCACAAGTTGTTTTTAAAACAATCGCAGCTTCTTCTATTTTCATTTTCTTGTATATATTTGGCAGTCTTCAATTCTACTTGCCTATTTTTGTATCATCTGTCAGTGAGTATCACCTCTCTTAAAAAAATCTTAAGACACAATCTTGCTCATATTCCTGAATAGGCATATTCAGGCCAGAATTTAAAATATGCAAAACAGAGCATGCATAGAATAACTTTCAATATTGAAGCTATAGCTTCAATCTAAAAATAAATCACTTTGAGAAGTCTGAAAAATCAGGTATTTGGGAAAAAAAATGTATGATGAAAATGCTGTTAAACTACTATTAAATAAGACTGGTGAGAAATATCCTATGACATATTTGAGTAAATTTAATTCAAGATCCTTTAGATTCATTACTGGCTTTGAGTGTAATCTTGTCCACATGGAAGTTATAACCTGCTCTATTTGCGCCAACAAATGTTATGACTTGTGCAAATACTAGCTGACAAATTAGAAAATGTGTAAAGCGGTCTCTACTTTAGGGCTCCCTGTATAAATAACAATTGGGAAAATAAGAGCACTCCAATTTTCCACTGAAAAGAGGCTTTAAGGCTTGCACTGTTGAGTCGATCGCATAACCCACTTTATTTTGAGGAATTATGTAATATTGAAGAATTGTATAATATTTTGTATAGAGAATGTTGATAAAATTGATGTGGCAGCTTACAGTGCAAGGATCGCTGTTTAAGTGTGAACAATGCTGACCTTAACCAAATATCCTCAACTGTTAGTATACACATTCTCATAAAATAGGACTGCAATACCCTGGGCTATATGTTTTTGTGAAACGTATCTGTAGTTTCACACCACTTGGTCTAATCTGGATTTGAATTCGAGATCTTTGTAGAGTTTCAGGGTGAGAAGTACCTTGAAACCGTTCTGCGATTCAATTTTCAGATTGTCTTATTGTCCCATTTATGCTCTGTAATAAAATTTCATATAATGAGGTTGGTAAAAATTCCAAATAAATAATTCATAATGGTCTTTAAATTGGTGGATCTCTTCTTTTTGTAATTTCATTTGAGAGAATTTTATTTCTGATTTATTTTTACAGTTAACTTGGCAGAAATTAGTGTATTAATTTCTTATTACTTCAGTGAATTTTCAGCCTTCACTAATGTTAAATCTTTACGCTTAACTTTAATCTTTAAAGTACATGTGTAGCCACTAAGAAAAGAAATACTGTCAGTAAATTTCAGATTCAACTAATTTTCTTTCTAGTACACTTCTCTGAAAATTACCTTTTTGGCAGAATGTGAAAAGCTATAGAATGACTTTTATCATTACCTAATTTTACTTGCATTGTTTGATGACTTGATATACAAGAGGCCAGTAGAAGTCTCATTCTCCTTTACCGGGTTGAAAGAGCTAAATGTAACCTTTCTCACTGGCTCCGGAGAGCTCCTGCACAAAGACATTTTCTACTAAATCAAAAGCACCTTGTAGTCGATAATCACTTTATATAATAGTCATATATCTTATCTGGTAGTTCAATTATCACATAAAGGTGCTTTACTGTGAGGAATACTTTTAGGTAGGCCGGTTGTTTGGTTGAAATCCAGCAATGTAGTGAATCAATCTCTTTATATCTCTTTATATCTACATTAAAAAAAATGTAAACTCTAGTCCGGTGGTGACTGGCTGTATGGTCCTTTCAGTCTGACACTGATACTTGTTGTGTGGAATGACAGTGAGAGGGTTACTCTATTGCTCTGAGCGGCTAATTTAATCTGCTTTGCAATCTGAATGGCTCTGCCTCTCGTTTACCAGGTGCCTTTTTTCCTGTTGCAGTGTCACTCTCAGCTAATATTGTTTTACAAGACATTTTTCTTCCTGTCTTTCTTCACTTTCCTTATCTGATACTGTGCTGAAGTCATAGCACACACTTGAACTGAAGATGTCTGTTCCACTAGGATGTATTTTGTCACTGGCTGCCTGTGCTGTGGATGGTCTGGCTTTGCAGACTGGATTCAGACACGTGTTTTAATTCTGTGACATGCAGCAGAACAACCCTGTTTGCTTAATTTGAGCACCTGAGCTTCCACTGTACATCATGGAGACTGTGGAATGGTGGAAAGGGCGACATGCTCGCTGAGATGTACTCATCTAGTTAACAGAAAATGCTAGCTACGGGGGGTTCTCTGAGATCCCACATCTCCTTGAGGGCTTGAGAGGCTGACTTGAAACTGTACATTAAAAGTCTTTCTACATTCAGGAGAAATTTGGCATATTTTTTCTAGGAGTAAGCACATAATTGAGAGGAACATATTCTCTTTAGAAGGCTGGTAATAGTGATCATAGACAGGCACAGTGCTTAGGGCACATCCAGACAGCAGAAACAGCTGTCTTCTGGTGTGACATCTTTCTTTTGAAGGGAATTCAAGTCCTGTATGCTATCGAAAGAACAGGTTAGGTAGTTTTATTATTATGCAATAAGTATAAGTAAGAAAATAAGTAAGAAAAAAATTGAAAGATCATTGCTCTGAGAGTGCTCTTGGGTGTGCTACTGAACTGCTTCTACATTCTTCCACCAAAACAGTTATTGGGTAAATGGAACCAATCCTATCAATAGGAGCCCAAATTCAGGTGTTGAATCAATAAACAAAAGCTAGAGATCACTGCAGTCAGAGGTAGCTATAAAAGATCTGGCATTTAGTCATGGATAGTGCATCAGGAATAAGTAACTTTGGAAATAAATTTATTGAAATATATCAGCCACTTCTCTACTAGCACACCATTCTTACACACTTTATAAAAACAGAATGTCTTTTAAAATATACTGAGGGGTTGTATTTTTGTGTAGCATGGAACTTTGAATCAGATATCTAAATTAATGTGGAATTCCAGCATTCAAACAACCATGCAGATCAAACAGCCCTATTTTACCATGACAGACACCAGGTGAGAGACTTGTAACTTTTTAAGGTTCAACAGTCTGACGTTCTGCTAACAAAAAGTAAGAAAAGTAAAATTCTGCTTGGGCCATGTCGTGTGGGGGTTACCATCAGAGGTCTCTGAGTTATCAGCATGATTATCTTTTCCAAGTTGAAAACCAAATAAAACAAAATGCTGAAAAGAAAGCACAACTGTGAAGTCCATGAAGCTAATGCATCCCTACTAAGACAGTATTTAATTAATCTTTCTTGCATTTTAGGAGGGTACATGTGGGGGTGATACGTCTTCAGCCATTGCTTTCATAGGCATGGTACATACACTAGAGTGGAAGCAAGACTATCTTACCCAATTTAATATGATGAATTGCTCAGTTATCAGTAATATATTCTTTATATGGTTATATTTTTTTTAAGTCTTAAACTGTAAGCTCTTTGGGGCATGAAGAATGGCTTTCTGCATCTGAGTGTAATGATTCTCCCATGACGCCAATATAGTTGTTTACAATAATATTCCAGTGACAAACAGAGTAAATTAAATGGCCAGCTGTCTTATTCCGTATATTTTCCTATATTTTATATAAATATTCATAGAACTTCCAGATTTGTTGTTTACTCAAACTGCTTAACCTGAAAGCACAGAAGTTTTTAGTTCAGTAAGAGCTTATTTATATTTCTTATTTGAAAAGAGTGGTGGCATGGCAGAAGATTGGAATGCTAATCACTTGTGGTGTATTTTTTCATGGTCTAAAAATCTAGACATATAAGGATGATTTTGTCTAATTACCTAAACAAGAAAGAAGTTCAGCTCCTAAGCTGTAAAAAAAAAATGCTAAATACTGTTTATTTCTCTTTATAGGAATAACAGACTGAACTGTGCTTTAAAGATGAATGCACGTACTCTTCATAAAATTCATCTGTCTCACTACAGCACTATTCATGTGAAGTAAAATGATGACTTGAATTTGTATAGGGAGTAGGTATTAAAGCAGCCTTTTGAGGCATTATTATGCTCCAATCAGAAGTATTCATACAGAAACTGGGAAAAGACTTTTAATGAGTCAAATTTGGTATTTCTGCCTCTCTCGCCGACTAGCTGTGAGATATTAATTCTCCACAATAAATGGAGAATGTAAGTGAAGTTCTGTTACATTGCAGTGAAAAACACCATTGAGTCTAATATAGGAATTAGTTTCTGGCAAATATTAGTTGCCTTGTAGAACTACCCTGAAGTCATTTATTTTAGATTTTTTAAGTTATTAGCCATATCCACAATGATTTTGTTATGTGCCTATATTTTTACCGTTTGAACACAAGCCACTGAAGTTTGCACCTCCCGTTGCTTGTCTCATGTCACACACTAGGTCATTTTTGGGAAGGTATTCAGTACAAAGGCTTACAGCTGGGGAAATCAGTGGGTAGAGCTGCATGATATCTGGGTACAAAAGAAGAAAGGATTGGGTTTTCATTTCATTTTCTTTGTGAGCTGTTATGTTTCTAGGACAATATATCACCATCACATCCTTACTTTATTGAAATGAAGTTTGTACTGGTAGGCTTAGCTGTGCACTGTGCATGCAGGATCCTCCAGTAAAGAGCTGGCTATCGGAGAGCTTCACATGTACACTGCAGATGAAGCTCTCCACATGGCACCCAGGACATGTCTTCAGCTGTGTTGTCGGCAGCAGAGAAACTTGAGCCTATACTGAAAGACTTGGGAGTTTGGACTTGAGACAAATTTCTACCCAGAATGTGCATAGCCTTGCTAACTGCTAATGCAGGTGTGCTCAAGGAGCACCCTGATCAGGGAAGGGGCAATCTCAAAAGAGCAGAACAATGAAGAAGAGAAGGAAAACTCTTGTGGGATATACTAACTCCACTGATTCTCAAAGTCCTTGAAGTGGATGGTGGCCAGGGACTACTTAGTGGTTCTGACTCAAGAGTCAAAATGAGAGACAGATCAGGAGGAGGCCATAGATCGAGAGAACTGAAGGACTCAATTTAGAGTGAGGTGTTGAAGGATTTTTTTTTGTCCGTATTTTTTTTGTTGTTTCCCCAATCTAGGAGAGAAGATGTTCAGATCCCCACAAAGGGGATCTAATCAACCTTCCAATGGCAAAAAATCAATTACAGAGGTAGTGGAGGTGTTCTCCCAAGGATGCACACTGATAGGACTATAGTCAATGGGCACATGTTGCTTCAGGGAAAATTGTGTCTGGATATGAATAAAAGAGTCTTCACCATGAGAACGATTAAACTTTGGAATAGGTTGCCCAGAGATGTAGTAGGATCCCCTCAGTGGAAATGAATTTAAAGACTTGGCTTGACAGGGCCCTAGATAACTAGTCTAGGGCTCTGCTTCCAACAGACGTTGGACTAGATGGGCTCCAGGGTTGCTTACAGCCTTGGTGTTTTTGTGTTTCAAGTCTGTCAGAGCCTTATGTGTTCTTCCATCTTGCTGCCTAATGGGAATGGAGAAGTTGCCTCCTTAATACAAATGGAGAAAACACTGAGTGGTGGCTGAGTTGGCTTTCCAGTAATTTGTACTGATCACTGCTGAATCTCTGTGCCGTATGATGTGTGATCATGGCAAACTGTAAAATGCATGAATGTTGGGTATTTGGATATAGTCCATATTTATCCACTCTACGTCACACCATATCCACCCTTTATCATTATATGGATACTTTTTATGGGTTGTTGCGGGGGACGGGAAGGAAGACAATCCCTGATCATCTCAAATACTCATTGCAGTGGAAGCAGCAGAGGTAGCAGACGTGCTTATAGTCTGGTATTTTTTTGTTAATCCATTCAGAAAAATGTATGTCTTCATTTTACCAGAGACATACAATTCGATGAAATTACTGCCAGGATAATGTCACAATTTCAATTCAAATCAGAACTGAAAGAGATAATGAAATTATGTTAGGAAGTTTTAGACAACATGTAAGTATCCTAGTGATGGTATCAAAAATTATGCCAATTTTCACAACGGTTTTCAAGTAGGATCCTGCATCTCTAGTTAGAGTGTCTAGCCTGGCCTGAAGTGAACTCTTTATGAAGGTTGTTTTACCACAACATATCATCAGAACTGACTTACTCTTTGGCACTCAAACAAAATTTCAAATTTACTAAAAACATTATGTAAGCATGTTGCACAATTTGGGAAGTAAATGTGGACTCCTTCTTGAGGACCAAGTGGTGAGCAAATTACATATGAGTATCTGAAAAGTTAGAATAGACCTGATGAAGTGTTTACAATGTCTTCAACAGTACTGGCCTTCCCAAGCAATTAAATAACCATGCATTGGAGAAATAAGCAAGAGAAGAAACAAATGAACAAAAAAGAAAGCTTCTCAGTTCTCTCTGGAATGATCTTGGGATTGTGGTGATATGAAAATGATATTATTTATTAAAGATTATTTCTCTTCTCAACTAAAGAGACATAGAAAATGGCAGTCATATCTGATTTTACAATTCTAGCAAACAATATACAGATCCTTCATAACTAGCAAGTAAGCAGTTTCACTGCTGAATGAATTAACATTACAGATGACAGTTTTTTTTTCCTAAAGAAAAGATGCCCATATTTTTATTTTTAGAGGTTTTGATAATCAATAATTCCAATTTACTTTTACTGGGTCTTTATTTCTTTTAGTATGTAGTTCTTTTAATTTGGGCACTTGCTTTTCTTTGTTTTGAGACTCTGAAGATTTTTTTTTTCTAGTGGTTCTTGAATGGGTTAAATTAGGATTTAATTCTTTGCTTTTGTAGTTTGATGGTGCAGTTGTGTTGGGATGTGTGTCAATGAAGGGATGGCCCCTCCACTTTTTTGTTCTGAAATATTTATTTACAGCGGAGTGAAATTATTAATTCATTCTCTGTTTATTTCTTATGTAAACATTTGAGGTCATCTTACGTGAGAAGCTTAAATATTTACTGCAACATTGATCTCAATGCCTCATACAATAGTTTTGTGTGTTTAGGGAAAAAATGCAGCGTATAACAGCACATAGACTAAATAAAGTTACTGTGATACGTTGGCTGCCCTTTGTGCATATATATGTATATATATGCTTATATATTTATATATTCTTAAACTAAAGCTGCAGTATCTTTTTATATAATTTACAATCCTTCCTAAGTCAACAGTCTCCATATCAATTAAAAACTAGTAAAATCATGCCATAGGCTTTCACCAGCTTGTTCACAAATGCTGCTGAGACTCTTTAGTCAGTACCAAGTTATCACATTTCATGAGTATATAATCAATGGACACTGAGTGCTCCTTGCAAAAAGCTAACTTGAGTGATTCTTGTGACAAACTACTGCTGTGTATGCCTCCAACAAACTCACTTCTACTGCCTCCTACGAGTTAGTATCATAAATCTGTAAAGCAGAATACAGTAATCCAGTATATATATATATATACATTTTTTTTTTTCTGATACTGCAGCTTTGCTCGCTAAGTCCAGGAGAAGAATACTATGATTCCTTTTAGCCAGAAATGTCCTGAAGGTGCACAGTTAATCCTCTGTAGTAAGAAGCTGAAGTAACTGTTTCCTGAGAGATTTAAATCAGCATGGACTGCATTAATTTCCCTCTATTCCTGCTTTTCTGTATATTCAAGAACCCAGATGTCAGATTGTGACAGAGCTGTGCATTATGATCACTGGAGGAAAGCTAGATAGGCTGCAGGTCCAGTCTGACAGACTTAGCAATGAAAAACAAAAATTTGTGGGGAATGCCTAGCAGTGGTGGGATCTAGATTAATAGTTGTATCTTGGAAAGCTAGTTATTAAAAGATGGGCAATTGTAAGACTTTTGTGTTTAGTTGTAGATACTTGAGCATTTAGAAATAGGTTTATAGGAGAGGGTGCCTGTTTTGTGTATAATAAAATAAAATAAAAAAAAAATAAATCCCTTAAAATCCCAGAGAACTGCTTGAAAATATCTGTTTGAAGATGCAGATGATGTCACAATTCTGAAGAAGGATGTGTCATACAAGAAGGGAAAGGAATTTGACCCAATTATATATGACATGCGTAATTTATTTAAAGCTGAAAAAGAATTGGAAATCTGCTTGGAATACAGAGCAAGAATAACAGTTTGGCAAACATACATGTGACTTGCACCAGTAATTTTATTGATTTCAGAAGGAATTCTCAAAGGCTTATCTGCTTTCGTTATCCCTTCCTTTTCAACACAGAAATTGGAAGATTTTTTTTTGTTTTTGTTTTAAGCAAATAGGCAAGAGATTTCTGTATAATTCCACAGATAAATTAGAAGCAAGATCAAGAGGCACATAGTTTAACTGCCAAGATCTGAAGGGCTATAATGTTGAATGAAACACTATTTTCTACAGAATAACAGATGGTATTATATCGACAACATCTGAGGGCTTGAATTGAAAAAAATAGTGACACTTTTGCGTAATTCTGGAAAAATAGGAGTAGCTTTTTTTTTTTTTTTTAAAAAAAAAGGTTTGTATTAGTACCGAAGAAAATACTCAATGAATAAATCAATGAGTATAATCATTCTTGAGAATTCAATGAATATAATCAGTCTTGAGAATTGTTAATTCGTTGTTTCCTAAAAACTGTGTTTGGGATTACTGTTTGAGGAATTAAATTTGGTTAGTTCACAGCTCCTGCTGCTTCTCCCACTGAATTTACTGGCAGCCTTCAGTGTCATAGATAAAAGTGGGACTCAATAATTTAAACAGTACAAAAACTGTCTGGCTACAGTTAACATCTACACAGAGAGGTGTTCTGAGAACTCCTAACGCACTCAAACTGCTGAGGTGTCTGCATTGGCAAGCATTGGCAAGAACAGTTTAAATTCTGGTTTATGATGATAATGCCTGTGCTTCCCTAACTCAGCTGTTGACAAGGAAATGGCTCCCTTGTAGTATGGCAGTCCAGCCTTTAGTACTCTTAATACCTTTTATGCTCTTCCTGCTGCTCATGTCCCACGCCAGCATGGCAGAAGGACAAAGTGCGTGCACGGGACTAACCCCCACACTAGGCTACAGGAAAACTCATAGTAACTTCATTGAAGTTTGGGTTGGGTTAACTACTTTTCTTATATATCTAGCGTGTTGTATTGGCTAATAATACAAATGAGTACTGCCATTTTCTTCTTTTGTTTATAGGGAAACATAAAATGTATAGAGTGGTATTAAAAGTTTCCTGATAACTTGGATTTTTTTTTTTTTTTTTACAGAAGACTTCTTTTGCCTGTTTTTTTTTACAAGTTAACTGAGTAGGAAGAAATCATATCAGTTATCCATTAAAGGAGAAGAGATGACACTTATGACAAATGATGGATATTTTTGTCTAATAAAAGAATTTAGGAAGCATATTGAAGTTTTTTTCATATAATTTATACAGGTAAAACTTTTCTCATTGAGGGAGGAAGGCAGGTGACATATTTTATCAATCTTTTGTAAGTTTATATTCAGGAGAAAAGAATGAGAGGTGCCGAATGTTTCCAGAACCCTTTGATCTGAGGAGAGATGTTTGAGCCATAAATTGGCATATACCCTTGCAAATATTTGTCCTAGAGCTAACTGTATGATATGAAATCATGATTCAAATCCTAAGAAATAGCCAGTGCTATCCAAAGAAAGAAGACTGAAGAAGGGAAAATACATATAATAATATACATAAAAGAAGGAATAGGAAGAAAGCTTAAACCATTTGCACACAATTTAATCTAACCCTCATATATTATGCGAAGCAAATTTCTTGGGGTAGCAAAGCATTGATAATAAAAAACTATCCTATAAAGGGAAATACCTAAGCGTCGACTTACCCGTAGTAAGGTCTGTCTCAAGATATCTGTCATAGCCTGTATGTAAAGCCACACTTGCTGAGCTGATGGAATCCCATCGTGTACAGGTAACATTCCCACGCTTTTCTCGTGTTCTCCTAGCTTTCACCTTTCCGCTGCCTCTCCTCTCCACCCACACTCATACTATTAATAAATTTAGGAAGGAGAAAAGAAAGGTAGAACTTGCTAGTGAATGCTTACAGATTCTGATCAAAACAATCATTCATTCAAAAGGACATATCAAAGATCCTGTTTTTCCTGTCAAAAAAGCCAGCATGAGATGCAAGAATATATTTTTCTTTCACCGGTTTGCCATTATGCAAATCTTTCTATGATAAAAGCTTGAAACAAAACAAAAAAGCTCCTCATATTCATCTTCCTAACAGGGAAGGTGGGATTTCTTTAGCAAACTTTAAAATCATAAATATGAATCTGTCTGTCTATCTCTGTGTATAAAACAGAAATATACATGAAATAAAAATGGTTGCTTACAGGATTAGAGCTGGGCAACATCCTTTATCTCTTTTTATTTCTTTGGTGGCAAATTAAGATTTGGCAGTAATGAAAACCTTTCATATTGTCTAGATGAAATGTGGCTGATTTCAAAGATACAGTCCTGCTGGGAGATTTTTAACTCTTTGAGATTAGAACTGCTTTGAGACAGCTTTGCTTTTTTTCCCTATTTTGTTTTGAATGCATTGGCCATATTTTTTGACATTTCTTACTGGATTTTTTCCCTCTTAATTACAGGCATAGAACTCTGCTAGTATGCACAGTAATGTATAATACAAGATAACATTGTTAATAAATGCAATCTTGTCTCTATAGAATTTTATAAAGTATGTTCTGTGTAGTTTTGAAAGCTTTGTTCTTCTGCCTTTGGGACTAAATTGGAAAGTTCAGCCAGCAGAGCTTACTTTCTCAAAGGACACAGCAGGCATTGATAATGTACTGTAAACTGTAATTCTGTAGTGACAACATGCTGCAGACTGACAGGAATCTCTTGGGTGCCAGTGACAGGGTTATAATACTTCCTCAGTGAAGTGACTGATGTCTTTGAAAGGTCTGTTTGATTTCAAAGGACATGATATTTTTCCTAAAGACAAAAGTGTTTTAGACATTTGTAATGAAAATTAATAACTATATAATAACAGTAAATAAAATTACTATTCCTTATGAGAGACTTATTGTTTCAAGTCAGTAAAGTCCAACTTGATTTCCATCCAATTCCTACATATTTAAATTGCATTTTCTCAAATATGTCTGTTTTCTTTTTTCTTTTAGCTAGAACATTGAATTCATTACTTTTACAGTTTTTTTTAATATGGTTAAGTAATCTTTATTAAGATGTGAAAAAAGGCAAGAATTTTCAGTTAATGTTTCATTATTGTTTTCTTATTTCATAAGAAAATACTCATATTTGTATAAATACTTTGCCTACTTTGCAGTAAACGCAATCAAGAAAACCATTTTTTCCTCACATATACTGTTCTCAGTTGTTCAAAACATGGTCTAACATAATCTGTTAATAAGCCTGTACATGTAATACGTAAACCTATTTAATAAATCCTTTCATAGGTCAGCTCATTTCAATCTTATTTAAAAAAAATAGAGCTCCAGTGAATTTGTCTGAACCCATAGAAACTACATGAATGCTGAACATTGCTTCAATTTAATTATAATCTTAATATTTGAGAAATTAAGTTGCTAATTTGGCCTTTTTTTTTCTCATAACTGAGAGAGACAAAGCAAAAGACAGATCATAATTTTACATAAATTTCCAGAAATGACTTTCACTTACAATGTCATATTTGAGGTTGATTAGCTCATTACAATAGCATAGTCCCAGGACTTGTTTACAGATTTTTTTTTTCCCCAGAAAATAGTAACTCCTAGATTTCATTGCCACTTTTTCTGAAATAATGGTGTTCTTTTGCCACTACATTTATCATCAGTTTGCAGAGTAATGTGACAGCATTGCTAGTGGCCCTGCATCCGTTCCTGAGCAACTTTTCCAGGCTTTGCTGGCTTTAAGACTTTTTATGAAGGTATTTTTCTTCCATACTAAAATAGTTGCATCTTCTTTTGCTTCAAAAACTTCCCTCTCTTCATATCCACATCTATTCCTCTTGTTCTTTGAAGCTAAAGGGCTTTTAAAGGGAGTATCTGCTCAAACACATTCATCTCAGTTCTCTATAATCTTTCTCAACTATTTTTTGATATTCAGCATCAAGCTGTAGACAAAGCTTCTGTGCATTTTGGTGGGATTTCGGCCTCCCTAGAGAAAAATAACCTAAGAAAAAAAAAAGTACCTAGTTCTCCTTGCTTTTGCTATTTTCTATTTTATTAACTCAAATGGAGAAAAATAGTGGGCTCTGGATTTGTCCAAAGTTTGCTCATAAAATAATAATATTTACTGTTAAATTTCTTCTGGGCAACTGCTCAAAAAATTAACATCAAGCAGTAACAGGAAAAACGGATGAAGTAAATGAATGAAACATTTATTGAATAAACATTCAATAAAAACGAATCAGTGAATGAACACTCATAAACACTGGTTCTAATGTAAACTGCCAGTATTAAACATTTTCAGGATTGAGAAAGAGAAGTTTTCTGATATTTACAATATTTATTTTAATCTCCTAGAACCACCTATCCAATTACTGTTTCTTTTTTCCTACTATCCTAAAAATTTCTTTGACAATCACACTGAACTTCTCTATTTCTTTATTTACTTGAAAACCTTTGGGACTTGTAGGGACACCAATGTCCTCCCTACTTAAAATACCTTATCGTAAGCTAAAGATATTTCCAGAACCAGAGAAGAAATTCAAAGATCTCTTCCCTCTTGAATTATATGTACTGTCTTTTTCTGAAAGACACATTTGCCTAACATCAAGTCATACAGAAATGTACAGTATATGCTAGAAGAAATGAGAGCAACAAGAAACCAGAGAAGTCTTATTCAAATGTGAAAGAGGAGGAAAAATAGCATGCTCGATGTATTGAAGTTTAAGACTTGTTTTTTTTTTCATGTTAAAAACTGCTTTGATTTTCTAGGAAATGTCTGAACAGATGACATTTTTCTGCCTCCTAAAATACTTGTTTACTAATTATTCCTAAATAAAAAATGGATATTTTTTGTTTCTATCATTTGTCACTAACTTTACTACTCCTTTATAAGATTAGAAGATCCCACTTCAGGTTCTAATCTTCAAGTTGAGGAGTTGCAGCTTTGACCAATTTTTTTTTCTTTTTTTCCTTTAAATCAATTCATTCTTTTTTTTTTTCCAATTAAAAATCCACTTTTCCTCCAGATATTATGGAGAAAATATTAATTACATTATTGGAATTCAGCCTGGGGGGCTCTTCAGATGTGATGGGTTACATTACTGGGGTTACCAACTTTTTAGAGAGAAAAGTCAGTGAAACAGTCCGGGAAGCCATAACTACGTCTATGTTGCAGGTATAATATCCAGCAGATAGCCCGTGTCTTTTGTCTTGATCAAGTGGGTGTCTGCTTTAGTTTGTATCTCAAGGAAATGACTCAAGTAGAAAGTTTCAGAAGTATAGGACAAGTGAAAGGACTGCTGCTTACCAATACTTCTATAAAATCATGTATTTTATAAATTATTTCCATAATCTATATCTGCATATTATGCAAAAGGAAAGTTCCTTGCTATCACAACTCCTTGTACACTTTCCTGTTCTGCAGTGCTAAAGCATCTAAAATATTTTTCTTCCATTCACAGACTTATTTTCTGTACTCATCCATGTTTATATAAAGCTATTTCTACCGATGAAAAGCATTCCATGAGCTTAGATTTACAGAAATTTGAGAGATCCTTCATCTGCTTGTTTTCATTTATTTCACTGACCTGCAATCATTTGTTTCTGAAAGTATATATAGACTATATCAGCATTAGTCATTTTAGTCATTTCCAGATTTGTACTGGAGCATAATAAATATCTGAAAGTACAGTTATATTATGAATTTGTCTTGAATGTGTTTTTGTTGTTGTTTGTTTGTTTTCTTAGTTAATGTCTTCAGCTCTCTATTTTTTCTCTTAGTATAGGCACCATGTATTTTACAGAGAGGAAAAACTGAAACAATGCCTGACTATTTAACACTAAAAATCATTACCGAATTGTAACAATGCACTTAAGCACCTCAAAGGAAGGAGGACAGAAAGCAGAAAAAGAATAAAAATCTTTACATTTTAGTGGTAGAAAACAATGAAATAAAATCCTGGAAAGGCTATGGAAAATGATAATAAAAAACAGGACAATTAGGAAGTTATCCTTAAAGTTCATGGCGATCATGTTATCTTGGCATGTCTTGCACATGTTTATTAAATATTCAATATGCTAGAGTGATGGAACATAATAGATAGCTTTCAGGATATTAACTGCATTCATTATGAATGCATTAATGGACTGTCATACCTGGGGAAAAATCGGTTTTGCACATGTAAATGAAAGATCAGTTGAAATTTGTTATCTCATTCCATAAAATAATAATCTATAAAGTCAATATGCACTGCTTGTTGTATAACTTGATGCTAATTAGAATGATGAAGTATAAATATTCTTGCATCCTGCAAATGATTGTTAAATCATTTTACATTTTCTTTTACATTAAAAGATTTAGCTTTTTAAAAAAGATGTGTAATAAACCTAAGTACAGAACAATTATATAGAGACGACAGTGTTAATTAGACCCATTGAAAAACAACTGTATCTTTTAACAATGAACGGTATGCTTGAAAATTCAATTGAATGTCTTTACTTTGCAAAAGCCAGGTGGAAAAGCCACAAGGATGTTTTCTAGTAATATTTTGGTTTTCCCTTGATGATTGCAAGAATCGTAAATTTCAGAAAAAATTTTTTGGATAGCTTTTGTGTTTAAATTGTCTTCTGAATCCAAGCCGTATGAGGCTAGATTAGAAGAGAGTCTGTAACATTTCCTAGTTCATCTAAATAGTTTACAGTTTTCAAGCTGGAGCAAAGAGAGTTTTCAGGCTCACGTTCTGTCAACGTCCAACTTACTTAGCTTGTGTTTCTCAGGGAAACTGCATAGAGACAGATGTAGGCAGAGAGATGCAAGCTCATTTTCGTAGGCTCTGAAGCCGCTGGCTGCATTTACGGTTGCATCCCTTGGGATTTGTGCCCGCATTAAGATAGCCGTGTCTCCCAGGGGAGTTCTGAGGAGGACTTTGGCTGAGGTGACAGCGCAGTTTTTGACAGCCCGTAGGCATGAGAAGGGCAGCCTGGGCGACAGTTTTGCGTGCTGTTCTCATGTTTGGTAAACAGACAATGGAGCCAAAGCAAAGTATGGCTTACTTTCCCAATATGTGAAATGTGGGCTGATCACAAAAAATCAAATTTCTCTTATGTAGACTACAGAACCTCTCCAGAAAGTTGAAGGAGGTAAAAATAATCGTACCGAGAATAATACAGACAGGAACAAAGAGCTTTAGCAGACCTGAAAGAGGACTGAATTTCCAAGAAAACTTTGTCAGTGTATTTGAAGGAAGCTAATAAGAAATACGAGAATTTTTTTAAGAGTTCATAATAAATAGATCACTGAATATGGTGAATAGAGTATTTTCAACAGAATGCAAGGGAAGACGACAAACTGACGAGTAATTTTTGAATATTTGCCAGCAATTAGCATTCATGGGGGAAAGCTGATATCCACAACTTAATTTCATTCTCAAGTCTCAAGACAGGTCTGATTTGGAGTAGGTAATAGTTTTGTAACCAGTGGTTTTGTAACCACCTGAGGTTTAGAAGCTGTGGTTCAGCCCCACTGTCATTTTAAACTTCATTTTGCCAGGAAGGATGATTTTGAAGTGCCAGCTGCTTTTATTCTGCAATCATTTCTGTTATTTTGTCACTATCTTAAAACCATAAGTTGACCTGCTTAACATGCGTCCTCGAAAATTCGCATGCCCTATCAGTATGCTCCACTTACTTAACTTTAACAGTGTGTAGGGAGTTGTCTATTTGTTATTATATAAGTATTCCTTCAGGATACTGGGGAAAAAAAAAAAATCTTTTTAGAGTGCCTTTATCTGAGCTCAGAAAAATCATTCTACTGCTTCCAAATAATGACTATTTTTATATTAATGCAGGAGAGCTTCGCAGTTTAGACACTGATCTATAATTGAGGACTTCAGAGCACAATAATAATGGTTAAACAAACATCAGTTACTAGTAGTATTTTCCAAACATAACTATTAAGTACTCTCGCAAAGAATAAAACAGGTAATTTTGCTGGAGAGCAAATTGCTTGCCAAACTGATAGATTAGTACAAAATATATTTATACAAATTACCTATACAGCATTTTCAAAACGTGTATAGAACTATATATGTGTATATATATATCTATATCTACATCTATATCTATATAATATATAAATATATATATATACTAATAGCTAACAAGGACTTATTTTTTTTCCCTCTCCAGAAATTCGTGTTAATTCATGAGTGATTTGCTATGCTCTCTTGATATGGAATATTGATTTAAGAGACTTCTCTAACTTGGGAGAAACAAATATGTTGAAACACTAAGATTATAGTATAAATTATATAGGTATGTCAGGGTAGATTGCTCTTGCCTTAAGCGCAGGGCAGTATCTCAAAAGACAGCACTATTTTGACTGCTTTAAATTACTTTTTTATTAAAATTTCATTGCAGTATTATGCAACCCACTCTATAGACATGATTTTCCATCTAAAAGTCCTCAGAATGAAGGTTTGTCTCTCTGGGTTTTGTTCGTTTGATTTTTGTGGGATTTGACCCCTAGTCTGCAGTGAGAGAAACTCATGAAGATTGGCCAAGTTCTGTGTGGCCAGCCACAGGTATAGAGGTATCAGTATTATGAGGACGTGTGTTTATTGGGAATAAATGTCCAGCTACTTGCTGGACCTGGGGATATGGAGCTGTGTCAGCCTTATTTTTATCTGGCTACCAGATTTGGCACCTCCTAATAGAAACTGTTCTGCTTGTAATTGCATGCAACAAGAAATTATTTCTATTTTGGTCCTAAGGTATCTTGTCCATTCGGACATTTGTTATGTGTAGGCCTTAAAATATGAAGCTTTAAATGTAGATTAATTTGTTACTTGATCACTTTAACAATCTACTTTTATAGCTGCTGGCAGCAATATGACAAATTAACAATTCTAATCTTAGGATACATTTGGAGAGTGCCCATGTACAAAATAGATGATTGCTATTCTCTTGTTTAGTTTTTAAGCAACAAAACTTCACAAATTCAGGAAGATGTCTGTGGTTTCATTGTATTTTCAATCAATATACTGACTGAGGTAAACAATTTGAATGCATGGCATTTAATACATGTGTGTAGGCACATAAAGTTTATACAAGTCAACAGAAATGAATACTGTTAATGCCCGGAGTACCGATTATCAAATAGTCATTGTTTTTGTAGCCAGTATGTTAAGTAGTTGCTTCCAGTATGTATTTAGAAATTTCAGATTTTTACTGGAGACTGTTGATGTACACAAAGTACAGGAATGTCATTTACAAAGTATGTTTGCATTTGTACTTTTTCTTTTATAACATTTATAGTAATATTACACAACACTACAACTGTGTACTACAACACTACTACAAACATTATAGGATTAACAAAACACAAAACAAAGAGGAAAGGTGTCATAGAATAAAGAGCCTGAAATGCCCAAATTGAGCTGAAAGATATTGTTGATTAAATGCGTGGGGGAATATTCATTTTCTCTGCATGCTTCTGTAAAGTTCCATTTTTCACTGGCAGACTCATACAAGCAGAATGGTACTTTCAGTCAGTATCTGCACCTCCTCTCCATGGAACTCCTGGTTTTGGCAAGTAAAAAGATGCAACTGAGCCAGAGATTTTGTAACATTGAGGCAACTGGAACCTCAAGAATCAGAGATAATTAATCAATAAACACACCAAGTAGTAAAACTTGTCACAGCAGTATTTTTCTTGTTGTATATCTTTTCCCTGGCCAATAGCCACTGTCATACTGAGTCCACTACTGTTGCATGGTAGGGAATAATAAAAGTATTTCCAGAGGTAATATTGTGACAAATGTCAATACTGGATAAATAATGAAAGACACTTAACCCCTTATGACCTTTGTAATAAAACTTCAGTATATATGAATTTCTATTTTCTGATGTTTTGTCAAAGGATAAATAATATTCCGGCATTTTGTGGAGAGCAGACTTCAACCCATTCAGCATAGAAGCCAACTTGCAATAGATTTGAATTATTATATAGCACCACTGGTGATTTTAATCGTACATACTGGATTGAAACAGCTTCACATTGCTTCCTTCAACAGGAATTGGGCTATTTTAGTTCAGCCTACATAACATAGTACTCATGAAATTCAGGGAGCCGATCTCCACAAGCCATCGTTACGAGAGCACTTGCTCACTGCTTGCTCTGTGAATGACTATCAGGCTCTGTGTATTCTGCGAGACATCCTGGCTCTGTACAGTTCCAGTGCAAAATCAGAAGAATTTAAGATAGTGACTGAAAGAGTATGTTTCTGACCTGCCATTTCTTTCTGTTCTCTCTGCTCTCAAGCAGATGAGCTGTTTTCTGATTATATATTGTCCAAAAAGGGATGAGTCAAATTTGATGTGTTTCTCTTCCTGCCCTCTTCCCGCACTGTGCTTGAGAAGTGGTGAAAAAGAGAACTTGGTGAGGGTTTTGTTTGTGGGGTTTTTTTGAGCATTCTTAAAAATAATATCAGAATGTTGTTGGTCTGCTCATACTCTTGAGACAATTGGATGTAGAATGAGAACCTCTAGGTAGTGTAATCTGTTGACCTCTTTAGTATTTTTTGACAGCGTAATTTTTTCTTTGATAACTTACCAGAACTGAATCAAATAAGTATTATTTTATGCGGTAAGCGTCTTCCTGTATCTTTTTTTTTTTAAGAGATACTAAAAGACTATTATTTATTTATTTAGTCACATGATGACATTTCTGGGTACTCCAAATCTTTCTGATTATGTAGATTGCATTGACTGGCTTTTTGATCATCTAGAATCTTTAAATACCTTAGTTCTGCGAGTCTTAGAAAAAAAAAAACACCACCTGCAGGCACTGTTGCATCAGTCACAGAATAAAGCAATTACAATTACTGACTGTGTTCTAGTAATCAAAACTTGTCAAGTCAATTTGTTTCCTTTGCAGCTCAAATTCCAAATGTATTTCAGGCCTAAAATCTATTGTTCTTAGTACACATCCTAAATGTGTACTACATCTACTAAGTTTTTATATAGGGAAATTCAAAATTCATTTCAAGTAACTGGCCAAATAATATCTAAGGCCATAGTTAAGGCACAGTACAAATTAAAAAATATATTTTTAAAAAATCTTGAAAATCAATACCTTGTGCTACTACTAAAGCAAGAGAATTACTTAGTGAAGCACCTTCTGCAGTGTTTTTGAGAACTCATTTCTGCTGAATGGGCTATTTCAAAGTTTCTAAAAATCTTCATGTTTCCACAGATTTCCTAAAGTGTGACATTCCTTGTGTTACTGCACAGTGAGGAAAATATGCCAAATTTGAACATACTTAAACAGGCAGCTCCTTAAACATAGCTTTGTTTATTCTCATTCCAAAAATTTTCTTAAGTATTCAACACCTATATAATGCATTCTATACACTACTTTTTAGCAGATGTGAAACTAAAAAAAAAAAAAAAAAAAAGCTATCCACTATCTAGATAAGTCTGTATTTAAAACAGAGCTTAGATTTAAATGAAGATATATCTACAATTATCTGGAGACTCTATGATCTTTTTACATTAGTAGGTGGGATGACCCCAGAGGACTGTATGATAGCACTGGTCTTTGCTCATTTTTTGTGGTAATGCTTTATAGTGACTAAAGAGAAAGCAAAAGACAAACTGAAATAGGGAAATGAGGAAAGGGGAGCACATACTGAAGTAGGGGAATAAGCACAGAGGCTTAGGGATAAACAACACATGCTTATCATTACTGCAGATACCTGGATTTTAGGTTACTTTTGTAATATTATTAACTGTTATCAAACTGCAGAGCCATTTAATGTGCTACCGTTATCTTCTCTGTAATAAAATTTATAGGAAAAGAGAGAATAAACACTTAAGTCAGGCTTACCCCTACCCTTATTAAACACATTAGTGTGGTAGCTGCTGTTACCTAAGTAAGTCAGCAGTATTTCACAGAAGTCCAACAGCAAAGCTTCTTGCTGTTGTTTCCAGACAAATGTACAAATAAACCCAAAACCAAAAGTGAGATCTTTTAGAGTTCCAAGACATGAATGTTTAGCAAAACTGACATTTCAGGAGAGAAGTGAATACAAAATTTAAATTGATGACCATACAACTCTAATTTGCTTTATAATGGATAAGACTCATTGCACACAAACACAAATCCTGCATTTGTTTTAGACTCTGAAGAGTAAAAGCAACATACAAATGATGTACAAATTACAGGCTGCTAAATTATATAACTACTATGTTGCATTTGGAGCCTTTCACTTTTACCCATTTAGTATCATCCAGAGTGATTCATTTATTTTTCACTTCACTGCTGATAACTCTTGTGGCAAGCTGTGTTTCATTAATGACAAACACAATGAAAGGAGCTGAGAATATTTTGGCATTCTTGAAGCACAGTTGCATCTTTTTTGTGATCAGACTCATGGGAATCAAGCTGAGGGAATACAAACTGACTTAAGCAGTCCAGCCTGTTCAGATTTCCTCCTAATATGGACTTCATGAAGTTACTCCAACAAATCTTCTGCTGTTTGCTTTACGACAGAACACATATAGTACTTGTAAATAATTTCTGTTGTTCCTGTCAAGCTCAGGAATACGAGCTTGAAATTTTCTAGTTCTTAACATTTCTGGTTTTCATAGATCTGAAACCACATTGAAATTTTATTGAACTTTTATCTAAATTTATATTGAATTTGGCATTGTTGTCAAGGCACAATATACTCCTGAGACATTGTAAGCTTGTGTTTTAGCTTTACTTGTGGTGCTTTTTTTGTTTGTTTTTTTTTGAGTAACATCAAATGGATTATGGTTTTGTGTTTGGTGTAGTGTACCTATGTTGGATATATTTGGTACTCAAAAATATTATAAACTGAATAGAAACACGAAAAGTTTCTAGTAAACTAATAAAATAAAGATATTTAGGAAAATAATTGTGGTACTCCACAAAAACTTGCAAATGCCAGTGGGAAGACTACTCTTAGCTTTTATTACAAATATGGATTAAATATTTCCCCAAATTGTAATATTTGATGGACACCTGCTATGTGTTTATATACCACAATCCAATTTCCAGGGCATTGTGCTAAAATTCTATACAATTCTGTATATAGCCAGAGCATAGTCTTTTTGTTTTTTTTTTTAACATTTGAGAAATTGTACTCAAGACTTTCAAACTAAATATATATTTTTTCACACAGATGTACCCCACAGCACATGGAGCTTCATTTTGATTATTTTGATTCCTTTGAATATAGGTTTTCTGCTTCATTTAATTCTATGATTGATTTTTAGTATAGGAAGACATTAAAGTTTATTCACTATAGACTTGCCATAATTTCGGTATAAATAATATTAAATGGTGTTCCCTGAATTTTATAAAAGCTAAACCATAACACTGACAACAATAATTTCTGTTGCCATTATTGCTTCTCACCTAAAATAATATACAGTAATCCAGTGTATATGACACAATAATACCCATTTATTGCAATATATTAATTGAAAGACAGTAGAGTAATATGCTTTCTACTGTGTATCATTTTGAAAAAAATAGACTTGCTATGCATATCATTTTGCTCTTAATAAAATAGAGCTGTTTGTTTCAGTTGAGTTGTGGTTGTAGAGTATGTACTAAAGAATGAAGTAGGAAAATAATTAGTGGGAAAAGTTGAATTTTGGACAGAACATGTAAAACTCCATAATGATTTTTGGGCCTAGGGGAGTGATCGGGAGTCTAGGAAAGTACATCAGTGTAAAAAGAAAAACTGTTAGGGCATAGAAAGCAATTAGGAACTTGGATACAAATGCTGCAGCCTGGGGAAGAACATTTGTCTTTCATGGTGGATTAAAACAGCTTCAGCCATTCATATACTTCCATGTTGAGTCTGTGAATGTGGAACCCAATTGCTCATCGCACAGCATGCTGTGCTCTGAAAATAAATACTCAGTGTACTTAGACACGGAGATGATAATACAGAGTATAAAATAAACTGTGGGATTTCTGTTAACTGCTTTTAAGTGTCTTATTTTTTTCTCCTGTGTTGACATTGGAAGAGTGCACTCTCTTTGTTGCATTTATTCTGCAAGTAAAATAAGTCTTCCTTTTACAGTACTGTCAATTTGGAGTATAACACCAAACATGAAAGAAAAAAATAAATGTGTATTGTCAGCTTACTTGATTTTGTGACTTACTGTGAAGTGCTTTGTGAAGTTCAGTGAGTGAATTGTTAGCATCTGTGTGCGCCAATTGGCACGCTTTGTGGAGTTCATTCAACTTGAAATGATTAAAAATGTAATTAAAAAATAAAATTGCATAAAAATGCATCTTCTACAATTGAAAAGAAAGCATAGATTTTTACTGAAGAAGCACAGCATTAAGTTGCTTTAAATTATATGTTTAAATTTTATTCTTAAATATCCTGCATAGTTCCAAGTGACTGGCTGATCAAGTAGAACAGATTTCAGGAAGATATTTCCTGATTCATTGGACAATGAATCTAAACACCATAGTTGAGAAGAGCTCATGTAAGGGGTTCACTATATTTTCTAAGTTTCACAAGCAATTTTTTAAAAAATGTATTAATAAAAAGATGCATAGTATTCTAAACTGAACCATGGTGCACAATTCTTGGTCTGTTTCCTGAAACAGTCATTGGTACTTCAATTTGGCACTACAAAATCAATCAGTCTTGAAATCATGACCATGCTTAAGATAAAGACAGAACTTTGACTTTCCTTGACAGAACCCCACTTTCCTAACACAGAGTAAAGTTACAAATGCTAGTGCTACTTGCAGCTTGATGATGTTGGGGCAGCTCTCGGGAACCTGGGTGTACCCACAAGCTCTGCATCCTCCCACCTGGCCACCCTCAGGTCTGCTGACCTGTGCTCAGGCTAGCTCAAGTTCACCAATATTTTTCAGGTTTATAAAGGAATCAATACACTGTAACATGCTTCTTAGACACTGCTGCAGAACTTCCTTATGTAGCCATGGCAAGCTAGCTACCCCAGCTTCTTTCTTTTTTTTCATTCAATCATTCTCTTTTATTCTGGAGGATGGGGGATGGATGTCTAGCATGATCAGTCACTTGGGAGGGTGTGTGTAGCAGGGTGTAGCAGGGTGTTTTATTTTTCTCTATGGTATATTTATTGAAGGTAGGAGGAAGTCTGTTCCTGTTAAGTAGCTGAACAGAGTGCAAAAGCATTCACGCGAAACACACTCCGCTTTTTGGGTTTCAGGTTACAGTATCTAGAAAATATTGCATGTTCTCGTTATGTCAGAGCCTCTGCCAAAGTTGCTACAGAGGAATAAGGCTTTGAAATGCTCTATGAATTCTGATACTGCTTTTAGTAAGTGACAATAGCTATTGGTAATGCATTAGTGTGGTAGGACACAGTATGAAGTGTGGATAGAAACAATGAAAAGCAAGTCTATTTCTACAAAGTTAATTTCAGCTGAAAATAGTGTTTTAGAAACTCCTACCTAAATTTTCAGGATGTAATACTGAAAGCCTTAAGTCAACAAATCTAGTATTCCATTACAGTATGCAACTGTTTCCTCTTATTCTTCCTGTTTTCCTGTTCATAAATTGAGCAGAGTCTACCTTTTTTCTTATTATTATTAATAAGAAAGTTATTTATAGCTTTAATACTGATACTCTTCCATTACGAATGCGTGTTTAAAGTATATTCACCTTGTGCCCTATATACTGTTGTGGTTGCAGTATGCTGATGAGAATGCTAGGAGCACTGGAACAGGCTGCCCAGAGAGGTCATGGAGTCTCCTTCTCTGGAGATGCTCAAAACCCGCTTGGAGGCCACCCTGTGCCACCTGCTCTAGGTGACCCTGCGTGTGCAGGGGCGTTGGACTAGGTGATCCTCTAGAGGTCCCTTCTAACCTCAACCATTCTGTGATTTTTTTTTGGTTGCAGTAGCAATAAGGGAGAAACTACAGAAGAGCTTTCCTGAAAGTGCTGAAAATCTTTTGCCACTAAAGTTCATAGTAAACTCAATATAAGCAGGTGTAGGATATATTCTTAGTTCTGAGTCAAATCATTAACAGACCAAAGAATTTGAGTGATTCAGACTCACTGCAAAGATAGTACTCTAAGCAGGTTGTCATTTGCACAAATTGGAACAAACACTTACGTGGACAAAACACAAATTTAGATAATGTTATGAAAAGAAATAGCCTGTACATTACATGTATCACATATGAACCTTTACCAAAAGTTGATTTTCAGTAGTCAGAAGCCTGGTTAAATTCTTACAAATAGGAGTTAAGTATAATGTCAAATAGATGACTAGTAGCATTGCATCATCTACCGATATTGCACACTCAAGTATAAAAATATATTCATATTGATTTCAATATGTCATGTCAGCGATCAGATCATAAATAATAGTTCTCCTAAACACCATAACTAATAAAAATACACATTCCACTCTGAATGTATATTTTTCCTACATCCTCGAGTATAACTGATTGTCTTCCTATATCCCTGATTATCTGTTAGTGGAAAGCCATTTACTAAATTTAACAAAGTAATTTATTTAAAGCAGACAAATAGCAGTTTATGGGAATCCTGGTCTCAACTGTATTCTGAAAATATCAGTACTACCAATAAGATTTTATCCATGGAAGAAAACATTATATGTCAAGTATATAAAAATGAGGTTTAATTTGGACAAACTTTTTATTTAGGGACCAATTCTCTCTGAGCACAGAAACTCAATCTGATGGATTGTTTCCTACTTCACATAATAATTAGTTTTGTAGTTCTCAGTTTAAAAAATATTGGTTATACAAGGAGAAATGACAAGCAATGACAAGATAAATAAGTACAGTATAAAAATGACTGAACTTTAGATTATCCAAGGTAATAATAGGAAAATTTGCCCCTCAAAGAAGAGAGAAAGAAAAAAAAATGAAGCCATTTAAGGAATATGACATGAACTGCATTAGATAATATGGGTATCTGAATTATTTTTTCAACACTCTGTTTGTAATTAAAAAAAAAAAACTCCTAATAATTAGATTACAAATAGATTCTTGAGTTGTTTCTTTACTCTGAGACAATTCAAATATTTCGCAGAATGAGAACCTTTTACCCCAAACCATATATTATAGTTCCTTTAGAAAGGTTGGCCAGCTGGTGTGCAAAATATTCTTTCCTAGACAAGCTGCCAACAGTGGCACATGCTGAAGAAACTGCTCGATTATGATGTCAAAGCAAAAGCACTTTGATGTAAAGAGCATCCAATTTATAATTTACTCTTGCATTTTACAGGATCTCTTGCCAAATCCAAAGAAAACGACATTTTTGAAAACCTTTACCAGTAGTAGAAATACCAAATTCTACATGTCATATCTTGTCTTCCCTCTTAATGCACAGCAAATGTCTTCCCAGCATATCTTAGCTTAACACTGTTCTAACCAAAAGCACATGGGCTGTTTTAGAGGGGCTAGGAGAGGGGTTGAGGGCAGGGGTTACTTATTTTAGGTTCAAAGTTAAATTTGGACATGGTAGAGGCTAAGAAAACAACTTCAGAATAAAGTATATCCGTATAGCCAGATTTCTTGTTACAATCATCAATTAGAGATTTACGATTTTTACCAGAGACAGAAATAGTTTTCTTTACTTCAGATGCATGGACTTACTGTAAGTTTACAGATTAACTAATATTGAATACAAGTAAAATGTCAGGTATAGTTATCTTTTGCCATTTATTCTATATTCAACAAGATAGGAAAAATGGGTACTTATCATAACCTGACCTCTTGCTAAACTTGAATAAATTAATAGTTAGATTTCTATTTTTTGCAACTTAATTGTGGAGAAGTAATTAGGAAAGAAAAAAAAAAAGGAAAACACCAACAACATGGAATGAGAAGCCACTAAAATATTTTTGAAAAGCTGCACCAAAGCCTACTACTGCTATAATTTAAAGGTTGACTGTGATAGAAAGCTAAATTCTGTTACCCAAAATTGGAATTTGTACTATGTGTGGTTCTTTGGTTTTCAGTATAGAAATAAAAATCAGAGGTATCACTTAGCACTTTAGAATTAAATGAAAAATACTTGTATCAGACAATTACATCACAAGAGCCACTTATGCTTATGGACTTGCTATGCTTTTGGATTTTGAAATGAAAGATTTGCACTAAAGTATTCTTTTTTTTTTTTACTTAAAAAAAAAGTATTTGCTAGTTGTTGCTATTTGAACATGTATAATCATGCCTTATATTTAATACAAGTGAAGTTAGCTAATATAATACAGGTGTGTTCTTTCTCTGAACTACTGAGATAAGATACAAGACACAGGTGTCTCTTACAACATCTTCAGAAGTCTCCTAAATAAACACTAAAGATGAGCTCACAAGTGACTGATTTTAGGAAATACAATAAAATAAAAACATAATTGCAATGACAGCTTAATTTGGTTTTAAATGAAGGAAATAATGTGTTTAATTTTCATCATGGTGTGACTAAACCTTTTTCTCCACATGGATCAACTATTCAGATTTTAATTTTCTCATTGTACCTTGACAAGCAGACTTTGACTTATCTTTTCATACGAAGGAGCACATTTCTGAGGCTCTGTTTTCCAAAGATCCTCCTAACAGTCTGTTTTATTTTCACTTGGAAGTAAAAGCACTATGTTGAAATAGTGTTTTCCTTGGTTGAATGTTTTGAGGATTTTTCTTCTGCAGAAACTAATTTGAACAGTGGGTGCAACCATGAAGAGAAGGAGAAATCAGGGCACTACACTGTTCGAGAAAATATAGTAATGTTGTTCTTTTTTAAGCACAAAAAATGCTTAATGGTCCTCAAAGAAATTTTTAAAATCCATTTTATATTTCCTTTAGTATTCATATTTGTACTGTAATAACTGAAAAAGTAAATTACTTTGTGGGATTTTGTATAGTTCTATGTTCTTCAGCTCTTCAAATCTTTATTTCAGACTTCTTTTTTCTTAATTAAAACAACTATAGAAGAAAATATTCAAAAAGTAGTTCTGCAATCTCTGTTTACAGTGGTTGAAAATAAGATTCAATTGTAATTACTTCTTCTCTATCGCTCTTGCAGATCAACTTTTCTTATGTTCATATAGGTATTAGTAATGACATTTTCAAAGAAGTTTGCAACTGGAATTAATAGTTATGGACAGAAATTTATGTCATCTACCCTGCTGTATGCCCAGAGCTATCAGTAGATAGCTCGGCACATCACACTGAGTTATAAATTGCTAAAGGATTAAAATTTGGAATGAGTGACAAAGGAAGGTGCTCTACTTTTTCAGATGAAAATATTCCATGTGGTCTCACTTTTAGTCTGAGTTATGTTTGTTCACTTAATAATCTCGTTTCATGTAAAGCATTTAAGTCATGATTGAAATGAAAGATACCTCATTGAAAGAAAAAGTCTATTTCAAATCATGGAGCAACTAGTGGAAAACTAGTTTGCAAAAAGATGCTGCCAATATTTCGTAAGTACAAGAAAATCTTCACAAGTACAATGAACCTTTGTTCTTGAAGAAAGTATATCCTTTTTGGAAAGGAGATTGGAAGATATGTATGAAACACATACTCATTTGTTTTAGTCGCACGTTTCAGAAAAACCAAGGTGGCTGTAATGTGATTTGACAGAGAAACCTGCATAGTTAAGAGGAGTTGGGTGGGGGAGTACTTTGCCTTTAGAAGGTTGGACTGAGAGTTCAGACAGAAGAAGGAAATTATAATTTGACAACAGTGAGCTAGAATACTTAGCATTAGAAATGATAATCTAAGGAAGCACTCTGCATGCTGGAGTATGTGAAATGTTTCCTGGGGCATTCGTTTTATTGTTTTATTAGCAGATGCGGCTAGGGAATGGGCATGCTTTGGGGGAGGGATTTTTTTTGGAGACCTCATTCTTTTCAAATAAAACTGTCAATTTTCAACTATTTATTCAAGATACTACACCAGTAGAAATGAAATTAGTTCAGTTCCACAAACAGAGAGTCCATTTAGCAGATGCCCTATACATCCTGGAATCACAGCATCTGTGCTTTCCCTTTGTATTAATGTAGATCAAAGGACAGACATTAACATTTGTTTCAAAACTATAACATTTGTTTCAAAACCATAACTTAATCTGTAAATTACAGATTATGTTTTTTGTCCCATCAAGATATTCTGTAGGATCAAAGATTGAGAAGAAAGAACTACTTGCTGTTTCTTTATAACTTGACTGGAACAATGACCTGCTTATCTTTGGTGTGACGTGACAGTTCCACCAACTGCCTAATATTTGGATATTTTTGGTGGGTATCTTTGGTAGGAAGGATAATGTTGCCTGAAATTTATTTTTGATGTCAAAACCAGATAGCAGCATTTCAAGCTTGTCTCTAAACATCAGTGACTGGATATTCTTACTATCCACTTTAACGTAAAATAATTCTGTTAATATTCCTTGCCTCAAACTACCTGTGGCAGTATTAAACTGCCTACAGTATAGTAACACAGAAGTATATGGGGCAAAGTATACATGGACAGATCAAACTTCAGTCTATTCGCATCTGCCTATGAAGACAAACTTCTTCTTTTTCCTATCATGGGAATATTACCTGTGATGAATTTGGGCTGTTTGTGCTTTTCTTCTCCAAAGCTTTTATCATGGGATTTCTGTTTGTTTCTAGTGTTTTAATAAGAACATCCTTCCTAGGGTGAATGTAAACTAAAAACAAAATATTAATAAAGTGTATAATATATATATACTTCGCTATAACATGGTGAAGTTTTAGGCAAGCATGTGATGACTTGAATAAAGATAGAGACTTTCTTGTTGTCTAAACACTAATTGCAAAAATATATTTTTAGTTGCAGAATGATAGTGCTGACTCAGACTTTTCATGTAGTAATACATAGCTCAAGGTACGTATGTTCTGCATAATCCTGATTAGGCAAGTATATTTGAAAAGCAAAAATTCCCTATTAGGGAATATTCTACCTTCTGAGACAATTAATTTTGTAGCTTATATAAAAACTTCATAGGCATAGATTACAAAAAGAACAAAGGTTCTTGTGGTGACAGAGCATTGCACTAATATATCACACCTGAAACTAATGATTAACTCCATACTTTATTGAATAATTTTAATGAATTTTAGCACAGCTTCAAGACATAACACATGGTCATTTTCAGATTTCTCATTTTTATAGCCATCTACAGACTGTATTTTAATGGCATTTTGAAAAAAAATGATAAAGGAATAAGAGTGGCTAAAATTGATCTCCCCACCCACGTAGTGTGGCATATGTTACTCTGCAGTAAAATACACTACAGAAAAAGGGTTAGATGTCTCTGAATTAGTCATGCAAGAACTTCTATGATGGGGTAGAGCACTGCACAGAAGCAACAGTTTGCCTCCATTGCATGAGTCAACCTCAAAATGTTTTATTAATCTATATAGAACGCCTGACAGGAGTTTTTTTCTTTCAGTTCTGGAGCTAGCTTGGATGTCCAAAGAGTGGGCTTCTCTCCAGGAAGGTCTACTGCATAAATAAGACCCCATTCCCTCAAACAACCTTTCTTCTATGTTTCTCTTCTCACCATACCATTTCTTAAACCACGATCTTGTTATTTTCTCATCATATGATCTCTATTTTTCTCTTGTTATAATCTAGGTACATCTTCTCTGAGCAGTATTGACAGAGTTGTGGGGTTTTTTTTCAGCAAGAGACAGCAGAGGGTTTTTTTTTTTTTTCCCCCCGACAATGAAATTTTAGATCTTGGGGGCAAGTCCTCACTATAGTCTTCCCATTCTCATTGATGATAGTACCAAACACAATATTACCCTCCTTATTTTTCACAATGACAGATTTTAGTTCTGTGTATTTAAACCATGTATTGTCTAAGTGTTATACATTTACATTGAGTTACTACCATTAGGTTAGATATCTACAATAAAACATCATGTAAAAACTTGAGAGTAGTCTAAAAACATTGTTCTAGTTTCCCCAAAATTACTGATGATGATGACGATTTTTAAATCTAAACAAAACTTGGTAATATGTATATATGGAGTAATGCTATTTACAACTTAGGAATAGAATAATGGATATAATCTCTTTATTTGCTTTATTCTCTAGATTAAGGTTTTGAAAGAGAGTTCGAGAAGGTTATGCCATCTGTTTTGTGTATTCATATTTTTTTCCAGGTATTAACAGCAGAAAGATGCCAGCTAGCATCAAGAGCAACCTTGACTTGATTACCCTGTATATTGTACAACATTTAAAAAATTACCTTTGTGTGACTTATTTATTCACTAAGGAAATACACGCTAGCTTCTTTGCAGTTATTTCCAAAAATGGAGGGAAGCGGTGCTCTCCTCCTATCCCTATTAAAAAGGTATAAATTTGGTAGAAATTGGAAACATAATAATGTACACAGAGGGTTGCAGAGGTAGGACCCCTATATTCCATCCACAGAATGAGCAGAAGGTTATTCTTTTTTTCCTGCTCTTTGTTAAGGAGAATAGAATGCAGAACGTCTCTATGAGTTGGATTCAGAAACTAACCACCATTGCCAAAAAGTTGTTGTAGAAAGGCATTCTGCCAGTCTTTTTAAAAGAGTATTTTCCTCAGGGAAAATAAAAAAATCCATTTCTTTTGTTAATTCCCAACTTTGGCATTGCTATAGAAATAAAATAGATGAAATTTTATTCATTGCTCCTACTTTGTCACTATTAGGAAAGCAATTGTTATTATGAATCAGCATATGATTCATATATTGCACATTAAACATTAAAATTAGAAATCAGCTCAGTAATCATCGTATACTTGCTATGAAAGTTCATGTTGATATAGAAAACTTTAAAAAAAAATACAGAAGGACCTGATGATTCCAAGGGAACATGTAATAAAAGGGCAATTGATATTTTTTTAATCAAAGACAGCATGTGGAAAAAAATTGGGAAGAAACAATTATTATTTCATATATGTAATGAGAAGCTTTAAAGATATTGACTCTTAGCAAGGTACCTTATAGTCTTTGTGAATAGTTTCTACTTTTCTGAAAGTAGGAACTTAGTATTTTATACTAAATACCTAGTATTTAGTATACATCTTGCTATTTACCTAAACACACTGCTATCTAGAAATCTATTAAAATGTGGAAAAAAATAGATTTTTGTAAGATTTTTTTCCATGCTGTGATACTCAAAGAAAGTACAGTTTAATTACAGATTTCAGTATATAAGGTGAAACTTCACTCCACTGAAGTCAATGGAAACTTGGTAATTTGCAGCATATATACATACAGTTTCTAATTTGTGAAAAACAAATTGAACCAATCTTTTTATAAGAAAAAAAAGAAAAAAAAATGAAGGCATGAATAGATATGCATAGTAAAAGCTTTATACATCAGAAATATTGTAATTCATTATGAAATATTTGCTTAAATATATTTCTGATTCCTTTTTTTGCCATCTGTGAGACTCCATGAGTTACCTGTCATTTATAACAGCTATATTTCATGATATTCACATATTTTCTACTTTCAGTATACATAGATATTATAAAATTTGCATATTTATATATAGGTGCACAGGAATAAGGTCTTCAGGTGACAACGATGCTAACAGACATCCACGAAGGAATAAAAGAAAAAAAGACGTTATATTGGTTCGTGAATATAGGAAGTGATCTTACATTGTTAATTATTTTCAAAAGTTTTTTTAAGGGGGACAGTTACCATGCAAAAGGAAAGTTTTAAATTACAGTGATGTAGCTTTCTGCACAGTTTCTACAGTTTCTACTAAACATGCTTGTCAACATAAAAAAAAAGATGCAAATATTTTAACTTGAAAAGTTAACATATACTTTAGGTGATTAGAGACAGTAGACAATCTCATCTGTAACACTGTGTAGGGTGAAGGCAGGCTGCAAAAAGCTCTGCAAGACTGCGGTGTAATTAGGCAAACTCATGATAATATCCAGTTTAACAGACAGGTTTTCAACTATGGGTGTTAGGAGAAAAGATACTGCAACAAATCAAAATGCAAAATTATGAGATCTGGCAAGACTTTTTTTTTTTTGAACACAAATGCCTAGGCATAGGTCTGAGTAAAAGATGACTCCTGCATCATGAATTCAACTGTTTTGTCAAAAATAATCAAGAAAAAAAATGAAATGTTAAAAGTTGTGATAAAGAGCTCGGTTTCATCAATGTGAACTCAAGCTATCAACTAAATATCCCTAAGGTAATGTCAGAGATAAAGGAGTGAAATACAGATCTGGTGTGGGGTAAACTAATCTGCAAAAATTGGAAAAAGGACAAGACCTGCATAAAAAATTACCTCCATATTATTTATAAAAGTTTATTTCCTTATGGTATTGCAAATACATATTTTTTCCTGTATCTACGCTTTGTCATGCAATCTATGCTCTTTCACTTGGATTTATTAGCACAAATTATAGTTCTAATCCCCAAAGTTTACTTGTTAATTTAGTTAGCTTTCATTGAGCAATGACCTCCAATTTAGTCTTGTCTCTAGTTTTGCTTCCTTAAGTAACACAGATCTGGCACCTTTTAAATCAAAAGAGAGCTTTTTCTTCCACCTCTGATTTTCTGAATCTCATTCTATTTTTTTTAAGCTAGCTAAAGACTTTTTCTTAATTCATCATTGGTTACAGAGTTATAAAATTAAATTTGTTCTGATGCAAGACCTTCCGCACTGTGAAATATGTTTAATCAGAATATGCAAGTAAATGGACAGCAGATTAGAAGGAGCAAAAAGGTCTAATCAAACTGTCTAAACTTTAGTAATATATTTTAAGTGTCCTAAATTGATGTCTCTTAAAAGAACTATTTCTTTCCTTTGATAATACCGGAGTTTCAAATTTCCAACTTCTACTACTCTCAATTGTAAATTACTGATGGAGTTACTATACACACTATATGCTTTCTGCCTCCTCTGTGTTTAACTGCCTAATTAGGATTTGTAGGCCTAACTCAGTTCAATTTTCTTTTTTTTTTTTTTTTTTTTCCGTAAAGGCAGATATCCTATCTCTATAGTGATACCCATCATCAGTGAACTTATTAGTCCCATTTTTGCTGTGAGTTCATCTGTTTATCTGTGGATTTCAGTCATTCTGGCAGGAGTTATCATTCTCACACTCAAAATCCTGTGCTTGGTGGCTGTGTGTGTGTGTGTATACATACATACATATAAAAATATCTCAAATCTCTAAGGTCACATTCCTCCCATATTTGACAGACTGACTACATTATCCTTCAAATGGCCTTTTTAAAAGTTGTCTCTGCATATCGTAACTGCAACATTACTAAAGTGATATTGTGTAATTTAGGATGGCTCTCTTTATTAAAACATATTTTAATGAAGCCTGACTCCATTTCATTTTTTCCCTTTTATTCGGATTCATGTAATTCATTCTGCTAATCCCTGCTTTAGAATACTTAATTCTCCAAACTAAGTCTCCTAAATCTCTTTACTCCACTTAAATTCTCTTAAAAAAAAAAAAACCTCTTTAAAATCCTCATGTATCTTTTCATTATAAAAGTGTTACATACATTAATTTTCCTCACATTCGTATGATCGCAAAAATGAGTTATTTATATTTTCTTAGAAGTCCAAACTGGGTCTAGTTGCAAAAGAAAAAAGCAAACCATTCCACCTCCCCAACATTCATGTACTTTCTGTTACCTAAAGAGAGACTTTTTCTGCAGGTTCGTTTTGTAACTTCTAAATGGATACATCCAACTGATGGAAAAATATAATTACTGTCCTTAAGATAATTCATCACCAAACTACATTTGTGACATCAGTCATTATGAGGTCTAATGCATGTAATTGGCAAATGTGTTTGCACCTCATACTTTATTCTAATTGACATCCACCATGTTGCTGCTGACAGCCTTTCAGCCAAGATGAATGCTCTTTGCCAAGAGCTATTACTACTTTGCTGAGGCAGCCATACATGGATACATTACAGTAAGGGTACAGAGTAAAAATTTCCTATGTTTTTTACTGCTCAGGTGTCTGGGTTCACTAGCTCTGAATAGCAAAGCTTTGACATGCATCAAGTAGATCCCTGACAGTTTGACGATATGTCACTTCTGAGGGTTTTATACAGTATACCAAAAGAGGACCATTGAAATACTGAAAGGACCACATGCTTTGAAGCCCTAAATATAATTCAGGCAAGATGATTCTTTATAAATTAAATCACTGAAGAAAAACATTATACTAAAGAAGTTATCATTAACCTTTCTCTCTCTTTAATTAAAAATAATATATATATTGTCATAAGTCCTCCTATTTGAGGAGAATGGACTTTATTTTTATGAATTAGTGAAGGCCATAAGAGACTTCCTGAGATATTAAATAGCCAGCATACCTACTACAGTGACATCCTGTCAAAACAGAAATAGTGGCCTGTCACTCTCGGTGAACTAAATTATAATACATTGCTGCTCATATGTGTAGTTCTTTGTTAATAAAGATAAAATAATTGCAGCTCCAGTGAGATCAGAATGTTTATATTCGTTTCACCCAAAACCCCCAAAAACCTGTAGAAGAAAAGTTAGTGAAAGCTTATTTACAGTCAGTATTACTGTGCTAAAAGGTTGTACAATTCAGTTATATAATCTATATATTGAAAGCATAAATTACATTCAGTTCACACAAAATAATGAACATTATAACTTGAAAGCTCCACATCTGGCCCGCTTCTGTACATATCTGTATTTAACTTTCAATGCTGTCTCTACAGGCTTTCACACTTTATTTTCCACACATGGTAAGGGATATTTTTCCTTCTAATGGACTTTCACAAAATCACTTGAACATTTTTTTTTCATGATTTTTTCTTCATGGTTTCCTTTGTAACTACATTTCCAATAATCAGGAACTCAACAGTTTCTGTTTTTAAAATAAATTTTCATTTCATTTTTATCCATGTTATAGGTGCAGTAACCAACTCAAGTGTACCTTACCTGAAATATGTTGTCCACAGCAGATGGACTATTTAGCAATCATCTTCCTCCAGTAGTACCTAAATTTTACTAAAGAAAACACCTCCAGTTAGTTACAAGGGAAAACAGTGGCAAAAACCTCTTCTCATTTTCTCATTTTGGCAAATTTAATAATTTAGAGGGACATAGTTTTCATTTTGATTAGCTCTAAGTGTATACAAGTAAGCATTGTTCAAACTTCTCTCTTCTGGGTATGGGGTAGCAAGCCTTTGGTATGTCATTTCTCATAATGTGTAATAAGATATTGATAAAATTTCTATTGCTCTAACTCTTCCTTTCCAAGCAGTGTGAATTGCGTCATGAACTTTTTATAGCTTCATAATAGCTCACAGTTTACGTGTTGTTTAAAGAATTATCTATATAATATTTTTATAGTGTTCATGTGAGATATGGGGCTTCCACAGGCTGTGCTTCACATATTAATAATTTAAGTATTAATTTTATTGCATTTTTTTTCCCCTCCTTTTGGTAATTTTATACAGTCAAGTCTTTAAAGCTTCATGTTATCAAAGCCAGCTTCAGAAAATGTGCCATTTCACTATGCAGCAGTGAAGACCAATGATTAGAATTATCATAAAGAAAGTAGCTGGTATTTTAAAACAGCGAGCATGTGTGCTACGTTCCATGTTAATAAGCCTATTTTTTCAGTTTAATTTTTATCTGTCATCTTCTCAGAGTTCTTATCAGGAATTAGCTTCATATTTTAAAGATAGTAATTGGACATCATTTTTCCACTAAGACCAAAAAAGACTTTTTCTATAACATACATTGTTCAAGAGAACTGTATTTATACTTCTAGAAAAATAAAATCATGTATTCCATATTTCAAATGGCAAAGAGTGATAGGAACAATAAATAAGGTAATCTAATTACCTAAAACTCTGAAGACATGTTAGTTATACTGTAAATGATATATCCCTAACCAAACTAATGTGTCCTAGGCTTATCTTAGTAACTGTGTGAAAAACAATGGAAAAAAAGATAAGGAGATCATCGGAGTAGATTATTCTAAAAAAAAAAAAAGAAATAATTTATTTCAGGCTTGTGCCAAGCAACACAGCACAACCACTTTCAAAATTCAAAAATTACACTAATTTTCTTTTCTTATACTTTGCATCCTCTTTTTCAAAACCCCATTCATCCCTACACTGCATGCATGTTTAGATACCAATATCTGGGAAGGAGCTGATCATATATATTTAAATTGCATAATAAATATCTATATGTAAGCAGCACTGTGTAATGCCATTTCTAATTTCAATTTTTCAAAAACTCTCTAAGCTTGTACATACTAAAAATTTAGGTTTTATCGTAGAAGTATGATGGTTGGAAAGGACCTTAAGAGGCCCTAGTCCAACCTCCTTGCCAAAACAGAAGGACAGCATCAGGGCCTCATCAAGGGGCCCAAAACTGGACACAGTACTCCATTTGTGGCTTTAGAAGTGGCAAGCTGAGAAAGGATTACTTCTATAGGCCTGCTAGCTACTTATTAAAACTGCCCAGAATGCAGCTGGCCTTCTTCACTGCAAGAGCTCGTTCCTGACATCCAGCGTTCAACTTATTGCCCACTAGATCACCCAGATCTTTTTCTGCAGAGCTTCTTCCCAGAAAATTAAGGCCTCCAACCTATTCCCCTTGCTGCATGCTATTCCATGTCTGATGCAGAGCTCTGAACTTGCAAAGCTGTTGAATTGCATGAGGTTCCAGTCAGGGTAAGCAGCAGCCCAACAATCCAGTTTGCTTTCCTCAATTTGGCATTTTTGCAAACTTTTTGAGAGTGCACTCTGTCTCACCATCCAGGTTGATCATGAAGATTGCATTTACTAACACTATTGATTTCTGATTCCTGAGGAAACACACTAGTTACTAGCCACCAGCTGGAGCTTACACCACTGACCACTAATTTTCAGGCCAGTAGCCCAGCAAATTTTCCATCCACCTTTTTGCCCATTCATCCAGCCCACACCTCACCAACTTGCTGATAAGGAGAGTAGAGGCTACAGTGCCAAAGGCCTTGCTAAAATGAAGAGGTACAACATCCACTTGTCAAGTATAGTCAAGTATGACCAACCTTTGGTAAAGCTGTGCATGATATTCCCAGTTGTCTTGTCTTTCACATGTTTAAAATGGCTTTTAAGGAGGCTCCATAACTACCAGGCACTGAGGTAAGACTGACAAAGCTGTAGTTCCTGGGATCCTCCTTCTTGAAGATGGCTGCTATGTCTGCCTTTTTTTTTTTTTTTTCCCCCAGTTATCACAAACCTTCCAATTGCCTCATGTTGACTTTAGTCAGCTTCCTTCACTGGTCAGTCCTTAGGTCCCATGAATTTCTGTACATCCAAGTGGGTTGATTTCCATATTTTTCTTCCTATATCTTCATGTTCTGTTAAGAGGCTCTGGAACATAGGCAGGCAGAGGATGAGTTTATCAGTGAAAACTGAGGCAAAGAAGACAGTGTATCAGGCTTCTCCTTAGGCTTGGTCACGAGGCCCCCTATCTGCAGGGCACTGGGGCCACACACTCTGCATCTTTGTTGCTGCCACCCAACCTCCAGGCAGCCCGGTTTGGCGCAAAAGAGGGCACGGGCTACTGCGCCCTGTGGCCACCTCTCCACTCTTGCTCCTTAAGCGGGAGGAGCCGGGCGCTTTCCCACGGTGCCAATCCCTGAAGGTCGGGACGCGAAGCCGGCAGCTGCCGCTCGCCTCGAAGGCACAAACTGTCATTGTCAGTGACAGTCCCATTCCCAGCCGCTAACGCCCGCTAACAGCCTCTCAGCGCTGCCTCAGCGCCTCGCGACGGCAGCGTCCACCCCGCCCCTCCCCCGCCGTCTCGTTCCTTCTCGCGAGATTACCAGCTCGCCAAACACCTAATGGCCGCACGTGGCGAGCGGGGTGTTGCCGCCATGTTTGTGCGAGGCGTCGTGCTGGAGCCGCGGGTACAGACGGGCTTCGGAGCTTTGGTGTTTTTCCCGTTATGTGGCGATTTAGTGATTATTTTCCAAGGTACGGTTATTTTCAGAAATACTCTCCTAAATCATTTCTTTTAGTGTATTAAATTTTTTTGGAGCTGTATAGTTCAAGTGGTTCCAACGGTGCTTAGGCACAAAGAGGGCATAAGAGGGAAGTGTTAGGTAGGGGAAGGCCAGTAAGCAAAAGTCAGCACATTCAGAGGAGTATCTAGTATCTGGAAGAGGAAGTATCTGGAAGAGGAGTATCTTTGGAGGAGTATCTAGTATCGGAGCGTGCTAGTATCTGGAGTGCTAGTAGAACTCCAGTAGTAGAACTATAGGGTTGAACTGCCTTCCTTAAGAGGCATTTCATATATTGGGGGTAGGATATTATGAAAAAGCCAAATATAGTATTATGAAACAATCTATTGCAACGCTGAAAATACAAATGTTAGTGTAAGTTTCATAACTAGGGATAGATTATATTTCTCAGAATTTTTATGTGTCAAGTTCTTCGATCCCTTGGTTTAAGACCCCTTTTAAACAGAAGTCTGCATGAGTGAGACTTGTGTGTATTACTTCTAATTTTATATTCTTGTGTCAAACTTGATGAGCGTGATTTTTGGTTTGCTTGTTTGTTTTTTGTTATATTGCACTAGGCATATACAGTAAACACTAAGGAAATTTCCAGTCTATAATTTCTATCACAAGATTAAAGAAGATATGTTAAGCTGATAGGCCTAACAGGAACAAGAGCATAGAGGAAAAAAGAAAGACAAAACTGAGAGTAGAGACGAAGCTGAAAGATGCAGGAGACAAAAGCAAACAAGATCTTTAGTTGTCATGGATGTGTAATTCATTAATTTATGTGAGATGTGTGCCTCTTCCAGCAGTTTATGTGACAGGGAAAGAAACACTAAGCAACATGACACTATTAAGCTCATTTTGTTGGGTGGATCAAGTAAGTGATAGACTATGTCAGAGAAGTGTTTACATGTATGTTTGCATGCGTGTCCACACACACATGAGAGTCAACTGAGACTGGCCCCAGTTACCTGCCAGTGAGTTAACACAGTTAAACCTGGGGAATCGCAACACCTTCTGTGACTAGTCTTAGGTTCATCTCTCTTTGTGTTTGGTGAGCTTTCCTTCAAGTAGCAGATCTTCAGTAATCCAATTAATATTCCTCTACCTGCTGAGGAGCTTTCTGCAGTAGCTGTTCTAAATTTCCCAAATAGGGGCATCCATTTCAAAAATAACTTGTATTCATAAAATGAAAATAGCCATTTTTTTATTTAGCTATATTGAAGAAATAGAAAAATCCATTCTCTACATGAACTTTATAGTGAACTGAACTAAGGAGAAAAAGATACTGTTTTCTGAGACTAAATTTAAACAGGAAGGTCAGAGCAAATGGTGGGACAAAGCTTTGTACAGTTGGATCCCTCCTTAAAAAACAAATGTCTCATGTTCTGTTAATCTTTTTGTGCAGCTAGTACATAGAATACCACAGAAAATTCAAAACTTGCTGAGTGCTATAGTAGAATTTTTTGCAGTGGTTTTTGCTATCAAAACAAAGTAATTAAATGGAAAGTCATGCTGTTGGTTAGGAAAATATCAGTACAAACTGACTGCAAGGCTGTATTATTTTAAAACAACATTGTCTTGATCTTATGCTGAGACAGTCATTTGTGTACCTTTGTAAAGGCAGATACATGTGCATAGAAAAAAAGATATACAAGAGATATAGTAACAGAAGAAAAAGAGAACTTAAGGATGGTGAAATTTCAAAAGTTTGGTGGACAAATACAATACCTGAAAAAAATATCTAAAGAATAGTAGATCAGTTATATTAATAATTCTATTTCAGAGACTTAAAACAATTCATCAGACTCTTCTTTCTAAGCACCCTTAAGAGAATGAACTGTCAGCATAGATTTGTAGTGAACAAGTCAGTCCAACCCAATCTCACTGAAAAAAATAGTGCATGAAGCCTTAAGAGGTAGAGGACATGACATTATTTAATTTTGGTAAACTGTTGAAGCTTTGTGAGACATGCTCTTAAGCAAGGTAGGGATTTTATGGTGTATATCAGAATGCTCTCAAGTTACTGTGCAGCTTACAGGAAACAAAATTGCATTTATTCAGAGTTGTTTTGGAGTCATTCTAGGAGGGGGAAGAAGGAGGAGAAAACAACAACAACAAAAACAGTTGAGGGAATTCTACAACAGTCTGTACCAGTTCTAGGACTGTTCCATAATTTCAGTGGTAGCTTAGGTGATTTATAATAGAGAGGACTCTTGCTGCAGTCATATTGGAAGACAAGGCTCAAATTCAGAGATACAAGGGACATGCTCATGGCAGAATATTTGAAACTGCTAAAACTACATCAGGTAGCACTTTTTTTCTCTTATTTGATCTTTCAGTGGAATTAACTCTGTTATTAAAAGAGACTTGACTTGTGGTTTTATAAATACTTGTCTTGCTGATCTCCAAACTGGTGAAAACCTAGTTAGGCTGGTTCAGAAAGCTGTACCGATTCTTTCTGTGGTCATTATGTTTCTCCTCTCAGGCCACCAGATGGCTGTTTAGGAATAACAGTAACTTGTTTGATTCTATTTGCTAGTGAGAGATGGAAGAACTCTAGAAGCGCTTGAGTACTGTAGATATGAATAAGGGCAAATTTTAAACTTTTATTTTCTATAATGTGATTACGTTTGGAGGAAGATTGAGCAATAATTTATTGCAAAGTCTGCGCAAAATCTGTTTCAAATGATTTAGTTTGTATTATTTTCTGTATATATTCGTACTTACTCTGCATTGGTTATTTTCTAGGTGTCTCTCCAGAAGGACAGGAAATTAAACAAAAGGACAGAATACATTCTGGATTTTCTTCCTATATACAGTCTACAGTGACTGAAGTGTTGAATCCGGTCATAGGACCAGCTTACTGTAAGTAGGCTCCAACAGAATGAAACATAGTTTATAAAGTTATGTTTGGTTCTTAGGTGATTCAGTTCTCTCCCAAGGAAGCATTCCCATTTATTTACGTGCACACAGAATATTAAGAGAACAATATGGAAGCTTAAAACGTTTTCCAGTTTTAACAATTTGCCATTTTCTGATGCTCCCCAAAGTCCCTTCTGAAATTAGATTTAGGAAGGGAAAGCAGATTCACAGACGCTATTGGCCAATTTTCAGAACCCTCTGTACAATAGGGTGAAGACTAAGATCCTGTGATATTTAAATGTAATCCCTTTTGAATGAACGTGTAATGGTCTGAGATGTATCTTAGTCATAAGTCAAGAAAAGGAAAAAGTAGAATTACAAAATAAAGAAATTATAAAGAGTTCCGATCACCCTTTTCCTGAAACACTTCCATTTTCTTCCATGTTCAAAATTATTAGATAGCACAGACAGAGCAATACTTACTGTCTGTGGTTATTCTTTGTTATGTACTTGTCAATTCTGTAATGGGGCACAGAAGGATTAATTCTGAGATGGTCAGAATGACAGATTCTGTTGTGATTGGTAAAGTGTTAATATTTTTCAGGCTGAATTTTATCAGTGATATAAGTTAACGTAAAAACTTACCTTTTTTGTTAAAATAATGGATGTTTTGAGATATTTTGAATTTACGAGAATCTATGTGTAAAAATGTTTCTTTGGTTTCTTATCTTTCTTATCTTATTTGTAATGGGTATTTGAGTTGGCACACTAGTTTTCTGAATTCGTAGTTAGAAGTTTAATGCACAAAAGTCTACTACCATAGATGATTTGTGATTTTTATTAACTGAAGAAGAAATCAAATGTAAGAGAATTTTGTATATTCTTTAAAAGCTTAGTCAAGCTCTTAAAATCACTGAAATAGGGATGTTGAAGTTAACTGGAATAGTCAGTGCATGACTACTGGTATGATATGAATCTAGCAACAGAAATCAGAATTTTTGTTGTGTTGGACGTTTGACGCTCTGTCAGGTTAAAAGGGATCAGTATAATTTTGGCACTTTATTTTCTATCATCTTAAAATATTTCTGCAGCTACTGAGTTTTTTTCAGGGCTCTTGAATATGCGGTAGTACTATAAGTTGTTTTTCATGATTCTTTTCTCAGAGTTGACTTTTTAGAGGGATCTAGGGATTGCAGCTTGCCATCTGTTGCTTCATTCTATATACATTTCTACTACATTGAATATAGGCTGTTTAGCTGGCTCTATTATTGCAAATAATAAAGGCAAAGCTTATGTAATTGAGCAGTGTAAAGACATATTGATGCTTATCTGTTTGTGTGCACTTACTACTTCTGAAACTGGAAAAGCATTGGGGGTGTATTGAAAGAGATGGAAAAGTGTCAATCCTAAATCCCTAAAGAACTTTTATGACGTGTGACTGAGCAGAGAAGAGATAGTTGTATACTGACCAAATATGACGCCATCGAACTGTCTGTCATTGGAAAATATACAGGGGAGTAAAATATTACAGTTATCTCTGTGCGAAAAAATTTCAGACAGTTCTAAACTCCTTAAGTAGACAGTAACTACATTGAATTGTGCAAGCATTCAACTGCATTGTAAACTGCTTAGTAAAAAAGTTTTGCTTCTAAAGACTATTTTCAGTGTTCTGATGAAAGCACTTTTTTTTTGGCTTGGATAGGGGAAAAACAGATGCTTCTAACTGTATGCCTATATTCTTTGTAACCGCATGGAGATGCAGGAGGAGAAACTGAGCATGGAGTTCAGTTATTAACTCTGCCTCTCGGTTGTTATTTTAGGCATATCTGTGATGCTTCAATATGTGGTATTTTTTAACAGCAAAACTCTTCTTCAGTGGTAAACATTTGTATGTATGAAATATTTGAGTTTCATAGAATAAAGCATAGTTCCATTTACTTAAACACGTGAACAGGCCTTAGTATCTGCTTGTGACTGGTGTACAGTATTCCATGTAAGTTAGGAAGCTTATAGTAATGGACCTAAAATGATATTGAAACTGATTGTCCAATACATTTATTTCTTTCACCAAGTGATCGATTTTGACTGTCAGATTCTATATTGTTTTCTCATTGAACTATACTTATTAAAATGGCAGTGACACTAAAGTCTGATGTGTTAAAATTTAATCATTTCTTTTGTCAAAGAAACAAATTATGAGATTAACTCAAGAATCATTGTTAAATTTAAAGTGCAAGGTAGTGGGAACACAGAAAATGCTTTATGATGCTTTTCGTCAATCTGTATAATTTTTCAGTTAAGCAGTCATAAATCAAGGAATATTGTATTTTTTGAGGCTCATTAAAGAGACATTATACATTAGAATGGTGAGGCAGTCAGCATAATGAAATGATGAATGCCTATAACTATCTGTATGTAAATGATGTGAGACAGATTTGCTGGTGCTACAGAGGAGAATAACAATCTATTTGACAGTTCCCTGTAGGTGCTACTTCTGGATACAAGTGACAGATGTTAAATGTAAACCTCTTCAACGGTAAGCACTTATTAGCACTCAGCAGGGGAAAAAATGGCAATATAGAATAAGACAAATAGCAGATAATGCCATTTAAATAACTTTGCTCTTACAAAGCTTTACTGCCAATGTGTTAAAGTCTGTGGAGGCTGGTTTTCTTGTTTGTCTATTTTCCCTGGAAAGATCAGGTATACAAGGGAAACTTCTGGAATGTAGAAAACTGGCATTTCAAATGAAGATGAAAAAAATCACTCAATATCATGACAGTTCTTGACAGGAAAATACAAAACTTCTGTCAACAAACACCTCTTAGTAAATACTTAACAAATCCTTGTTATCTGTGATAAAAGCCAGTGCTGTGTGTGCTGTCATTGCTTGGTTGACCAAATTTATTTCAGTTGTTGTTTCTATTTCTTTCTTTATTCATGCGATAGGATGGAAGATTATGTTTTCTTTTTTTAATTATGGTTTTTATGGAAAAAGGGGTAGAAGCAGCTGATAAAAACAAGCAAGTAATAGCCAAGAGCTTTTAGGATGTCTTGCAATTTTATGTCTAGGTTATTTGTTTCTGGGCTAGCCTGAGATGCTGCTCCTATATGTATAAAGAAGTACTAACCTTGGTGAAATTCACATTTCAATAATAATCCAACTGTGCAACAGAGATCAGCACTAAAGTAGTTGAGGAGACTATCGGAAACATTTGATTTTTCTCTTATACTCCTTTGTAATACATTAGGTTAGAGGTTTTTATCATATATTAGGTTAGAGGTTCATATTTCTTTAAAGAAAGAAGCCTAAGCACATGCATTGATTTTTGTTTTATATATTATTATTTTCTCAAAGCTTACTCTAAATGTTTTGTGTGTGTGATAGTCTGTCTTTACCAAAAAAAAAAAAAAAAAAAAAAAAATTACCTACCTGCCATGCAGACTGCTTGAAATGGTAGAAATCAAATGTGATGATAGATGTTTTCATATTTAACACCCATACTGCCTTGTGTCTTTTAGTATTATGAGGTCTTTGACATTATTTATTCTTTCTCTGTTTTGTCAATTGCTAAAACTATCTTGTGTTGCTTGCAGTAAATCTTAGGAACTTTGTGTTTCATTGCACTGTTGCAGATTAGTGACTTTTTGCCATGTGTTCCTATGTTGCAATTCGGGTGTATCTGCAATTTAGCAGCCTAGTGTATCAAGATGCCCTCCTCAGATCTATCTCCATGTAGAAAAACCTTAGTTTCAAAAAATGTAAAATGTAACTATCACGGAAAAGGAGAATAAAACTAAAACCTGAGCAGTAATCCATGATTTTAACAGCCTTTTCACTTAGCGAGACTTTATTTGGATGTAACATGGAGTTCATAAATCCAAGAAATGTACTTTGGTCCTATTAGCACAACCTTCTTACACGAATGCAGCGTTTCAGCCTGTTGCTAAAATCTGTTTCTTTCTGTCAGTGAGGTAATAGAGTTGCAATCAGGAAGTAGTCAATCATGGTAGACAGAATATTTTCTTATGTGTGATGAGTTCAAGATCTTTTGTAGTCTCAGATGTCCCATAGTCTCACTTTACACCAGATGCCACAATCTAAACTTTTTTTTGCCTGTTTGGTCAGGCCCCTGAAATGTTGTGAGGAAAGTGAAAACATCTAAAACTCTTCTAACAATTAGAAACAGAGAGGAGGAAGGAAGAAGAAAGCATTTTCTTTACCATTTGAGACTTATTAGGAATTATCTGATTGAAATTAAGAGAAATTAATGAATAGGATAGTATTTATGAACATTGGTTAGTGTTAAAAATCACATTTTCCCCCTCAAAAATGTGGAGTTTTTTTTTTTTTGTCTTTCTGTCTTTTTGAAATAGAATCAAGAAAAGTGTGCCCTTTTTGTATTTTCTACTTTGATTGTGACAAAGTAGAAATTGGAAATTCTTGATAATAGTGTGTCAGTGTGGCCTAGACTCAGTAGAGTTGGTTTCATTTCCTTCAAGCTCATTGTAATTTTTTAAAGTATGGTACCTGCCTGAAGCTAGATCTTAAAGTAATTTCAGGAGTTCAGGGAAGAGGTAATTTTCCTGTCTCAGACAACAAGATTAGAAAAAATACTTGTAAGAAGCTATGTCGATCTTGTGCCTTGTCATCTGTTAGTATCTGTCAGAAGTCTACCATGATCTCATTAAGCTGCCCTTTGGAAAAAAGGGGCCAATGGCTATTCCTTAAAAGTTCCAGATATTCTCTTCAGACCTCCTGAAATGACATTCAGACCTCCTGAAATGACATTCAGACATTTTTGTACCCCAAAATGGAAAAACAAAACTTTTTATTTCGGCCACTTCTGCAATGCTAAGCATAGTAACTGAGGCCATAGATACCTGAGATCACTACATCTGAAATTGGCTTCTGTCTGTCCTCTGAGATTGGTCCTGTGTGATGCTGTGGAAATTACTAAAAAAACCCAGCCTTTTTCCAGTGTTTTTGTTGCATGACTTAATATCATAATACATGCAAAGTACAAATTGAGAAATGAGAATTTCCTTGTTTGGAGTGCAGATTTAGTTTTATGTGGTTGGTAGTCATGAAGCCGAGCTTGCTGCGAGAGAGGTGAAACAAAACATCTAAAAGTAACTTTTCAGTGAGCATGTCTGAACAGAAACTAGGACTCTTGGGTGGAAGAGTGTGTGTATTCATTATGATCGCAACCTCTAGGGAGGAAATACAGGGGCTCAGATTTTTCTAGTTTTTAACCATTTGACATTAAAGCTGTAATGAGATTTTCATACTATTGAGAGCTTTTTTCAGGGAGGATATACATATGGTGTTTGTTTTAAAAACTTCTGAGGTAAATGAACTTCTATTTTGAAAAACAATTTATTTGATGAATTAATGTTTGTAAGATACTCGGCTCTAACTAAACATTATGTATGTACACATAACTATAGACTATATATATTATAGTCTCTAATACAAAGTGTATATAATATGCACATCTATAAATACAGGCTAAATATAGACAATGTAAATAAACAATGTATTTTTATATTTAGGAAAAAAAAAAGAAAACCTAACCACAGGTGAATAATTTATGATATAATGCAATTACTTCTGGGATGTTGAAAAAATCCCTTTGAAATGACTGACTGAACTTTTTTGGTTAATTGGAAAGCATACTGGAACATAAATGTTACATTGCTTCATTACCTTTAGCATAAATAATAAATACAATGGCATTTCTAAACTTCTGAAAATCCATTCCTGTTGCAATATTGTAACTCATATTGCTAAGCCAAGATCTTACTAAAAAAAGCTACAATGGGTAGATAGGGTAGTGTGAGGATTTTATGCATGTTATGTCCGAGTTTTTTTTAATCTACTTCTTAAATCATGAAGCTTGGGCATTTTTTACATAGTCCTCAAAAGTATCCCAGTCATGTGATGCTGTCCAGCCCAAGGGGGCCTAAAGTTTACCGAACTGTTCAGGAGAGGCCTCTGAACAGGAGGCCAAAATTTGTTCTTCAGTCCTTTCAACGTGAAAGTCCAATTTGATGTTAATAAGTAGGCTTATAAGGATTGTGATGAGGGTGATGCAGAGGTAGTGGATGCTCCATTCCTTCTTCCAAAGTTTGGAAACCCACCAGCAGGAACCGCTGTAAATTGCTGCTTGTCTTCCATTTGTCAGTTCTGTGCTTTGCCTTTTAAATAAGCATGGTACTACTTTTTCTTTTTCTTTTTTTTTTTTTTTTCCTAAGAACTTCACTGCCAAACAATATGGAAATTAGTGATAGTATTATCTTCAGGCTTTTTAAGATTTCAAGAATATGGTGTATATTTAGTAGTCTCAAAACAGTCATTTGTTTTCAACTTTGAGATATAGCAGAATTCTTAGCATAGAGGCTTTTTGTGAGGGGAAAATAGAATGACAAACAGAAGATTTATGGCTGGTATTGAAAATACTGTGGACTGAGCAATTGAATTGCAACATACTTAGGTTTCCTCTTCAACCATTGTAAAATTTTGACATTTAAAATTGAGGCTGAAGGTGAAGGATTATAGAGAAGACACAAAGTAAAATTGTAACTAAATATGAGAATACAATAGAAAAGAATAAACAATGGAAAGGATGTCTTTGGACACTGTTGAAGAGGATTAGATGAAGGAATGCTGGAAAGAAAGATAATGCGAGAAGAAAAAAATTTGTCTTAATTTTAGAGACTGCTGTAACCTGAGGCAAACTGTTTGACATTGCAAAGCAGAAGCAATTACCTATTTTACTGAAGTGATTTCCACCTGAAAGGGATGGAAATTAGAAAATAAAAGGATGAAAAACTGACCTGGGAATACTGTACCAGAGAGAAGGTATTTAAAGTGTAGCAAATCCAACTGAGATGCATCTTTTGACAGGAATTTTTAAAAACTTTTTTCCTGAAGTATTTTCAAATATAGTTAAACATAAGATGTACATATTCTACATGCTTTGTATATTTTTCATCCATTGATATATGCATGAGTTTTTTATGAACGTGTATGTTTTATCACTTACTATACCCATTGTTGGTAAATGACTTCCATTACCTATATTTATTTTTCCTGGAGAACGTTCTCTGCAAAAGCTTTAATAATGTTTATTTCTTTGCAATTGCAGTTTGCCTTTATTTGAGTGATAAACCTATAATAATCCCCTTGCAGCGTAAGCACTTGCTTAGTAGCCTACAATGCCTCACACTTTCCCCTTTTATCTACTGCAGCAGCCAAAGCTAGGCTGAACAAGTACATATTTTAGTTTTTGAAATATATTGCAGAAGGGGACAAGAAGGAAAGTGGGAGGAAGGAAAGAAAATAAAAATAGCTTTGATGAAAGGAAGGCTGTTGACTTTCACACTAATTTCTGAAATGAAAAAGCCTTTTTGTTTATTTTTAAAGTCTAATAAAGGTTATTCTGCTTGATACAACATGAGAGGTTGCCAAATTCTTTTAAGAAAAGTAGTTCTAGGTACATAAGATTGTGGAGGAGAGAACTCCTTGTTGTTAAGACTTGTCTTGTAGATAGGAAATTGTGCAATATACTGAGGTAGGCAATATTACTACTGCTAACTAAGATAAAATCAGAGATGTTTTAATCTTTCAGGCTTCTTTATTTGTTTCAACTTCTTGCAAATGAACTTCAAAATTTTAATAGGTTCAGAAACTTGTACAGCAGGAGAAAATAAAAGATGCTATTTTTCCAATTGTGCCCAACCTCTTCCTCTCCATGAAAGATGATGTTAGCTTTGGGCCTGCAACCATGTAGGGATATGGAACCTGTGAACACTAATGATGCTGTTTTGTCCTATAGCTATTCTTTTTAAGCTACTTTGGTATCTCTGGCATTCTATCACTATTCAAGCATTTTTAATTTTAGCTATTAGCAGCAAGATAGAGCTTTTTTGTGGCAATATTGAGATGGTTAATAACTAAGCCAGGCATGCTATTCGCATAAGATTTTCTTTTTATATCTTAATGTGTCAGTAGAAAGTTTATTATTTATTATTTTCATATTCCTTTCTAGTGATTTCAGTAAATGTGTGCACACACAGTCTAAGACCCTGTGTATATGAACACACATACAAATACATACTACTGCAGTTATGATGTTTTCCTTTTGGAAATAAAGGCAAGAAGTGTTACATCATCTTCTGCAAATTAACCCATAATTGACTGAAGCGGATACATTTCTGTATTGCTTTTGTATTATTTATGTATTACTGAGTTTTTATCACAAATAGTTAAAATCTAATTCTCTTTTCATTAGGACTTGTTTATTTGAGAGTATAATCATACTGATTTACATTTACCTAAAAAAGTAGTTTCTTAGAATCTAGTAGAACTCTTCCCTTGCATCATATTCAAATAGCAGAGCTCTAGAACGTATATGGCATATTAGCTCCTTATGAGAAATACTACTATAATTTCTAGATATGTTTGTCGTGACACCTATAAAGATTATTTACGGATTTTGTTAATGCTATGATTTAAGGTCAAATTTATGTCACTTGGTGCTTTCCTTTGATGCATTCCATCTTGGTGTAGTACCCACCAAGGCTAACTTTTTATATTGTTTCTTTGGAATTTTTATCCTATAAATCTAATCCAAACTTTTCCAGAATATTTATCCATTCAAGTTAGACTGAAAAATATTGGTTTTCTTCTTCACTCCTTTCTGAGGAATTTTATAATCAGTATATATGCTATTGTCAGGTCTTATAGACAGTGGTTTCTTAGCTATGAAATTTGTCATTGGTTTCTTCCTTTCTCTTATACTTTGTGATATCTTCACTCATTTGGAAGCATTTTTTATAAATTATTAATATGCTTCTAAATTGTGACTCCTAACAGATCACATGCATTCAAATGCATGCAGAATTTATTAGTAGTCTTTGAATTTATTTAAATACAAAAGCTTCACTGCCATTGAGGTCTGCAAAATTCTTCAGCTGGTGATGCCACATGAGATGGTAAGTTCCTTTTATGTTTGATTATCTATCTGGGTAGGAGAACAGAATTAATTCATGTCTAAGATTCCCTTTCAGACCTGTTTCTTTTCAGACCTGTCCTATGATTTATTTTCACATACTCTTCAGGCAAGAATGTAACCATAAAGTTGTACATTTTTACAACTGATACTTTCTAAGAAATCCACTAATAGTGAGTGAGCATACCCACAAGTGCCATTCCATGGTCCTTTAAGTAAGGACCATAAAACAGTGAGGAAACTCATCTCCAAGTGGTCTTAAGAAACATCTTGTTTGCAAGTATGATTATAGTTACTGCTGGTGTGCAAAGAAGACCTCAACTGTCTTTTTTCTTCTTCTTTTCCCTTCTAGCAGTTCATTCAGCACACACAGTTTTGGCCAGTCAGTTCTTGCAGAGATATTGATGACTACAGCAGTTGCTGTAAAAAGTGCTCAGAGCACTGACCCCTGGGCATGCATGGGGAAAGTGCAAATGCTGACAGGGTTTCAGGACACACAGGAAGGGAGGAAGTGAGGCACTGTGGTAGAGAAGGCAGGAATTAATGGTGATACTGAAGGAAAGATTTATGCACTTGGGGAGGATGTGAGAAGTCTGAATGCAAATCCAGAAGTAACTGAAACTTGTCAAACTAGCTAAAATAAATTTTGCACTTTTTTTTTTTTTTTGTAGTACCTTCAGACTCTTTGTGGTTTTGCCTTGTTTTTTCTTGGTCTGAAAGATCCTAATGAATGAGCGTGTGACGTGATTAAGTTCTTCAAACTAACCTGTAAATTCTATAACACTGTGTAACTGACTTTGAACAGAAGCTTGTTTTTTGGGGTGCCTCGTGTAGAGGTCTTAATTAAGTTTCCTAGAAAGCCCACCAAGTAGGATTTAGGTTGTTTTGTATTGTCCTATATGTCTTTGACTGTTCTCATTCACAAAATTCTCTTGTGCAAAAGCTATTTTTAGTCCTTACGTGTCCTAAGACGTGTAAAGTGTCTGTAATCTAGTTATTCTAAATGAAAAAGCAATAAATCATGTACCTAGTCATAAAAATATGAAATACATAATAACCCTGAAACGAGCATACCCTTTTGACTGCAGGCATATAAAACTTGCTCTTGCTGACACACTCTATGGCTCTTCACTATATATTGGCATGCAGATGCTTTTATATATATATGTTTTTTCAAGTATAGTTAGATGCAGTAATAGTGGACATAAGTCCACTTATGTGAACTCTCTAACACTTTCATTAGTATTCAAAAGAAATACTTGGCTTTTTTGACTCGGAGCTTGTTGTAGGGAATATCTCCTTCCATTTATGTTTAAATCTGATTAATCTTGATCTACTTCCCACAGCACCCCCAAAAAAGAAAAAAAGAAAAAAAAAGGTTTATTTTGAATATTAATGCTTAGCTCTTTGTTTGTTTGTTAATGAATTCTTTCAAGCACATTAAAGATGTGCGCAGTTGTCTTTGGACCCTATACACTAAAAAGTCCAGCACAAATTTGTAGGTAGACCAGAGTTTGCAGCCTGCGTTCAAGTGCTTGTTTTACACCTGCCTCAAGCAGTATTTGCCGATGAGCAGGGCCAATTGCAACAAGGTTGAACATAGCCATGCATTGCCAGATCTCAATAGTTTCCATCTTCCCCTGAGGTAGCAGCTGGAGGGAGCTGCTCCTTCTCAGGAGGGATGTATCGCTGCCCCTCGTGTTGACAACCTGGATAGCATTTTATATTTCATACCTCTGCACATCGTAGCACATTCATAGGCTGCTTATGCAACGTTGCATCCCTTGAGGTCCGCTCTGTGATTTAATTCCTGCTTTTGTCAGTCTGAGAATGGGCTTCTGATATGCACTTAGTTAGCCCAGAGAGCTCTATCTAGAAAACTTCTGAGGGATATTAAAGGAATGCGGAGCAGAAATATCCACCATGTTCTTGGTGTTCAGCTGTGTGCACATATGCGGTTTATTTACATAAAATTATTTATGAAATTAAAGAGATATATACTTCAGAAAGGTAGGGATACAGCATGATGATCTTCACAGGATTTTTACACCATTACTTAGACAAAATAAAAATATAAATATTATTAACACTTCCACAATAAGAACAGATTTCTAGTACATCTAGTATCTTAATAATAATCTAGAAACATCTGAGAAAAATAAACGGAAGACAAAAAAAAGTAAAAAGAACTTGATGCAGTTCATAACTTATAGCATATATCATTGTTATTTATCTGTATAACTTTTTGTTCCATACTGTTAGAAACGTAGATCACCTTCAGAGAAGTAAAATAATTTACATAGAAAACAAAGCTGAAATTTTCTTAATCGTTCAGATTTTTGCCTGTAGTAATTCCTATTCAGTCTTGAAGATTTTATTTTTCTCCTTTTATATTAACGCTGTATTTTGTGGTGATTAATGAGGGTCTGATTTAAAAGTCATTTTGAAGAATAGACAAGTCCCTTAGCTCCAAGGATAAACAGCAAATAATAGCAGTAATAATGAGGTAATTCAAATCCCAGCTGGATAATAACCTGTTGCTAGAAACTTTTAAAATTTGTATCCATCATCTAGCAAGTATTAATGTGAACCAGTTTATTTGAAATTTGGGTGGATGTTTACAAGTAGTATTCGTTTTCTGAATTTTGGAATATGTCATAGTATTTTAATGTTCTAGTGTGCTTTTAGTTGAACTAAAGTACTTAGTATGGAATTCCTTATGGAATTCTCTGTTTCTTCTAAGCACCAAGTTCTATTCAAATGCTTGCTTTTGTATCTCAGAAGTAAGATATATTTAGGTCTCATCTTTCTCAACTGAAAATAGTTTCCTTACTGAGTCTTTTGTTCTTTCCTTTGTGTTGTGCTATGCTATGTGTTTTAGAATGTGCTGCTGAATCTCATAAAGGAATTTCTGGTCACAGAACATGGAAAAGCTATATTAGTCTTCAAAATTGAATTGTTCTCAATTTCAAAACAAATGCTTTCCTGACTTTTTACATGTTTCAGATTTTTCTTGATTTAAAAAAAAAATCCCAGTTTTTAATGCTAAAAGTAATTAAATACAATAATCGACTTTTGAAGTATTATTACTCATGTCAGTCTTGTAAATCACTCCTACTACTGAAGGTGTTACCATGATCCTCTTGGTTTTAAGTCTTTCCTAATTTATAGGAAATTCATTTGAAATTAAAAAAATACAATAATTCATTTTTAAGCTATTTAAAAGCCATTAAGGGAACTTAAATTTCCCATAACAATTCATTTAAGTTTAGTCCATAAATCAGATATTATTTATGGGTCAGATATTCAGTCTTGTCATTATCTCTTTATTATTGTGCCTCAAGTTCCTAGATGCTTCAGAGAGTACTTAAAATTCTCGTGCAGGACAGATGCTGCCCAGCAGTCCCTCCCAGCACATGTCAGGATCAGAGTTCTGCCCTGCTCCCCGCAGGTGCCTGTGATGCGACAGTGCCGTAAGCAGCATCACAGCAGCCGCGTGCCGTGGCCGTGCAGCTCCGCTCGCGGCAGAGCAGCCCTGGGCAGCGCTGGGCAGCGCAGCCCGCTCGCGCTCAGCCCTTCTGCCCCGCTCCGGTGCCTTATCCAGCCGCGCTCTCCTGCTGCTCTCCTCAGCGTTCCTGCTCGCTCTTCCCTTCCTTATACTGCTTCGCCGTACACTAGCTTGAATTTCTTTCTGTGTTTCCTCTACTGTACGCTAATTGATTCCTTCATGATCTTACCGTTTGAAGGGGATTAATGCAGATACAGGTACTTTTTGTCTAATGGACACGCTGTGACAATTTCCCCGTACAGAAGTAGCAGTAACTGTTGAAATTCTTTCCCCGTTGGCTTTAATGGTACACAGTGTTTAAAATGGCTTTGACTGTAGACAGTCTTTTTAAAAAAAAAAAAAAAAAAAAAAAAAAAAATCTCCTGGATTCTGGGAAGTACTGGTGAAGGAACTTTGGTCATTGTGGTTGATTCTACCTGTAATCTAAACTGAATTAAGTTTGTCAGAAGAGAGAGAAAAAGGAAGGGGGGCGGGGGGGAAGGGCATGCAAAGCATACTTTTTAATAGGTCTTTTTGGTATCTGCCTAGATTTGTATAGAAATATAATATAGAAATATAAGTAGGGGTGTGTGTGTGCGTATACATATATATGCATATAGGTGTGCTATCAGTTTTTATTTAAGATACAATTTTTTAACTTTTAAAAGTCATTTTAAACTATTTAGATACCTGAGTGTGCAACTTTGGCATCGTTGTGGGTTTACTCATTACGAAATAGAGGCAGAACATCAGATTTCTGGGTGTATCATTGAATATCACCACTGATTTTAAGAACAAGTTTTACGGTAGCTGAATACTACTAGGTGAATGCTGCTTTTTTTTTTTTTTTTTTTTTTTTTTTTTTTAAATAATACATTCAGAGTCTTTTCAAGACATGGAGATTTGTGAGTTATATCATACGTTGTATTTCATATCATGCTAAAAGTAATGTTGTGTTTCATATCATACCATAGGTTTTTTAGCTGATGTGAGTCTCTTCACTTTTTTTCTTTTTCACAAGGGTTGTCACTAGTTTTGGAAAACCATTCAACACATATTTTTCTGTTTATTTTATTCATACAAGTTTGTTTCCATGGAGATGACTGAAGTTCATTTTAGCTGCAATTCTAGTAAAAGTCATTTATCTGTAGATCGGCAACATTGCAAATCAACTTCTGTGCATGTTTTGACAGGCCTAAGGTGCTTAGTTTATTGGCTATCTCTATAGTTCGTTTCCATATTTGCATTTACACATGCATGTCTGTCTGAAGAACACAAAAATACTATTTACTTTTAATGGATATAGACTTCTTTAGGAGCAGTTACGGATATATGAATATTAAGAAACGTAGGAATACTTCTGGACAATACCCCTGATCCTGTGTCGGTGCAGAGACCTGAGGGCACCGTTTTCTCTGTGCTCCTTGCTCCTTCCCAGGCATCTCGGGAGAAGTGCAGCACACTCTGCAGGGACCGTGCGGGGGGTTTGCGGCGGAGTGTACTTGGCCTCTGGCTATAACTACATTGCCTAAGATTCTCAGCACAGAGTGGCTCTTGGCCCTCAGGCAAAGTGATGAACAGTGGCTTATGCCCCCACGGCTTAGGTCTAGTCTTTTCATGTTGACTGTATCCAATTTGATTGTAGCTTATCAGTGTGGGGTCTTACAGTGCGATGCCAAGCGTGCGTAGAGGGTGTTGGAGGATATAAAGGCTGCTCAAGTGGTGCTGGTGCACTGTACAGCGTGACAGAAGTAGCTGCCTAGTGACCTATTCTGTAAACTGCTCCTGTGACTTAAGCTTGGTACCAAAATTTCCTGTGTATTCCGTATGGTTCTGTAAACTTTATGGAGGGGTTTAAAGACCCTAGATTTAACAGTATATTTGAATATAACTATAAGGTTTTGACTAAGTTGATTTTTGTATGTCTGTTGTCTATTTACAGGTAAGTATGCTTGACAGTAATGGAATAACCATTGTTTTAATTGAAATACAAAGTAGAATGGATATTTCAGTAAAATTCAAGACAAACATCAAAGGACTGAAAATGAAACTATGCAAGTGATGACATTTATTTGTTGGCAATTTCTTTCTTTCAAAGTAATTAAAATTCGCCAAAGTTCAAAGAACTATCTCTAGCAAAACCAGACAGATAGCCAGACTATCATATACACGAGAACTTTCTTTAGAAAATAAGGTAAAGTCAAAAACCAAATACAATATTTTTGCTAAATGTATTGCATAACAAACTTGTTGCAAAATGAAGACTTTGGGGGGGAAAAAAAAATGTGATAGAAACCTAGTTAGTAGATGAAACTTACATCACAGAAAGGAAAAATGTGGTTTATGGCTATTTTTTCCCCTTCAAGATGTTAGTCGAAGTCTTGTGTGTTACTCAGGATCATTTACAGGGTTGGTTATTTCTTGTGGGCTCTCTAACCTGCTGCTCCAGAAAAATTTTCAAAAATGTTACCTCCAACCATTCTGGAATGTTCAACTTTTTGAAGGTAAAATAATCATAGGTATACTAAATAAAGAAAACCTGCAGAAGTGCATTGAAGTCTTTCTGCTGACATTTTGCTTTCCTGATTTTTTTTTTTTCTCCATGCATGTGTTAAATACTTGTGAAAGTTATGCTGATGTTACCATGTACTTAGAATAAAATACTCCTTTTTGATTTCTCTTAAGCGGTTTCGACTAAGCTTAGTTTGCACGTTTTGTCAGTTTCATCCATTACTTCTCAGGCATTTTATAACTGAAAACTTTTCTGGTTATCTTTCACTCCAATTTAAATGCTGAAAAGAAACTAGAAGGGTTTCAGAATCCATCTGTCTGCATAATTATACTATGATTTAAATTGCTTGGTAATAGCAGTATTAGTAGTCTGCGTTCCTTGAGGCACTGATGTAAAGCATAACCTGTCTTCCTCACGTAAAATTGGCCATATGTCATCATAATACATTCCACATTTTCCTTATAGTCATCAGGAGATTGTTCTGAAGAAAGAATAGACTTTTGTGGTATGTATCTTGTTGCATGGCTCAAGTGAATATTCTGTTTAGAATAAGATGTGTTCTAATCCAGTTTCCGGTACTGCCTGTTTTTCTTAAATGTGTAATAATTCAATTCCATACTTGATAGTTACAATTTTTCATTTTCTTCTCTTCTACTTATTTCCAGACTGATGATAACCTTTTGCATTTTTTTTTAAATGTAACATAAAATACATCGTACTGTAAAACTAGGAGAGGTGCCTTTTTAGTCATTGGCACATTTGCATTGTATGATATTATTTTTTTTTAAAAGTAGTTGAACTGATGTGAGCTATTCATAAAAGTGATTCCTGCCTTCAAGTCTATGATAGAGATAAAAGAATCTTGCTGAAAACTATGGTCCTTGTTCTGCCATTAAAATCTAAGGATGCAAAGTTACCAGATGATTCCTAGACAAATCTGGGAGGGACAAAACCATGCTGTTAAGCATGGCAGACTGGCTAAATATTTACAAACTTCTGCAGGTTAGCTGTGTTGCTTCTGTAGGCTTCCACAAAACTAGGCTGTGCACATTTATTTATTTATTTTCCAAACTCATACTCAGGAAGTTAACTACAAGGAATTCACTTTTTTTTTTATTAAGCTTTCCAAATAATTCTATGTGCTAGGTGGTGCCTGCATGTTTTGAGCTTTTTAAATTGGTAAGTTTCAATTCAAAGTCAGTAACTTTGGATGGTCTCATTCTGTGCAAAACACTTCTTTTGTATAATGATTAGTGTACAAGTGTTTCCCTCCACTAAAACAGATTTTTTTTAGACATTGGAAGCAATATGCAGGAAGGCATGAAGTGAGAGTACTTCTGAAGATTATCCAAAAATATATATTCAATGTAAAACGATTGGAATCGGATTATAGATTTTAAAACTAATTATCAACAGAAAATCAGTGAAATAATTGTTTTTTGAATTAAATCTTTTCAGCTAGGAATACATTTTTAGCATGGCAATGCTATACATTGTTTTCAAGAGGTTTCAAGTTCTTGCTGAATATTCTTCCTAAAATTAGTGCACTAATTTTGCTATTTAAGATAGACTGTAGCAGCATGTAGGGGATTGTTATGCAGGGGTATTGCTCTGAATTTTGGGATCGTGTGTAGTGTGGTACTGTTTTGAGGTTGGGGACAATGTGTTCATTTTTGGGCTGAGATGATAAATTATTATTAACTGAATGAGTGATATATCTCTGGAGAGGTGTATACCTACTTTTTGAGAAGAATCTAGAATCAAGAATCTATAGGGATAGTGAAGACCTTGAGAATAGCAGAAATCGGTGATGCTCACTGTGTTGTCAGCAGTATGTCACAATAGCACATTTGGCCCCAGGCTCTATAGGGCTTTCTCTACACGAGGGTGCTCTGTAAGGATGCCTATACAGCCCTGTGTGAGGGGCTTTCCCTTGGGGGCAAGCTCAGCCAGCTTCAAAGCTTTTAAAGCATCTAGAGCGGGAGGTTTAATTGTACTTTCTGTTTTACTCTATGCATGTCTAAGCAGCAAATTACTAAGGCTGAAATGTTAGTGCAAGCCATGTGCATGTGTCCCTGAAATGAGTGTATTAAATGAGATCAATTCATTGACCCTGCAAAGGGTCCAGATCACATTTGCAGTATGTCTTAAAGCATACTGAAGATGGGTGATTGCTCTGGTGGTCTGTATTGGAAAATGTCTCTGTGGAAAGGGTACTAATTCTGTTCACTGTGGTTGTGAAAGGGAAGACAAATTACTTAATTACTAAACACACAACTTCCAGGCGATACAAGAAACATGCTGATTAATTTAACTATGTGGGGAGAGCTACTGTTTAGTTGAGGAGATCTTCTAGAATAAAAAGCATGGAGGAAATCATGGGAGTCAGCCAAGGGAGTAAGAAAGATCACTGGGTGCCTGCATAAGATAATGACATACTAGCTGTGTGGAAAATCACAGATCGGAGAGTTCTGAATCTACCAAATGAAGTTTCCAAACTGTTTTTACTTCGGCAAAGTATGTCTATTCAAAGCAATCTCTGTCAGCTAGAGAAATGAGCTGACAGGAACACAAACGAGAAAGAGGATGAGTAAGAAGTATTGCTCATAGAACTGAATAGTGCTGCAGAGCAACACGACCTGGAGGTGGACTGCCAAGCTTGCAGGAAGGCCTGACATGGCCTGCAGGACCACAGGGCAATGTGAGTGGCCAGTGTCCTCGCTGCTGTCTGCAGTGTGTGCATCCAAGTGCCCAAAGGTGAGTCCTGATGCGCTTACACCAACTGGTAGGAGATGAGTGCCTTGATGTGGATAATATAATACAAATTGTAGTAATTCAAGTGTACAATGTCAATATGCAACGTGGTGCAACAGATGGTTATGTTACTGAGAGAGCAATTTCAGTGAAAACATTCTTTAACTTCTTTGATACATTTTTGGTGTTTTCTTGTATCTAAATGGAAGAAGGTAGTCCTAGCTTTTTGGGTTGAAGTGTTTTTTTTTTTTTTTTTTTCTTAATGTTGTTATACATTCTTCTGGATGTTATACATTCTTCTGGAAAAAAGATAGAAACAGTTAAATAGATATGTTATAAATATTTTTAAATTCTTCATAAAAGCAGTTTAAAGGTGTTTGTTATTAATGTTTAGTATATCCTATTATGGTAATACAGATTTCTCTCTATTAGTCATACACTTTTTTAAATTCAGAAACTTCAGGATTTAAAAGGTAAATAATAATGTCATGTTATATTTGTTATATTTGACTTTTAAATAGAGAGCAAACCAAGTCTGTCACAGTGACTACACCAAAATCTGTAGGCTACAGGTTCTCTGCTGAGGCTGTTCAACAGGTTTTTAAGACTCATTGACTCAGAGGTTTGATTTGCCCTAACACTGCACTCTGTAGACAGTGTGAGCTGCTCCCTGCCTTCTAGGAAGTGCTGAGTGGGAGGATCTGGAAAAGACATCCTTGTGACTTCTGTGGCAACTGTCACTGAAGTAAGTACTGCTCATGAGAGTATAAATTATGTTGTGGCACCTTTAATGCTGAAAGCAATTTAAAGGGTAAAAAAAGTGCACTGAAGCCTTGTGTAGTGAAAATTATTACTACTTACCTAAGAAAAACAAACCCCAAAATTGTAATGAATGATAATGGCCCCAATTGGGTGCAAACAGTAGTGTGTGCTGGAGTCTGTCACTTGCATCAATCTGTGAGGCAATTCATTTCCAAGAGCCTTAGCTGTAGGATGTGTAAAGCATAACAAGTATTGTAAACTTCCTTAATGTAGCATGACCTTGCGTTTGCTTCAGCAGAGCTGTGCCGCCAATCAGGCTGTAGGCATTCAAGTATCATCAAGTTATCTAATACCTAAGAGAGAAGGCAGTGCAGGAGTCTTTCACTGTGATGTTACTTTATAGCTTTTTTTATAAAAAGTTAGGAGAATTATTTCATGGAACATTTTATATTTACTGAAATTGCATTTATGCTGCATGATCTCTGACTGATCACAGCAAGATTCTGTTACTTTGAAAGAAATTGAATGAACGTGAAAGTAGCACATTGCAAAAGAACTCCAAAACTCTGAACTTACACTTGTGTGCAATCATACTGAATTTGAAGTTTTCTCTTCTGCTTCTTAAATTATACTATATTTCAAGCCAGCACAATCTAGACACTCCATTCATAAAAACATTTAATATATTTAGTAATGGTAGCTATAAAATACATGTGGTAGTGGATATTTGTATTTGGAAAAGTTTTTAAGACCTTGTGTGTTAAAACCCACCTTTTTCTCCATATATCTTACTGCGTTTAGTAGAAATCCGTATCTGTTTTGTTCGTATATGCTAAGGATTGGACCTTGGTGCAATAGGAAGTTGAAAGTCTCCATGGTCCTTTGGAAAAAACACATTCTGAGTTTTTTCTTCCCATAAGTTCTGAGGGTTTCTTAAGCTGATCATTCCTTCGAAAAATAAAGTCAAGGAGCATTTAATAGGAATATCACAACTGGCAGAAAAGACGATTAATCTGAGAGCACAGAGTCTTTCACACAGCAGTGAATAATAGTCCTTGTGGTTACAAAAGCTTGTAGCTCGTGGTAAAAGCATTTAGCTCATGCTACATTCCAGATCAACACATGCAATTGCAAAACTACAGGTAGTAGCAAAACAAAATCCAACCATGATGAGAGCTTATGTAGCATTCAAACAGTTTGGAAGAGTTTAAGTGGCCAGACAAGAAAAAAGATTGTGACATAGCTGGACATCATGTTTGAATGTAAATAGTCAATTATAAAAATATACAGCACAAAATAGAAGTGTTTGAATTTGCATTAAAAAGTTCTATTTCTGAAACCTTTTTATTTGAAAATTATAATAGAACTCGGCATCTTTGATTATGCATTTGATACTGAAATCAGAAAAAAAAGTTACTAAAATTGAAAAATCCATTATTATATAGATCAATGTTTTACTTTACTAAAGTAAATAGAATCCTAATTGTTTTAAATACATTAACATAAATCCAGCAAAACAAATGAGAACTAAAAATGCCTAGGCTGAAACATATAACTATCTTGACATACGGAGTTGTTTTTCAATTTGGAGAATACTCAGTTGTGATTTTGATAGATTTGGTGCTGTGGCTTTTTGCCTGTGATAGGTATAATGCCCAGGTTCATCATACTCATTGCATCTGAGATAATTCAGTCCGAAGCCTGTCGTTTGAGCTGGCTTTCACTAACTGTTTTGATTGCGCTTCTGCGATTCTGATCATAAAATCTGCAGAATCCTTTGAGGGATTTATAAGCTTCCATTCAGTTGAAGTAATCTGTGATCTCGTATACTGTGTGTTTATTAAGAGTATATGATCAAGGTAAAATCAGTATTAACTGCAAATAAAATCATAACAGGTTTCAAGTTTAGCACAGAAATACACTTTTGTATAAGAAATAAATATTACAAATCTCATATTATTTCAGTCTCAACATTTTGTGCGCTTTTCTGTCATGCAAACTTCTTCAAAGTTCTTGTCTTTAAAATATCAACAACTTTCCAGAGACAAGTCAAGTTTTTCTCATACGCAGACTTTACCAAGAAATTGATTTGATTCTTTATGGCTTAGGCCCCAAATGCTTTGGAAGAATTTGGGCTGTGCTCTAAATTGCATGCAAGTAAAACAACCTGCTGCTGCCAGAACTGGTTCAGAATATTGATTCTTAACTAAATTAGTCAAACAACGTTATGAATATTTTTTTCACATAAAAAGTGTGTTAGAATAGAAAAAAGGTGTGTATAAAGGTATAATAGAAAAATTATGTACAATTTAAAATAGAAGACAAGATGTGTATCAAGATACCTGATTTTTGAAAGGTTAATGTAGCTGAGTCAGCAGTCCACTCTTTAATTTTGTTGTATTGTTAACAGGCAGAATATTTAAACTACATGCAGTTGCAATTGCATTCTTTTTTTTTTCTTTTCCAGATTTTTTTGAAATAATCTATGATATTAAGGGAAGTATCTGCTGAAAACTTTGTAAAATCAGAACATAGATTTATTTACTAGTAAAAATATGTATACCAGTTGTACTTCTGTCTTCTGTATGTGGCTGTTTTTAAGTAATGATCTGATATTTATAGCCATTGAAGGAAGAATGCACTACTTCCTTCATTGGTCACCCTTGTATTAGTTGAAAACTGACAAAAATGGGCAAAATACCTACTGAATTTGTTAATAACTTCATTTTGAAGAAGTACATGTACTGTTGAAAAGTGATCATGTAAAACCCTGTGTCTGGAAAAAAATTAAAAATTCATAGAAATGCACGTATTTATATGCATTTGAAGATGCAATCATTCAGAGAGAATTAATGCTACGAGATTTATCTCAAGGTTTAAGTGGTTGAAGTTGATAAAATTAGAAAATGGTCACTTAAGGATTAAATATCTATAGCTAGTGGATTAAAATATCAAATTATAGTTAAATGAACTGAAATATGAATGTTAAGCAGCTAAATGAAGCAAAGTTCATTTGACACGTATTTCCTCATGAACTAAAGCTTTGTATTCAGGTTTTATGCATTTGGGAGGCTGCAATGGTTTACCTCATCCATTTTTGAACCTAATCCATTTTGAACCCTTGAAGAACGTGATTCACAAATGTGCATTTAAGCTAGTTAGCAGAGTTTTGCATAGAAATAGGTTTGCATAGAAATGTAAGGATTTGGCGGATGTGCTGTGGTATAGTATAAAAATCAGTTAATTATGATTTTGTTTGCAGTGTATTTCATTATATCTGTATGTAACAAAGTAAAATCAGCAGTAACTGCAAATACGAAGCAGGCAACATTTGAAGATGTATCATAAGATTGACATGCGTGTTGTGCTTCCTTTTGTAATGTTTAGGGAAGACATTTGGCCACAGAGTTTTTATTTAATTTGCGTATACTATTGTTGAACTGACATGGCCATTTGAAAGTACAGGCAATTTAATATCCGTAACATACTTTCTTTAATGAAAAAGGTGCCCTTATCCTTTGATTAGTTGCTTAAGGTAAAGAGTACATCATGCAGCTCTTTTTTATCATCTGTATGGTTTTTGCAATTTTTGCATCAACAAATTTGAAAGCTGCAAACTTGACTTTTCCGGCTGTGAATCTCCAGGGTTCTCCCTCTAATTTGTGGTTTGAATTTTCTTTACAGATGCTAATTTAATGTTTTTCTGTGTGGAATTTTGAGAAACATATTTTGTGGCTGAAAACTTGTATTTCATTTATTTTAAAAGTGCTATTCTCATGGGCATGTTGAATAGATAATATAAAGAAACAGGTATATATATATATATTTTTTTTTGGCCAAGAAAAGTTTACTGCTACTGTGCTGCAGAAAAGTAATGCTCAAACTCCTGGTTGTGTGTTTTTCTTTAAGTTGTTAAGAATATATGATCATTTAGCTACAATTTTTTTTCTACAAGATCTTACTTTTATTCCTGCCACAGGAGTAAGTATTAGCTTTGTATTCAATGCTGGGTGATAAGCAATGCTTTGCAGTATACTCCTCTTTTATCAGAGCAAACTGACCGTTGCACTGGGGTGATTCATGGCTTATTCTGAGTAGTTGCAGGATGATACTGCTTTAGCTAAAATGCAAATGCTCTGGAAAGGAGTATTCACTGTTTGTAAATATTAAGGTTGCATAAAGTCTCGTATGCCTGTTGGACACCGGCTGGGACATGATTGTTACTTCTGCGTAGACTGCACGCTCTCTCTGTGTCAGCAGCTAAATTTTACATCTGTGTTTTGCTGTGTTAAATTCACAGTGCTTGTGCACTTTTTTTTATTGAGGTTGTTAGGTGTTTTTGTTCACCCAAGTATTGCCTGCTCCTAAGTTTGGGGAAAAACCTAATAATACCCAAAGACTACTTTGGTTTTATATCATTGTTCATTACTATTAACTTTATTTCAGTTTATGATATTCTGCATTTATTATTCTTCACTCTTAAGTGCTGCGTAGTATCTGATTTGATAGGTTTTCAGTTTTTCAAGGAATGAATGAAATTACTGCTTTGGATTTTTCTGCTTGGATGGGAGTATTTTTGATTTTAAAAAGAAAAGAAAAAAATCCCAGAAGTGAAAGTATTGAAAGTTCATTTCAATGTACTGTTTCCTTTGCAGTTCTTCTGTTAACACAGTCTTTGATTTTCAAACATTTGTGGTAAAACTGAAATTACATTAACCTTTTGATAGTTTATCTCTTGATACAATTGTGAAGTATCAAAGTGTTCCTATGTGGAAAGAATTCCCAGGCAAAAAAGGGAAAATAAAACCAAACCTTTAACTAAGCAGCAGGTAAGGCAGTTGATATATATTAATAGATTAGTGGAAATTACATTAAGGAGAAAATCCACCTTTGCAGCTGCAATGATCATCACGAGCAGCTAAATTAGTGTGGTTGTGCTGTTCAAGGAATTAAGTGATTCCATGCAAAGCCTTGGTGTGCAGTACATCTTAATCTAGAGAGGGTTTTGGCGCTGCAAAACATGGGATATGTACGGGACAAGTGTGCTCCTATGGCAACTGCTGAGGATGTGTTCTACATTGCAATTTGGTCCTTGTGGTTTATTAATTACATGCAATACTTTTCATTTTAAAAGAGAATTTTTCTTTCAGAAATAAGCCAGAGTTTTTATTAAAAGAAGATTTTCAAAAATACTAAACAGGATGCATTTTTCTAATGAAAATAATGAGGAGCTTCATAATAAACCTTGTAGAACCTGTGCTTTACTTGAATCACCTGAATGCAGATACCTAAGACTTCTGTTTTAAAACTTACGCTGCAGACCTACACAAAATTTGCTGATTCGGAAGCTTGCATGGAAGGAAGGACAGTAATTAAATCTGTTATCCTCCAGAGAAAGTTAAGAGGTATGATGTGCATAATCCTTTTATTGTATATGGAATAGAATAACATGGTCTTAAAGGAGATTAGGGAGTGAATGATAAGTAAACGGAATATCTAAAAATGTCAACTGCTGTACTGTAAGTGATAGTCTCCGTGCACAACTCAAATATATTTTCATTTTAAAGTTTGACTTGGGAATCTTTCTGACAAGAGCTTTATATTTTTAGCATTCAAATGGACAAAACTTTTGTATTTTATGCTGCTTGTAGTTAGAAATTCATCTTTCCAATTTTTACCACTTCTATTATTTTAATAAATGTTAATTTTATAGTAGTAATACTAATATGTTTAATTTTTTAAAACATGAGATTTGTAATTGCAATGAATGAAATACTTAATACTGTTTAGCGTGTTTTGTTTTGTTCTTTTAAACGCAAAATATCATTGCTGAAGGTGATTCCTTTTAGTTTAGTTTTGAAAGGAAACGCTAGATGCTAACTATTGTTTTAACATTAATAATATTAAGTATATCTTACAGTTAGAGAAGCACAGCTTGAAGTCATTATATAATTATGGAATTCTTTTTATGCATTTCTCTAAATTCGTGCTTTAGTTAATCATCTGTCTTTCTAGAACTACTTAGAATTGCTGAGAAATCCTTAAAAAATTCAATGGATGCCAGACATACCAGAAATGCTTCCCAGATGTAGATCACTGATACAGTTTATGTGTAAAATGTCTTGCAGATCTGGTGCATGATCCGCAATAAAAAGGGGATTTATGTTATTATACGGAGTCTTTTCCGAAGTTCTCTGGTTATGGTAAAACTTAAGAGAAGTGACTGACAATTTCAAAAGCAGATGTTCGGAGTCTGGCATATGTTGTCTTATTCTGAATGGCTTTAAGGATGTGTATTAGGACAGCATGTGCTCCAGTCTGCTCAGTCTGCTCCAGTTTGGAGAATAATGATATTATCAGTTATAATGTTGCAGATAAAGCTGATTTGTCAGTGTCCTAAGTCTACCTCAGACTCCAGAAAATATTTCCTAGTCTATCTTCTGCTGTGACATATAGTTTATGAAGGTAAGTTTTAATTGCATAAAGTGTTTCATTTCATCTGCTGTGTTTGGTAACATGCAATTTATAGAAGTACAGATAGTGACACAATTATTTTCAATGTTGTATTTATTTTGTGGAAAGGATGTCTTTTCCTATTTTATTTTTATTTTATTTTTTGGTAGAAATGCAGTAAGCATTATTCTGTACTGCGACCAGAAAGATTGCCGATCTAAATTCTTCTCTCTGAAGATCTTTTCAGTTGTATAGTTAATGCACCATAATTTCTCTAATTTCCTATCTACCTGTGTAACACGATTACCTAAGGTGGTTTACTTGTATGTATGTATCTTTTCAAATGGCCCTCTAAATATTAGTTATCAGTATTACCACTGCCTTGTGTTGTGCAAATAATATTTCCTACAAACTTTGTCAATCCTTGTTTGCTAATACAACTATTTTATATTCTCTCCATAAGACTTGAATATATCAGAGTTATCTTATTTTTTTCACCCTTTGGATTCAAGGGCATTTATTAGTCACCCCCCGCAAGGTGAATAATGCTACTGAGAAATATTTGCTCTTCAGACATTCCATGTACTCTGGGTGGTCTTTATTTATTTATTTTAACATTCAGTTGTTTTTCATTAGTAATTTTGCATAGCTCTTGGTTCCTTAAGAATGTATTCTTTGTGTAATCATCCTGATCTGTGATCTAGTCTGAGTTAAGTACATTTTATGGTTTTTACTTATTAGTACCTTAAAGTGGCTGTAATTTTCTCTCTCAGAAATGTTTTTCTTCATGAAAGTTTCATCTCTGAAAAAAAATGCAGAAAAATGACTTGTCCTGATTTTTGATGTCAGATTTTTTCCATCTGTAATCTTACTACTTAAGATGTATATTCTAAAGGAAACCAAGCTTCTTTCAGAATTGTAAATCATGTACACAATCCAACTTTTACCTACTTCTCTATTTTTATTTTAGAGTTTCTTGGTGTCATATTCCTTATATTGTTTTGCACAAACACCATGAAGTTAGTTTGTCTGGGCCTGACGTTACTTTGGGATTGACTTTGATCATTTATGGGAACAGTCAGGTTTAATATTCACAAGCTTTTATACACACTTGTCAATGCATACTTGAATATACCTACAGGAAGCAACAAAGAAGTTTATGTACTAGAGTTATGCCCAGTGTTTCTACTAGACAAAGGGTGGACAGACACTCTGTGTCATGACTAGCTCATCATTATGAACGCACCACAGTGAACCATAATGAAGAAGTTAATCTTGCAATTCACCCTCTAACCTCTGTATCTTAGACTCCAGCTATCTTGGATTAAGAGCAGTCTCTTTTTGCCTCTGGAATGCTGATAGTGTTAATTCCCAGAAGAGGAGCTGGCATTCCAGTCTCACCCTTTCAGCCAGCTCATGTTCTTACGTTGAGGAAAAATCAGATAAAATACATTTGCACCGAGGAATTTGTTTCATAAGAGAAAGAAGACCTCTTGTCCTCATACGTATTTTAACTGATGCAGTGTTGTATATATTTTGTTTCTGATGTGCATCTATATTTATATCTTTTTGTGACTTCATGAAATCAAACCCGCATATACAAGTCCTTGCAGGAATCAGTTGTATCAAATATTTTTTCCGTATCATGTCATCTTCGGCTTTTCAGACTTTTGTCCTCAAAATGTCACGTAATGACGTTACATGTCAGTATGGTCCACTATGTAGGTGGTGAGGTGTAGAGGTGATAACAAAAAAATAACATTCTTAGATGAGGATGTTGTATAAGCTAGAGTGCATCCAGTAGGCAATAAATAACAGAAAAAGGTTTTAGTTAAGAAGTAGATTAAGAAAGAGAAGGAGTATCGAGCCAAAGCCGTGTTGTAGCTAAGGGAAGAAGCAGCAAATATGGCAGAAGCAAATAAACCCTCACACTTAGGTGCCATAACGCCCTGTGGTTGCAGTATACGTTTTCTAAACACGCATTTGTTAATTTGCATTCATTTTGTTGTTACCCAAATCTCGCTGTTTATAGAACCTTTAGAATGGATTTTACCTCTAAGTGTAGGTATATTTTAACATAGGGTTAGCTCGTGATGTTTTGTTATGTTACAGTATATATTCTTATTTGAAGAGTTGTTTTATGCAGCTTTGAAATTATGTCAATAATTTCAAGGGTCTTGATAATTCAGTATATCTGAAAAATCAACTTTCTTCAAAAAATGCTGCAAAGTAAAATAAAATTAAAAAAATGAAATTATGTAACTTGCGATACCTTATAGACATTTAAGAATACAGCTGAATTCTATTACTGTTGAAATAGAATTTGAATTTTGCCTTGAAAATAGGATAAGATGTTTAAAGGTGCTAAATTGCAAAAACTTGACATATTCTTTGTATAGTTTATGTGAATAAATAAAGGCTTTAGAGAAATGTCATTACATAGATACAGCTTTCTGTAAAAAAAACACTTTTATTTTTTTCTACTAAAGAGAGTTTGCAGAACTTAAATATTCATGAAGCACAATAGTTTCACAACAAATCAAATTTAATTAAATGATGCATTTTCACCACTTACAAAAGGTTTATTAAAGGTTTATTTGCTCATGCAAATTAAAGTGTTAGAGTAAAAATCCACATGAAACTTGGCACTAACAATTAAAAAAAATTATTGGAAGATTTCTCGCCTCACTGCAGTACCCTGCCATGTTTAAACTGCTCAGCTTGTTATTTAGAATCTTTAATGAAACCAGGGAGGAGGCTATTTATTTGCATAATAGGACATAATTTGCTGTGGTGAGGTTTTAATTATTTATAGGCTGTCTAAAATATTTAAAATGGCATCACTAAGGAGCATGAAGGGTTGGATAATGCCTTCATTTCTGGTTTCCTGCCGATTCCTTATGGGTCAAGCATTTTATTTCTAATTAGCATATACAGATAGTAGCTTTAGAAACATAAGGAAAACAAATTCTTTTCAGTATGTTTGCAACCTGAGCAATTCAAATTTGCCAAAGGTCACAGGGAGCAGTAAAAGGTGCAGAATAAACCAGAGAGGTACAGACAAAAAGGAAAATGATTCATCAGATGCACAAAACCAGCCTAAGGCAAAGTTCTGCCCAAGCACAGCTTCATCACTGCATGCCTACCCCGCTTACCTCTACTGCTCTGCATAAATTTTCTTCCTAAAATTACCTGTATTTCTTCATTATTTAGATACATTATGTTATTCTTATGAGGAAGTTTCTTTTTCAATAGTAGGCTCTAAATGGTTCCTATTTGTAGCTTATTTCAAATCGCTCCAAAATGTTGATGCAGTTTGAGGTATTTCAGTCATATAAGTAGAACTACCTGCTATTATGATCTTCCTTGTAAAGGTATTGAAAGCAAGAACAAGAGGGAAAAATAAGACTTCTTGCTCTCAAGGAGAGTAAATGATACTGTTGATTTTCCTGGTGGTTTGGACATTGATAAAGTTTTATAAATACCAGAAGATGAAATGTAAGCCTTAAAAAAAAAAAAAAAAAAAAAAAAAAAAAAAAAAAACATGTTTAACTTTGTTACATGTTACATCATACAGTGTTGTCCAAAATGTTTTGCAAAGTAATCGTATTATTTCTGTATTATAAACTAGGGTAATTTTTCTTTAATACAGCAAAGCCTATCAATTATGAAGATATGTGTGCTCTTTACATGTAGAATTTCAATAGAAAAACCAAGTTCAGGATAGGTGAAAATGAAAAGTATCATTCTTCATTCAATTTTTCATTAATGGTATCCGAAATGTCTGCAGAGAGACATGAAGTTAGACATGGCTCAGAATCTTCTTTCAAGAGAAGTGGCATAAAAAGGAAGCGGAAGAAGAGGCATGCAAAATATAAAGTAGTATATAAACAAGGAAGATTTCCAGGCTGACTTGTATCTTAAATCCAGTGCATGTATCTTAAATCCAGTATCTGCACAGAATTTGGTTTTGAAGGAACCTCAGGAGGTTTTTAATATAACCTCCTGCTCAAAAGTATCTTCATTATTTTGAAATCGTTTTACCTAGTTGTGAACTGTTGTGCTGGATAGTACTACCTCTGCCCCAATACGTACCTCCTTCAGTATTGCTGCACATCTGATTTAGTAGATGCTTTCAGGTACCTACAACACCTGGAAGTCATGCGTGGCGTAAGGGAACCTCCTGCTCAGACCCAGAGCTGTTATTTTGCTGACGTGATCCAGTCACCTGATTTATGCCACTAGTGTTATGTGGCGATAATGCTAAATATTTTAATACCTGAATTAATAAAGAAGCTTATAATGCAAGTCTGTTTTTTTTTTTTTTTGAAATTTTATGTAAATGACAATACTTGAGGGTTTCTAAATTAAATAGTTAATGAAGCAATTAGATTATTTTGATCAGCTCATTTTAGGATTTTTAAGCCAGAGTCATATGATACATATCCTTCAGGCAAAGAGACTGACTTTTTTTTTTAAAAAAAAAAAAAAAAAAAAAAAAACCTCTGAAATCAAAATGGATTGCAAATCATTAACTTTAAACTTTAACTTTGATTAAGTTTACCATCCTTCACTCTCTTTTAATTCCTTCTCCCCTGAGCTATGCTCACATTTTTGAAGATTCACAAGTTTAGCGGGCTTCCACGGGTTATTTACTCTGTCCAATTTGGCAACATTCTTTGTCTCTTGGTATAGGAGAGAGTGAAACTTTCCAACACACGCGGCCCGGCTAACATTAACATTGCTAAAATATTGCTACTGCTTTTGCCCAGCTACTTCGCAGATAGTTGGCAAATACTTTGCGGATTGTTGGCCCAAGGACAAGCATTACCTTGTCATGGGGCCAACAGGATAATAATTCACTGGACACTTGCAACTATGGTAGTCAATAAAACCATGTCTAACTATGAAATCCATGGACTTGAATTGTTTTGCGAAGAATATGTCTCACTTCTGTCATATAGTAAAGGGTGTTACATTTGTGGTGTTCACTTTCATCCCTCAAAAATATGGAATAGAATATTTTTCACTGGCATTATTACTGAGTTTATCTGGTAGTGCAAAATAGAAGGAACAGTGAGTACATAAGTAATAGAGCCTTGTTCTGTTTGTTTTGTGTTTTACTAGTTGTCAGTTGTTCCATTCTGGAAAATGAGAATGGTCATCTTCACACTTGAGTTCTTTTGACAGTGATGGTAATTTGTAGACAGGAATGACTGGCATAAATACTTAAAATTATTTTCAGCTTCAGAAATAGATTGTAAGTTTAGTTTCAAAATTAGTTGACACTAGCTGACCAAAGAATGTCAAGATGTGTATAGCAGAAATCAAGTAAGACTGTCAAATTAGTGATCATGCTATTTGTTTAACATTTAGGAAATCAGCGAGGTTGATAAACTGATATTTATTAACATATTTAGTGTGAATGTCTTGTATCTTTGCCTGCACTGCCCTTTTGACTTATGTCAGTGTTTCTCATTTATATTCTGTCATCTGATTTTCATTTGTTCTTTACAGATTTAGAGATGTACTATTATAAAGTTCCAGTACAATTCGTATGGAATTAGGTGAAAGTGAATGAAACACCTATGACAGCTGCAGGTGTCTTTAACCAGCATGTCATAAACGAGGTCATGATGATGCAAACTAATGTTGTGTTTGTTTAGAAAAACTTTAAAATCAGTACTAGATTGCCATAAAGATAATTAGGATGAATTTTAGGATGTTTTTTGTATGGTTTAATTAAGTGAAAGTTTTTATGCTGCTTTTAACTTGAGGAATTGATATTCACAAGACTTCACAAGTTCAGTGCATTTTATTGAGATAAATGCTTTAATTCTTACTCCAAGAATTCACTCCTATTTTCATTCTGTTCTTGCACTGATTGTCCAAAGCACTCTGCTACTTTCTGTCTGAGCCTTCGCAGTGAGTTTCATTTTCTTCTCCTTCCATTAAGGTAGCTTCACTTATAGCAATTACTTCTTCTGAAGGAGATGGCAAAATGGCTTTGGTTTCCTTTAGATTTTTTTTAATTCCAAAGAAAAATTACTGTGCCTCCTTAAAACCCTGTTTGAAAAAGTCATTTTCCAAATAACCTAGGATTTTCATGAAAGCCTGAAAAAATTTCACGTTAAGAATGTGTGTGTTCTGATCCTGTTCTAAGGTTGAAAAGCCTTGGCAAGTGTAGAGTTTTCTGTTTTATCTGTGCAAAGCCTTTAAAAAATCTGTTCTATGTGAAATCCAAAAACAGAGATGAGCTGCATAGAATCTGGAATTGCTTTGTTTTGATGAATCATAATTTGCTACATGGGAGAGGATTATAGATTAAAGGTTTTTCTGTTCAGAATTATTTCTGTTACTTGGGTAAAGAAAACCATATAGGAACAAAACCAATATGGTATTACTTTGCATTACTATTCTTTCTGAGCATTGCAAGGGGACATTAGAAATATCCTGGATGAACTTACTTGTTCATATTTTGCAAGCAGTCAGGCTTTTGAATTATATATGTGCCAATTTCAGGAGATTTTTTTTACGTTCTTTTCCCTTGCTATCTTTACTTATTGTATTACTCCTCTGCCATCTGAGGATACTTGGGAGTTTGACTGTTTTTTAAAATGTTGTGTTTATCTTGCCAATTCTAAATTTCTTTCTTCTCCTTTAAAGGAAAAAGTAGATAGTAAATGTCACAGAAGATGCACTATCATACACAGATAGCATAGCAAAGCATTTGATTGATTACTGAAAATATTTTATTAGAACACAGTGAAGGAAATAGATAAGAGGAGTGTTTTATCTCGCAAGAACACAGCTGTCAAAGCCAACATACTTCCTACAAGTTCAGCTGTCCATGCCTATTGCATATTTCTAGTACAGTATCAATATACTTGTGCAAATGTTATAAACTGTTTTGCTATAATTGCCTAAAAAGCTTTCCAGTCATTTTTTTGATTTAGTCATTGAAAACAAGCTTTTGGTTTAGGGCTCACAAAAAAAGAAAAAAAGAGTTTGTTTGCATGTTCTCTAGCAGTTTTTTTTTATTTTTATTTTTTTTCCTCTCTCTAAGAGGAAGTCTCCTGCTCCAGTGTAAGTGAAATTGATCCTCAATTTACCTGCAACATGGATATTTTCTGCATTCTAGAGAAACTCCTATTCAGGAAAGGTTGTTTTGGGGCTTTGTGAGAGAGAGAAATTCATTTGAGCCAGAGGCTGCCGAGGAGAGGAGTTCTCCTCATGGATGAGCTCATGATGGACGCACATCATGGATGTGCTCGTTGGTGTAGCTTGGAGCTGTCTTGTCACGTTCTCAAGGCAGCCAGCACGTTGCTCTGTGCATGTAGCCCTTGTGGGGCATCTTCATGCAGCTGCAGCTTCCTCCTCCATCCTGCTTCTCATGAGCCTTACGGTGGTTGCAGACTTGCATCAACTCGCAGTGAGTGAGGAAGGTGGAGGAGTTGCCTGGGGATTCCCCTTGGGGACACGTGCGAGGCAGTTTTTCCGTTGCTTTTTGGAGCCGCTGCTCTTCATTCGTATCATGGAGAAACCTGGCCCTGGCTGTAGGAGCTCAGTTCCGTCCATGCACCCTTGCACTATGTTGTCGCTACCTGTGCTTCAGCTGGACGTGGCCCTGTCAAATGGGGTGATGTGCCCTTTTCACTTACCTTGGTTTGAAGGTGTCATGCTGCTGTCATAGCTTCTTCCTGCACATATCAATGAAACAAATCTGTTGTCTTCAACTCGCTTAATTTTGGCATCTAGTGTCACTTTAGGCTCCTTGACGTGAGTCTGCATTATGGTGGTGGAAATGGTGCATGGGAGATCAGTGTATTTCTGTGGTGATTGTCATAACAGGAGTATCTGTCGTTCACAGTGGACTTTCATACTTGTTTTTAGTTTTGACTTCTTTCTTGAAAAGTGCTGTCCCTTTGTCTTCGCCTTAGACATGACTCACTAAATCACTTAAATGCCTTCCTTTAAGCACGTTCTTCAGTACTGCTGAAAAGGGCTGCTTTCCTGAACTAGGGTCCTCACTTTGCACAGATTGGAAAAACACTGAGCCAATAACTTTTTTTTTCTACCTTGTGCCCATGTGAATTAATATATGCTATATAAACACAGCTAAATTTTGTTACGGAGAAGAATATGAATCACCTGAGTGAGAATCACCCAGTAAAGTGAGAATTTCATATGCTAATAACTTATCAGCCAGCACACCCTCCCCTCCTGAGCTGGTCTTGAGTACCTGCATTTTACTCTTGTATTTTTGTTCATTTGCCGTATGCTTTCACACATGGCTGTAGGGCTTATATAGCCATATGGAACACATCACAAAAGCAGGAGATAGAACATTTTTATTAACTTGAATTTCCTTAAAAATTGTTATGGAGCAAAGATTCTGCTTTTCTTATCTGGTAATTTTATTTCCTTGAAAGAAAAGTATTTTGTCAAAATGTTAGTGGACTGCATCTTTTCAGTTAGTTAGCTGGTTATGAGGTATGAAAGAATCTTTTCTACTGAAATAGAACTTTCCTTCATTTTTAATCTCATTAAATTTTATTAGCTCAGTCAAAGTAGCATACATGTGGAACAAAATAAGAATAAAGGTTTAAATAAAAATTTCTTTATGACCCACAGCATGGTATAAGCAGTGGCGTAAAAGTGCCAGGATAGTTATTGTAATTGGTGAAAAATTTATTAAATCTGTGTTGAAGTAATATATACTTACCTATATATATTATTGTAGAAAAATGATCTCTAATTACTAGTTAAATTAAATAGCAAAATATTATTTGAATTTTTATTCTGAGCAATTTTTAATTATTTATTTTAATGTTAAATTAAAAGTATAGAAAGGCATGGATGACAGCATGAAATATAGATCAACTTCTTTTCTTAATACACGTGTAGGTAATTAAGATCTGCTTTTGCTTTATAGTTACTCAACTTGTATTAATTTATTTTTGTATTTTTTAAAGCATTTTTGTTTTGTGTATTGGCCAGTACAATTCCTGCGTTGTGCTGAGATGGTTAAGGACTAAGGAAGTTATGCAGAGTTTGCTGGTTGTCTGAGACACTTGTTCCTTACATCCTGTTCTGAGAGGGTGGTTTTGGAGTGCTTAAAGGAAACGGCAGCTTTATCTTCAGTGTGTTTTCACTCACAATACAAGTTTCATTTGCTTTACTGTATAATTAATAACCATTCTGTCATTTCTTAGTGGTGGTAGTAAATATGTTTAATTTATTTGGCATCTTCTTGATAAAATAAAAATTTGACATAAGACCCTATTCTAGACCCCTGTTTCTCAAAAGCAAGTAATCCCTTTAACGTGGAATATACAGATGGTCTTTTCCCGGACATAAGTATTAAAATTCCTTGGGAAAAGAAATGCCATTTTTTTTTATTGGGGGAAAATGGAAAAAATCACACATAAAAGTAGAGATTAATATGGATAATTGTTTTTCAAGAATATAAGTAATTTCTGTTCTGTTTACTTTTGTGTAAACATTTTATTTTCAGTTATGCAAAGGTTTTAACCAGTGAAACTTTGCATGCCTACCAAGCCGGCTGGTGGCTTGTTAGTAGCTGGATTGAACTGTAAGAGCAACATTGTCACGGCCTTAATAGATAGTAGCACAGAATCGGCCCTCACAGGACAAACAGGCTCTTTCAGAAAATGAGACTCTGCAGTAAATCTGAAAGATAGACCGTAGGACAGAATGCTAAGCTTTGGAAGACAGTGAATATTTCATTTTTATTTAACAACCTCTCTGGTTCAGTGCCTTGACTGCTGTTGCCAATCTGAAAAGTCAAAATGTGCTGCTTAACCAAGAATGTGCTTTGCACCTTTCCACGTTTTTTCACAAATAGTGTTGTGACAGTAGTGCTACTTTTTATAAAACCAGAGTATAGGCAGACCACCCATGGAAAGAAAAGAGAATATGAGAAGCAGTGAGTGAACAACATTATAATTCATGAACTGAGTTTAGAAAATAAGTTTTCTCCTCTTTCCCTAAGCATGTTCACATGTCTAAGCAGTTTCTGGAGACCACAGCCTCTGTGAAAAGAGAGAGTTGTCTCCTATTCCAACATTTAGGGAAGATTTTCCTGTAGGCATTACCGGACAGCACTGGAACATTTTGGAAATTCCTAACGTAAAGTTAATGTTTTTAGTAACACTCAGACTTCACTTTTTAATGATTGTCTTTGAGAAAAACAATATTTATTAAGGCTAGTAAATGACTTACTGCTTTTTGCTCTTAAAATAAGAAAATGCTCGAGTTACTAAGTGATGGCCATGATTTGGTGCTTCCCACAAGGATTTTTAGGGCCTTCATTCTGTGCTTAATGTACAGTTAACTAATATAATTAACTAAATATTTTACCAAGTTGGTAAAAACTAATATTAACTAAATATATAATTAACTAATACTTACTTGTAGCAGGTAGAATATGTTGCCCCCGTCACAGAGATGCCTTCAGAAATATTATTATGTATTCTATAAAGAGTATTAAGATTACTTTAGCTAGACTGGGAAGTCGCTCAGATTACAAACACAATCTTATTCTAGCTGCCTGGTGCCTTAGGACAGTTTCTGAATGCGGTCACATTTTTCTCAGACAGTTGCCAGACTTCATTTATGTGTGATATTACAGTGTTATTTCATGAAGAAGCATTCAGTATTCAGTGTTTGCTTTCACTTGTTGTCTACTCTGTGGGAGTGTATCTTATTGTACATTATTTAAAGACTGCTCTGAATACAAAATGGTTAATTTCTTAATAGGTTAAGCATAGTGGTTATCATGCAAGTGCTGGAGCCCTTCAAAAACATTAATGATTTTGTAGTAAACATAAACATTAATAAACACGTTACATTATGAGGCTAAGGAATATTCTGTTTTACAAATGAAGACTGAAGGAACAGAGAAATTAAATTCAAAAACATCCTCCAAATTTAGTTCATGAACTTGAGCTGTGCAGAATTTGATTTTTATTATTTTACCAAACATTATATACACTTTTGTTTATTCCTAGTGAAGCTTCTGTTGACTCGAGTTGCATCCCGTTGTGTTACCGTTCCACCAAAATCAAAATCCCAAGTATTAAGTGCACTGTATGTGCCCCGAAGACCCGTCCTCAGAACAGTCTAGAAGTAATAAAAGAAGTAATAGTAGATGATAAATTTTCACCAGTACCAAAGCTACCAGTGATAAGATGACTATTGAGCTCACTAGTAATCATTTTCCCTGTGATGGGCAACTATTGATAAAACTAATGCTGTCTGACTGATCATTTATTCATGTAGCTAATGCTAGTACTGAAAATTCTCAGTAGCAGATAAGGACCAGGATATTTTTTCTACATGACTTATTTTCATGAATATCATTTGTGCTTGTTTGGCAAATGATACTATTAGGTGCTCCAGTATCGAAAGCAAAAACTCAAGTTCTCAAAAATCAGTACTTCAGTACTCACAGTTTGGGACCCCATGAAAATTGAGTAGGGTCGACGCTTGGGAACTGTGCCTTGGAAGTAGTTTGTACTGCAGCTTCCCTCCTCTCATGGAAGACACAAAAGAGTAACAGAATTGTCAGAGCAGCTCAGGTTTAATCTTGACATTATTTTGAAACTTTCTTAAACTGTTTTGGAAACCATCTTGGAATTCTCACTTTGATAATGGTGATACCTATTTTTTTTTCTTTACTATGTATTGCATTAGAAAGTAACTGTTACTTCATCTTTTAATTGACTTGAACTTCAGCTGTAGATAAAATTTTGAACATGGGAATATGAGTCCAAGTTGAATTTATTTTTTCTTAAAAATGAAAATTTCCATTTTCAACATGAATAGACTGCATAGGAAATTTGATGTGCATTGGATTTTGCGTTGCCATAAAAGTGGCTCTGTTACTGATTCACATTAATCAGAACACAGCACTCTAATGATTTTTCTTATGCCTTTTTTTAAACAAACTTTTAAAAACTACTGTTACTCAAATGCCAGTAGAATGCACCAATAAGCAGTAAGCTAGCATGGATGGAGTTGAGAGGTTTTAGTGTTGCAGACACAAATAAAAGAGAATTTTTCTCTGTATGTGTGTTTTGGGGTATGTTTTTGCAAGGACATTATCTTTTTTGTATTATTTTTATTTATTTTTATCATTATAGTACCACTGAAGCATTTTAACTTATTTTAATGTTATCTTCCTTCCTTTGTGAATGCAACTTGAAAACATGACAGATTGCAGGATTATAGAACTGCAATAAACTTTGAGTAGCCTTTTCATTGTATGCTTTATTCCAGCTCAGATTTTTTTTTTCTAGTTTACCTAGGCTAGTTACTCCAGATCTGTTCTCCTTTTAGCATTTGTAGTACTGTGAAAATGTCAGATGAGAACTAAAAGATGGAGCAACTGTCATTGATGATGCTTAATTTTTTAATATTTTTAGAATTGCATTGATTCCTTAACATCTACACTGCTCTGAAATTATAGAATAATGCAGATATCTATGAAGTCTAGACACTATGATGAAAAGAATCATGTACTTGATACATGACTATGACATTTGTGGTCAGTCAACTTCAGGATGGAAACCTATGCAAAAAGCGAGAGAAAGATCAACTGGAGTTTCTTGCATGGCAATTTAGAATACTAATTGTGATGTGATGATAGTAGGTTCATGTAAACATCAGTGCGTGGTTTTGAAATTATGATTTTGAAATACAAATCACATCACTTCTACAGGAGGTGATTGTTTTTGTAAGAACGGAGATACCAACCGAATTCACCCTTCAGATCAGGAGGATTCAGTTACTGTGTATGACTTTAATGAGCATATAATCTAGGCATGCTATGGTCAGGCTTGTTATTTTAGCAATAGAGATGTATTGATGAAGATAACAGGTCAAAAACAATTACATGTATTCTTATTTGTGCATCATATGTCATTTTAAATAGATTGCTTAGACAAATGTGTTACCTTCATACTCAGGTTCACTTTTGTATTCATAGTTTCTTGAAAGTTACAGCATAGCCTAACAAAATACATTGGGCATTAATCATCGAAGGCATCTATAGTGCCCTATTTATCATTTGCTGTATAAAATGATGCAAAACATTACAAAACTCAGATGGGTAGCTTATACATAGTATTTCACTCTTCATGGCATACACTATGAATTGATTATTACATCAAAAAATGCTAAAAGAACATTAAACACTCAAATCAAGCGCACCAAAGTTAGAAAATGCTAAACGTGTCCGTGTTTTAGCGACAGTATTTCAGTTTCTTTCTATGCTTATTCACTAGGAAATGGCTATTTCAGGAAATAGTCTTTTCAGTGAAGAGTTGGGAAAGCGGACCAGACGTTTAAACTATTTCAAGTCTATTGAGAGCTGCCATTCCTAGCAGCGTGAGATCATCCAAGCAGCTGAGGCTATGACTGAGCATTTCACTGCCAAAGAAAGCAGACTAACTGGAATGTTTTTAGTAGTTGTTAGAGATAACCACATTTACAAAAAGCAGGTTCACACCATCGGGTGCAGTGTCTCCAGCACAAAAATGTGAGGAGTGAGGGGTGGACACAAACATCATTCATGTTCACGTCATTTTTCAGTGTTCATCTTTTATCACCTCAGGCAATACAGAATTTCATGCCTTATGTAAAAGACAGTTAACAAGATCTTTTATCGAATAATAATAAAAAAAAAGCTCTTTTTTCAAACATGCAATTTTAAGATGGCCTTTTCATAGGACCTGAGCGATTCAAAATTGTTAATTTTGACAGTAGTTCTATTATTCCCAAGTAACACATGAAACCAGGAGATATTGCAGTGAAAATTATCAAGTGTCTGTTCACTTTGTAATTTCATTTTAAGAGAAGTCCTATTTTTATAGTGCTTCATATTCAAAGCATGATTCAAGTTGCAGTTGTGAATACACAGAAAATCTAGAAAAACTCAGTCTAAAAAATCTTCCCATATCTCCTTTCATCTCCTTTTCCATCCATACACCTCTGCTCCCAGGTTTCATGCTCTGCATGTCCTTTTAGAAATCCTTCAGGTCCTGTGATCCCTACAAAACTGTCCAACTTTCTCCTGATGCCCTAAAGTACATGCCCTTTACAAGGTGGGAATGTGATTGAATGCAACCTGCTTAAAATATTCTCAGTTATTGCTTGATCAGGTGAGTCTTTGTAGGAAACGTGCACTTTCTTTGCCAACTTTAAATGCAAAGCTAAAATTGTCTTGCTTCATTCTTGCTTCATGTGTTTTCTATTGAGGATATGAGGATATGTAAAATACTATGTTTAGGCTTCTTAAAATTGACATCGATTCATAACAAATGCAGATCCATATGACCTATTTGTCATTTACAAAAAAAATCTAGCTGCAGATTATCTAGTTTGTCTGAAATAGCCACAAGCAGTTTATTTGCTACTATTAAGAACAAGTTTAGCATTTATTTTGAATTAGTTTTCTTTCTTCAGTTGCTATGTAAAGGCAAATTGCTTAATGGTTAAACCAGTACATATGCATGCAAGCATATACACGTAGCTCTGTGTGTGTGTGTATATGAAAATGAAAAGTATGTGTGATTAAACTGAAGAACTAGTAAAATCAATTCTACCGTTGTAGAGTTTTGTTTCATATAGTAAGATTTTGTTTAGGAGTCAGTGTGCGCATCTTTAAATACGATGGAATTTAAGTTGCAATTATTTGCTGTTTCTAGTATTATCCATTGGGGAGGGTAAAGTGGACTTTATCCAACTTGATTAACTGAAAATAATTTTAGAAGTTAGTCTGTTTCTAAGGGGTAAGAGTAGCTGTTGAATATTTTTGCGAATAGATTCGTATTGCTAGCTCATTCTGATATGCTTGTGTTAGTACTATGGTCTTTAAAGTTACTGGATGTCACAGAAATGTAACAACTCCTCTATTGATGGAATTGGTTAAGATTATATACTAGCAAAAAAAAAAAAAAAAAAAAAGTTGGATAATGTAGAACATAAAATGGTATTGATTTTTGTCCTAAAAAATAAAAGGGAACCCTACTGAGTCATTTCAGTAGTGAAACTGCAAAGATAACATACAGAATATCTGGAGAAATACTGTCTTAATTACAAAATTTGTCATTGCTATCTAACCCTTGATTTAGATACTTGCTTCCTTTTTTGAATTCTGTACATTATACTTGATAAACAGAATACACATTTATCTTTGTTTTTGTTGGCTTGACAATTTGTTGGCTTCTCTGGATGTGAAGTTACAGATTGTTTTTCTTCACCATTCTAAAAGTTATCACAGAACTTTGATACAGACATTTGTCATAAAGTATTTGGTTACATAAATACTCTCCTGTATTAGCCAAAATTTCTAATGGACCAACACAGTGATTCTCTTTTTGTACTTCAGAAGGCCTTTTTATATATGCATCAAGTGATGGAATAAATTATATACAAGTTCAACATACCTTAAAGTTTGGAAGGCATTTCAGCAATCAAATCTGAACGTTTAGGGAAGTAATGAATAGCTTTTTGCTCTGTGCTAAAGATTACTCTGTTCCATACTGTCAGCATTCAGTACCATAAATATCTGAAAATTTTTGTTCTTGTATAAAGGGCACAAGAAGGTAACCGGAGTGTAATGTATATCAGTACCTTAGCACAGATTCTTTTTCTTGATATAGTGCATGTACTGTGCGACTTTCCAGTGGTTGTCACTGGGAACTCTTCCTTTTAGAATCGTGGATCCGTTCGATGAAGTAAAATTAATACAAATGTATTAGTGTCAGGTAACGATTAATGAGAATTCAGACTTAAAGCTGTGAATAATCTTTTATACCAAAGCAAGTGGCTTAAATAAATTTTGAGCGAGAATAGTTTTCCACGTTACTAACATCAATTCATTCTCTGAACAGCTGGTTCTATTCAGCATGTCCCAGAAGGTGTTACATTGTAAGTAAGCTTCAACAAGAATTCAAGTAGTTAAGACTCTTAAAGTAATTGAAAATGAAATAGCCTCTCAGCAGTTTCTGAGAGTTTCTACATCAGTCTCCTTTGTCATATAGATCTCTGAAATGATTTTAGCTTGAGTGGGCCTCTACTCGAAGCTTCTGCATCTCTCTCTCTTCAGCTCTTCCAATTCAGCTCTAGTTCCCTATCTTCTCCGTGGCCTGTTTTGCATGTACTGGGGATCCCTTCCCATTCTTCCTTTAGCACTAGATATTGACCATATAGTTTGCTGCATTATCCACCAATCCATTGCTGTCCAAGTGCTAGCACAATCCACTCTTAGCCATATTGCTTGGATGAAAACAGCTTTTAAGAAAGGAGTGTTGGGTGTTGAAGGGTGTGTTAGAATGGGGTGCCCAAAACTGCATAGTTCCAGGAACTATGTTAGTGTGTCTGTGTATCTTGCACTCGAGCATAATAAATACATGGGCAACATTACACCAGTCTATTCTCCTTTTTATTCCACATGGTATCATGGTACTTTTGAGAACTTACTTTCTTTTTATGGTATTTTGTTCAGTGTGTATAGTCTTGTCTGCTCTTCTTCCTTTGGTTGTAGACTAGTAGTTCAATACTGTTCTATTATGCATGACCTAGCAATACTAAGCAAATTGTAGCTATAATTTATTTAAATTCCTGAAACAGCCTTCAAGGACAGATATCCTTCAAAATTAAACAGAGTTTTGCAAGAAAATGCTTGAAAGCAGGGACTCGTAGAAATAGTTTCTGGGAGAATCTATTCTCATAGAAAGTCATTCTCAGAACAATTTGTAATATTTGTCAGTGTTATGTATCTTTTTCCTGCTGTAGGAGTTTTGATACTTCCTATTTTTTTCGTTAACATAGTTTAGTAATAGTATGTGGCATATTCAGAAATATCATATAAACATGCATAAATGGATGGTTCATGAATCTTTAGCTCAGTTTCTCTTTACAGCTAATTCCATAATTCCATCTTCTATTCATATTCACTGCAATTTATGAGACTTTGAAAGAGAAATTTTTATTGTGTCTCTGATATGTGAGTTTTTTTTTTTCCCTGAGCTACCTGCTTTTAAAAAGGAATGTGTAAAAGTGTGTGCCTCTTTCGACTTTTTGCTGAACACAATTGTAAGGAATGAAATTATGTTTTAGGTCCTCCAGTTTCTCTCAAGAGGATAACAATTCGGATGAGCAGAGCCGCAAGGGAAAAGGATTAGATTGTATTTCTTTGACTTATTCAGCAATATCCAGGTTACAGTTGAATCCTAAATCTTTTTGGGAAAAGTTCCACCATTTAGTTGTCTTTTTATTTCCTATTTGAAAACTGCTAAACAAAAAATTGCCCCAAGCATTCATGAAGCTGTAGTAGAGAATGTTACACATTTATTTATGAGAAACTTTGGAAATCTACATAGTCTGGATGAGCAGCCAACTCTTTTAGTTCTGAAAAAATCACAAGCTAGTTATTACCACGCCAATAGGCAAATAAGCTAGCATAGAGAGGATGAGTATAAGGGATAGATCACTCCTTTTATTAACGTATCGCAGCAGTAGAAGTAACAAATCTCCTAAATCTAATAGTCAATAATTAAATTAGACCTTTTCCTTTAGATTGCTGACAACTCTGTCAGCATGACATTGACTATTGGTACATTTAATTCTGAGGTGATGAGAGCCGTAGCTAGCTCAAGTAGTTTAAGTGAAAATATTTTTGAAATAAAGTACTAATTATTCAGTCCCTGTAGATGTAAGTCATGCAGTTTGAGTTTTAAGAATAGCTGCTTAGCAATTGGATTTTTTTTTACTTACTTTTGGAGTTGTTAATGTCCTGTCGGTCAGGTATGTCTGTTGATTTATGTTGTATGCTTCTTTTCTTACTAGTGTGCCCTTGCCAGGCTATAATTTTCATCAACCTGGGGTCGGAATGAGATCTGACATGCGTTGAGCTCAGATTGAGGAGCACCTTTCGTTCGATCAGTGTTTGGAAGGGGCATCAACAGCAGCAACAAAAATATTCTACTCCTTAACCTGGGCAGAGATATCAAGTGTATTTATTGTTAGGCTTAGATATGATCTTCATGTTTTGTGTGTGTGAGTTGCCCAGCCTTTTATGTCTGGTATTTCACACTATTTAGATTTTCCTATTTCACTCTTTCCCGTGAGCACGCTTTGAGGGAAGGTGCTATTTCTGCAGACCTGCCCACGTAGACATTATCTAGTTCACTTGTTTAATGTTTCGCACGGACACAACTTTATTCTGCTTGTGCTCTGATCCATGAAGCCGTGTGGCTGCAGTTAACCCAGCAGTGCCATGAAGTGCACTAGCTTGGGCTCTGCACTGTGCTAACGTGGTGTGGTTTCTTTTGGCCTTGAGTACGATCGGACTACACTGCAAAACCCATGTTCCCCTAGATGAACTGTGTAGCATAAGACACTTGAATCCTCTCACAAAAAAGTTTTCACAAACTGCACTGAGCGGGGAGGGAAGGAGAAAAAAAAAAAAAAAAAAAAAAAAAGCAAAGGCTGTGCAGGGCACCATAATTGCAAACTTTCCTAGATGTGGCAGCCCAGCAGATTGAGCTGAACCGAACAAGCAGGAGGAACAGGTTGTCTAGGTGACTCAAATCCATCTGCTTTTGGAGGGGAAGTGGCAGATGAATGGTAAAGCAAATAAATTGCCTTTAAATTTGCTAGTTCCATGCTACCTCCTTTGCCCTTTGTTCTTTATATTCAGAGTTTTTAAATAAAACCTGCGTGGCAGCTCTCCATTTAACCCAGTCATCTTTTATGGGCTGAATGTTTTTAGACGCTGTTCAAATGGCGTTGATTCGGCGTTGATTCGGTTACGGGGTTGGGTTTTGCTTTCAGTGGAAAGTGAAAAAGCTAACTTTGTCCTTTGCTAACTTTAATTAGGTTTGTGATAAAATACTTTTCTATGAAAAGTAAGCAAGAATAAACAGTCGTTATTTTTGATACATTCTCTGATTCTTCCTTAGGTAGCAAAAATTACTACCCCAAAGGCAACCAGTTGTTCTAAAAAGCATCTGTGATTTAGGTTTTAATTACTGGTCAGGAAGAAATGCACAGTTAAAAGTATCACACGCGAATCTGTCTTTGCTGGCTGCAGCGCCGAGGTATTTACTAAACAGCTTCTATTAGAGAGCCGACCGACTACTGTGATATTTTATTTGATGGAGGGTGCATTCAGGTATCTAATTACTTTTCCAGTTTCAGGTTCTTATGGCCACATAAAACATGACGCTTCTTGGACTTGTTTTCTCTCCAAGTATAAGATATAAAATAAAGCCACAGTTGATTACAGTATATAAATTGACCACCCGCCAACTTTACTGAAGGTTTACGAAAGATAATGAATAGCTCATTGACTGTGTCTGTTTGCTGTTCACTCCGCATTGATTTCTGGTTTGTTAGAATGTTTCACGCCTCGGCACTGGAGCCACTCGACGCGGCATCCTCCGAGGGACCGCAAAGTGCTCCGGGTCAATAACTAAACCATATACTGCACCTACTTAGTTCAAATTAATCACTGTGGACCTGCTCTACGCCTAACATGAGTGGCTAGAACAGCAGGGCTTGTGTGTGTTTTTACAGAGCTTTATCGACATTTTAGGAATATCCTTTTAGGTATTTGTATCATATTTCTGCTTGAATACTGAAAAATAGAAAAGCTTTTTTTTTGTTGTTCTTTATATTTCAATTTTAGATAGGTCATTAATTTCAGTTGAAGATTGGTGGGTTTAATTTACTTGTAGATTATGTTCACTTTTCCCCTTATGTGATCAACAGTGATCTTGGTGGTGTAGACAAAATCTTAGTTAAAAAAGGGCTGTTATATTGCTTTTATAAAGTAGAAATGAAAGGAATATAAAGAAACAAGTGATTACAGTCAGTGGAGGAAAATTAAGGAATGCAGTATGTACAACTCACAAAGAAAAAAGCCTATAAATATCTTAGAATACATAACAATCAAGAGAGAAAAAATATTCAAGATACCTAAAATAAAGAAGAAAGATTGAACAAATTTTGTTAGAAACTTCAGGAAAGGCAGAGAAGCCTGTAGTTAACTGTGCTCGTGTAAGGTGGTCATGTGCATCCCATAGGGAAACTGCAGCCATTTCATGGTTTGTAAGTGGTGGTGCAGACCCAGAAAAAGCAGTGAAATAGGAGCTGAGAGGAGGCCCATACAAAGGGTGATCAGAATATTGTACATTGTACCATTATAGAAGTATATGAAAGCAGATATAATCTAAGACTCTAAGAGAAACGAGGATGGAGATGTCACTTAAAAAAAAAAAATAAATAAAAAAAAATAAAACCTAGCTAGTTTTTGGTATCTTGATTTTTTTTTTTCCCAGTTAATTCTGGTAGTGTGCTGCCTAGTTGCTCAGAGACTTTCCAGTACACAGTCTGAAGTTATTCAATTATGAGAAATATTCTCTTTTCTGTTCTTTTTAATGGGTAGATTGTCAATATAGTCAGTATTCCCAAATGATTTTTCTTTTCCCCATCAATTCGGAAAGCACAGCCACTACATTTTATAATCACCCGTAATTTAGTCCTTTCCTTTATTTTTTCAGGGATGGATTTATTGGTTGGAGCGAGGGAGGATTTGCTTTCCCCATGTTTTATCTCACTCTGTGTGTGCACTGTGCTCCTATGTAGTAGATAAGTGTTGCACCTGACCCTGTTGCTGCTAGGCTTTTAGTGCTTCCTTAAGAGTGCTGTTGTGTATGTACACATATATATGTGTCTACTCCTTAAAATCCAGTAATACTTTACAACTTAAAGTATTTTTCCTCAAATAGTCTTAACTATTTTTAGTTTGTTTTTGAGGGAGAAGAGGGGAGGTCTGTTTGCTTCCCTAGCTTCTTCCCATGTAACCCCAACAGTTTTTTTTTTTCTTTATTTGAATAATCATTAGAATTAGTAGCAATAATAATAATAAATAACCAAATTGAGTAAGTAGAGTTGTGTAGATAACTTACCAAAACCCAGTATGTCTGAAGACATTCCTTATAGAGACAACAGATAATGCATGTTCCTAACAGAGATAATAAACGAAGAAACAAAGAAATGCAGGCTCTCATATCCATTAGTCTTCAAGATTGAGAAGCTTGTTCAAATTGCTACTTGAAAGGAATGTCTTGCCCCGCTGCCAATCTGTAGTATGCGTTTTTGGTGTTGAAAATGTCTGTGAATGCTTCCTGCCATTTCTTTTGTGAGACACTGTCATATTCTGGATTCAGTGCAGAGTTTACACTGGAAACCTTCTGCTAGCGTGGGGAGTTATTTCAGTTTGTGGTAATCTTTATGCAGTTACAGATTTCACCCACGTTGTTTGCCAAGTGAAGTGCCAAACATGTTTTAGTTATGGATTTGGCTTATCATGTTGTTGTTTTCTTAGTTTTAAAATGCAATTAGAATTCAAGACTGGCTCTATGAAGTATACAGAAAACCGAACACCTCAAAATCTTTCAGGAAATCAAACTGAAGAGTTTCTAACTTTTAGGCATGGAAAACATATGTGGGTTTTTTTTGTTGTTGTTCTTTGTGTTTTGTTTTTGGCATAAGTCGACCCGATTTATTTGTAGAATTATTTTCATCAGAGATCTTGCTGTCTTGCCGGTTACACCCACAGTGTATCACACCAATATGGTAGCAGACCGTCCATTCTAGAGACATGAAAACGGAGATACAGGAAGGAGAGATTTGTGCACTGTATTACACAGAACTACACTGGCTATGTGACAGGTAAACAGACCAAGGAATGTTGGTCTATATTGCTCTGTTTAAACTACACAAAATTTCTGTCTTAGCCTGTTACCATTTATATTTTGGGTTTATATTGCAGTCGCTTTCCTGCTTGGTGCTTTGCTTTTCAGTTCAGTTACTTTGAAAAGATTTTCCTGCAGGCCTGCACACTATAGGTGCAAACCATATTTTCTTTTGCAGGCACAAAACCTGAATTCACAAAGCTAAAAGCCGTAGCAACAGTGACAATTAGTTTAGCTCTCTGGACTGTTACATTATTACATACTATAAAATAACTTCATATAATCATGGTTGAAAGAGCTCAGAAATTATCGTAATATCCCCAATAGGTGCCCAATAAAACTGTTGGCATATAACTTAAGTGCTATCTTGTCTAGATACCCTCATCTCAGGGTCATAATTTTTAGTATGTTGATAAATATCACCGTATAATGAATGCATCTAATAAAGCAAAAACAGATATTAGTTTATTTTAAGGTGAAGGTTCAAATCTTTGTCTTGTTGATATAACTTAGTGTCTTTTATCCATGGAGTGACTAATAATATTGGAAAAACTTACAGAAAAGTGACACCCATGTAAAATGAGGAAACGGTATGTGAAATGAAAATTGGAGTAACTCTCTTTTTGCTGCATTGCTCAACCTTTGTGATTAGATTGCTATAATTAGTGTCTAATTATATATTTAACAAAATCAGTAAATAGCATTTAATAAGAAGAACATAGGATTCAGATGCATTTCAGTATATTGGAAAAGAACCTGCAAGAAAGATAAACCCTAATTCTCAGTCATCCAAGAGCAAAGATGCTCCTCTGACAAGGGAACTGATGAGCAGTACTCATTCATTCAGGTAGTTTTGATGTTATTTGCCAAAATCTCATTAATATTTTTTTAATAAACATCTGAATTGACAGATGAGTACTTAAAGGTACAAAGGTATTCAGGAGTTCAGCATTATTAATATCTTTGAGCAAGTCTCTTTGCTCATGTTCTTCTTCAGATGTTTTGTCTATAAACATCAGAGAAAGACATTTTCAACCTTCTTTTCGGCTCTGACACTTGTGTGGGATGTTTTCACGCCCAGTATATATTTTATTTGTCTTATTGCCTGTGTCATTCTCCAGTACCAGTTCAGAAATTACTAAAGCAATGTTTTCAGTGAAGAGACAGTATGTTGTAATTTTTCGGGTGGACATCCTTCTCTTGAGTAACATACAAGTTGTTTATATTTAAAACTTGCATTAAATTTATTTAAACAGTACTAAACAATGTGAATTCTTCTTGTTTGAGCAATATCCTGGATTTCCCCACTCTAGACCTCTGCCTTGGGAACAGGGTGATAAACACTTTGTGCAGCTGCAGTCCATATCCTCACCTGGAAACAGTAGCTGCATTGCACAGGTCATTAGCTTAAGCCTTTGAAAAGTCACTGTGATAAATGTAGGCTCAGTTTGATGAGTTCCTAAGGTTTATGGTGACATTGAAGTCTTAGCCTTCATCATATGTTCACACCATGATTGTGTGCAAAAGAAAATATCCCTATCATGCAGTGCAAAGCACGTGATGATTAATAAATGCTGGAGAGGGTAGGGGTTTGGTTCGGTCTTTGTGCGTATGAGGCGATTGATCCAAAATAACTGGTGCAGGTAAAGGTCACTGTTGTGCCTTCTGTCTTTAAAGAAAATTTTCATCTACCAAAGAAATGTAATATCTCACGTATCATTCAGAATAAACATTTTGGCTATTTTCTCAGATTTTGTTGAAGTAAAACTGAAGAAATATGGACATTCACATTTCATAATCAAGGAAAGAAAAGTTTCTCTGAAACACTGTGACTCTGGTCTGCTCTTTGTTAACTGTATAAATAGAAATAATATATATTAATTGTATTTCTAGAGATATCTGATGAAAATTAGCAGTTTTGGAAAAAAAAAGTATTGGTCAGTAAGCGATGATTATTAGGAATGATATAAAAATGCTGAAGACATCAAACATGTTGAGGTACATGGTAAACACATGACACTAGCAGCTAAGTGCAAAGACCTGCTTATGGCTGTTTCTCTAGTAAAGAAATATAGCAAGATTTATATGAATTTTAATGATACGTTTTCTTTAAAGTAGCAAGTCTGCAAGTGACAAAGTTGGTACCACTTCTATAGCTTTTGTACTGCTGATTTCATCCTTTGATCTCTTGTTGTAAAAATGTACTTTTGCCTCAACAGTAACTTTTTCCAGCTTTGTGGACAGGGTCAGTAGAAGGCAGTTCAAGTCAGGTCCATGACCGAACAGAGTGCCATTGCCTTCTGCGTGTCATGTTGACTAGAAATCCAAAATCCTGCAGTGAAAAGTGCTGAGCATCTATACCTTACATTGCAAAGTCATAATTAAATGTAGCCTGCGTAGCTCAGCAATGATCAGTCTTTATTTTTTTCTGAAGTTTTTTGGTTCTTTAGTTTTCTGGTGAATGGTTTTGAATCTCATTCCCTCTTCAGCTAAGTGCACAAATGATAACTCAAACCATCGCTGACTTTTGCTCTGTAATCCATGTCAGGACCTGTTATGACATGTTTCACAGGTCAGGACAAGATTTCTGATCTGGATTACACATCTCTTAACAAGTCAATAAAGCAAATACAGAGCAAACATGTAGAGCAAAAGAACCTTACTTAAGGGGGAAAAAATATATATATATTATGTTAGGCGCAGCCTATAATATATAGCAGTATTGCTCAATTAAAATCTGTTTTATAATTGAGATGTGACCATATGTCCCATTCGTATGGGAGAAGGAAGAAAATGTTAAAAATCTGTGATTTTTTTTTAAATTGTTAGCGAAGAGGGAGCTGTGACCTGATTTATCTGTGTCAAAACAGCTTACAACAGACCTAAAAAAAATCTTGTAACTGTCAGCCGACTCAGATTTTAGAGCAATGAAAGCAAAGCTACAGAAGAGGAGGCAGGGTGATGAGCAAGGTGGGTTTTCTTTACTCTTCTGCAGCCATTCATAACCTCAGAGTTGGTTACTTCCTTCCAACTGAGTGTAATGAGCAGGGTATTTCAGAGTTCATAGCACGTGTTATTCCTTCTCTGGAACTTAGGTGAGTAGTTAGTAATTTATTTCCTCATATGTTAAAAGACTACTTCATTTGATCTGATTATGCTGACCTCTTTAGTTTTGTCCAGTGAATTAGATAACATAGATGTTACAGTGTGTTACCAAAGGCCTTTCACTTGCATATAGCATTTACAGTTATTTTACATAAGGAATCTTTTAGTTTCTCATTTACATTTTTACTTTTCCTTTCATTAAGTACTTGTATTTTTTAACATAAATTGCTTTGTTTTTAACATATATTGCAATGAACTTAAACTAGTCATATATTATTTGATTTCAGAAGGCTGCTTAGGTTTTTGATCTCCTCCAATATTTGGCATCGTCTCATGTGCCTCGTTCTCCTGCTGCCTCCCCAGGTGCGCATATGCTAAACTTCCCATATAATATGGGAGAATTTTGTAGGAAAAAGGTGGAAATTTCTGCCATTGGGAGAGCTCACTTGTGAGAGTGGCTGTGCTGCATCAGGATTCAGCTGGGAGCCTTTGAGGCCATGTCCAGCTGGGAAGAGCTTTAAAGTTTGCCTAAGCAAACTGCTGATGAGGCTGGAGTAAAACTGTTTCTGTACTGTAGTACAAACCTAATCATTTAAATCTTTTTTTTTCACATGTTGCAAACTGTTTCCAAGCTAGTGGAGAAGATTCAACTGTGCTGATGTTACTAAGCAAACGTGTAGTTTTGTGTGTCAAAGGGCTTAGAAGTTTATAGGGCTAGGCTTAAGAACCAGGTAAAAAATTACAGATGTCTTACTTTAAAATTGTAATACCAGAATCTCTTTGGGACAAAATACATATTCTAAGTCCGAAGAAAAGGAAAATTGAGAATATGTATGGCCTGAAATTTTTCCCACCAAACTTGACCCAGTGGTGAGGCCCGAATCGTAGCAACTGCCGCCTCTGCTAGTGCCTACGGATGCGCCCAGGGAGCGGGTTGGGTTCCGCTTTCATATACACCAGTTAAATTCGGTTTCTCATGAAATAATTCTGCATGTCCCTGTAATACAGAAATTGTCATCTGGTAAAAGTCTAGAATATGATTGAGGTATTGTTCTAGGAATTAGTAAATATAATCTTACCAAATTATATTTGTTGTATTCTTTAGTATGAACTGGCAAGAGAAATGGTAACTGTAAAATCTTTGTTGAGCTGTCACAACATGAGTATTGTTTTCTCATGGTCATTCGTGGTTTTGTGTATAATCTATGAATAGTTTTGAGGTACTGTTGCATGTCTGTTCTATCTTTTAAGATATATATCATTTTTTCCTGTTGCTAGTGCAGTTAATGGAGAAACCCATTCTTCCTCTTGCACATCTTAGTAGAATTCATTTTGCTGGTATCAAGCTAAATTTGTTCAAGATTCTGCTTTTACTGGTATTGCCTTTCATCATAAATGTTTTATGATACATTTATGGTTTTATTGTCTTATTTTTTGGTTTTGATTTCTGAGATCTGCCAGGCTAAGGTCAACATGTGCATCAGATCCTCAACATCTTCCTCTTTTTCTAAAATTGCTGGATAACTGGGGCTATTTTTTACCTATATACTAAGTCATGGAGAAGAAAAGCAATACCAATTCAAAGTACAATACAGTACTTTTTATTCAGAATGTAAATTTTATATAGTTTTATAGCATAGAAATCTATCTTTCCTTTAGGACACTCAATTAAATGGACAGCAAATATTCAAGATAAAAAGGCAATAATTCACATTAATTTTTAGTAAATATTAGAGTGTTCAAATTCCGTGACAAGTAGATAGTGATATATGAGTAGAATGGCAATTTAAGATGGACTGTTAATTATATTGCTACATGTAATGGCCTGCATTAATTCTTGATACAGTTCCCAAATGAGTGAATTTATTTTTTATGCACAAAAAATTGATTCTATTTTCCAGAAGAAATAGCTGCTACATACCAGAATGTTACCAATAAGCGTACCACCAATGTGAACCTCCCAATACCCTTCTTATTAATTCTGTTTCCTGAGGCAAATGTTGAAGAATCTGAATGACTAAACAGTGAATGTAGGCTGTCTAAAACATGGAAGTCATTTTGCCAAAGGAAATTTTGTCAGTCTCCTAAATATATATGCTTCATTAACATACTGTATTCGTGAATTTGTTCTGGAGGGCACACTTCTGTCACACTTATTCAAATAATTCTTACTTCGTTTTTCTAAGGCTGAATTATGATCAAGTCAATTACATAAGTGACAGTTCCCTCCACATATCTCCAAATTTCAGCAAATTCAGAAATGGATGTGTACATTCTTAAAAGCACATCCTCTACCAAAATATGAATAGAGCATATTTCTTCGTGAAATAATTGTGTGTCTCTGTTAAAACACTACTTTAATTACTATGCACAAGCTGATAAACAAACCTACCATATGCTGCCAAATTAGTCAAATGCCAGGAAAAGCTAAATAAAAACAGGGAGACAAACTTTTAATTACACTCCCTGAAAACCTTTGGTGGTGAGTAATATTCTTTACTTGGCATTCTGCCTCAGTATGAAAGGGCAGAAAATATGACCAAGTTAATATATCAAATGGTAGTAAGAAGTCTGCTGAGAAAACAAACGAAAAAGAAAACATCGAGGTAAAGGCAACATGGCACACACAATGTTTTTATTTAGCCTCATTTAAAGATCTTTGTTAGTAGCTGGATACAGTGCAAATGATTTGGTTTCCTTTGACCACCATTTACTAAGAAGGCCTTAAATTAGAACCTAATTGTAGTTAAAGGTAGTTTTAAGAAAACAACAAAGCAGACAAGAAAAGCACGCAGATAAGTGAGCTGATATAAAAGTGTATTTTAAAACAATTCAAACAAGAGTTCAGCTGGTCCAGAAATAATAGATTAATCAAAAAATAAAGCAAATAATGAAAATGTAAATAAACAAGCTGTTTAACCATTCAGTCCAGAAGAACCTGTTGAACTAATACCAGTATTGGATTCTAGAGACCAGTCAACAGTGTCATTGTTTTCTTTGTTTGTTTGTTCATTCGTTTTCAAAAACCCCTTCAACCTGTCAAGGCATGATTTCCCTTGCCTCTTTTATCAGTGGAAGATACTCCTGACCTTGACAAATAGTGTCCAAGAGGTGAAATATCTGCTCAAAGCCCCCTGCTGCCTGCCTGCTAGATCGGAACGACTCAGGATTCCAGTGCCTGGCAGTGTTCCCCGGCACTGCTTCGTTCACCAGCAAGCACATAGCCTAGGAGTTCTGGTTGTTTTATTAAAGTTAAGGTAAAAATCATATTCATGGAGTAGTTGCATCAATGACATATGACTTGACTCCTGCTGATGACAGTAAAGCATATATTTCAAAAAACAAAGAGAAGCAGTAGAGAACACAGAATCATAGAATCCTCAAGGTTGGAAGGGACCTTTAGAGAACAGTTTCATTTAATTACATGCGTGACCTTAGAGAAGATGCATTCTTTTGTATGGATATGTAAGCTGCTTATCAACACCATACTTAAAGACTTAATATCTTTCGTTGCAAATTTTTTCTCTTGCTTAAATAATATTGACCATAAAGTCTTAAGTCCTTTATACTATGTAGAACCCGGTTCTGCAAAACATTATTCTTAGAGTTAGTCTTGTTTCATTTGTAGTTCACCAAGGACAGGCCACCCCAACAAGCGTTTGCATAGTTTGGTAGCTGCCTTTTAACCCTGGAGAGAACGTTATGTCCCAGCTCACGTGCTTTTTTAAAAATTTATTCAGTGTTTTTTTTCCAGCAATTTCTCAATGAAAGAAGTGCATAGTTGAGTCCTGACTACCGTAAGTCAATGGAAACACAGGCTCAGTAATTCTCAAAATATAACCTAGTAAATTTAATTTGATTATTCCACGAGTGCCAAACTGAGTTCTTAAATGGTAAATAAAATGCATTATTGGTAAGTCAACCTTAGTAGAAAGTTACCACGTTAAGACTTTTTTCAACATCATTTTATGAAACAAACAAATACATTCTGATCATTGTAATCAAGTAGACATGCAAAAAAAAAAAAAAAAAAAAAATAGAATTGTGGTTTCATTGAATGCCCTTCAGCATTCAATACTGCTTTGTTCCAAATGGAACAAAATTATTGCTCCTTCACTGCCATCTAAAAAAGATAAAGATTATAAACAATACTGCAGCTGACTGGGCTGTTATCTTAATAGGGTATTCATCAAAGTCTTTGCAGATTCAAAGTATAATGTTTCTAAAACTAAAATCAGAGTATTATTATGTAAAATGTTAATTTAATCGGTGTTTTACAAGAACTATATTGAAAGCACAGAAGTGATACTTTGATTTTAAATTCCTTTGTCAGGATGATGACTTGGAACACATCATGTGTGTGTTATGTTGTTTCCTGTCTATGATGTTCCATACAGATAGAAAATACTGAATGTTTGTCCAGCTAAGGGGATTTTTTCATGCAATTTTAATATCAACAGGTTTATGGTTATTACACATACAAACTATTCTCTTTTTTAGTTCTTTTACTACATTGTAGTACACTGGATTTATACTAAACATTAATTTGGACTAGAAGGATACACCCTGTATTTACTTAACAGTTGAAATTTTGAAAAGTTCAAAGAATGTTTTATTCCCTATGTGTACCCTGTTTTGTAGGATGGGACTGAAGTGCTTAGCCCATGAAGCAGTCAGGAGGGATGTGTCAGTCAAATGCATGGGCAGTATGACCCTGCTAGGTACGTGCAGGTAAATCCTGCTGATTGCCATGATAAGCTAGTGGTCCAGGTAAGCAGGCCTGTTATTTGCACAGCGAGAAGACTAACCCGAGCCTGGAGTTTTCATATTAATCCTTTCTATTTCATATTTTTAATTATTACTGAAAGTAGTTTTTCATACACCAAACCTTTCCCCTTCAAGAACAGACTTTCCCATAGCATAGAGGTCTTAAGAAAGCTGTTCCATGTGTTGAGTTTCATGAAACATTTTAGCAGTGAAATTTAACTCTGGTCGTAGCTATTCTGTGCAAAATAGATTTGACTGATATTTATATATTTTGAGTAAGACATTTCCGATATCACTTGATCAATAGTAACTAAGCAAAGAATGTGGGCAAAGTATGTATCCCCTTAAGACAGCATCCCTGCTGATACTGGGAACAGAACCAAGTCTGGAAATCTCTCCATCTTCAGATTAATGAGTGCCCTTTCCCATAGTCAGTGCTGGGTGGTTACGGCCTGTTGGGTAGCTACAGCAGCTCTGTCTGGTCTTTAGTGCCCATTTTAAATGCAGTTCATAAATAACAGCTTAGCTTTGTTTATATATAGCTTTATATTGTTGATAACTTTGATTCTGTTATTACATGCTTGCTTTTATCACTTAGCTTTTTTCTGTAGAGGAAAATAGAATTTTTATGTCCTAAATTTTGAAAATTCAGATTTTGTAACTGTTATTAAGGGGTAGCAATTTAACAAGCGTTTGTAGTGTATGCAGCTTGTATAGTTCAATATGGCTTTTTTAGTTTATATAGTTTAGTATTGCTTTCTTACAGTTTGAAATTATCTGTTTCTATTGCTGCAATCAGTTAATTTTAGGCTTGTGTTAACTTTAATTTTTTTTTCATGGGTGAATTATATATTTAAAAAAAAACCCACTAAATTACAGTAAATGCCCATGGTGTATATCTATATATCATACTGCACTATAATTTTAGCAGGTATCATATCCATAAGTGTGGAACAGGATCCTAAAAAACTCTGCCAGAAGCTAGAGCACATTCTGCAGTGAAATTGGCTATTTATTGCTTGAGACTCTTTTTCTAAAATTAATAGGGTTGTGTCTTTTCTCAATGTGTTAATGTAAAAACAGGGTCTTCCATTTACCCAGCAACTGACCATTGATGTGATTAACACATCACTTCTAATTAAAATGTATGATATTTGGAGCCCCTCAAAATGACGCCAATTCAAAATTGCAGTCCCAAGTTAATTCTGCTTATTTCTACTTAATCAAATTTCACATACATAGCTAAATGATTAGGTAGCAAGAAGTGACAGTATCTTACTGTATTCATATTGGAGTTTAAGGGGTATGCAGAAATTAAGTGTTGAGAAAAAAAAAAAAAAAGCAAAATCTGCATATAATCCAGCAGTTGCTTAAAATATTAAATAGGGTTACCTACCATTTGGGGCAAAAGACTATTTTAGAAGTATAAATCAAAACTGCAAAGCATAAACAGATGTGAAAAAGAATGTTGGCCTCTGTTTTTTTTTTTAAGACATATTGTGTATTTTGGAGTCCATCAGAAGGTTGCAGGACGAGTATTTCACAAAGGGAAACACATTTTCCAAGGGGAGAAATAGCTGTACCTATTGCATAGTGACTGTTTTATCCATGTTTTGGAGTTTCTTTTATTATGTGCTTGGGACAGATCAACTCCTGATGGAGCACTGTATAGTGAATGCAAATCTGTAGTTTTTTGTGAAGCAGTGATTCCCGTGGTTTTTTGGGTGTTTTTTTTTTTTTTTTCTTCTGTTTACCTTTCTTGTGCCAGTGGGGAGGAACTGGTTTCCATAGTGCTGCTAAGTTATATTGTCCAAGAAGCTGTGATTTTTCTGTTATAAAAATGTCTGTTTTAAAAGTATGCAATATAGGTAGAATAATTCATCAGTATTTACTAACCAGAATTCAAATATGTCACCTTATGGGAAGCATTTCCAACCTTCTCTTAGTTATGCTGCGAGGCACACCATGTTTGGGTAAATGCATGGAATAACAACAGTATTAAAGAAAAGGCTTTTTTTGTTTGTTTATTTTCTCAGGGATTGTTTATTTTAAATCTAACTAGTGATGAATATTACCCATCCAGGTTCATTTTGATATCTTTCCTACTCCTAATGAAACAGTCTGGGTTGCTTTTTCTGGTGATTCATAAAGATTGTTTTCATTCATAGCCTACAATACAAAAATTTCAAAATGAATTTTATTATATAACTGTTTGTGCATAATTGTGTTCCGTTGCATCATTGCCATAAGAAGTAATAGTAAATTTTATTAAAATTATCTCTCTAAAACAAGTGAATGAAAATCATTTACATAACAGAATATTCAATTATACGTGGAAAAAAAATCCTTCAATATTAGCTACACTGCAAAATAAGATAATTTCATAAGCAGTTTTTAATGCAGAATAAGGTCAATATATTTTTCCTAATTCTGGGGGAGGAGGAAAAAAAAAAACATGTCAAGAATCAGATGTTCGAAAATCATTAAATCGCTTCTCTCACTCGTAATTAGAGGGATAAATGATTTACCTGAAGATGGAAAATATGTGTATTATTCATCAGCATTCTGACTCTCCATCTGTGTTGAGATGTATTTGTGAGCTTCCCTCATCAGGAGACTGGAATTAAAATTAATATACTTAGGCTGATTTCTCTTTATTCTTTTTTAAAAGATTTTGATACTGGAGTAGGCATAGACTTTCTATTTTGAGAGAACTAGATAATTCCTAACGTAGCTACTATGTTAGACAGATGTTTTAAGGACATTAGGCATTAATTTTTTCTAAATTCTTCTGTTGTTCTGATGCCATGCATTTAGTATTTGAATGATTTTCACAGCAGTTCATGAAATTAGGCTAGAGGACTAGATTTTAGAATTTGCTTTCTTATCTCCTCTTATCTCATATTTTCCTCATACTTCCTGATTTTTTTTGTAAGCTCCAATTTTGTGAATATCTTGAAAAGTCAGTTCTAAGCAACCTGTTTTCTATTTAAGTCTGCATAGTTTTAAACATAGTTTTTCCTGCTTAAAGTTGCTTTCTTTTGCCTTTGCATGATGCCTTGCTTGTCTCTACAGAAAATCCGTGCTGTGGTTTGCCTTCTCGTATGGTTGGTGCAGTTACTGAAATTTCGTAGATTGCTAAAGCATTTAACACATTTTCTTACTGAGATTCCCTGCTAATGTTCTTCAGTTACCTCCATCCCCTTCCATTGTTGGCTGAAACAGTGCAGAGAAGTCTATGCATTTTATTAGCAAGAAAGGTAAACGTTCTCTTGAAACAAGGCAGAGGGTGGCACATCTGTATGTTGGGTCTACACAGAAACTCGTCTTAATTCCAGGGCCGTGGGAGATGTAGCTGCAGCCTGCCTTTTCCAGGGCTGTGGAAAGGCTGCTCATCAAGCATCATGTTTACCCTTTTTCCTGCACTTGATGATGCCAGTGCCCAAGCCAACTTGGCAGCTTAGCAGGAAACGTATCTGACATCCCTAAGTTTGCTCCTTGGGATTTATCTCCAATATGACTTAACGGGTCTATTGCAGAAAAGCTCTGGATCTGTCAGAATAATCCAAGTCCATGATAAATATTACCCTGGCTTAAACTGCAGGTGTTTTTGTTCTAATAAGTGTAAAAAGAAAACTTGGAGGTTAAAAAACTAGGAGGAGAGTGCTGTGAAAGAAAACCATAAATAAGAGGTTGCAGACTTGCAAGGTACCTGACTTTTGTCCTCAGCCCGATCTGTCACTTGAAGGATAGTTCTCAGGCAATGTTGTTACTACAGCAACCGGAGGTTAGACTGTCTCAAGAAAGATGACTCCTAAAACAGAAGGAAACTGATCACTTTAATTAGACCTAAAGGTCATCAGAATCTCTCTAAGCATATTTAATCTTTAATGCTGTGCCAAATTTTCTTTCAACTTGCTTATGTTTGTAAAATTGATTTTTTGCCTTGGAGATTAGACTTGAGGGTCTGTAGAAGTACGAAGGAAGTATTGTTCCTGACTGTAAAGCTGGTCAGGTGTATGGATCCAGTAATGTTTTTATTTCGCTTACTGGAGTTTTCTCTCTTACTAGGAAATTAAATAGCTAACTCCATCAATTTTTTCATTGTGGACAGTACAAACATTATTATACATTTCCTGGCTTCATTAAAATTTAACAACTTATTGTCACTAAAGGTATTTTTTATATATATATATATATATATAAATATTTTGAACAGTATTTCTAGAATTTATTGTTTCCATGTAACTCTTATATTAGTTCAACAGACTAAATTCACTCTCTGAATGTTAAAGAAATAAAGTGAGCACTAATGCTTAAAACAGGGTCAGTTTTCAAAGCTGTCAAACAATTGTAACTAATTCATCATAAAGCCTGAAAAATAATTTTTCTAAGTATCAAATCCGCAAATGCAAAAGCAAGTTACGCAGATATGTAGACTAAATCATTCTTTTAAATTCCTGTGTAGTATCACAGAACATTATATATATTTAATTTGAGAAACTCTGCAAGGTTGAAACCTGGCATCAAGTATGCCTTGAAATGATGATCATGGCAGTGACAGGGCCTGCCTGTGAGAGGGTAACTGAAAAGTAGGGGTTTAGTCCCTGATCGATTGCCTATGCTCATTCAAACAGCAGAAGATAAATCTACCCCAGCAGCTAAAACAGAAGTGTCTCCTCAGCAACGTAAGGCTTGTTTGGTCTGTGTCATTGTGACCACGAGGCCTGGTTTTGTCACTTCAGCGATACGGAAAGCAGATATACAACACAATGCTTTTTGTGCTGTGGGCTATATCAAAAGTGTGATACGTGTCCTTTATAAGCCAGGAGACCGCAGTTTGTCTTAGATGTCCTCTACAACTACCCAAATACTTCAAACTCACGTGCAGCATGGCCTATATAAGGTCAGTGTATACCAGGTTTGGTAATAAGTTAAGACCACTTCTAATTTTTTCTGGCAGGGAAGGTAGACACGCAGCAGCTATGCTAAATGAAAACTTTATGAATACATCCCTGTTTACACGTGTGGTCTCTTTGACCTTTCAAACATGCAGTCTGTGAAGGAGCAGTTACCACAGAATATGATGCCTGCCTTAATCTCTAGTATCCTCTCTTGAATAGAAAGAAGGCCTATTCTAAGCAAAATGGGATTGACAAAATATGTCAGTATTGAAGAGCAGACATCAATTTTTTTTTTACTGTGGAACATATAACAGTTAAACCCATAAAAGTAATTATAAGTAAACGTCAAATAATGACCCCAAGAAGTGCATCAGTGTAGCTTTTTTTCACAGAAATGGGGAGTTTTTTTCTGCCTTTCCAGATGCTACATACATTTGGCGTGACAGGTCATTTAATGACTTCATTGGCAATGTTTTTCTGAGCTGCACCTTCTGCATTCTGAATTTCTTTCTCAGGCTTCCTTTATTCAGCTCACACTTCTGCCAGCCTTAGCAGGAACTCTGAGAACACCTCCAAGAGCTTTTCCTTTTTTTCTAGTAAGGTAGTTGAGAACTCTCACACCCTGCTGATTGCACCATGTAAGTACAGTCATTTGAGTGCAACATGGTCATGAATGACACCTGAATTTGTGCAGACAGTGATTCTCTCAGATAAAATATTTTCAGATCGGGTAGAAGGCCTGTCTGTTAATATGAATCTTATTCTGTCAGTACCTTGTTGGCTTCTACCATCTCTGAACCACACATATTAACAGTTCTGAATCTTATCATTTTTATTCTCTGTCATACAAGAATGCAAAATACGATCCAGATCACTGCTCGGTAGTAGGTATTGTTTTCTTGAGACCTGCAGGAAAAGGAGGTTACCGCCTGAAGGTTTGTTGCACAACTCTTTCCTAGAATCAAGAGATTTGACAAGTTGCAAAAACAGGATGGGGCTATGTGATGGGAGAGCAGAAACAGTATAAGAATTTCTGGTACTTGTGAATTACAGATGTGCACTTTAGGGAGAAAATATGATACCGTGTTCCAGGTTTAAAAAGCTAGGAAGAAATTCTTGCTTTTCCTTAAGCTGAGCCACTTCCTTCATATTCTTCCTACTCACTCATGAAGTCTGCCTGTCAGAGAAATAAATCTAGGACTCTGTTGCTGCCTGCTTCAAACAGTACTGTTTTTTTCTCATATTTAGACCAAATGCAACTATCTTTTATGTCTTACATCTGAATTAGGGTTCTTGGCAGAATACAGTTTCTTAGAATGAATTGTACGTGCAGCAGAGCAGGTGCCAGACAGAGCGTGTGACCTCTGAATATAAAAACAGTATCTGGGTAGGCATTACAGTACTGGTGTTAGGATAATATTTTAACATTTTTGATAATAAAACATTTGTTCCTGCCTGTATTCCAGACCAGAAACTTAGTAGGCAGTCATGGTCAGAATAATTTTATAATTAGACTGTGACTGCAGTTTTGCAGGTTTGCTAGATATTAGTTTTATGATTTCTTTTGTTGACTGTGTTCCTCTTGCCATTTGCGGTGTTTGCTTTTGGTGAAACAGCATATAATGCAGTATTCTTTGTGCAGCATCTTCAGTAGTGTCTTTCAGCTCAGTTCTTGCTTGACTTCAGGCCTCCAATTTGTTGTTTCTTTGCTCCTTTATCCATTTCTTTTTATAACAAAACAGTTCTGATTGTTTTACTCTGTTACTTTAAAATGTCTATTAGCTATAAGCAAGTCTATGCTTAGCAAATGAAACCTTCATACACAGATTTTTTTTTAAACAAAAACAAATCCTTACATCCATATATCCTTTCTTATATCCTTGGTGAATACTCTTGGAATCTTGCATCCTTCTTTTCAATCTCAATCCTGATGGCCTCCCATCCCGTCCCGTTATCATTCTATTTCCAGCTCCTGGTAAGCGCTGACCTTCGTCAAGACATAAAAGCTCCTTCTCACATAGTTGTTTGTTTGTTCTTCATGTGCGGGGAGAGGGCGAATGCACCGCTACGAACCTTTGGCACCAGGCAGCTGACATGGTTGTCGTACGACGTTACATGAGAGGACCGGCTGCCCAGCGCCACTCAGTCAGCATTCAGCCCTGAAATGGCGTATGGCTGATGGTGAAGCAGACCTTGTTTAATAAAGTGAAAATGTTGAAATATGTAGTACAATGCAAATTCATGAATTGCAGCCCACCGATAAGGTACGTGTATAGAAAATCACATGGAGAGTTCACCGCCTCTTATTAAATGAAGTTTTATCTTATTAGAAGAGAGGCCAATACAAAATGTACATCTCTTTTACAGAAGATGACTATAAAAGAAGTAAATATTTTCAGTGACAGAGACCTCTAGTATGTATTGCATTCACATCCTGCTAAAGATTCAGGTAGTGCTAATAGCCCTTTTTATTGTTTATAATAAATACTAGAAAAAGCCTCTAAACATACATTTTTCCAATCAAATGTTAAGATATCTGTGAAACAAAAGAAAATGCTTCACTGCAGAGGTAATCCCTCTCTTTTCCAGAGGGAAAATGAGCACATGCAGATTGCAATAGTCAACAATGATACTTTCTTAAATTTGCTAGAAAATTCTTCTAATCAGGATTGTCGAAGACCATCACATCCAGGCCCCATACAGGTTACAAAACTATTTTATGGAGTCTGTTTCACCCTGCAGGAAAAAAAAAAAAAAGAATATTCCTCGTAGTAAAACCCTGATGAAGAGTACTCAGAGAAGAAAATAAACGAAAGATGTTCTGCTATGGTTTTATATCTTTTTCCATTTAAAGTCGCCTTAAATGTCAAGAATAGATTTGCTGTATTCTTTTTACTCCAAACAAAGCTGCAATGTAGCCAACAGCCCAGTCACTGGAAGTTCTCAGTTCTGCCTCTAGCCAGACCTTAACTGTGAATTAATACTTACCTCTCTGTTTTCTGAATATCTCGTAGACTAAATACATTCTCTGAATGTTAAAGAAATAGATGAATAGAGCGTTAGTGCTTAAAGCAGGACTAGCTTTTCTAAGCTGTCAAACATAAACAATTGTAGCTAATTCAACCTGAATTCTGAAAAATCATATTACTATTAACCTAAAAATGCAAAAGCAAATGACACAAAATATAGAGCAAATTATTCCCTTGAATACCTTATTTAATTTTGACAACTCTGCAGTGTTGAAGCTTTCATTTATTTACTGCTGCCATAGTGATTCCAGAAATACCTTATTTTGCTTATAGTAAAAAGTTTATAGCAAGGGTCAGTTTTGAGCTGTTCCTTGAAGATTAATGTTTTAATGAACTTTATGCTCCCTTGATTGTTCCCTTCAAATAGGAAATCACTTGTGAGCAAGTTTATCTGCAGTGACTTTATTGGTGCTTTTGTGCCACAGTTAGCATGTACATTGAGCTGATTCAGACGTTAACAGTGTCAAGCGCTGTCCCTTTCTTGACTGTATTGCAAATTATTTTGCATATAGTCACAGTGCCTTACAAGTACAATATGGAAGGGAGTACTTGGTACGTAAGTCTTTCATTACATGTGCCTAATACGAGTTGCAGCTTTCTGAATAACAGGGGAGACCAAAGCAATCCTACCCCTCATGGCCTTCTCCAGTCAATCTTTGCAAAAAAGCAAGGATCATTTGTTAAGGTCAGTTGTTTTCAAACTGAGTTTTGCTCTACAAATGTAATGGTGAGACAGCCATGGAAGGACATCAGAACAAGACACAGCTGGTGCTGAGCTCTGGTTTCCGCTGCAGGGAGTCAGGTTGATAACAGGACTGGTGGGCTTGGACTGGGCCACATAATGTCCTGTAAGGGACAATTAACGGACAGCCCGTGGCCTCATACTAGCAATGGTAGTACTGTTTTTTCTCACTGGTACAAAAATGTTTATTCTTGGGTTCAAAATAAGCAAATATTACAGTCTGCTTAGCATGTGTCTTATGTGCATTTTACTTGAAGGATTTCCTTGCCAGTTTGTAGAACAACCCGTACCACCTCAGCGAGGGGCGTGCGAAATGGCGCCGGTGAAGGGAAGATGAGCATCATTTCAGAATAAACTTCAGCGATTGTCTCTCTAATCACTAAGAAAGGGAAAAATATTTCTCTGTGAATGTTTAATGTAACGTTTTTTCACTGAATAGATTTAGTTAGTTCGTTCATTTGATTTATTTAGATAGCTCGTTCTAAATAGATAGTTGTCATAAGTAATACTTAAATCATAATTTAAATGACAATAATAGACAGAACCAATTAGTATTGAAATGTCTACTCTCTCATCTTAATATATAGTTCTTTGTTATATGACATTTAAAGTTTCTGTAACTTGACTCTGAAGTATAATACATTATGGCCGTTCTCATTAAAACCAGCTTTTCTTATAGCACTTACAATGTTGGACTCCTACGGATAACATAATGAGGGTAGAATGCATTTTGATTGAGTTACCACTAGGGAGAAATTTAATTTAATTAAACTGGTCTTCATTAAAGTATTACATTGAAGTAAAGTAATTATAAAGGCATGTACAGTATTAGAGAAATCCTGCTGTTTGGAAGACAGAGAAGGCTCATTTTAGAATGATGATAATTTTTAGAAAAGCTTCTTTCCGATAATTATCTCAAGACTTCTAAAGCATTCATGCATTACAAAATCTGGTGATACATATATGCCATTTAAAGCTAATGCTACTCTAGCTACTTGCAATTTCTGTGAATCTGCCATTAAAAGCAAGCTTATGTAGCCCCATTCAGTTTGGTACAAAACTGAAACTTCAACATAACAATGTGGATTTTGCATACATTTCCATTTAAACAAATAGATAAAATCTCACATTTCTTAAGATTAGTTGTTTTAGCCTCTGAATATATACTGCAGGACAAGGACTTGAATTTTCTGTCATGCAGACAGCGCATCTGTGTCTAGAAGTCCATGAGGAGATTAGGGGTTCCCTTTTATTATTCTACACTTCTGTTAATGTCTATTAGCAACTTTTGTTTTCTATTTCAGGATAATTTTTTCATTTTCCAGTTGTTGATTTTGCTTGTTTTTTGGGATTGTGGCAGTCCATTTTCTTGGGCAACAGCACAGCCTGGGCTTTTGAGCAGGCTGTGGGCTTCATTCCGGAGTTCAGGCCCACGAGGCACCACCCTCATCTTTGAACGGCCACCCCTGCAAGACGGAAGGTGAATATGGCCCAAAGGGGATCAACTCATGTGCCAGCCTGGAGGAATGAGATCTGCATTTGGCTGTGGCGATTCTGCCCTGCTTTTCAGTGGCCAGCCTTCGGATCCGTTGGCCTCGCAACTTCCATTTGCCCTTTTCTGTGTACAGCTGTAATACAGCTTTTAAACAGAGGTTCACCTAAGCTTGTTATGTTGCTTAATTCTTTCATTATTCAAATTTATTCAAATTACTTCCATTTCTGGAAAATGAGTAGTTAGAGTATTTCTGGAGTCTCCTCTTTCCATGAAATCTTCATCTCATTCTGCCACCCAGATGGCCGACAGAATCCATGCTCACTAATGGAAATATCATGGAATCCCCTCTGACTGATTCTGACAGGTTGGTCTTGCTTAGAAATGCAAAGTCTCCATAGAGCACACAAGGTAACTAACAGCTGAACAGGGTTCATTGCTTCCAGCTTGGCAAGTAAATGTACCATACCAAAATACAAGGAAAAGAAAGGTAGGAAGAAAAACTCCCCTCAAGTTTTGAGAAGAAAGAACTAGAGTTAGTAACCTCAACAGATCTCAAGAAAAGAATAGGAGTAGATTTCACTAGTATGATTTAGTTTTCATTTTTTATTATTCCCTTATTTGTACTTTGCTTCTTTCCCTTTACAGAAAATATAATGGAGTTATCTGTGTATATTCAGTGGCTCAAGCTGTAACTAACATTACTACTTTTCTCACTTAGCATTTGTGGTAATTTTACTTATTAGAGTAGTGGATTTCTTGTAGGCTTCTTTCAGAGAAAAATGCAGCCTGTTTCATTGCATTGTCACAATAGTGACTTATGTTTTCAGCAAAAATGGGAAGTAGATTTCAAGACGGTTGCAACATGTATGACTTTCAAGATGATCTCATGATCAAAAAAAAAAAAGATTTTGTTAGTTCCCAAAATTTTCTTAGAGGAGGAAAACTGTAGCACTATAGAAACACAGATTTTAAGTGATAATTCAAAAGGGCATGAGCTGATGTCTCACTCTTGGCTACAGTGACTGATTTCCTTCTCATTACATATGTGTGTATATATGTCTTTTTGTGTATATATATCACTGTGTTGGAAGAATTATTTTTAGGGCCTCATTTCCTTCCTCTCACTTTGGAATTTCCATTCTTGGCTGAATTTCTTGTGCTGCTACAGAATATGCTTTTTGCTACTTAATCCTTTTTTTTTTTTTTTCAGATTCTCTTGCAGCTTTGAGAAAATAAAATTTCAATCTACTAGAATACTGAGAAAATACTATGTATAAAAAATAGAATATGTTTATACTTATTCATGATTTCAAGACTAAAATCTATTCTGAAGTTCACGTCTTTTGCAGTCAAATCCAGACTCATCTATCCAGTTTTCCCTAAAAGCTGAAAATGTGAACTTAAATCTAAAGATTTTTTTTTTTTTTTAAGTAGTACCCTAAGTAGCCCATTTTGCTTATCTCCAAATACAGGCTGTCTTGGAGTTGTATCTCAATTCCACCACATCCCTCTTAAACTGTTTTAGCAGAATAGGGGCACGATGGAGGACAGAGAGCCCCCTTAGGGCATGATGGGTGTGCGCTGCACTCTGCTCTGCTTTCTCCTCCTTGAGGGGACTGGGAAGCAGAGCCGAAATTAGAAAACCCTGAGGGGCCTTGCAGGGCCCTGTACGGTCCCCAGAGCACAGGGAGGGAGCGCGAAATCCCTCCCTTTCCCAGCCATTCCGACCTGTGGAGGGACAGGCACAACTGTGGAGTTGGGCACCTCTGTTTCCTCATGGCATAATGTTCATTAGACCTGTATTATACTCTTTAAGAATATAACCTTTAAATAAAAAAAGGTGAAAAAAGTCAACATATATTTAAGTCTGCAACTGTAAGACTTTTGCATGATATTTTCTTTATAAAAAGCTCCATGTTAATTTAATGTTAATCACATTATGCAGCATATTGTGTCTGTTTGTTCCAACCTGTTGCATATAGGTCAGAAGCATTTTTATCTTTCTTAATTGCTGCTGCTTTTTGCAGAGCTTACATATAATCTAAGCTTCACAAAATTAAAGGCAGAGCTGGTAGTGCTGATGTTTTTGCCAACTGCACTGTGTCAGTCAAGTTTCTGTTGCATATTTGACCTTCCTGCTTAGTTTAATAGGATGGAGCTGAAGATTTTATTATAGTCTCATCAAGCAGCAATCATTCAAAATAACACATTTTGTCCTTTTGCTGGATTCATTACCTTGAAGCACATTCCTTGTATTTTACATTCTGCATCACTCTCCAGTTGCCTAAAGGATTTACTGCGGGTACTAAGGCACCTAAATAAGGTTCCTTAAAAATATTTCTTAATTATAATTTTAGAGCTAGATTCCTCATCATCTTCCAATCTATGTAATGACAGTACACGTCAGACTGGGTATATAGTGCTACCAAATCTCATTATGACTATAATTTACTGATGCACCAGGGCTTGTCACAGTGACCACCAGTGTGTCTTTGGAAAAAAAAGCAAAATGTAACAAAAAAAAACAGTTGATAAGTTTTTCATCAGAGATCTCAAAATTCCCTACGCAATATGAAAAAAAAGTTGTTATTTTGTTCTTAAATGTTACATAGTTTTTGTTGTGTAAAATGCTTTGGAGAATTAAGTCATTATATAGTATTAAGCCCTTATATAGTATTATGTTGAAGGGACACAGAAATGAATATGAGAACTTTTCCTGAATATGATATATGACAGTAATTTGACTTGGAGTTAGATATGTTATCTAATTTATCATTTTTCTTTATTAAATTATGTCATATCAATGTCAGATGGCTTTACTGGACTCAAGACATAAACCATCGCCTGTTGTGAACTTTCTGCAGCAGCAGCAGCAGCAGCAAACTGCTTTCTGAATCCTGAGCTCTGCTGCAGGCTCTTGCGCAGAGGCTCCTGTCGCCCTTGTGCGCGGTCTGGACTCACAGCGGACACTAGGCTGGAGTCCCAAGGTCTCTATCTGAACTATTTACCCTCTTGACCTTTTCATAATAAGTATTCCTCCGTTCTGCTATTAGGACAGTGAAAATTACCATTATCATGTACACACACTCCAGCATGCATTCTTTCTCTCTTGAACCAGGACTTTAATTTCCATTTGTACTTTAGACCTTTCTTTGCCATGTCTTTTCTTTTTTCTTTCTTTTCCTACAAGATTTTCAGGCAGGCAGTTTCGTTTTTATTGTCTATTTCCAAATGCATCTGTTTATCTCTCTGTGTTATATTTATGCTAACAAAAGTAATTACATGTAATGTATGTGTACACATATATGCACATTTATATGTAAATACGCACAGCACATATGTAAGATCAGTGTTAAAATCTCTGACAATGAAAACTTAACAGAAGCCACATAAAAATCATTTCAGGATTCTGCTGTCTTATTATGTGTGGCCTTTGTGTCTGGGCATAACCTGATCTCACAAGACACAACTTTTTAATGCAAACCAAGATCCTGAGGTGGGTAAGCCACGCTGTGGAGAAGAGCAGCTGTTGAGGTGCTTTCCTAGATGGAGACACATGAGCGTCTTTGCCTCAGTGCCTTCTCCCTCCCTTCGAGTTTCCAAACGTGTCGTTTTCCCATCTTCAGTTCTGGAGCCTCCCAAGAACTTTGGCTCCCTTCACACTGATGGTTCGTGTTTTCATTGCTGTATTTTGTACATAATTTTAAATGAGCATTTACTTTAAAAGAGACTTCATTATTTTTTCCACCTTCAGGTAAAGAACTGTGGCACTATAATTGCAATACCTTGAAGTGTAATAATAACATCATCGTGAAACGCTACCGTGATTCCATTTCGACCCAGTTCAAATTACCTCCCAGAAAAATATCAGAAAGCATTCAGAGTACTGCACTATCATCAATATATCCTTAAGAATCTTTGTTACGCCATAGTCTGCCTGCTCATCTCCTGAGAGAAACAGAGCTGTGTCCCTTCTTCCCCTTTCAGAACAACAGAGCTCTTCCTATTCTGCACTATTGGTGGTTCTACTAGGCAGTAGGATATTAGTTAATCCTTATTTGTAAAACTTCTAAAAATATTTTACCACATACCACAAATCAAATGCAAAAGCTGTAATAATGTTTGTTAAAGAGGGTATTTACATGGTGCTTGGATGCAGCCCATGGACCGGACCCAGGTGCCAGGACTGCTCCTGCTGGTCGTCCCTTTCACAGTAGGTGAGCCTCAAGGGAAACGTGGCCCAAAGGCTCCTCAGCTGTTCCTTCTGGTTTCAAGGCATTGACCCTTTATGCTCTGCGTTAGGCTGCTGTGTCTGGCCAACTTTTGTGTTTTCCTCAGTGACATCACATTTTTCCTCAGCTGTTTTGGTGACTGCTTGTTTTCTCTTCCGCGTTGATGCGATCTGCCTTACATGTCGCTCAGCTTGTTGCTTCAATTAACTTTTCAGTGGAGCCCCTGGCAGCCTGCGCTGTGTCCTGCTGCTGCTTCCTGTCTCCCTGCTGCTTTCTATCGCTTTGCTTGTGTTTTGGATGATCACAACCTGGCTGCTTGGACTGCTGTTTGGAGCACTGGTGATTCCCTGCTGATTTTATTACTTACACCCCACAGATCTTTTGTTAAACTTGTATTTTGTTCTCTACCCAATTTTGATATGAAGTTTCTGACTGCAGGATTCTACATGCTAGATCCAAGGTACCCTTTGCCAGTAGCTTTCAGTCTATCTAAAAGACATGTATTTCTCTTACGATTTCAAGCATTGAAAGTATTTGTAGGAGACCAAAAAAAAGATAATCTAATTAAAGGAGGAATATTGACATTTAATTCTTTAATCTAGGACTGTGTTTTATCTTGTGCGTGTTTTTGTCTTTTGTTGCCAGTTACCCATGAATCAAATGAATTAAACTAGTACATAGCGCTGCTTCACTTCTCTCTTTCCTTCCTTGTCAAGCCTCTGTACTTGCTTGCAGACTTCATTTGATCTCTTGAAACATTAATACTCTGTTTTTTTTTTCTGTATATAGGATTTTCCAAAGCGTTGCAGATTTTGCTGTTTTAGCAATACTTAATTGCTAAAATAATTGCATAAGAAAACATAAGTATTTGAAAAACACTCTGAAATCATTACTCATGGTCTTATGGGAAGGATAAAAGTCAGAATGAAATCATGCAAAAATCAAAAAACAAAAAGCAGCATTATATATGGAGAATATTTTACAATTATCTTTCTTCTCAGTTTCAGTCAGTCTTCATGATGCTGTAGTTTATACTAACATAAAAATAAAATAAGTAAGGATGATACAGCTGCTTCTTGTCTTGAACAAAGAAGCTTTCTGAACAAACAAGCAAAAAGATGTCTGGAAAAATCTGCAATTGGACTATTTGAGGCTTTTTCTTTCTTTGTGTTTTTAATAAGATTTGCCTTCCAGGCAATATCCTTTTTTTTTTTTTTTTTTTTGGTGGACCTTATTCATGGATTCATTTTCAAAACTTGGAATCTCTTATATGACATCTATTTTTGATAAAAAGTTTGCCATTAGATGTCCCATGAGCAAGTCTATCGTGCTTAACTTCATCTTTCAAATTTGTCTGCTTGAATTTTCAGGTGACAAATATCAAAAATAGTGTTTTTATAGAAAAGTTTATAGCAAGCTTTCTGAAGATTTGTTTTCAGTACTATGCCATAGTAAATAAGAAATTAACTAATTGCAGTCTTCGGAACATACTGTCATAACTTGTGCGTATGTCTGGTAAGACTTGTGTTGCTTTAAACAGTGAAATGCCTTGCAAATTCTGAGGACAGGGGAAGTTCCTGTCCCTCGTTTTCTGCATTAGTCTGTTGTTACCTATCATGGATTTTTCCACGTGCATGGTCTGTCCATGGGAGAGCATTTCTGTTACTGTATGTGGCTGCTGTCATCCAAGATTGCACCAGGGAGAAAGTGTGACTGTGTACATGTATTAGACAGTGCCCAAAAACTCTGTTATCCAGGTTCATTCATCTAGAAATCAGCTAATACTAACTCAAATCTTTATTCACTTTGGCTCGGCTCTCAGTAAATTTTTAAATGGAGTCCTCAGGTACATACATTGTGCACATGAACATTGAGCAGATTGTTATGTAACTTACAAGCAGAAGGAAACGAAGCCCCTGGCGTGTTGTTGCAGCACTCCTGCAAGCTGCGCACTGACACTTTGAGCTGGTCCACTTGGGGTACTCGGGAGACCTGCACGTGTCCCTAGGGAGCCGTGGCCACACACTTGTGTGTTATCCCTTCCTGGAGGCCTGAAGTTGTCTCTCGGCCAACTCAGTTCCCGTTTGAACTCTCAGTTGTTCAGAAGTGGGGACATGCAAGAGCCCGTCACCAATTTCTTTCTTTCTGGTAGGTCAGGCAGAGAGCTAACATGCTTTGTGTTTTCAGTGATGAAGATGTTTCAACAGTGGCTCATCTCTCCCTATTACAGTCAAGCATTTGAAAGAAAAAGCCCTAAACAAAATTTAAAATGCATAAAGACAACAAAAACCCATGTAGTGGTTAAATACAAACTGCTTGTCCTGCATGGGACACTGCTACAGGGAAATTTCATGTTCACATGGAGGTATATGGAACTATATTTCTCTTTAACATTCATTGTAACCAAGAACAAAAATAAGGGTATTTTTTCTTAGGTGTGTGATAGCATAATAATAAATGAATGATGGATATATTTGTTATCAAGATATACAGTATCTTCGCTGAACATGTGAAATCTCACAGGAAGAAGTTTGAAGAGTGTTAATCCCCGGACTACATCTCAAGATTCTTACAAGACTTCATCTGATCATATAATATCTGTGTAATGCATTAAAAGTATATAATGTTACCATTTTTATTGCTGAGGCATTAGGGACTTGCTATAGTGCAGTGCTGTGTAGACTGAATGTATGTACAAGCATAGATTGACAAATTAGGTTTAAATAAACAAGCAGTAGTTTTAGAGATTTGTCCTGTGGATTAATTTTGTGTCAATACCAGTTGTAAGAGTCTTTGCAATGTTACTGTACTACTATAAGCTTCTGTCAGAATAGTAGTAAGTCCTTTACCGGGTGTAATTCTATGTAATAAAAGAGTAAAGATGACTCTTGAGTCAGTCAGGAGTGAGAATGTGTAGCCAGTTGTCCCTTTTCCCCATGCATCTGCAGTGACTACAGTTTGGGTTTGAAAATTGAACTGAAAATAAATGGAAGGCATATTGAAATACAAATAGGAAAGCGGATTCTTTAGAGATTTGAGTCTCCTACCTGGTCAGGGTGTTCAGCAAATGTGACCAAGCCTGTCTGCCAGGAGGTCTGATTTGCCTTCCTATCTGAAATAGCAGCTGGTATTTCATCAATTCAGTGGCAGACAGTGTATATAAAAATGTGTTTATGTTCTTGGATTATGTGGGAGGATGGCCGTATTTTCTTACTGAATTTCTTTTTCAATTTATTGAGGAAGGGCAAACCTGGGCGGTGAGGAAAGATCAGGCTTGGAATAAACAGCTGAATTCTGGTTTCCCAAGCAGTGGGTGAACTATGAATTTTCAAGTGTGTCAAACAGTTTTAGGAAACAGTGATATCAATCACTGCCTCAGTTTCTCACTCAGGAAAATTAAAATAATCTTCAGTCATTTTGTAGGTCGTGTAGGGGTGAATGACTTTGTGGATTCAAAACAAGCTTTTAAAAGTTGGTTTACAAAAAATATATATGATTTATTTTGTAGTTGGAGTTTATAATGGATTTATGAGTACATGTCAAAAGGAAACTAACCTACAAAATTATTTTGTGTGAAGTCATTATATGTGTGACAGAAACAGTTGCCACTGCCCTTCAATATTATGAACGTTAACAAATGTCAAATATTTGTTATTCAAGCCATAAGTCTTTTTATAGAATCAAATGGTGTATTATTCTTCCACTTTACAAGCAAAATACTTTAACATCATCAAAAAAGATAAATTTATAATATTTTGTTGTTTTATTTTGTAGAGGTTTTAAAAGTATTGGTGATTTATATATGAAAGCTAAGATGCTGTTTGCCGTGTGGCTGTTTGTTTTAAGGACAGCTAATCCAGTTATTATATTTGCATTATGTTTAAACAAGTTGTTGTGTCAAATAGGAACTGCTTGTGGCCCCATGAGGTTGTGAAACCTAGAGCTGCCATAACAGTTCTAAGTTTAAACTATCATTGCCCCTGGTTTTTGGTTAAACTAAGAAAATGAAGATGGGGAAGCAGGGAAATTAGTCAGCACTAGTGGAAGCTTAAATTATCCTGTCTACACAGGATGCTGTAGGCATCACCACTTCGGTAGTGCAGGCCTGGGAAAAGCCACGACACAAGGATGGATTTCTCGGATGGTCTAACAGCAGCTAATGCAGCTCTTTTGCATCCAACCCTTAACTGACAGATTGTCTGTGATGCTGGAGTCAGCTAAACAGATTTACTGTCAGCTTAGATTTCTCTTAGTGCATTTCAGTGTTTAACTTGTGTGGAAATACTTGCACATCTGTATTGATCCCAGATCAAAAACAACTAGTGTGGAGGTGTTTAAGACAGTATTTTTGTTAATCTAGCATACGTGCTACTACTACTGCTTTTAGTTTGCTATCCTTTTATTTAAGTACCTCTGAAGGAGGTGGGCCCTACGCTGGGGTCTGGATAGGCATCACACCGGAGAGTGAGCTCAGAAACTCACAAAATGGAGTGTTGTTCAGAGCTCTGTTTGATGGAATTGTTTCCTGCCTGCATCCCATTTCTACCTGTGAACCACATTCATTTTCTGCCTGTAATTGAAATCCATTCTCTGTTATATGAAAACATTTCGTATCGGTGTTCACTGCTGTTGTTCCTCTCTGAAATTCTCCCAACATCCTAATCTCTAATGAGGGCTAAAAGAGAATGCAAAAGTGGAGTGTATTTCAAAGACACAGAAGCCTCATTTATTGGGAGCTTCCAAAGTCCTGCAGGTACGAGTGCTTACTTGTGAGAGGAGTGTTTCGAGTTTTGCTGTTCTTTTTTCCCTTAAAGTTATTAATAAAAAGATATTAAAAAATAGCCTTCATGTAAACATCAGTCTGGACATTGCCATTGTTTCTGAGAAATAACACATCTGCAACATCAAATGCTTATGTTTTGCTTTCACAATCAATAATGACGAATTTGGAGTGAATCCACCGGAGCAAGTGAAATAATTATCAGTCTACACCATTGTTGAAGCAGAAGTGGAAATGCTTATTTTTTTAGCTAATTAAGTCACAATTCAGATTAATTAAGTAGTTGGGGAAAGAGAAAACTGTTGATTTTCTTAATATCATGGAAATATGTTAAAAGATACATGATCACAGAATCACAGAATGATGGAGGTTGGAAGGGACTTCTGGAGGTTGCACTTATTGTACTTATGCCATTGGTGTAGCCTCACTGGCTAATGGATAGAGTTACTCTGGCAGTGTTTGTGTTGCAGTTTATGTCTTTATTGCAGCCAACAGGCCTAACTTTATGTATTTTTTAATTAGCTATTTAAGTATGCACTTCAAGATATTAATATCTGTATTAAAACATGCTTGTGGCATAGAGCAAATTTCATTCAGCATGAGTAGAAAACAAAGCATAACAAAATTCTGCTACAGAACATCACACAGGCTACAGATTGATTCAGGACATTTTTATGGCATGAACTGAAACGAGCTGGCAACAGGAAAAGCTTTTAAAGAAATACAGATTTTAAGATGGATTCAATAAATTTAAAGATCCATTGCACTAACTATATGTGTATTCTGCATTTTATATATTGAAGGGAATTAGAGTTAGATTGAATATGTGTCATAAGACAATTTTGAATAAGAAATTTAGAACAACAGCTGTCATCATTTATTTTGTTATACTTAATTCTGGCAAAGATTTAAGAACAGTAGCAATCACTTAGGTGAACTAAAATGCATATAGTTAAGGGTAGAAAAAGACATAGTAAGAGGTAATTTTCAAATAATTACAATTGCAAAAATAAATTCTTACTTATATGACAATAGGAAGGTTCCAGTTTGGAAGAAATTGAGGCCATTCTCGAAGTCTTTACATGTTCCTATTCTTATACAAATAAATGCTCCACTGCTGTCAAGATTGATAAATTAGAGACCTGTTTCTATAGCGGTACTTCTGCCATATCCTAGCAAATATGCTGTATACTGAGTATACTCCAGAACCACAAATCTTTTTCTCTATAGTTGCGAAGTTTAAAAACTAAAACTTTTAATCCTGGCATTCCTCTATGGCTTTATGCTCGACAACAGCAGGTTGGAGTGCCACTGATGTGGCTGGAAGAGCAACAGGTGCTGGAGGTTCCACTTCTATCAGGGAGAAGGAACCCAAGTTTCCTTGAATTGAGTAAAAATAAGAGTATCTTCCCACATCCCATGCACAATGAAAAGAGGTAGAAACCTGGAAAAGCCAAGCCATGATGTTCAAGCTGCTACTTTGTTACAGAGAGAGCAGATGTTCACATAACCTTCAGGGAAGATCAAACCAAGGCACTTGAGAATTCTTTCCTCTCTAGAAGAGAGCATGCGGATTTCTCTCCTCCTTGGACTACTGTTTCTGCCAATATTCTTGCCTACACACTTTGAGATGAAACTCAACTTTCAGCCAAGTAGGAAACTAGCCTAGCCCCAAATTTACTGACTTTTTTTTTTAATGTAAAGTGTTCTTGTGGCATATGGTTTCCCAATCTCATTACTGTGGGGAAAGACTAGCCAGTAAAGGTGGTGCAAATGCCTCCTCAGAACCAAGCTGAGCTGTAGACACACGCAGCCTGCAGGCGCCAAGTTCTTTGTATTTAAAGAGTAACAGCCGTTTGAAAGCATCTGTTTTGCAAAGATAGAAGTATTTCTGGCTGAGATCATGTAGCTGGCAAAGAGGATGTGAGGAGATAAGAGGTATCAAACTATGTACTTTTAGAGTTTCACTCAGGTACTGCTTTGATGAACACTATAGAAAAAAATCTTTTGAGTTTTAACTGAGCAAAGTTGGGATGCTGTATTTCAGGTAGAACATAAATAACTGTTTTCATGACCAAACATTCTGGGAAACTGCATCTCTGTAGGTATATAACTGAGCAGTTTTCTGTGTCAACAGTAATACTCAGCTCACTTAAATCATCTTAATAGAATTTATTTTCCTTCCCTGGTTAATATCTAGAAATGAAATAATTCCAGAAAAATTCAAAATTTTGTTTCACAGACTTAGGTAAAACATAAGTTTTAGATATATTTTCTCATTTGAATCAGTCTGTCCAAAGATGCTTCTCATTCTTGCGTTTTGTGGATGCACATAATATGCCTTATGGTCCTATACCTTAAAAAACATACGCAACATAATTGCTGTCTTCTTGAACTTAAGTTTTAATAGTGAGAAATGCCAAGAACAGGTCTAGCAGATCTCAGTAACTAATGCAAGCAAGTCTTCTACTACTAGTAACAGCAGAAACAATTAATGAGAGTGTTTCAGAGAATATGCAAAGGATTCATCATAGGTAGCCTATGTAGCTGATAAGGGTGTGTTTGCATTTTTGAATTGTAAATTCCATATAATAATCCTTGTAGATAAAGAATATTTGGAACAAGTGTTATGTTGGTGCATCTGTTTTATGTCTTCAAGAGTGGAATCACAAATTCAAATAGCAGAGCAGAATGAGCAGGCGTGACAACGATGTCTTGACCTGCCCCAGCGAGATTCCCTGGTTCCTCAAAACCATTTTTTGCTGCCGTTTGAGTTCGATACTCAAATCCGTTGTTTGCTTGTCAGCAGGTCGCAGCAGCAAACCCCGTGCTGGTCTAAGTGTATGTAGTGCTCATCAGAGGGAATAGGCTGTGTGTATGTGGTCAGTAAACAGTTTTATTCAAGAGTTTGCTTAGTTCTACAAGCTTAGTTTGCAAGCATAGTGATCCAGTTTGTATTCTGCCATATATGAAATGAATGAATGAAATTTCCCTGGCAGAGGGATTTCTCATCCTGAAGTGAGAAATCTTTTGTAAGTGTTAGACTCTGCATGTGTTGGCATTCATCTCTCATTATTTGTGAGTTGTGAAAGGCTTTGCCGTTAGCTTGTATCAAGCGCCGTGCTCACATTGGAATCATCAGAGCCGGGGCTTTGGAATAGCTGAAGTTGTGGTCCTGGTTTCACTGCAGTTAACTGTAGTAAGAGGCATGGGAGCCAATGTTGGGGCTAGAACAAAAGATGATGACCTGCGCATTTGGCCTAGGGCTGTTTTTCTAGGGTGGTTCTAGAGCCAACGTGAAGTAGTAAGTACAAGGCCTAAACGAACTGTAAAGCCTGGAACAAGAAGTGTTAATGTAGTAGTGTATTAAGAGCATTATTTCTGTTTTGTATGCTTGAGCAGTTTTTTCCTTTACTTTGTCTCTTTTATTAAGTTTTTATAAATGTTCCACAACAGATAATCTGATTTTCCAGCCTGCTTGTAAGGTCCTGTAGCTGGGTGATCCCCAGGCCTGCAATCAAGTCAATGTAAAGATGAAGGCCAGGTTATTCCTAGGAGGGAAGAGAAGGTGAGTTCTGCATCAGGCTGGGATAAGGAGCAGTGTTGAGTTCCCTGCTAGGTAGCAATGGCCCCTTTTATTTCCAGGAATTTTGTTAAAGTCCCTAGTCCGCACAGGAAAGCTTTCCTTTTTTTTGACTCCAGAGGGCATGAATTGTCATTCCATTCTCTGTGTGTGTTCTTTGTGTGTGGAAATAATGAGTCTGCGGACTAGCAACTCAGTAGTGCGGCCAGTCTCTTAAAGTTTTGGAGGTGAAAGGTAATCAAATCTTATTTGATATATTCCATGAAACCACTCCTATCTTACTGTAGTGTGAAAATGGCATCATAGATGGAAATGTGTCACTTCTCACAGAAGTGAAATGAGGATCTCTTTCTAGCTGTTGTGGAAAATTTAGGAATGTGGAGCCGTAGTAAAGGCAAAGACTGGCAGCTGATGATCTAAAGGTTGTGGTAAGTGGAATCTGTCACCTGGCCGTTATTATTTTACAATTAACACTACATTAATCATATTTTAATATAATTAATTAAAATTTATAAATTTAGAAGTTAATCTAATTTTATGAAGATAATGTACTCCTCATTTTTAATTTAATATATCCCTTAAAACTTCTGGCAGCTTTATTAACCAACAAGGTTGTAATAATAAGTCATGTTATTATTTATCACAGATAATTACCGTGTTTATCATTAGATAATCTTAAAATCGTTGCAAGTCATATAGATACCTCACAGCAACCTCCTGAATTTTATTGCAAATCCATTTCATATATAGGTCTTCCCTGTGGTTCTGAATACAGATCAGGTGTATATTTTATTATGAACTTTGGAGAAGAGTTAATGAATGAGAATGAGACCCTACTGTAATACCTGCTGTTTGCAGTAATAAGTTACAAACCTTTAAGAACAAAAAAAGAAGATAAAACATCTGCTCTGTTCCTGAATCCAAATGGTAGCTACTCTGAATGAAAACTTTACAGCTTCTTTGCATGTGTTGGAAATAAGCCTTATTTTATAGAGTTTTATGTTTATCATACATAGGGGCCATTCATAGGGACCATGCAAAGTAGAAAAGAGTAAAAAACTAAATGAACTGATATTAATCACAGAAAAAAACAGATATCCAGGGAGAGGAGAACAAAGCTGGCTGGCCCAAGGCGTAGTGCTCCCTTGGCAGTGCTCTCTGCTTGCTTTGGGGGAAGCCGTCGCTGTTTGCTGCCCACCTCTTGGTGCCGCCAGGTCGGCCGCTGCGACGCGGTGGCCGCGGGCCTGCTGAGGCAGGAGCAGGCCTGCAGGCAGGGCGTGCTGAGCCAGCAGGACACGGCGCCAGGAGCTGGAGCGCGGGGCAGGTTTGTGAGTCCTGGGGGAAGGAGACCAGGTGTGACGGAAAAACAGGTTGTGTGTGGGAAAAGAAAAGGAGTCCCTGAAGACTTCCCACAGCCCCCTCGAGCAATTACTAGTTCTAATTCTTACTCTCGGTGAAGCGTTCCCAACGTTTCACCTTGAGGAAGCCCTACTCTTCCCAGAAGCCTCTTCCCACTTCCCCTTCTCCTCTCCTCCACCGCTGGCATCCTCAGGGCCTCGCATCCTGCTTGAGCCACCATCTGTGCAGGTTTCTCAAGACCTGTGCTCATTTTCAACTGTCTGCCTCTTCCTCCCTCACTGCTCTCTGCCTTGCTTCTCCTGCTGCACTGAATTTTGGCTGCATGCGGAAGCTTCGAGGCACTGGACCTGGCTGTCCTCTAAGTGCAGTGGCACAGATGGAAACTGCTGAAAGGGCTGATCTTGTTCCCCCCAGGAGCTCCCCAGTGCATAGTTCTGTGCTGCTTCGTGTGCTGGCAGCTTGTGTCTGTGGGGCCACGTGCTCAATGATCTGATTAGGCTGAAAATTAACCTTATACAAATAATAATTATTTTTTGGCTGAATCAGCTTCCTGATGAACAGAGCTCTCAGACACAGGAGCACAAGTGCCCTGGGAGCAGATGGAAAAGCACAGTGAAAGGAAGAAAGAAACAGTTTTAACTCAGATACTACATTTGTAATTAAAAGCAATGAACTTAGTTTCAGTTCAGACCCAGCAGCTTATTTTAGCCTTGATTTTAAGCTATGAAAATCGGAAGACTAACAATTAAGTGTAATAAATTGAAGAAACTGTTATTCCCACAGGGCTTCTTGTATAACCATTGGGTAAATACATTAAATGTTCCTGTCAGCTGTAAAAGAGCAGACATGGAAGTATAAAAATATTTTTAACTTGCAGGAGTATAGTAATTAAATATCCCTTCATGGTGGGAGCTTGTAAAGAGGTGAGTTCTACCACTATTGCAAGAGAGAATAGTGAAGTTATTCTGAATTATTTGTTTTTGCTGTGCATTAACAATAGAACCATATTCAGAAAAGGATGCTGTGTTTACTATCTTACCTGGATACACATCCTACCTATGGAGGATCAAACAGAACTGCATGCAAGATTTATGTGTTAATGATATACCTACCAACATACTCTTGCCATGGTATGACAGGCAGAATTGTGAAGTGAATTAATATCAACATGAAAAGACTGCTCCGAAAACAGGAATAGAAATTAAAAATGATGCAGCAAAAAAGCTTTCTGACTATCTTGACTAATTTTTTTTTTTTTTGCATAGAATAATGCTATTTCTTTCATACTTGTGGAAAAGAATACCTAATAGTATTTAGCTAGATGTGATTATGGAGCTCAAAGTAATTTAGACAATTGTACTGCATATGTAATTTCATTGTTTATACAAGTCACATTGTATTGCTTATACAAGTCACAAGATCTAGGCTCAAAATTAAGACTGGAAACATATTGTTCTGCATATTTTTCTACATATTTTGCTTTAAAAAACATGTTTTGTTTTACTAAAATATATTAGAGATCTTAAACTACTTTGTTTTCTGAATAGTTCTTTTCTAAAATTACATTTAAAAGTTTTTGAACAAGAATACTGGTTTTCTGTGTTTGTGCACAGCCCAGACTCTTGTTGTATTTGGAACACTTTTTTTTTTCAAAATATGATGATGATGATGATACATTTTAGAGCTTCCAAATTGATGCAAAACTAGAAAAATGAATATTTATAGGATGTAAGAAACAGAAAATTGTGTTCAGGTGTCCTATGTCAAGCAGTATTCTATTTGTGAGCAGAATTAAAATCTTTCATGATTGTATACGAGCTATTATAATCTTAGATAATGACATTTCAGATGCATAAAATGTTTTAGGATGATTGTTACCATCCTCAGATACATTCTACTATATAAAGACATTGGAATATGAATCATTAGTTTTTATCAGAAAGTTTATTATCAAGACACTCACATCTTGCTTAAATCCATCATATCGCTTATTAGCAGTCTTATGATGTCATGTCTCACATTCCTAATTTCTCTTGGTTGTTTATTTTACACTGGAAGTAGTTCAATAAATTATCTTTTGTTGACATATGATGAAGTATTTTTTCGTATTTGCTTTCTTTTGACCATAAAATCGTGTTTTGTGCAGTGGTAATAGAATTAAAAGTCTATGTGGTTGATCTGCGACACTATGAACACTGTAATATTGTATGCAAATACTGCAGGGCTCATTCTCAGATGGACCTGAGCATTTAAACAAAATGTATTATATATATATTTTTTCTTGTTAGAGGAAGGATTGAGATACATGTGCTTCCAGTTAATAGAATGTGGATTGATGTGCAATGGGTGTTTTGTCTTTTCATCCTTTATTTTGAGGGGTTGTATTTTTTTACGGATCGTTTTTCTTTAGAGTAATTTTGTCTCTAGCAACACGGTAAATAATTAGCAACAGAGTAGAAAATTAGCATTACATGTTGTGACCGCAGCAGAAGTGGATTGGTGTCCAACTCATGTGTGTTTTACATACTGTTTTATTTAAAATTCAGCCCTTTTTACACCTCCTTGCTGAGCTCCATAATAGTATATTGTTCTCAACAATATACTCATTGACTCAACACACAGTAATTGTCAAGACCAAAAAGACGTACTTTGATTTTCAGTAACAGTCTTACATTCAGTAAGGTTACGTGCTTTCACAGCAATGGTGCAGGACAGCAGGTGTTCTCAGGGAGCTTTGACACCTTCTCTTAGTTAGATCTATTGGATTCTTCTTTTCTAAATGCCGTGCACATAACAACAACGCAGGAAACATGTTAGACAGGAATATAAACCAGCTGCTGATTTGTTTTCCACAGTCACTTCAGACAAAGAGTAAGTCACAGGTATGAAGTCAAATGCAATAAATACCTCATTAGCTCTATCTAGATATAGTAGGTAATTTTTGTTTATTTACTGTCAGGCTTTGGTTTTAAATACATAGTTGTAAAATTATAATTTGACCTTTTTGTTTTATTGTAAATTTAATTCACTAATATTTCTTATTTGAAATATAATATAGTTTTATTAGACATGTTTTTAGGTTTTATCTTTGCTGAGGGAAGCTTTGAGTTGAAAAGAAATTGATTGTTCCTTGCTTAAACATAGCAGGCTCACCTGATTTTTGTTAATGATGCAGTAAACCGTAATGATGATGCAGATACACAATAAAAATAGGAAGGAATGTGTATAAAAACTTGGTGTTTGTGAGCTTTTGTAATAACTTTTGCAATGATTAAATCTTTATGGAAAGATATGTTGGGGGTTTTTTGAACCTAAAATTCCAGAGTTCTACTTTCCCTTAATTATGTATAGACTTTTTTTTTTTTATTGAGTTTGCATTCTTGAAAAACTCAGCTTTTCTAAATTTTATTTATTGCAGATTTTCCTTTCAAAATACCTTCCTTATTTTGCAACCCACAAAGCACATTCTGAAGAGAACGGCAGGGCACAAATTTCAAGTGAAGATTGTATTCCTGATTCAGCAATACTTTTATCTTTTTGTGGATCTGATTTTAGTTGGTCTGAACATTTCAGAATAGTTCCTGCAGTTAAGACCTTTGCATTTCAAAGCCTTGCTGAGCTCTTTTTCATTTCCTTTCTTTGATTGACGCATGTAGTTGTCTGCTCTTTAACATCAGCCTGGTGGTGTCCTGGTGGATCCATATGCACTCTCACTAGAAACAAGCTAAATTAATTTCCGTATATGAAATTTCACTAAAGCAGTGGTTGCTGTCCTGTCAAAACCCCATGTTTATCTATGAGTTTTCTGAACTTCAATAACACGAATAGACTTGGTGATGACATTTTGTGTTTGTTATGAGTTCTAAAGATTGAGTGAGAGAAATCAATTTAGCAAGGCATTTCAAATGTTTAATCTGTATTTATTCATCCTGAACACACTCTCCGTAGAGCTTTTCTTAAACCTAATTCTTAGTTTTCTGTGAAGTATTGAAATATGTATGCAGGAAAATATTAGCTATCTAGTATGTTCCTAATGAGGAGTTAAAAATGCAAATAGTTTGATATTAATTTGCACTTAATTTTGTAGCTACAAACAGGGAAGGCTATATATTTGTATATCTGGCTTCTTTTAGAAGATCATCTGTAGAATAATTAAACTTTTGCTATGTAAGTAGCTAAGATTCAATATATTTCAGCAATTAAGTGATGACAGAAATCTCGTTTTCATCCCGTGTAGTCTTGCTGGGTGGTGAGTTAAAAGGCGGTGAAGGGAGTTCATGTTCATAATGTCCATCTTTTTCTCCAAAATGACCAGAAAACATAGAAATTAATAAAGACTTAGCAATGTGCAAATGGCCAAAGAATGTGTGACTGAACAGAAAAGTAGGGCTGTCGTAACAGGTTCCTCATGTTTAATTTGTTGAGAAAAGTGTGTTAGGACAGAAAGGAGATTAAGGAACTCAGCAGAAATAATTTTTGAAGAGCTTTGGAGGCTGCTGTTTGTACACACGTCTGTTTATTGCTGCTCGGAGCACTTTGCTCAAATTCTTGTTGCTATTTTGCTTTTTACTTATATGTTATCTGGTACTTTATGGCAGCTTTAGCTGTGTATGGCTGAGATGGTCATATATGGTTTCCAGATGCCTAGGTTTGTTTAGAGATGGAATCATATACAAAAAGAAAAAAAAAAGTTGAATTTTCTTTTTCCTTACTGGTTCGCAGGCCAGCTAGAGTGTGGTGAGGCTAAGAGGATATAAAAAAAGCAGTTACTTGGAAGGGAAGCACCTCAGGAACATGAAAATGCTCTAGGGAATAAGCAGTACCACTCTGGCCTTAAATGAGTAAAGCACTTTTAGTGCTACTGAGTTCAAAACTTACAGTTAAGTATTCGCTGTCTTGGGGCTTCAGTCCGTGACACTACTTGTACAGGAGAGCACAGCAGGGAATGCCGCGCTGCTGAACCTCTCGTTTTCGTTCAGAGAAAAGATAAATTTCCTTTCCCGCTGCTCTGGTGAAGATCCACAGCAGGTGAAAGCGGCGGGAGCAGCAGCGCCCGGGATGGCGGCGCGGGGGCCGCTGGCTGCGCTCTGCTCCCTGCCCGGCCCCGGCTGCGGACACGGCCGCTCTTCCTCACGGCCGCTCTTCCTCACGGCCGCCCTTCCTCGCGGCCGCTCTTCCTCGCGGCTGCCCTTCCTCGCGACCGCTCTTCCTCATGGCCGCTCTTCCTCGCGGCCGCTCTTCCTCACGACCACTCTTCCTCGCGACCGCTCTTCCTCACGGCTGCCTCCTGCCTTCCCTTTCCGTGGCCGGGTGCCTTGCTGAGGACATGCTGTCTGCAAGGAAGGGATGCCTCTCGTTTCCAGCACTGCTCGAGAGTGGAGCAGGAAAGGCTGTAATACCAAAAAAAGTTACTTCTTTGTTCCCATCCTGATGTGACCATCCCTGATCTAATTTCTATGATAATTCTCTGGCATCTTTCCATATGTGAACATGTATATGCATAAATATAAGTATATAAATATATATGAGTGTTTGTATGGATGTGTATATGTATGTATCAGATTCTGAAATAAAAGATGACTGGGCAGTATTTAGCATGTACAGTAGTTTTTTTTTTTTATGTTTATTGGTTGCCCCGTTACTGAAAGTGTCCATTAAGCAACTTCAAAGAAGTTGTTCTTGATGATGAATTGGTGAAGTTTAACACAGATACGTAAAGCAGCTAACCCTTGCGCATTAATAAAAAGTTTGTTAGTAGCAGTGAGATGCACTCCTCATGTTGCTGTGTTTGGGCATCTTGTCTAGAACTGCATTTTGGATGAAACATTTAACATCTTCTATGTTAGTTATTAGAAAATTAAAAAAAAATGGTAAAAAATTGCTCTTAACGAGATGTACAGAATATCCAAGCATACATCAATGGGTGAATTATTCTCAATGTGGAATTTTCCATTAAAAAGAAAACAGACTCTCAATATTTTTTCTGTAACAAATATTATAACTATTACCTTTCTTTTTGAAGTATATATGTTTGTAACAATTTTAATTTTTTATATATGTCCATATGTATGTATACATATATTTGTCCTTCTTTATATATGTATTTAGAGTATATTTACTTAAGAGTCATTCTTTATGTAAAAGCTTCCATCACTTGTCAAAGGTAAAGTTAAATTGTGTAATGTTCATCTAGATATAACAAAAATAAATATAAAAATATAATATTAGCGTTGGATTCATTGAGAATGTTTTCCTTTTTTATTATGATTCTTATAAATATTACTCCATAAAATGTTTTCAGTGTGGGCTGTCTCACTTTGTCCATTTGTAAGTCTTTTTATTATAATAATCTCTGCAAACACTCATTAACCTGACTCAAGAGGCTTAAAATATATTTCTTCATTTGAGCTAACACAACATGGATCAAAATAGAGGCATTTAATGTATTGACTTAGTATTGAGATTTTGTGAGAGTGCTTTCCAAGTCAGTAATTATGACCCTCTCTGAAAGGGGAATGGCTCTGTATTGATTGCGGGCCCATCACGCACATCTAGTTGGGCATCGGAGGCTACTGATGGTAACATTGACATTTGCAGCTAGTAAAAAACACTGGAGCCTGTGAGGTTTCCTCCTGCTCTCTCACTTCTTGTTCACTCATTCAGTTATGTACATTTATGTACTGCTGGGACACCAAGGAATATTTCACTTGCAAAGAAGTTTGTGAAAACATGCTTATTTACTCAAGGAAGTCTGTTAAACTAAAGTGATACCAAATGCAAAGATATTTCAGTTAAGATATGCTGCAGAGGATGCTATGGAGTTAATGTTTGAAATGCAGTATTATAGCATAAGAAATAGCTAAATCATATTCTGAAGATTTTGTAATTATACAGTGTAGCTTTGGAATTAATTATACTACCCAAAATAGGCACTTTTTTTTAGTTTCTGATAATGATAAACTGATAAAGTTTATGATTTTTCTAACAGAATTGGAGTAATGTTGTCATTCTCACATTAGTTCATAACTCTATGATATATAGAATGTAGTATTATGGTAGATTTCCAGCTTCTGTTTAGTCCAGATTCTATATGATCATATGAACGTAAAATATATATCCTGTATTTTATGTAGCAACAATGAAATAATTCTAAAGCAACTCTCCTTCTGGATTTGTCTCAATGAGTACTAGAGAAAGGATGTTTAAGAAGGTAGAAAATTATGACAGAAGATTGCATGTAAATTCATGAAAGAAAGAAACAGAAGAATTATTTCAGACGCATGGAGTGGCATTCTCGTTCTTCAGTTCTTTATGAAATGTCTTATGGTCTGGTGTCCGTTCCTGGGGCTCCTGTGGCGCACGGTGCAGGCCTTTCAGGATCTTCAAAAAATCTCAATAGAGTTTGTAACAGACTCCGACCTGTGTTGATCCGAGCAGATCCTATTGTGTAGTTCTTTTCTTAATTTCACTTGCAAATCCATATTGAAATAAATTAATATTTTAGTACATATTTTAGAGGAAATTATGGTACTAGAATCAAGATTAAAATTATGTATAAGATTCTGTCCCTATAATTCAGAACTACTGAAATACCAGACACTTTTAACAAGATTCTGTATGTTTATAGTGTCTGTTGAAGTATAAGTTAAGTTTTGGAGTTTTTTCAGCACAGACTGATTCTTAGGCCAAAATGGTCTTATCAGAGTAACAAGCAGCATGCATAAAATCAATTCTAAATATATATTTATATTCTGTATTTTACTTTGACATAGTTTGCAGGCTTATGTGGAGTACATGGCTCAGTGCATAGAGCTCCTACTGAAATGTGCACACAGAAGCATCAGCAGAAGGAAAGTTTGCTCTTCATCAGGCAAGGAACTATAGTACTTAAGCATAGGAGATGTCATCTAACGTGTCGCGCTTACAGCGCCACGGGGAAGAAAGTCATCCCCGGGTCAGAGTGGAGAGTGCCAGGACTGCGTCTGCGTGCATAAGGAGAAACAAGGTTTGAGGCCACTAAATGAATCTGACTGCTCGGGTTGGAAGGAGACAAGAGGAGTTTATGAAAGAGTAGGCTACTAAAGAGTAGGCTACTACAGCTTGTTCTTTGCCAGAAATGTAACCAGAAATCGGAAGTCCGCGGGAGGACTGGAGGCTCTGAATTCAGGAGGCAGGAGCACAGCTAGTTGGCTTAATACTCCAGCAGAGATACATGATCCTAAAATAAGCGGTTATTTCATCACTGTATATGAACATTTGTGCTGAAATGGTGTAATTTGTGTTAAAAAAACATTTCAAGACAAATGAAATCCCTTTCCTGAAGTTCAGAGATTAGGAATAAAACTCTGAACCAGCATGAAGGCACATCTGAAACCCAAATCCTGGGAGAATACATAGCCTTCAGGGAATATTGAAACTTCCCTAAATAGATGAGGTATAGCTGTCTTACTGATGTTCTTTTTTTCCATGGCAGCCTGGCCATCCTGGGAGCTGTGGTCACCATGGGCTTTTGGCTGACAGCTTGTCATGAACATCCCGGTGACAGCAGTGCGCCATGGTAGGGAAAGGGATTGCAGGGAATTCCCTTGTCTGCAGAAGATGGAGCCCTTCTGCAGGGCTGCAAGTCTCTTCTAGCCAAGACCTGTTTCTTAAAGCTGGTGGAGGTTTTGTCTCATTAAATATGCCTCTTTAATTGGAACCATAGGTATTTCGAGCTTCTGCTACTGTATGCATCAGTCATATATTTTACTGCAGTTATTCAGAGAGAGTATGACAGATCTTAAAGTTACCTGTAGTTAGCGATTCATGCAATCAAGAACTACTGTTGCATTAAAGTTCTTGTTGCTCTGAGATTATAAGATGTAACTCTTGAGCAACTCTTCAGGCTATAAAGTAAAAAAAAAAAATGTAAAAATGAGAAGAAATATGGAGTGGTTATATGAAGGTTAAAATAACCCTTGCAGCCTTGTTTGTTTTTCTTTCTTCCATAAAGTAATACCAGTTGTGAGATACAGGTAACATTGAGTTTCAATGTGCAGATAATGGAAGAAAACAGAATGCAAGCTTTCAGTCTTAGTCCCAGCTTTTCCTTGGTCTGCAGCATGCCAACATCAAGTCATAGCTTCCTTGTGTCACAACTTGTAACAGAGCAGCATTGCAGGTAAAGTGACTATCTACCTCTTAGAGAACTGTGTAGCGTTAGGTTAGTTACAGAGACAGAATGTATCGCTGTATTTTTTTGTATTGGTGTTGACAAGTGATCGATTAAACTGCTTTCATGTAAGATTTATTTAAGTAAGACTAAAGCACTAATTTTAATTAATTATGCCTGAAAAATAACGTGGTAGTTTACATGCGGTGTATACGTGCACACATTTAGTCAAAAGGAACTTACTTTCTCATGTGTTGTCACAACACATAAATCGAGGTCATGATATCAGAACTCATAACTCTTGTAAAGAAGCTGTTACCATCACAGACTTGTGAGGATGCAGCTGACTTTCACCTACTTAAGAAGAGACCTATAATCAGAAATCATATTCTTTCCTTCAGTGTGTCCAGTTGATAGTACTGTCGTGTACTGCACAGTCTAAACGACTCTTTTTTTCTTGAAATTATAATAGTATCTCTTTTCTCATTTGATTTTTTTTTTAATGAAAAGCTTGCCTATCCCCATAATACTGCTTTTATTTTAGATTCTTACAATTGTGATTCTGGATTTAAAGGGCCATGTTTAAACTTATACAGATATAAAACTTCTTCAGTCTCTAGACTTCTTGAAATATTAATCTCATGGAACAGCCGTTTCACCTGAAAACTTAGGTGTCAAGATTTTTCTGTGGGACTCTAGACTTATGTCATGGTTGAGTTGTCTTTATCCTAATACTTTCACTGTTTAAAAAGCCAGATTATCTTGTAGTCTTTGTAGTATTTGCAGGAAGTAATCCATGAACCATGTCATTTCCTGACTCAGGCTTACATGCTTTTTTTCAATAAATGTTTCAAATATATACTTCATGTTTGGTCCTGTACTAGCCAGTCCTCTGTCTAACTAACATAATAATCATTGCCACTAAAATTTAAAAATACAAATATATATGCACATATCACAGGCCAAAAACTAAAGCTTTTACATGATAATTCATTTTCTGTCAAAGCACTGCAGGAATACTGTATTTTTTTAATACAGAATTGAAATAAGCATCACAGTTTTGAACTGAAGAAACTACTTTAATGCAAACTTCTTTATTGAGTAGATTTATATTTAAAATTTCTTATTTCATAAAATGTATTCCTAACTTTAATAGCTAACCTTTCCATTAGCATAGCGATTATTTTTTTTCCTGCTGCTTTCCTTTAAACTGATCCACCTACAACTTACAATTAGTTTATCTAGGATATTAAAATGACATTGTATTCCTGCATTTTACTATCTGATATCCGTGTATCTACAAAGTACGAAGATAATGCTTAGGCATTGCAGATGAGTACTACGTACTTGCATGATCTAAACACAAAAATCAATTGTGTTTACCAAATACCTAGTAGTTACATGAAAAAAGAGTTTTATTTTTTAAAGTTTCATATAAGCAAGTAATCTAACTAGAATTAATCAAGGAGAATATGTAATACTCGTAAAAGATGTCATAGTTCATGCATAATTGCAGTTTACTCCTTTTGAAAGTATCATTCATTATTTTGCTTATGGAGTTGTTAAATCATTTCTAATATAAATATATTTGCAGCACTTCATTTTGTATCCTTCAAGGTCTGTAGAAGGAAGGCTACTACATACAACACAAAACCAACAGTTACAAGCAACAAGCAATTAAAAAAAATGAGAATAATAAAAAAAAGCTCTAACAGAAGTGGCTTATGTGAATTCATATTTGCAGTATTAAGCAGAAAGTGAAGAACAGATATGGAGTCAGATGGCTCAGAAAAGCAACGTAGTTTTTCAGGTGACATTACAAGATGAATAGAAATGAATGCTCTAGGGGAAGAGCCACAGCTAATGTTAATAAAGGTGACAGCAGTGAAATTGCCAAATGAAATTAAAGTGAAGATGAAAAAGTACTGCAGAAACCTAAATGCCAAGCATGTTTAGGTTTTTGTGCGTGATAGAAAACCAAAGGCCTCTTGGTTTTATGCAAACATACTCATCAATCTTTGACCGTTCACCAGGATTTTTCAGTGTCTGAGGAATTAGCAACATGACTTCCATGGCTTGGAAGTTCTCTGCAGCTTAGCGCATTACAAGCACTTCTTTTAAGTATTATTCCTTTGAGCTGTGCATAAGATGGAAGGATTCTTTCTCTACTTTACTGATTCATTAACGAGGAAAAGAGCAAATGGAATGGATTGAATGGGCATGGGATGAATGTCACATCTTCACATGGGAACGAGTCACGTCTTTATTAACTTAACCTATATTCCCCATTCACATGCCATAAAGCTGATAGCAAAGTGTGTTACAGGGTCCTCACCATACTACAATGCCTATTCACTGAGTTGCCTGTTTGTATCACTTCTGAAATTCAGCTCACGTGTGAAACGTCCCAAGTTTAAGGAACCCCAGGTGGTCTTGGTGCCTCTGAAGAGCTGATGGGCTCTGTTGCTTCCTACTTCAGGTAATAAAGGACCTGGGGAAAGGAAAGAAGCTTCTTACTCTCATGTGTGTGACCTCTGATATGCTACCTGCTCAGGGTGTAAAATAGTGTGTAAAATAAAATTAAAAAGTGGCATAGCTTGTAAGCATTCTCCTTTCATGTAAAACTTAAGCGAATAGTAGTAAAAGTAATTTTCTTCACTGTCAGCTGGCAGTAAATCCACCACTTGTTATTCCCAGTTTTCTTCAGAGTGCTCCCTTTCCTCCATTTGTAACTCTAGTTTTTTAGGGAACCAGTTTCCCCGAGAAAAGTACAAGCAAAGAATGCCTGCCAAAAGGACAATCCCAAATTACCTTGTTAGACTTCAATCTCAGCCAAAAAATAATTTAGATTTTAGACACTTAATAAATCTGCCTTTCAAACCATCTGCTTGTTGCTCCCAAACAACTTGGGGTTACGAAAATAGTGGTCCCAGAGGGGTTAACCTAGCACAGCTTCAATGGAGAAGATTTGACAGAGCTATTTATATTCAATTTATTCCCTCAAAATGTTGTAGAAGAATTTACTGAAAATTTTGGTTTACTCATATCAGCCCCGGAAGCAGTTGAGAATAGGGACAGAACGATGATCCATATTTTTGTATTTTTCAAAATTTCTGGCTAAATTTAATGATACTGATTTCAGTTCAGGTCTCAAATAGTTCCCTTTCCCCTTGGCTGCAGCTGCATGTCACTCACAAGCAGCTCAGCTTTATACACCACCATTACAGTTCCTGGCCAACTTTCCTTTCCAATTTAGCTCTGAAAAATATTGTGCCAGCTGCAATCTCTGGTGTTTGTCCAAACTTTTAACTTGATCCATTTCAAAATCACATTTTGAAGTAACTCAAGTTGTAACCCTTAGGCCAACATTTCAGGGATCATGTTCCTTAACCCTGCTGTTGACAAGAGTAGTTCAGTGACAGTTTCATAAATATATACGTGAATGTTTAACTTCTGTGTAAACAGGTGTGTGTAACATTTTTATTTGCATATATGCACTTTTTTTTTTTTTTTACTCTTCCGCTTTTTGAGAGCTGCTTCATCTTTCTAAGTGATCTAATCTTGTTCTTTACCTATAGAGAACAGAAATTTTAGCCAGAAATTAGCCTGTCATAAATTTTATTTGAATAACCAGTTCTGCCTGCAGAAGGCAGCAATACATGACATAAAGTGAGCATCGTTAGGGACCCCTGACATTTTTCCTGAGAGCCAGGTTGCTATATGACCTAGTACTGATCAGGACACAGTCTCAGCATTCTTTTCGCAGCAAATCTGTACAGTTTCAACAGGAAGTTTCTTTTCCACTAGTGTAGAATTTTCACGTAACACGGATCCCCCAGATATTCTATAAAAAACATAGGGCAAATATGATTTATTTTGAATGACTTGTGCTGTAAATAACTGTTATACCTTACGATTGCCACTAGTTTTCCTGTGGCTTCTTACGTTCATTTCTTCATCTGTGGCTATATGTGATTCTGTGTAAGCATACCAGTTTTTATTTATTTTTTTCTGCACACTTGGCTGTATTTTAATCATGATACTTATCTGTATAGGACAATAGTGGTAAAATATGCAGCTGCTAACTTCAAAACAGTCTGTACTGGTGATTATATCAGTATAACTTCACTGAAACAAATAGATTTATAGCAGTTTACACAGCTGAGCTGTGGTTCTATTTTTATTGCAATTAAGTAATGATTAGTAAGAACTTGCCTAGGAAATAATTCATGAGTGTCAGGTTGGGAACAAAGCTGAGCTGAAAGTTTTTTTTTTCAGTAGTAGTTTGAAAATGCCTGCATATACTGTTATAGTAATTTCAAAGCTTTGTTCTAATAATGTTATTTTATAATAGAGAGAGCTGGAAGTTAATTGAAGCTAAGAGAATTACAGTTATTATTACAGCAAAAGCTAAGAAATGAAAAGCTATTATTAAAAGCTATCATTTGCCTTTATAAAAGCAGTCTGTTATGTAATTAGGTTTTGAATTCTGCTAAAGGCCGAAAGCAAAAAGTCAAAGTCAAAATAAGCTCGTACTTTCTTTTGACCTGGAAGTTCATGAGATGGATTTCATATGATTGGAAGTGGTTTCAGACTAAATAATGTTTTCATACCTGGTTTGAGTGAAGTTAATGTAAAAGCTTAGGTGTATCTGAGCAGGAATAGGTAGAATGTTTTAAAGCTGCTTTTAACTGTGATTTGGGCAGAATAGAATACTGCTTTCAGTAGGTGTTATTATTAAAAGAGTGGCCATTTATTGACAGAAGACTTGTTTCAGTATCAGACTCTTGTTAATATCTCTTGTATTAACCATTGGATGATTTCAAATATGAATTATTTGACATAAGCACTTTATCAGAAAAAAAAGTGAAAATACGAACAATAAAAATACTAAAAGTGCAATCTTATAGCAGATTGGCCTTTCGTGAGCCACTCTGGTGCACAGAAATTGTTTCTACCTCGGTCAGATATTTTCATTTGATTCTGGCATTAATCAGCTTGTGAGTCCTCTGCTTAAACTTTACAAATAAAATGCTGAATAATAAAAATAATCAAGCAGCAATTTATGAGTAGCAAGTGTTCAGATCAATGGGTCCAGCAAAGAGTTTTTAAGTAGTACACAAATTAAATGGATTTAAATAAATTGTCAGATCATTTTGAATAGGTAACACATTTAGGAATATCAAATATGTCATGAAGAATTAATAAACAAAGCAAGGAAACATGTTCTAGCTGCTTCTGAGTTGTTTCTGAGCTGAAGTTTTGACCCATGAAAATTTTCTTTTGCTTTCCCATGGACAAAGTGTCTTTTAAAGAAGAATTTCTAATGTGCAAAAACCAGAAAATAATGTGTGTCTAATATGCAGAGCTATTATTACCCGAGTTCTGTACTTTGAAAGGATATTTTCTAGATTTTCTGTGCCCGTGCTTGTGCTGCATTCATCGTGTACACTAACTACATTTATATTTTATTTCTGTCCCACTAGCACTTTTTGACAGCTTGAAAATTGTTACCGGTAGCATGGAGTTTCATTAGGAAATGTCTGCAGGGTACAGACTGAGATTCACAAATAAGAAGAGCCATCTCATTGTGACCTTATCAGGCTGCTGTGGACAAACCCTCTTCTTCCAGCAGTACCTGATACTCTTTAATCTGATATCTTTTGTATTAATATTGAGGCTATCTATTGGAAAAAGCAAAGCTCTCCTGAAAGAGGTAATGTTAAACTAAATAAGTGTTTACTTTTATTCTATAGTAAATGTTAAAGAGTTAGCAGGATAATGATTGTGATATCCTGAGTTGTCTTACAGGTGCCCTTAAACATTTTAAAGTTACTGATAAATGTTTTTTTCTCAAGTAGCCTTCATAATATCTACATTACAAAGTAGTACTTTTCATTGACTTGTAGGGTGACAGCTCAGTAGGAGGAAATGCATAAAAACACAGCAGTTTTTTGAGTAGGAAGAAAAGTGTGCGGGGATGGCTGTTATCTGAGCTGCACAGCTGCAAGAACATACTCTCAATTAGCTCTTTTGTTTTACTTGATACCACCACGCTAGTTTTTTAGGAAAGAAAAAGCATACACAAAAGACCAGTCAAGTTAATTTAAAACAAATAGGAGAAGTACGATTTTAAGTAACTCCAAATTGTTTCCATTGAATTCATGAAAATCAAAACAATTTGTAAGCTCTGGTTCTTTATATATTGCTTCAAGGAGATAACGCAGTGGTGGTGGCACTGATTTTATTCTTTCTACAGTCCTGATAAAAGGACATGGATATTTCAGATTTAATTGAGTAGGAAACAGGGAAGCATGAACACATTTAAAATATATCCTATATACCTGTTACTTTATCCTAATTTTCCCATGTTGTCCAGGGTCATTCCAAGAGATTGCTGCTGAATTTTGTTATTGCAGAAACTAGGAGTAGAGAGAGGAAGAAAAATGTCATGTTACTGTTTCTTGCTCTAGTTTTCAACATGTAGTTGTAGCCAAAATATAAAAAATGAGAGTAGTACATTTGATTCTTTTCTGTGACTGGACAGAACTGGCTGCAAATGAGAAGCTTGAAAATTCACTTTATGTTCACTGTAATGCCACCGATGTAAGAAGTGCTGTTGTACGAGGGAATGATTAATAAATAAGTAAATAAATAGAGAGATATAGTTTCACCTTTCACTTAACATTGGTCAAGTCAATGGCAAAATACACAGTATGAGATTTGTCATGACAAGCCTAAAATACCATGCACACTCTCAAATATGTATTGTCTATATATTTAATTTCCCATTATGCTAAGTTTAATCAAACTAAACCAAATGCTAAATGCTAAATTTAGCCAAACTGAACTGTGCAAGTGGAACTATAAACATATTTTAAATTGAACCTACATATTTTGCAGGATTTAAGCCATGATTTCCTTGAACAACATTAGAAAGTGGAATTCTTCAGCACTGTAAAAACACTAGCCGGATTCATCTGATTTGTCAGAACACTCTGTTCTTCATCTGTGTAGTCAATGAATCTCATTAGATTATGAGATTAGAGTCTCTGCACTCTATCACTTTTACTTGGTGAAATTAAAATATTTTTTATTATAGAAGTACTGTTCTTTTTCATAATAATTTGATTTTCTTCACAGTTTTCATGTGCTAGACATTGCCCACAGACAGCAGATAACTTTTAAGAAGGTAATTGCTAAATATGATTTCACAAATGTAATATTTTGATAAATCTGCTACCACGTAAGTAACTGTTACGCTTACGTTTCTTCCAATTAATACAGTGGTGTTTTGATTAAAAAAAAAAGAAAAAGAATGTAAACTTAGTTAATATGAAAGTACTTAAGTAATCCTCCATCATTTGCTTTAACTAAGGAGAGAGCGCGAGCTCTGCCCTTCATTCAGTCTTGAATCTGTTGTATGCTCTTAACTTTCTAAATTTCATCCTGAGCAATAATACTTCGTTGTATGTACAAAACTGAAACTTAGTAGGAAAAATATTCTGCTTCCATATAATTAGCAGGTGTTTTCCCGGTGGATTTAGCTTTTTTTTTTCTAATTGCCTATGTGAAGTGATTTTGAATAATGAAACTTGGGAAAGAGAAGGTTTGTGCTGTGTTGCTAAGGGAATACCTATGTATATAGTGGATATGAGCAAGAATATGTAGAATGTGCTGATGCATTTTTGTTCATTATCCATTCTGCGTAGTTGACCGGAGGTTGTAAAACTACATTTCAAAAAGAAGAGGTGGATGGTAAACTTTATTAAAAATGGAGAATCTGAATTCTATCATTCATATCATTTCTGATACTAAAAGGTGGATGTCTCACTGAAGATGTGTTTTTAAAATAAAGGTTTACAAAACCTTTTATCCATAATTAATCCATATTAATATCCATATTAGGGAAAAATCTGCAAAACAGTTCTAATCAAAAAAGTCTGAATCATAATTTGTCCTCTTAAATATACATGGTTGTTCTTTCATGATTTTCCTAAATATTTTTTTATTGTCATTATTTATAATTATTACTTCAGAATACAATCAATGAGAAAAAATGGCAGACTGAATTCATTAGCTTACAAGGTGACGCTTTTGAAATTATATACACGCAAAATAGAAGACAATCTTACAACAGTACACAATGAATCACAAAGAATAACATGTTTACAGCGATGTATCATATATTATCTTAAACTGCTCTGTGAAGTTAAGGACATGCTATATTGGAAAATGATGAATGACATTATATTACAGCAATTATTCCAGTCTTCATTATGATGATACTAACTTAAAAAGCAAAAGTCTCCCGTGACTACATGGTATAACAAAACTGTTGTCTTTTAATGTGTGTCTTTCTTTGAAATAAAATAGTCAGTTATTTTCCCTCAGCAGCTTTCTAGTGCAAAATTACTCTTTATTACAACATTTCTGATGGATCTTTTTTCCGTATGTCATGCACCACATTTTATCTCTTCCTATTTCAATGTGTTTTTTTAATGAATGCCAATTTTTAAATTAGGGTGGAATCCTTCAACTGCAGCTGTGAAGATTTAAGTTCAGGACTTAACACTAGGGTAACTTTGCATTAATACTTCTCATACTATTTCTGTCATTCAGAAATATATCAGGTCACCATTATCTACTGCCACACAGCTGTAACTTACATATTTCACATGCACTTCCTGAAAAATGAAGTTAGGGGAAGGTCATTCTGCTGTGTAGAGCTGTACTATTATGCTTGATGTGCTATGTGAACTATGAATAATATGATTTTTCATGGTAATTAATAAAACCCTCCCTTCCTGTAAAACCAGAGGAAATCTGAAGTCGTGAAGATTATATACATATTTTTCACATCTCCTGCGTATGTAGTGATTTCCTGATAATACAGGACGAACATAGCAGAAGTACAAAAGAAGTTTTAAAAATTTTCTACATTCAATGCATCTGCTGCTGTGTCATGTTAATTTATTCTGACACTCCAAAGAGAAGTATAAGAATTGCAGCTGGTTCTCTCTGTTCACACACCTTCATCTCAAACCCTCTCTTTACCCCTGTATGCATTATAAATCTTGTCATTGATTCTTTGTGGCTTTTTCCTCTACAATCTGTAAATACTCTATCTATCTGGAAGCCCAGTGAATCCAGTGAGGATCTCAGATAACTAATCTCCACTAATTTCATCTATTTCTGGGGTTCTGTGGAAAGATGCTTCCCTCCTGGTATCTTGCTGCAGTCATCTGCACTAGGGCCATTAAAGAAGGGAGCGATAACACAGACAGCCAGAGAAAAGCTGGCACTGGAAACTACTACCACTTGTCCCATCCCTGAAATCAGGGACTGCATTTCCCATAGATTATGTTTAAAATCCCCTGCATTTGCAGGAGCTAGCTGCCAGATTTAAGGCTTTTAGAAAACCTTATCCCTAGAGAGAAATGTAAACTTCATTTTTCATGCAGGTAATGGAACTGATGTATCATCTTAGTCAGACTCTTTTTGAATATTCTTTATCAGTCACCACCTGATTGCACTAATTCAACCTGCTCAACAGTATGTGAATGCCTCTGTATTATCAGGAGACTAAGAACATTCATATGGTAGAAGCTGTAACTCTGGATCATCTGCTTAATGCTAGACAGCCTCAGGTGCATTATTGCCTGTTTTTGTGTACTTTTTATGATATTTGAAGATACACAGAAAAATTTACACTCTAGAGTATCCATAGATATTTTCCAATGTAATTGCTCTGGGGTAGTTTTCATCAGTTTCACAAGTTGATTTAAAATGTATGCATAGAATAACCATGCAGCATGGAAAAACAGCAGTTCAATAGCAACAAGATTATGACTACAAATGTGATTCTTAGAATAATAGGCTACTCTTGTTATCTGTTATGAATGATATTTTGAGGCTATCACTGTTCATATAATCTACCTGCATAGCAGCCTTCATGCCAAACCTTATGGTTATGCTCCTGGTGATGGAAATAGTACTCTCCTGTCATCAGTGTCTGGACGAGGGCCATGTGTGAGCATTCCTGCAGCAGCAGCACAAGACAGTCCTTGTGAACATGTTCTTCGCAAAAGAAGAACTCAAAGCAGCCAAACTGACCCCCGTTTTGTTTGCCTCAAATTATGTGTTTTCTGTTGATGAGAAATCCCTGTTGAAAGATGAAGCATTACTGTACTGAAATTGGATTAATGGTAGTTAAAATGTCAAGTCTGCTGAATACAAAAATAAGTCTTGCTGGCATACTTTTAGCTACTTAAGATACTTTTTAGGTACCTACTGCTTAAACTCCTAGAAAAAGCAAGTCTCTCAGTTAGAAACTCTTTCAGCAATCATGTGGATTATGAACAGAAAGACAGGAAAATCAAACAAAATCTTGTCCAAGGGACTCTGGTGTCCTTCAGACGTTACATAAAGATGAGATTTCCAGAGCATGTGTTTGGCCGTGTTCTTTCATCAGACTGTCACGCTGCTTGGTTCATAAGGAACCTGCACTTGTGTAGGCATGTATTTTCACCCAGTTTTACCAGATTTCCTAGGTGTAGATTCCTGGTCTTCTCACTGTTACTAAAAAAACCTAGGAGCTACAGGCAGATATAAAGATATTAGTAATTCGTAAATCAACTTGTGAAAATTATATAAATATTCCAAAAAGTAGTTAAAATACTGCTTCTAAGGATAAACCTTTACTGTTTTTCAAAAGCAGCGTGGGTAGCATCTGGTACAAAAGGTCTGCAAACGTTATCTAAACCCTCCAGATATATATTTTTAAACAACTAGGAAGCATCGCACCTGCGCTCCTTTCTTCTCTGGTCCCTGAGCACTCCCTATTTTGCTTACACTCGAAAGATACCATTAAAGTCTAAAGCATTTTACAGTATGAAAATATAAGTAATATAAAATAAATATGCATGTGTCTTTGTAGGCAAAATCTTTATAAAACTCTCTAAATAACCAACCAGAACATACAATGGAGAATAAAAACATCACAAATTAAAACAACCTAGTGATCAATGATCACTGTCATCTAGGTATTGGAATAGCTTCAGTGTTGAGACACCAAGCAAAAGTTGTGGAGATTGCTGCCGTTGAATCCCCAAAGCAGCCATAGCTGTACTAATTTTTGGTAATATGTTTTCAATGGATTTAGATTATTTTTATACCACAATGAATCAACAGCTACATATATTCAATATCTGAAGAACTTAACCTCAAACCATCATAAGATTTATGAGTTCAGGGGAAAACTGAGCTGGTATAAACTTCCCTAACCCAATTAATATTGGTAAAGCAATGAGAAATTCCACAGGCTGCTAACATTATGGATAACTTAAGTCAGTCCAAAATTTTACTTAGAAATTTTGCACAAACTTTTCTGCATCCTCTGCAAAGAGGTTAATGCCTTATTAATCAACATGGCATATTTCAGGAATGGCACATTTGAAATAAAATCTTTCTTTCTGAATTGTAATGTATTTTATGTAAACCTTCTCAGTTTTTATGAACTTCATGATGATTTGGTTGCTTCTGACTGTGGTATTCAGAGAGATCAACCACTTACAAATACCATGGCTACAGATTACTCTTACGTGTGCTTGCTCCATACCCTTTAAAGATGTTGCTGCTTAATGACTTTAATATTGTAGATATCAATAAATTTCCTTTTGTGCCATTAGGCCCTTCTTTTATTTTAGCTCCAGTGTGTGCTGAAAACAGCTGCCATTGCAGAGATCATATATATTTACTGAAAGATGTTAGAATTCTTTTCATTCTGAAAAAAAAGTACAATAGCCATCTTCAAAACAGTGTTCTCACTTTTATCTTTTTTGCCAAGGAGATTGAAATTTTACACTTTTATTTCTACATATGTGTGTTTACTTTTATGTAAAGGGAGAAAATCTTGCAATCTGAATATTAAATTAATACGTATCTTTACGACACTTACTGGATTGTCTGTGCTGCTCTGGCAGTCACACTTTTATTTAATACCCTTTTATTTTTTTTATAGTGACTAAGTACAGCTGTGAAAGAGAAGTTAGATCCTTTTTCATTTAGTCTCCTTTGCCGTCTGTAGCCAGGCAGTGTCAGAGAACATTGTGCAGATTATACAGAGCCATAATGAGGAGTGTGAAATCAGACTGACTCATATTAATCTAAGCATTAATAGAGTGAGAATAATTAGCTTCCTACCATAGTTACGTTTTCAGGATTATAATAAAGCCGCTTTGTAATATCGCACTAAACCTCCTCAGTGGAGAATTGCACTGTGTAAGAAGATTTCTTGATAGAATAAGACTTGCGCTTAAACTTCTGAAACCAGGCCTGTAAAGAAGAGACTTGAATTAAGTTACCTCAGTATCTGAAAAGTTTATGAGAACTAGATTGTTTACTTGAGGTTGAGCGTTGCATTTCTAAGGAATGATTCTTTACATCATTTGTCAATGATGTAAAGAATAACTCATTTAATTTTGGCTTGTTTTTTTGTTTTCGTTAAAGCTCTAGTCATGTGGTGAAAATGGTGAAAATCATATTTTCCTACCATATTAAACAATTACAGGCATTCAATATCATGCCTATCATGAGCAAACAGAAGTCCAAGTTCAGATAACCAAAACCAAGGTAGCATAAAGAATCTATGATTCTATGATTCTGTGAAGTTTTTGTTATTTGCAACTATCTTTCCTTTTCACGAAGTCTTAAAAACGTCATTGAGATTTTTACAAGCTCAAGTTAGTAAATTAATTTCTGAATTTGCATACTAAAAACTTGATTAATGTAGAAATTTTCACTCATCAAAATATGATTAAGAGTATTTACTAGCTAATAACACCCATCAGTGATTTTTTTTTATTAGGTAATGCTTGGACAAATGGCTGAAATATGTATCCTGTATAGTAGAAAGCATATTCCAATAACTAGGTAGGTAACTAACTGGCATTGCTCCAATGAGGACTTCATTAAGTTATTAAAGTTTCACTGGAGTCATTGAAATTGGGTCTCCATCTCCTAAGTGATTACCCAGCCACCCAGATTACAGCTGTGCTCTATAAATTCCTCTCCGACCCAGTAAATAATTGCTCTGTATAAAGTAGAAAAGCTTCTACATAAATGAATCCACGAGCGTCAGTCCATTATAAACAAAAACTGATGCTTGGGACATTCAAAGAGAAGGAGGGAGAAGTGGATTCATGTCTGCTTCTCTTGCAAAGCCCTGTTGCAGAATTTCTTTTCCCTAGACTTTCCAAGTAGTTGTTGCAGTGTGTTTCAGTGTTTCATCTTTGTCTGGGCTGTACTCCAGCCCAGACAGTTAAAAATCCAATTAAAAGGTGGTGGAACCACCATTTATGTTGGAATAGGCAATATCCGTCTGGTTTTGAATGGAGTATCCAGAGCTCTCTGTCCTGCCCTTATCTTTAACCTTTAACTGGCTGGTCCCATAGAAATGTTTTTTTTTTTTTTTTTTTTTTTTTTTCTGATGTTACCAGAGTCACTTTTGTTCAGCCTCAGAAGAGATTATATCAGCATTGCATCTTCTTATTTGTCTTTGTGAAGATGCAGGGAGGCTCTTGTTTCACATCCTGAAAATACATATGTTAGGAGACACGCTTGAGAATAGACAGCTCTCAAGTCTACCTTGTCCTTAATGTGTCTTCAGGTCAGTAGATGGAGCCTTCAAGTCTATGGCTACGAATGAACTGAACAGCGTTCGTGGCAGTGAGGCCTGGCTGAGGGCAGGCTTGGCCCTGCAGAGAAGCCCTGAAGGGTGTTTGACAAGATTGGTTTTGGTGTTTGCTTTCACCAAAGGGAAGCAGCTCCCTGCCATAAGGCTTGACTATTACAGCGCAGGCCATTGAGGCAGGTTGTTCTTTCCTCACTACTGTAACTGCAGACAAGAACCTCACTGCCTACCTTGGTGTTGTGCCGGGGAGATGGGTACTGGGAGAGGTGCTATCCTAGAAAACCAGTGAACAGAAACTACAGCCCATGATTTAAGATCTAGAACAGCAGAGTTTTTACAGCGTGCTCAGAAAGTTACAGAGAGCTTTCTTGTGATTCATATGACTGGTATTTTAATTAACTTAATGGATAATTCTATTTTTAAATACAGCAGATGTAGTTTTAACTATACAATTAGTGAGAAGGATGCTGCTCACTTTATAAAGCAGTGTACTATTAGAAAAGGATTAAAAACAGCTGTCAATAATGATGAATTTGGATGCGTCTCTTATGAGTTAATTAAAATGACAGTAGAGGTTCAGTTTTAACAAAGATTCTGTTGATGCCAATGCGATGAAAGTATTCAGGCAGATTTTTAGTGTCTTACCTTCTTAGGTGCCCAGTGGACATAACAGAAATTAAGCCTAAGTAATTAATACCAACAGAAAAAAAAAATAATTGTTAAAAGCGATAATTGCCATCTGCTCTTGTCAGTATTATTAATGTGCACAGAATGGCCTTTATTACAAAATAGCTTACAACTGTAGTGTTGACAAAATTTGTTTCTTTCAAAGTAGCTGGACTTGCATTAAAGAAGTTAAGGTGGGCAAACAAATTCAAAATGTTAACACAGCCTAATAGCATTGGTGTATCAGCCAATTTATAATTAGTTGCAGTTTGCAAGGAGTGCAGATCTCATAGGATTAAAACCACAATATCTAATACTTTTAGATAATGTTCTGAACTATTCATACTTGAAACTTTAATATCCTTTAGCTGATATACTTAAGCTGGCAGTATAAATTGATATCATGTTTTTAGAGGGAAAATTTGGCTCATTTCATTTTTCATGGCTTCTAGTCTTCAATTAATATATTTGCTATGCAAAAGTAAATCTGGTTTTGTAAATTTAGTGTACTCTCTATTGCAAGATTTTTGTCTTGTTTTTCTAGGACCATAAAGAGCTATCTAAAGCAGGTAATCAAAATGACGTTTTACTTTATCAATCACACGTGGTTTCAACACAGTGCTCTCAGATTAAGTCCTTTTGTTACCCTCAATAGCTTCTGAATACAGTAACTAATTTCTACAAATTTTAAAAATCGGTAGAGGTATGAAATATATTAGGGTGATAAAAGGTTCAAGAAAGTTAGTGTTTAGGTTAAAAACACACAGGCAGATTTTATTCATCCTTCTCTATAGAACAGAAGGAAGGATCTTTGATCCGAGTGACTGCTCAATCTGTTTGACAGTATTGGCCGGTGATGGCCAATGCTGGTAAAAATCTTTCCCATCTAGCTATACAGAATAAGCCGTTGTTAGTTGTGTGGGTCACGGAACAGCTTGTGTTTCAACAGTTTTAATAGTAGAGGTTTTAAATCAGAATACATCCTAGTTTGGGGACAGATGCAGTATACATGCCTATTCAGGGTAGTATTTAAGCAAATGCATAGCTTGAGGCAAATGATTAAATTGAGGTTTTTCCTTGCTGAAAAATATTTGAAATGTTTTCTGAATTGGGGGAAAAGGAATTGTGTCTATGAGGCAGTGAGCTCTGCAACCTAGCAAATACAGGGCAAAACTCAGAAACTTATCATTGTAGAGAATGAAATTCAGAGAAAGAAAGAAAACATCTTTTTTGTAAGCTTTGAACTTTAAAATTTCAGTTTTAAACATAAAGTGTTGTTTTTTTTTTTTTAGGTGTTGTCATTTCCCTTGGCTAAGCATTTACTATTGTGGCCATACCTTCCCATCATTTAATTATTTTTTTTCCAGTTTAGTTTTATTATAATGTCAAAAGTTCAGAGGAATTTTTTAGCACCTAGATCCATAACACATCTTGAAATGTGTTCCTGAAATGTGTTCTTCTTCTATCTTGAAATGAATTGCTGGTGAACTCTCTTAAGTGGTTTCCTGTTTTGTATTTCTAATATTCTCATTGTGCCTTTAAGCCGTAATGCTTCAAACTGTTCAGGCTATTGTCCATTTCAGTGCATGGATAATGAACTATTTTGTGCATTTTGTGTTTTTTTTTTTTTTACGGGGCTATTCAATTGCAGTTCAAAAGCAGTAGCTTGATAAAGATAACAGGGGGGTGCTTTTAGGTGTAAGCTATGTCAAAATAATTTCAAATGAAAAAATACAGTTGAATTGAGAGCCCAATGAGCACAGATGCTCAACATTTCTGTAAGTTTCTTTTTATGTAATAATTTCAACAAACAGAATTGCAAATTTCACAACACAGTGAAATCTTTCAGCTCAGCATTCAGAATCGCTGAACACAAATATCTTCCTGATGATGACAAAGAATTTCTCTATTCCTTTTACATCTATCAGCTTGGAAAGCAGCAGTAATCACTGAAAGCAAAGTTTATCATTCTTCAAGCCTGAGTCTTAAAGGTCTAATCAAGAGGTTTTCTTTGGAAAAAAAACAACCAACCAACCAACCAAAAAAAAAAAAAAAAAAAAAAAACAAACGAAAACCCATAAGAACTTAGCTTATTAAGTAAACCTCTCTGTTTTAGAACTCTCATTGCACCTGATTAGGAAGCTTTTCTTTTTTTGCACTACTGAAATACGGACTGTGTGTCTCATGTGGCTGTTGTGACTCATCTCTGTGTTGTGACTCATCTCACCCAGTGCTGTAAAAACAAATGAGATCCTGGCAGTGATCTGTTTGGTTTTGGGTCTTACCCACTCTGTCTGCCCATAGTTGCCAGGCATGAGGTTTCAGGAGTTTTGTTTGTCGTTCTTGGCTTCCAGAAGGATTGCAAGACCTGAGATGCTTTCTTTGGGCTTTTTGAAGATTGCTGCATTTAGGTACACTTAGGTTCACAAAACAGTTTATCTTCTGAAATGGAATATTCTTATTGTCATCCTTCATATAGAAGGTGTGTACATGAAACAGGAGGGAGCTGCTGGTGAAGATGTTTTCATCCCTCTTGTATTTGAACAGGAATATTCAATAGCATATCACCTCTTAAATGAATACTCCTTGATCATGATTAATTGCTGGGAAACCAAAGACCAAGATGTAAAATTATAGTGTTCTTATAGCAATAACCGCTCAGTAGGATTTAATATTTTATCATTCATAGGTGAATGACTTCATATTACTATGGTAAGCATATAAGAACGGTGCTTCTTGACAACTACCAGCACGTCTTCTGTGTGATCTTCAGGAGATTCATGTTCACTTTTTGCATCAGTTTAGTTACTCAGATGCAGTCATAGTTCTTGCCTCATTGTCGTTGATATGAATCTGAGGTAACAGAGTTGTTCTTTTAAGGATGTAGTCAAATAACATAACCAATATGAACACAATATTTTGCTGTTTTCTTTCTTTCCTTCTTTTTTTTTTTTTTCCTTTTTGAGTGTGTTTTCTGTGTCTCTAAAACTGTGGTATCAATCTTGGCTCTTCTACATAAAGCTATGGAAATGTGCATTAAATCCAACCATTAACATAAAGATGTTTTTCTGAGTCTTATCTTCAGCATTTGTGTACTGATTACTGCGAGTAAATTTAAAACAAAAAAGACTTAATATCCACAAGGGTTAATTGTTGTTGTGTGGGACTTTCTTTTTCATTGAACTATGCAATTTTTTAATTATATTTGGGACTGTTTTTATTCAGTATATGGTCAAAATGGCAATAACAACTGTGTTTGCAATGGCTTCAGTTTTCTAGCAGGCTTTTGATAGCGTGGTTTTTGATAGTAGTTTTCTGTTTTGAGGCCCCTAAGGGAAAACGGATTATATATATGAGTTTTTGAATGGTAGTAGTGCACTTACAAGAGGTGTGATCTAAGGTTTCTTAGATTTGCCAGCTTATCTTTCTAGTCTAGAACTGCGGTATGCAGAATTTGCTGCCCATTCTGTTAGTTTTCAACAATCCAGACAGATTCATAGAGGTTCCTGTAAGTTCTAATTTATAGATTAATGACAGTGTTTGCATGTAGGCCACTTGTAATTCTGTAGTGAAAAACCAGGAGCGTTTTATGTATTTTTCATTGTTAAACTTTGTTTGCCATTTAATATGTAAACTGTTGAGCAGGGCGGAATTAACATTTAATTCTTTTGCTTTCCACTTACTACTTCATTTCAGCTGTAAGTCATCAGTGCATTTGGCAACTCTGCAGCTAGTTTCTCTGTCTTGGTAATTTATGTAGATTAGAACCAATAAAGATCTGAGGACTGAGTCTCCTGTGACCCTTTTCAACACTTCACTTTCTAATCACTTTACTCTAATCAGTTCTTTATCTGTTCCCATGTTTAACCTGAATCTTTCCTGCTTTCAGTTCAAGATGAACACTATCATTTGAGACATTATGAAAAGCTTTATGTAAATCCAAGTTATGGTGCCTGTATTATTATTATCAATTTTATTTCTAATTTTCTCAAAAATATGAAGTGGCTGGTAGTCAAGATCTTAATTTCTTTAAATATCATATGATGATAAATTGTTTGAAATTATTTCAACATTCGTCATCTTTAAATGTGTGCATGCTACTCGGTGGACTATGGATTTTTAAGGCTGAATTCTCTCTGCATGTGTCATTATTTTGCCCCAGCGTGTGTGTGTGTCTGTATTTGCTGCAGTGGAGCAGGCAAAGCAATGAGCAGCCCTTCCGTGGCAGTTTCAATACACACAAAGTGAATTACTATAGAGCTGGTGAGGGTTGAGAGGGGCAGCTGTGCGCTCTTGGGCCCTGTAGGTCTGAAGAGATTGTTTGTTTCAAAAGCCAGAGAAAAGAACAACACGGTTTTCCTTTTCTAGCCACTACTTTTTAGGAAAGCAAAAAAAATCAGGTTTGAAAGAAAGGACTTTTTTGCAGAAGCTTAGGTGGCCCAAGAGTAAAAGTAATGATTGGAATAGGCTGCTGCTCTGGTGTAGAAGCGGCTGGGGTCTGCTGGGAGGCTGAAGGTCTGCGCTGCTGGGGAAGAAAACCAGAGTAAGAAAATAGATTCCTCTTTCCTCCATCCTCAGACACCTATGTATGGTATTTTTTCCTTAAAATTATGTTTGCAGATATTTATGTTTACAAGCATTATGCTTTGAGAATTCTTTTTTCATGACTAACTTGGTATGTATTCATCTTTTTTAGAGAATTAATAATGTCATTCCAGACTTTTAATTTTTGAATTTTTTTTTGGATGCAAAAATCAATACCTTACAGAACACTGAATATTAATTATTTTCTACTGAGCTTAAAATAGTTGCCTGAAGATATTAATATAGTACTAATGCTAAGAGCTGTCACTATTACGTTTTTCGTATCTAAAGTGTATTCTAAACACAATCATGTGCATTCTTCATTTATAACTAAGCAAATGTAAGACAGAAAATAGAGAAAAGCTCAAAACAAAAGCTAAAATTAAAATATTTTCCAGGTCTTAAGGCTCGTTAGGATGCGATCCAGGACAAAGTGATTCTTCTGTTGGCAGCCACTGAAATGGGTAGAATCTGCTTAGTTCTGACTGAGCCTCTCACTTAGACAGAGTTGCCCAACTAATGTAAAAGAATTAGAGTTAGCGCTGATGTAAGTAATGGAGGTTTTTCTGAGAAGCTCAAGATAAAATTTAAGATGAGGATTATCTATTTCTTCTTTTGCTTGCACATAAAATTGAAGAGTGGATGCATTATCAATTCAGGCTGGGTGTGGAAATCAGGATATGGTTCTGCCAGCTTAAATGGTGTGCTGAAAAATATAGTTTTCTTAAATATTAATTGGTGCTTGGTGTAGTGGGTGCTTTTTTTCTTATCAGCAGCTGCTGCCAGTGTTTGTTTCGGCACAAGGGTAAGGTGTGAGGTGGTGTTAACGCGTCTCACACGGCAGAACTCGGGGCTCCTGCGCCCCGTTCCATGCCCAGCGCCGTGGGGGAAAAGTCACCCCCGTTGACGCACTCGACAGGCTAACCTGAAAGAGCTGCTATATATCTAACACAGCTACAGTTCAACATTTGGCCAAAACTCTGGCTTTCGCCTGAAGAGGTGCCTCACTTCCTGCATGTTTAGTGAGACTTAATAGCAAATTTGCATTTTAAAATACATTAGCAGACAGTTCATATCACAGTATGAAGAGTGACTGGACTTGAGAAATATAGATTAACAGATTCTGAAATAACATTTAAATTAGTGGTCAAAATATCTAAAGATGGGAGGACTTAGTAACGTTTGAAAATATCTTTTCATCACTGTGCTGCTCTCTGATATAATTTACACTGAAGGCTACTGTGGTAGCATTGAATTTAGTGATCTTCAGATCTACACTAGCCCTCAATTCAGTTGCTCAACAGAGCAATGTTGAAACTATCCATAGTTACAGCTACTAATTATTTTTGATAATACAAAATTATGTTGAACTACTCTGTATTTACTTAGCAGAACATGCAGTACAATACATTTGTTTAAGTTTTGAACAGACATATTTCCTTACAGTGAGATAGACAAAAGATTAGTCAATATTTACAATAAAAATAGCCTTTCAGATTGCTATAAAAGCAAACAAAAATATCCCAAATGGAAGAACATCAATGGTAATATGAAACAGTCAGTAAAGGACACAGCAGACAGAAAGTGAAAAAGAAAAAGAAGCCTATAGTGTTTTCAGTCTGCCATTGACATCAATAGCAATGATTAGCATCAATAGCAACGAATAGCATTGACATCAATACTTTTCTGTCTGAAAATATATTTTTTTATTGAAGGAAAACTCCTAAATGAAGATGAGGAGAACATACAAATAGGAAAGAAGTTGTTCTGGATCTTTCTATCGCAATGCATCTTCTTTTTCTAGTTACACTTTCTGTGAGATAGTAAGTCTGGTATTACAGCAGTGATCCATGGGAAATGCTTAGGAATTAATGTATTGAAGAAAATGGCCCAAAATGCTAATTTTTATTACAAAAAAAAATCCTTTTCAGTAGAAAATCAGCAAAGTGTGAATTTCCATTCTGTCATTTTTTTTCACTATATACTTGTTTATTTGCTAGCCTTCAAATTGTTGTGTTTAATTTTAGCACATGTTCTTTGAACAGGATATCTTTGTTGACAGCAGTAAATATATATATATGTATATGTTTATAGCTTTCTGTCCTGCTTTCCCACACATCAGCAAGCGTTCAAAATAACACTCAAAAGCCATTTCAGAAGATCGCTGCTTACACAAGAACTTCTAAGGTTAAAGGCTGATTTTAGTCAACAGACAAATGGACAGACTTTTAAAATAAAATTTCTGAAAACTGTGAAATATTCATGATCTGTACATTCCCACATTTATGTTTATATAAAAAATTTGGAAGGTGTGCAGGCAGCAAAATAATAATTTGTTAATGTATCCTACTGATTTCTGAGTACTGAGTTCCAATACTTCTAAGTATTTCTGCTTGGGCAGCTTGAGCTAACGGTGGTTGTCTCCTCAGAGAAGCTCCTAGACCAGACTCGGCTTTGGACATTCACTCACCTTCAGCATCTGTGCACATGTGAAGGCTCAGCTTAGTATTTCCTTGTTATTTTGGAGTATTCAGAAGCAGATAACTATATCACTAAAGTGAAAAACGATAGGAAATGCATAAATCAGGAATATTCCACAGATAAGGAACAAAAGCTATTTCAAGTAATGGACGCCTTGTCGTACTGAATGTCTTTCTGCAGAGAACTGGTTTCTCAGGCTTTCTGAATGGAGACAGTAAGCTGGAACATGGCTTTTCATGAGATTCCAGTTGTTAAAACAATCTTTTATGTGAAGCTGAAAGTATTTTTTTCACATTTTTCCCCATATTTCTCAGTATTTGACATTCTCAAGGCAGAATAGGCAGTATTGACACAGAATAGTTTTGGAGATTTACTCCTTTTTTACTTTATTCTGTATTAAAAGGTTCTAATTATTTATTTTTAAAATATTTTAAAAGAATATATTCAGCTTCGAATTTGTCTTTCTCATAGCATATTTCTGATGGCATTGTAACTTTTATAAATGAGGCATTTTTAAATAGTGTAGGAGCGATAGGAAGAAGTAAAAAAAAAAATTATTTTCCCTTGTCTTTCCAAAAAAGAGATTTTTTTTTTGAAAATGTCTTTTACTTTCCTTCTCAAATACTTCTTTTTTCTTCCACACTGAAATTCTGGCGACACTGGCAGTAAAACTGCATTTTGTAGTAGCAGTAAAAACAGCAGACTTGATACCAATAGACTCTTCCTGAAAATTATGTTCAAAGGAATAAGTGAATTGTACACATATGCAATCCTGGGGATATTTCATGCTTCCAGTCAAAAACAAAAGGAGAATGTCAGTTATCAGTCCCATAGCCTTTGAGTGAAGAAAATAAATGTAAAACAATAGACGCACTGAAGTGAGCCAAGTAAATTAGATGTACCCTTATCAAAAGGTGCATTTTAAAGACGTCCACTATATCGGGATACATTTGAAGAGCTACGACCTAATTGTGTATACGTCAAGATTTGTAAGAAATATATATTCTGTGGTGTAGTTAGGTAGAGAATGAGAAGAAAGCTGATTTTAGCTCTAGAGGTCTGGAAGTTGATTTGTTTGTTTGCTGAGTGTATAAGTTAATCTTAACTTCATGTCACACGGGAAATCGAGTGAAGTTTGATGGCATACTAATTGAGTATGTAAACAGCAAGTAGGAATGCTGAGTACATACTATCCTATGCTGTTTGCAGTGTTTTGTTGCTGTTGCTTACTGCTGTAACACAAATCCAGTTGCTCTAGACATTATTCAAATGGAGAAATAAGAAGTGGCCCTTGCCCTTCGGAACTTAAAGCATAAGCATAAAACGAGACGTAGTGGATACATAGAAAGAAGTACTAGCGTATACTGAATAACAAAATTCTCTGTAGCCATAATCACTTCCATTCTGATATCATGATATTGTGGAAAGCCGTGTACGTACGACAGAAAAAAAAAAGCACCAAAATATGCTTATTCCTCTGTTTGACCCATAAATGCAAAAATGAAAGGGGCAACAGGTCTAAGGAGCTACCTGTGGTCTGCCAAGGTTATACTGCATTCACCCTTCTTGCAGTTTCTTCGGTAACAGTTGTAGAGATATGCTGAGGGGAGTCACAGTTAACACTATATATGTTTAAGTAACTAATAAAGGTGACTCACTTTAATTGTACCTTTTCATATATCATTAACAATATCTTATGTTCTTTCTAACAGGTAAATGCTGAATTTCAAAAGATTGCCAAAAAGAACCGCAAGATACTTCAAAGGTAAGGGCTTTGTTAAACATAATAATAAAATGGAAAATGTTAATTCTTCGTGACTATCTGGCTGATAACACAGTAGGCTTTGTATACTTTGTAGGCAGAGAGAGTCGAGATGGCATTAATCAACATTGTATTTGGCCTTCTGTTTGTGAAGTTGCATTAACACATGAAAGACAAATTTTCACTTTTTTCTTATAAGAAAGAATAATTTTAATTAATTTGATATCTGCAGAAGGAGGACTTTATATATGGAAAGAAAGTATTAAAACCATGTTACGTTTTTATCATATTTGTCTTTGGACAAAATTCAAAGAACTCTTAAACTATTAAATTTTGTCAAATGTTCAGGATGGGATAAATTTTTTTCTTGGAGTATGACAACTTCCTAACTTCTTTATTTTTATGCTTTACTGATACAACTTTCTTTCATTCTTCTAAGAATTCTAAACAATGTCAGTTGGAATTTGGATCCAAAAGTTTAATTAGTTTTCAGAGTTCTTTACTTCGATAATATATTTCTTTTGTTTAGTTGTGGTAATAACTTGGTGACAGATCATGTCCAGGATGTTCTTGACGTCTTTAGCTATCTCTCCAGCAGCAATAGTTGAATAAATTTTCAACTATATTGTATTGTATTGTACACCCTTACAGAGACCGTCCTATCTCCCAAATAAGATACTGTGTTTCATTGAAATTATTATCACTTCTAAGTAATCAGACTGGAGAGAAAAACAGATACTGTGGTCTGCACTCCGCCTCATGCAGTTTTGCTAACCCAAAAAATAGTAAGAGTAGTAAATTTCTGTTCAGTCGAGTCACTGTGTGCCTAGCTAATTTTAAAAATGTAAATCGATATGTAAAGTATAAGACTGCGTTTTAGGACTTCTATAGTCTGCCACATGTCATGTATGCATTTGCTTTTATGAAAATCAAGGGCATATGCTGAGGGGAGTAGTAGATCCCTTATTAATTAGCATTTAACCATACATTTCAGTATTGCATTTTTTTTCCAAGAGCAAAAAGAGATTCCATAATCCCCCCAGCCTCCCAGAGCACAGCATCTGTACTGCAGCACTAGTGGTACAGTTCTTCTGGGCTGTTGATGTAGACGTGGGAAAAGGTTTTGAGAAGCTCTGCAAGTTTGTGGAGATGCTGTCAGATGTGATCTGAACACTGGATTTTTTGTGGAAGGCATCAGTGTGGACAGTGCTTTTTTGGAGAGAGAAATACAAAAGTTGGTCTGGAGTGTGTATTCTGAGTGAAAAAGTCAGAGTCTCATACTGGGCTGTATCACAGGTAACAGATCTGATAGACAAAGATCGTCAAACTAAGTCTGTATCCTGGAATAAAGCCTGCAGTATTCAGCCCTTCACAGTTGTGACTTTGGTAAACTTATTGTTTTTTATCCTTTCTATAGACTTTAATATCAAAAAATCATATGGAAAGCCATTTCTTCCTCTTGATTGATAGGAAAACAATTGGCACGTCAGCCTTGTGAGATACAGGAAATAATTTTCATTACATGTGGGTATGCTGCATAAAGCTGTGCTTGTGTTCCTCCACTGCACATACAAGGCTTAGATTTATAAAATACACAAATTTTCATTTTTTAATTTTCAGTAGCTGATTATACTTTGGAAATTATGAAGGAATTTGTAGTAGGTAGAGATTTTTTGTTTGTTTGTTTGTTTCTTCCTGTTGTCCAGATGCATTGTTTGCCAAGTTTGTTCCATTTTTCCCATTTCTTTTTTTAGGTCTCGTCTTTGTATAGAACTGTAATTGATTAAGTAATTTGTTACCGCTCCAAGTATCTTAGAGAGACTTTGAACTTTCCAGGATTTAAATAGTGTTGGCTGGTTGGCTGGGATGAAAATTATTTTAGTGAAATTAGAGAAAAAGTATCTCAGAACTGAAAAACATGGTACAGTTATGTTAAAAAAAAAAAAAAGACAAATCAGAAAGAGTAGAGAGAGAAAAAAAGGAAGGTGAGAGATACTCACCTTCAGAGAGATACTGTTTGGATGTTATGAAGATGCCCTGGGAAAACATCACTGAAGGATATCAGGTATCAGGATAAGAAGACTCATGCCACGTTTCTGACAGGTACAGTTATCTACTAAAAAAAAAAAAAGCCCTATTCAGCGCAGGAGGTGAAGGGTAGCGTAAAACTAGTGACATTACAGTTCTCTTGAGGAGTCTTGTTTTGTTTATTAAAGAAGAAGTCAGGTTAGTAAGATAAGTAAAAAGAACGTAGGCAATGTTAACTAATACTGTCCTAGGAGTTTATTGTTATGTACTACTCTTTTTTACTTTCATATAAAAAGATGTCAGCACATTGCAGCTGACAACATGTATATTATAAATTATTCTAATTGGGAAAGAAAAATTACCATTAATTCTTTCTATCCTACATATCTCAGCCATGACTGTAATTCATACGTACTATTCATTCCCAAGTATCAGAATTCCTTTAAGGCAGTTTTTAAATGTTGTCTCCATGAAATCTCCTGGTCCTCAGGTGTAAAGGAACTGACATAAGGCAGATACCATCCAGTTATATTTTGATAATTACAAATGTAATTTCCCGTTACAAATATCAATACAAATACATTTGACATGAAAGGAGAGCAAGAGATAAAAAGAATGGCACCTTTCAAGCCTGTCACATGAGGTGCTTCAACCAGAGTTAAGCTCAGCCTGGCTCTTCCTTGAGCAAGACTCTCATGGACAGCAGTGCTGGGTACCAAGGGCAGTGACAGAGGGGCACAAGCATCGTGCCGGTTTGGTTTTCTTATTTCCTCTTCAGTGCGTGAAAAGATAGGATTAGCACATGGGGTCCCATAAAGACCCCCCTGGCAACTTGTTTTTTCATCTTTTTTCTGTAATTCTGGGGCATGCAAAATCTTACAGATATTTTAAAAGAAAATGAACAAATGAATAAATGGCACTGCCATGAATTATTTCAGTAATAAAATTTTATATTTTTGAGGACAACTGTTTCCAAAGAAGATTTTTTTTCCCCTCAGAACTCCAATAAAAGTAGAATTTGTGCTGGCCCAATGCAGTCTTTGTAGCTATTTCAATGTATAAGAGAGTTTGAAAAAGCTTTTCTTATGTTTCCAAAGAATATTGATGGATTTTTGTGAATTTTAGTAAAATTTTTAAAAATATATGTATTCTAACCTTACTGTTTATAGCAAAGTTCAGCAAGCAAATGTGTTCTGTTTTAGGCTAAATCCCTATATACTGAAGACTTCAAGTATTATTCTTACTAGTAAAACGTGATGGAAGTGCCTTGAGGGCAAATATGCTAAATATTTATTTATGACATGGCTTATTGCCTAAGTTCTTTCTCCCCAAAGTCATATATATTATGTACTAGAGCATTTCAGTTACTTATTATTTCCTGTCTGTGCATTAGAAAGAATAATGAATTCAAGCATGTACCATACATTTTGTTTAAAACCTCATTTGCCAAGCAGGAATGTATATATTAGAAAAAATATATTGTTCCCACCACTGTCATTTTCAGTTATGTGACTAATTCTCTCTCTTTCTTGAAGATAGAAATAGGTGCTGTGATGGGAAAGAGATAAAAGTCTGTGATTTGGCAAGTTAGAATCTCTTGACAAACTTATGTAGGGACTTTCAAAGGACCAAAGTGGCTTGGGAACTCGGTGTCGAGAAAAATCCATGGGACTTAGGAGATGACATCATTTAGCAGGTGAAACAGCTTTGAGCAAGATCCATAAAAGTACTCAGGCATTGCAATACCTAATATTCAGAAACAGCTGTAGCTACCTAAAATTCCTTGTATATTATGTGCAAAGAGCAAGAGTGAGATCCAGAATCATGGACTTGCAGAACAGAAGGTTTACCTGGAGTTAGGCCTTAGGAAATCGTGAGTGCGTCGAAAATGACAGAAGTAATAGGATTTCTAATCCTCTCAGGGATTAAATTTAATGGTGTTTCAGGTGACTAAACCTTGTTTGTGTTTCTTCTTTCAATAAATAGAACCATTTTTTTAAAAAAGCTAGTAGGTGATTTTGCCCTGGGAGGCGCAATTAATATCCTTGCCTGTATTCCTCAGCACTGTGACTGTCAGGACCCTTGCAAGTTGCATGGGTAACTCTCACCAATTTAAAAAAATAGTAGAAGAGAAGTAAATAACCTTTTATATACTTCCTTCACGAGTCGAATATTGGAGGGTTCAGATTTAATTCCTTTTCTGTTCCAAGCAAATTGACATTCTTCCCTTCCACCCAGTGAGGACCATAATCGTTAGCACTGAGTTAACAACAGTCATTTCTTTGTGTCCTGTTGGCTTTGAGTTTAAGACTCAGCAGAGCAGAGAGAAAGAATTGGGTTTGGCCCAATGGTTAACCATGTTGGAGAGGTTTTCATTCCAGTGCCTCGTGCATGGATTCAGGATGCAGTTTACATGGAATTGCAGTTACTGAGTTACATAAACTGGTTAGGAGGCTGATGTGGGGCTTCCCCTTTGACCTATCCTTGGATACTCCATCCTATTCAAGTGATTGAGACCTACACAAATTAACTACTTTCTCTTCATGGTGTCCTTATATTCAGGCTCCGCATGATTCAGGGTCACCAGATCAAAATATTTACAGTTAAATTGTTTCATCTTGATTCACCTCTCCTTTTGTTTTCTGAATTGCACCCAATCTGGCATCATTCTAACACTGAGCAGTGCAGACACCTACTTTCAGAGCATACTTAGCATTTTCAGAAATGGGAATAAATCCCAAATCATCTGCTGCTTTTTCTCCTTGGAGAGAGTGTCTCGTCAGATTTTTTTTTTTCTTTTTTTTTTGGCAAATTAACCATATCTGCTGGATTTACGCATACCTACCAATAAGAAACAGAACTTTTCCATAGAAATTCTCTTACTAAAATCACTGGCCCGACAGCAAGAAACAGCAAGACCAGGTTTACTCTTACTTTTCAAGTTGGCACGTGGTAAGCCAGTTGAGAGATTAGAATTTAAATTTCTATTATTTATTGGGAGAAAACAAGAAGCTGTCTCTCTAAGTAGGCAACTGCAGCTTATTGGTGATCAGTTCTTGGGGTTTTGTTTATTTTGTCTCTGTGTATTTATTACGGAATCTTTTTTCAATACAAAATCCCCATTTGGGGATTTTGCTTTTTACTGAGAATTACAGCTTGAAATGACCTGCTGCCCTTGGCTGTAGGAGTGTCTTTATAGTTTCTTATAGAGCTTTCTATTATTTCACAGTTTTAACCTTCTGGTATATGGTTTTAACATGCCATATAATAATTGATAGCACGAAATCTTGAGAAAATATCTGTCGTGTGTATAAAATGGCTGCAAATGCATGGACTGTAGCTGTCAGTAATCTAAGAAAAATCTCAGAATATACAGCAGAAATAAATGACAAGCTCTGCTTACTTTATGGCACATAATTTCACAGTTTAACTATGCACTTATTTAGAGATACTACATTACCTAAAATAAAAAGTATTTATACTATTATTGCAAAATGCTGTGATCCAGTCAAAGGGATTTAAGGAGACATAATAACATACCAAACTTAAGTGATGTTTACTTTTGGCACTCTCAAAACTGAAGATCAGAATTATTACTGCCAAAGCATTGCTATCCGTAACTAGATAGTGCTTAATAGTTCAGATAAGGCATCTGAGATATATGTAAGCAGCTTTTTAAAATCTCTAGCTTCTCCAGTTTATTTCCTCAACTTGTTTTTGCGGAAGTTTCCTTACAGTCCCATTTTTGAATAGATAAAGCCAGTCAAGGGGGTTGATATACATATTTGTTCTATATTTTTGACATTTTATTCTTGTGCTATCTTTCCTTTTTTATTCTATCATGTACTTCAATTCAGCAAAACAAATTAAAGCTGAAAACAAGTTTACTTATATCTCTCTTGTTATTAGTACCTGGAGGTCTTATTTTCTGATTGAAATTATAGGTCTATAGTTCACCGATAGTAGCAAGAACACGTGAGGTTTTGCATACACACCGTGTAAGCCATCAGAAATGTCTGTCAGGAAGAAACCGAGTCACAATGCTTCCCAAAGCAGAGAATAAACACAAAACCAAGGCCTGCCCTCTCAAGGGACTTGCCTATTGCATAGGTAGGATGGGATGGAAATATATACTCAACATATTTCCTAAATACAAGGCTTGGTCTAATGTTTTTTTTTTTTTTCTTTCATGCCATTTTTATTTTTTCCCCAAGATCCAACTACTGTCACCCCTAGCTTTTGCAGTGGTCTTTCATAGTATCTCTGGGTGTCCCGGACACCTGCGTCAATATTGAAGTTTGAGGCCTGGTCAATCAAATTGTCTGTGTAATTTCTCGTTTCATTAAAACTCATGTGAAGAACTGCTTCCTCTTGAGCATCAGACTTCCTTGTTTGCTTCTAGTAGGGACATCCTGCACACATCACAGTTGTTTCTGTCTTGATAATTGAATGAGAATATTTTGGCCTCATAATCTTCAGCCTCTGCAAGCTTTTCTATTCAGTTCTGTACATTTCTGTTTTCGTTGTTACAGTGTGGTTACACTTATGAGCAGAGGCAGAATTCTTTCTTGTATTGTGTTTCATCACATTTTGCAATGTTTATGTTCCTATACTGATCTTCCTATTTAACATTAAAAGCCTGAGTCTTTACTGCTTGAACTTGGACCTAATTCCTATCAATTGGTAAAAATAAAAGATTTTCCTCTTTCTGTATAAAGACATGGGAGAAGAGTTGGCAAAACTCTTCTTCCAACTGAGCTACACTTGCTAATCTTCTATATCTTATATATCTATAACTATACCTTCTACAATCTTCTGCCCCTTAGTATTTTAACAGAATTTGTTTATGTTCAGCGGGTCTTCCATCACTTTTCTAACACAAATCTCAGCACAAGCAAATTCTTGGTATCCTTTATCCACATATGCTGACAGGTTGGAGGTCAGACAGGCTGTTCTTTCTTCACTTTTACACATGGATTTTGCCCCAAGCTGACACTTGTGTTTTTATAAAAGTGCTCTCTATTGGAGACTTCTCTCTCTATTCATTGTGCAGGCTGTGTGCGGTCAAGGAATACAATCTAAATGTAAAACGAAGAAATGGCTTTTTTTGTTCAAGCCTTAATAATTTGATCAAAGAATTATTATTAGTCCAGCTACAATGATACAAATGCTGTTACTTCGGATTATGTCCAGGTAATACTGATACACACCAACTTTCCAGTATCCACTACTTTTCCTGGTACCGCATCCCTCCTTCCAATGTCCCTCTGAGCCCTGCAGCCAGTGAGGTCTGTCTGAGGGGAAAGTCTTATGATGAGCTCTCAGCATCCCAAGTCCTTCCTGCTGGAAATGGGATGTTCACAGTGGGGAGGCTTCTTCCAGCTCCCTGCCAGGAGGAGTTATAATATTGATGGTTTTATTTTTCTTTCTAATTTTCTGTGTGGGAGTTAGCATGCTCTACAGCTTACTCTTTTTTTATAAACACCATATTAGCTGGGCTTTAATCCTGTACTTTCATGTTTCATGCTTTGGTTGTTGAAGATTTGCTGTATTGAATGCAACCTAGTTTTCCTGATTTTGGTATATGTTGTAACCTTTTTTAGTGCTCAGGGTTTAGAAACTTCTTCAAAATGTGATGACTCTATTTTCCTGTTGCAGAATCATGCAATTCTACTGGGGCTAGATTGGATAGGCTAAACTGCTTTGTAAAACATGCACCTTCTCTTCTGACCCTTTAGTTACATGATTTTGACTCTCACTGACATTTCTTACTCATTTCGGAACTATCAATTCTGTGAAATGTGCCCTTGAGAAATTAAATAAAATCTAGTCGTACTTGTTTGGAAAATTAGTCATCATAATATATTTAGGTTCTGTGGGAACAAAGGCATAATCTGTCCTGTTAAAGTGCACAGGAGCTTTATGGGAGCACTGCTGGGAGGGGAACATATGCTATTTTTTTGCACTGTGGTTATTGCACAGTGAGATTTGGATTTTGCAGGGCTCATTTGAATAAATGAATGCTTAAAACTAAATTCTTACATTTATATTTGTGAGCCAGAATAACAGCACTTGCATTTGGAAGTGTTAAGCATTTAGCACCTCCCGCTGAAAGTTGCTGAATGTATTCTGCTAATAATAGTTGCACTGTTATAGTATAGAAGGGTAATGTAGTGTAGTGGTTGGGGCTTTAATCATTACTCAGACAACCAGTTGGTTCTGAGATGTTAAATAAATCACTGTTTTTTTTTTTCTTTCCAATTTCTTATTTCTAAAATAGAAGCAATATTTACTAGTCCCAGCTTTACATATAAAGTCTGGAAAAAGAAATATATATACATGTATTTGGAGGAAAAAAAATGAACAGCTGCATTGTAACAGGGGAGCGTATATTGCATATTTGGCTTCTGGATTGAATAATGAATCATTTCTATTGCCGTGAATTTTAATTAAATTTTACATCTGATCAAGTTAGCCAGTTTGGGTTTCATTTTATTCTTTCTTTCCTCTTCTTTCCTTTTTCAAGTCATTTCTGTAATATCTCCTTAATGAACCGCAGTTCAAATACACCAGGAATTAAGATAATTATTATTGTACTTTTTTTTTTTCTCCCTCTGCTCAGAGAGGAACTTTAGCTTTGACTGTTCTGTTGGAGGAGGGAACCTCCAGAGCTGAATGCAGTGCGTAAAGTATTTGAAAAGAAGCCTGGTGTGTACAGTGTGAAAGTGGTGATGGCAGAAAAAAGGCATCTTTGGTATACGCGAATGTTAAAAAGGTGATCTTTCCTCTTAAAATGTGGTGCAGAATGTTTTTTCTGTGACATTTGTCAAAATATTACAATGTGCGAGTCCTTAGCACCATTGCTTTTGCACTGCAGCACAAATTTTACTTTTAACCCTGTATCTTCACTATTTTTCGTGCTTTTGCCAGAGTTTTCTGACAGCTGGCTTGTTAGCCAGTCTTGAAAAAATATTTTGCAGTGCATATTTTTCAGTATAAAGCATCCAACAAAAAGATCCATATTCAGCTCTGAAGTGTGTGTTTTTCTAAATTTTTTAGTAGCAGTGCCCAAGAAGGAAGAGGGGCCCAAGAAGGAAGAGGGGCCCTTCCGCCTAGTCTGGTTGTTGTGCCCTAAACTTGAGGTTGGTGTTGTTTCGTGTGTTTTCTTTCTGGCGTATCACAAATTGAATTCACTTCCACACAAGGACACAGCCTCAGAGGCAGAGCAATGCAAGATGAAGTGTGAAAAAACCTCCTATACCCACTCAGGAAGAGGGGCAGTTGCTTTCTGGACTTAACTTTTCTGCATGTATTCAACCACCTCCCTCCTAAATGTCATAGTCAGTTTGGCGTTGCTATGGAGTGATGTGCTTGAGGAACAATCACATTAAACAGGGGACTTCTTTTGGGTCAAATGGCAGCTGGATTGAGGTTTTTAATGACAGCTTTTCCACTGAATTAGTAGTAAAGCTCTATCGAATCCTTGTTTGTCTCTGACCTTTACGTTCTTCTTTTTTATAGTCCCTTCATACTGATTGCTTTATTTTAGTAGGAAGTAGCTTTGATTTCTAGTCAAAATCTGAAGTTCTATTCTAGGAGAAAAAAAAAAAACTTGCCGATGCTTTTGGTTTTCTGAAAACACCCATTTGCAAATGGCTGGACTACATGCATGAAGGAAATGTCCTCCAGCTAATGGTTGTTACTTCCTGACCTGCCGTATGTCTTGTCTGCTCCTTTCAAAAATCATGTTGAGTTACTATGAGATTTTAAAATTAATAAATCACTGTATGGGATACAAGGTAGTTTAGTAGGTAGTTTCCTACTTACAAGATAGGTAGTTTACCTACAGATGAAAATGAATTAAAAATATAAAGAATGAATTTTGACCTTTTGGTTTTGATTTGTAATCATTCAGTATTATCATCATCTTAATTAACACAAGTTTAACATAACCAAGACTTAATTCAATATTTTGTATGTAAGTTTGTATGTAAGTTAGTAAGATAGAAAGTTACAGACAAAACTAACTGGGGAAAATATGTAAAAAGGTGTATATTCTCTATTCTTCCTTAACTTCTTAAAAAAAATGAAGAATAATAGCATGCAGAATTCCAGTCTGGATATTTCACATAAAATACTAAATAGTCTGTTATGGGTAGGAAAAAAAAAACGATTTGTGAAGAATGTTGAGGACAGCACATGCATCAGGGCATGTAACAAATTCAGGTACTCTACAAATACCTTCCATATTTATTATTAACAACGGATCTATACCAGTATATCATAATGATTAATTACTTTTTTGCGTTACCTCTTTTGTGTTATAATACATAATTTTAGTAGAATTATATTTCAGTTCACTTTTTTTTCCACTACTGAATGACCCAAATTTATTTTATTTAGATATAGGATAATATTATGATATATGGCATTATTATCTCATAAAATGCATTTTTTAATCACCTAGTGCTTTTTAAAAGTATTTATCAATGATTGAAGGCATGAAGTGAAAATGATATTTTTTTATCCGAAGCTACATAGTTTGTTTAATGCTTTAAGGAAACCAGATTTAACAGTTGATCTGGAATTCAGGTAGAATATTGGGCTTTAAAACTTGCAGAGCTCCCCAAGCAGAGAAGCAGGGAGTTGTTGGGAGGCTGGATTCAGCCCTGGCTCTGCCCTGTGCTCGGGGTTACCCGGGGGCCACCCGGGTGACATTCGCAGCCCCGGCCGCCTGGAGAGGGGTCAGGTGCAATTACAGAGTCTCAGCGACCTGATTCACCCTGGTTGCACCCAGTGACAGCTCCTACAAGCAGTTTTGTTCTTGATGATCACAAATACTGTGTGGGGGCTTTGATGAAAGTGGATGAATTTACTGCTGACTGAGTGGAAGAGTGAGGGGGGCGATGATTTCAGGTACATAAGCAACAAATAATGTTTATTTCTCCTGCCAACATAAAACTAAACTGAAAATGTGTTGGGCAGGGTGGATCCTTGTTAAGTAAGATGTTTAATTTTAACCAATCTTTTTCTTCAAAAGTATTTAAAAACATTTTAATACACAATTCCAGTATAGGGTATTTGTACCAAGAAATATGGTTTAACTCAGTGACATTAATTTTTCAAGAGGGTTCACTGAAGGATGTTAATTCTTTTTTGATTTTGAGCTCTAACTTCTTTCTCTTGGGACTGTTTTTTTTGGCAGGTGTATAAAGAGGAATATTTCAGCCATCTGAAACTACAATGCAAACTTATAAACTTATTATCAGACTTGTACATCCTGCATATCTCTATTTCTTGAAATAATGTGTTTCTCACATGCAGATTCTTTTTTCCTTCATTGTCTTACTGTCTTTCTCACTTTCTCTGATTCACACCTTACTTACATACCTGAAAAATAAGGTCTCAGTTTTAAAGTTTCATTTTTTTTTTAATGGGACTTTTAGTAGAAGTAGAAAATTTATTATTTTAAACAACGTTCCTGAAATGTTTCAAAATTACTTTCTGCATATATGAAGAATTTATTGTGCCGTCGTAAGTAGCTACTTTTTCAACAGTGCTAGAAGCCACTTTAAATATTCTTTTTTGTATCATCCATCTCTGTCATTTTAACCCATATAGTAATAGGGGTCATCATGCCCACCAGAATACATGCTGCTTTGTGCCTCTGATCTCAAGCCTTTGAAACCATCAGTTCAGCCAGTTTTCAGTCCAGCTCAGTGTCCACTTACATAGCCCATACTTCATTGGGGTGTTGAAAGCCCTGCTAAAGTCAAGATAAGCAGTATCAACTGCTCTCCACTTCTCCACAGAGCCAGTTGCTTCCTTGAACATGGCTATGAGGTTGATCAAGCACAATTTTGCCTTTTTACCTCCTTGCCAGCTACTACCAATTGCCTTATTGTGTATATGTTTGGAAATGTTTTGCAGAATTATTTGCTCCATCACCTTCCCAGGGATCAAGTTCAGGCTGACCAGACTGTAGTTCTCCAGATACTCCTTCTTGCCCTTCTTGAAGACAGTACTGATATTTGCTTCCTTCCAGTCCTCAAAACTTCCCTGATCACTATAATCCTTCTAAGATTATTGGGAGTGGCCTCGCAATGACACTGGCCAGCTCCTTCAGCACTCTTGGGGGCATCCAATCAGGTCCTGTGGACTTGTTTATGTTCACTTTGTTTAAATGTTCCTAACCTGATACGTCTTCAGTGAGGGTAAGTCATCGTCTGCAGGCCTATTCAGCAGCATGCCCACATTTCTCTTAGTTTGTCTTTTGCTGATAAGCTACCTGTAGAACCCCCTTTTGTTGACCTTCATGTCCTTCACCAGATTCAACTCCAGGTGGACTTTGGCTTTTCTGAATCTGTCCCTGTGGACTTGGAGAGTGTCTCTCTATTTATTCTTCCTTAGGCACCTGTTCCTTCTTCCACCTCTCATACATTCCCTTTTCAACTCCCTTTGAGTTTTCTCAGAAGCAACTTGTTCATGATTCAGACCTCTTGCCACCTTTGCTTGATTTCCTTCTTGTCCCTTCTTGTCGAGGATGTCGTTCTTGAGCTTGGAGTGGTTGATCCTTGAAAACCAAGCAACTCTCCTGTTCTCCTCTCTAGATCCAGGACCATAACTTAAGAGGTTCTTCCAAGCAGGTCCCTGAAGAGGCTGAACACTGCTCTCCTAAGTCCAGGGTTGTGATCCGGATTTTTTATCTTGTTCCCTTCTGTCAGGTTCCTGAACTCCTCCATTTGATGGTCACTGCAGTCAAGTGACTGTGGCCTTTTCATTCCTGACCAGTTCTTCCCATTTGTAAGAGTGAGGTCCAACAAGATACCTCTGGTAAGAGTTACACAGGTCCAAGCTGAAACACAGTATTTTGAAGACTAGTTCCAATCTTGATTCTTGAAAGATAATTTTATTACGATAAACTATAATTTTATTATGATAACTTATTACGATAAGTTCTGTTGAAAAGAAAATAAATGAAAATAGGTATGTCCCTTTTGTTGGAAATATTCATGTAGATAAAAACTCATTTTGAGCATAGACCTCTCAGGCCAAACTATAGATCAAAGCATGGATTTAGGAAGATTAACAGATATGAGTATAGCGAATTCATGCATGAATCGTCACGTTACAAATTAGTATTTATATAATGTGGATATGTATTTGAGTAAACTAAATTCATACACTCAATAAGAAAATCAAACATGGTGATTTTGGAATGAGACAAAACCTTTTCACGTCGCCTGATAAGAATATGACATTTTAAAGTGATAGATGGCACTGTAAATTAAAGTTGTTCTTTTCTCATGGCAAAAGTCTGCCAAATTCTAAATATCTTTTTTTAGTCAGTCACACCATCACCAGTAATTTTCTTCAAAACAACAGGCAAACAAAGCCATAAGTTTTTCAGACACTAATGAAATACACAATGCTTGGCACGCCTCTTGTTGGCTTTGCAGCAGCAGTTAATTAACAAATGCTATTCCCATAGCCAGTCTGTTATGTTTGATCTCCATGTGCTAAGATATTTGATGAGATAGGTGCTATATCTAGCTTGATTTTCCTTTTTTAATCAAAAACATCAATTCTAATGTCAGCTTATTTCAAAACACAAGGGTTGGGGAGAGTCTAATATTTGCTAAGTGGATAAAGACAAAAAGGGTATTGGGAAAATGATTATCTTCAAGCTCCTAGTTGGATACTACAATCAATGGAGGTTTAAAAATAAATAAACAAGAGAGCTAGTGAGACATCTGTGAAGAAATACACTAATGCTCCAAATTGGTATGGATTTCACTGGAAAAAATCATAAAGCTATTTCATACTCTGGCTATACTAAATAAACTTGATCAACTCTTCTCCCTTCCTCCAACAAAAGCATAAATGTTCACTGATGTGAGACAATGATGTTAGGTAGGAATGCAAAGAAAGTATGTCCGTGTTTTCCCCTATTTCCCAATTGGCAGTATAATCAAGCTGTAATCCTCAGACATTGTAGGGCTGCTTCATTCATAGGTGCATTGTGAGTACTATCACTTTGCAAGGTAGAAGTCTGTGACTAGCATTCAAGATAAACTAAACCAGAAGCACTTCAAGGAAAATAAATTTCTCTTTTACGTTTGACTTCTGATGTCATCAAGCATAAACTATTTGAGATTTTAGAAGGCTCCTCGTAATGTTTCACCATAGCAGCAAATAACATTGACAAAGGTATTAGCTCTAAATTTAACTTTGATTTATGCGCTTAATATGGTGGCAAGCACAACAGATGTTAGTAGAATCTATAATCATAACAAAATTGTGGACCTTGAAAGTATGTAAAAAGCAAGTTCATTCATAGTTTCTGAATCCCAGTCTTCATGTTCTAGTCCCTTATTTTTTATACTAGCTAATTGATGAATCTGTACTTCCTATGCAGAACTTATGTTTAGAGTAATAAAAGATATAGGAGGAAACAGTAAGGGTTATGTCTGCGTGTGATTTGGGAATTCTGTGTATAGGGATTTTGGTAATGTTTTGAGTTGCCGAAACTCACTTCTTTTAAAAAATAATCTCCAATCCTTGGAAAACAAATCTTTAGGCCAGGATTCCTCAAATCTTATTTCTGTGGGATGTTTAATTATATATCAGTCCAGACACAAAGCACTGGTCTTTTTTTTTAATTCACAGAAGGAGTTATGTTATTTTAATAGGTCTACTTGCAGATATGAATTGGATATAGACACATTAAGAAGATCAGAGAACAAATGCAAAATGGACTGACAGGCAATGTCTGAAATATGTAACAAACTTTCAAAGGTGCAAAATACAGTTCTTGTTCCCCGATCATCTAGATCAGGAGACTTGCGGGCATCGTACTCCTTGCCTCTGCGCCACAATTTTCTGTCACATGTAGAAACATAAGGTGCATGAGGACTGGGAAGCATATGTATATGCTGTGTAGATATGCATATGTATATAGCTATATATAACTTGAGCCTTTTTATCTTAGAAGTGATCTGTGGACCGATAGTTGTCTGCACACCAGCATAGTAACAGCAATCACAGCATTGTTAAATATAAAAACATGTGGAACATAAATTTAATGTCCATATAGCAAATCTTCCATATTAGTAAGTCATTTTTCCAGGATCTCTTCTCTATAAATTGCAAATTCTGAATTTTTGCTGTTAATTTTTTTTAACTTTTATTTATTTTGCAAAATCTTGAGCTGAGTTCTCCATTTTTGTAAGTAAGTCTTACCCCAAGACATATAGAGGACAGATGCATAAAGACTAGCATAACAAGCTGGAAATAGTTCAAAAAGTTCCAGAAAAGTGAATCCCAATGGTACCTTACCTGGTGTGCCCATATCCTCAGAAATTAAGGTAACATGTTTCGGAGAAAGAAGTAGAATGCAAATTAAATTTTATAGCCAGTTCTGAGGAAGATGATCCTTGAAGCAGTGCCATTCAACAAATGCACGTGTAGCACAGAAGAGCATATTGCAAAGACTTTGTTTGTCAGGTTTGCTAATGGAATTCATTTAGCCAGCCAGCAATAAATGAGCGGTAGGTAAGTCTGCCAAACTGCTCATTTAACACTGTGCTCTTCCACATGCATCAAACGACAGCACCTCTCCTGCACAAGTGTAAAAGGTAAATATGTAAGAGAGAGACATGGTACATTTTGTCTTTAAAATTTAAAGGCTGTGCGCTCTTGTCAGCCTTTTTTTTTTTTTGGTATAAGCTTAATGCCATTCTCAATGAACAGTTTCTTGTGTGTATGATCTTTCAAATTGGATATTGAAGTGAATGAGATCAACTGGAGCTCTGGGCATTTGGTATCTGTTATTTTTACTTTGTATTTAAGTATTGATAAATTTTCTGGGGAACTAATTTGTCCACAACTGTTACGTAGAGTTTAGAAAATACTTTCTTTGGAACAGCTCTAAATACTCTAAACATGAAGTACAGCTCTAAATGCATTTTCCCACTACCCTCAAATTGTGTGCAAATTATTCTTAATTATCACCTGTTTTAATCTATATTATTTAACAGCTCATATTTTGAGTAAATCACATTCTTATTTTTAGTTTCCTAAACAGATATTATTTTCTTGCAGAAAGCAAAGTAGTGTGTGTTTTTATCTTTAAAAGTGTCAGTAGTGTTAGTAAGACAGGTAATGAGGCAATTTGGCAGAACATCAGAAGCTAATTGAGCTCAGTTCAGCTGAGGCTGTGCCTCCTAAAAAGAACAGTAGGATTACGTAGGACTATATGACATGTACAATTTTAATTGGAAGCTCTAATTTAAAATATTTAAGACATGTTTGAAATTATTTGTGACTCTATACAGAAGCATTTTTATCGAATTAATTAAGACTTTTTCAGTGGATTGTATAATAACTAAGTGTCAAAAATATAAATTATTAAAGCCTCTGCAATTGTAAATAAGTAACTTTTAGAAGGAGAAATTTAGAATTTTTGGAAAGAAGGCCTCACAACTGCACACTCATATGTAAAACTAACATGGGTTTTTAAAAATATCTACTAAATTTGTTAGTGCTATAATAATGAATAATTAAGAAAACATGGCTTTGATCTGGTCACGCAGCCAAAAAAATAGTAAAATATAACTTCAAAACATTTTAAAGGTTGTTAAATACTTTTGAAAACATGGGGCTTTGTGTATTTGTTATTAATCGTTAGGGATACTATGTGGGATTACCAAAACAAAAAGAGGCAATCTTGCTACTTCTTTAAAAAATGTTACTATTTCTATAGGTATTCAAATTTACATTTGAGTATTAGCCACACGGTATTTTCTTTTATACAAATTGAAACCATTAATAATCTGTTAAGATAAAGTCTTGCTAGATCAATCTCTTCCATTAAATGGAATACTCAAAAAAAAAAAAAAAAACATTAATTAAGAAAGGGCTTGTAAATGTACATGGTTGTGGGCTGCTTTGTGTTCTATGTATTGGTTGTTCACTATGATGCACTTCCACTGTTTTAATTTTTCATGTTTTTTGAGATGCTTGATGGGAAACATATAATAACCTATCTTGCCATACTTTTCAAATTATATTTAAAAACGTGCATTTAGTCAGTAATATATAGCATAATGTGATATCAAAACAGGAAATACTGTTTTTTTTTAGGGGTAGCAAAGATGTCGCTAAACAGACCAAATTGATTTAGTCTCAAAAGTCACCAGCAACGTCAGTGATAACACTGGGAACAGAACCAGAACTTACAGGTTTAGAGCAGAACATCCTCTACACTGGCTCTCATTCTTGCTCTAAATCTCCCTTTTACCTTTTTCAAGATTTTTTTGGCGGAAAAAAAATATAAAAATCATGTTTTTTTCCACTGTGCAAGTACTCTTCACTCCTGAGAATAGCAAACGTATTGACCTCATCAAAATTGTTTCTTCTTCTTGTTATTATTTTTTATTTCTTAATATTTCAAGGTTTTAAACAATGGTTCATTATATCAATAAGACTTGATTTAAAACACTATATTTTTTTTTCTTTCAGAATGTGAATAGATGCTGCTTTGAAAGTAAAGCATTTAGCAAATCGAATGTCAACCGTTAGTAATTTAATCCCTTATCTGTATTATTAATGATGCAGTATTTAAATTCTGTGTTTAATTTGACTCCATCCTAATTGGTGGATACCGAAAAGAGGTTTTTGAGGTCTGTGTGGCATCATGGATGGTTTTGATATAAAATATGTCTGTCAAGTATATTCCTATAATTAAATAATTGATGGATTTATACAATAATCTCATCTCACACTGAAGAAAATGAAAGTTTTCACACACCATTCTGAAGTTCTGGGAACCTAAAAGCAGCTCTTTAATCGCAGATATTGGACAAACACCTGATGATATTCAATGAGAGATTTCAGATATTTATAACATTTTCTTATACCTCTTTATAACAGCAGACAGGGAATGCATTATTCCTTATGGCTTCTTTTGTTACTACTGAGCTTTTTCCATCCAAAGAAACATAATATTAACCTAATAAAATCAGCATATATAAAGTAGATTTATGTGCACTTACTAGCAGCACAGGCAAATGTATTACACTTTTTCTTATTAGCTTCCTTTTGAATATTTCCATAATTGTTTGCTACAGATTGCTCTTGTGAATATCAATATCTTTTTTTAAGAACTGTCTAATTTTCATGATTGACTATGAGGGCTTGGATGGCGTGGACCCTGGAAGTCTGCCTAGATGCGTTGACAACTGCAGTCGTAATTTTGCATCATTCATGGTAACTCTGTCAGGTTGTCTGAAGATAATTGTAAAAGAAGCTCAGGTCATTACTGAATTAACATCATCTGCCCATAATGGTTCCTTTGAAGGCCCTGGGGTTTACTTGGTCAATAATCTGCCGTGAAGTAAGTAATTCAATATATTTTGCTGAAAGACAGGACAAATCAAGTTGACTGTACTCCAGTATGTTTTCAGAAATAAAGTCTAGTTTCCTTCTAAAAATGCTTAACCTTTAGTTATTCTTAAAAAAAAACAGAATGATGAAATTCAGAGTTGATATTGATACTGTTCTGAATTGCCTCTTTTCTTTAGATGACTTAAATGATGCGTAGGATAATAAACATAACATTGTCAGTATTGTCATTGATTCAGAATTTTCAGTCTTTGCAAGTTACTCAGTATTCCAGTACTATTTACAAATGGATGTTACTGTTGTGATTATAATAGTTGAAATTTTCAGATATCCCTATTTGGAAAATGTCACACATGTGGATATAGATTTTGCATATTATTTTAAAGTTATTTTTTATAACTAGCAGCAATCTTAATAAAAAAAGGAAAGAATTTTGTCAATTATTTTTCATTTCATGCCATTTCAGACACATGTAATGATCACTATCACCAACTATGGAGAAAATACTTGGTATAGCTGCCTTGTTGAATATAGCCAACATTTATTTGTTTTACAACTAAGTCTGAAAAGTCTTCTTTAAGTTTCTGATTTAATTTCTATATCAATTCTCTAAATCCAATTGCTCCATTAACAAAATAGCAAATAAGATTTTCTAACCTTGGATTGATTTAATTAATGGTTAGGAGATTTTGCAATTCTAGGGAAAGAATTTTAGCTATATAGTCTCAGTGTTATCACCAATGCTTGCAAACCTGTAGACCAATACTGGAGATTAATGATAGTTTGTATTATGAAAGCTCTGTGTTTTCAGCAAAAGTCTTTTTATGTTAGAAACTGTAAAGTGTGTCCAGTGAAAGATGATTTGTGTCAGCTAAAACTGTAGCCTGAAGCAACTCTTGGTGGGTTATTACTTTAATCTAGTTTTTGCAGCCTTGAAGTCCATGTTAGTAAGCTGAGGGTAAAAATGTCAAAAGCACAGTCGAGACTGATCATTAACAGTTTCTAGGAACAACAGTAAACTCTACTAGGATTTTTTTTCTGAATTTGGTCAGCTGAAATTAAAGTCTCATTGACCATCAATCTTTTTAAGAAATATCAGTTATTTCTAAAAGCATATCACTATTCTTGTCTGATACTTCCATAACTAAAAATTCTTTTTATTTCACTTTTAAATTTAATTTCAATAAATTAAAATAATGAAAGGTCGAATATACCATGGCCATCTGTTCCACGAGTGAATGCTCGTGTACTGTGTTTGCAGACTAATATTGCAGCATATTATTAATTCTTTAGTACATTGCTTTCAAATTAACCAGTAGTTTGTGCAGACAGAGAATAATTCTTAAATATAATGCTTTTAAACTTCTCTTAGAAAGTTGATACTATATATATGTTTTAAAATTACTCACAAAATTGAAATCAAAAATCTATCTATGCAATTGATATTACTCAAAGTTTAAAATGTATTGCTTGAAAAATGCTAGAGGTGGCTGATTTTTTTTTTTATTATTATTTGATTTGATTTGCAAAGTAACCTCTCCATATATGTATACAGATATATGTATACACATATGTTTAACTTTTTTATATGAAGTTTTGGTAGTTTTCATTGCATTTCTGTTAGAGAGATTTTTGGGGAAGGAGAGGTTGTTTTCTTGTTTTTAATAACCATTGTAGCTAATGCTATATTTAAAGAGATAACATAATGTGAGACTTCCTCGCTGTGAAGTACTATAATAAGCTGCTGGATTTACTGTGTTTTGTCGGCTGCAATAATTCTCTCTCATTCATATTTTAAAAATAGTTATTTTGTCAGTCTGTATAAATATATATGTAGGCATTCTTGGTATGTGGGTTTATTCTAGGCATGCAGTAATTATCCCAGATAAATTGGAAATCTGTAGCTGTGTTCAGAATTTATGGCAACTCCTCAGATCATTGTATTTCATTATTCCTTTTTTATATGCAGCATTTCTCACACGAAGAACTCACAGAACAACACAAAGATTGCAGTATTTTCTCACATATGATTTAAAAATTAAAAAGATTGCATGTTTATCCTGAACTGTCAGTGTCTCTTTTTCTCCTTTCACACATTTCATCTCAGACTTTATCTTACCTTCTCTCAGGGACAAGCTTCTCTCAGGGACAAGCTCTGCTATACTCAAAGAAATGGACACTTCAAAATGGCTTGTTCTACCTGATCTGATCCTTCTACTGCTAAATACTGTGAGACTATATTGCAACCTGGGAAATATTATAGTGTACCCCATTGGTAATGGCAGTAAAACGTTTCTAGTGTTTTTTTTTTTTTTTTTTTTTAGTCTTGGTGTTCTTCAAATGTATGAGGCAGAATCATGAATCCATTATATTTATAAATCTTTGTTAATTGCCTCTAACTCATCATTCCCCCCACTGCTGTCCCTCCCACATTTTGTACCCATCTTGCTAATCACACGCTTGCTCTAACTGTTATTGAAATTGTCAGTAAAATGCTGTCTGATTAAAATGTGAGTCAAAGTGATATTCCAGTCATCATTCCCCTGCACAAATGGCTGAACTTCCTGAATACGGACATGGCCTTTTGGAATAGGATCTGAAAAGCACAGACAGTGAATCATTAGATGTACAGTGATTTTTCTGAACCTGCTTTGTGGCTGAAAAGCAGCACATGCTGCTGTATATTCTTTTTGACTGCTGAATGTGGACCCCAATTTCAGGCACAGTTGTATAATTTACCTTATTTGGCTCTATAAATGAGTGAATTCTTCATGGTTTGTGATATCACATAGCCTATCTAGCAATCTAGGAACTGATGGTTGAAAGTTTTGACATGAGGGTAATTACCAGTTAAAAGTAATGCAGCTATAAAATAAAGATATTATGTTATACCAAGTTTAATGTTAACAAACAGTGCATACCAGTGTAAAGAATTCATACACATGTACTGATTGATAAGACACATTTATTTACATAGAGGTTCATAAATTACTATTTAGACAATACCTAAATAAGGCGCCTTTAGGGCAGGTGTGTTCCTGAAAAGAATCACAGTCTTTTAAAGCATTTGAAGCATCATGGTTGCTATTGAGCACATGATATTCTGCTGTTAACTTTTTAATTATATTCAGAGTGTATAGTGGTGCAATGTGATATTGTTGCTACTTCCTTTTGGAAGGCTCCAAAAGGCTCCAGTTGTTATTCTTTTTAGTCTTACATAATTGCATAGAAAATTAAAATGTGTTCTTTCATATCAGCATCTTGTTAGGATTCCTAAATCATTTATAGACTTACGTATTGTTCAGAAATTATAATTAAGCTTTGGAAGTCATTGTGAGATCAGGTAAAAATGAGAAGTGAAGCTCACAAAGACTGGGACTCTTTAGAGAAGGATTCCTGATTATCATGATTGGCCTTCCATATTTATGCAGTTACAGCTGCGAGGTCATTTACTTTCTATATTATATACATGTAACGGAGAAAATCTCAACTGCAAAGTTGCCGTGGGCGCTGGCAATTTAATTCTTTAATTATTCTATAACTCCTTCCTGCAGAAAAGAATATCGGCTACTCTCATGTCTTATCCATTTTCCCCCCCGAGATCAAATCCATATAATCCTACAGCATTTCCTCTCTTGATCACTGGCTGGAAGGGTGAGCCCTAGTATGTGCACAGTTTGGATCCGTGGTAGAGATAGCCCTAAACTGGAGCTTCAGCTGTGATCCAGATAGTAAGGCATGAGGGAAGGCATTATTTCCATAATGTGCCTAAAATAATATGAAGGTCACTCCCTAATGAAAATACAACCCACAGTTGAATGAAGTGAGGTAGAAACCAGCAACGGCTTTATTAGATGTAACAAAACAAATAAGTAACTCAACAACTCTCTGAGATCCTAGTAGCTAATTTGGGGGATTTGAGCTCGTCTTGAGTGTCACCACGGCCCAGTCGCCCTTTCATCACCGTGTGTACACATCCATGCAATCTCATCTTGCCAGGTACTCAGCTGTGAATTCCATTTGAAAAGTGGACAGAGTACCCAGAACATTGATATTTCTTGGTCTTAAATAAGTTTTGCAATTCTGCAGTTGCAGTATAAACGATTTCATTTTGCAGCTTGAATTATGATATTAGAAGCAATCAACACTGGTACTGAACTACTCAACATATAAGCTGTAAAAGAAAACAGTCAAGTACTCCTGTAAAGACATGAGATTGTGTCTCATTTGTAGCCCTGAAGTAGATTGCACAGCGTTGTTGCTAACTGAAGGCTGCAAAATAGTAAGATGAGGATGAAAAAGAACACTGGCCAATTTTTTTTTTTACTCCTTGTTCAACAGGGTGATTATACATTAAGCTCTGTCTTCTGTACTTGATCTTTAGAAGTGGAGATTTTCATCCAAGGGTGAGAATGACTTTTCTATGTGAAAGATAAAGGGAATCAAGTGAAGATGAGCTGTCTCTTTGCCTTTCCTTGATACTCTGGAGCTTAATCAGGAGCCTAGTGCAATATATTGGGTACATATTTCTTTAAAGGTCAGGAGGCCAACAGAAAATCATTGATTTTTCTTTTTTTTTTGGCTTACATAGCTGAATTTTGACATCTGAAGGTCAATAGAATCCGAATACAATATTCCCAAGATAAAGAAAAATGCTTTTAAATTTCCACATAAGTTGAATCTCTCATTTGATCATTAAATCGTAACACCTGTCACTGAAATTTAGTACAAAGGTTGTGTTTTGCTTATGGAAGATTTTTAATGACAGTAGAGAAGACATAAGGAAATACAGTAAATGCTGTAGAAACAGTTTCTTAGAGTCACTTCTTAAAACTCAGAGGCAAGAGGGATCTTGGATGTTTCTGTTTACAGGGATTGTTTTTATGATGTGTGGGGCAGATGAAAGCAGAGTTATCCTACTTAGCTGGCTTTTGGGGGAGATGCTGATTACAGAAATCTTCATTTAGAATCAGAGTAGAGACTGAAGTTTGAGTATAATAACTTAGAGGGCTCTGAGTGATAGTTGTTGCAGTTTGAGTCGAGTAAATTTGGAAGATACCACCATTTCTGCTCCCATGCTAGCGTGAAGAAGCAGCAAACTCAGAAGTTCTTCTTGAGCACAGCCCCTCAGCCTTCCCTTCGCAGCTAAGTCCAAGAGGTCTGGTAAGGTGGGATCTTTTCCATTTGGTGACATTGGGGCCCTAGGGACAGGGGCTGGGTCCATGGTACGTTGTGGAAATGTCTAATGTGAGCCCTGCCTTGCAGAGGTGCCGCACAGTTTGTGAATTAAGTCTGGAATAGTGCTGACAACTGCTGTGCAAAAACAAACCCTCCAAATACCTGAAATATTTATCTGAATGAGTATAAGTCAAAAGCAGAGCAAGGCTGTTTACAACTGTGCCATGCATTCAGCCAAAGTACATTTGCAAATTAGTGTTTTGAAGCTTTAGACCTAAAAATAAAATAAGTTAATGGGTTGAAATCGTTTTTGCTGAGGAAAAATGTGCCTATGCCAGCAGCTTGTATATGAAGTTACAGCCTGTTACAGACCAATGCATTCTGAAATGACCGAGGTATTAAACTCCCAAACAAGGTTGTCAGACAACAAATCAAGTTGCAAATTAGCCTTCTAATCTTATAATCTGGTTACAGCCGCCAGAGTACAACTGACAATTGATTTGCTGTTTGCTGCCCAGTACCAAGTGTCATATATTCTTTTTGATGAGAGCCAGTAAGTGCATTAGGGTACAGCAGCCCGTGTCCTCCCGGCCCCGCTGCAAATAGGCCTAAATTACTAGGGACATTAGCTGTATGAATAAACCTACCAGGAGCAAAGTGCAGTGCAGAACCAGCTGTGTGGCTCTTCTGCATTTAATCCCTTGGAAGAAGTTTGTGTCTTGTTTTCAGTAGGTGTGAGAAGCAGATCTGGTTAAAGTCATTTAATGCTCTGGTTTTCGTGGCTATTCTAAAAAGATTTGTTTTCACATTCATTTGATAAAATATAAAAATCATAATATCATAAATGATAGAATATCATTAGTCATTAGTAGCTACAAGAATGTTTATTTGAGCGTGACCCTTTGTGTTTCGCCTTCTTTCTCATTTCAGTACCACTGATAGGAATTTAATTCATTTTTCATACATTTTAAATGGTTTTTCACTTGTTACAGGCTTACTGTGTGCTAAGAAGATTCAGAGTATTTTCTGTAGTTTTATAGCTCAGAGTTTTAAAATAAAACAGGGAACAACAAACTATGAAAAGAAAACATTTCCTGATATAATGATTGAAAGGAAAGAATAGCACTAAAAACCTTAATTCTTCAGGAGAAGGAATTAATGCAGTGCAGGGAAATAGTTTGTTACTTGTCTTGGAAAAAGACAGCTCAGAAAACATTTGTGGGGAAAACTGGTGGAGCTGTAGCCTGCTCACCAAAGGGATGTTCTGGAGTGATGATGGTATTTTTTATTCTTTTTTTTTAAGGAAGAATCATGAAATAAACATTTGTTACCTAATTGTGTAATAAGTAGAAGGGAAAGATCATGTTGGAGTCACTGGGGTAACAGAGCAACATCAGTGAAGACTGGATTTTGGCATTAAGTATGACTTTAAATAATATTTTAGTAAAGCAGCCAGCTGGGAAAAATAAAACCACACTGTGAGGTAGCTCGGGTACACGAGGAAACTCGGGAGGTTGAAAGCATTCCCAGGGCTTAGGTGTCCCTCAAGATTACTGTGGTTTTAGTGACTGATTTTGCAAGGTATAATTTGAGCAGCGGTGGTTGTGGTTGCGTCTGCCCTGCCGGCTGCGCCGGGGCGGATCCGCAGGGCCGGGCGCCCAGGGAGCCCCAGCGGGAGCCTCGGGCAGCCCCCTGTCCTCAGCATCATCGACTGTCTGTTTGCGGGGGAGAGGAAAAGTGCAGCGCACAGTAACTGTGAAACACATCAACTACAGCAATAGTGTCGGGGAGCGCTGCAGTTCTTTGGGGAAAAACCAATGGACCAGCTGGATGTAGGGGGAAGCAGTTTTACTGCTTTGTCTGCTTTAAAGATTGGCTTGGCATGTTTTCCCCAGGCTAAAAGGATCAGAAATACATACCTGAAAATCTAATAACCATTTTTTTTTGGTGTTCTCCTGATCTCAGTGTGGCCATTTTTGAACCATGCACATCCTCAAAAATTCTGTCCCATACTGCTTACTTAAATAAAACTCTGCTATAGATGAAATTGGAGAGTAAAGGATAGAGATCATAAACTAGAGCATATTAGAGCATATAGTTCTAGGTTTTTATTTGTTTTGTTTTTGTGAAAGAAGCTTGTATGCCTATTTTCATTGAAAGAGTTTTCATTTAATGTTTTGGATCATATATCCTTGCTGTAATTTATGAGAGAATCTCAACCAAGTATTCTCTCAGAAGTCATTTCAGATGTTTGAATGTGTGAGAGTCTCAGCCTGACATTGTGTGTCCAGCTCCAACAGCTGATAATGTTCTGCTCATAGCAGAGCTTGGTAGGGATCCACGATAATTGTAAATGTGCACTTGCATAACATTCAGTAAGTTAAAAGCCCTGCCAAAAAAAAAAACACTGTATTCTTATGTCAGACCTACCATAATAATTCCATTTCAGATTGTCATTGCTGCACTCCTATTTCCCATGTCAATTTGATCTTGTGGTTTGGTTTCACCTCAATCAAGAAAATATTGCCATCCTCAAATTTTAATTATTACTGGTATACATATACAAATTAATACAATGTTGACAAAATCACAGGTTATAATATTCAGAGTTTATTATGATTATGCAGCTTTCTGCCATTTCTGTAATGAATTTGAATAATTAAAATGTAGTATAATGTATGAATATTTAATATGAGAAAGTGCTGGTGTTTTATGTACAGTGCCACTATGGTATGATAGATTCCTCGCTTTTGCTATCCTTTGCGTGCAGTTTATCATTTGAGCATAAATTTTGTGATGAGGTAATAAACAGAAGCTCAGAAACAGGAAAAAGTAAGAGTGACCTCAAGCGCAGTTGTCAGAAAGGATGCTTCTGTATAAAAAGTGGTACTAAAGAGAGGAGATGGTGAGGTTCAAAGTAAGCCGTAGCATTAACTAAAGGTTATTTAACTTTCAGTTATGAGAGGTATACTTTATAAAAGTAGAGAGAAGGTAACCATGTCCAGTTATTATTGCTTATTCTGTCAGATGTTTGTCAAGCTCCTTAATTCCTTACACAAAAAGTCTTTTTGAGGGCTTGAAGTCTATTTTAAAAATGTGCTTTCACCTTCTCTAGTATTTCTAAGAATCTCTTATGCTCCATTAAGGTACCAAAAATTTTCTATTATCAGCATGAAAAGTCACTTTTAGAAGGCAACTCCCTCTCTAAAACCTGTGTTTGTTATGGACAGAGGTAACTTTGAGTACTTTTTCTGCACTTCATTAATGTACATGTTCATCTGTGGAAAAAAAAAAGTAATTATTAACAATATATAACAAAGGTATGCATATATATATTTTATCACTGAACCGATAGAAGAACTAGTTTGTCTACTAGTTTCCTGGTATGTTCATTGCTTTCAAATATACTGAGAACTACGGAGGTGGAACATCAGTGTTGGAGGACAGATAAATCTTAATGAAAATATCAGTAGTCTTATTGCCCATTATATAAAATAATGGGGTAATTTTCCTTGTCAAAGGCATTTTCTTACAATGAAATATTTTCATTTTACTATTCTGTGGTCCTTAAACACCAAGTTTAGCCTAGAGAAGTGTGAGCACCATTTTCTACTTCTTAGTTGTAACTAAGTACTGAGCACTTCTACTCTTACATGGTAGATAAATGGATTGTTTTCTATCTACTTGAAAGCAGGTCAATAATTTTATTTGGAGTAACACTCCAAAACAAAGTAAGTTGTTTTATTCTGAACTGAATGAAATAATTAATTTCTTTTTTTTTTAATGTTTTTTTCATGCTGTGCATGGGCATGGATAGATGGGAAGGGATATGGGGGGGAGAGTTGTGCTCCTGCACGCCAGTGTGCAGAGAGAAACCCGTCATCCTGAGTTCAGTACCTATCCCCAAAGTGTAAGTGTCGGTTCAGCTTTTCACCTTCATCTCCTACTAAACCCAACACATGTGTGACAAATCAAAAGGAAATTGAGAAACCGATATACTTGTATAAATCAAAAAAACATCAACAGCACGGACGGCTGCAATAATTTGCACTATTTTGCTCACAACATCATAGGACTGATAATTTCAGTTAAATTATTTGCCAAAGCCTGGCTGCAGTTCCAGCTCTGCCAATGGGTTTTACATGAGGAATGGTTTTAGTCCTTATCTCAGTTATTCCGACTGTAAGACAGGGTATGGGTCTTTGTAAATTGCTTGAGCTGCTTCAAGTAGGAATCGTCTAAATCATTGATCATTGTTGTTATTTCGTTGCCTCATACTGTGCCCCATGCAGATCCAAAGCCAAAGTTCAAATCTATGTTCATTCAGCAAATACAGAGTGTTTCTTCTGATCACTCGGAAACCAAGCATCTTTAAAAGCCAATTCCAGGGGATCACTTTTCTGGTCATTAGCACTTTTAATGTATATGTTACATTGAGTATCATGTAGAACAAGAAGAATTATTTAATTCATCCCAAGATTGCTTTATAGCACCCAAATTTTTCCCTCTCTGTAGTTATTGAATATTTTATTGCTTTGTTTTCTAGGTGTTTGAGTTTTTTTTTTTTTTAATTTATTTATTTTCAGGCAACACATATATTTAGTTTTTACTTACATCTCACAGGAAGAAAATCAGTTTAATTTAAATTCTTTTCATGCTCACTTGGAGCATGAAACATTTAAGGAAGTTCTTCTCTTTCTTATAGAAAGGATTAAATCATAGATTCTTTTTCCTCTTTTTTTTTTTTTTCCTGAATGCCTGTTTGCTTAGATCATCAAAGAGTCTCTGCATCCTAAGTGGTCAATGACCGTACTGCACTGTGGTCAAAAAAAGTCGACTATGCAATTAAAGAAAATTAAATGAAGCCTAGGAATGACAACTGAAAAAAACTAAAACAGAGGATGGATAATGGTATTGAAGGTGTTCATGTCAATCTTAACTAAGTCCTCTTAGTGAGGTGTCCTAGAACATTATCCTCACTAATACCGATTACAACAGTGACAGGCCCACGTGGATAGTGCGTTGTCATGTGTGTGTCATGGCCAGCAGCAACACCTGAGTCATAAGATCCGAGTTCAGTTTTGAGGGAATTTCTATTGAAACACCCGTTCAAACACACATCAGGAATCTGGTGCTTGTTAGTGCTTGAAGAGCTGATTATACTTTCTTGCAAACAAGCATGTTTTTCTTGGTTTTCATGTTTCTTAGTTTGCTGTGATGCTGTCTGTTGTCTGTCTCAAAAACCCATAACATCTGTAGAACCCTTCTATATCCGCTGAAGTAATATGTGACCTTTAGTGTCTGTTTCATTTTATTTTTTCAGGAAGGCTTTTTACAAACTTGCCATGTTTTCTTAAAAGTTAATTTAAGGTCAGTGTCACAGAGCTGAAGAGTGATTCCTGGGAAATATTCTTCTTTTTTTGCCAGATGACATTGATCATTTGTCCTCCCCCAGCCGCCCCTGGTCAAATAAGCTAAAACACTCTTTTAACACTCTCTGTGTATCAGTATTATGTTTTCACTCAATATTCCGATTTTTGACTCCTCCAGTTTCTGTATCTTATGTTTCTTATGTTTTATGGCTGTGTTTCACCCACAACGAGGTGATAACAGCTGCTGTGAGTACCTTTGCATCTGTGTTTTCTACACCTTATTGTCACTTCTGGTCTCCTTATGGTCACACCATTACTAACCTTATTTACTTGTCAAAGAGGAGAGCTGAGCAGAGTAGTCTAGTGACAAGAAGGTCAGGTGAATCTCAACATTATTTATATGCTCTCTGGTATCCTCGAAAAATTACTCTTTGGTTTTATGATAACAAGCTGGATTGGCAAGTGGAAAGATAAAATACGTATTATTTTCTTCAGCTATAATTCTTCAAATTATATTTTAAATGCAGTTATGTATAGATTTAATTATGAACAGCATTCATTATTTTAATAGTTTTTAAAGCCAATCTTCCAGTGTCAGATTATTATTCCTAGGAAATTGTAGTTGTTGTTTCTGCTTGCCACACTGCTACTAGCAGTTGCCTTTTCTGTGGTCTTAGGATTTCATTCTACTTTTTTTTTGTGCAAAGTACTTGTTGCTTATTATTATTATTATTATTATTATTATTATTATTATTATTATTATTATTGCTAATGAGTGAAACGGATTGATTTGCTTTCAAAAATATTTTATTAGTGAGTTTGGAGGCATCTCCCTTTTTAGCTTTCTAGTAATTGTTCCCAAACCTTATCCTGTGTTAATAAGGATGTTTCTTGAGTTTTTAGATGCAAAGATACTATACTAGAAGACCACGTGTTTGCACGGGGGAAAAAAACAAAGTTGAGATGATTTATGTAACACTAGAATATCTCGTTGCTCATAGATCTGTGTTTTAATACTTTGATAAGGTTGGCTTAACAGGCAAAGATATTTCTAAACCAGGAATCAGAATTCTAGCAGAAATGACCACCCACCCATACGCACACTCACAAGAAGACCCAAAGGAATCTGGAGTTCATTTTTCTGTCCAGATCAGTCTATACATCATTTATATATCAGATCTTTGCTGCATATCAGTATTTATATAAATGTTATTCAATTGCCATAAACCTAAAACTAGCACATAGTTTTATCTAAAAGCTTTTGATTATAAGTAGAATTCTTAGCACAATCATATCACATTCCAGACTCAAACCATTTCCAAACTGATAGGTTATATTCTATCCAGCTACAGTTTTCTCATGTTCTCAATTCTTAATTTCCTGTTTAGAGAGACTGAGAAATAATATAGAAATTTGTACTCAAGCAGAGCTATCTCTGTTTCAGTCAGAACTGACCGAGCACTGGAAAAACATGGCGCAGAAATAAATTCAGACCAAAAAAAATCTTGCTTTGCTCTGCTTATGCCTCCCTTCGGGTGGCGTCTTTGTGAATACAGGTGCTGGAGAGCACACGACCAAAGGCCCTCTTGGATTTACTGAAGACTCTCTTGTTTTCCAGGTAATTAGTTGGAGAACAGAGATCAAGTTTATGTCCATGTGATGCTCTAATTTTACTGGGAAGGTAGCATAGCTGTGACCATAGCATATGAACAGGAATGAAAGTGTCTGGTTGTAATAAATGAAATTAATAGATGCCTCATATTTAACTTCTATTTAGAGGTGCCCATATAGTACCGCTGCCTTCATGGACTGTTAAACTTCATGCCAAGTGCTAACCTGAGTGAGGTTTTTTATTAAGGCATAATGTGTTAGGGAAAAAAAAATCAAACTGGTAGCAGCTTTGCTTTGAGACCATCAAGAATGGAAAATCCAGTTTCTGGTAATTTAATCCCTTGGTGCATCATTCTTACTCTTTAACGTTCTTGCTTTACATACAGCTTTCAGCTGTTTGTGGCTAGATATCTTGGTTAAAATTATTTGTGGTCAGTCTGGAAAGCTTTATTATTCTAGGCCTAGGGCCGCATAATGAGGGGTGTATTGCTTCTTGAGCTGCTGTTCTTGGGGATCATTCAATTAATAAGAAGTAGCGGACAGTGCAATACAGTATTTTTACTAATACTAAAAACCTCTGTCCCAAGAGCCTTTGGAAAGGCTACAGAGGGGCTGTGTCTGCAGGCCCTGCTTGGACCCTGCCGGGCTCATTGCAAGGCTGGCTGTGCCTAGGCTGCCTGTGCAGGCTGTCTGCATTGCCAGGGCTTGTATCTCCGAGAAGACTATTTTAGCCTAATTAGGTTTAAATGCTCTTTGGTGTAGAGAGAGTGTTTGTTTGTTTATGAAGCAGAAACACCTCTGTATTTCTTAATAAGCTGAATTGGCTAACCTTTTAAAGATTCTCTTATTCTAACAGTCCTTTTTCAGTCCTTACGTTGTTTTTGCTAGGACTTTTGTTCAGTTTATCGAGATTTAAAATACTAAATCAGGTTTGGATGCAGTATTGCTATATTAGTATCACAGATTGCTTATGCACTGGTTAAGTCTAAACGTACCCCCTTTTTTATACATTTAAAAATCCCAATAAACTCCTTTGCTACCCTTTATGTACACTGATCTGACTTAAACTGAAAGAAAAAAAAATCTTTTCCAGGATATGGGCTCTCACACTTTTAATCTACATTCTTCATAGATTGACTTCTCTGAACTCCTTGCTTGTTGTTATTCATCATTCATTCTCATCATTTGTTATTTCTCTGCTGGTCTGCTTCAGACATATTTACTAGCAAACTATTCATGAAAATGGTGAGTAGCATTGCCTAGGACTAGTGGCTTAATTGTGATTTAGTCCCACAAAACTGCTCAAGATGCTGAGCTTGATGATGCTAACTCTGATTTGACATCTGTCTGTTTGGAATCTGTTCCATGGTTTTATTGCTCAGTGTCGCTTTGTTTTCACGCTTAATATTGCTAAGCTTAGTAATAACTCAGTAGTATTAGTTAGTTATAAGTTTAGTAGCCTTACAAAGAATTATTGCATATAAAAAGTTGTCTTTATTGGCAAGAGCTGTCATTTTGCAAAATGTTGAAATCCAATTAGGGATGCTCTATAAAAAGCCTTGGCCAGGCCTTGTCAGTACTCTGCATAATGCAGGCACCGTGTATGAAATGCAGTTTAGAGGAGCAAGAGGCTGAGCACGTTTTATCTGCTCTTTATTTTGTTTTCAGCTATGCTGGTTTTAAAAATCAGCCCATCTTTAAAGAAAAGGAATACATTTCAGCTGCTGTGGGAATTTCATTTGATGCTCTAGCTGGTGTTTTGCTGCCATCCTCAATACACAGTGAACAATTGATTTTTTCAAAACATGAAGTTCACAGAAGGTGAACTACGATGTCATTTCCATAAAAATATGTACAAAACAGAATTGCAATCCGCTTACATATTTGTGTTGGAAGTGCTTAGGCACTCATCCGTCCAGCGCAGGAGCTTCACCGTGTGAGTTATCTCAGAGCTGACAAACCCAGCTCCTGTGTGGAGCACTTGAAGAGATCCCTTCACAATCAATATTCAGCTACAAGTATCACATATAAGAATTTGGCAAATGGGCTCAGTTAATGAATAAATGAGAGAAAATCGTGATCTGCTTGTGTATATTTTGAAAGCTGAGAAAGAGGCTCAATTTGCTCAATAAATTATTCATTGCAAGTTATTCATTCATCACTAACAAAACTGCTGTCTTCAAACATTTCATATATTCAGTGTTTCATATGCAGTAGATAACTGATTTTACAGCTTCTGTAATGTCTTCAGCTGTTCTAGAAAAAAAGAGTCCTTATTCTCACAGGAAAAGGAAGTCTCTCTTCCTCCATCCCTACAAATATAGAAAATGTATTCCAAGTATAATATAAATATACACTGGTTTTCTTGAGAAAATTAGCCATTGAAGAATGTGTCTTTACCCAGGCTTGTTTATTCAGCACAATATATCTGTTCTGTTCATGTGACTCCTTAAAATAGGGAGGTGAAAAGACTCTACAATGTCTTTCTAAAGAAAAAAAAAAGGCAAACAGTAAAATAGGCAAAGTGCTCCATGCAGCAGTGTGCACACTTGGATTTTGAATTGTGAGAAGAAGGTAGTAAGAGGGACAAAAAAAAAAATAGCATTGAGAGATTTTCTTGAATGAATGTAGAAATAATCTCAAACTGCTTTTTGTAAACAAAACAAAACTTATGCAAAAACCTTGTCAAGAATTTTTGTATAACTAAATCCTGAGTGGTAGAACTAGTACATGTGCAAATACTGAAGTGATGAATATTGCATAAATAAGTTCACTTACTATTAAATAGCACATATATATTCATCATATGATACTAAAGTTTTCTGTGTTCATTTTGTTATGTTCAATTAGCAATCAATCAGTGACAATTTAATGTGCAACACAATAGAGAGAGAGATTTATTTCTTTAAAATATATCATATTTCTAATTAGGAAGACATGTGAGTAAGGTAATCCTATGCATATTTGCATATCTTAAGCCTGAACTGCTATAATAAAATATTTAGGAAGTTCACCATTGCAAACCAACATTTGAGTGAACCGATGTTAACCTTTACCATCATGTTTTGCTAAACTGAGGCAATAAGTGTTATACCATCAATTTGTTTATATAAGCAATTCTTTTATACATAAGAATCCCCCCAAAAAATTAGGAAATTCTTTAATGAATGTGAGATAGAAGCATTTGTTTTTATTTCATTTATTTATTTACTTACATTTTGAACCATGATCCTTTTATGTCTTGACAACTTCAAAAAGGGGTATATGTCATTTGAAAAATAAAAGTATCTCCAATTTTTTCTCGTTTCTTTCTGTAACTTTTTAGAAAGATCACAACATCCTCAGAGCCCTGCCAGTGCTTAGCTAGTGTTCAAAAACATAGTGGACGAGAGTAGGACATACAAATATGGTAGATAAAACGCTTAAGGTTGGAAGGGACCTCTAGAGGTCATCTAGTCCAACCCCCCTGCACACGCAGGGTCACCTAGAGCACGTGGCACAGGACTGCGTCAAAGCGGGTTTGGAAGATCTCCAGAGAAGGAGACTCCACAACCTCTCTGGGCAGCCTGTTCCAGTGCTCTGTCACCCTCACTGTTAAGACATTTTTCCTTAAGTCCCTGTGGAACTTTTGATGCTTCAGTTTCCGGCCGTTTCCTCTAGTTCTGTTGGTGGCCACCAGGGAAGAGGCCAGCACCATCCTCCTCACTGCCTCCCTTGAGGTACTTATAGACACTGCTCAGGTCCCCTCTCAGCCTTCTCTTCTCCAGGCTGAACAGGCCCAGCTCCCTCAGCCTCTCCTCATAGGGCAGATGTTCCAGGCCCCTGATCATCCTTGTGGCCCTGCGCTGGACTCTCTCCAGCAGCTCCACATCCCTCTTGTACTGTGGAGCCCAGAACTGGACACAGATGTGGCCTCACCAGGGCTGAGTAGTGGGGACATTTACATTTCATAATAGGACAGTTATTTGAAGTAAGTATCAAACTCTATATCTTAATTTAGTATTAATTTATATATAAAATATTCTGAGAGATAAATAATGTGTACAAATGGTAGACAATAAGAGGCAAAGCTGTTGTGCACATATCTTGTACACAACACGTTATTTGCACTGTTCTGCACATATGTTGTATGCAACACATTATTATTTTATGTGTTTTAAACTCTTTAAAACACAAAGTAAAAGATGCTTTTATCATGTTAACTTTTAATATTTATTCGTTTTAATAAGAAGAGAGAAGATTAACTGGTAGTTACATCCTTTCATTCATTATTTTTAAGTGTAAAAGTCAAAGTGAAGTAGTTAGGCTGAGTAAGAAGAGGAAAGTGAGCTACTAATAACTTTCAGGAACTAATCTATTATAATAGAACAAAATGGGATTGGTTATGAGATTCTGAAGGTAGTAATTGAGAAGCTTCATGTAAAGAATTGCCGACCAATATATTTCATATGTCAGAACCTGGGAATTTAGGAGGAGGGCCTGAAGATACTCTTTGTCCACGGAAGGAGAATGAGATGGTGCCAATTGCAAAGATTACATGTCTTTCCAGAATTGCCATAGGGCATAAATCACATGAGAATGTGACAAGTGAGAGAAGAAGAACTTATTACTCCAGCTGATCACCTTTCACTGTCCACCAGTGCTCGACTATACCAAGGGCCGACAAGTATTAATTTTCCTAACATGCCCTTTCCTCTTTCCTTCTCTCCTCTAGAAACATGAAAATACCGTAAGGGTAATGCGCTACAAAATTAAGTTTAATTTGTAAAAAGAGGCTAAAATTAATGCATATCAGTGTTCACGAAAAGTGAATAATTTCTAGTATAGTTACTGTAATATATTATCAAAATTCTGTGAGTGTTTTGTACAGATTTTTTTAATCAATTTATCCTCTCACTGAATATTCTTCAGAGGCCCCTTCCAGGTTTAGATATTTATTTAATCTCAAATGCTAAATTGACTAAATTCCTACAACATTCTCAAATATCATTAAATTTCTGTAATAACAGGTTAAAATCAAAAGTTTTAAAATGCTTTGCATTTTCAGAAATCCATTGACAGATTATGCTACAGAAAAAGTACTTCCCAGATTTGAGATCAAAGCAATAATATGTTGTGTGGTTATGAATTCTTACCCAAAATGGCTTCTTAAAATAGTCTGATTTTTAATTTTTGACTTGTACATAAAAATATTCTACCATATTGATGCAGCCATTTCTTTATACTTTCACAACCTTTTAAGAAGTATAAAGGTTTGCTTTTTAGCTTAACTGCATTTTGCTTATTTAAAATGTAAAATGTTGAATTTCCTCTTAGTTATTGTAGATTAAAAAAATCTGCACATATCTGATTTTCTCCAATATCAACTGATCATTTCAAATATTTACTATTGTACTTCAAGAATTTCTTCAGAATAACACTATAAATGCAAATCATGTTAAAGCATAATATTAGATTGCTATTAATGTATAGTCGCAGAAAAGCAATAGTGATAAAGTGTGTAAATAAAAACAAATAGCTTCAATCAGAGGAAAGCAACTGGGGAAAAGTACATTAGGAGCCTGAATAAAAAAGCTGTTTGCAATCAGTTACAGCTGAGTGCAACAAAAATTACTTTCTAGGGATCAAAGGAAATTAATGATTGACCAGTGTAACCAGACTATCCCACAGCATGTTAAATATTTAATACCGTGCTACTTGTGCCCCAAACAATCTGAGGTTTGGCATACATCCACTAAAATAGCTCATCGCTAATTAATCTGCCATGTCATTTTGCATAAAATTAGTAATTAATACTGGTCACCATGCACTACAGTGAACTTCCTTTTCAGTTAAAGATTCAATCTCAGTAGTTTCAAAAGCTTGATGAAATGGTCGTTTTTTATTATTGTTAGAAGAGAACTTGCATACTGGAAAAGGTACTGCAGTCAGTGGGAAGGATCTATCAAAGTTTATAGACCGAATTTATTTGAGGTTGTTCAAGGTCAATGAATTTTTTTCCCTCCGCTTGCTTGAAATTATGAGTAATAGAACATGAATAACTGCTACTCCAGCTGAAATGAACTACGGTGATGTGTGACACTGTATTTAGCTGTCTTTTAAAGTGTTGCAGTCCTGTTTAACAGGCTTTAAATTTAACCTGTATTCTTCACCAGTTCAAAGGCAACATTTGCAACACCTAGCATTTTTGCAACTTGATATGAAGAATCTCCAGTAACTATTGCTGAAGATGAAAAAATTATGTGATTGTTGAAGAAGCAATTATGGTAACCATAGCAAACAGTAGCAAACAGTGGTTTTGAAATGACAGGTTAAAACTTGGAGTTTAGTCACTTCCCTCATCTGTCCATCCCTTCAAACTGTAACTGTAGCTAAATACAATTTATTCTGAGCAACTGTTCAAGCCCAAAGCACTGAACTCCTGTAGTTACCAAGCGTAGAGAGTCGGTGGCAGTGAACCTCCTTGAAGGTCCTCAGTGAGCAGGAACACCCTCATGGCACACAAGGCAGAGATTGGAAGATCACTAACAAACACATTAATAACAGGGCGCCGAGGACCATACTTTTCCTATCCTTCATTTCTTTCCTTCTTGCCTCATTTTTTTTCTGTGATACTCTTTTTCATCTTTCTCACTCCTAATTAGCACTTCTTAGCTTTTTTTTTTGGGGGGGGGGAGGGGGGAGCATGGTCTTTGCCTCTTGTGCTTTTATCATTTCACTTAGTTCTGGTTTTCGTTCTTCATCCTGTTTTTGATTTCCTCTTTGGCTTCTCTCTGCATTCATTTTCTCATTCATTTTCTCTGTTCCTTTCTTCTGAAACTCTCACCATTACCTTCCCATTTTGCTTTCTGCTTTCTCTTACTCAGTGTGCTATGTCTGCTTCACCTTTGCTTAATTTCTAGGCAGTAACAGTTTTCTGTCATCAAGAAAGGTCACTCATCCAGCACTTCTGCTAGGGCTTCCTTTTTCCATGTGAATCACATGAGCAGTGCCAGCCCAAGCTAAGCTTTTTCTGCTATTCTGCCCAAAATTCCAGAATCCTTTTCAAGACAGTGCAGTTACCACCTTCAGGGCTGTAACTACTGCAAGAGTCATCACAGGAGCTTAAATGCTGGCAAGATTGTTTCAAGTGTGAATGTTAGGCCTAAATGTCTTAGAGCAATTTAGAAGCTTTTTAATAAGTAATAATCCACATGTGCATTAATCTATACTGTGCTACTATCTTTAGAGAGGGTGAAACAATATAGTATAATGGGATATGGAACAGTTTTACTGAGTTCATTGTATGCTGCCATGCAAGCTCCCATTCAAACCAATGTTTGTTAGATCTGGAATTTGTTTTTCTGCCATATTGCTCCTTTTAAGTTAGGACTAATATGGAGTAAGTAAAGAGTAAGGAGTGCAGGCTAATATATTTGTAATTTAGGTACAAGATAGGGCCATTCCTTTCAAAATCGCTGAGCTGATGTTCTAAGTGGGAAGGCTTCCCTGCCTTACCAGGAAGGAAAATACAAGCCCCACTGTTAGGTCTCCACTTGCATAAATAGTGAGCGTAGTAGAGATTGCTTTTTATGAGAAATCCACGTGTGAATGTTGATCTCAGTATTAGGGTTTGATTCCTACTGTGGGAGAGGAAGTTATTTCAGAACATGGGATATCCTGGTTTAGGAGCCATGGGATAATAGATCTTCTGCTAGAGTATTGGTTTTAAGCAGGGTTTTCTTTTTCAAGGGAACACAAACTGTGATGCTTTAGGCTTTCTTATCAAAATTTGGACAGCAAGCAATAGAAGGAACATTTATTATTTCTTCCTTTACAGTCTTGTCAAGATGTTGTGCACTGGAATATGATATTGTGAAGTGCAAAGTTACACACTGAAAGACTAAGAATTTCTGTTATAACTTGTTATTAAGTCTTATCTTTTGGGAATACAAAAAAAAAAAAAAACAGGCTGTATTAGTCAGAGGTTTACAGTGAGCAGCCATGAAAAAGTAAACACAGTGCAGGAACTGAGAAGGTATTTCCACTAGTGATAGGAAAAAACAGGTTGAAGAAGAATATCAACAAATAATAGTTTTTCATACCCAATCCTTTCCACGACAGTAGGATAGGCAAAAATTAAAAATGAAAATATGCAGTGAATTAGTTTGATTTTTTTTAAGCTGTGGTTGCCTACAGTAAAAGGAGGTCAGGTTAGATGAGCTAGTAACCCCTTCAGCAGTTACTTTCTGTGGTGACTTATTAAGAATTATTCATGTTTCCCCCTCATTATCCCATTATTCACATTTTAGCTTACTTCTTACAATGCATTTTTGGAGACGTTCTCAGAGATCTCTCTCCACTGTTCTAAGTCCCTGACACTCTGACATAAAATCAATGGACATATATTCTCTCTAAACTTAATAACACTCTTTACCGCTTGGATGGGGTTAGTAAGAAGCAGTTTATTTTGTCTTGCTGCATCACTGAATGGTTTGCAACATTGCCTCCTAGTTCCTGGTAGCACAGGGAAATAGTGAGGCAAATTCTCATTTCTCTACAATGTAGAATTCACGCTACCACAGCTTGAATTGCCAGGTCATTTTTTTTCTTAGTAAAAGGACACGTTTTATTTTTTGAACTTTGGGTGATTAATTATATCATAGCACATTAAGAGAGTACTTTATTCCTGACTAAGCTCCATTTTCACTGAGGCTTTGTGATATATAGACAAGCTTTTCTTGACATAAAACATGATTTAGATACCAAGACATTGTAAAGTTGGGAAAAAACTGCTTTCTGTAGCCTAAAAGTGAGTTTACAAAAATTTATCAAGAAAGAACCTTTTAAGTCAAGTTTAAAACTGATGCAGTGGTTACAGATATGTGGTAAGCACATGGAACAGTTTGCAGCTCACGATTACCTTGAAAGCAAGTACTGAATAAATCTATTTTATCTAGAGAAATAAACAAAACCAGATCTACTGGTATAGATGACATAGACACTTGTAATGACTAGGTAAGAAAATATTGACTGTCTTAGTTATTCAAACATAAAACTTCAAGTAGATCTATTGGAGAAGGAACAACCTTTGTTGTAAAAAGTAGCTTTTTTCCAAAGGTAAGTAAGTAAAAGCTCAGAATAAAGTCATTTATAAATAAGCACCTTGCTCCAAAAGGATATCATCACTCATACACAGACACACAAAAAAGGTAATTGAACTTATTGAACTTATCTAGAAAAACAGTATTACATTTGTCACCTACCTTTGAAAGCAAATGTTTTACCTTCTAAAGTGACCCCAAAATAATAATCATGCTCTATAATAATAATCTTGACCCAAGATTGGCAGCTCTCCATGGCTGTAATGAATCTTATTGTTACTGCTTCTTCTTTCATTTAGATTTTATTGTACTGAGCCATTTTCCTCTGGAACTTCTGTAGAATTTTCTTGATTTTGGAACAATTTATTTGTGCATAATTGTCTTTCTATTTCCCTTAAAGTCTAACAAGCATGTATAAAACACCTCTGTGTTTTCAGATAGCAGAATACCATAAAATAAACTTCTAGCTTTAAAATGCTTTTTCATGTTTTTTTTTTTTTAAAAAAAAAAAAAAAAAAGAAAAAAGCGCTCTAAAAAGGAGGCAGGATATGGTCCAGCCTTTCACAATATAAGAGTAATTGAGATCAGAATTAGGAAGAATGACAGAAAGCTAAAGCAATTTCAGTCTGAAAAGGCTGTCTAATGACAGGCCTGTATCTGTCCTCTAATGCAATACTGAAATTCTGGAAGTTTATGTGTATTGAAAGCCTCCATGATGCAGAGAAACAATTTAAAATGGGACTAGCAGATGCCAGGTATTTTTGACATATATTTTGTGTTCTCATGAAAATGCATCTAGTCTTACGAAAATTGCTCCTTGCCTGTGTTCAGTAGCTGAGCGTGTTCCTTGAATTGCTCAGCTTGCCACGCGTTCCATACCAGCCACACTCACGTGCTTCATTTCAGCCTCACAACAAATTTGAAGCAACTATTAACATTCAGGGTGCAGAGAAAACATACCATCTTTCCCAGCTCGTATTTATGCAGAAAATCATTCTCTTTGATTCCTATTGCATTACCAATATCAACCATTAAGAAATCACGATTTTCTTGAAAGTAATAACATTACATAAAAACAACAAACTTTTATCAGGAGAAGTGTTTATTTTCTTTCCCTTGCTGTTTCTGAGTCTCCAGGGCATATTCGGTTTATATTTTCAATCTTTTTCTGCACAAGCACAAGTATCTTTATTTGTTTATATTAAAAGAAAGAAATGAAAGTGACAACTAAATCAAGGAGATGAGTGTTTGCAAGAAAGCAAGACTTATTAGACTTGTGGTAAAATATGAAAGTTTACTATTATGCTACAGCTTGACATAGTCGAGTAGCAAACTTTAAACAGCTATGAATAATATCATCAAAATATGGTAGTTTTTTTTTTGCCCTCAGATATTAATTAGACCCAAAGAGGTAGAATCCTTTATCTATGGCAGTGGAAGTAATAAATAACAAAATATTTCTGGCCTCCTTGCATCTGCTAATGCCACCAAGAGAAGGTGTTCAGAGGAAATAACTAGTGTCTGTGAAAACTGACTGCCTCCTAATTTTGCTAATATCTCTATAAATACATTATTATGTAAAAGTGTAGGCTGACTTAGAGCCACTAAGTTAGCACTTGTCTCCGTGCATCTCCAACATTCGGCCCCACTAAAATTGCAGTAAATCTTAAATACACAAGAACATTGCACATGTTATTCACTCTGTTTTAGAACAGAAGGGTGTCAGTGGGTTCACTCAGAGTCTATGAACACAGATACTGAAAATATCACTCATGAGAAAGCTTCATCCAACCGCATAGCTCAGTTTGCAAGCTTATATTTCAGGTAGTCGCATGAAAATGAAGGCATGATAGCAGAAAATAGAATTAAGCAGTACTGGCCCCACACAGGGGCCGGAGCTGCGCTGGACTGGCCTGCACTGATGGCAATAAAGGAATGACAACAGTAGCCTAATATAGCCATTACCAAGAAAAAAAATTGTTTGGTGGTGTTACATATATGTGTGTGTGTGTGTGTGCATATGCATATACACACCTGTGTATATTTAAACCATCTTAAAAATCTGGCCTAAGAGAGGTCTGCTTTAAAATCAGACCTGCACACAAGGTGCAGGTTTTTCTTGTCCTTGATAATTCCCACTTCCAGGGGCAGAAGTGCTCTGATTGAACAACACAGTCTCCGAGGCACTTACACAACTTCTCCAGTGGCCTTGGAAGGCTGAGAGGGTAGAGCCTTCACCTCCCCGTGGGTGTTTCCTAGCTTCCTAGCTTTCCTAGTTTAATAGCGGAGTTTCCAAGACAACTGTCCTGGAAAGTGTGCTGGACTGAGCGTTTTCCCTGAGACTGAAATCCAGAGCTGAAGGCAAATTATGGCTTTGCCTTCACTTTGTCACCTCTGCTTTGAGAACATACTAGCATGTGTTGGCCTTTGCATGTGTTTACTCCAAAACAGTGTTTATAGATTAAAGCAATGTTAAAGGGTAATCTTAAAACCTGATTTTTTTTTCTTATGTAAGGGAAGCACAAAATAGACGCGCAGTTATTAAAAATTAGCATGTGTGTTTTGTATATACAATGCTTAAAGTGGAAGGGAAAGAATGATGTGAACTATGGGAATACACATAACTATAGCTAAACAGAAGTGAAGATCTTGTGCAGCTCAGTGGGATCTCTGAGAGAGGGACGAACATCTACCGTGGGCTTCTGAAATCTCCCCCTACTTGAGACCTCTCGAACTTGCAGGATTTCACTCATACTCAGCAATATCCTGCAGCTGTGACAGGACAGAGCTTCCACATCCTGCTGAGCTGTGGGATTTGGGTGCCTCTGGGACGTGAATCTTTTCCGAGTGCCGTGACCTCCAGGCTCCCTGTGAGCTGAGAACTTATGTGGATCTTGCACTGTGCAATATTTTGCATGGGCTGTGGCAGCTGGTTCACAGGTCAAGGAAGAAGAATTTTTCCCTTTTGCTCTTTTTTTCCACTTGGTTTTTATTCCACCACATTAGCAAGAAATGGCTGACTAAAAGTATCTTGTTTTTACTTCTCCAGCTTCTTCTTATTTTGATAAAGTTCTTCAACATGTACTGAAGCTGTCTTCTTCATTTAGTGCTTAATGGATGTTGTTTCAATAAATTATATCCAATATAGTATCACCAGAGAGCAGTGAAGACACATTGCAAATATGCCTTATGTCCAATTAAGACTCATTAATGCTGTTACAGTGCAGTTCAAGCATCACAGCAAAACCAAAATTCAAAAACTGTTGTGTAAAGAGCTAGATTCATTTGCTGGAATACATATTCTGAGGTCTTTACAATATTTTTATGAGTCAAATTAATGAAAGATTGATACGTGAATAACTATGGTCAGACTTTCATCCAGAAAATGTTTTTTTTTTTTTTTTTTTAATTGAGCCAGTATGTATTACACCGCTGCAGAATAAACTCCTTTTCCTGCTGAATTTATTCTTTTCCAAGGCAGGTGCCCGTGTTGATGAATCACCAGTAGGAAAGCATTCTTTGTGCATTCTGAGGTATTATCCTTCCAGAAATGCATAGAAAGATCAGTAATTGCCTGGTGCAGTTTCCTTAGGATTTACATTTTAAAGATAGGACTTGGAATAGTGATTTAGATAAGTAAATTAAAGTATTTTAATAGTTTAATGAAGAAATAACTTTAAAAGCATACTTAACCTGTTCCAGTTTTGATATGTTTGAAACGAGACATTTATGATAATTTCAATTAGTCCTTTTTTTCTTTGTAATTATTAAACAAAAATTAGCAAAAGGGCAAAATGTATAATATTTTATGTAAGGTTCCTTGCATGAGAAGTAGGATGTTGAGCTATAGGATATAATTTGATAGTTCCCTTGCTCCCACCACGCTGTGCCATCCTGAACAGCTAACTACCAGAGTACCCTGTCTCAGTGCTCCAAGAAAACCCTTCAGCAACCTGGAATAACCTTGACTTTCTTCTAGATTCACAATAAAAGGAACTATATTATAAGGAGCATTTCAGAGTTTGTTTAGTGTAACTTGTCTGAAAGCTTGTTTGGAACTGGGGCCATAAAACACACGCAGAAGGGTTTTGTAGAGGGACAAGGACTGGCCGAGGTCTCTGAACGGAATGGGAACATGATGGAAGGGGCAAGGGCATGAGAAAGCAGAGTGTGGCGTGCAGGGGGGACCTTTAAACAGTGAACGTGTAGGGAAAGTCTGTGTGGATAAGGCATGGAGGTAGGGAAAGTCCTGTGTGGATAAGGCATGGAGGTAGATGAGTGTCCCAGGCTGCGCATTAAGGCTTCCCGAAGAATGCTGACAGTTCATTCAAGCTTACAGTGTCTGTTGTTTATTTACTACTCATTTTGCATGTTTGCAAGATGACACAAAAAATGAGAAGATTCCTACAAAGTAGTCAAGCCAAATGTTTTGTTTAAAACTAATGTTTTGTCTTGAAAGAAAAAGTAATACACTTTGCACATTTGAATTTCCCTGCATGCACTTTTCTTCTGTTCAGGGTAAGAAATTCTCTCAGCATTCTTCATACTTTATTTGAAGTATATTTTCATTTTCACATCCACTTGAATACAATTCACAATTAGGCTAGAACCAAGAAATTGCACTGAACATCTCATGTGCCATGTAGGAAATGTCTTTCAACAGGTAGCTCTGTTTTCTTTAGACAGGTACTTTTATTTGGAACTTATATGCTGTTGGACAAATCTGCTTTTAATTGAAATAAATCTGTTTTTAATTAAAATAAATATTTTTAATTCTTTAAATGGTTAAGATTTTCAAGCACAGTATGACATATCCCATATTTGATTATTATTCGTTGAAACAAGCTTTCCAATTAGTTGTTGTTTGTGAAATTATGCTCTTAATTTTTCCCCTCAAATATCTAGTATTGCTGTGTGCATGTACAAGTTTATACAATCAAAATTCTTTTGAATTCTGAATAGTTTCACACAATTAGTAGGGAACTTTTAAAAAATTAATTAATGGCTTTTGTCTGTTGGTTTTGTTTTCAAGACTCTTGCACATCTAGGTGCCTTTTGTTTTTGTGTGGCTCTGACTTCAATCCTTTTACACGTTCCAGGCTTTTCTTTCAGGGATTTATGATTCATTCTTTTTCTGTCATGTTGTATTTTTGTTCTGGCTCCACAAGAATTAGCATAAATAATAGGTTTAACAAATTGAAGTCGTATCAGAGACTGTTCTAGCTTACAAAATGCCCTGTTTCCTCCGCTGCCAATATTCAAATTTCTTAATAGATCTCATTAGTTTATCTATTTTTGGAATATAATTAAGCAACCTTTTACAATCTTTCATAAATGACAGGTTACATTAATTTAATTGTAATTGAAGGTTTTGGGGTGCAACACTCACTGACCTAAGTAAATTGTTGTTTATCATGGATGGCTTTTCATAGTTGCTCTGTAACTTGTGCATCTTAGTACTTGCAATGAAAATCACATTTTCTGCTTCCAAGAAAGTATGTACATGTAAATGAGTTATCTTCTCCAATGGGACCTTTTCTGTATATTGGTAAATAGGCAAGTATTATATATGTCTGAACAGTTTATAGCATCCTCTGCTGAATGAACAACAAACATAATGTATATCTTGATTTGTATCTTGTTTTCTGTGAAAGCTGTTGATTTTATTTCTGAAGAAAAAATACATTGTATAACAAGTATATCACAGGCCAGATCTCTTGGCTAAAACCTTGTCAACCCTACTGACTTCAAACAGTGCTGCTACTATTGGTTAAAGTTGTTAGAATTAAGAATTTGTATCATCTTATGTACGTGTCAGACCTCCCATAGGTCTCTGACATTTAGAAGAAGTACCTTGGTGTAGAGGTTGCAATGACTGCTAAAATAAAACCTGCGACTGATAAATGAACAGGTTGCTACTGTGAAGGTGTTTAAAGGTTTAGGACTCCTACTGATAAAACCACCAAAGAGAGTTTGTAGAAGATTACTCTCTTCTCACCTTTAATTGCATTATTTAGGTTGAACATTTCCTGAATAGAGTGCAAGTAATAAAACCTTTTAATTTATTATGCGCAGCCCTTTAAAAACAAAGTATAGAGACTATAGGAGTTAGACTCACTTTATTGAATTAAGAAACCCAACCATCTACCCTTTTGTGGCAGAGGGGACCCTGAAATTTAACTAAGCTGCATCTGTAGCACTTTATCAAATGGAGATGTGATGTATCTTCGTGAGGATGTTATTAACAAATGCTTTGTAAAGTAGTGTTTGCCAGGCATTTCTCTTGTGTGTGCTCACAGTGTAAATGCATATTACTCCCATTTAAAGTTCCAGATTAAATAAACTCTTTTTACCAAGATATTTCCAGCAAGTGGAGCGCAATACATGCAGAAGGTCATCTTTCAAACGCATGCATTCTTGAAAAGAAATACCCATTTATTTTATTCGGTAGTTTATTTTAAAAGGAAGGCTATTTATGCCCATCATTATACAAATAGAAGATAAACATTGGAAAGAGACTGTCTTTTCTACTCAAACACCTGTTTTTTTTCTCCTACTCAAAGAATCCTACTCAAACCTGGATGTTATTCCATTGATACAGTCATCTGCACAGCCTAAAGGCTCCTGTGCATTCTAGGTGCAGAGCAGCCATGGCCCGGAGATACTTGGATGGCATAAACAGACTCGTGAAAGCCATCAAAACCCCTGAACTTTCCATAACTTGTATCATGTGTGATTAAGGTAGCGGACCATCAGTTCCCAACATCTGAGACCACAAAATGGTAACGAGACACAAGAATTCACTGGTCAAGCAGTGTTCAGCACTTACATCATCTTGCAGGTGAAATGACTTCTTGGATGTTATCAGTAGATTGATCAGAACAGAAGGCATGAGGAAGTAAATTTACCTTGCTTTAAGTTGCTGTGCTCCTTTATATTGTGAAAATTGGTCTCTCTTGAGAGAACCAGAAAGAATGTAAGACTTTTTGTACATGCTGATGTTGTCACTTGCAGGGGTTCTGACAAATCAGACAAATTGTCTGATTTCTATAACCGAGTGATTCTGCATGATTCTGTATGTAATTGACAGTGCCAGAAACTAGCCCTAAGCAAATGAAATGCAACATAAAATCTGCTGTAAGCAAATTAATCACAGTCTAAGTGATAGAAAACTTGCACTTCATTTTTTTTCAGGATGCATTTGTAACTGAAAAAATAATTCCTTTTTCTCTCAAAGGACTAGGAAGACTGTCAGGCCCTCTAGGGCAATGGAAATAAGTAGTTTATGTCTCCCATGAAGAAAGATATGCAATGCTTAGGTTTGTGAACAAAAGCCAAAACAACCTCCTAAGTTTGACATTTTAGGTTCTGACACATGGACTTAGACCACTGACAAATGAGTCAGTGCCCACCTATCTGCCCCCATTCTTCTCTTGCAGGCACTTAATATTCTGTGCTGTATTTTAAAGTCATTCGGAAGCTGGTTTACAATCAGCTCAATCACCCCTAGAGAAGGGATGAAAACCTCCAGGAGAGAAGCAGCTTCAACAGTCTTCATTTATGTTAGCCGAGGTCCTACCTATTCATGATCCCACCAATTCTGGTTTATCTGGAAAGCTGCCAGTGTTCGGTGTGACCATGGTGCTGTTAGGCAAGTTTACGAGTCCCATCTCTGAAGATATCAGTGTAAAAGATTGTTCTGTGCTCATTACCCGGATACATATCTGTTTAATTAATTATCTCTGTTTCTGAAGATTTTTATTAAGAATGAGTTCTCTTGGACTTTATACAGCAGTGCCCCGGGGCTTGCTGTTTCGAAAAGGAGATTAGACATGAATTCTGCTCAGTATTTCACTGTTCCTCTGGCTAGATATTTCATAAGCTCTTTAGTCCTTAGTTATTCACAGGTCAGTGATGTCAGCTACCCTAATGCAATCTGCAAGTACACTTTGCTATGCAAATGGCTTCCTTCAGATTGGGGGAAATTAAATCTATGGTTTCTGTTAGTTTAATTTTGATCTGATAGCTTTTCACAAAGCTGTCCAAAGACTTATCATGACTGTTCATGTGGGTTCTCACTTTTCCTCCGGCTCAAAGCCCCATATAAAGGAATCATCAAAAATTTGCTTCATTTTCCAGTGAAAAAAACAAAGAGCCAAACACATTACAAGTCTGTGAAAACTGTGTTTTCTGTAATTAATGCATTAATGCACAATGTGCACAAACATTGCTTTTTTTTTTTTTTTCCCTAAGGACACTTTTGAGAATCCTGAGAGGCATATGGTTAGGAAAAGTCTTTGGAAAGAGCCTACATCATATTTCAGTCTTTGCAAGAGTAATATCTTTTCCTGAGCAGCAAGTCCAGCTGCAGTATGCAAAGCCCATGGGACTTTGTTCTTAATTAAAAGCTTGAAGAAAGCCCAGCTTTCCTTAAGGGTATGAATACTAGGATGGTTTTACTTATTTCCATTTTCCCTAGTTGGTGTTCTAAAGCTATTTTTCATTTATATTAATGCTCTTCCTCTTTAATGACAGTGTTCTTTAGAGGAAACCTATGACTAGGCAGACTTTTAAGCCAACAGTGGCACCGTTTCTCTTTATACTGTTACAAATTCTTTCCTCTCTAATTCTCTGTTATCTAATTATTGTATGATTTAAGAGGAAATAAGGTCACAGTCTTAATTGTTTGCATTTTAATATCTTGCTTTCTTTTAGAGGCTCTAACATTGTTTCCGTAACAGCTTATGCACTTGTATCCAACCTAAAAACAATAAATACATAATTAGCTTGAAGGCTGATCATATAATCACCTTTTATTGCAGCTTTATCTTGCACTCTCAGATATTAATTGAGGCATGGCTTGGCTTTCATCCAGCTGTCCAGAGAGTGTTAACGCTTCGGAGCTTTTAGCCACTCCTCTCTTCCACTCATGGTGATTTGTTGTTTTCCTTTCTAGTGTGATGATGCCCAGGGTTCAATATTCACCCCAAAAGTGGGAGCGCAGTGAGATGAGAGACGGCGAGCTGCTTCACGTGGTGCCCCTCAGTTCTGATGGCTGCGGTGCCTGGCTGCCCAAGGGTCCTTTCCCTGCTCAGCCCTGCCCGAGCAACCCCACGGGCCTTGCTGGCCATGAGGAATTGGGGCAGGGCAGCAGTAATTAACATGAGCATTCAAGTTTCTGCTTTAGCGTTTATTTTGATACGGTTTCAAAGCTTTGTTTTTGGTATTTTTCATCTGAATTTGTTTTTATTTGTAATGTCTACCTATGGTAGCTGTTAGTTAAATGCACAGCAGAAGAGAAAATGTAGATTTTGTGGTCATTCGATGTGTATGTTCATCATGAACATTTTAAAACTCTTGATGGGAGACCACTAATTTCAGTACTCAGATAAGTATTTATTTCTTAAACTAAAAAAAAAAAAGGACATAAATGTAGAAAATAATTTACTAATAGTCCTTTTAAAAGCAGAGTATCTGCCAAACGGCAAAAGATTATCAAGCAGTAGGATATTCCAGAGCAAAAGCCTGGAGATTGACCTGCCTCCAGAAATAAACCTGGCAAACAGAGTTCATGTTTTAATCAACTTTAAGATATGCAGTGATATAAAAGATGTCGAAAGGCTACTGTTTATTATTCTGCTGTAGCATCCTGCAGAAGGAGCTAATTAAACGTAATATTTGACTCTTTGCTATCGCTTCATGGGTGGTAGGCGGTTTTGCACGATATATTCAGGAGAAAATCCTATGCTGCGCCCCGGCAGCGAAGGAGCTTTGCGGGCAGCCCGGTGCAGGGCTCGTGCGTGACCCAGCCGCGGGGTTAGCGCCAGCGGCTGAGCACTCAATCTGCAGGGCAGCGCGCGGCAGCCGGGGCCAGAGTCGAGCAAGAGTCTATAAATGATAACAGCTTTCCTTGACCTCGTGCTACTTCTATTGACTGGAAATCCACCCTGGTCAAGGATGCACTGAAAGACTGGAAGATGCTAGTGTGATTGCAATCAAATTGAATATTTCCAAGTTGTAAAATTTCAGCGTTAGATATATTTGTTATTCCTGCAGCTTTGTCTTCTCTTTATAGCAAGGTGAAGAAAGCTCAGTATTTTGGGAGTGGACAGAATAAACAGAATTTGTGTTTGTGTCCCTTCATTTACTTTCTCTTCTTCCTCAAAGTAATACAAAATGCAGGGGTCAGGTTTTGCTACTGTGCTGTGTCTTTTTAATTTAACCTTTAATTTAAAAGCTATTTTCAAACCATTGGACCTGGTATTTAGCATTTTTCCTCTGTAATTTGGAGTTTGTTTCTTCTATTGAGATCAGAGGTTACTATAATAAACAGATCAAAAAGTAACTTCCAGAGAGAAAAAACAGTAGTTCATAAGGAAAAAAAAATGATTTGATTATGGGATGCTTTCGTATTCATAGAATCATAGAATGCTTAAGGGTGGAAGGGACCTCTAGAGATCATCTAGTCCAACCCCCTGCACACACAGGGTCACCTAGAGCACGTGGCACAGGACTGCGTCCAAGGGGGTTTGGAAGATCTCCAGAGAAGGAGACTCCACAACCTCTCTGGGCAGCCTGTTCCAGGGCTCTGGCACCCTCACTGTTAAAAAATTTTTCCTTAAGTTCCTGTGGAACATTTGATGCTTCTGTTTCTGGCCGTTTCCTCTAGTTCTGTTGGTGGCCACCACTGAAAAGAGGCCAGCACCATCCTCCTCACTGCCTCCCTTGAGGTACTTATAGACACTGCTCAGGTCCCCTCTCAGCCTTCTCTTCTCCAGGCTGAACAGGCCCAGCTCCCTCAGCCTCTCCTCATAGGGCAGATGTTCCAGGCCCCTGATCATCCTCGTAGCCCTGCGCTGGACTCTCTCCAGCAGCTCCACATCCCTCTTGTCCTGTGGAGCCCAGAACTGGACACAATACTCCAGATGTGGCCTCACCAGGGCTGAGTAGAGGGGCAGGATCACCTCCCTCAACCTGCTGGAGACGCTCTTCTTAATGCAGCCCAGGATCCCATCGGCCTTCTTGGCCATGAGGGCACACTGCTTCCTGCATTCTGCTTTAAAAATTGTATTCATGAAGTAGTAAGTATCAATCTTTTATTATCTTCTCTGTAGATTAATTCAGGTGTGCATTACAGAAATTCAGAGCTAAAAGAAACATGGCTATAGCTAGCTGAGAGACAGGGCAAATAATTACAGTTATCAGTTTATATTGAATCTAGGGAAAAATGTTTTCACAAGCTGTTACAGTTGCCATTTAATCCTATCCATAAAAATCACAACTATTTGACTATAGGAAGTGCATGGACAAGAAAGAAGCTAAATATATCACTGTCAAGTATCACAGCATGTAATTCAATCTGGTGTTCTCCTAAGGCTCAAATCAATGACGGTCATGGCAGCCACAGAAAGTCAAGGTTAGCGTGTGTGGAAAACACTTGATAGTATACTCTGCATCAGTCTACTTGCAAAATCTATAATTTCGCTTCTGGCATCATGTCATACAAATAGAGAAATTACCTTTTGCTCATGCACTAGTATTTAACCACTACTTATGTTAAGTAAAATGTCTGGAGCTATTCTGCCACCTGTGGAAATGAGAGAGCAGCGGTATTAGTAGATCCCCTCCCATGTGTTACTCTCAGAGACGTGGGCCGCTTGCATTTTCCCTTCAGTGTTACCACCACAGCAATTCAGCTGCCTCCTGAATAGGCTGTGATGGCCTGGCTCTAAGCTTCATGTGGAGGCCACCTCATTTCACCTACACGGCCTTATCGATGCGCTTGCGGAGACGGGGAAATGCTCGCTTACCTCTCCTGTGCAACATGGCCGCCAAGACAGAAGGGAGAGTTTAGCATATGGCAAGGGAAAAATACTTCCAAGTAAAAGAAAAAGTAGCTTTCAGAGTGAATGGGAAGCAGAGGAAGAGTTGTAAGTTAGCAAAGTTTTAGCCTTTTCCAGGGGCAGTCAATTTATATTCAGTACTTCATCATGAGCAGACGGAATAATCTGTGTCATCATTGACAGCAAACAATAATATAATAGTACGCATTGCACTAAGTCTTGCCTGAAATTTTCCAAGTGTCTTCTATTGAGGATATAAATCTAAAGTAGCTGTCTTTCTTTTCTAATGCCTTAGGTCTAAATATATTCTGTTTTCCATAGAGAGCATCTATAATTTAAATGATTTACTCTATGCATAAAGAGTGTGAATTCTCCAAATGTTCCTGCTTTTATTTCTCAAAGCAAGCCCGTGGAAAAATCTTAAATATACAATCATTCAAGAAGCAGATATAATCTCTAAAGTAGTGCTTCACCTTAAAACAATGAACATAAACACATTTTGAAAAGCACACAGCAACTCTGGAGTATATGAACAATATTTAGAGGACAGTATAAGATCAGTCACATTTCCCAGATCATTAATATCAAACTGGAGGCAAGGATTTGACTGAGATTAAGGTTACCACAGATAACAAGGTAGAAACCTTTTTATTTCCAAGTGGTGACAAAGTCAGTAGGTAGAGGTTGTATTTTATTTCAACACTGTTTTAGAGCAGTATTTCTTCCTGGAATTGTGCTACACTCATTACATTCACTTTTTATGTGTATACAAATATCTCCCTTTGTCTATAACAGTGTTCCTAATTAATACAAAATATACAGATGCTATAATTACCGTTTTTCAGGTATAGATTAACTAGTAACGGGTGAAATAAGTGAGCTTAAACTCCAGCTCTGTTCAGCATTTCTTATTTTTTTGCTTTATGTGCTCTTCATCACGATGAGCTTTCTCCGCTCTTCTCTCTCTTCCTTCAGAATGGGTCTGCACTCACATCTGCAGTTTTCAAGAGTTCATTAGAAATTCGCATCAACAGAATTGTTGTAATCATCATTAATTGCATACAGGGATGACTTACTTTGCAAAGTGCAACTATTTTTTCCTATTTCTCCTCATTTAACTACGGCGGTAATGAAACTGTTCAAGATTACAGGGAAAACAAAGGCTGTGAGGCCCAAAGAGAATTTGTTCTGGACATTGCTTGTACACCTCACAGGAGCTAGGGAAGCTCCGGGCAAAACCCTCCCTAGACTGGGGACAGGTTAAATAGATCCAGTCAACACCCGCAGCATTTGGAAATAGGCCTGTGTCCTTTTTATCCTCCTCGGTTCATGACATCATGCAGAAGAAACATCTCCATTTCTGCCCCCCTAACGCCCAGCATTTCAGTGGGTACTGTGTTATTTCTAAAATCTTTTATCTTGTGTGTGTCTGCTAGTTTTCAAGACTGATATTACCATAACGCATAGGGAACTTTTGTCAAGCAAGAGACCTGTTGCAGTACGTATATTTCTCTCTGTGGCCGCCCCAAAACGTTGTCAGTGTACTCTCTCTCTATATATAAATATATATATATATGCTTTGTAGTAGATGTCCAAACTTGTTTTCTTCCTCCCCTGTGGAAGTGATGAAAAATCCTTCCAGCTAAAATGAATTGTAGCAAATTTCTTACAAATGTGTGAATAAAGAAAATGATAACTCATCTTGTGCATGAGTAATTGTCTTTTACTGTGCAGCAGATGTGCTCTGTATTGCACGGGCTTCTAGCTTTTGCCTCATTTCTCTTCACCTCCTCATGCTGCACACACACCAGTACTTAACTTTTGATGCTTTTACTCCCATTTTATTTTTTATACGTGTGATACATAAGCCCTAGCAAAACTGTTGAAACTTAATTTTCAGTTTCTTTGCACCAAGCAAGCGTGGTAATTGGCTTTTTTTTCTGGGATAAGCAGTCTGAAGCTTGCATTTGAATTGTACATGCAAAACTTGCAATTGAACACGCAAAACAGAAAGTTGCTGAAAAGAATGTGAGAGCCACTAATGGCCTCTTAAGGATTTCACCTAATTATCTGTTTGTTTTTTAACATCTGAGGCCAAAATATTTTCATATAATTATTTTATAATTAAATGAAATTTGCTTTCATTCTCTATTTTCTCCTTGTGGTATTCTGTTACAGTTACTTAAATAAAAATGAAGGCAATTAAACAATACCATAATTAGTTAACATGGCCACTTAATTCGGAGTCAGTCTGTCTTGTAAAACCAGGGGCCTCTGTCACAGGTTAAGTCTTAAGTGTAAGCCTGTGTCAAGGAGCTTGCTCATTATTCAGTGTTTGTCTATTTTCATTCATTCCTAGAACTGTTTTAATCTAAGCTTTTAGCTTTTTAATTTTCTGGATCATATTCCAGCACTGGTTTTACTTTCCAAATCATGAAATAAAAAATTAATTAAACATTTTTATCTACTAAGTATTTCATATTTATTTTCTTTTAACTTCATCTATACCGTTCTGTGATTAATGGACTCTAGGCAGTTTTCTTTTAATAGTAAGTTGAAACTTGCTTCTGCCACTGCTACCTCATAAAATGAAGCACTCTGACTTACACATCTTTCTAATCATTCATATTCAGCTATTGATATTTCAAGTCCAGATGGTTGAACTTCTGACTGTCTTAATTCTTTCAGTTGAAAGAATTTTGCCTACTTGTCATATATCTTCTCCTTACATAAAGATTCTCATTATTTATATGCATTTATTGAATAAGCTTACACATCTGCGACACTTGACAAGACCTGAGACTTTCTGCGGGGGGGATATCTTCAGACGCAGTGCCATAGAAGATATATAACTAACCCATTGATTATTCCAGAGTATGCCAGGAACATCTGAGTAAATTGTATATTATTTTTCCACATTTATTTTCTTTAAAGAAGTCATTTTGAATGTGAGAATTGATCAGAATTGGCTGAACCTAATCAAATCCTTCCTAATGATTTTAGTGTACTTGGATTATATATGGAGGTTATTTGCTGACATAGAGTAAAAGAAAAGTGTAACCATAATGTTTAGGTAGAGTCACACAATAATTGCATGCTCAATTTTAACATTAACTTGTGAGTGGTACTACTATAAACTTAATGATATTTGTTTATTTTTGTCTGTTTTTTTTTTGCATGTTTTGCAGTTATATGCTACACCTTTTGTTTAACTTTCTTTGGAAAGTACTCTAAGCATACCTGTAGTAAAAAAATATAACCTCAGCCATGACTAATCATTGCTGTTTTACAAAGAGTATTTGTCTCTTGCAGATACGAGATAGAAAAGAGGGTGAAGGTAGAAAAATAGTGAATGCCATCACACACCACAGTTTCATTTTACTTAATTGGGTGGTGAACTCAATATAGTTTTTGAGATAATTTACTAAAGTGCTAAGTCACAGTGCATCCATGTTTACATAAGATTACGATGAAATACATGTTATTCATTCCATATTCTTTAAGACACTTCACACTTTCTTAAAATAGCTGTGCTGATGAATGGGATTGCCTTCTGAGAGCAATACATCTAGAAATAACACTGCAGAGAAGATAATTCTCTTTAAATGTAGTATTTTGGGGCTGCTAAAGATATTCTAAGAATGAGAAAGAATAAATAGAAAACCTATATTTAGTGTGTTCAAACTGATGTTTAATTTTTAAAACAAAATGATGCCTTGAAATTGTAAAGTGACTTTGAAAATGTCTTTGTCATGAACGGTTATTTTATTTTAAATTCCAACATTAATGAAAGCTTTTTATCTCTTTAAACTGTAATGTATAAAAATCTAATTCTATTTCATATTTGCCAAATTTAGATTATAGGACATATTCATAATAATCTTGAAGAATCATGTACAACATCAAAGCTTTGAGTTCCATTGCAAGTTTTTTTCAAGTTAGTGAGTTTTGTGTCTTGGTTTTCAGTTTGTTTTGCATCACAAAACATTTTAAATGTTTTATGTTGCTGGCACAAAGCCAGGGAGAAGCAGGCATATAGAAGGAGTTTATATCTGTGATTGTAAGTATAATTCTTAAATGTAGAGGAGTGTTTTTCTGGTGACATCAAAGCCTCCAGATGTGCTATCGTATTGATTTGACTTTTACAGCTGGTGAAATGCAGCTTGTGAGATGAAGTTATTTTTGTGTGCAATTTCTAGGAAACTAGTGGCTTTCAGGAATTTACAAAGAACCAGTGTTATATGTGGCATACTCTAGTATAGTCCAAAAATTAACAAATCCACAATGAATATTTTATAATATTTGTATGCTCCATATTATATATGCTACTTTGTTAATTACAGATACAGTAAGAATTAATTGTACAGAGTTGTTGCTCTTTCCTGTACTGTGGGGGTGTGTGTGTGTGAGGAGGGCTTGGGGATTAGAAAGGAGGGAAATTATCATCATGGCTAAAAGTTATAATAGGTTTACAAGTCATTTTTGAACAAGATGTATCATCCCTAAGAATAAATACTATTATTAATAACTGTAGCAATAATTTCCTATAAATGCATTTAATTATTTAAAGCACAGTCAATACATTCAAGTTTAGTTCTTCTAAATGAATAATGTGTCAAACATGTTTAAAACCCTGTAAATAACAGCACATTATGTGGGAAAAAAAAATCCCAAATGTGGTGATGTGGGGAGATAGGTCTTTGGTAGGTGCCAGTGGTATCACTGCTCATCACAGGTACAGACACGTGCTTGCAGGGACGTAAAAGCCTGGCCACTAAAGACAGTGAAACCACTGCCTCTGGGTCTCTACTTGTGAAATGGCAGCGAAATGTTGTGTAGAAGCTATTTTTTTCTTCCTTTTTCTTACCAATTACAGTCTAACTATATTATCACAAAAAGTAACAGATTTCTTTCAGTGATCTTTTTAATACGTTGCATTTGGGTTTGTACCTCTTTTCTCTTTTCTTTTCTTTTCTTTTCTTTTCTTTTCTTTTCTTTTCTTTTCTTTTCTTTTCTTTTCTTTTCTTTTCTTTTCTTTTCTTTTCTTTTCTTTTCTTTTCTTTTCTTTTCTTTTCTTTTCTTTTCTTTTCTTTTCTTTTCTTTTTTCTTTTCGCTGTAGCAAATGTAACATCACAGTTCCTGCAGTCAGCAGTTTCGGTGGGAACACTGGTGAACTCATTAAGAGCCCTGCCAGGTGTTGCCAACCCCAGGTGTCAGCCTGCTGCATAGTGAGATATAAATAACTTTACGGAAAAGCTGCCTTCTAACAAATTAGCCATCTTAGGCAAAGCTAAATTGGTATCCTGTCATTTAGTGCTAGTGCGTAGCTGCTCGTGCGTAGGCCAAGTGAGAGGAACATATGGCCCTTCTTTTAAGGCATAAATCAGAGTAATGATGGCAACGCTACCAAAAGACTCTTCCAGAGGTGTCCATGCACAGTAGCATTCAGGAGCGAGAATGAAATGCAGTACGATCTTCCTATTTCTGTTGTTAGTTGCTACCACCAAGGTAAAACTTTTGGCATCCTCTGAATTTCTGTATTATTTCCTGTGGATTTTAAGGGGCATCTAGTTGAGCAACAATTCAGTACAGGAACTGCAAAAAATCCTCATCTGGCAACATCAGCAATGAAGCAGGGAGGAAAGGAGACAAAGTGAGTGAGAGAGTTTTACCCATCTTTCCTGTTTTCTTCAGTCAAAGCTTTGCGAACCAAGAGCATAGATATGGTGACAACTAAGGGACTAAAAATTTGGTAAGATAAATGGCACTGATAAGCCTTGCAAAACAGTTTAAAGGCTACCTGCATTAATTTTAGTATTATTTTATGTGGTACATATTTTCTGTTTACCAAAAAAAAAATTCTCATTTTTGCTTGAAGGAAGGACTTTTCTTCCTGTATTTGTATTTTTTTACCTTTAAAGTCTAGATTTTATCTTGATTTGCACAGCCCTGCATTAGATGAGAGAAATGTGGCCTGCAACAGCTCTTGTTCTCAAGGGAAAGAAGTTTTAAATGTACCGTAGTGATAGACCAACTTGAATGTTCTCAGCAGTTGTGCTTTTGTAGCACAAAGAAATGTGAATGGCAGCTGCTCAAGTTTTGCACTTTGTAGAAAGGTGAAAGGGGCATTTTTTTTTCTAATAGCCAGATGATTTAGTTCAATTATGAAACATGCAGCATAATGCTTCCCAATTGACATTCAGATAGATAGGAGCCTTATCATTCTCCTGCCTGAGACATATGCCGTCCTTAGCAGAAAACATTCATCTGCACTTAGAGGGCTGTGGTAATACTTAATTAAAGGTCATGACAAATTATTTTTCCACAGTTTGTTTCCAAAGTCCCATAGTATTTAGCGTCTGTTTCCAGCTGGATAAAAGGGTTGCAGATCTTCTTTCAAGTCTTTAAAAATGACTTTGAGATTCAGTATGCTTCAGATAAGAATTTCTTGAATGCTGTTAAGTCAGGAAGGTGTGGAAGAGAACGGCGTTCCGGGATTTCGCTCAGCTTTACTTCAGAAGGTTTTATCAGTCTGGTACCGATGCTAACACGGCTGTTAGCTTGAGGACAGAGTGAACCTCGGGGGTGAAAATGGGAAAAGTAGATATACACTACATGCAGTTTTTGTTTTAATAAGAAATTCAGAAAAAGACGTAAACCTTAGTATCAGCAGTAATGTTGAAGCAACTATTTAGAATGTTCTATTCTATTTGCATAAATTTCATTTAATACAATATTACTAATGTTCTCTATACTTTCCTGTTTGCATACTTTGCACCCATCATAGCTATTAGTCTCAGTGGGTTAGCGGCTGACTCATCACCCAGGTCATTTCACAGTTTTTGTCTTGGAAGATGCCTGACGTGGTGGTTCACTAGTTCTGTGATTCTTATCAGTCTGACACCATAGGCCGTTTATCATTTAAGCTGTGTAATTTACCATTGTAAAATTCTATCAATATCAGCCTTGTGATAATTATAATTATACCTGAAGTTAAGAACTAAACTTACACCTGAGATGTAAGGGGAAGAGAGGATTGACACTAGAATGTAGTTTTGATGTTTATTGCTATGGAATACCTATAAAAGATGTATGCATGTAGTTGGCTAAAAATTGCCGCAGCAGTGATAGGGCAAAGAATTAAAAGCCAGGCAATTCTGGAATTTAAATTACACCTAGAAATCTCGAAAGCCTTCCTTATAAAACTATAGCCCGTTTGTCCTTTGACTTAATACCAAAGGAAACTAAACCTTTTGCCTCTGTGAGAATGAGGATATGGGTTCATTCTTATCAATACTGTCTGATTCTCAAAGTGTTGCAGTATCTACTGCAGTGTGGCTGTCTAAGGATTGATAGTTTACCTGCTTTTGCCATTCATTGTCATGAACTAGGAAATGGGAGTAAGGATATATGTATTTTCATACTTCTACCTCAGGGTTATGTCTGTCTTCCAGGTCAGTATTTCATCTGTGACATCTTAGCTTGTCCAAGCTTTCTAAATGGATTGGAAGGCTGTTGAAAATTGATATAATTTCCTTTACCTTTCTTCTTACTGAAAATAGGCCTCTTCGATGGCGGTTGCCTCCACCAAGAAAGCTATAGAGATTTAAATGCTTTTGTCTAACCCCTAATATATTATCCTTTTGAAAAGTGATGTTCTGACTGCAAATAATGTTCACTTTTTTCCTTACGAATTTTAGCCAGTTTCTGTATGTTTCTGTTACTCATTCATAATTATCTTTATGTATGACCCAAAGAGGGCTTGCATATTAAAGCAATAACAAGTTCTTAAACAAATGAGATGATTGTCACTTGAAATCAGTCCAAAATAAATGCCATGTATACAGTGATTGCGTTAACATTACAAAAATATTTTCCTCTTGCAATCTCAGTTACAGTAATTTCTGGGGGATGTTTTATTTTGTTTTCCATACCTAATGTTTGCAACATAATTACACAGATTGGGTGAATGTTTTTCAGCAAGTCTCATGGTTTAGATTTAAGAAATTATATCTGTGTACTAACTCTCAGATGTAAGCATTAACATATGAATAAACTTTAGGTAATCTACCTATCCCCTTCTGGTCTAATAGATGGAGAAAATGTTGAGGATACAGGCAGCAATAACATGAATTTGGAGGTTGTTTACATCATGATATTTTTGAACATGATCCAATACCAATACTGAGTTAAAGATAGTGCTGTGATTTGCACAGAGAACTCTTACAACAAAAAGAAATTTGCATATAAGCCATCCAAGCTGTTTATTTGATATCAGTCGTACAGATTTGTACCCAAAATACATTATTTTTTACAGTGCTTGGATGGAAGAACATTACATTTCTTCTCCTTTTTCCTGTTGTTGTATTGACAATAAGCAATCAAAATGACTCCAGAAATACAGCTTAGGGATCATAAAGATGGGATTTGTTTGCAAACCAAGAAATGTTACCTCCATGTGGGACACAGGTCCAAACCAGTAACTTCCTTCTAATAGTAGTTAGCCTTTAAAATTTCCTTGGCTCTGAATGGAAAAGAGGGTAATTTTATTTACTTCTATTTGGTTTTGCACCAATAAACCCAGCACAAACATGGAACAAGAGGTATAACAGGCCATCTTCAGTGGAGAAGTTGATAACTGCATATTAAGTGTCGAATACAAAGTCACTCCTTTTGATGGAGCCCAACTTGATGTGAAACATGACAGTCATGGTGCTTGACCTCCCAAAGCTGAGATCAGGTGAATCTCCATACTGAGGAGCTAAAACCCAACCACTTAACTGGGTGGCCAGAGGGTAGCATGTATTCTGTTGCTCCTCCTTGTAGATGAACAGACGGTCTCCTGAGGACCTAAAGAGTCTTCTGCTTTGCCGTGTCTGTGAAGGAACCTGCCTTCAAGGTTGTTATCGTGCCAGGCAATTTTACACAGCTTTACAGATACATTTTGCATTACCCATTCCTGTAGCCACAGAGGTATAGTGGATATCAGTGGGTAGAGTACTTCTTTCATACTGTATTTGTTTGACAAGTTGTCTAGATGTTTTATTTATAGTGAGTAATTGCTTTTGCTGTCTGATTTCTTCTAATTAACATATGTTACTGTCTTGGGCCTTTGTCTATTTTTAAGATAATGCTGGCAGCATATAAAAGGAAAGCACGATCTCAAAATTTCCTATTTTGAAGGGGTAGGCTACTTTTAAATTCAAGCAAATGTTGTAGTCCAGAAAACATGTGTTCCAGAAGCCTTAATATCGCTGTAGTATTCTTTCCTTGCCACCATTCCAGATGTTGGTAGGGCAAAATTTAATTTCTGAGATCTGAAATGGAATTTGAGAAGTCTTTCATATAGGGAGAGGATAGTGGGATAGATTGTCTCAGCAGCATCACTGTAGCTTTTGAACCTTTACTAAATATGAATATTTTGGATTATGCACATGAGCACTGTTCTGTGAACTATTTGCATTTTGATTAACAAGCAGGCACCCAGATGGTTAACAAGAGAAACAGGAGGAGAGGGGAAACCTTCCATGCCTGCTTATTCTTAGGAAACTCTGCATTTTGACTTGCAGGCAAATAGGTCGGTTTTCATGCCTAACTTGTCTTTGCAGCCTCAGGTGTCTCCAAGGAATGTCTTGGAATACCCGCCTGCCTTGCAGGGAGCCCTCTGGAGCGAGGGGATCAGGAACTGCCCAGGCCAAGGGCCTGAGAACTCTTCAGCAGCCCAGGGCTTAGGCTCTCCTGTCATGCAGTGTCTGGAACCAGTAGCATCTCACTGGTGACAAGCAGCTCTATTCTTTGAAAGAACGTAGTCTCCTTGTTTTATTTTAAAAAGCAATCGTTAAGAAGGCGAAATAGTAGTTTACATTTTTATCATATTTCAGTGATTCTGGGACTTGCCGGAATGTGGGAAACCCAGGTTCTGTATTTCTCAGTTCTTAAGATGAAAAACTGTGCTTTTTACTTTTTTAGAAGTAGCTAGTATCTATGTATTGAAAACTCCCTGTTAGCTAATAAATGTTTCAGGTAAACCAAAAACTAAACCATAGAAAATTTCTGTCATTAATCATCTCTATATCCAAAGGTTAAATTATGAAATATTTTCCAACAAGAATTAAGAAATCATGTAATATTTTCCATAGCAGAACAGTGCTGTGGTGATAGGAGACCTTAATAGCTACAGTTGCAGCTTTTGAGTATAGCTTGTGATGGATGGTTTAAAAATGGCTTTGGTCACAGCCATAGAATCATTCACAAGGAGTTCTAATAGTCTAAGAGGAATCACAGAAAGTGTTCCTTCTATATTTAACTAAACTGAAAACAAGAGAGCACATTATAAAATGTTTTTAATTAGGTTCATTTGTGTGTGTGTGTGAGAGAACAAAGTGTGTAAAATGGAAGCTTACCAGTTTGCAATCACTTTAGTCTGTCATCACTGGTGTTGTCCCAGGTGACATTACAAACAGCCCTCTGAAAACCAGAGCTGTTGTCTATGCAGTCTGCAGACCAAAGCAGAATAGTGTTAATTCCACTTAAAGGAAAGACAGTGAAACTTGAAATAAGGCTTATTTATATAGCTTTGTAAGGTCTTATGTGCTGCACTAATAAAAGTTGGTGATATGCTGACAGTTTTGCTTTTCTATTTTTCAAATTCATTAAATTTCTTTAATGAAAAGAAAGATAATTCTGATCTCTACAACCTCCCTGGTAATATGGTATCACCAATTTACTCTAATTCCTTCCTTTTCTTTCTAATTTTTCTGTTCCTTTTCTTAAAGCACCTCCGTAGCTTGTTTAGCTAGATAGCAAGAAGAGCTAAATTAGAGTGATTGCAGAAAAGTCCTTTCAATTTCGGAAACATTTTTTGCCAGGTGGGGTTCAGCCATTCCCGCGAAGCCCTGAAGTGACCTTTTGGCCCAAAGAACATTATACGCTGTGCGTGGTATTCAGTTTCTGTCCTAGAAATAGATGAGTTTCATATCTGTTTTTAATAAGCAGTAATCTGTCTTTAAATATACATGTTTTTATAAACGTGAATTTTCTAACTCTGCTTTAAAGTTTAAAGATCAAAGCTGGAAGGTTTTGCCCCTTGTCCCAGCATGTTAGCGCAGGTGAGACGCTGTGAGCCTTTTGTTAACTGGTTTGGAACATTTTAGGGGTGCGCAGGGAGGTTTTCCCAGGAAGGCCACGGCCTCTCCTGCGGCGCGCGTGGGTCATAGGGGTGGTGGCACCGCTGGAGTGCCGGCTCCATTCACGCCTTTCCTTTCCTTGGGCTGCAGCAGCAGGGAGTTTTGATCTCCCCGTTTAGAATTAAAGCAGATTTTCACCAAATTCCGCTACAAGAAACACCTGTTTACACTAACGGGTTTTTATAATGCAGAAATACAAAATAGCTGAGCATTCTGTATATTGTTCCTATTTAAATCAAAGTGACCCTGCTTATCCTTTAGTCTGCTGTGTGTAGACACTACACGTGTAGGTGGTGATAAGGCTCATAATGCTGTTAAACGTGAAGTCTGGGAATATCACGGCCGCCAGAAGGGTGTTGATGCCCTGATGCAGCATTTGCTGGGCAGAAAAAGCATTTTTGTTCCAGCTATCAGATCACGTTTATATGACTTATCTTCTCATTTAGACATCTCCGGCAAATAACTTGGTTGGTTTCTAACATTAAACAGTTTTATAGTCCAAATAGAGAAGATGAAAATATAGAATTTTTGTAGAGATAAGTGTAACTATTATTACACCTAAGAATAATGGATCACATTGTATAAGCATTGTATAAGCGTTAAGAGCTGGATAGCTTTGCTAAAACAAAGGAACAGTAACAACAATGTTGACAATTAGTCCTTTTCATTAGAGGGTACTTCAAATCAGTGGACAAGTTTTAGCATTTCCAAATGCAAAAGCAAAACTTAATTTAGTATCATCAGAGGCAGACTAGGTAACACCTTAAATATAAAGGGTAATATTCATACATCTCCAGCAAGATATAAAACATCTGTCACCCATTCTAGGTATCATGCAGTAGCAACTATGAATGGATAAAAATACCCAGAGTTTCCTGATGACAGGAAGAAGTTAACTTGAATCAGTCTGTCTGCAAGATATAATTGGCTTAGCTCTTGTTATGAGAGTATGTTTCACCGTCATACTTTTTTTAAAAAAAACAAACCTTTCAAGTATATTCACCAAAAGTAGGTAGAATTGCAGATTAGCATTTCAGCTTGTTTGCTAGTTTATATTTTTGACTACAAAATGGACCCCATAGCCAGTAATTAATATTTTTATTTTGACATATCATGTTTTGGGAGACTAAATACCTTGCTATTCTGCTGAGTTCTGAATGACACAAACAAAAAGATGTAAATAACAGAATATAAGTGCGAACTTGCCTATTTTATAATTATTTTAAACTTCTTGTTTTGTGATTCTCTAATAAGTAATGTTACCGATCCTGCGTTTAATTGCAAGACCCACACACATTAGGGATGTAAGGAGGTTGAACCAGCCTGGTTCCCTGTCTCCTGCGAGAAGCCGCAGAGACCTGGGCTTGGGGCTGGGCTGCAGGATGGGAGTGCAGCAAATGGGAAGGGAAAGATGTGCAGAAGAGGAGGGAAGCCTGGGCTTCTCCAGCCTTCTGCTCAGTCAGGATTACTGAGTCAAAAACTCTGTCTTTGCTATTCCAAGGATAAACTTGGGACTGCACCAGGAGACTGAAACAGGGAAAACCTGCACAAGCGATGCAAGTTGCCGAAGAAAGCTGCTGCTCATGAGTGGCACCTGGACCTGAATAGCAACTTGTAGCTTTCTGTTAGAAATTCCTCATCTGTGAAATTAGGATCCATGGCCTGAAAACCTTTCCAGGATTCAGATGAAGGTGGTTGATTCTGAAGGTGGTTGACTCACTTGTTTACTACTTCAAGTAGTAAACTTCCTACACTGATATTCAGTGTAGGAAGCAATATAAGTGTCGTAATGTTCAGGAGAGCAAAGAGGCAGCTGGGCTCTGCATCCGAATGTTTGGAATACAGGTGGCACTCTGGTTTTCATTTTTGTTTATGTTGGATTAAAGAGAGAATGAAAAATATGAATCAATGAGAACAGGGGCCACTGCTAGATCATGTTCATACCCTTCCTCACCCATATGTGCAGTTGAACTCTTTTAAGGTCTCTGGGTGGCTGCTAAGGGTCTCCGAGCAGAGCTACTTACCTCAAGCCAGGGACGGGTAACCCCTTGCAGAGCTTCCAGGCTCTATTTAAAAACAAAAGAACAGACTGCAAATTCAAAATTTACATTCTACTCACTTTATAACACAGCACCTGATAACCAAGTGATGCCCAAATGCACTTAATTAACGTGGGGGCTTTGTTCAAAAAGTCACAGAATTGTTGTACTAAAAGAAGCTCCTTTAGAAATACCTCCTCTGTTATTTGCAGAAATATTTAAAAGCATTAATTACTGTGATTTTTTTAATTTTAAAATTGCTTATGATGTGTATTTCCTAATTACTTTTAAGTATTTAAAATTATGCATACAAAGAAATTAGTGGAATAATTCTCAAGCAACCAATTTCTTACTGTAATTTACCCCACAAAAATGCTATTGCTCTTAACTGTATTTTTTTTTAACAAGTTATGACATGAAACTTCCGCCAATAAATGTGAGTTGTTCAAATTAAAGTCTCTTTTCTGGGGATAAAGCATATACATAAAATCTATAGAAAGCCAAAACTCAGCTCCTCGTTCCAGCACATTTTTTTGCTAAAGAAGGTCTGAGTGACCTTCCAGTAGCAGTCTGGTAGCCATAGCATAAGGCTCCTCCTTCCAGAAGTTCCAGTTAATCCTTAAGTTTGCTTTGCCCTGGATGCAGAGTGTCCAAATACCCGGAGGCCTCCCTGGCCTTCTCCTTCCAAGGCAGTTTCTAAGATCATTCCAACCTGCACCATGTCTGGTACCTCTGGCAATGAAGATAGTGGCTGTTCTCCCACCCACCTGAGAAAATCAGGGTTTTGGAAACAAGGGAGGCACCCAAATCAAATGCTGAAGGACACTACTTTTTTTTTTTATATATAATATTTTTATACATGTATTTATATGCATATATATCCATATGTATTTTATGTATATATTTATGTACATTTTTAGAATTTATATATAAAATATATAAAATACATAGATAACATTTTTATGAACTGTAGATATCAACTCAGTTTGGCAAAAATTAGGCCTTCGTCAGTACACTTTATGTACCAGCAGAGTAAATGTTCAAAAGGGGTCGTAAAAAGCACGTCAGGCAGCTGATGTTTTCAGCACTGAGAAAAAAAAAAAAAAAGAGAGGAAAGAAATGAAAACACTCAAAATAACAGTTTGACCTATCGGTTATTTTAGATTTTTAAATATTCGTTTGTAAGTAACATCTGTGTCTGTCAATTCCCTAGGTGTAATAGGGGATGAAAATCTGAGCTGAAGAGCAGGGACTTTTGTGACTGCAGAAGAGGGACAGTCTGACTGTGTTTTATTTGTTTATTTGTTTGGTTGTTTTCTTTTATTTTTCAGGAGAAAAGAGAAACATGTAATTAACTGTATTCTTTGTAATTTAATTTAGAACTAGACTAGTGCATTGATTAGCACATCTGGGTTTAAAATCTACCAACTTGCTATTTTTTTTTAGTAATCCTTTTTTTTAATGTCAACTTGAATTAGGAGAGGGGTGTTGCCAGGTCAGGATGGTTACTCCTGTAGCACCTCGGCCTGTGTAGGAGGAAAAGGTAAAACAAGTGATTGCATGAGATCTTATTCAAGATAAAGTTGAGTTACAGTTATAGCCCTTGTAGTCTTAAATAAGTAATATAAGGAAGAAACAGTTTACTGTCCTTTAATTGCTGGCCAAATTAACTTTATTTGTTCTTATCTGTTGTACCCAGTTACCATAGCTCTCTGTGATATATTGTTAAAGTACAGTAAATTACCTATGTATCTAAGCCTGCAGGCTAATGTAAACCCGTGAAAGGAGAGTTGAATCCAGGCGAGTTACAGTCAAATAAGAAATAATTTAAGTGCATTGAATTCTTAGCATAGAGCAGCAGGTTTTGAGCAAGTCCCATGCGTGCCTTCTGAGCAAGTATTTATCAAGATATATCAAGATATATTAGAAGATATATCAAGAACATGGGAGCAGACTGTTAGAAATCATCTTGTGGGCTATTTTATAGTCTTTACTAAGAGCTGTGACTTCCTTTTGATTTTGATTCTATTATATGCCATAGCACCATTGTTCTGCTCAAAGATTTGTATATAAGAGGAACAAGAAATGTTTAATGCTAACGCAAAAGCCTTTGTGTTTCACATATTCATTTAATATTTCTAGGTGTGGTGTGGGAGAGATCCCTTCCTGACTGTCATGAAAAATAATTTAAATTTCATTGCAATAGGATTGGCAGTGTACTTGAATAGCTGTCAGAAGGTCCATTTCTATCAGAATAAATTGAGAATATTCCCAAACAAACAGAGCTGTGGTCAAGGTCCTGGTCTTACCTGTCAGTGCAGATGTTCCTGGGACCTGACGTTCACATTTTGCGTCGGCATCACGGCGCTTCATTCAGAATGTCACAGGTTAAGACAGTGTTTGGGAATATGTATACAAGCCTGAAGAAGAGTTGCCTCATTTTTGTCCAGACTGGCATATCAGTCTTATCAAAGCAGGCTCAAAGTAATATTTCTAGCATATTTTTTTTTCTTCCTTGACCAGGTCTGTATTAGTTTATTATACAACACTGATTCCACATATAGTCTTGTTCCCCATATTATAAATCCCATCTTACTTTTATGTATTCAATTGTGTTTTCAACAGGTCCTAGCAAGATTACTGTTGCAGTCTTACTACCATTTGGAAAGGAAAACAGAACCCGTAATTTAAAAGAGGATATCTTATAATCAAATGTATGGTGGACTTCTAGCTTTTTTTAAAAAAAATCTATTTTGTTGTCACAATAGCTGTGTAGTGTTTTACATTGTCAAATCAGGTTAGGACTAACACATAATCAAGAAGTCACACAGTTGGTTTTTATTATTATTATTATGCTTTCGTATACTTATTTCTAATGAAAATGATTGAAGTGTCTCTGATCTCTGTTCTTAATCTAGTTTTCAGTGGCTTTGGTTTTCACTGGCAATTCTTTTCTGAATTGCACAATGATTCTTGAAATGAAAAGCCCAAAACTGCAAACAGTGTTTTAAATTAAACAACAAAATGTATATAAAAGCTTTGGAACACCCTCTACATTATTCCCCATATTATTTTGCATATATTTGTACATCTTGTTTGCTTTTCTGAGTGGATCTACATGCTGAATTAAGATAATCATTGAATACTTCTTAGTGTTAATTTAATACGTGGAAAATTCTTTGTGTAGTTTATTTTCCTCTCACATATGAATTAATCAACCTTAGAGATGATTTACCTTTAACCTCCCAGTGTATCTACCTTTTTGAAGTTACAGAATCACAGAATACTTAGGGTTGGAAGGGACCTCTAGAGATCATCTAGTCCAACCCCCCTGCTCAAGCAGGGACACCCAGAGCATGTGGCTGTCGTCGAAGCTCCTTGCTGTAAGCTTCTCTTAAGTAACAGAAACTATTAGTTACATGAGAGAATGACATGAGGGCTGAAGAACGGTAGTTTAGAGCATTCCGTTCTGTCTTTGGTTGGTTTATTCATGATCAGCTGAAATCAACTTCTGCTGTCCCTCCAAATGCATGTATTCAGTATCATTTTTTCAGCGATGGTTTAATTTGTGAATCCAGTTCTGTACCAGTCTCTTTACACTTTTGCACATCATTTTTGATTAGATAAACTGCCCTTCCCGAATAGTCAAGTACATCTTTAGAATTTATGCTTTCTGAATTCTGCTGAATTTCCACATTTATGCATTTTTCCAACAGTTTATTTATTGCCATCTCTCTGTTTCCATTTTGCTTAAAACTAAACCCATCTACTCTGCATTAAAAAAACAGGAGAGAAAAACTGTTACAAACTCCCATGATGATGGAGTGTAGAAAATGGTGTTTATCCACAAATCCATTTTATTTATGGGGTGACTCTTCTAAAAGTGCTTGAAATGGCATTTTGCTCACATGATATACCCACTGCACTCTGCACAGTGACGCTGCACATGATTTTGAAAAGCAGATAAGAATGTTACTGCTGATAAGAATGATAAGAGTGACTGATGTTGAATCCTACTAAGTTACTCTGATGTTCTCCAGAAAAAATAAAAATAAAAATCAGTATGTCCGTTCACAAAATCCTGGGCCTTTGTATATGAGGTGACATTAGTGATCCTTGTATGACTATGTTCTATAAAAACAATAATAATTGTTGGTTTTATTTGCCACTTCTCTGAAACAAAAAGTCAAAAAAAAAAAAGGATTATGCTATTCTTTTTTTTTTTTTTTTTTTTTTTACCTCTAAGGCAAGAGAAGATCTCTTTTCAAGACAGAAAGCAATATTTTCATAGAGGAAACATTGGGTGCAACCACAAACTTTTGATACTTGAGTCCTATATAAAAGTAAAGTCCTACATTTCATTGTAGACTAGTCAGTATGCATAAGAGATTAAAAATACTTACAGCATCCTTGATGTATAGATCTTTCTGAATTGCACAATTTCACTATATATATTTGCATTTTCTGTCTTACTGCAGAATGTATACAACTTAGGAACAATTGGCAATAAAGAAACATTAAGTCCTGGAAATTAATCTCCTCAACAGTCTCTGAAAAATTTTCTTAGCCTAGAGGGTTAATTTTATGGTTTTAGAGCAATCATTATTTATCATCTCTTGGTTTACGGGAAAGAATTAGAGTTATTAGCTATTAAATTATCCATGAAAATTTGACACTACACTAGACCAAACAAACCCTGGGGCTTGCTGATTTTCTCAGTATGAAACATCTGTGACTTCAGCTAGAGAGAACTTAACATTGTCTAATTAGATTTCTAAGATTTATTAAGGCTCAAATACTCTATTATTAGAAACCTGAAAATTGGAGCAAAAGTTTAAACTTGCATTTATTGAAGATCATTTTAAAGCATTTTTAACAGCACTGTGTGTTTCTAAATACTACTGCCCTGTAATTGGTGAAGATTATGAGCTCATGTATTGTACTTCATAACAACAGGAGTTCAGGAAAAAATGTGCTTCTTACAAGTCTAATAAGTAGCACTTTTCAACTTTGATACTTAAAATTACTTTATTGAAAATACTGCAGTAATTATAAGTTTGTTTTCCTATTCCGATTTAAGTATAGTTTATATTCTCTCATGCAGTCTGCTGAAGCAAAAATCAAGTTTGGTTATTTTCTATTTCATAGTGTTATCTTTCCTGGACAACTCACGAATAAGAAGAAAATTTGTATTGGCTGTGATCTCAGGTCTGCCACATAGTGAATTATCCAGTGCACCATCTACCTCTTTCTTTGAGGTCAAAATGTCTGTTTAAAATGGTAATGAGCTGTGTTACTGCATCTTCTATTGCTAGATATCAAAATGCTTCAGAAAATTTAAGCTGTTAAAAAAAAGAAGTACTTTAACATAGTCTTTATTATACTATTAAATTTTTTGAGAGAACATTACATTGTTTGCAAAGAACACAGACACTGAGAAGGTGCAGAATTAAAATTATTCCTCCACTCCAAGTTTGTGCCTCTTGCATTTGTATTACAGCAGTCTTAAGTTAGGGCATCCCTTCCTTATTAAGTAAACAGAATAAATAGTGCTCAGCTAATAAGCAGCTTTTCAATATTTTGTTGTCTCCTCATTGTTCATTGCATTGCCTCATATATTATTTACTCTAGTCTATTTGCTTCCTGCTCTGAAGAAGGAAGGTTTAATTTCCTCAAGAGTTTTTCTGTGGTGCACATCATTATATTACCTGGCTTTTTCACAGACAATAATTAATCTTCATAACACCCTTCTGGGTGAGGGGTGGAATTAACCCCACTTTTTAGAATGGAAACTGAATTTGTAAGAGGACGAAGTCACAAGTATCCATAGTACAGGTAACGCTTAGAACCTTGTTCCTTTGTGGCCTAAGCTTTATTCATAGAAAATTCCTATCAACTTCGGCTTCATTTTTGAGGGGGAAATACTTCTGCAAATGGCACCGTTATCACTACAAATCAGGTTGTTAGAAGACAAGGACTACACCAACAGCTAAGTATGAGAAATTTGCTTTCCTCAACTATCAGATCTCAAGAACAAAAACTGTTTCCGTAAGATGGAATTCAACCCCTTTAATTAGAAAACCTTTCTCTTTCCTCTTCTGCAAGCTTGTGCTGTTTGCTGTATGGCTTCTATATCTTTAACAAGTTAGCCAGGGTGCCACAGTGATCAGCCTCCATCCCATCTCCTGCATATTCTAGCCCAAGTCTATTCTATGTCCTGTCAAAACTGAAGCTTTTAAGAAAAAACGTATGTGGTCATGTAGTTAAGGTTTGTGTTATAATCCATAAAAGCAATGCAGGCTAGTTTTTTGTTGGCAACCAAAGCCTCAGCTTGGGTGCTTGACCTTACCATTTCAATAATCTTTCTTCACTTGACTGCTTTGTGTGTATTCTTTGATTTTGAACAAAACACACTGAAAAATGCCCAGAAATATTGTCAGAGTAATATTTTCTCCTGAAACCCCGGTATGTTATCAATGTAGTCATAAACTTAAGATTCATAAACTGCTTCTTTCCAGTTCCAGTGCCTAGTTCTTCCAATTCAAAAGTTTCTGGAAAAGATTGGTACATGAAAAATCGTTCTTAGCTTGTGGAATTGTTTATGTGCACTCCTGTTTATCTGTGGAAAGATTTGTGAGAGGCCTAAGAACACAGTGACAGTGAACTCTGCTGAGATGACTTCCTATTTGTGAACTGTATTTTTTTATAAAAGCTTGTGACATAGATAAATTCTGTAAAAATTCCATAGCCCCGACAACCTATATATCCTTAGCAGAAAAGTTGTCTGCACTGTTTAAAGTCATTGATTCAAAACTTATGAAACCTAATTTAACTACTTTTGTTCTAGAATAAGCACAATGTCTTGTTTGACATTTTTGACATTGACAGTTTTCTTTTGAAAAATGGTTAAATTTTTAGTCAAAAATTATTTTAAATGATCTTGATATGATTGAAGGGTCAGTCTTATTAAAGGAAACTCTCACATAATTTGACCATTGCAAAACAAATTTAATGGCACCTATACCTGTTCATAATTACTTTCTTACATACTAACATTTTGATATTACCCTGTAGATAGATACCCTTTACAGATATCTGTAAAATGACTTTGTTTTACTTCCCATTTTATATAGAAAAGTTAATGATATATTTTTAGGTAATTTCATAGTCATGTTATGTGCACATGTGGGAGATCTCAGGGTGTGCTGTGTGGAAGCAGTACTTTCGATAGTCGTGTGAAATGTAGGCTCAGGTGCGCTAAAGTTGCCACTCATTTCTTCAATCTGTTGCATCCTTCAGCATAATAGAAAAGCATCTAGACCAGAATAGCTGTCCTTGTATTGGCTGGTATAATTCTCTCATTAGTTCTTAGACTAGTGGTCTGATGTATTTTATATCTATGTGGAGCCTGGTGTCTGATTTCCCAAATTTTGCATCCCGCTTGGCTGAGTGCAAACTCTGTTGGTTCTACTGCAGTTGGAGTCCCTGTGTAGACGCAGACATAGAAGCAATATTTATGTTATATATAAGTCTGAAGAGATACTGTTAAAATGGATCTATGATGCTCTCTGCAGGATATGCATAGCCATAAGAATAACAGGAGAATACTGAGGTTTTAAATTTGGGTTTATGAATGTATTTGTTAAAAGTTGTTTGGCTAGAACATAATCATTTGCATTTATTATTCAAAAAATGTTATTGCACACATAGTGTATTGTGCATGATTACAGCAGAGTAATCGAGACATTATTTTAAATTAATCAGTATAACCCCTTGATCCCTGAATCCTTTGAGGACCTGTTAGTCAAAGGGTTCATTTTAAAATTGCAAATCACATTTGTTTTTAAGAGTAACTGATGCTATGTTTGATTAAAACTGCTAAATTATCGGTATCTTGATGCTGCCGCCTTTAGGCCTAGAGGAGGGCAGTTGGAAGCAAAAATAGATCCCAAGTTCTCCATAAGGTCAAACTTAGATTAAGTATTGACGGAGGGGGGGAAAAAGTAGTTCTTTGCAGCAGTTTCCACTTGTTTGTTTGGTTCAGATGTCAACTTAATGGTCGGTACTTCCGCACATCTTTCTTGGGGCTCTCTTAAAAATCGTCCCCAGGTTAACCCTTTTCAAAGCCTCTGGTTTGAAAGCAGGATAAGTGAGATCATACACACCACAATTAGTAGTTTAGGTCTTTCATCTTTGAGTTCCTTTAAAACTCTTGCATAAATGCTCTCTGCGCTTAGAGATTAGTTACTGCTGAGTTTGTCTATTCCCTGACCTCTTCAATCAATATTTTGTTTTCTTTTTCTACCTTCTTCTCTAAGTCCTTTATAAATAGTGGGTCGCTCCCCAAGCTGTTGGTGACCATAGATGCAAAACATTCATTTAGTCCTTTGCGCTTCTTTTATACCTTGACCTTTCGTTGCCCTTACAAGCTCTGGGGTGATCTTGCTGCCTCTGATGTGTTTAAAGAAGGATTTATTACTATTTGCTTTTTGTACTTACTACCCAAACTTTTTAATGATCTGCCTTATTTGCATTTTTCAATTTAATATGCCGGAGATTATGGTCATTCCTATTTTCCTCATTTAGACAAAGCTTCAGTTTTTCTTCTTCTTGCTAATAGCCATTTTAACTTCTCTGTTTAACTATGCTGGCTTTTTTTGGGGGCCTTCCTCATTTCTTTGTGACTCTGTACATTTGTTCTGAGTCTCCAGAATCTTATTTTTTATATTTTCTGCCACAATTATAAAGATTTAAGTTTACAGCTGCCCTTTTTTCCTCCTTTTCCGTAAGTTTTCTCATTTTATTATAGTACCCCATTTGGAAATTAAGTATAACCATAGTGATTTTTTTTTTCGCTTCTGTTGTCCCTCAAGAATGTATTGAATGCACGTGCACTATGATCACTGATAAAGAGCATCCATTCAGTAGCAGCATCCCATTCTGTCTTCCCGGTGCACTTTGCACTGCGTTATTAATATCCCATGGATTGTCATCCTTCCACCCAGCTTCTGATGTGATTATTATGTCAATAACCTTATTTAAAAGCATGCAATCTCATTCCATCATTTGATTTCTTAGATGTGTAGCCTTGCTTCTCTGTCCCCCTTTTCACTGGCAGGATACTCAGAAAAATTCTTTGTTGTTTCTTGCTTGAATATTTCCAGCCTCTGACCTATGCCACACTTTAGGATAGGGGATATTTGGATTTTGTGACTATTTGATACATCATGAGTAGACCAAGCTGCCTCATGTCTTGGTTGAAGGATCACTACAGTATCCGTTTGAATTCCCTCGTCTTCAAAACTCCTGCATGACTCTCTTGATAGTAAAATCCAGCAGCCTGCGTTTCCATCACAATTTAAAGAAAGCCTGTCCTTCCTGTTCAAAAGTTCCCTATCTCGAGAAATGTGTCACTTTCTGATAATTTTTATACCTTTTCACTATGTTAATCAAATATGCAGTTAACCTTTGCTTCAGTAGCCCTTCTGCCTTGTCTGCTGCGAGCTGGGAGCAGTTCCAGGAACTCTCGTACGGAGAGCCTCTTTCCAGCTCCCCAGCTGTGCCTCTGTGCCTTCACTTTTACCTTTTCCCCTATCCCTAGACCATGGATGACGACCATGACCGCAGGATTTTCTAGAAGCCTCTGCAGACACTGTATGTGGTCCTCTGTTTCTATGTTCAGCAGGCTATTGCACCACTTTGGGATTACAAACCAAACAAAGTGCTTAATAGCAGGATCACTGCCCCTTGCAGCCCACCTCTTGCCTTCATCCAGGTTCCCCAGACCAGCAGGGTTATGCTTAATGCATGTGGACATCATTGGAGAAGTAGGATCTGCCACCATTTCTTCTTGCACTAGCTCTACATTTCCCATGTCTCTATGCCACAAGACCTCTGATCTGGTGACTGCATCCTCTGTTTTGATTTTCATAGTATCACAAATACATGAAGGAAGGAAGTCTTTCACAGGTCCGGAGGCTGATTTTGAGGAATCTCTTTTTATGGGATCCCAGAGAAAAATTGTAAGGGCTCTTCAGCAATTTTTCCAGAGTTGATATCAATTCTTGATATATATTCAGTTGAAAGGACAGTAGTTGGGGGTTTCTAGATGGATGTTTGAGGGAATTCTTGCTCAGTTTATTTCCAACAGACATTCAAATTTAGAAGACGCTGAACAAACATACTCTGAAACATCCATCTCAGCCTACAACAAGCAAATAGAAAACACTAAATGGAAGTATAAAGGTGGAATTTAGGCAGTCTTATCTGGATCTCTGACTTTTAAATTGCCTAACTTTTAAACGTCCTACATTGTTTCTACAATATGCCTAAACAATTAAGCCTATGTCATCAATTCTTTCATTTAAATTAGATGAGTTAAACAGATAAACTTTTCTCCCCTTTGCATGTCAGAATACTGCTGAATGGGCTTTTCCCCCCTTTCTCTCCCTCCTTTTGGTCTTGTGTATTCATGCTGTACATATAATCCCTATGGAGCGAATTGATGAATTGGTTGTTAGCATAAAGTCATTTGTGGAGTTGAATGCAGTTAGATATAGGTCTTTTCAAAATGTAGGAAGAATGTAATTAAAATGAAATTAAATTGTAAATTAAATTCAAGTAATAAATGGATGTTATCCAGTATAATAAGCTATTCTCATAAGAAATTAACACTGTCCAGTAAAATGACTTTAGGTTTTGAGGCTGGGTTTTCTGGAGAATAGTCAGATGAATACAGTATTAAGGAAACTAAACTTCAGTGTTTTTAGATGCCTGACTTTCAGGACTGTAAAATTTCCCTATGTATCTACTGAATAATTAGAAATACTAAATTCTTCTCCTAAATTCATAAAGACTAGCTCGGGTTCATTATTTCTTGTAAAACAAATTCCATTAAGTTTGTAGTTGTAGAGATCAGCACTGACCATGTCAATGGACAGCTACCTAAATTTGCAACCTGTTTACAACATACGTGCTTGTTGCAGACATCTTGTTTATCTCTACCCGTGGTTCTATTTAGAATTATCTAACAGTCACCTAAAAACTACGAAATCTGAAGAAATGCATTGCATTGTATACTACATCTATACAATATATAGTACATCTGAATCCTTTTACTCTTAAAATAGCTAAATAGAGAAATCTGAGTCTGATGTTGTATAGCACTAATATGGAAGCAGTAGCTGCATTATTTCACAATTAAAAAAAAATAAAAAGTTTTTAGGCCTTTCATGTGCAGGTTTCAGGGAATAAAGGTGAACAAACAATGGTTATGCATTTTATTAGAGGGCAGTGTATTTGCTCCAAAATCAGTAAATCTGCTGTAGTTAGAAGGAGGGCAGACTGGCTTGAAACCAACTTGCTAAAGGGCAGTAAATACATTTATTTGCTCTTCCCTGGAGATAATAAGATTTTTTCATGCTAGTTTTATTCCGCAAGGAAAAGCTTATTTATACATTTTTTTTTCTTTTGGAATGAAGTAGAAATACAGTTAGAAAGAAAATCACATTATGCTTTTGAGTTTATTGTAAAGTATTATCAACATACTTAACTTCAATCCAGATTGTAGTGCAGAATTTTGTAGGAGTTAGAGGTTCAACTTAAATTCATTTCCTATTAATGCTATGGAGCTTAATTTGCTGCTCTCTCATGCTTGCTTTCTGGATATATGGTAACAGGACATGTATCCTCATGTTAGGCATGCTTTTAAACAGTATTTTATTTTCAGCATAACCTAAATATGCTAGACTCAGGGCTTTACATTTATACTACAAGAACTGCACGTGGAATACCGTATCAGTTCTTGTTTCGAACAACATAAAAGATGAAAGAAAAAAGTGTAGGACATCCCTTCTTGGAACTGTCTCACTATGACAAAATCAGATACTTTTTCACCTTTTCTCTGTGTTAGTGCTGGTATATAGCCTAGGTTGTAATGTAATAGGGAGTTTTGTGGTATTATATGTGTCCATTAAAGCCCTACCATTTTAATGTTAGGAATTACACAGGAATCTTCAGTCCTTTCTTGAATTCTTTAAAAACAGAGTACTACCCTCCTATTTGTATGGAAAAACTGGATAATTTAACTAAATGTACATTCAGACTGAAAAATAGCAAGAAAACGAGAATCCAAACCACTTTTTTCCTTTTTATGTGCATTTCAAATATTTTCCCTTAGAAATTTGGGTAGGCTTTCTCATGTTAGCTGAATATTTCTTAGCTTTCAATTCAGCTCTGTGGAAAATATTTTTATATATTAAATGGCTTCTTAGTAAAAACATACATATGGGTATATTCTCCCTCTCTTTGCATAGAAAAGTTAAGCTTTGCCTTTTTTTTTTTTGTTTAGCAAGTTTGTTGTCGTGCCTTGAGAGCTGAAAGTTGGCCTGAGACACTAAGACTTCATGAATTCAACCTACCAACTTTTGTATCCCTGTTCAGTATTCAAGAATCTTGAGAATTATATAAAATTATGAAGTCGCCACTCTTAAAAGACAGAAGTTATCTGCTAGTTTAACTAATGTCTGTTAAAGTAGGCAGGACACAGCCTGAAAATACTACTAAAATTATAGAATAGCAATGTGTTCCTTCTTGGAGACCTGAGAATCCAACTGAATGCAGAGCTATCTCATTAGAGCATTTTCCAACTTGAATAAAAAGGTGCAAGATAAAAAATAAGTTTATGTGAATGCCTGCTTCTTCCAGAAGGCATTTCATGGCCAGTGCCTTTATTTATATCATTGTTCTCTCCAATACATTTTTTTCCTGTATTATACAAATAAAATTGTAAAACTTAGTGCTATTTCTTTTAATCAAATACTACATGATAACTACTCAATGTAGAATATTTACCAAAAACAACTTCATAGAAGTGATATAAATCGTGCAAAGACAAGCCTTTAAGCTGACAGTTTAACTGATCTTTTTAAAGGAAGCAGTTTGAAGGATTTTATTCAGCTTCAAGGGACATCATGGTAGTTTATAATGACAGTAATGGAAACAAAAACCACATACACTCAGAATTCTATTCTCTTATAAAAGCTACTTTGGATTGCAATTTTTGTACTAGTCTGCTTTAATCTAGGATAAATAATGTCAGATGAATGTTTATCACCTAGCTGCTGATACCTAACTGCTTATCACTTGAACAGTGGTCTGGGGACAAAATATACAGTTTATTTGCAAAATATAAAATGACAGACATTTCAACTCTATATATCAAAGAAAAGGCCATAGTTAGCTTTTTTAGCAAAAGAACAATTGCTGAAAATTTTGAAGACCTGCAAATCTTTCTGATCTCGTAGGAATTGGCTATCATGATCTCTGTAGTCCCTTTTTGCTGGCAACCAAGTGTTTAAATGTGTTGCTTAGCACACATTGCACTGTGGCTGTCCTACTTTCCAGTTGTAAGATACTGTTTCCTTTTCAAGGTTTATGACAGAAAAGCTTTTTCCATTTAAAAGCTTTCCATTTAAAAGAAAGGAACACGTCATAAGAGAGAATGATTCACCGTCATGACAAATTTCTCTCCATGCAAGACTAGGAAGCTACACCTATGCCATTAAGAAATAGAACTATATAGACATTGTAAGAGGATAAAAGAAGAATAAAAATCATTTTTCAATTTTTTAAAAAATCCATTTTGTTCACTGCCAGTTCCTTTAGTCATGTAGGAACTCCTGACTTTAAACAATGAACTTAAATGAAGATCACTTACTACCTACAAATGAATAGCACATCTAACGAGTGGTCTTTAAAAGCTGAGGGAAAAAAAAAAAAAGCTACCTTATAACTAGAATGAACCTTAAACGAACCTTAATTAAGAATATTAAACCAGCTCTGAATAGACATAGGTATTGATCCCATTAACAGGAAGTGCATAGCTGAGCGGAAAGGTCCACGAGAATAAATCCCATCTTGTTGACACGGTCCTGGCACGGAATTTAGGCAGTGGGGAAATTCTCCATAGTGTGTCTGATGTTTTATTTCCTCCCCCTGGCCTTCCCTCACCAAACACTACTGGGGATCTACTGGGAATATATTTTGCTGTACCTATGGTTCGCTGTTCATTTGTTGCAAAGGGAAACTAGAAAAAAAAAAAAAAGAAAACAGAAACATTTATACCTTCTAGGCTTGCTTGCATATTATTATTATGTATTATTATTACGGGAATCTTATTGTTTGCTATACGTGGCCTGCTGTAGGCAGCCTCAGCCCTGTGCCGCGGCTGGCCCTAGAGCAGGGCCCGTATTTTAGAGCAAAGCCATTAACTGTGCTTACCCTTGCAAAAGCCTGACAGCCAATATATAAAACCAGAATGTTTTCCGGGACTGAAATTATGATTTCAAAACTTAGTATCATCTCATTCTGAATATGGAACACTTTAAATGTTTGGAGTAGTATAGATTGGCGTGAATTTTTATAATTTTACAAGACCATATATAGGTATTTTGCATTTCTACTTATGTTCCTTTTTTTTTTTTCAATTGCATTTAGGAATTAATCAGTGCCTATTTATTTTGCCTTATTTCATCATTTTAAAATAGAATTTGGAAATGTGTTTTAGAGATAAAAAAATGAACGAGGAGCTTCTTGGCATAAATTTTTAATATTAGGCTTTGTTTGATACATCGGATTCTGTCCTCTGTTCCTGTATTTTAATTCTGTTTTCTTCAGAGGAATTAAACAGGGTTTCTAGGCATGTAATAAAGCTAAATTTATCCCTGTTTACATATGTTAGATGTACACTACTGGTGTATATGTCAGCCTAGAAAAAAAAAGTCTAAGCAAGACAACTTTCAAGCCTGGAAGGGGCATAATTTCAGCCAGACCTTTTGTGACCTACAACTATGTTTTTTAGATTCCATCTTTAATTCATCATAAGATTTATATCTATAAAGTGAAAATGTCCCCATGTTATGTTGTATCTAAAGGATCTAGAAGTTTTTGTACTCTTTTGCCTCCTCATATCGACACGTTCAGTTTGAGGAAGGACCAGGGAAAGGACAGGTTCTTAATACACGGTGCACGTACTTGGTGCGTGGTGCACGGTACTACCAAAATCCAGGAAATCACTATTTATTGGCTGCCTTCTTTGGCTACAACTCATTGCTTGCTTGAGAGTGATGAAGAGTAGGATTTTTTGTTGCACTTACATAGATATAAACCTGCATTTTGAGCTTCTTGGCCCACAGGGTAGCTGAGGGCAGCCCGTTCTCTCGTGCAGGCTGGCGCCTCTCCGCGCGGCTCCGTCCCGCTCGGCAGGACTGGGGCATCCCAAGCTCCAGACGCACCCTCACGAGGGCTTCCTCGAGAAATAATCGCTTCACACCGAGCTCCACAGTGTTTGAGAGAAACCCTTTGTATTACTTGACGGTAGGTAGGTCTGGAACTGCAGAAACTCATGTTAAAGTCACTTCTCTCAAGGTCACCCTCTCTCTTTTTCAAATCCAGACTGTGGGTTTGTCCCTTAGTGCAAGTCGTAAACTTGCAGTGTTTGCTTCTCAGATCATATCATGCATTTTACAGATTTTATTTGACATTCATGATTAGAACTAAAAAATATTGCTTCTTATCTCCCTGCCTTCTGCTTAATCTTGTTTCTTTAAGTCATAACTCTGAGACCTTTCCGTATGGAGGAGATGTAATAGATTAGTGGTAATTTTATACTGATCATAAAATAAATTCTCTGGGCAAGAATGTGCATATGTACAAGTGAAAAACAAAATTATGTATGAAAAATAGTGTTCCCACACATAAATATTATGTTAATGTATTCTATTCTAGTAAGTGTTGTCTATGGATAAGTAACCTATAAATCAAAAAAAAGAGTTCTGGGAGAAATAAGCGAAAGGTATATCTAGTTGTAAAATATTAAGCTCTTATATTACAAAATTAAGAATAACAAATGTGAATGTTTTATTTATGAGCCAGGAAGACACCTGCATTTTTTCTGTTTATTTTAATGGATTCTTTTACTAACCAAAAAGTTGTTGGCCAAGTCTGAGCCTTAAGGGGATATAAATTGGCATAAGCATAATAACTTTTTATACCTGTAGCCTTCTAATTGAGCAGCGCTGATTCCAGATGTGTTAGAGCTGCTTTTCCACTTTTACATGACGATACATGACACACTGACCAGTGTGGGAAATGATGTGTCGCTTTATAGGAGAGCAGGCAACTCGCAAAAGTCAGTCCACTGGAGGGCTAAAATGTTTTGTATCGGCTTAAAAACTACACTGATACGAGTCAAACATGTTTTAAAAGGATATATTTTAGTGTCCCGATGAAAATAAAAAAATAATTTCAATCAAGAGCTGTCATTCTGATTGCAAATTTAAAAAGGAGGTGTTAGCTTAGGAAATGGAGGTCAATGAAAATTAAGAGAAAAGAAAATGAATGTACCAATTATCATCACAAAACATCGTATTGCCCCCAAGTTTGAGTAAGCTGCATCCCATCTAAAACGTAACTAAAACCCAAACATGAAAAGCACATAATCAGGTGCAACAGTGGACATTTTGCTGTTTCTAGAGAGGCAGTGCGGATGGAGCAAAACTTCCCTTTTCTGGATCTCTGCGTAGTGACTTCAAGGCGGTTTCTCTTTGTAGTGCTGAATATGAGCTTCACCTGGCCTTGAGGCACTTGAGGCATTGCTGAAAATAAATATTTCTTTTCTTGCCATCGAGCACAGGGGCTCCTAAAATGCTCCGTATAATGTTTTTCTTGAGTCTTTGCTAGGCTCAAAATCCAGCATCCCCCAAAACCTCTGTTAGGCTTCTAGGGCCTGCTGGGACTGTTCTTATTCCTCTGCCGCTACCCAAAAGGAAATGAATACCTGTATTTTCAAGTGAGATACCATATTTGCTGTTTGAAACTTTTTTGTATTTACATGGCCTTAGCATCATGGGTGGACTGACTACCAGTCCCTGATTTCTACCCTAAAAATACCAAATATGTCTTGAGAGATTGAAATTGGACTGAACAGTGTGGAAAAATGAACGTGAATGTATCTATGCAATGTCCAGTGAGGGCTTCTCTTGCTTTCCTTTGGTCTGAGGTTTGGTCTGAGAAACAGGCAAAATAGGGCACATACTGTTTTTTTTCCTGAAGAACTTAAATAAGACATCAGTATTTTTTGCTGGTTTAGTTTGTTTTGGAATGGAAAGGAAGAGAAAAAAGGGGGAGGTTGTCTTTTTTGTCCAAGAGAAGTCAAAACTTTGGAGCCGGTGGGGCTTTTGCTCCCCATCAGCAATTGCTTACTGTTTTCCACAAGTTGCAGCACTGCTTTCCACCCAGCAGAATCCTGGGATTCTCCCGAGTCAGGGTTATACAAATGTTTTTCGTGCATTTTGAGCAATGTCTCGGTCGCCTGTAATTTACACTGCGTTTCAAGTTAATTTGGCTAAAAGCTTATGAAAGAGAACCTCAGAAGTTGCTACCTTGTACATTAAAATCAGATTTTTCTTGTTTCTTATTATCCTCCCCCATTGCCATTTGACTTTTGTGAAGAAATTTTGCAGCAGATGAGTTTTTAGAAACTCACTGTAATACAACCAACCGAGAGTTTTTTTAAGGGTGGCCTTCAACAGATGTTTTTTCACCTCTTATCTGCAGGTAGAACCTGATAGCAGGTATTAGACTGTCAGCACATCTCTAAATTTACTTTGATGCAGCCTGGCAGAAGCAATAGGTACTGCAAACCTAATCTTTCCAATAACATATGTCTCCTAGAAAGAGACAGGACCGTATGTATTAAAAATAGCTTGACTGAAGGAAAAAATATATTGACTAAGATTTTCTTATCTGATATTTACTTTTATATACTGGCAGCCTTCCCTCTTTCTCTCTTTTCTAGTCCCATGAGGAATAAAAGGTGGCCTGCGTTCCTAGCAGATCTACGTCTGTATTTATTCTTTTATTAATAGTGTCAGGACTTTCTTTTGCAAAGGGAAGAAATCTCTGTTTTTGCTTCTCTCTTTCAGTTTTTCAGATCGGAAAGTGAGCTATACTTATGAGACAATCACACTTCCTTTCACGTCACTTAGCTACTGTCCAGCTCAGAAATTACATGTTGAACAGTTCTTTAGGTCAACTATTTGGGTTACTGCACGGTGCATGTTTCTTTAGTAAGCTTATAAAATACGTAGCTTAATTTGCAAATACTGTCATACTCATTGAATTTTTGGCTGACTTATTAACATTAATAAAAATCCATTTTAGATAAATCTTTCCACAGGAGAAACTTGCATATAAATTTATACAGAAAGGAGGTATTTCCTGACTTAGGGATGTAATTTTAATACCAAGACAGAAAACAAATCATTAATAACAAGGCTTGTATTAGAAAATTTTATTAGTAAATAAAATATTTTAAAATAAGAGGAAAAAATAGCATAATAATGGAGATGAGTGAATTTTAAATTATTAGATGGTCACCAGGTTACGGAGTCTAGGGTGATGCACTCGGTCAGTTATGCAGTGATCCGAGCAGCAGGGCAGCTCTCCCTGCGTGAGCGTTTCCTGCCCGAGTTGGGATCTCTCCCGTTTCCACATGGCTCCGATGCCGGGCGGTTGCGTGCGGAGGCAGCTGCCTCCCTGCGTGAGCGTCTGCGGTGCCCGGGCTGTCAGCGGCTCCCTGCGCTCCCTGCGCGGGCTGCCCGCGTTCCTGCGGGGTGAACGTCCCCTTCTCTTTTCCCCAAATTGCTCTCTGGTTCCCCTTCTCTTTTCACCAGTTTGCTCTCACCTGCTCCCAGCGCACCCTCAAGTATATACCCGGAATTTTTATTTCTGTCAAGGCAGAGAAATCATTAAGTAAAACTGGCACTTAGTCTTTCAGCAATACTTCCAGAATTTGTTTGATTGATTTGTGCTTTGGCATCTATTATATGGGCTGCAGATGTTGCTGTTTTACTAACTGCTACTTCTGTTTTTTTTTTGCTCTGAAGGAAAGTAATAGAGTTAAAGAATGACAGGCCACTCCAGCTCAGTGACCGCATTAATTCAGTAACTAAAATTTCTGTGAAGTAGCAAAATATTATTCTCATGATTAGAGATGAGCACAGAGAATATAAGTGACTTGTCATAACTTTTTAAGAAGGAAAGAAAGTGACATTCTTAATTTTTTCTCTTGGATTTTTTTTTTTTTTACCTCAGCGTCTATTCTTGTCTTGCCAAAATGCTCCTATTTTAAAGCAAACATTTGTCTGATGCGGACACCTGCTATTGTTTAAGGCCTTGGCCAGCTGCATGACTGTTTTAAAGGAAAAGATAAGAACTTAGGAAAGCATTATTCATGCTTCAGGAAGGGTCTGGTCAAAAGCTGAGAACAGCATCCCCGCTCTCGAGTGTTAGCTCGTAGTACAGTAACAGTTTTCTTAACTGCCACCTATTCCAGTCAGCTAAAGTGTCAGGGAGAGACTCCAGTATTTTGCCCAACTCGGCTCCCGCTGGCACGGCTCTTCCCATCTAGTTCAGTGTTTCATGGGAACTGCAGAACCCAGGTCAGGTTTTCCTGACATACAGTATGTCTGCATTATGTATGGCGGGCACTCTGCTCACCTCTTTGCCTAGTTAATGGAGGAAGGAATATGCCCTTGAAGGCCCACCAAGAAAGATCCAGTCCACCTAAAGGTAGATGCTATCCTTGCCTAATATAAGCAGAACTGAGGTGCCTTCAAGTTGGTTAAATTAGGTGTCCACATCTTCCACTGAGAGTACAGAGAGCTGGTAAATGTGAAGCTCTTCTACTTCCCTATTGAAACATCCTCTGAGATTGAGGCAGTGGTTGTGGTGACTCCCTTTTCATAGCCTAGCAGCTGCAGTATAATAATGCAGCAGGAATCAGTCAGGGAGACCTGAGCTCTAAACCCTGCATAGCTGAAAGCAGACAGAATCCAAATTACAGGAGAATATCTTAACCGCTACACCAAGGAAATCCTCCACTTATGAGCATTTCTGCCTTCTTGCTGAAGCTGAGGCAGGAATGCAAATCGATGGGGTCAGAAGGGGAACAAGCAGTCTGTAGCCTCACTCTTGCCTACTGATTAGGACACTCAGCTGGAAAAGGAGCAATAATCCATACTATTGGGAAAGGAAGGTTTGTGTGTGTGTGTGTAGTTCATTGGTTGCTTAAAAAAAAAATGAGAGAGAGAGAGAATGGAAATACAAAACATGCCTTTTCCAGCAAGCTGGGCCTGAAGCTTCACTTTTAGCCTTGTCTTAGCTGAATACCCGAAGCTGCCAGGCAAAGCTGCCGTTCCCACGCGGCGAGCGTGTCCACTGGCTCCCTGTGCAGCACTTACTGTGGCCTGGGGTGCCCCTTGGCCAGCCCATCCTTGACAGCAGCCAGAGCAGGATCCCAGCAACAGAAGAAGCTGGTGCCTGCCATGGTGGAAGGATAGAAGGGGCTGATGCTGGACACGCTGTCTGAGCTGTGTGAGAAGAGCCAGAATTTCAAGCTGACGCTGGGCAGCAAATGGTCCTCCTCTCCCAGGATCAGCCCCAAATCCCCTGGCAGCTCTGGAGGCTTATCTGATGCTCTCAGAATTGGGTTCTGGCTTAAAACATACCCAGCAGGGTACTAAGCATGAGGAACCACTTGCCATCTGTGTGTCTCATCCGTGGGGCCAGTGCGGTGGCTTTAGTGAGAAGGGCTGTGCGGGTGGGTCCTCACGAGCCTGCTGCCTGTTGCCACCCAGGAACCTGTTCCAGTGGCCTCCTCAGCCCCGGCAGCCACACCATGCTGCACGCAAAACTCCTAGAGAGAATCCCACATTGGAGCTGAGGGAGATGGAGAAGCTTCAGCAGCTGGCCAGCGGTGATACTGATGCCACGGGTGCCAGAATACACCAAATTCCAGTTTTATGGAAATGGGAACTGGATAAAGGCAACTGAAGAATACTATTGTCTGCAATTTGTGTGGCTTTTGGAAATGTGAGGTCCAAACCACAGGATAAGGCTGGTCATAGTGTCATGAAGATACTATCTACACAACCTTGCCTAGCAGTACTGTTCAGCAGTACAATAGTGAGACTGTTTACATAGTTTACAATAGCAAGACTGACACACTAAAAACTTGCTGTATGGACACAATTCAGTCAATGCTTGTGAATGAAGCAGCTGTTTGTGATTTGAACACCAGGGATGGGTAGGGATTTTCCACTTAAGGGTGCATCTGACATGGGTTAGTTCCCCTGCACAAGTCGCTTAGCTCTGATGTCTGTACTTGCTTATCTTGTGAGCTTCATTCAATGAAAATGAATATTTGGATTTTTTTTTTGAGTTAGAGTTTAGAGTTTAAAAATATATTTTATGTTATTAAATTAATATAAAAATCGAACACAAATTTGAAAGGAAGATAAAAGGATATTTAAAAAAAAAAGAAAAAAAAAGGTGTAGATTTAACGAGTTGAAAGATATCTATTTTGATGCATGGAGTATCTGCTCTATTACTTTGTTATATCCTATACTAGAATACTGCCTTCCATGCATCAGTACAATCAGCCATACATCTCCATGGCAGTTTAACACATATATATTCCCATCTTCCTCACTGAGTTGTTCCTTATAACCCCCTACTAGCAAAACTGGTTTCAATATTGAGGCATGCTTATAAGAATACATAACGGGCTAAGTCAAAATTCTTACATTCACATGTCCTTTTCATCAAGTCAGCTTTTATTAAAAATATTAATTTGACAGCAAAATTTCATTAATTTCTGATATCGACCATTTTCCTCCTGAGAAAGGAAGTGTTAATGTTCGCACAAAGCCCTCCTGACCTCATTACTTAGGCTACATTGATAAATCTAGTTCTCCTTCTTTTCCCTCCCTTTTCTCCCTCCAGAAGCCTTTAGAGCATGTCAAAGGAACACCTTTATGGGTATTTCTTGCCTCAATTGATGCAGCAATATATTATTAGCTTAGTGTAACTCTCTCAAAATTTTATGAGGCTTCGCAGAGTAGCTGAAGTGAACATAGGTTTTATGTTCCATACCTAACAGATCCTGCTGGTTTCTGTCATTATGAGTTAGGGTACGCCTGATCAGGCTCAGGCAGTTCGCGAGTGATGGGGTGTATTTTCTTCACTGTGATACATCTGAAAGTCAATAGACAGATAATTGGGGGGATTGGTTCACGGTTTCAAAATACAGATTATTTTTTTGCAAAGCTAGAACTAGTTAAATATTTGCAAAAAAAATGTTTTTTCGTAAGTTCACTCACATCTGAAGGGCTCTTACATGTGCATATTTATGTGATTCTCCTTCTTTGAGTGCTATGGACTGATATCTTCTCCTTTGATAGAGCAGTGCAATAGAGAAATAGATCCTACCCTCCTAGGAAATTTTTATATCAGCATAGTTATGCTCATTTAAGTGGTCTTTGGCAAAGGTTGTTCATTTTAAGTACATAAATTTCTGGACTGTATTCCCTTGTAAATGAAAGTGTTTGCGTGCAAAACGGTTCTCTCTCCTGTACTTTTTTTCCCCATTGTGTAATTTCTTTCCTTCTATAAAAAGTGTAAAAAAGAGATTGTGCTATAATTTCTTATGATTAAATCATTCATTGAAAGGAGAAAAAGTTACACAATTTCTAAAGTACAATAATCATCATGTAAATATTTTAGATGTGTATGATACATAGATAGCCAAAAAGATGATCAACAAAATATAATGATTTCTCTGGAAATTATAATATAAGGACAATAACTGCTACTATAACTGAATAATTTAAGAATCCACAATTTAATCTTTACTTGCTAGAAAATTTATGTTATCATTTTTTGAACTAGTACCACACAGATGCTCCTTGCAGGATCATTATGAACAAAAATGTGGAAAGAAGTAATAGAGTGTGGATGGAAATGGTTCTCTGTTCTCAGTTTATTGATGTTCTATCATTCAGGATAGAAGTTTATTTTTAAAGTAGGGACTCAGCCATAAAAAAATATGAACTAGTTCTGTTCTTGGTGAACAAATATTTTTGAAACATTCATAAAAATTTAAAGAATGCAATACTATTAGAAATAACGGGAAAACCTTACATCCAGATTACAAATAGATCAAAAAATGACGTAAAACTGTGATTTTCATTCCTGGAATCCGCCTGCCCGTATGTTCCCCAAAAGTAGGCAATTGCGGTCATGATACTTTCAGTAAAAAAGAACATACCAAGAACGCTGCTTTGATCCAGATCACTTTTTTCCTTTGATCCAGATCGCTTTTTCCTTTAGTAGCGTATCTAGTGTATATAACTGCTTCCCAGAAAGGCTGAGTGTATTTCCGGATGAAGTTATTTCACTTTTCTAACAGTACGTGTGCTGCTGACAGGAAGGGTATGAGGTCTGTAGGACAAGGACAGGACAATGTAGTAGGGTTGGGTTTTTTTTCTCCAATCATTCTACCTTATGTATTTCTGAAGTCATAATTCAGTTTTTCCATGAAAAGCATTGTACCATGATGATTTTGAGTCTACTGAGGAAATGATTTTTAGCCACTGACATAGAGTCTGAAAGAAATAAATTTGCTATCAAGAGCTACCGCACTTTATATTACACCGTGGTTTCCATCCCCGTTCCTCCAGTATGGCATCTTTTCCGGTGAGGAGGGTGTGTTGTTAATACCTTAGACTAATAACAACTTTCGAAAATTGAACCAGTGATGTTTTCCCTGTCTTAAAAAGATTTTGTATCTGGAATTTAGGCAGAAATTTGACTGCTAAGAACATTGCCATCAAGGATAGTTTTGCTTGCTTTATGTTTAATGCGTAGTATAAACATATTCCTGGTCTTACCTTTTATTTTCCTTCTTTTTTTTTTTTTTTTTCTCTGAGAACATCCGTCTGCAGTAAAGGCAGAGTGTCATTGCTGGTTTATAGGAAGAACATTAAAGGTAGTAAGTGAGCTTTAAGTAGGGCTTTCTAGCAGGAAAATTAGGCAAATGAAAGAGACTGATGTAATCAGCATCAGTGCATTTAGCCACATTTCCTTCTTCTGTATTTCACAGAAACGTGTGTGATGCTTTGGTGCCATAAACTGGCTGTTTGAGTGAGAGCTTTGGCATAAATCAGAGCAGCACGAGCAGGGCCAGGGCAAGCTGGAGCACCCGGCTCGTGCCCGCACGTCAGCTTGGCCGCTGGATCCCTGCTCCGACAGAGCGGTTCATCCGCGGTGCCTGCTCCCGTCTCGGAAGAGCGGGAGTCCCAGCTTGACAGGAATCCGCCAACTGGCACCTGTGGAACATGGGGTCCTAAGCTGCCATTTGCCTATGAAGATCTTAATTAGAGGCAAAGAGCTTTAAAAAGCAGTGTTAATTTCGATTATATGCTCCGCCACTTCAGACCCCATTGCTTTGTTCCCTCAGCTATTGCTACCATGACAATATAGAAAAAATAAGTGTGTTTTCCTTTCTCCTTTGCACATTTGCGAATCAAAATGTTCTCTTTAAATACATAACATGACACTAAGAGTAAATATATTTAGTTTGGTTAAAGGTAGAACTTTTTTTTTTTTTTTTTTTGGCCAAAGTAGGATCTAAGTTAAACTTCAGCATAAATGGTGCAAATATATAAAATAACCTGAACAACCAAAACTAGAATTGTGCCTTAAATATCGTGATGACTTGCATGTCAGTGCTAAGCACACTTGAGGCAAGTGTGTTGTGGCAAAAGGAAGCTGTGTGTCCTTCATCCAAAGTACCCTCCACCACATGTATTTTGATGAACTAAAGCATCCCATGAGGCTCAGGAAACCGCCAAGGTAATAATGATGATCTTAGTTGTCCTGGAGAATATATTATTTCTTAGTAAGAGAGGAATAACTATTTGAGTTCTCTTACTGAACAACATGACTTACTCTGCCTACATAATGAAATGGCAGGCCTTATTTAACTTTGTAAAGTATATGGCAATGATGCAGTAAGCACACTGCAAAAATGAATTTTATTTTTAAAAATATACATATTTAGAGTATTTTAATGGAGACTGCAAAAGAAACAATCTTAAAAGATTCATTCATAACTTCTTTTTTTGCATTACTAATATTTTAACAAATATAATTTTAGAATAATAAATTTATGTTTTTAAGAGGATTGCATTTACAACATTACACATAGGCTATAATCTCATCTCCCAGATAAGCAGTTAAATAGATAGCTTTCTCATTAATAGTACAATGATACAACCAAATGATGGGTGATTTCTATTATCTTTATAAATGGATAAGAAGTATATAGATATGAAAGAAGCATTGATGTGGAAAATGTTAAAATAACAAATCTTATTAGAAGAAAGAATTTAGAAATAACTTGCCAGGAGGGTAATGACCTCAATTAAATTTTATGTGAAATGATAATTGGCGTTTTTAATAAAGGAATGCTATTGCAAATTGCATATCTGATATCATAATATTATGGGATATCTTATTTCTTCTAGCTTGTATTTATATTAAATAAAAATCTTTGAGATAATCGAGGGAGATTCATAATTTGAAGTTTGGGGATTTTATTTCAGTCTGCACAGATGGGTTTTAAGTAGATTTCAATACCAAGGAGAGGAAAGTGGGAAAGTTATCCTTTTGTTCTTTTGGCCAAAAGGTGTTTATATTTAACATCATGTGGTGTATGTTCTTAGATGTAGTCAGAGAACATTAGAATCTACATTTTCCAGAAGTCATATCTGAGGCAAGAAAGTTGACTGTGTTCAAACTGTCTAAATAAATTCCTGAGAAAGTTTGAAAAATGACCCAATTTTCTTCTTGTGTAAATCTTTGTTATCATTCTGCTCAAGTGCTAATTTCTAATCCAGAAATAATGTTAGAATAATAACTTCAAATTATTTCTCTGAAGAATACAAAGGGGTATGAGAGGAAGAGTGTTCTCTTGTTTTGCCTGTGCAATCCTCCAAAACATAAATTAAAATAATTTTAATGCTTATTGTTGTCATATATTTCATTAAAATTCTGCCCAGAATTGTATATATTTTATATAACAATATACTTAATACTAGAATAGTTCAAATTTCAGGTCTTAGGAAATGATTACAAAGAGAATTTGTCTTAAACCATCTCTCAATGTTTCATGTCTCCTTTGCTTACACGAAACAGTAGTAGAAGTGTTGCAGTTGTACAAGCTGAGAGTTAAACTGATGCAAGAGAAAGCAATGACAAAAATCATTAAGGGGTATTGGCTCAGGTGACATAGCTGAAAATAAATATAACACTTGTTAGGAAGGTATCTAATAGAAATTCTAAGTAAGAAGTGATATCTGTAGCATTTGCAAGTAAAGCCGCTGCTACTATTCACAATCTACCCCAATTACCTTCTGTTAATCTGGCACATCTTTAAAATGAAATACTGCACATAATTTTTCATGGTTCAGATACTGCAGACTTTGCTTCAGGCTCACCAAGAGAAGTCACTATCACAAGTGACCTGCGTAATTGAATGTGAGTTATTTTAAAGACAGGTTTCCACAGAGAGAAGGAGAATTGTGGTTATGGGGAATCCTCAACATGGACTTTTTAAGTGCTAGACTAATATATACATGTAAGGAGAGGCTATCTGGATATTGTTGAGGGGAAAAAAAAAGTGTTTCACATGAAAAATTTATATTTTATATATGATCAGACATACATCAGATACATTTAGGAGTTACTGTCATGCAAGGGCTAGATTCTGCTACAGGCATGAAGACAAGATGTTTATGGAAAAAGGAAATCGAGTGCTCTACAATTCGCAGATTTCAACAGACCACTCTGGGAAAGATCCACTGTATCTGCTTTGGGGATTAGGTGAGATTTTAGTATTAAAATTTAAAAAACAACAACAACAACACAAAAAAAAAAAACCCAACAACAACCAGAAATACTCTGTTCCAGCCACATCTGGAAATACCTTAGTACATGCTTTGGACTACATAATTCTCATCTAAACTGAGGGTTCCCAGCTAATGTAAAATTCCCGCAGGTCTGGAAGGCTGACGCGGAGCTCTCAGTTCATGGCAGCGCATAGTCAGGTTTCTGTGTTTGCAGAGGAACGGAGGATGAAAGCCTGTGGAAGGAATTCTTATTCCTGCTCTACTGCTACAGCCAACTACAGCCTCTTCTAGCACGAAGGCTGCGTTCTGTGTTTGTAGGTGAAACTAACACTTTATGCTAGTCCCATAGAGGGGACGGACTTACTAGATGTTTTTAGAACTTAAAACAGTGCCTACTGCTTTAACAGTTCTGACTGCCCGACAAAATCCTGACAGAGGATGCTGTAAGTTATAAGCCCTTAGTCTTCTAAAGGACACCAAAAGATACCAGAAATTTTGCCTTGAGGAAAGTCTAAAAGTCAGAGGAAAAACTTTAAATCAAGGATTTCATTATTATTCCCTTCTTCATCATTTTCAGTTTTAACCTCCAAATGGCTTGATTTTTCTGTGTTATACATCATAAGTAATATAATTGCACATCTGTTTACATGCCAGTAATTTGATTTATGAGTGGCTGAACTATGAGATCATAGGCCAAGTATTGTATCATAATAACGTAATATGATTATCCCTTAGAAAAGCAGAGTAGCAGTGATACTAGTACACTTCTAAGACAAATGTAATTATTGTAGAATAAGTAAACCTCAGTTTTGCACACACATGAGGAGCCCTAAACTTTTGAGCTTTTCTGTGGTATCTTCAATAGAACTGAATTAACTTGTAGACCTTGATTATTTTATGTCGCTGGAGTGTAGGCTTTTTATGACAATGTATAGTGGAAAGTTCAGCCAATAACAGTGCCGAATGCTGAACAGCTGCTGATACACCACTTTACTTATTCCAAAGCTCTGTGGAAAATACCTAAGGAAAAGTGATTGCCTTGATATACCTATGTTTTCAAGCTGTAATAGGAAAAACACGAGACAGACATCTCTTAAATAACAACCTTTGGGATAGAATGGTAATGGTCAAGTCATTGAGAGGTGTGCTGTGCCAAGGCAGTGACATGGTCTGTTAAGTATTTGAGCAAAGTCTACTAAAAGCATTTTAGTAATCATTATGTTTTTATCTTTAGCATTATCTTTTTATTCCAGTATTCTTTGTAATTATATGTTTAGGAAATATAGTTGGGGATGGTTTTTGCCATATATTCTATTCATCATTAAAAGCAATTGCTTATTGCCTAGGAGTAATGGGCCAGTAGGATAACGACCCCCATGTGAGACCTTGTGTTTGTGTTCACTCAGACTGGTCTTTGGTGCCGGAGAGTTGTTGCCTTGTGACTCTCTGGCTTTACTGTAGGATCCTGTACCTTTCTCTTTTTTCCCCTTGAATCTTTGAGCAGCTGACTGTCTCTCTCTCAACAGACTAATCTGTGTTTGCAATATTATCTTCCCTACCTTGCTTGAAGTTCTTTCTTACAATTTAGCATTTTTCTCAGAAGTCGGAGTTACGGTTATGCAGCTGGGCTGTATCAAAACCAGACTTTGAATCACAGACTGTTGAGCCTCTTGAAGGAAGGTTAGAATTAAATATTTAAATGAACGGTGGTTTGGGAAGAGGATAGTAATAGGAATGATGATAGAGGTAAGAAGTGAATTATTATTTTGTAATAAAGTCAATAAATTCATTATCTGAGCTACACCTGATCCGCAGTCATAACCAAGAGCAGAAAAATCATAACAGGTTATGAAGCTCCTTGCATTCTTCAGTTACACGGTAATTTGTGGAGAAAAGAGGCACATAAAGAACTTTACTTTCTTAATACTGTGAAATAATTTAAAAGGTAGCTTGAGCTGCCACAGAGGCAAAAGACAAACTCTTCCATGTTTCTGTTTTTTATTACTCTTCACAGGCAAAGAAGTTTGGTTTATAGCTTCAGCTTTTGCTAAACAAGGCTAATACAAATTGTCTTCTGCATTGGGATTTGATTTTCTGTCCACACTGAAACTTTTGCAAAATCTTTCACGTCTTTTTCACTTTGCATCTTTTATTCCTGGTCAATATATGTTTAAGCTGTTCATCATCAACTATCTTCATGGATCACATCTTGGTGCCAATGATGATTGCTTACTTTATAAAAGAAAAGAAAGTGGCTACTTTTTGAAGTCAGATCAGTTCAATTTCATTAACAATTTATCCTCTGAAAATCTGGACCATTCTCAACAGTTCAGAGACTCTGTTCCAAAACATATAGATTCCAAAGGCAATCAATTAATTGATTTTTTAAAGGCTTTCATTTTAGAGATATATTAACTTTAAAACAGCAAACTAGTGTCTACTGTTTTGTCTACAAGTCCCGTATATTTAAAGATTAACCCACTTGTACAACTGTTTTTATTCAAGATTTTATAATTCTAATTACCCCTATGAAACTCAATTTAGAGTACCAAAGTCATGTCAAATGTCAGACTGAAGTTGTGTTGAAAGTGAAATCAGGTATGGATAGGGCAGAGATGAGTGAGGAGAGTTGATTAGTTACGCTGCGTTATGATTCAAGGCTATGAAAATTTCATTTATAATACTGCTGTTTATATTCCAATAAAATCTAAAAGCCTCACATTAAGATGATCTCCCCAGCATTAGACCTTGGACAGTCAGAGAATAATAATCAGGGTTTGCTAAACATATACATATATATATATATCTCCGTATATATATATATCAATCCAAACATAGGGGAAAGTGTGGGAGGGAAAAGGTTTAAATAATCTCCTCTGTCATAATTATGTCTAGGATGACTGTTAAGGTATATTCCTGATGCGCTAAAAGCAAGTTGGTAAATGTAGAGAAACATAACTCTGATCTCTCTCATTCTGTGTTTTTTGTTTGATACTGGTGCGTTGCAGTCTGAGATTTGGTCTGTGGTTCTTAAAAAAAGGTTGATGTTAGTGAGTCAGTCATTATAGGAAGAAGGTATTATAGTATACCTTATGGTTTTATCTATCTTTGAAAAAAAATACATTTCTCTATAAATACTGGTGTGTACATGTGGAATTGAATAAAACTACTTTTGTACTTAAAACTGTGTTTCAAGCGTTGTGTCACAGTTTTCAGATTTAAGAATTTTTCAGATATCATTGTCGCATTTGACTGTGGCATCTGGAAGGATGTCCTAGGAAAAATTAGTGTGTGTTTCGGTTAGTAGGTAATAGCTTCAGAGCTTGTATACCAGTCATAATTTGCTCTGAGTGAAATAAGATTCATAAGAGGTTGTGAACCGTAACATAATCATCCCAGTTAGTTTGGGATTCCTACGATGCAATCAGCATGATGTTTTATGGAAGCCTGCAACTCAGAGTCAGATTTTGTTGTGGATATGTTCCTTTAGGTATTTTCTTAAAGCTACCTGAATAAATCCTGTCTTCTCCGCTGTCATCATTGTTTTCAGTGTGACATTGCTGTAGGCAAGATTTTGTGTGTATTGTAGCAACTCTTAAAATAAATGTTACCTCTTTAGATATCCTAAAAGATCTATGAACTTTAAAATACGAATCATAAAATAAGTAGATATACGCATGAAAATCCACGTGCAGGTTTTTCATCACTGCATTCTGTAATCCTAGCCAGTTGCAGTGGTTTATAGACTGCCATAAAACCACTGCAATGTAAACCAGCTGAAATACAGTTTCAAAATTGAAAAGAAAAACACTTTCAAATATATCCGGTTTTAGATCTAGAGACCCATCAATAACTAGTAATAAAACAAAATTATGCACACATCTGTACACACATTTATTTCATCCAATATCTAGATGAGAAAAAGGGGATAGATCTTATCAATCTGGTCTTCTACAAAGCATGTAATGTTGGGAGACATTACACCAAGTACAATTAAAATATCTGTTGATAGAAGTTTTGCAGACACAGAAGATGGAATAGCTGTTATGGATCTAAAGAACTGAGCAAAAGAAAGGGCAAGACAACACTGCTAATTTTATCTTGCACTTAAGAGAAATTACTAGGAGAGTTTCTGAAGGCTTAGGTGATACATCTTATTTAATATTTTCATTGAGGACTGTCACCTCTACAGAAAGTAGAAACGTGCTACTAATATCCTCTAAAAGCATGGATTTGAGAATCTTCATTGATAAAGGCCAAAATATCATATAGAAAGAACTGAATGAACTCAAGAGTTGGGTTAGTATATGTGAGAATCCAGTAATTCAGAATGCAGCATCACATATTAGGCAGGTATTCAACAGGTGCAAACAAGAAAAATGAGAAAGACGTGTTTGTTAATCAAGCATAATCAAGCCATCAGGCCATTGTAGCTATGAAAAACTGAACCAGCAAGGATGCAAAACATAAAATATTCCCAGTAGGAATAGAGGAACAGTTACTGTTCTTTAGAGTATCTTATCTGGAATATATATATATGTTTCGTATTAAGTTTTGAGCCAGCTTTCCAACAGAGGAAGCAGAAGTATAAAACCATAGTTATAGCTAAGGTGTAAACTTGTTTAATTCATATGTAGAAGAAAAAGGTATTCAAAAACCCATAATGCATACATTTGATGCTGGAAACACTGCAATCACTCAATAGCTTCCAAAAATCTATAAATCCCCTTCTCTGTGTGATCTGATGAGACAGGTTTCTATGGTGTCTGGTAAATGCTTAATATATCTAGTTTAAACATTTATGTGTAAAATCTGTTTTTTTCTTCCCGCTGAAATTCACAACAAATTATTTCACATACTTATTGACAAAATGTGCAGTGATCTATTTTTTGTTTAATCCGTTAGCTTTGCTTGATGTAAAATTGGCTCCTATGCATAGGAAGTGCGCTTTGGGAATGCAAAGGCATGTGCATCACTTAAGCCTCAGCTAGAATTTAAAACAAATGATTTAAATAGGGCTTTAGATGAGGCATAATTACTATACAAGCTTTCTGTTCATAAGAAGTGTGATTTACCTGCATATTTTCACTCAGAATGTAATTACTTGCTGATCTATTACCACTCCGTTTTGCTGAATCTATTTTTAAAACCAAAAGATTGTGTCCCCTTCTCCCCCCACCACACGAAGGAGGTTCTCCATGCTGCTGAAGTTCCAACTCCAAGGCTCTTGGACCGGCCCTCTAAAGGAAGATAAATTTCCCATAAGACAGAATTTAAAATAACAGAGGTGATTTTATGCATAAAATTCATACACAAATTGTTTTTGAGATATACGGAAATTGCTTTTTGATTACTCAGAATTGTGACACTAGATTACATACAAATTGTCGCTCAGCTGAGCCCTTATGAATTCAGTGCACCAGAATGCTGCAGCTGGCAGGACCCTTATCTTGATCTAAGTAGATGAGCCCCTTTCCATGAGGTGATCCACCCTGCCCTCACCTCAGGCTTTCTTTGTAGTCCAGGAGTAATCTATTCCCATTCAGAATTTCTAAAACCAATGCCACTTCCTATTTCTTTTATGATTTATTCAGACTAATGAAAATTTCAAGAAGATTTTATGTTTTTGTTTTCACTTCTTTTTTGTGCAAGCCGTGATATTTTGCATGCTGTGTTTTGGACCTCTGGAGCCTATCAATGCTTCCTTCTTGTTTCAGGGAACAGCAGCCTGATTGATTTCTTCCAATGGAGACAGAAGTTATCACTCTACCTCTGGACTTCTGTTGTGAGGCATTATACACTTGTCTAATTAGTCTCTTAACTTTTCTATGGTATTTTTAATAACCTAACTTATTTAGGAGCTAGCTAGTAAAAAACTTATCCAGTTGCTGATAAGGTTCAGAGCATTAAAAAAAAAGGATTTCTAAACTTCTCCAAAATTCTCCTCTTCTTCTTACAACTAGTCTTAAATCACCTTTACACGACAGCCTATTTTATTTTGAATGCACCATAATGATGCTAAGAAAGCTTCATTATTTAGAAGTGCTACCTTTCTGACTATCTCCATAGACTTCGTGCTTATTTACAAGCTAAAAACAGAATGCATAATTGGATGGATTACAGAACGTTGAAGTCTAAAATTACCAAATTAGTATCAAGAATATATATATATATATATATATATATATATAAAAAACCCAGCCAAACAAACAAACAAAAAAACCCTTTTTTTGTGCCAAGAGTGAACACTGAATATAGAAAGCAAACAACAAAACACTAGCACTGAATAGCATAGGAATAAATATGTCTTAGTCGTTGAGCAAGACAAGCAAAACAAAGATGAATAAAGCACTCCTTTATTTTGGAACCCTTTTGACTCTTACAGAAGATTTATTCCTTACATTTTAAGAAGTTAAATGAGCCTATACAATAGAATGAGAAGAATGCCAAGGCCTTTCTATTAATGTAATTAATCAGCTGGCTGAATAAAAGCAGTTTCATGCTAGTGGAGGAAAAGTGCCATGTGCTAAAGGAAGCGTGCAGTCAAAGGTTAGAGATAATGCTCAGATATTGATAGTCAGATACAGATAACAGTAAACAAACAGACCTAAGCAGACACCACAGCTTCACTCAAGGCTGAAATTTTATGCCAAAATGACTACGTATCTGTGCTTTAGATATATTGTCAGCCATCAAAATAGGATGGTACAGTGACCTTGAAATGATAAAGTAAATCAGAAAGTTTAGGGATTGATAGTAAAAAAATATGTTAATGGAATAATGGATAAATGTTCCAACAGAGTCTAAAGCAAAGTAAGTAGCGTATAGATATTGTTTATGTCTGAAACCAGTCAGGAAATTCGTGGAGTTATAACCACTTATTTAATCCTGAATAGTGAACAGAATCTCATTCATGCTCAAATCGCTATTCTGGACTAATGATCAACCCATACTCAAATACTTACAGCAGATAAAAGTGGAAATAGAAGACAAAACCAACATGAGTTTGATTTTAAAGAATAGGAACCTAAAATGAAAGAACACCCATGTGATTTGTGTGTGGGCGTGTGTCTTTGTTTGCATGCAAGCCTGGCCCTTGACTCCTCCAATTTCTCCTTTCTCTGTCCTGGAACACTTCACTCACCTCATTAGCCATACAAGAAGCACCATACTCTCAGAGAAACTTCTTTGCCAGAGTTAATCTTAACATACATTGATTTCCATAAAACAAGGAACCATAAAATAATCAGCTTGTATTTTGCCATTCTAATGATTGACAATGTGATGCAAACTGTATTTCTGAAGACCATTCTAAGGATCTTTCAGTAATGACTGTAAAGGAAGTGCAAACTGAAAAAAAATATTTTCAAAATTGTCTTTAGATCATTCTGATTTATGAAAGGAAATTCCTGTAGCTTGAATCCTAAGTCTCAGCTGCTGTGCATTTGCTGTACTGGCTTGAGAATCACAACAAGTGCAGGTAACTTTTTCCATTTATACAGACTATTCAAAGTGGGCAACCAGTCCAGTGCAGTAACTCACTGTTGCCACAGTTGCATAAAAAAATTCCCCTGCCCTGTGTTTCCAGATCTTAGCTGAATTCTACATGCAAAATAAAGTTCTGTAACTCCTGTATATATCGGACTAGAAAAACTATATGAAGAACAGGATATATAGTGCCACTTAGTTTACCCTTGATATGTAGGGCTACTGCAGTTCAAACAGCTTTCCACTGCAAATATCAAAGAAAGGCTACTTTTATCTGTAAATATAAAGTCTTACCTCATTTAACATAACAATAGCCCAGCCTGATTTCTGATGAATCACTTCAGAAATGGTTCTCGAGGATTTGGGGTACATCAACAAAACACCAGGATGGAGAAAGTGTTTAGCAGGGTATAGATGGGGAAAGAATTGGAATTAGGCCACTCCAAATTGCCCTGTCAAGAGGAAGGTTTCAGTTTGTTTCTGTCCAGCACTTAATATATTATCTGGTGAAAACACAATTTGCTTTGCAATTACACTTGCATTTGTCATTTGACCTACTTTAGATTCCCCGCTAATGAGGACATCATAGATATCTACATTTATTTTCTTCTATTGTATTTATACTGCAGAGAAGATTTTTACTATAGACCCGTCTTACAGTGATACCTTTTCTTCCTTCCTGTGTATTTTAAGATTATCCATTCCTGTTCCTCACTATTTTTAGTGTGATGTCAGCTTTTTTTTTAACATGCAACTTGGAAATTACTTTTTCTTTGCCTTTCTTCAAGTCTCAGAAACTAAATGAAGTGTCACATTTGTTTCAGAAATTTAACAAAATGAAAACCTTGTATCTTGTTTGATGACTCCTTTTACATTATGAACCAGACAGAAATTGTTAATTATCAAATCATTATTTTTTCTTTGGTCAACTCTCTAAATATGACTAAGCAAGGCATTTTTGTTTATTTTTAGTGTCCCTTACTATTCTGGATACGCCCCAGTCTGATTCTTAGCATTTTCCTTCGGGAGCAAGGCTCCAAATATCTTTAAGTTACCAATAACCTCTAGCCAACGGAATCAATCAATGTTTATGAACTCTCTCTGCAGATGAATTACTAAAGGGAGAGCACAGCAATTCCAATTGTGGGCTGCTATATATGGATAATATTAGTGAGTGAATTATTCCAAGTCCATTAGGATATTCTAGAAAAGTTTTGATTAACCAGTACTTCTCCCTGAGAGAGTCATTTAAGCTAAATTTGGTTTTTAGCAACACCAAAATGTATTCTGGTAACTCTTCAATATGCATTTGCCCAGAGGCACTTAGTTTTCAGTATTTGAAGAATATAATAGTTTCTGGGGTTTAAAAATTATTTGGGGGGGGGTTGGATTTTTTTTCTAAACACAAAGGAAATAGATGCAGTACAAGTATGGGTAGTCTAATTTATTTATTGGCAATTTTAAGGTAGATTAAATATTAGTGCTCAATCACAAAGCTTGTTAAGTTTGCTGTTAAGTACTATATTACTAAAACTCATAGACAGCCTATGATATTTAACAAACAAATGAATGACATGATGTTTGAAATTTAAAGCCAGTATTATGAACCACAAATAGGAAAACTTCCACAAACATCAATAATTTGAGGTATACATATCAAGCCTCCTTATCTTTGCTTTTGCTTTATCTTTTCTTGATTCTGAGCAGATGTTCACTTTTATGTATTTAGGTTAAGTTTTTCATTATTACTGATACTTCATGTTTTCTTCCACTTATACATTTACCTCTGTCTAAGATCAAAATCACATTCAATGGGTACATACAGAAAATCTTAGAAAGTGAACTTTGCCAGAGAAAGTGTTACAATTGATCAAGAAAAGTTAGGGATTGCAGGTCATCTTAAAATAAGTTTCAAATGTCAAATTCTAAGTTTATTGGTGATCCCAAAGGTTCAGAATCTGCAAAAACTTTTTTTTTTTTTTTTTTTTTTTTTTTTTTTTTTTTGTGGTAGCATTTCATGTAGTGGCAGCCTGGGCCTCACAGAAGGAGGGACTCTTCTGAGCAGGGTGATGCCCTGCGAGAAGGGGCTCTGCAAGCACAACCTTATTTAAACCCATCATCTGAGGGGCTCTCAGCTCAGCCTCTGCATGCCCCAGTGAAACCCCGTGTAACCCGTGTGGCTTTTGGGTTGCTACCACTCTTAAAGGATCCGTGACTGGAATGTGGAGCCATAGTCTTGAGAGTTAACTTGGCACAAAAGCAAGGCTCAGTTACATATATAGGTTTACAAACAAGGTTTTTAAAAGTAGGATTTTGTTTCAATTGCATGTGACGTGCAAGGTCCCTTCTACGTTCTTTTTCCTTTATTCATGGACATCATATGTAGTTGGAATGTACATAACTTTTTCAGTGTAGCCTTAAAGCTCAAGTATATGGTGTTGGAGGATGAGCGAGGCCATTCCATGGACATTCTTGTCTGCGTAGTCCTCACGGCCTACAAAAGCAGTTTGCTGTGGTCCTTTCCTTCCTTGTCACCGTTCATAAGCTTCAAAGAGAAGCTCCCTCACTAGCTGCTGGCTCCAAAACACCACTTAATCAGAGCTCTGAGGATCGCTTGGCACTAACGTGCCCCCAGGTTCAGTCAGTGCAGACCAGCTCTGCGCTGCTGGGACCAGCTCTGTGCTGCTGGACGTCTCCGGGTTTGAGCTCCGCGGCAGCACCCCGCGGTTTGGGTCTTCCTGGTTCATTGCCAGGGACGCTTGGAGCCACGGGCCAGCTGCCAAGTTCTGAGGTGCGGGAAGTTGCTCAATATTTGGCCCTTTTCTGATAATTCGGTAGATGAATTCCTTCCCTTCTGCCCAGGTGAAATAATACAGAGTAATCTTTAGTTCTGCTTCTGAGTATTAAGTGGTCCCATTTTTATTCTCGGATATGGTGGTATTCAGACTGATGCTAATATTATTAACCTATTTTCCAAATAGTATCAGAAAAGGGGGGTCTTTTAAATGGGATTTTTGTGTATATTTGAGATAGACACTCATTTTTTTCATTTCACTACCTTAGAGGAAAACAAATCCTCTAAAAGACTCCAGCAAAGGAAGGTCTGAATTAGCTATACTTAAATGTTTTACAAGGAGACAAGTGATTGGCTACATCTGCAAGAGCATTATTCTTTTTTATTCCTGCTTGCCTCAGTGTTTAATCTTTCTTATTTTTGTGAATATTTTAAACTAACAGTATCATAGCAAACTGCCACTGAGAAAATTTACCTGAGGGCATTCTGACTTCATACTTAAGCTTTATTTTGTCATTTATTTCTATTAACGATCATTAGGTAATTTAATAATTATAAGCTTCATTAGCATTTTAATGAGACTAGTGGCCATTGCTAAGTGTAATTAAATTAGTTTTATTGTATGATATTTTGAAGCTGTGATTAAATTAAGTTTTACTGTGCTTTGAAGAATAAACCTATAGAGATCACTCTTCAGCAACAGGCTTGTTAACTTATGAGGACTCTGTAAAACAGACATACACAGGAAAAAGGCAAAATATTCCCTACTGAGATTAATCATAAAAGAAGAAAAATCAAATGCTCCTGCTGACATCAGCTCCAAGATTACCAATATATTCTTAGTGATATTACTAGGTCTGTTAAATAGCATTCATTGTGAGTAGCTTTGGGTAATCTATTTTTAATTTTTAGAAATAGCTTCTAGATGCTGTGGTGAATTGTTCTTTATAAATCAAGTCTAGAATTCTATAGTGCTTACTCAGAAAAAAACTCCCATTGGGTTCAAATGGAATTTCACCACGGAAAGAACAGCAGGCTATAGAAAAGCTAAGTGTTGTTGTTATGATTATAGTTTTATAGGGAAAAATCGAATAGTCAGGAAAGACAGTGAGGAAAAGGAAGAGGAGAAAACATCCTGCAATGAGAATCAACTAAATTCCTGTCATCTTCTTTAGTCTGAAGAGTTGTGCGAACCAAAGAGAAAGTGTCCCTTTCGTCTGCCTTCTTTGAATTACAAACCTTCTCCCTATGAAATATTTAACAGAGAGAACTGCGCTAGAAAAGCCCCAACATCCAGAAACAATGAATTTTTATTTGGCAGTTTTAGGTATTATGCATGAATGCTCATTGACAGGGTGAGAACTATTGCCTGTTCTACACTAGCCACTTCTCTTTGCAGACAGTACATAAGGACTGTACTTGAGTATGTTGCATCATTTAGTGGTAATCTAGCAAATATAACATTAATTAGCAACTCAGTTAATTAGCAACTAAGCTTGTACTTGCTTAGTATGGGTCAAGATTTTAGATGTATATATATGTGGTTCTATAACTTTTTCCATTTTAAAACAATTCTGTCTAAAGTTTGTACATTGTCATACCTGAACTCTTTGACATTACATTTTCCAATTCCACTGTTTTCTTACAGGATGGATTGGTTTTGATTAAAAAAATGTGTACTGAGAGAAAATACACTGTTCCCATGTTAAAACACACTTGCAACAATTCCATTTTTCAGAGCAGTGATTTAATTTTGGACAAATTTCTTCCTCATGCTGCTTTATGGTTTGCAGCTCCTTAAAAATAATATAATCATAACTGCGTTTGGCCTTGTTTGAGAAGGATCTTTGTAGACATGTACAATTCAGTTCATTTTGATCTTTGCCAACATTCCCGTGCTGTGGCTGTGTTGCTGTTCCTGGCAGCTGCAGCCTGAGCCCTGTCTGTGCCGTGTCTCTAAAAGGACCCCATTTCCAGAGATACGTGGGCTTAGCTCATAAGGACGAGTATAACAGGAAATAACTGGGAAAAAAAGCGGGCAAAGTGGTAAAAGGGCAGAGAGGAATGGCACAAGGAAGCTCCAGAAGGCCAAATTTTCTGTGGGACTTTGTTATTTTGCTTTTTAAAAAATGAGCACCTTATTTATTTTTAAATGGTGTTACAATTAAAAGGAAGAGATCTTATATTTTCGGAAGTTGCAAGGGTTTAGGAAGTTTTCATCCATGCCTGTGTTAACATAGTCTTAGACAACGTGCTAACAGATTATTTTTAATGGCCAGACAGTGTTTAGGACAGCACAGACTGGGGAATCCTGAACAAGCTGTTGTCAGATGAAATAACTATGAGCTATTGCAAAACGTAGCTAAAAAGGGACCAAAGCAAAACTGTGTGATCAGTTGTAATGCTGGGAAATTGTTACAATTTTCCACCTCAGATGTGCTCTTCTAAATCTGGTTTAACCATAGCTGTTTGTACTTCAACTGTACTGCACTTTGAAGAAAACCTCGTTAGCATATGAAACACTAATGATGTTGTGATAACCAACAGAGCTGAGACCACACAGGGCTTGTGGCAATAAGGCCAGTGACAGACTAAGTCACAGATCAGAGTTATTAGCAGCTGTGTAGTACCCGAGGATAAAGCCTCCCACTTTGATGCGTGGGTTGTGGTTTTGCAGAAACATTTCACCTGTGAGTAGTGACTAGGAGCACTCGTGCTCCTAAAATTACAAGTATGTGTTCAGAGGATCTTGTCCCACCCAGGGCATTTCAGCAGTATACATTTTTTAAACCAAATTTGTTTCCTGTGTCTTTTTTTCTTAATAAGCTCTGAATCTAGTCAGCCTTCTGTGTTTGAGCACTGAATATCACTGCCTATCGCTGACTTCATTTCACATATTAAGGATAAAACATGGCACTCTATTTTTAGCTACACCATAACTTTTGATGAAATGCAATTCATCAAAATTAGGGCTGTTGCAGGACCTGACTCCTAAGTGACTAGGTCTTTTATTGGCATGTTCTAGCAGTGTTGTTCTAATATGGTAGAAGTTCAGAGTCCATAAAACCAAGAGTGTCATCAGTGTCTGAGAGAGGAATGTAAGAGAGGCAAAGATTTCAGCCGTGAAGACAAAAAAAGAAAAGAAAAAAAAGAGAGAGAAAAGTAGATGATTTATTATGATCTCTGACACTTTAAGCCTGTTCCCAGAATGTATTTCTAGATCTTCCACCATTTTTTTAATGGCGCAAGGCGCCATGCTCACCTCACCTGGGAGACTTCTCTGTGCTCTAAGAGCAGTGGTTGGTGAGGGAATTTGTCCCTCTATAAAGCCCAAATGTTCGTTCTCAAGCTGTTTTTCTGTGCCTGTTAGGTACTGCTAGAAGCAGGCTCAACATTTCCCCTCTGCTGATGCTTGTTTATTTTGCTCCGCTACCTGAAGACAAAACTGTGCCAGCTTCTGCCAGTTATTGTTTGGCTTTGGACCTTGCTCTGCCAGTAGAACAGAACGTAGTTTTGAAACACACTCGGGAGTATAACAAGATAGTTGGGCTTTCTGATGAATTGCTTTACAGAGAATGTAATTATGCATTTTACAGGATCGCAGTTTGTATACCACATAAAGCACATGTTTACCTGTGGGAATTGTGTGGTCTTGCTGTAATTATTAGAACCTATTGATTGTCTTCCATTATGTTAATGCTTCCAAATTAAGCAATATGAAGCAATTTTCTGCCATGCTGTATCTCAGAAGCCTTAGGGATATTATCTGCAACTTCAGCTGCAAGTCTAGAGGCCTTTGTGAATAAAACTTATAATTCACTTCATTGTAAGTTTTTCTCCTGATTGTAATCAATGAACCTTATGCAGTGGAATATAAACGAGGTAACAAAGGAGGAAATAACCCTTCTGAGGTAGGGAAGGGGTAATGGTAAAAGGCACAATGAGCATTCAATTGCCTTCTTAAACAAAAATACTTTTGCCCTTTCTTTTGAAGACTGGCTACTTTCAGATAATCATAAGCTGTTTGCAGCTATGACCACTTCAGAAAAGAAGAATAATTTTAATGATGAGTTATTATAGTAATTGCTTCAGCATTTCTTGCACTAGTTAAGATAGCTTATTTCTGGCTATATAGTACTTTTATTGGCTTTTGAAATACTGTATAATCTGTTCAATCTGTGAAGAACTATCAAAGGAGAATAACTGAATGTTAGGGATGGAAATACTAAAAGATTTCTGGCAATTATTTCCAAGATCAGCTTCAATCAAGTTGTCTTGATTCCACTTCTAATGCTAACTCAAAAATACGAACACGCTTTCTATTCATTTTTGGTTCTACAGGTTTCTTCTAGGCTAATTCCTGCATCTCATCATTCCTATTTATAGGTTTCTAGTTTACTCTCATAATTTGTATTGTTTAATCCATTCTTCATGCTTCTAGTTGATTGCTATTTGACTGTTGTTCCCTTCATGTCATATATTTCGTATCTTATGCACCTGCTTTTATTTGCTTTTTTCTTCTCTTTTCTTCCTCAGTTTGGTCTCTTCCTTGCCATCCTTACTTTGTGTGTGTGTTTTTTTTTTTCCCTTCTATTCTTCTCATTACTCTTTTTATTATCTTTTTTTTGCCTTCACTTTTGTATTTATTTCCTTTTTTCCTTTTGAGTACTAATACTCAGACATAGTGAAAACCCTTTGGGTCAAATTATGTCTACGTAATTACCAGATAACAAGGTGTCTTCATTTCTGTGTATCCTTACGCCCTCAGAAAATTAGGGGAATAGTAGTATTCAAGTGTATATTTGCATATTATTCTTGTGTACCTCTCAATGTATACATATGTAGTACTATTTATATATTTCTTTTGAAAAGGGGAATAAATATGAGAGCTTCCAAAAGCAGTTAGAGGATCAGGATCATAAATAAATTGGCAGACACAGTGTAGTATTTGGGAATCATGTATCATAGACTATAGCTTTTCCATATTCTGAATGTTATGATCACTATCTTACAGCTGTTTTCTTGGTACCTATTTTAAATATATCTTTTACATTTAAGAAGAAATAATTTAATGTTGACTTCTCCTGAAATGATTAATTTGGAGAGGTTGATCCTGGAATACTCCTAAACAAGAAGGGCAGTGAGCACAACCTCATGGTTGGTGTGATCCCACACTAGTGTCCAGCCTTGCACAACACTCAGATTCCCTAGAGCTTGATAGTTCCCAAACTAAAGCTCCTGAAGAGATGGAGCCGAAGTGATGGAGCCGAGCCCTGAGACAAAATAACCTTTCATACACAGGACATCTGAGGTGATCTGAGGACACCTTTTGTTTATAACTGACCACAAGCGCAGTTCAGTGCAGAGGTCAGGGAGGAACAGCTTCTTAACCTGTCACCAGAATTAATCCACAGATGCTACATGTTGGTGTAAAGTCATGCTTCTGAGCATGCACTTTCCAGTCCTTGCAGTGTGTATAGGAATAGGATTTCTTAGTGACCAGAATCCTTTCTGTTCTTCCAACGACAGTCGTGGGCCAGGTACCTACTAACCTGCCTGCTGTGAATGCAGTTAGTCGATGCTCTGCCTGAGCCCAGGATGGGATGTATGAATTGAGGGACTCTTCAGACATGACCTCTGATTTTAAGAAGCTGTTGTTAACTAGAAAGGCTCCTTACAATTTTCTAGACTCTTTGAACATAAAAGTTCCTTTCAAGTTAATAATTAAGCCATTTAGAAATAAAGAGGTGAAATGCATTTGATCTAGCTTTTCATACCTTGTGGGAAGCATAAATAGAATGCCTTGAATAAAGTCGTTCAGTTAGAGAGATAAAGGTCTAAAGTAAAACCCTGCCGTCTTGTTTAGAGGAGGAATTGATGCAAAAGATTCGCTCAGCCAGCATTTTTCTGACCTACTGACACCAAGGAATAGGAAGAACAAGTAATTGTGTTTTAAAGTAATTGTATTTTAATTTCTTTAATATATAAAATCATATTTTTCAAAATTACTAAACCAAAATTTTTTTTTTGAAGACAGTGTCAGGATTCGTTTTTCCCTTTATGCCTTTTTCCCAAAAGTGGTTAATATTTCTGTAGAAAGTACAAGGATAATTATGAGAAAGAAAAAATGAAAGAGCAGAATGATTGCTAAGTTTAATATAAAAAATGAGTTTCAAAAAAAAATGCAGAAGTGTTTATATAACTTTGTCAGACAGTTTTAATTTGCATGAGTAGTCATGGAATTTTAAAGTATTTATTTACTTTTTGTATTAATGCAAATACAGCATTCAAGAAATGACTTTTTCATTACTTTACTAATTACCTCAGAAGCATACATTATAATTTCAAATTATAATAAACAGGCAAAACTTGCAAAGGACTTTCCTAAAGCTCAGATATTGGTATGAACATCTTCAGCATATTTTTATTTATTAAACCTGGGCACTGTTTCTTGAAGTTGTTTCATTGCAATAATCATTGTAATGATCACTCTGTGATTTTGCACTTACTTAGCTAAGTACTTTCCCACTTTCTCTCCTCTTTTCAGTTCCTCTCTCAAACAGAAATTGTATACCAGTTTGAAATGATAAATTCCGTTTAAAATGAAAAAAACTCTTTAAAGTAATGCAAACAATTTTATTATGTATAAAAATTTATTTATAATAACTCTATTTAGTTGTGTGTTATGGAAAAGAAACTCTTAAGAATACAAATAGAAATATTTGCATATGATAACAATGCAACTGCTCATTTTTCTATAAACACAACACTAAGCTAGTATCAGGACATGATTGCAAAGTGAGTTTTAGTATCTGTATTTGACAACTATGCCATTTTTAAAATTCTTTTCAACCTCATAAAACATAAAGAGTAGCACATTTCTGAAGGTAGTCTGAACATTAACAGCTTAGTGTTAATACTTATTCTGCCTCCAAACTTCTATTCATTGTCACTGATATTGACTGTGAAGAGAGATTTTCCTGATAGATGTAGGAGGTGGTGTTCCTGTAGTTGCAATCACTAATCTTATCTCAAGAATTACAAAATAAACTTTGAGATCTTATCTTCAAAAATGTATTATGTTGAATATAAGTAAAAATATTACTGGGGCAGTTTAATTTTCAAAGGTGAATCTGTACTATTGGTACAACTTCATAGTTTTAAAAATATTTTTGGGGGGGAGTAAATAGCAGCTAGAAAACATTGTAATCCTGGAAAACACTACAAATCTGCAAAATAATAAATGCTGTAAACCTTGACTCTTCTTCATTATTGATGGCTGTAGCCACATGAGGTGAAATATTGAATCTTACATAACAAAAAGTGAAAACATCCTATAACTGGTATTAAGAAATGTTCGTATGAACTATTTCAGAAAAGATTTGCAGACATCTTTTTCATGAAATCCTCTTGGAAGAGCAACATAAGGAGATTTTTTTGAGTGAGTGTAATACAATATGAACTTGAATAAGACTGTTTTTTTTTTCAGGAAATGCAAACAGTGATTATGTGATTAAAATGACTGAAAACTTAAGTGATGGCAGACAGTTTGTGTTACATAAGTAAGAGAGATATCGAGTTTGTTAGAATTGTCTTTTCTTCAATTCTTTCTCTTCTAATATATCTCCTTGCTCAGTTTAAATATTTTTGGTGTATGTTTTATGAATTTCTACCCTTGCTATCACTATAACATACAGAGACACAAAGCTACCTATGAATATTTAAGACAGTGATAGAACTGTTATATAAGCCAGCTACCTTAAAAAACATAAAACCATTTGAACTGATTTTCAGGTCGCGTTGTCATTTGCAACTACAGTTCTTTTCATAAAGATTAAAGTTTAAATATATTGCAAACCAAAGCATTTTGTAGAAAGCATGTATTCTTTTCATCTTACTGTAGAACTCATAAAAAATAGGAATTCAGTTTCTCTGTATACTTCAGAAAAAGGAAAATTGGACATAGCTGCATATCTGACTTTGTCAGGAAAGTAAAGTCTCAGCATTTTTTTCTCCTAACAATTACAAAATGCAGTTAAAACTTTATAGGTTTGGATTGTTTCCAAAGTGCAATTCTGAGTGGGGGGAAATAAGAACAAAGGCCATTCAGTTCTTTTAAATTACACAAGTATAATGCATTTACTTAAACAAATGTATATTTCTCTTTGCGGGATTTTATATGCATGAATAATCTGAACCAATTCAATCATAGGTAGCTTTCCAGTTTACTAAACTTACTTCCTTGGCGCAGTCTATATACATTAAGGTTTTCCTACTTCCTGTATTGTTAACTTGTGTAATTGCCTGAAATCCAACTTTCCTACAGCCAGAGTCAAACAAATTGTCTTTTTAGTGTACATAATGAACCTTCTCTTGTTATTTCTGCAATTCTTTCCCAGTTTTTCAATCTTTACTTAGTTTAATGTTATCACGCTTCATGTTTCCATTTTCTTGGAAATGTATCTGGAGATAGACGCCATTTTTTTTTGTGCACAAATCTTAAAGCAGTCACACTTGAAAATATCAGAGAGTAACGTGGCATTGCAGCATTGAGGAGTTGTGTTAATCAGGAGTATTTTATTGTTGGACCATTTGGTATGTTTTGGGGAGGCCAAAAGTAGTAAATGAGAGACCAAGAAGCGAGAGGGTAAGAGTGAGCAGGTGAGATTTAGCTGGGCTGATTGGGCACACCTGGGGATGCTTGTAGGGACGAGCTTGCACTGAGGTAGACACATGATTTCTGGGGTTTGTTGCGTCTGTTGGTTGCAGGAGTACATTTCTTTGAATATTTTTTTCTTTTAAGTGAAATCAGCCACACCTGAAAGTGGCTCCTTCCTTCTCTACAAAACAGGTGCTGTCATGTTGTGCCCATTTTGTGGCAGTGGCTGCAAAATGGAGGGAGTAGCGGATGAAAAAAGATGTAGAAAGGATTGTAAGAAAAATGTAGAAAGTGATATAGTCTGCTAATAAAGAAACTGCAAGTGTGTTTTGTGACAAAGTAAAAACATCAGTAAGTTTAAATGTTTCTCTCATAAAAATTTATGAGAAACACCAGGCCTGTTTGCATTGAGGCTGAGAAGAAGACTCTGCGCTAGCGGCAGGAGCCATCACAGTGCCTAGTGTAGAGGAGTAAAGGGAGCCTGGCTGCTTCTGGAAAGGGGTAGGTCTGGGCTTGGGTGATAAAACCAATGGCTTGAAAACAGTCTGGGACTCTTTATGAGAGAATGGTTCGTAGTGTGATGAGTGAACATGAGTAAAAGACGTGATCCTGGTTTTAGTTTGTAAAACTAAGGTTACAGATCCCAGAGAAAGCAAGAGCGAGGTGAACATCTTCCCCAGTGTCCTCCGCCAGTGCTGCCAGAGGGGAGAATACTCCCCCTCACAGATGCAGGATGGGGGTATGATTGAAGTGCTACTAAAGGAAGCACGCCAGGTAGAAGTAGCTCAGGGCAGCTTCTGGGCTATGCTTGGTGTGGAGCAGCTAATGGAGACTTGCATTGAAATGTAAATTATGGAAAAGAAGTCAGGAGTGAGGATAAAGGTGTGGGGATGTGTGTGGTAGGTAGTGTTAGGATGTCCTGCTTTCTCCTGTGGTCATGTAACTTTTGGCAAGCCTCTTCTGGTAAGCCATGAAATGGCTTGAAAAGAGCTATGTAACCTTAACAAAGAACTACAAAAGGTAGATGTGGTCCTGGATCACCTGCAGACTAAGGAGTTAAAGGCTCGGTCCTTGTGGGCTGTATTGAGTTGCTCTGTGAGAGGTTCCTAACTAGCAAACCTTGCTGGCAGGGAGGGGTGGTGCTCTCATTCCTCCCATGCTGGGAAAGCTCCTGGGCAGTTCTAGGAAACTCGGCTTCCTTCTCCCAGCGTAGCAAGCTCCACACCTTGCTGCTTGGAGTGCACTACTGAAAGACTTTTTTTTTTTTTTTTTCTCCCAAATACTATTCCTGAGGTATCTTCTTTTCTTACTTGTTTCACTATGCTCTATTATGCTTATTCTTTTCAGGTAGAGTCTAATCTATTTTCCTTTCTGCTTTGTTTGTAACTCTTTCCCTCTTCCCCCCTCAAAGGTTTTTAATTTTTTGTCACACTTATTTTAATGTCTTTTTTTATGCTTCCAGATCTCCCAACTCGTCCTTTTTGTCATCTTCTAGGCCTGTTAGCCTACATCTCAACTTGTGTCATTTCTGTTACTCTTATGTATCTCTCAAGAAGAGTTACTTGAGAGAAAATGAGCTTTGTGCCTGTCAGGTTCACCTTTTCTCTAATGATTAGCAGGCCAGTTGTGCTTATTAAAACCAATTGTGAAGTTAAATTCTTCTTCTTCTTCTTCTTTTTTTTTTTTTTCTTCTCCTCTCCTGTGATTTGTCTGTCATTTAAGTCATTATATATGAGCTGCTAAAGATATATGCAACTTGGTTCAGATCATAATCATTTTTAGGCTTTTTTTTTTTTTTCTAGTGGGTGCAATTCCAAACTGCATATGTGCAGATTGAAGCTGCAGAATAAATTGATACTTCATTCTGGTGAAAGCCACTTGACCAAGCAATATTTGTCTGATGCAAGGGAAGTTGACAGACAAAACCCCTGAAAAAGTGTGAATTAGAACACTAACTGTAAATAGGATTTTTAAAAGGCAACTTCAGTGATGAAATTAAACATCCACTCACTATTATGCCTATGATTTTTAGAAGTTATTAAAAACAACAGGCAACGATAGAAAGCTGGGTTACTCCAGTTATGTCTTCCATATAAGAAAGCTCATCTCAAGTTTGACTTTTTTTTTTAAATCTACTTTCTAAAGGCTTAGGAGCACTTTTAGCGATGTCAGATACATGAGGATTAAAGAAAAATTTCTTTATATGTTCTTTTTTGATGCTTTTAAAATATGAACCTCCTTCTCGCTCTTATTTCTTGCTAATTATCTCTAACCATAATGCTACTTGATGTGACCCTATTTTAAATGACACATGTTAGAGTTCTGACCTATAAAATAGTTTTTTTTTTTTTCAGAAATATTACTTAGTTAATCATCAATACTGTAATTTTTTTTTAAAAAAAATCTGTCACTCTTTTAATATGTCTGTATCATTTTAGTGGTTGCTTATTCTAGGAGTAAACTGGTTCTTTTTATTTTCCTATCCTTCAAGTATTATAAGCAGTTTCTCTACCTCTGGGAAAAAAGTACTGAAAGTACTGTTGGAAATATGAAAACCTGAGAAAAATAAGCAGTATGTTTGGTCTTGACTATAGGGCACCTATTCTTATTAGCAGGTGAATAGACAGTAGATGTGATTTTTTTTTCTGTTTTTCCCTCCCCTTTTTAAAGAAAAGCGGATGGCAAGTGGAAGGGAAAGGCACCTACTACTACTGTTACACTGTTAACTGGTACAGGTGAGATTGGGGTGCTGTTCTATCAGCCTCAGAAAAAAAGAGAGTAAGGATACGATGACACCACTCAGGGATATGACACCAAGTCAGCCACAGACATGAGTCATGGCTGTTGTCAGCTGGTATATCTTTGTGCTTTTGTGGAACACAGTACATATGTTACATGATGATGGTATATCTGTGTTAGTGATTTGACAAGATTGCAGTGATAAGCCTTGCCTTTGAAGTTCAGGATGTGCAGATGTCTGCTGACATTTCTATGTTCATGTTACTTTGGCCTGGTATCCTTTCAGGAGAGATGCTTCAATGTTGTACTCTGTGTTATGGCAAGAACATGCTTGCCAGTCCCAAATCCTTTTCTAGATAATGTTCATCTCCCAAAAAAAAAAAAAAAAAAAAAAAAAAAAAATTTCCTGACATATTTTCTTTTCTTTTTAGTTGCTCTTGTTTACCAGTATGCATATTTTCAAAAACATTGACCAAAAAACAACCTAGTCAGTTCGGTTTCCTGCTGTTCTGTGTGTGAGCCATTCCATGCACATAAAACAACTATGAGTGAGATAATGCAGTATTTCTGTTTCCTTACTCTAAGCAGAAAGAAATTGCTTCTATCACAGACCATCTTGTGTAATCATTAACTTCACCTTGAAACAGAAAGTAGTAAATTACTAAGTCACTCTGCTAGAGGACTTGATTCATTTATCAATAATTTCAAATATATTCTGAAGTGGACTTTCCATTGACTTTATAACTAAATGAGATGATGTGAAATGTGACTCAAGCACAAGTGGAGCCTATATTGAGGCAAAAATAGAATCTAGAAGTCATCAGTATCTTATTATGCAGGGTCTTTCTTTGCTGACATAGATGTAAGCAATTGCCTATGCATAACAAAAGCAGTTCCGTCTCCGTATGATTTACAATATGAAAACTGATTTCTGTCGAACTCTTTGATTCTTGTATGATTTTCTTATTGCTTCTTACTTTTACCTTAATTTCTCTTAAAGCAACTTTTTTTCTACCTTTACTTTCAAGCGTGCAATTGATCTCCCAAGAGTGTTAAATAACTCTTAATTTTCTTCTTTTTTTTTTTTTTAGTAAGTCACTTAAATGTAGTGACTTAAAACTCATTTGAATATACTCATGCTTATTCTATATGATTTTCTTAAGACACTTTTATATGTACAGATCTGAGATTCAGTAAGTGTTGAATATAATTTGGGTTTTTTGGCCAGTGATCTACAAAGCTGCCTGCTCTAAGCTTCCACTAGCAGCAGGCACAGGAGATAGAAAAAGGAATTGATTACTGTGGTTAACTTTTTTTATTTTTTTTCTCTCCCTTCTCACTTTATGCCTTTCTAGCCTGTCAGACTAGCATGCTGTGTCTACCTCAGTACCTTAAACCCTGTCAGAAACCTATATGGTTTGAAGTCACTGGCAAATACTTCTTGCTCTTCTGATTTTTGTGGTGCCAACTCTCCACCAGGCACCTGAAGCTGAAATAGGGGCCTCTGTATTTTTCCTTTGGGGCTAAAGTGGAAGCGTTCAACATATAGGGTACTTTTTGATGTGCTCTCTTGGCATGATCTTGGCTTTCAGCTGCTCTAGGTGAGGAATGTTGCCCTATTTACCTGATGATTTACTTAAACAAAAACTGGCTTTGTTCCTATAAGTATATATATGTCTCTATTAGAGTAATGCCATCTGCTCGACTTTACTTCTGACAAATAGCTCCTTGTCACGTATCTACTCTACATTAAGGAGTATATATGCAAATTTGCGATACAAAGGCCCCAAAAGAATCAGTGTAACTTGTTACTAATTGTAGATATGGTGATAATTAACTGCTTTGGAATAGCTGATCTCCAGCCTCTTTCTTCAAAGCATTCTATAATACAGACCTTTGCTTTTCACACATTTTCCTGTTGTGATGATTCCATTGCAACCACATGTAAAAAGCAATTATTTTGGAGGTTATGGATTGTAAAATAGGGAGGGACTCCATAGAGTTCAGATTAATTGAGGATAGCCTACTTAAAGTCTTTGGTGAAATTCACATTCAGTTGGTTGTAATCTCCTGTTTCTTTTGTTGTGGAAGGAATTTGGTTTTGGTTGTTAGTGAGTTAATCATCAAATAGATGAGATGCCCTGTAGAAGGTATACAATGTGAATTGTGATTTGGAAGAGAGAGGGGAAAAAAATAAGCTCTGAATTTGAATATATGATGCCACCTTTTTCATCTAGCATTTAATTCTTTTTTTTTTTTTTTTGGCTATGCTTTTAGCTTTCTTTGCACCTGAAATTAAAAACCGTTTCAGAAACAACAACAAAATAATGAGCAAAACATGCTGATTTCTTCTCTTCCTATAAACAAAGATGATCTGTAAAATTTAAAGGGATCTGTTCAAACCATTTAGAGCTTTTTTTATTTTAATAGATTTGATTGTGGATATTGAACTCGTTAGATGGATTTACTGTTCTGTTTTGATAATTCCAATTGATTTCCCTTGGCTATGTCCTCATGGCTGTGTGTGGTGTCTTGGAGGGGCCCCAGAAAGGGCTTCCAACAGGCACCAAGAGCAACAGAACTCTTCTGTTAGCAACCTCTTACAGAAGAGGCAAAGCAAACAGATTGTAAAATTCATGGTACTAGCGCCTCTCAAAAACTTGAACAGAGATGAAAAGAGCAGTAAGAGCATTAAAAACTGGCCATGAGGGAGAGGACAGGCTCAGAGGAACTTGAACACGTCTTACGCGAGGCTCTAGCACTGATTGAACTGAAGCTTGCCTTTTAGAAAGGATCTTGTCTTGATATAAACTCTTGAGGAGGGTGGAGAATCTTCTCTATAGCTTGGTTAATCATATCCATGGTGATTAATCCTGTTCTGCTGGAGAGATTTTTAACTTTTATTTAACTTCAGCATGCAGGCATTAGCCCTTTGAGCAGGCAAAAAGATGAAAGAACTGTCTCTTCCCGTGCTGCTCTTGTTCATCTCTTAACTATGTCATTGATGAGCAAAATAGATGGAGCTTCTGCTCATGGATGTGCTTGCTTCTAATCCTCACATGCAACTTGAAATGTTTTGTTTTGGTGTGTTCGCATCTCTTTTTGAAAGTGTGATGCAAAACTCTTGTGGCACAAAAACTTCTCTAATCCTGCTTTATTTTAGCTGTGTATGATCATAGATTATGATCTTGCCCTTACACTGCATAGGCATCAGTCAGTCTCGGGTAGATGCTTCAGAGCTTTAAGTCTGTTGGCTTCGTATCTTGTGTTTTCACTGTGTCTAGATTAAGCTAAGATTTTTTTTTTTTTTTTTTTTTTTTTAAAGAGGAGGATATAACTTATTTTTGTAAAGTTGCTTTGTTTCAGGATTTCTGAGGCTACACGAACTTGCCCCGAATTTTCCTGAGACAGGTAATCATAGAAATCTTTAGCAGTTGTATTTTTAGTTTGTTTGTTTTCTTTTTTCTTTTTTTCTTCTTAAAGAATAGAGTTAAAGATATTTGCAAACATGAAAGCCATAAGGTTACTTTGCTTGTATACCTGCTGCAGGTTGGGAGCTTGTCAGCTGCCTAGCATTGTGTTGGCAGCAGAGGTGTTCAAAGCTCATAACTGGATACTAGGGCTTTTTGATGTATATTGAGCATCTTTTCTGGAATAGTCCTCTTTGACAAGCAGCTCAGTGTACCTGCTCAGGTAATAAACTAATACTGACTGGGTGCTGTCAAGAGTTTCATTTCCAGACAGTGCATAAGATTTCTGAGGTCCTACTAGTAAAATGAAACTAGTCTAGTATAAACTAGTTGATATCACTTCGGTAGTTTAGGTATCATACTGAATTATTATTTTGGATAACTCATAACTTATTGCAGAGGGGCTTATTTCCAGCACTTTGTATACTGATACAATTTAGTTAAAATATATATATGTATAAATATAGCAAAATTTCTCCCCTCCCAAAAGAAGAATGTATCTTAAACTTCTACTTGCGATGACCAAGTGTCACAGTTGGGATAAGCCAGAGTGTTTCAGCTAAGCATTTAGAGCCAGGCCCCAGGAATCTTTCCCTAAGATGGGTGCATTCAGAGGCTTGGTATCAGGCAAAGGTCCATATTTCTTGCAACTTTTTGACCTAAATGTGTGTGTGTGTGTGTGGTATTTTTAGTTATTTTCCTCTCTCTCCCCTAGTTGGGTTGGTGTAGTACAGATAATTCAGAATCATTTTGTATGTGAATTATTACAGATCTGAAATAACTTCATAGGAAACACTTGATACTCAAAAGTGTTTTGATAAATGGAGGTTGGTGACAGTATGGAGCTTTGCAGTGCAGTGGTTACCAGTTCAAACCAAAATAATTTAGGATTTAGGACTACAGTTTCACTGCTCTGTTTTTGTCATGGCCCTTAAAGGAACGATGCTGATTCATCTCACTTTTCTGCTATGCTGTTCAAGTCATTTAATGCTTGAGACCTTGATTGCTAATTTGCAAATGTGGGATGATCACTTCTTATCTCGGTGGGAAGACAGTAATGATTTGCTAATGCTTGCAAAGTGCTGTTTTGGGCATAATGCAAACAAAAACTTCCACTGCCATTCCTGCCTTGGGTCTTAACTTTAGATGTACATAATGATATCTGAGACCATTTTAATGTATACAAGTTCTGGTTTAATGTGCTGGTGTTTGTCAAGAGAAGAGGGATGTATGGTAGTCTTCAAAAATAATCAGTTGCATTTTTGAAGAGGAAGACAGCAAGAGTGGAAGCTCAGTGGATTAGAGCTATTGCTCCTTGTCATCTAGAAACTGTACACATGACTTATTTCCATTCCTGTCTGTTTGTTTTTGCATCTTTTCCTTATTTGGAGTTTGCATTTGCTATTGTCTTGTTGCAGTACGTTGTTTATATAAATTAACAGAAATGTGTGTGGTCTTTGGATTTTTACCAAAAAAAAAAAAAAAAAAAGTTATGCACATAGTGGATTGCAATCTTGTGTGCGTGGTTGGTTGGTTTTTTGGGGGGGCAGGGGGAAGAGGGAGGGAAATGTGGTGAGGATGGAGGGTCTTTATCCAGGACAAAATGACTGTTTGCTTAGGGAAAATGTGAGCCCATTGAAATAGAAATTAACTTGGTAAAATATGCTTTTAAAATTGACACTTTATCCAAGTCCTGCAAATAAGCTAAAAAATACATGTACGCACACACACAAATTCAGTCTGTTAGCTTCATTACCTTGTCCATGCATCTAGACTGTTGAATGCTATAAAAGGTGGGATTGTAGTTTCCTGCCTCTCAGATTCCTTAGTTTTATTTGATTAATGTTTTAATGGCTGCTAACAACAATTGTAGGTGTCCAATTTAGCCACCATGCCTCCTCTTTTTCCCTACTCCCCGTGCCTCTCATCAAATGCAAGGACTGTGTCTTGGCTGTCGTGAAGTGCATGGAAATAATGCTGCAATACTGAAACCATTCAGTCTAAGGGTTTTCAGTATGTTGTTATGGACATATTTTAAAATACAATATATTGTTAACTCTTTAAACTTAATGCAGCAAATGAAGCAGACAATCTAGAAGTTATAATGATTCTAACATCCCAGTGAGATTAGCCATCAAAATAGACTTGGCACAAATTAGTTCTGACTGTGCCTAAACTGTTTTAAGGTAAGAGTCAATTTATTTTATTTGATGGTTAGGCAAAGGGAATGTTTTGTGACTTTGGAAAAATATAGTACAATTGTGCTCTAGTTCAGATTTCAAACTCTATGCAGGTCTTTGTCCCTTATTCTCTGCACTCATCAATTTGTTTCCTTCTCTTTCTATTTTTTTCCTCATTAATAGTATTGCATAATTATATCTCTGCATTTTTATTAAATGTAAGGCCTTTGATTTGAGACGCTGTTAAATGCCAAATCTGCCCCATGAGTATTTCAGCCTCTGTTTAGTTGAATCCGTGGCCGTGCATACCTGCTTCCTCCGGGCATCGTTTTCAGCGGTTGTCAATGTTACTTATCCAGCAGAGGAAAAAGCTAACACAAGTCTTTGGGCTGCCCTAGTCAGTATGGATCCCATGACTCTTCTTCTGTTCCTTTTTGTCAGAGTTGTCAATGACTGACTCTTAATTAAGAGGTATCTGCACTATAGTCTGTGACCTAATACCAAACAGAAGGAAACTGGATGGAGCCTCTGCACAAGCTTGGGGATAATTCAGGGGTGGGGGGGAAGGGGAAAACACAATTTCAAGATGGTAAGAATCATTTTTCATACCATAAGCTACATAATGATGCATGTATATTCCTGTTGACAGTGATTGCTAATTCTCTAATATGGACTAGGAGAGATAGTGATCCAGATCTAATGAGTTTTAAAAAAAGTGCATAAGAGTACTTAGCAGAGCTCTAGAAGTTATGGTCAGCAGTTACTGACCAGCTGTAGTTATGTTCCAATTCTGAAAGAAAAGGAGTTAGTGACATTTCAAGTATTGAAAAGTGACTTTCAATGAAGAATCCTCTAGAATTTACGTTTTTATTTACTTTTATATTCTGGTCTTTCTTTTTTTTAAAAAAGAAGTCATTCTGAATGACTTGCAATGTAATGTTGATATCTGCTTGATAGTTGCTGGAGACCCTTATGGAGTTAGGCGTGTTGGCTGTTTTAAGGAAACTTTCTTGCTTGTAATGGCTTAATAATCTAACACAGTGTTTAAGAACTGTTTCTGTGTTCTTCACTATCCAGTAATAATGTGATTCTTCCATGCAGTTGTACATTAGAGCTCTCCTTACTTAACAAAATATGAAATAAAGTCTGCAATTTCCTATTATTTTAAATATGTTGCTACTTTGTTCAGCTAGCTGTTCCCTTAATTCACTTTTGGTTATTCTTCCAACAGTGGAAGCTCAAGAGGAAAGCTTAACATGTTCAAAATTTGTCATTTGAAACAAGGCATTAAAATGTTTCCAGAGTATAAAATACATGTTCTCTGTACTTTCAAAGCAAGCAGTGTAAAACTACAGAAAAGCTTTCCTGGGAAATCTACAAGATGGTTCATTACAAACTGTTACAATACATTAAAAAAAAAGTTCCATTTCTTCATCTGGACAAATCTAGGTCCAACAGGATGTAGCAAGTCGTATGTACAGTTAGGTACAACCCTATCTTTCCACAAACCACAGGGCTATATAGGTGGAACAGTACTGTCTCAGCAAGCTGCTGAGTTGCTTCATCCATATGATGGGATGGAATCTCTGGAATCCCTTTGGCTTTTGTTTGCTATGTGTTTTTGAAAATTACACTCGGTTGCTTTACTGAGGAGGCTGCTTTAAGAACTGCATTAAAAAAAAAAAGGTAACTAGGTAACTCCTCTTTACTTACCGTGTCTCTCGCCCTAGAGCTCTGGTCTGAGCTTGGTTGCAGACTCTTATATCAAACCCTCCTGATATTTGTGTACATTTGCAGAGCTGTTGAATAGAAATTGATTGGGTTAAATTATTCAAATTAAACAAATAAGTCCTTTCCAAGTCAAAGATTAAATGTAAAATTTGGCAGAATTATTTCTTTAGTGTCTGTGGAAAGGTAAGTGGTATTGGACCATAATAAAAAATTCATCTTTGAAGTACGATTGAAATTTCAATTAATGTTATCCATAGTAAGGCTCATAGAAATATAATCATTATAATATGTTTTGTTGGCCTTTCACTTTGATATGGAGGCTAAAGGAAATGAAGCAGAGCTCTATCCCAGTTATATTGGTGCTAAATGTGGAAATAAGGGGTTTCTGACACAGATATGTTTTACTTTTCACATTAAATCTCATCTCTTGTGTTATATGAACTATTTAACACACTGATGATATTTGGCTTTGTGATGGTTTTGGTTTTGTGACCAGATTGGCACTTTTCACAGATATGGGACATTTGAGAAGTCTCGTGGAGCAACAGATAAACTATGGTTTCAGTGTAAAAGTCAGCAGTCATGCCTAATGCATCTGTGCATATTCTGGTCCTTATCTTTGCATTTTGCTTATTAATATTCTTGATAATAGGAGAGAATGTGTCCTTATTGTATAATTTGTGTCTACTGCTGGAGAACTGAGGGCTTGTTTTTCATTTTACTAGATGTTATTTGTAGACTTTCTGAAACTTTCTGTAGTCCTGAGGTGGCATTTCTTATTTCATTCTCTACCAGTGTCTCTATTAAGCCATAATTTCCACTTGCCCTGCATTTGTGATTCTTAATTCACGAAAGAGAAGAGGGAAAAAAAAATGGTCTTGTGAGTATGTATGAAAAGATTCTTATTAGCTTACAATTCAAAATTTAGTCTATAATAAATTAACATTCCTGTTTTGACTTTTTAACAGGCAATAATTTTGAACTCTAACTTCAAGCTTTCACTGAGCACCTAGGTTCTGCAGCAAGAAAATAACAGTAAGTTTTTATCTACATTTCATAACTTATGCTTTTGAAGATGTTTGGTGTTTGTGACATTTACTCTAGAAAGCTAATATGGCTTACATTGTAGAGTTTTGTTCTCAGTGCACCAGGTGGTTCCAGCTCAGAATATTTAGTGACCTTTCACAGAAGGAAAGAATAAATTTGAATAAAAGCCAATATTTTAATTCAGTCATAATCTGCAATTCTTTCACTGAGTACTATAATTTCATATGACATATTCCTATTAAGTTACTAAAAATAATTAGAAATGAATAACAGTGCTAATAGAGCTTAACCAAAATTTTCCATGTATGATAACATGCAATGAAGCTAATTGCAAATGTCACTATTCTGAAAGATTAGAACAAGATACAATATTGGAAATGATAAGGTTTTTAAAATTCCTGGTTGTAAAAATTTGGACATTGTGTCATCAACAATCATCTTTAAAAAGGCTATTGTCTTTGACAGGCAATTTTTTTCTTAATAGCTATTAACAATCTTCATGCAAAACAACATAAGATAAAATTACTATGCAAGTGAAGACACTGTGTTTTTTGTAAAGGTATTGAACACATATTGAACACTTGAATGTAAAAGTAAGCACACTAGTTGCTGTGTTTACCACCAAGGGATTAATTTAGGAAGCTTCCGTTAGCTTCTAGTTTGGTTTCAGTTTTTATCAGATGCTGAATGGTGCTTGTTGGAGTGAGACAGGCGCCGTGTGGCAGAGACTGACACTGCTAGAGGGTGTTCCTGGCCTGGGGACATCGGAACTTGGGGCTGTCTGTGGGCAAAATCCTGCAAAAGTGAGCCCTGGGTATTTGCAGTGGCCTGTAATAAAGTGATTTTTGCAATCTTGCTGATTGGTGAGACCCTTCTTGGTAACTTGCTTTCTAACTCGATACTACATCTCTTTTCCCCCTCTCTCCCTTAAACTCATCTCTGTATGTGAATCATTTTTGAAAAAAAGGGGAAAAAAAGACCTCTTGGAACAATGAGTTAAGATATTAAATATTATAATACTTAATCTCTTTGTTAGAATATTAAATATTAGAATATTTAATTTCTTGGACTGAGTGCTCTTAACCATTCTGTTGGTAAGTTGAATTAGGCTTAACGTAGTATAGGCATTGAATAAAACTTTCAGTTTTTAAAATGTGATTGCATGGTGGCTTAATCTGGGATGCTTATGTATGGAACGGGAGTGAGAAATTGTTATGCCAGTGAAATTAATGAAGTAAACATTTTAAGTGTGCAAGAAAGTCTTATACATCCTCTGGTATCTTTAAATATCTTTGTTCAAGTCATGGCTGATATTTTGAAGCAATGCCTGTAGCTATGTAATTTGATATGCCCCCTCTCGGTTAATAGTGATTCCATAGTTATTTGATAGGTGATCTTTAGGAAAATTTCAGAATATTTTTCTGCTTTCTGTGCTCATTCTCAATCTGAGGGGCAGAACTAACAACTGTGGCTAAGATTTTTATTTTTCTTCTTAAATGCTCTACCTGATTGCCAACAGGAAGTTACAAAGTTTATTATTTCAAATCTGAAGATATGAAGGTGTGGGGAGTGTGTGTTTGTTTTTCCTTCTTTAGAATGCTTTTTCCTTCTTCCCTTTGGGCAAAATTAATCTACTTACAATGCTTGCATGGTTCAAAAGTCTATTGTCACAGGTAGGGCCTGTAACAGGGTAGAGAAAACTGACTTTCAAAATTATGGTCAATTATGCCATTTTGAACAGATTGATTCCATTTCACTTTCAGATATAAAGTAATTAATGTAGTCCAGTTCATGCAGGTGAGACTTTTGTGCAGCTGTAGCTGAGACAGAGCATGTGTCATACCATTCAACCAGATAGGCTTCAAGACATAATATGTGCATGATGGAGGCTTTTTTTCTTACTTGCATAAAAAGAAGCATTGTTAGCATGGAATCAAAATGATGATAGTCTGGAAGAAATGCTTTCAAGGGTAACTTTCACAAATGAGGGTCACAACTAAGAGCTCCTCAACTACCAGAAAACACATTAAACTGGAAGAACAAACAAAAAGCTGGTGTTGGCAGATCAAAGAAAATGAAAGCATAAAAGATACTCTTAGAAGATCAGTTGGCCTAAATATCAGAATTGTAGTAATTTCTTTTCTCTCTATTCTCTTCTGGTTTACCACTTTCATGTGCACCTTGATTATTTTAGCCACTGGTATCGTTTTTCTTCAAAAAGTTGCTCATTTGCTGCATGGAATTTAATGGGGTAGAGGGAATGTTGAAGCTTAGGAGATGAGACTTATTTTCTTGTTTGAGAATTAAAAAAAGTTATCAGTCCTAGAAGGATTAATTGAGTTCAGATTCTAATAAGAATAAAATCCTTGGCTGATTCTCTTCTAACTTGCTCAGTTAACTTACTGATCTAATAAAGGTAAACCAAACACTAGGAACTGCATCTTCCTAACATGGCAAATTAGTATACATATGTAGGAAATGATTCCTGTATATATCACATAATGTATAGTGTGTGTGTATGTATATGCATAAATTGTTGTGATTGAATAGGTGCTCGATGCATGCATGTGCAGTCCCTGTGTGTATATATGTATGCAAAGACCCAGTTTTTGCAGTTTGGTAGCTGCAGCCACATGTTGTACCGCGACAACCCTGCTGGCTGCCAAGCTAGATGTGCTGCGAATGCCTTGCGATCTTGGTGATAAAATGTGAAATTAGCCCCTCTTTCTGCTTGCCATGTAACTGCCATGTGCCAGTCAGCATGAAATCGACTTTGCCACAAGAGCTCTTAAGGCAGACGTTTAGGGATTCCGGTGGAGGGAGAGTCCAAATGAAACTGCCTGGGGGCTGGGAAAGTGCTGTGGGAAGGATGCTGCACTCTCTGGTCCTCGATGCTGCCCTTAGGTGTCTACTTCTGGCCGTGCATTGGGAAAAGTTACTGAGCTAGGCAGACCTTTTGATTCACAGCGCGTGAATATCACTGCAGTGCAAAATCCATTATTTCTGACTGTGCTAGTAAAAATATGTTGTAATTTTGCTGCTTCCCTTTTGGAAGCTCTTTGTTAGAGTGGCAATTATGGCAATGATGCTGCAGTTGTTGCTTGTCACTTCTAATGCTCAGCTGTTAGCCACAATGTTGAGTTAAATGAGATCTTGATCTTTCCGGAACATCTGACAGGGCTTTCCCTCAAGCGGCCCAGTAGGTGGACAGTCCCCAAGCTTCTCCTCGTCCTGCAATGCGAGTGGTCTCCAGCACTAATCTACTGGAGTGTACATTACATCAGTGTTAAATAGGTATTATACATATATATATGCCCGCAGTAAGAATGCTAGCTGATTTGTGGAGTACAAAGCACTATGTAGGGAGTGAAAGCAGTCACTTTGGGGAGCTACAAGTGCTTTTTCTGGGCTGAGGACACTAACTTTGCTGGGGTGTGCACTGGGAAGAGCGAGCAAATCCCCTGCGGTTGCTGGAGACGGCCTTTCAGCAGAGCAGCCCAGCAGCTGGGCTTTTTGGAAACTACTTTCAAACTTTTGCCACGGGCAGTAATGTGAAATGCTGCTTGTGGAGCATTCAGATCTGTGCAATCGCCCTGGTCGCAGTGTGCAGCATAACAGTTTCACAGATGACCTCAGCAAATAGCCCATGTGCAATGCCTGTGATTAGTATTATGTGTAGGATCCTTCCAAATAAATCAGTATAACACTCTGTCAGCATTTCAAAGAGGCCTCAAAGAGTCCTCACAATTACTGGGGCTGCAGCAGGGAGAATGAAGTGTGGAGAGGGCAGCTGGAATGACATTCCACTGCCAAGTATGTGAACAGCACCTGGTCTTTGTCCTGCAGTAATAGAGTTTTTCCATAAGACACTGCTTCTCAACGGAACATGCATTCCGGATGTCCATGGAAGTTAAGGTGAATACCTCCATGTCATTGTAAATAACCAGCCATGTACTGAGCACGCTTTCTGAAAGCATTGCGATCTTAGTTGAACTATTCCCAATATTTTTTTGTTCTTGTTGCTTTATGCCTCCAGTGCTCTCTAAATTGTGTTTTAGAGCATTGTTAGCTCATTTTGACACCAATGATTAGTGGGTGTCGTTCAGGTTAAGCAGTGTGCTTGCCCCAGTGCTGAATAGCTTGGTGCAGAGAGAGGCTGCACTTGTGCCCAGCTCACTGCTCAGCAGTTCTGTGTTTATTGGATAAGTGCCTTTGAACTTACTGTACCTGGAAACCTCTACAGGAGTAGAAATAGGTGCTGAGTCCCTTTGAAATAGACTTTTTCTTAGTTCAGATAATCTTCAAATGCGTGTTTGCTTCCTACTTCACCTTTTTAAATGCATTTTCAAAGCTAGAAAAATCAGTAAATGTTTTAGGGCAGATGGTAGAACAGACTGTGGAAGGCTGATGGCCTTGTAAAATACAAGACTCCAAAAGCTGTAGTTTTAGCTGAGTGTTACGGACTGTGGCCGTGTTGGTCTATCAGCAACTCTGAGATGTTGGTATCTTTAAGTTTGCTCCTAGGGGTTGTAGCAAACCAACTTATTTGATGTTTTGATACCTCTACATGTATTTGTACATGTAGAGGTATCTCAGTTGCACTCTCTGAAATGGTGGCAAGCCTCTCCATGCCTGCTATCTGTTGTCCTTGCCTGTTTGTGGGCTGCTTTGAGGGACAGTTTTTGTTGTACTGAGTTACTGGTGTAACTTTAGAAGTAGAAGTGAATGGACCTGCCATTTTCTTTTTTCTTCACTACATGCAACAATAGTTTTAGCATTTGGTAATGGTTTGTACTGCAGTACCTCAATTTGTTACTCTAATCCAAAGCATGCAATAACTTAAACTGCAGTATTGTAGAAAAACTTTTTTGAGTGTTTACCAGTAAAAATTTAAAATTTCTGTTAAATTATTTGTGGGATGAAAGAATACCAAACACTACATTAAAGCAGAATTAACCCAGTTTATGTAGCAGTGAAAAGTCTAAAACTTCCCAAAACAAAAACCCCTTAAGATTCCAGAAAACAATCTCCCCCTTTTCTCCAAAAGCAATTTCCAACCTATACTTGTTCTGTATCCTCCTTTCTGCTCTCCAATCCCATAAGGACCATAATTTACCAACCAGAGGAAAAACATGATTAATGTGCATCAAAAATATCTGAGAATATTGTCTTTTAAAGTTTTGAAGGTTTTCTAATATTATTTATATACTCTTATTTTGGGGCAACCCACTAACTAGTGAAAATGAACTCATGGAAGTGCGATTATGCAGCACATCATACTTCTCGTATAGTCATTGCTGTGCGTAGGAACATAGTATTAGAAACCTAATATCTTTAGACATTACTTTGACATTTTTACTCATTAGGTAACTACTGCATAATACAACTAATAGATTAAAAAACTTTTATGGAATAGACTGGACAATGCATATTCACTTAAATGTTAAAAGAATAATTTAAAATTGCAAAGAAAAATTCTGGTTGTTGCTTATGCAGTGACAAAGTGCGTGATAACAGAGATAAACAAGAAATCACAATGTTAGCATGCAGGGTGCAGCCAACTTGAACAGTTGTGAGGCTTTTGACGCTGTATAATTACTGCATCAACACTTGCCCGGAACGTGAAGAGATGTAATAATTGTGTTATACCTTACAGCACTAGCATTCTCAAAGAAGTTATCTTTTGATTTAGATTAATTCTGGCCTTTGGATATTTTTTTTCTTTAATTCTGGTTACTGTTTGTGCTTTGAATGAGTTTTGAATATGTTAATCCTTCAAAGAACAGTTTTGTTAGACAATTATCTACAACACTGCAGCTCCAGGTGATAGAAATGACTTGGAGCTCCTTTAGCAAGCAGCAGGGAAGCACAGAGCCCTCTGCCCATTTCAGAAGGGCTGATATTCATACAAATTCAGGATGGTTCTTTCTTAGTTCCCTTTCCAGTGCACGCTTGTAGTTTGCTGCTAAAATATTTACAGAAGATATAGATAAAGTAATACAAGACACTGAGCAGTCGAGTTGCGCTTTCTGATATGAACTTGTGTAATTTCTGTTTATTTAGAGAAAAAGAGATGGAAAAATATGGTCCTACCTACTGATTCTTTCAGTTGAACTTGGATAAGTATGATCAAAAACGTGCACCACAGGAGAAGTTAGGGCAATGTCTTGCTGCCCTTCCACGTGATGGGGCATTTGTTGCTCCTGAGGTGCAGGTTAGCACATGCTGCAGAGTTCTGTTGTGCTGCCAAGAGCAACCCAGTGTGACCTTTTGTTAGAAAACCACTGGCAAGAACTGCCATCAGTCTGTGGTTTTGTATCAGCCTAAGAAGTTACACTTCCTTCTTTTTTTCCTTCTTTCCGCAAGATACAAATGTATTTTTCACCCAGGCAAAAGATCAGAGGGACATGGAATACCATTACAATGTGTGTCATCCATTTAAAAAAAAAAATCTCATTGTAATGCAGTTATAATAAGAGAATGGAGAGCCATGTAAATTATTTCCCTTTCAAGACTCAATGTTCCAATGTCTGACTATTTGCTCATTCTCATTGCAATATTTATCTGAGTTATAAAAAATGAGGAGATGCTCACAAGCAGATCCATTTATACACCCAATAAATTAAAAATATTAACTGAGTGGGAAACTGCTAACAAACTCCTGAGCTATTTGAATGCAAGAAAACAGCAGTGATCAGCAGCTTCTTGAGCTTTACAGAACAAGCAGCTAATTGTTGGGCACGGGGGAAAAGATCTTGAGAGACAAAAATGTTGCTAAGGGCAGAGTTTTCACCTCTAGTATGCGACACTCTATAGAGAATTAATGAAGCAATAAAGCTCATAGTTTCCTCTGTTAACCATTTTGGTGTTCTTCAAAACATGTTGGTAAGATGACTTTATGGGCTATTTCTTTATTGTTTAAGGACGAGATCCTATTTTAATATCTCTATTCAAAAAAAACTCTGCTAAGAAAACTGTAGTAGTACTCTAGACCCTTGGCATGAAGGCCTAAAGTAAATCTGGACCCTGCCAAAATACCTTAGAACCCAATAAGGGGGTGGTCCTCCCTGTGAGGCTGTATAGTTCCCAGGAAAGTGGAAGAACAAATTGAGAAACATTTATTTTGCATATAATTGATAAAACACTTCATCTTGATGGTGTTCTGACTTTATTCTGAATGAATTTTTCATTTAGAAATTCTCACAGAATTTAAAGGAGTCAAATGTTAACTGGAAAAGTAAGTAAAACCCACTCTAGTGTGGAATTAGCTTCTTTCAGAGAAACGTAATGTGTGCCTGTTTTGTTCCGGTGAATATTACAAGCTATGTTACAGGGCCACAGAAAAGTTATTTTTGTTTTGCTTATGTAGTTGGAATACCAAACAGAAAAAAAATCATTTGCACCTTTCTAATCCGAAAGCCATTTGAGAAGAGGCCAAGGTGTAAAACGAAGCAGTAAGCATGTTCACAATATTGTCAGGAATGTTGCGACTGTTTTTTCAATTTCTGTAGGTGTGGCCAGGCTTGCAAGGGAAGAAAAGGGCCAGCATATTTCAAAAACTTGCTCTGATGAAGGGCCAACCAAGAAAAAGATGATACAGCTCACTACTGGCTCTCCTAGACAGAAAGCTTTTTCTTCGTGAAGCGTTCCTGGAATCTACGTACAAGAACCAAATAATTCAGGGAGCAGTGAGGCTCGTGTTCATAAATAATTACCTTCTCAGTCTTAAGTGATTTCCCAAAGGAGTCCTCTACCTTTTCTTTAGCTTTAATTGAGAAGCAGTCCTGCCCAAGGAAAAAGCATGTCAGGGAAAGGTATGGATCAGTTTGACTTCTGCTCTTCTCCTACCATGTTCTGCGATACACAAGCAGATTTTCAGCTTTTTCTCATCTTGAAAAATTCCCTGCTTCCATAATACTAATGCACAGAAATAGTCAACTTTAAAATTTCTTCATTTTCTCTTCCATGCATTTATTTTCTATTCTTTTGGGTCAACAGTACAGTCTGTGACAATGTGATCAATGGGCAGGAATGAGAGATGTGAAACTGGAATTTCACACATTTTTTTTTTTTCCTGAAAGTTTTATGAATACAAGAGGAACTGGCAAGTAAACCTGAACAGTTTTGCATGGAACTTTGTAAAGAATCACAGCATTAAAGCAGAGGCAGGCAAACAGCTCCAGAAACTTCTGTGGCTGATGAACCCAAGAGCATACTTTCTTTTCTCTTTTTCTTTCCAGAAATAGATTATTGTGTTCTGTGGTCATAGCTGTCTTGAATGGTCAGAGATGGGTAGGATATTCTTGCAGCCTAGTCAAGTTGAGGAAGTAGTAATATTGTTTTATTCACACTCTTGTTGTCCAGCAACTATGCCATTGCTTTCCCACCTTCTGTTCAGTAGAGTTTGCTGGAAAATCTTCAGGTTTCCCTAGCTCCGCATCTTACTGTTGGATCACCTATAACTAGATGTGGCTGAGACGTAAGGCAGGTATCTCAAAAAAGTTGCTTTTTTCTGGTGCTCAGATATGCAGCAGCTCTGCTGACTGGAGAATTTGTGGAATTTAATAAAGGGTTGTCCTCTGTTACAAAAGCATGAAATACAGAATAGTGTTTTAGATCCTCTGAGAGAGATTTTCCCAAGTTTGCGTGTTTGAATCTGAAGCAGAACATCTCCAGCTCCTAGAGAAGTTATTACACAGAAGTAGGCTAGGATGATATTGGAAATGCTTGAGAAAAGGCCACGTTGCACTTGGAAATATGTGACACTTGCCAAACCAAGGAACGTTTGGGGATTCTCTTTGTTGAGATATGTTCTTCCTCTGTGATTTGTTGAATAAAATGTCCCTTACAATGAAGCGTGCAGATTTTTCAGTTCGCTTTCTCAGGATTTAATTGGACTTGAAAATTGATTCCACTAAATTTGACTTAAACATGTTTGCGTTAAGCTTGTTAAATTAAGAATATGTAAGTAAGAGCGTGGAGGTGTTGCTAAATTTCAAGTATTCAAAGTGAGAATGATCAACATGTAAATTATTGAGCTGTCAGAGTAAATGAAGCTGAATATTTTTAAATGATTCATGTGCAAATTGTTACAAAAAGGCACAGATCTCACATTAGCAAAAACCAAGAGCTACAGCTAGTATTTTTTCTTCGTAAAATCAAAGGAGCAGTGTAAATGATTACTCTTCCTGCACAGTTATGTTATAATTAGTGAGTATATTGTCCAAAAAATAACCTCTCAAAAGTTCTAAAGAAATATCTCTTACCAAGTTTTTTCATACCTTTCCTACATTTATTTTTTCGTTATTCACAGTAGTTGATTTATATGGATATAATTCTCGGCGGCTTCAATGCATTCATATTGATCTTATAACAACTGAAGTTCATGCTTTTCTGCTAACAGAAGATTATTGTAGTGAATGCCCTTAACAACTTTAAGAAGAAAACATAACGTAGTGTTTTTGTAACCAATAGACCAGGTGACTCTAATTTGTCAACACAGCGGCAGTATTAACTTCATCAAGGAAACTTCTTGGATATAACTTAGTTTATGTTTTGCAGACTAAAACTAAGAAACACCTTGGTGGCCTTTCTTCTATGAGAAATGAAATATTTAGCAACACCAACACACTGCCGTCTTTAAAGGTGTAAATGAAATATTCTGTCTTCATTGAGCTGATGAAGGCTTTTTGCACATCTTGGAGCTGTTGCTGCTGGTCTTGCAGAATGACATTTCCTTGTATTTGATTTAAAGTTTTTATTGCAATGAAGGCTGTTCTTAAAAACAAGCATTTTACATAGGCTGACTTTAAAAAGTATGAAATGTATTTCAACGAGAGAGTTGCTGCTGTTATGCACTAATTCACAAAGATTGCGTTAGGATATGATTTCCCCTTGAAGATAAGGCCGCAGCAGTATTTGTGTTTAGTGGCTTGGATCTGCATGTGCTGCCATGGACCAGGCACGGCCAAGTCGTGGCAGCCCCGTGAGCTGCAGCCTCTTGGCCCCTGGTCCAGACCGCATGGATGCGCTCCAAAGTGTTTCCTGTCGTCAGGAAAAGCCCATTTCCAGAACAAACCTGGTCAGGCCTGGCTGCTCCCTCTATCTGGAGCAACTAGTTCTGTATTTTTAATTATCATAATACAGTTTTACTAAATACAGCTAAAAAAGACCAGGACTTTTTCTGTTGTAGTGTTGTTCATTATTTTCTTATTCCATGCTTGTCAGAGGAATAGTATATTATTGTAAAAAGTTTCATGCATACTTCTGGTTAGCTGGTACCCTGGGATATCTGAATATTGGACTTGATTTTGCCTCTATTTCCTGACACTGTTCCTAAACAATTGAAAATCATGCATTAAGCTGAAAAATAGTCGAATTCCTCAGGAGCTGTACGCCGCAGTTCTCTGAAGAGTTTTGTACTTTTAAAATGAAGTGCTAAAAGGGCTTAATTTCTATCTAGTGAAAGACCTTATCTTGTGTATGGATGTATGAGTAGAAGGCTCATCATAGGGTCTTCAGTCTGCTTTAAAAGAATGGGTGTTTTCCTTTTAGATTAATCAGCTTGCATGCTGAAAACCGACTTATTTTAGGAAGCATAGTAAATATTTACGTGTTTGTGTTCTTGACCTCAGATTGTGCATGACTAAACCTCAGTGTAAATCAGGTACGTAGTTGCAGCTCAAGAAAGCCAAGGAATAGATGAGCTGTATACCTACGAAATTACGTGTAAGCCTTGTTCTGTGCACAATGCGGAGGCCCCAAGAAGTTAGTTATTGCTCCTGCTTTAAGGTTCTGCTTTCCATGTGGCCAGGCCTGTTAGCCGTGTGCCGGGGAAGGCAGGAGCCGCAGCTCGGGCCTGGGCGCTCGCGTGGCGCTCTGCGGCCTGGGCTCCCGCTCCTCGTCAGGAGCATCGCAGCTACACGATGGGGAGCGCTGATGATCCCCTGCAAACAGGTTCTGCTGGCTCGGCAGTTCCCTGGGAATCCGGACAGGTTACCTTGATTGCCAGGCTCGGTGCCGGGCTGAGTGTCATCTGTCCGACCAGAGCAGTCAGGTAGCTAGTGCAAAGCGCTCGGGAAGGCTGCTACTGCCAGCGCCTCCTCATTTGAGGGGCTGTGTTCTCAGCAGCTGTGTTCTTGTGTCCAATACAGATCAAATTCACACTGCTGTGCACAGACGCAGGATTAATGGTTGTGGAAACAGCCCAAGCTCTTCTTGACCAGGAGCTGGAGAAACTTTTTCTGTTCTTGGCTGAGCTGTTCTTTGGCTGTGCTAGGGCCTAGGCACGTGCCCTGCCTGTGAACGTGCATCTTGCAAAAGATCTTCAGTGCCAGTGTTCAGTGAAGATCTTCAGATCTTCAACTCCTGGGAAAATTTATGATATGAAAGCCTGAGGATAACAGTATTCACACAAATTAGAGTGGGAGAGAAGGGTTTTTGCCTTGAATTTGTTGTCAGTGACACTTTCCTGCTGTGACCTGCGGTACGTGGCACTCTTACGCATGTGGCATGAGGTAGTCACCATAGAACTGTCTGCCAGGTTTAAGCATTGGAAGAGCAATATTCTGCTCATTGATATCAATAGAATTTAGAAATCCATCCTGTAAAATGGGTTTCTGCTAGTCATTGCTGGGCTTTCTATTACTTAGGGCAGACAGAGTTTTTACATTGCAGTAGATTTGTTTTTGTATCAACTCAGCATAACAATACTAGAATAATACTTTGAAAGTCAGCGAAATATGAAATACTAGCTTTTGGTTGCAATTAGTTATGCAGGATTCAAGGATGTGATGTTTTCCCTTCTGTTTAAAAAATGTGTTAATTCTGTGCAACAGAAGCAAAACAGCTGTAGTACTGTGCTACTGTTTTGTTTATTTTCTGGTTTGATAGATTGACTGTTCAGTTTGTCATAGTCTCTTATAAAAATATCTCCTTGAGTCAAACGTGAGCAGCTGAATGTTTTGTAGTACTGAAACTTGTAGTGCCATGTGGGTGACTGAATGGTAGAGTTTTACTTGTAGCTTTTTACACAAAAAAACAATATCTCCGATTGAACTGGAAGTATGTAAAGGCTGTGAAGATGTCCTTGAAGTGAATGTTACATAGCAGCAAGCTTAGAAATGTCTTCAGAAGTATTCTATGGAGAGCTCTATAAAGTTCTAGTAAGTGATAGATCTTAGATGACTTTGAGACTTTTGATTTCTGCGTCTTTTTGGAGTTCTGACGTTTCAAATATGATTTCAGCTTCGATGGTCTTCTACCAAAAAAAAAAAAAAAAAAAAATCCCAGAATAAAATGAAATCTGGTCCCTGATGTCATCCTCAACGCCTCTTCCATCTCCTTCTCTCCCTCTGTGCAATAAGCACAGTTTATTTGCAGTTTCACTGGCTGACTTTTTCCCAGTTTGCAGAAGGACAGCAAATAGGAAAATGAATCCTAGTTTCTGGATGACTGGGGGAATTATAAAGTTAGTTTACCGCAGGTGTCCAGCAGTTGCTTTCATCATCTCAGTGCCCCTGCCTTCATTTTCACAGGCTGAAAATAAAAACAACAAATTTCAAGTTTGTAAATTGATATGCAAGCGTTGAATATGAGCACCCATGTGTGGGTGCCAGATGTGATGTGTCTATTTTTCTGCCTTGTTTGGAAAGCTGTGGTGTAGTCTTGTGCATTTCAGTGTTGGCAACCATGCAAACCATAAAAACACAAAACTAGTCTTTCTCACCCTAATGTTTTTTGTTCTTATTTTCTCATGGGTTATCAAATTAACACTTAAGCTTATCTTTTTAACTGAAGGAAAAAGACTATTATACACATTTATATATATATATATATATTTTGCATTATGTGCTTTCAATGCAATGCAAGAATATTCCATAAAGTTTTCCCAGTTAGGACCAGACAGGAGTTTCCAAACACTGAAGTGCAGTTTATGATAATGCAAAAGAAAAGACTAATCAAAGAGAAAATTATGATTGAGTTGATTTATAATATGCAATAAAGAATATGAATGAAACAGGAATTACTTTTAAGAAATAGTCCAATTTTGCTCTATAAAATCAGGCATCTGTTTGTAACATTGTCTTTGGTTAAAAGATGTTCAATAAATCTCTATGTTGCATATTTTCAAATTGTAGTAGAGGTTATAAATGTATGAAGTGAGCTTATACTTTTAGATCATCTTGGTATATATATAATATATAGTTCTTTATACATAAAACTTTATGATGTGGTGGTGGTCCCCTATGAGTATCTGTTTGTTGAAATGCCTCTCTTCCAAAGCTAGAGAAGATAAACTATAGCTTCTTTGACAGGTACTAAGGAACATGTTTATACATTAGGAGTTAATGGTAGTTTTCAATAAATAAGTGCCTGTAATTCCATGTCATTCAAAGCATGTAATTATTAATATTTAGGCACATGAAAAACTGTTAAACAGAAAAAGTATCTTTAAGATTCTTTCTGGAACCTTTTTATTCAAGGATACTGTATAATATACTACAGGAAAAATTCTGTTGGCTGCTACAAGGTGATATAAAAACCATCTAGAAAAGCAGCTTCATATAACTTCCAAGTATGAGAATTATAAACTGCACCATATTGACCCTTCAGATCTATTTGCAGTAAATACTTGCAATGTGTTCACCAGTCTGAAGGAAGGTGCAAATAAGGTCAGTTAAAAATATCTCAAGTCTTCCGTTAAGGATATTGATAATTCAAGATTGAACAGAAAACAGTAATTACTTTTATGCTGTAGCTGCTACTGTGAAATTTATAGTGTATGAAGGTGTCTGCCATTAGTGGTAGATTGTAGACTATTTAAGTGACTTTATAACCCATGATTTTCCCAAATACATCATGTAATGGTATGTTTATGCTTGTCTCTTTTAATGTTAATGTGTCATAATAGTCTTAACTGTGGGATTCACTTGTTTTAATAACAACTCTCATATTGGGTATGTTTTAAGCAGACAAAAAATGTTAGTATTTCTAAACTACTATTTTTGTTCAGAAAAAAATGTCTTCAAATGTAGGTTTCTATAGTATCCTATTATAATTTTGCGCCGAGTCAGGTTAGTTTAAAGCTCGGATATGTAGAAGAAAACTATACAGTTCAAAATATTTGCCCACAAATGTACAACTAGAGCAATTTTTGTTGTAGCTGTATCTATCATTTCTGAAACAGTTGTATTTTAAAGGTAGCTTTATTAAATAGTGTTGCTTTGTATTCATAATATAGGGAAATGCTAGCAAAATTGTTTTTTTTTGTGATCTTCTGTAGCACCGAAGCAAGTATTGAAACACCTTGTCTGTTTCCCGGAGATGCATCTGGCCAGCTACAGATGCTGGTTCTACCACATCTTCCCTAGAGAAGAGTTTTAATTAAAACAACTCTTTTTAACCCCAGCTGTCAATGCAACCCGTATAAAAGGCTGAAAGGTTGTTTCTAGAGAAGAGTTAGAGTGTTTTAGCTCATCCTAAAGTCTTTAAGCACAAAACAAAATGAAGCATTGAATGTTCTGCTTCTCAAAATTCCTTACTGCTTAGCCAGCTGGCAGTAGCTTTCTTTGCAGGAGTAATCCTAGTGCTTCTGAAACTCTCCTTGCTTTATGAACAGGAGCTCTCAATGCATGTGCCTTCCGTTCTACTGGACAACATAGAGCAGGAAAACACTGAAAATTGTCTTAATTTGTTGCTGACTTTACCATACCTGAGGTTGGACAGCAGCGTCAACGATAATGTTTTACTTGTCATGTTTCATATGAAATAATGTGCCAAAAAATTTTACATGTTCTCATTTAGTCAAATTCCTTCAAACAGTTATCATAGACTAGGAGGCAGTTGAATAGTGACTTGAGAACGTACTGCAAAAGAGAAAGGTAGCTTGAAAAAAAAAAAAAAGTTTTCTGCATAATGGCTGTTTAGGAAGTTCTCATCTTCTTGTCCACTTACCACTCCTTGGGTAAAAGATCTGCATTGAAATCAGACTTCCAGAAGACAAGCAATAAATAACAGGGTAACCTGAGTGTAAAACATAGACAACTTTATAAGAGAGGGCATAGACGTAGCCTCTGGAAACCACATGTTTCATCATAGTCTTGCTGAACACTTCTGTTGCCTTTTGCACCTGGTCTTAGGTGAACCTAGGTAGCCCAAATTCCTATTCTTTTTTCCCCAGTTGCTGGGCAGGCAGAACATCTATCCACTATGACTAGCACAACTGTTTTTCATTGTACTTTTTTGTTCATTTGCCTTTTGTTCTGCATTTGATGATGTTAGTCATTTTTTAATGTGCCTAGAAGATCAGGAGCTCTAGAGACTTGGGACTTAGAGAAAATGAGTTGGAAAGTCCCAGAGAGCATTATGTATTCAGTAAATCCTGAAAACGCAGCTGAGGCAAGAATCCAAAGCTGCTGAGCATATACAAAATGTTATATTGTAAGCAGCTCTTCATTGATGAAACCCAAGATCCTGTAGTCCCTTGGGTACCTACAAATGTAAGAAACTGCTCTTTGACATTAGGTTTTTAAAGGATAGTGCATTAAACTGCCCATGGTGTGCCTGTGCACTTTTCTGTTATTGAAAAGTTCGAGCCTTCTTCAAAATTAGATTTTTTTTCTCATGCAGCAAATTAACACTAGCACAGGCAAAAGCAGCATTTGAAAATAGGCTTGGATGCTCTTATTTTGGCCCCTGGGTAGGCTTTACCGAGAGGCATTCCTTACACACTTAAGAGATATTTGAAAAAAATGGTCTTTTTAACTTGAAATCTGAAAATATATTATTTTGGGGATTTCCTGCACAAGAGGAACAAAAATAAATACTTGTATGTAATTCTTTTAAAAACACAAGTGTAGATCAATTTGCAAGAACGCGTCTTAATCTGTAATTATGTAAGTTTTCAATTTTGTAACTTTTTTGCATCGGTGAATATTGCTATTCTATCTGTGTGGTGGGTGTGTTTGTGGTGTGTGTGTGTGGTTTTTTCTCTCTCCTTCCTCCTCAAAATATAGAGTATGTATGTACATTTTAGTCATTTTTCTTCACCCGACTGCTGCAGTGAGAATGTAGCAGATGCAGTGCAACCTCTGAAGGACAAGCTGGTATATTCTTTCAGGTTCTTATACCAAAGATAGTCTAATTGCTTATTGTAAGATTTTAAACTGTGTGCTGAGTCCTCATTTTGAGGATGTTCTCTAAAATTTTTTGTCACAACAAAAATGTCTACTGCAGACCATTTAGCAGTTATGAGATAGGCTGTGAGTAGGCATTATTTAAGCAAAAACTATTCAGTTAGTCCTTATATAAGCTCTTTTGATTTGTTTTCTAAACAACTTGTAAGACAAAACATCTCAAGCATAGGTGCTGCTGACTACAGTAGGCAGGAAGCATCTCTGAGCTGCAGCTTGTGGACAAAATTAAATAAAATGATTGTGTGAGCTTCACTGCCACAGGATAAAAACTTGATCCCTAAAGTAACATATAGTAAGTAACCTATAACTGGCAGTATCAGAATTGGAAGGTAATCTTAGAGGAAGTTTATTTTTTAAAACAAGTTTTATTTCCATATAGGAATTGCTAAGTTGTCATGCATGGTTTTCTGATGGCAACTTGTGCTTTAGAGGAAGGGCCATGAAAACAGTCGAAGGCTGCAATCTCTAGGCTAGGCTGATCCCAATAGGTATCCCATGCTGATGCTGTTTTGAAAGAGCATCAGAATTTGCTTTATTGGTTATAGATCCTGAAGCTTTGAATACTAGTCATATGTACATGAATCAGCTGGAGATACTTGAAACTGCATGGTTAGTGTCATTGACAGATTTCTATTTTGGTTACTTGAATGACTGGGAGGGTGAATGCCCAGATGTTGGCCCAAACATGGATCAAACAGGACACATGGATCTTTCTCCATGGCCTGATGTGGGGGTAGCCTTGTAGCCAGTAGCTGAGAGAAGCCCGGGATGCAGTCAGGTCTGTTGTGATTTGTGAACCAATTCACGTATTTGGAGCAGATAAAAATATCTTCTGGGGTTGTAAAATCAAGAGCTATGAGCATACTACTTGGAAAAAAGAAAGTATTTTCAAAGCACTGTGTGTGTGGATTGGTCCTTTCTAGATATATACTTTTATATTCATGTTATTTCTAAATTCTTTCATCCAACTGTGGGAGAATTTGGACCAACCTACCCAAAGGCTCCAAGTTCTTAGCTTGGAGTGAAGAAAATTTCATTTCTCAGCTGCTTATTTTCATGGAGGAGAGGACAAGCTGGGTAATTCGCATGATAAATATGGATAACAGCACGATGAGATTACTCAGTGCAGTCCGTGATAGGGATGGAATACTCCTAATGTGTGTCATCTTTTAAAGGTTGCTAGAAACCTTCAGTAAGCTTAGTAAGCAGTGGCAAAGGGGTTTTCAGTAGTACAAGAAAAACAGCTTAGTGAAAGCAAGAATGAGTTGAGTTTGCAACTGTTTCACATTCTCATGTTCTGGTGGATATTGAATGTTGGTGAACTGAATATTTACACAAAACTGTTGTGTGGTTTTTTTTTTTTTCATTTTTTGTTTGTTTTGTTTTTTGCTTTTTTGTTTTTTGCTTCAGTTTTATTAACACAAACCATGTAATGTAGTCTTGACTTCAGGTGATTGAAAGTTTGAATAGCAATGATCCTGTTTTCAGAGGGTACTAATACATAAGGAGATACACTTTGAGAAAGATTTCACCAATTCATAGTGGCTTTTTTAACATATACCTGTATTTTATATACTTGAAAATTGAAAGGCTGTGTTGAAAGTAATTTTGTTTGTGTGTTTAGTAGCTAAGTGTGAGTTTGTTTTTACGGTAGGGAATAGAAGATAACAGATTCCTTTTTAGATGTGGCAGAAGTCCCCATTTCAAGATCAAAGTACTAGAGACACAGTCATGATACTGTAAAATACAAAAACCTGATTGTTATGTATGTGAGATGGTAAAAACTAAGAAAATAACAGTTCTCTTTGCAAATTTATTACTAAGCTGACTGTTTCTATTTCACACTTTGGCCACAGCAGAGTTGATCTGAATAGTGTAAGACTTCAGTACATTTATGTTCTTAGTTTTGCTTTCTGGGCAATTTTTTTTGTTTGTTTGTTTTTTGTTGTTGTTGTTTTTTAATATAGTGTAATGCCAGTATTTCTTCATAAAACAAGTTTTTCTAATGACATTTTTTCTTGGATGCTGCATATGACAGCATCACTTACCCTCTTTCCTCTAATTTGTCACGTTGTGGCAAATAAGAAGGTGTGAACCACTTGGTTATGACTCTGGGAGTCAAGCAGTGTTAATTGATGAAACCATGCAGTGATTTCTGGCAGAGCTCAGTCAGGTTTTGCCCCCTGCTCTGTTGCCCTCTTCTCTGTCCCACTGTTACAAATGTTCATACTTCTTTTGAGCAGACTTGTTCAAGTCTCTTGGTAGCCTTCCAGTTACTGTGTAATCCGGCTGAGGAGTGTCTTCCTCTCCAGCACTATCCTGTGGGGGCAGGTGAACGTGGGGACAGTTTTGGGAATTCCCTCCACACGTGCCTGTTGCTGCTGGTGTCTCTGCAGTATCAGTTGCCATTAGCCAGGCCCTGTGGGCACCCTGCAGTGGAGATCTTGTCTGCATGCTACGTGTGTGAGAGGAGACCTGGAGGGTTGATTACTCAACCCCAGAGATCAGACTGGACTGGGGGGATAGCAGCACTGATCAGGGAGAAAGAGGGTAGAGCAAAACCTGCCTGTTGGCACCGGTGAGCTTTTAGATCTGTGTTCCATGGAACTGTCCCCTGACGCCCAAAGCATCTTTCTGTCTCCCTGTTTTGTATCCTGCTGTCTACATTTATAGATTTTTTTTTCTGTTACAACTTAATTGTATAGTTTCTTAATACAAAAACAGGTTTCAAAATGACCAAATAGTATTGAAATTAGGTAGTGCATTAGACAGCTAGGATTCTTGTGATTTAGCAATGGACCAGGCCTTCTTTCTTTCAGTTTTCCAACAGGTTCTCAGTCAACTCATCTTTATAACAGAAACCACTCTATTGTTTGACAAATAATAATGAAAAATGAAACTCTGCGTAGCACTAAAATGCATGCAGCAAGTGTCAGTGTTTTTTTTAACAGTAAGCCTCTGAGGGTCTGGTGGTTTTGTGTTCCTTTTATTTTCTTGGTTGTTTTTTATGGAAGGTAGGGAGAAGGCAAGGGAGTGATTGCATAGAAGCAAATGAATGGTGTTAATGCAAGTCTCTAGCAGACCTCACTGATGTTGATGGGTATGTGTATATATCATCACACAGTGCATCTCCTAACTTGTAGTGTTGGTGTGGGGAAAGAGATGAACCCCAAGTATGCAGATTTTCTGGTAGGAAATAGAATAAGAAGGTATCCACAGATGTTATGGGAATGATGCCCCTGTGCTTCTGAGCCTTCAGGAGCAAGGTAAGATATTTATGTATGGAAGGAGAGTTGTGCTAATTTTCTACACATGCATTGTTGGTTTTTAAGCTGTTGTTTCGTATGCCTCAGACCCGTAATAGTTGCTTGCTGCTAATGAATGGGAAGCTTTCACAAAAGGAAATTAGGTGTTCTAGCAACTACTTCCACAAAAAGTGAGGAATTTGTCTTCCCTTCTTCCCTCCAACATCTTCTCTAAAGCTGTACTCTTACCTGAAGCCGTACCATTACCTGAGTAATTACCATTTCTGAATTAACTTCAGAAAATCAGATCAGTGAAGGAACCCAGGTAGCTCATTAGTACTGCATAAAGCTACTTTGGATTTGCAGAAATTTTTGAGCCAATTTATAGAGGGAATTCAGCCACGAAGTTAGTGCCAGGACTGGCACGAGGAACTTGGGAACAAGGTTAGTAAAGGGGAAGGAACGAGCAAAGCAGTAGCAGGAGTGGGAGCAGGAGAAAGGAGGGACACAGCTGCTGCCTTTTGGCAATATCAGATTGTTTTGTTATGAGCTTTCAGGGGTCTGAAAGCAGTTCATGGAAGGAGCTGTGAGAGCTGGACTTGAGGTGCAGGAGCATTTTCTTCCTGTTGCTACCAGCAGAGCACTGGGGTCCTGTTAATTTTCCCCTGAAGACCTGGCTCGCTGTGGAGCGGGTTGAACTTGGCCTGTGTGTTGTGCTGGGCTGTCGGTAGGCGTAGATGGCTGTAGGGGCTCTCCCTAAGGTTACAAACCTAATGCTGCCCCTTGCAGGGGCTTTTTCGTCCCTCCTGCAAGTGAAATCTGATCAACTCAAACACGCTTTATTTGCACATAACCAAGTATTCCATCAATCCTGTAGATATAGCAAAAATATAAAGTGCTTAATTTGGTGGAATGCAGACTAAAAGTGCTGTGTAAGTAAGTAGACTTTAAAACTGAGTTATGCTGTATGTCCTGTGTATATTGGTTTTCATCCTCTTTCAGTTCGCCAAATATTTGGAACTGGAAAAATAAGAGTCATTTTACCTAGCATTTGTGTCTCTGGGTAGTAGAAAGAGTGTTTGGAGAAATTAATTGTTAATTAATAAGCCCTTGCGTGGGTGTAACCTGAAATTTCTCAGAGTTCAATGGAAAATGGCTTTCTCATCAGAAAAACAACAACATTTGAGTTCAGGCAAACCTGCCTAATTCCAAAGCAAGTAGAAAGCAGAGTTTCTACAACATATAGTAGTTATGTACAAATGGAATGGATTATGTTTGAGTAGGAAACTGTTCTCTCCCCTCCTCTACACTTAAATATTTCTGGAAATGGCCTGACATGTTCAATGTTAAGTTTTTCAGCAGTAGCATGTGAAGGCATGAAAATACCAGCACACAAAACTCAGCGATAGAAGATTTTAAGTTTGGTAAAGCTATAAACACCTGCGGACAGAAGCAAATAAAAAGTTAGGAAAGAAGAGAGGTTTGCCTGCTTTCCAAGCAGAAGGTGCATGTCCCGGGTCCACAGTGCCTGGGAAGGGAAGGGGAAGGGCAGGAGGATCCTCCAGAGCTGCAGGTGCCCGTGCGGGTTCACCAGCACAGCTGGACGCATGCGGCACCGTGCCTGTGGTCATCTGCCCTTTAGGGAGCCTCTAAACTTCTTGGAACTTCTTATCAAGTAGGTTGAAACAGATACTGTTTAACTAAGTAAACCTAGACCTGACAAGAAATGTTCAAACAAACAAAAAAGCTCAAGCCTGGCAATCATTGGAGTGACTGTCAAGTTTCTAACTTCTCTTGCTGTGATATCCCTACTAATTATAGCTCTTATTTTTCTATTCCTATTCCATTTTGATTTTACTCTGGCATTTTTTTCTTCACGAGGAATTACCCCAAACATACAAAACTTAGTTTGCCAAGGGCTTGGAGGAGCATGCATTATTTCTGTATAAAAGGTCATCATGTTTTATACATAGCATGATATCTGAGACCTGTAACTACTGATTTCTAGAGTGATTTTTTAATTTGTTTTCTATTTTTGATGATACAAGTAAGAGTAATTAAAAAATCCTGAATTCTTCCCAGACTTCTCCAGCCACTTCTAGTGACTGTCTCTGCCTTGGCTGATAAGCTTCATTAAAGCACTTTTAGCATTAACGCTCCATTTTACATTAGTGATTCACTCTAGTATTTTTAAAAGCCCGGAGTTTTCCCACTTCTCGGTAATTTCTGGTCATTCGCTGATGACAAGTGGAGTCATATTGCCCCCAGCAGGGAAAGCACAGAACATAATTCCATTCTATGAGTCGATATAAAACACAGAGCATAGTACTGCATTGGCAGAAGAATTTTTCGGAAAAGGTAACTGTACCATATAAATAACCTGTCTGCACTTAGATTTATTAATTGAAACATACTACCTGTTTCTTTTTAAAACTTACAGCTTGTTTCAGTATACACAGAGAATCATATAACTAAGAATATTTTTAAACAAATGAATTTTGCTTTCAAAATCTTTAGATAAGATTGTTTGAATTTTTTCTTTTAAAGACTTTTTTTTAAATACTCGTATAATTTTTTTATTCTATTAAAAAAACTCCAGTCTCCACTACAAAAGGAATTTTCATTGTACCTAAGGGATTAACTAGCTAGAAGAAAAAAAAAAAAGGCAAAGATCTCCTCACAGGATACCATTTAGTAAAGGACTGGAAGTAATCATCATTTTAATTACCTTTTTTATTTTATTACTGCTGAATATACTAAATTCTGTGTAACACTTTGATCTGCTTGTTCATTGCACCGTGCAGCTAAGTGGATTTTCTTACCTTGTAGTAGAATTCAGCTCGTACCCTTGGTACCATGATTGCAGAAGCTGTTCTTACAGCATGTAGACCTGCATCATATTTTTGGTAACTTGAAGATGAACAACACATCAGTTGTTAAAATGGGGTGGAATTTATATGTTAAATGTGAACAGAAGGCTGCTGCAAAAATGCCAGCAAGTGCCACTTGGAATTACAGGGTTCATTAAAACTTAAAGAAGCTTCAACATAGTTATTTAAGACACTTCATATCTGATAAGGCGTTTAAGATATATAATTGCCTGTATAGTTGCACCTAGAATTAAGATTCTGTGAGTGCACAATACCTAGGCACCCAGCTGGCTGGGCTGGGAACTTGCTGTGCTTGGTGTCGGGACCATTTGCATTAACAGAGAGGAGGGGTTTAGTCCCTTTGAGAATGCAGCTATGGAAAAGTTTGCAGAACCGAAAGATTAAAAATTTAATGGCCTTTTCTTTGGGGCTCTCTGTAATCACAGTGATTTAGTAGATGCTTAAAACTTAGCGCTGCACTGGGATTTGTGCCAGGCTGTATGTCTTGCCACTCGGTTGCCTTAAGCCTTTGGAAAGTAAGTCATGGTTTAAACGTGTTCTGCAGTGATGTCCCTGGGCACTGCCCAGGCAATGGTGAAATGGGATAACATCCGGTAACTAAAAGGACCCATAAATCCTCCCTCTGACCAGTTTATGTGAAAGAGAAACTCTCTGTTTTGGTGGCTAATACTAACACCTTTGCAAAGGATCCCAATGCCTGGGATCCATTGCAAAGGTTAGAACAAGTTGTGGAAATATGCTGGAACAGATGTGGGAAGACGTGGAAGCTGGGCGGCTTTCAATTCATCTGCTTCCCAACCTCGAGCATGCTGCGAATCCAGACTGCAAAATCATTAACAAGGAAGTTGCAAAGTAAAACTTGTGGATTTTTTTTCTTGTTTTACAAGCTTTAAAGAGCCCTCCTATCCCCCTGTTCTGATTTCTGCTTATACCTCGTGCTTGCCAATGTGTGGGTGCTTGCAATGACTTATGGTAGTGCTGCTTTAACCTTCCTTTTTGTAGAGCGTTATGAAAATACATTAGGGAAAACTGTCTCATAGAAAGGAAGACTGTGTCCACCTATGTGTAGATATCAATGCAGAAAGTGCACAGCTTAATTTCATTATGTTTATTCTGTTTGTGATTTCAATGTGGTGAAAAATTAAGGCTGTCAATCACTGAAATCTACCACAAAGTTAAGCAAATTATGCTAAAATGCATTGTCTTCTATGCTAAATGTAAGCAAGTCACAGGAGGTGAAATGGTTCATGTATACACCATTGCAGTTAGGTACAACTTTGTTGGAAACTTATTTTCTGTAATTACTCAGTGAGTGAGTGTTTGGGAGGTTTATCTGCAGACAGTATGAAATTACAAATACCATTTGTTTTAGAGCAAATGGAAGAACAAAGAAATAAAAAGACTAGAATCAAAAATGGAGAAGATCCATGTAGTACTTCTACAATTTTTTTTGTAACATCACCTATGAATAATGGAAAAATTGAAGAGTTCTCTAAGACTTAAAGATCTTACTGATTGAACTTGGATCATCATGGGTAACCTTTCCCTAAATTAAGAAATTACTTGAAGAGACAGACCTGTTGAAATATGAAAAATCTTTTTCTCTTCACTATATTTCTAAGGGTAGGAAGATTCTAATATATGCATATATAGATTCTTGGAAAAAAAAATGGAAAAAATATATTGCAGGATATTTTAAATAAGTGTAGGATGTGTTGAATGGTTAATAGTTAAGTAGTGTAGGAAGTTCACTACTGATAGCAAAGATAGAGACAACATGCATTAACATGTTGCACAGAAAGTTAATCACCAGAATGTAGTGTGATATAAGTGGGCTAAACAGTCTGTCAGTGTGGATTTTGAGAGACTAAAATATAGCTGAAGAGTTAATAGCATGCTGATTTATTGAATGCTAAAAAGAAATTGTTGTGCTTTTAATTGGGATGCTGCACATAAAAATCAAAAAAGATCAAAAAAAATTGCTCTCCTGGAGATTATTACCATGTATAAAAGTAAATAGAGTTGTTTGAAGTGTGTTTATCCTAAATTAGGAAATGATATTAGTAAATGGAAATGGTTGACTTCTTTCTGGGCGCAAGGTATGCAGATGGTTCTGATTTGGTGCTGCAAGGGCTATTTTTTTTTTTTTTCTTTAAACTTGGGCAGCACCAGCACTGATACCAAAGAGGATCTTTAGAAGATATTGAAGTATGTAAATAAGAGGTCATGGTTTTTTGCAGGCACAGTTTTTTTACTTTTCTGGTCCTATACTTAATGATCTCTTCCTCGTGATTTTTCTTTCAACTCTGCCTTTGGCTGTGCTGCTTGTAAGTGTTTTGGCTCAGCAATTAAATGTCCTGCAGTGAGTTGTAATGTAGCTTCAGCAAGCAGCTCCCAAGGAATATGCAGAGCTTTATAGGCTCCTAGAGCAATAACGTACTGCAATTCAAATGTGTTGGAAGGTTTATATAAATAATGGGGTGCACCTTTTTTTTTTTTAGTTCTTGACTTACATGTTTACCTTAAGAAATTTTTAAAAATGGTTTTACAATTATTTTGGTTTCTCTCTCGAATCACTTTGGATTCAGTACTATTTTCTGCATGTCCCTTGGCAGTGAGTATGCTTAGCACAGTGCTCAAAAGCTGTTGAAGTTCTGCTTGAGCTGACAATAGCGTTTAATAATTTTATTTTTAAAGAATAGTAATTTTTTCTTCCCTGCATCCCTAAAGGAATATGCAATGTTTGTTTGTGTTAGTGGAACATTTTCAGTAATATCTGGAATGTGAAGTCATCAGGAGGACTGACATGGGCGTATTTTGTAGTCTCTATTTTATTGGTCACACCATGTGTTGCAAACCCAAAAGTATAACTGGCTTGGTTTTGTTTTTGGTTGTTTTTTTGTTTTGTTTTTTCCCTCAGCCTGTGGTTCTGGACTGGGTGTTTTTTATGTGCATCAGTAATGTTAGTAACTTCATTCATTTAATGGAGAGTACTTTCAATAACCAAAATATGATTAAAAGTAATGTAATTTTTAGCTTGATGCATTTTAATTGTTACTACAGGCTGTTGTGGTAAATACAGTAGTACTCTGTTGAGGTTTATTCAGTACTGCAAAAGATAAAATATAGCTAGTAGTGAGAGAGAACAGTTTTAAATACCCAGTGGGCATGAGTTTATAATGTTGGGCTGACCATTCAGTACAGACTTCCAAAGAAGCAGATGGTATTTCCCTCTGACATCAGAGAGTAATAACCATAGTATACCATAATGCCCAAGTTTAATTCTGTGTAGTCATGTGGGTTTTTATGTTCCTTTTTTTTGGTGCCTCTTCTATGTCTCTAATTCTTTTTGTTTGTTTCTTTTTGCCAACCTCTTATGGTAAATATTGAGGCATATGTCTGAAGTATGCCTCAAGTATGTCTATAATTCTCTTCGAGAAATTTTGCTGGACCTTTGCAACAATTTAATAGTTCTGTTAATAATTAGAAAACAGAAGCAAATGCAGATTTAAGGTGGCAGTGAAGTGATATTGATCTTGATCACTACTCTTATAATTATTATTTCACTTAGAACAGTGAAGATACCCACATAGGAAGGCAAGCTCGTGCAAAGTGCAGAGCCCACGAGGGTGAGTGTGTAGGCTGCATGGAAGATGGTGAAATGTCCCCATGTTGGATGCAGTGAGCAGGGTGTTGGGTGAAACCAAATAACCTGGCAATGAGCCACGTGCCACGGGGGTGGCCCTTAGAGAGGAACCAGAGCTTGGATTTGATAGTTGGGAACGATGAGAAGTGAGACAGAGAGGCTTGAATACACCAGGAATAGATATGGATCCTAGGTTAGAGGCTACATTCAACCTCTCTTTTGTTTCCTTATCCATTGAAAAACAAAAGTCGGGGAGAACCTTAATCATCTTGAGGATAGATATCCTAATTACTTTGTCTGGCAGCCTTAATGAGTAAGTGCTTAGCTAATGGCAGAGTTGGTTCTTCCAGCACACCACGTTGCTTTGTATGGCCTGTTTTTCTTGTGTATAAGCAAGGCAATATCTTTCTCTTCTAAATTTTTAGCTTAAAAAGCAATTTGATTTGTTTCTGTTTCTTTTGCTATATCTTTGAGATATTCTTTAAGGATAGAGCTAAATCCATGTTATATTGTAACAGATCCTTTCTTTAATGGTCGTACGTTTTGTATGCTATTTTAAATCACTCAAGTAGAGTATCAGTAAAAATGCATAAAAGATTTGTTAGGTTCTTTTCCATTAGATATATTTCACAGCAGTGGTGGTTTGTCTGATTAAGAGATTAGTCTCTGAGAAGAGTATATTTGAATGAGAATGAACTCCAAATGCTCTGCGGTACCAAGTAGATTATTTTACCCATGATGGAGGCAGTTATAATGATTTTTCACTTATTTTGATTGCTATATTGTGTTTTAGTGTTTGGGTTACAGTATTATTACCATAAAATGTGCTGCTGTGGTGGCAAACTACAGTTTATACTGTGCAGAGGAACAGAGTAGCAGAAGAAATGAAGTAGTATTATGGAGATTTTTAAAAGATTGTGAGTTGTTTGGAGTATTCCAATAGTTTTCGAAAGGAAAAAATCTGCAAATTTGACAGCAGCCTGTCCCTTACAAAATGGTGGTGAGTTTTCAAATAGACTTGAGCAATTCTTTATGTGAGAGTCCTGTGTACAGCCTGACGAACTTCCATCCGTGGATCCGTGCGGAGGCCCAGCCTGCTGTTTCGCTGCGGCCGGGACGCTCCGGAGCAGCCGCGGTCCTGGGCCCAAGTCGGGCAGCATCCGGGCAAAGCAGCTTCGCTAGTACCGTGTGGCATCCAGTTAGTCACCGTAATTTGTGTTTATGTCTCCGTTGCCCTGGGAGGAACTCTGGTAGCGTTTATTTAAACCTGCATGATCTTTTATTTCCTAGAGCTTATATACGAAAGGAAAACAGCTCTCCCTTCTCACCCGATGACTTTGGAGTTGCATTTTTTATTTTTATTTTTTAACTTCCTGCGGGAAGGCATTCTCTCTTTTTCTTAGATCTTCTGCATGGTGGGAACTTCTGAAGGAATTCTTTTTTTCTATTCTTCCAACAGCCCTTTAGTTTGAATTCCAGCAGCAACCAACAAAAATTTTCTTCTGATTTATATAATAGCATGGCGCAGAGTGTCTTTGTGAGCAAAATTTATATGGAAACAAGATAACATTAATTCAGTATTTTACAGAATGTGCATATATGTTTAAGGGGTAGAAGGAGCATGAGAAATATTTGTTAGGATATAAGCTGTCTTCAGGAAAAAAAAAACGAGTAGCTGTGTCAGCACAGTCCATGCCCACACTAATTGCAAGTAGGGATATGATTTCAGAAGTAACACAGGAAAAGAATGCACAGCAGAATAGTTTGAGAAATGCAGCATCAATAATGTCAGGTCATGCAGTGCAGTCTAAATTAATATCATTGCCAAATCTATGAGCTATTCCAGAACGTAGTCTCCACGTTACAGTTGCAAACTTCCCAGTATTGTGGGAGAAGCGTCTCCCTACCTGATTACTGCCTACTGTCAAAATGGGCTGCTGTTACTGTAAGCAAACCTGGTAAGCCTGGTTGTACCCAGCCTTTCCATGTCACCAGGTGTACAGGCTGTTCATCCTAGGAGCAGGAGGGAGCTGTAGCAGTGCCCAAGTCCTGGAGCAGGCTCTGGCCATAGGCACCACCTGAGTGCACAGGCTTGGGCAGCACGAGTGCCTCCGTCCAGACACAGCTGAGCTTTTAAATGCATCTTGTTCAGGAGAGACAACTAAATGGCTTCCTCTGGCTTTTTAATTCCTTAGTGCAGATGACTGGCTGGTGAGTGTATTAGTTGCTGTGATCATAATGTTTCTGTTTTTACATAGTTATCTGCAAGATGAATACAACTATAAGCCAGTGTATGCTCACAATTTATAAAATAACAGTTTGTAAACTCAGTATGAAATAGAGCACACTTAAGAGTATATGAAAAACAGTTTTACCCAAATAGTATTAAAACCCAATTTGAACTATGCAAATATATTGGAGTAGTTGGTTGGGCAAAGGACATATTGCCTTATCCTCAAAAATGAGAATTTAACAGGAAATTTACCTAGAAAAATATAATTAGTCCTCTGTGGTTAGTAGAAAATGAAGGTGCATACCAATACTGTAGCAAAATTATTTTATATCTGAACATAATTAAAAAAAAAATTGGTTCAAAGGCTGTCAAACCTCTTACTTGACATGCAATGAGTAGGACAAGTCTGCAGCGGGTGCTGTCTGGCTGCTTCAATGGTCTCACTTGTTTCACACACTTAATAGACACTTTCATAATCCTCAAGAAGTGGTATCATTTCTTCCTTTCTTGGGGGCTGTCATATGGTACAGCTTAAACTACCTTACCGTATTCCAAATAAAAACCTCTAGCTTTTAAAGTTATATGAGCCATTGTCGAAGCATTATTTTGTTAAAGACTGCGTGTGTGTGTTCTGGTATTAACTAAGGAAGCTGCCTCTGTACGGGGAGCAGTAGCACATGAAGAAATACCTGTTTTCAAGTTCTGCAATGTATAAACTTTTTATTCCACTTAGATACAAGTCTTGGTGATTCATTCCATCAGAGACAAAGAATGAGACATTTGAACAAGGCAGATTGGTTACAACTATTAGCCATATACTGTTATTGTTAATTTGTCACTGAGTCTTAGAAATGTTTTTGTTCTTAGATATTATATAACAGCTTCTGACTTGATGAACCCTGTTGCACATGAACCCTGTTGCACATGAGCATCAGGCAAGTATTTTGCATTCAGTGTCGGGTGTTTAATACTTTTGTTTTAGAGTTGTGGGATTTGTGTAGGCTATGCAGATGGAATTTTCTTCAGGCCTCTCTATTTTAAACTGGCCTGAATAACAGGAAAATAAGAATTAATAGTTGCAGGGAAGACTGATAAATTCTGCTCTGTAAAAATGTATTTACATAGTTATGTATTTGGGTAAGAGAATACAATCTTTATAATACTTAGAATAAAAAAAAAATACTGGTTTTCCTAGGTTCCATTTTCTTTTGAGCTGCAAGCTTGTAGAAGAAAAATATTAGAGGATAGTCTTAGTTTGAGGTTTGGGTCTAAAGATAGCATAGAAAATATTTTATTAATTCACACCTTGATTATGTTACTGAACTGTGTGACAATATGCGCTGGATTTTATGCCTCTTACTCATTTTTTTCCTTTCCCATTACTGACATGTCAATGAAAGGCAGACCCTAAAAAAGTATAAACTATAAAATATAAAATATCTGATGTACAATTACTCCAGAAACAGTCCCATTTTCTAGAAGTATCATGGTCAGTGCTCCCTTTCAAGTCTCTGATAGCAGTGGGGTATCTCATACCTGTGCTGCTCCCATTCAGCAAACTAGTGAAGTGTCTGTTTTAACTGATATTGATTAGAAGTGTCACATGCTTAAACTGATGCCATAGTTATAAGGAAAATAATACTGCTCTTAAATACTTTGAATCTAGGATTAGATTATCTTCTGTTTCTCATCTGTCCCTAGGCCTTTTAACGTGATTTTGAAGCTCAGAGCTTAAGTTGCTTAGAGTTTCCAGACTGCATTGCTACTGTTCTGCATTCAGAAGCATGCAGTGCCAATGAGGCTTTCGTTCAGAAGTAGAAACCTGTTTTGCAGGCAGCAGCCCCTGCTCACTTCTTGTGCTTTTCTTGCAAGCTGGACTTTGGACACACTGTCAGGAAATTTGATTCTTCTTTCATGTTTCAACAAGAAAAGAATACATGGCAAGCAAAGTGAAATTATAAATTACTGAAATTAACTTGCTGTTTTTGTATGTGTCAGCAGGTGGTGCTGAAATGCAGTTTAGTAATTGAAAGAATGGGATTTAGGAATACACACCATGAATTGAAAAACAGGTGCTTAGTGTGTTTTGTTTTCTGGGTTTGTAGCAGCTTTTTTCTTCAGTACTTCCTGAAATAGGGTTCTAAAGATTATGTTCCTTCTGAACACGTACAGGTGAACTATAGTTCAGTCTTTGGCACTAGACTAAAATATGTTCTAAATGCAAATTGTCACGTGCATATACCACTTCTGTGACAAATAGGCCAATAAATGATATGCAGGCAATTCTCCCTCAAGCAGCTGATGAGGGGAGGGATATGTGTGTCTGCGAAGTCAGTCGTTAAAGCCATAAAGACAGTGAACTCATTCCCTGCCGCTTGCCACGCATCCTTGCAGAAATGGGAGCAGAAAAGCAGCAGCGCGAGGGAAGCTGTTACGCAGTAAAAATGACAGAGTAACGGTGCCATCTAGGGATTAATTTTCTTTAGTGCTCTGTCACTGTGTGTGGGCAGCACTTACAAAGCGGGCAATGCTCTTAAAGACTGACAGTGAATAACATTCTTGTATTATGTTCTTCTAAATGAAATATACTGAAAACATGCCTATGCCTTTTATGAAAGGGGAAAAAAAAGGAACTTTCTTGCAGTTGGTCTCTGCTCTTTTGGCCAGGAGCAGCTCAAGAACTGACTCGGTAGAAGCAGCAGAACTTGGGATGCTGTTGGCAAAACCAGACGTGTGTGTTATCCTACAGTATTTCATTATAGGATTGAGTAGTATTTTCCCTTGCACCTCATTGAATGCATGGGGTGATTTAATAGCAGTCAGTTTTCTAGCATATTTTTAATTGCCATTCTGTGGTGCATCTTCACTCCAGCATTTCCAGGTGCAGTGCCGCCCCTGTGAAGGGCTTAGTGTCGATGTGTGAGGGGTAATGGCAGTTGCTGGGGTGAGAGCAGAGTTAAAGCAGGGCCTCCTGCTCGTGGCTGCTCCTCGTGTTTGTGCACAGAGGGACCCGTGAGGGTTTTGCTCAGTGGCGAGGTCACCATCTTCCTGCTTGGTGCTCTCTTGAGGTGCTTCTTGAGTGGTCTTGCGGCAGGATTAGAGGTCCTCTCTTCTCGTGAACGTATTTGTATTGTAATGCGTTGGGCTCATAACAGAGGGCCAAACTTTCTGAAGGACTTTTCAGCTGTGTTTTCATGCACAAAAGAGGGTGCAATAAACCACCTAGGCCCCTGTGTATGATGAAATTTGAACACTATTTGAAGAGGTATGAAGATGAGGAAGCTATTTTAGATGGGGTGGAGAAAAAAATCTATAATTAAAAAATATAATGCAGACTTTTTAAAAAGTTCAGTTAAAAATAAACTTGAGTGTGAGGTATTTATTCAGGGGCCGCATTCCATAAATCTGTTTAAATAGTTTATATGTGTTTACATTGGTTACTATACTGTAATCCTGGCAGAACTCTGTACCCCCAGACATCGGAAGAATTTTTACTACATATCTTGTATTTTAACTGTGAAGAACTGTTTAAAACCCAGCTGCACATTAACCACGCTTCTCATAAAGCACGTGTTATCTACTTTACCACTCTTGACCTTATCTTATGTTAATTTTCTAGTTTTTAAGAGGTAATTTTTGAGACTTTCAGAGGTACTCCCAATTTCTTCCTAAGGTGCTTTTGCTCTCTTAAGGATTCTTTAAATGATTTACTTGTAGTATTTTCACTTTATAGTGCATATGTTGATTGCTTGCTGAACTCTAGCCTTGATGTATGAATAGTAAACAAAGTTATAAAAAGCTTTAAATTCAATTTGCATCAGCCTCTAAAATCAGATTATTTCAATTTGCAAAGATGAGTTTGCCAATCTTTACCACACAAACTACAAAAAAATCATGAAAATTCAAAATATAACTCAAATACTTTGACTTTGAAAAAATGTGTATTGAAAAGGCTTTTGGATACCAACACTTTCATTGGAAAATACTCCTTTATTTATCTTGTTATTTATATATATCATTTTTCCTAGTTAAGGAGTGGCAGAATAAATTGTAGTCTTTTTTTTTGTTGTTGTTGTTGCATCAACACAATCTGTTCTGAATTTAGTAGTTCAGCAAGAATTTTCAAAGTAGCAGAAGACAAAATGACAGCTAAGTCCTTAGTTTTCAGAGCAGAAACATAGGATTTTAACATATTTGGAAGCTCTTATAACTGCTTTCTTGAAAATCTTTCTATACAAGTCTTGCAACTCTTGCTTTGTACAGTAGCATTTTCAGTGACCCCAGTTAGTTGTGTGGTGACTCGTTCAATGAGCCCAGTAAGAATCCTAGAAACACAAAGTCACCGAGGTTGGAAGGAACCTATGGAGGTTACCTAGTCCAAACTCTTGCTCAGAGAATATCTTTAAGGATGGCTATTCCACCAACTCTCTTGGGGTCCTTTTTGAAGACTGACTGCCCTCATTGTGAATTTTTTCCTTATATGCATTTGAAAATTCCTTTTCTCCAACTTGTATGCATCCTTCATCTTTCGCATCCTTCATCTCAGAAGACTCAGAAGAGTCCAAAACGGGATGCAGTACTCGGCTGATCATGTGCAGCTTAAAAGTATGTTTTTGAGTAAAAACTAACACAATGATCATCTGAAACCAGATTGACTTTTCAGGGTGTTGTTTTTTCTTTTACAGAAAGCTAGAATTGCTATTGTGCTCTTCCATAAAGCCCAAGAAATGACAGTAAAAATTCCTCTGTAAAATTCAGAATTGTAAGCAAATAATCTTTAAGACTCAAAATTTAAGAAAGCTGCTTGACAGAGTATTAAAGAGAATTCAGAAACCTTGGAGATAGGTAGTAGGAAAGATGAAAAATTCTTTCTACAGAACAATATATTTTAATACTCAGCTTGTACGTAGCTTCAACTTGTAACCGATAAACCTTGTTTTGTCTTTTCCTAACACAAAAATTCTCCACTAACTCAAATAGGTCTCATTTTTGTTAATAGCCATTTAAATTGTTAGTACACTTTTCAGTACCTCATGTAAATTTTAAAAAAGCTTAGTTTTGATACCACTCAAGGTGCAGTTAAATATAAATTAATAATAACAGATTTCATTCAATAGACAATGGATCTGTTCAGTGCTGGAGATAACTAATGATGAGGAACTGGAAGGAATGACTTGCAGAGGTTGATTTCTTGCTTCTTCCTCAATTACAACACACAAAATCACTTCCCTGCCTCTTCCTAGGCTAATTAATCCAGATTGCTCGCTAATTCTAAAGATTCTTTCTGAATAACAGGCTCTTTCTGCATAGTTAAGTGCTTCACCCATGATTGTCTAGCATCCCAGACACTGTAACACCCATTTCGTCTAGCTATATATTCCTTCTGGTAAATGCAATTTCTTTTTTCCTCATGCATCTGTCCTTCACATGAAATAAGTATTTTCAAGCCAGTTACTGCAGTTTTCAGGCAAGTCCTTTAAGGTGTTTTCTCATGCTGCTTGGCACTCTTGGGAGGAGTTTTGTATCAAGATCCTCAGCCGTTCTGCTGTGCTGCTTTAACCTTTGTGTTTTTCTGTGGTACTTATGGAAACTTGGCAGCTGGTGCCTGGGTGTCTGTGGAAACCCGTCCAAAGCGTAACTGGAGCGCCGTCCCCGGGGGAGGCTGGAGATTGCTCCTACCTTGGGCTGCTCTTCTGGACTTGTCAAAGCAACTGGCTGCATTTGTAGACTGTAACCTTTGGAGTTTAATCATTCCTCACAGGGCGGCAAGGAGAAGTTGTAAAATGCAACATCCACTCAATAGGAAAACATGCTTATTAAGATGATAGACAAGCATCTTGGATTACCAAGTTATTTTCATAAATATTATGTTTTATTTTAATTATTATTCCAGTTATTTAAAAAAAAAATCATTCTCTTTAAGGCATATTTGATAGCCAACATAGTCTTTAGCTGTATTGGTATTAGCACTTTCCATATATCAATAAAATTATTTTTTTGTCAAATAGTTTTCAAAATAAGAAAACATATAGGTAATTGCTCTTAGTTCAAACTTTTTTCCCCCAGACTTAAAGCCACTTCTGAAACTGAGTATGTTCCTGTTTAATGGACACATAGTAGTGTTGGTAGTGGATGTCAGCAAATCCTTACACTTGCAGTAAGGCAACCATTAACTTTAAGAAAGTGGGGCCATTGAGAATGGCCTAACCAAATTAAAATTAAACAATGAAACTAGAACTGGATATATGCAATTAATCCTTTAACTCACCTTTGCACTTCAATTTTATGCAGTTCATAGAGATACTTCCATCTCTGTTCTGGATGCAGGACTTTTTGGGCAACTAAGGAATTCGCTTCCAGGATATAGAACCACTTACTGCTAAAGGCTGCAATCCCATTGAACTCTCCTTTTCCAACTTGTCTCAGTTTTACAAATTGTTGGGCAAAATTTCTGAGGAAAAAATTCCTAGCAGATGTTGCACAACTGGGAAGAACAGAAGCAGGGCACTGCACCCTAAACAGTAACTCAAAAGAACAACAGAATCACTGGTGATTGCTAGTCTTCTTGAAAAGGAGTGGAAAAAAATATTTTGTGACCAATTCTGGCAGGACTTTTGTGAAAGCAGCAGGCCCATTGTGCAGGTCCCCTGGCAGTTCACTTACAGAAATACCGCGTTTTGTAGTCGCTTGTTCCTATATTGTTATTGCCCATAGAAGTCCCTGACAGCCACTCACTCAGAAGAATGCACCGTAACACAAAGGAGGAAATAAAGAAAGAAATAACTGTATTAAATTTGTCTGCCCTTTAAATAAAGTTACCGTTTTCCCTGCAATCTGTCACAAAGTAATTGTTTGGCTATCTAACCAGAGCAATTTTTAACAGCAAGAAACTCATTATTTAGAGGACTTTTAAATTTCACATTTTATCTCATTCAACATTAATCTTTCAAATTCTGTTTCTTTATTCTGCTAATACCACTGACTAAATTACTAGCACTGGTGTTTGGGTTGGCATTCACTGTTGAGGAAAGCTGTAGCCCAACCTACTCAATTTTGTTTTCTTATTATCAGTATTGTATTTTTTTGCAGACATTTAATACAAATTGTTTTCTATGAAGAGCCTCAGGAAGACAGGCAGTTCTGGGAGGGAAGGCAGGGACAGGGTAGCAGTTATGTACTGAGCTGTGACTTTGAACAGCCAGCTTTTCTGTATTCATGTTTAAAGATTTTAGTTTTAGCCTATGAAGACCTTTACTGTTTCTTTCCACATGAAGGAAGGAAAGTTGGTGCTTCTATACAAGTAATCTGGGAGAATGTTACATTGCATATAGGTGCTTAAGGACTGTTATGTTCATTCATATTTCACAGTAAGGCAATAATGACTGTTAAATTTAGGCTGTTTTTACTAGTATTTTGAGGCGTATAGACAAAAATGTGTATAGTCATCGTTTGTGTATAGGCACAAACATATGTTGACATTCTCTTGGAAAAAACAGATTAAAGCTTTAGTTTTATGCACAGTGTTTTGTGTAAAGCCAAAAAACACTAATACTCTCCTCAGATCTTGGCTAAATATGTATGAAGATATTCTCTAATTTTTTTTAAGGTATGGAAACAGCCACTCATCCAAATGTAAGACTTTATCTAGACATCAGAGATTAAAAATAAATACATTGATTGGAAGCTCTTTCCAATTAGGTAGAATATAAAATACACAAAGTCTTAGAATTTGGGGAGCTAGACTGAACTAAGTCAATAACACATAATACTTGGAAAGCTCCTTCCAGCTTCTGCTGAGAGTCCATATTTTGTTGTTGTTCCTGTTGTCCCCAAGCAATGTAAGTGATTAGATGGCAGAGTTTTTCTATCATTTGTAGATATCTGATTTACAAAACAATCAAGGGTCCTTGTAATATCATAGTAAATTTCCCATTAAATATTTATATGTCCATAGTATCCTTGGGCTCAATCCTGTATAAGTTCTTTTGTACATAAAAGTCCAAAATTTTAATCTTGATTTTTGTAGACAAACAGATCCAAAAACCAAAAACTTTGAAATTTTAATTACACTCTTCATCAAAGAAACTGTGGTACAAAGCAGTTGTCCCTACAGATGAGTTGAGGTCTGGCATTCGTATGCATGTAATATTCTCAAACTCCGTTGTACGTAATGTTTGTTTCATAATATTTGCAAGTCAAAGCCTGAAGAAATTCTTCAGGAGACTTTCTTAATGGTCAGTAATTCGGCTGTAAGAAGGTGAATAAGGGAATGAAGAGGAATGAATGACAACTTACTAATTCACCATAGGAAAGAATCCTTGAATTAAAGAATAAGATATGGTGATTTGCTTTAAAATACTTTTTCTTTTTTTTTTTCCCTTTTTTCCTTTCTGTTTAAAAATAATAATAATAAAAAAACTTCAACAGAAACCTCCCCAAAGCCAACATTGTCAGATTATTTTTGTGGACCTTTACTTTCTAATTCATGATTTAGCAACTTTTTTTTATTACCCCCTATATTCCTCTCTCTGTTTCATAGTATTCTCCCAAAAGTTTCAGCTTTCTCTTTGGGAACCTGGAGTCATTAGTGTTATTAACTTACTATATTAAAATCTTTGATTTGAAAACCATCCCAAATACAAACTGCCACATATGCCAGTATATGGTAGGTATGATTTAAGTGTAATCCCTTCTCTAGGTGCTCTGCAGCTTATTAACAGCTCTGGAGTGTTCAGATCAAAATATACAATTCCAATACAAAGCCATTAAAAGGCTTGAGGTGTTGAAAATTGGGTTTAAACTTTCTTGAGAACTTAATTTAAATTTCAAGCTTGTAGTGAAGGTGGGTAGCAGGTAACTTTTGTTAAAATATGGGATGCTGCTGTCAAAGGAAGCGGCGCAGCTCGCTAGCGCGAGGGCCTCATTGCTGGAGCCGTTGAGAGGTGACTGAGCTACATGTTGCTTCAGTAACTCTATGGCTGCAGCTAATACGTTTGAAGAGAAATCCTGTTTGAACAGAAATTTCATAGTGCACCTCTGCCTGATGAGAAAAATAATACTATTTAAGTCCTCTGTGTAAGTCACTATAAGTGTAACTTTAAGCACTGATGAGCACCCACCCTATTCATTGCTAAATTCAGCTGCTTCAACAATTCTCAATTAACACGTTATACATCTGGATATTGTCGTCCTGCACAAAGGTTTTCTGATTGTGAGGGTTTATAGAAACTAAGCTTTTGCTTCCTTTTTGTTCTGTGTGTGCAGTAGCAGAGAAGCTTCCAAGTCATTTCAGGCCAAATATGCAGGGCACAGGTGCTCATTAAGCCTGGTCTCCATTCCATAGCCTGCCGAAGCACAAGTCTTGTTTTAGCAGAAAAAAATAGTTTAAAGTTTTCTCCTACCTTATTGTATGCAAAGGTTAAAGTTTTTCCATTCAGATGCATCAGCAGAGATACCATTTCCTGACTTCCATGCTAATGTAAAATATTATGTGTGAGATTGATTTTCTTTTTTCCTTTTTAATAGTTTAAAATAGTAATACTTATAAGGAATTTCTCTTTTTAGAAATTCTCTTGCTTTTAGGCAGTCTGAACCTCTAAGGCACAAAACAAAATTGTATCCTGTCTCCTGCCTAACAAGGAAAGGTCGCTCTATAGTCTGGTTTCATGCTATGAACAAAGTTGACAAGTGGATGTTTCAATGTCTTCTGCATATATTTTGTTGTGGCAATCTTGTTTATCTTTTCTTGGGCTTCACAAATAAATTTTGGTTCTAAGATATGAGAAAAGGACAGAAATAGCTTAAAAATATAATTAAACAATATAGGTTAATATTGGTAATTATTGAGACTCTAGAAAATGGTTGCCATTGTTTGATTTTTAAAGAGCTACTTTTAGCATGATTATAGTTTCAAGAGTTGGAGGAACATTGCCCTTTTTACATTCCCTTTAATTTATTTTGGCAAGCTCCAGGAATTTCTGGCTTCATCTTGTTAAAACGGATGCTTTAATAAATGTGATAGTAGCTTGTGGAAAGCCTGTAGCACGTTGTGGAAACCCATTAAAGTTAACAATGTCATTGATTAATATATAAATGGATAAATATAGATAGATACAACCAAGGTAATGTGGTATATATGTATTGCTGAGGTGCTATATCTATAGGCAGAGTGTCTTGAGACCTGTATATATACACACCATACTGCCGTCAGTTGTCATACTGCACTATCTTAAATATTAAAAAGCTCTATTTCTGATTACTTCTCTCCAGACTTGACATTTTTCCGAATAATTTTGAAAGATTCATATGTGATTTATAATGCTCTTTAGTGTTTGCACTATAAGTAAGTATTGCTGGTTTGGATCATTGGGTGTGGGGGGGTTGCATGTCTTAGTGAGGCTGTTGATATGAGTTAATTCCTGATGTCAACCTTTTTGATCAATTTTGGGAAGTAATTACTGTGTGTGCATGTTGTTTAAAATGGCAGTTACTATAGTTGCTGTTTCTCAGTCTGGTTTTATGTTGAATACTAAAACCTACGCAAATAATTAAATTCTTGTTGAGGTGTCTTTGCGTGTCAGAGTTAATCCCGAGACAGACAAGAGTTTTGCTTTGGTTACAGGGGTCTTTGTACCCTCTCACCTTCCGCCATCGCTGCTCCCTCGCTGGCAGACCTGGGGAAAGGCCTGGAGCCAGATTTCCCCCTCTCCCTCCTCTCCTCCCTGCTGCCCATGCGCTGTGGGTGCCCGGGGGCTGAGCACGTTTCTGTAGGGTGCCCCTTGCCGCGATGCAAACGCCTTTTACGGCGGTAAACCCTAAAGGGACCGCGCGCAGCTCTGTTCCTTAGGGTTATTTATATTTATTGTTTTCTGTGTACTGCTTGGAGCAGGGGGAGCTTTAGACTGACCTTTCCTGAGATGTGTTTTAAATAATCTAATGTTCTCCGAATGGGATGACCTGTCAGCCCTTTGTGGAAAGGGAGACAACAAACCACTGGGATAATATTAATGCCCAAAGTCCGAGGACAACATTACCATGAGGTTTAAAGTTATTAATCAAACTGATAACCTCCTTGCGCCTCTTCCCAGTAGTTTAGGGAGCTGCTCTGTGTGCTGTAGACTTGCCGTGGCAAGTAAGAGCTGCAGGGCCCGGCTGTGTCCAGATTTATCTGAGCCATCTGCAGGAGTTTATCTGTCTGCTAAATTGGAGAAAAGCAAGCGATCGATAAGGCATAATTTACTTAGACCCTAAACTTGTCGGGACGCGCATTTGGGTAATGCTTAGCTGTTCTCTCAGGCGCTCATTGCTGTAGTTCATGCCTAGGCGCTGTGTGTCCACATGTGCAGTGAAGCTCGGAAACCTCGGGCAAAACACGCGGCAGTATCAGCCCTTCAAGGTGACTTTCTTTCACGCTTTGGTGCCTCTTGCATTTCCATTCGCCCGCGTGCCGTATCTCGCTTTCATATCCAGCTGGATTACACAGGAATTGATGGTGATTTTTGAGATGGAGCCCGAGCTCCCAGGAGAGCGCCTTTATGCAAATGCGCGCTCTCGAGGAGGGCCGGGATGCTCGGGATAAAGCACAAGTGGATAATTACCTGTTGGGTGGTAAATAATCATATGCCTGAAAGGAGAGAGGAAAATAAGCACTGCGTGTGTTTGTCTTTTGATATTTTTTGCATATTATATCATTTAGGAGTCTTGTTGTAACGCTTTGTATTTAGAGGCAGAATACCATTTTTGCAGACAAAAGAAGAGTCTAATCTGGTTATTTTTCTTGTTCCATTGCTCATCCTTCATTTGTTTTCTAAATTTGTTTATTTAAGCAACAATGACTTCATAGCTTGAAATACGTGTTGTATCCCTGTAAATATTTAAAGTAAAAATACATACCTTGAAAAGTTAAGGCTATATAAAGTAAGAAAATCCTGCCTCTCAAACACTTCGCTCTATTTTTTTAAAGGCAAACCCACCCAGGAAGGAGTTACGCTTTCTGGGCTCAAGAAAAACCTTAATTCGTTGTTAAAATGTTATAATGTACACGCACAAACTCAAAATGGCAAAATAACTTAAGATTTAAATGACTTTTTAAACCTCTCGCTATAAAAGTACTATTAGTATTACCTTACATACAGGAAGCATATATGTAATACTTGAAAATGGTAATTAGAGGAGTGGTTTCAAAAAGGCACTTAAGTGCATGCCTAAATGTTAGCCTACAAGTGACAGTTCTGTGCTATTGCTCTTTCCAAGGACCGTTCATCACATGTGATGCACATGTGTGGTGATCAGCAGTGTTATTGGATGCCAATAAAAATTAAATGCAAGTTTCATAATTTTAACTGTTTGTCATGAAAGGTACAGGTCTCAGTCCTGGGGGAAAAAAAAATCATTATGTGTAACTTTTCTCTGGGAGAGAATTACAAGAGGGGGGGAAAAAAAAAAACAGTGGAATGATGAGTTTGGTCAAAAACTGTGTGGTTGCATCTTTTAGAATTCATATATCTTTGCTGTTATATTTTGTCTTTTATAATTATTCTAGTTCTATACTCAAATGCTAACTAGGTTGTGACATCGGACATTGCATAAAATATAGCGTATTTTTCATAAAGACTAATATTACTTGCCATGAAAATTAAAAACAACATATTTTTAATCTCTATTAAAACTTTTTGGGAAGATATCAGAAATGGTCTTACTAGAGTCTTAGAGCAGTTGCAAAAACATGTGGCATAGAGCTTTGGTAAAATTTTCTGCAAATGAGCAGCTTGTGTGCTCCTTACTCAAATTGGTCAATATTTTGCAATACTGCAAACTACGGTCTGGTACTACAGGGTAGTCAAACTACGCAGTCAAAAACCAGTTATTTGTCCTCATTTCTCCTGTTCTAGTCTGACCTGTTGATCTCTTAGATTCCCTGGGTATCCCTTATTGTTGCTCAGTGGCCAGGTCTGTCCAATTCTGTTGAAGTCTTTATGTTCTGATCATGTTGCTTTTGCTTAAAAACACCTTGAATAAGAGAAATAAGGTAACTAAAATAAGGAAAATAGAGTTGCTCCTTCCTGAATGTCCATCAAGTGATATAAAAGGATGCAGCCTTGAAATCTGTCTGCAATGTGTTATTCTTTTCTACAGTAGTTATCACTTCTATTCCTGGGAGGGAGCAAAGATGTGATAAGATAAAAGAAATGAAGCTTTAAGTTATCTTTATAATCCCTGTTTCTGAGATTACTTTTAAAGAAGGTATTTTCTCCTATCTCAAGGGATGCTCCAATGTAACTTTACTAAAATTTATTTTAGAAAGCGCGTTGTTTTTAAAGATTGCAAATATAAGACTAACATAAACTTATATAATTCTTGGTAATCTCTTGTGCAGAGTAACACACATGTAATACATTCTTTAAAAAGAATGTATTCTACAGCATTTTTCCAAATACTTTCATATATAAACCAAAACCTTTTCCCCTTCTATTTTGAGTCAGCTAAGGTAATATTTTCCCACTAAACAGGTCATCTGTTAGTTCATTGGTGATCTTGTTAGAAGCAATATTAAGTTTATCATATCTTATTAAATATTTTATAGGGCTTTCCTAAATAGCTTATCTACAAATTACAAATATTAACCAAAAGAGCATTTTTCATTTTATCATGGGAAGGTTAGAATCACAGGCATCAAAATTATGTATCAGTGCCTTTTTCTTTTGCAATCAGTGCAATTAAAGTGATATTAAAAGGAGAATGTAATATTAGTGTGCAGGGAGAGACACCTAAAGGAATCACCAATGACTAGCAGAACATATCAAAAATAGCACAAGAATGAACAAGAAAACTGATGTTATTTCACAGTATGATACTTAACAATCTTTTTGTATGTTTTCAAAATTACATTTTCTAATGTGTATGAAGAAATACAAAATTTAGGTCTTGATGAGGTATTCCTTCTTCCACTCAGTTCTCTCCTAAGGTGATGCACTTGCTTTATACCTTCTCCTATCAATGCACCATCATCCTGCCATAATGAAAGGTTCTCTTCAAAAGATTGCAGCAAGCTTATTTTAGAAAACAGCTTAATCTTCTCTTTCCTACTTCTCGTTGACTTCGTGCCCACTGTGTATATAAAATGAAGCTGTTTTTCTTTCTCTTTGTTTTTTTGGCAGGGGGAGGGATAGGGAAAGAGATTGTTTTGGAGAAACATCTTCACAAAGAAAATCCACAAGATCAGTGGAAGAATGAATCTTACGCAAGGCATATGTCATCCTTTCAGCTTTACAACCGTTTCATCTGTTAATACATTTTGGAAGTGGTGTGGGCAGCTTGGTGGTGTCTTGTGTGCCAGGAGCGAGTGCTCCCTACCAAAGGCACAAGTTTATCACCTTTCATCTAGAAACATGTCTGTCATCAGTGAAGAATGTTAACCATTTAATTAACCATTCTGTGATTCTGCAATATGCAAACCCTGTGCTGGCCTTGACAAGACAAGCTCTCAGGAGGAAGCTGGAGAGGACCAGGGCCACAACTGCCGTCAGAGGCCCCCCAAGGCTGTTGCTGCCCCATTGCAGAGCTGGTGCTCGCTGGAGGGGGGATCCTGCACCCTGCAAGCGCCTTGGGTTGCCCTTGCTGGGCGCCGTGCAGGAGCTCCAAGACAGTTGCCTTCTCTTCCTTGCTAATGTGCTGAGCAAGCCAGTTTGTTTAATGTTTCCCTTCTATGAGAAGTTCAAAAGTGACAGGAATTTGCAAGGTGCGTTTGGAGCTCCTGTCTGCATATTGTGAGCAGCAAACAGATGTTTTCTTGACACTTGAATGCTATTAAACACCAACTGCTTTTGTTATCCTGAAATTATTTTGGAGATCTTTGCAAGTTCTTGCCTGTAAGTTCTTTTGCATTTTGAGGCAAACATCCCTTCCAGCAGGTTGTGTCCAGCATTTCAAGGCTTTGGCTGTTGTTACCGGGAGTCGCTAGTATTTTATAGCTTACGTAGAAACCCACAAGATGGGCTGAAGGAAAGAGCTGTAGGCTCAAGGATGTAGAGTTCATGACAGCATGTTGAAAATAGTCTATAACTCTTGCTGAAAAGATTGGGAGGGCTCTAGAACTCCCTGGAAAACTGCAGTCCCATGCAGCTTCAGCTGTAAGCTAAAAAGCTTTAACTGTGGTATGCTGGACTTGACACACTTGTATTTAGCAAAACAAACCTTGAAGTTCTGGCCACTGCTTGATTCTCTGTTGTGGTTCCTTATCCAAGCAACATAAGCAGGATTGCTCACAGAGAAGATCTTATGGGTGAGCTTTCTGACAAGTTTTCTTATAAGCACCAGGGATGGCTTTGAGTCAAATCTGTATTTTTAATATTTCCTTGAGCAATTTTTTCCACTTTATCCACTTTTCATCATGTTTTTGACCATGTAATTTGGAACTTTTTTATATAAAATGTACATTAGCCCTCTGTATTTGAAGTAGTATTGTAATAAGAAAAGAGCAAAAAGAGCATATACTCAAGCAAGAATGCTACCACCTAATAGCTTGCTAGGAGCAGCAAATTAATAATCAAAAAACAAATGAATTGCTCTGAAGTTTTCTTGTTACAAGATTTAATCCTTGTTAGACCAAAAGATATATCAGGGAGCTGTGATTCATGTGTTGTTTTTTTCAAAGCTGAAAGAATTAAACTTTTTTTTTTTTTTAACAAAATGGTGTTTCTAAGACCATTACGTGGAAAATAATTATAATTTTCTCAGATACAGCTACAGTTTTCATTAATTGGTGAGATATCACAGGCTTCCCATCTACTACATTTTTATGTTGCTTTCCCTATTGAAAAAGAAATAGCAAACAAGTGAAAGATCTGTACTTCACAGGAAAAGGTAAACTTGTCTCTGAATAACAAATTCCTTCATACAGGCATATATTTCCTACTTTTTCAGTCTTAAGGGACAGTTTCATTTAAAGTATAATCATAACATACACAGAATAAATTGCTTTCACCTCTATAGTAGCTAATAAGCCCCCTTAACACCATGACAGCACTTAAATCTAGAGCAGGTTCAAATAAAGAAAACCAAATTGTGTTTTTCCACCTTGGGAGTTTTGGACAGACTTAAGAAGTTCCCAGCAGATGGAGGTGTTTTTCTGGTGATTGTTTCGTGCTTATTTTGCTGCTGTGAATAATACTCTGGTCTAATAGGTATTCTGGGTCAAATCCCCACTGACAAAAACAGGAGGAAACTCTCAGCAAGTGGTAAATTTAGTTGCTGAGCTCCCACCTTACTGTATTACTGCATAGCTTTGGCTTTTGCCTAAGTGCTTGTGTGTTCCAGCGTTGGGTGGTGCGAGCTCAGTGATCAAACTTGCTGCCCTGGACTGGGTGGTCTTTGCTTCAGACATGTGCCAAAGACCGTGGAGAGACTGTCTTATTCATCTGAGCAAATTTGGGATGAGACCTCCAAATCCCCCTCTGGTGTCTAGTGTCGTCTTTCTCGTACCTCCTTTTGTGAGCATCGGCACTCAGTGTCTACTCTTAAACAGAGCTAAACCTTTAGCTATGTGCTCTTCCTGCTTAAGCCTATGTTTGGAGTAGGCTTAGTTATTCAGAAGTTATTAGCTAGAATGTGTGAGTTCTAGTTTTGTTTTGTGGCTTTTTTGAGTGTGGTTGGTCACAACTCTTTCTTTAGAAAGAAAGCAGAGTCCATAATGCGTGCTCATTGATTTCTAATAACAAAACAGGTTATTTCCAGCTTCTACGGAAGACTTTGCCTTGTATTTTTATCTGTATATATACGTGTCCAGAATTGTTGTTTCATCTCAAGATATAAATTATTGAACTGGCAAACTCCATGAATAATTAACATCAATATTAACATAATACAAACAGTATACATTGCTGTTGGCAAACAAATGGGAAAGCAAAGTCCCTGCCTAAAAGCATTTCCAGCTAACAAAATACTATATGAATATGATGTGTATACAACAAAGTGGCATATATACAAACATGTATATTTGCATGTCTAAAATGTGTGCGTTCATGACGGTATGTTTAAAGGATGTGGCATTCTCAGTTTGTCCAACAAGTTTTACATGCTAACCAGTAATACAATATATTTTTCTTAGTGTATTCGTAGGCATGTTGGTGTCGGGAACTTTTTTACCCCATACATGTAGTTTTCTCTTCCCTCCCTTTGTTTTCTGGAGTTTCCCTCAGTAACAAGAATTAACTCCTTACTGCATACTGGTGTTTTTGATGTCCTGTCCGCAGTTTGTTTTTGCACCCGTGCTGTCTGTGGTCTGGAGCCTAGCCAGAAGCAGCCTTAGTCTCATGTTTTGCGCTCATGACCAGATGCAGTCACTGCTCAGACTTATTAATTAGTAGTGAGACAAAACGTCTGCTTTCCAGCAGAGACTTGTGTGTAATGTTGTGGCGTTGGGAGCAGACTCCTGTGTGGATTCTGGTCTCACTTGGAGCTAGGTGAAGCTGTAAGTGTGAGGGTGTTTGTTGCTTGACCCCTACACTCCTCTGTGTAAGTGTGAAATCTATAAATGAGGGAGGAAAAAAAAGGTAACTGAGTCTTGCTGTGACAGGTTTGCTTTCTCCCCCCAAACTAGGGGTTGTAATAACCGCTGCATGGCCTCCTTGATCGCAGGATGCTGCGTTTTGGGTATTCTCTCAGCCACAGCTTTTATCTCCCGCCGAGCAGGGGCTCGTGGTGCTGGCAGGAGCTGCTTGGAGCAGCCCAGTCACGACGTGTCTGCGGCTTCAGGAGCCCCCTCTGCCACACAGGGCTGCGCAGCCTTTAGCCCTGGTTTGAAGCATAGTCTGCTACAGATGAAGGTCCCTTAAGGTGCCATGGAGTTGCTCGGTGTTCAAAGCAGGCTGAGAGATAACCGATGCAGTCAGATGTGAAACGTTACAGCACAGTCAAGCTACAGATGGCCTCAGATGAGACTTTTCTCCAGCCTAGTCCAAATTCTGCCCCATCCACATAAGTTTCACCTCTGATACTATTGAGTCGCCTTGCTGCCTTCAGTCCCCCTCTTGCTTGCTGTTGGTTTTTGTGTGTGTCGCACGCGTTTTGTGTGGGGAGCCCGGGCCCATCCTGCTTGCAGGCCATGTCGGGACGCGGCCTCGCAGGGCCGAGCTCGGCGCCGCCTGCCCGCTCAGCAAGGAGGGCTGTAGGGCACTCGATAAAACATGGAAACGCTGCTCACGTCTCCAGACCTCAGTGCCTTGGGCAAGCACCCTGTTTGCTTTTCTGTCCTTCTCCTGCAGGGCCTGCTTTGAAGGAAACAGTGCTGTGCAGGGCTTTGGCTTAAGGGGAGCAATGACGTGGCAGCAATCAATAGATCTGGACATTCTTCTCCATGGATAGAGGATTCATCTTAAACTTGAAGCTTTTCAAGAACTGAGCACATGGACAAGTCAGGCAGAACTTTTGCAATCGAGGCAATGAGAACAATTTGGAGTAACATATTTGCTTTAATATGTTAATATGAAAGGTAGAAACAGCACATGTACACACTTATTTGTTTATTTACATTTTACTTGCATTTAATTGCAAATCTCAGGCAGGAGACAGTAAATAATTGACTGGTTAATCCATGCCCATCCCATGTTTAATTACATTGTTGGATGGTACCTGAAGTGCAGATTGAGGTACTGCTAAGCGAATTGAACAGTAACAGCACCAAAATGTTATGTGTGCGCTCCCTTCCCGCCTGCGGCCTCACACCTGCCTTACACTGGCGCGTAACGAATCCGTGCTGGCTGCATCGGAGACACAAACCAGCAGTAAAACACAACCAAAACATAAAGAAAGAAGAAGATACAGAGGAGGAGGGAAGGGAGTTGGGTCTGGAAAGAACAATTTGTTGGAGTCAGTTTCCTGGGCGGAGGCAGAGGGAGAAGAGAGCATGTCTGGGCTGTGGGGTGAGACTGGCTTTTGCCCAAAGCTCCCGTGCCTCCAGCACAGCCGTGGTGGGAATTGCACCTCGTGTTCAGCATTCGCAGTGTGGGGGCACCTACAGCGCAGCCGCAGCGAGAGCTGCCCAGGGCTCCTGCACACCTTCCTGCAGGGGGAAAATCTGAGCTGGCACTTCAGGCCCTCTCCCAGTGCCTTAAGAGTCCGCTGCTTTTCCTAGGTGGTGACTTGAATTGGCAATACTCAGGGTTTGCATTAAGAATGCTTAACATGCATTAATGCTTCCTTTCTGCTGCCCTGGAAAGGAAAATATATTTTGCCCATCTTACCAAATCCTAAGCACTGTAACACTGATGTTCCCTGGAAGAAGTTGAAATTTCGTATGCCAGTTACAAAGTCTGCAGGCAAAGGATTTTGTTTCATTCCAAGTAAATGGTGCATGGGGTTGTATAGTGCAAACATTAACCTTGAGTGCTATTTGATACCACAGCAAATGATTTCTTCAGAGGACAGGAAATCTTATAAATCACATCATGTGTGTTGCTAATACTGGATTCCCTGCTAAGCCAGAGTAAACAGAAACGATGTAAAAGCAACCGCAGAAGAGATCTCAGTATGAAATATGACCATAACATTTCATTATAATCAGAATCACAGTTTACTTTCAGCATTAAGGTCTGCAGTAGGTAAACTCACCACCTGAAAATTAAAAGCTAATCTATGGAAAATTGTGGCTATGGGGCATGAATTCTTTATTTGCATTTTTAAATGAAGAGAGTAAATTACACATTTCAGACACTCGGGAGGGAAATATATTTTATTTCTCATTCTGTTTGTTTAATCATACTCTTTCCCAAAATAAAGTTGTTCTTATTAGTCAAGGCTTTGTGCTAAGTAATAACACAGAAATGATCCCATATATATATATATATATATATTTTTTTTTTTCAGAGCTGCTTATCATCTAAAGCTCCCATGGACTTTAACGGGAGCTGTGCTCAGCACTCTGGAAATCAAGTCCATAATAGCTGCATCCCTCTGTACTGCTGATATAATTTTAAAGACACTTTGAGAGAGACTGTCTAAAAGTAAATTATAAATTCAAACTATTTTTTGAGAAAAATGCAGCCAATTATAATTCCTTCCCAGACTGTAATAGAAGTCACACCAATGCCAACTTCTGTTTGTTGCATTTTGCATATATATATACACACAGATATAAGTGTGTATAAAGATGCGTGAGTCAAGCTGTGCAGATAATGGAATTTTGGTTCCAGCTCCCAAACAATGTAAAAGACCCAAAGAACCCTCAAATGATTTATTCTTATTGAGCCCAATTTTTCCTTTCAATATTCATACTGAATAGACAAGTTGAAAAAAAGGTCTTTTATGAAAAGCAACCTCTTAAATTAACAAGTAATGTAAGTGAGGGAAGTGTTGGCTGTCTGTAATTTTGAGAAAATGCAGGGTATTTCTGAAGGTAATAAAATGGATATTTTCAAAAGCCAAAAAAAGGCAATTACAGATTAGTCAGTTTTAATAAAATAAATAGGTGAGAAAACTTTTAACTATTGTATGTGGTTAGAAAGTAAAGACATGAGTAAGAGCTAGCATTGATTTATCACAAATAATTCACACCAAGGCAACTGAAGCTGATTTGTTACAGGTTAATGGGCTTTTTGGAATGGGAGGAAGTGATGGATGTCATGTATCTTAAATTTATGAAAGCTGTTGATGCTGTCAGAGATGACATTCTGATAAGCAAGCTATAAGTGATAGTTTAGGTAAAACCGGTGTAAGGTAGGCACAAAAAATGTTTGGGAAACAAGGTGTTTCCAGAAAGGTTAGATAGTACCTGCCTTCTGGTTAGATAGCATCTACCTTCAGAAGGGAAGAAGAGTGTTAGATTGATTTATAATCTCTTCTGACCCTATTTTCTGTTTATGTGTTGTCCTGTCATGTGGTGATGCACTTATTTTTGTAATACAGAAAAACTGCAAATGACTCGAGTTATTGCAATATACTCTGGTAGCTCAAGAGAATGGGAAGTTAAATCTCATTTCCAGTTCTGAGGGTAAATCTTACCATAGTTAATCAAGTTGAATCCTCCCTCCGTCTTCCACCTGTGTTGTGATTCAGTTCACTGACTGTTATTACAGTTTAGGATGTTTTGTGTAAGACTGTCATTGGAGAAGGTCTCTATCCTTCACAAAATGCAAGGTAATTTTTTTTTTAAAAACTGTTAAAAACTTTTAAAAACAGAAAATGTTATTTTCTGTTTAAATAATACTTTAACTGAATATGCAATAAATAAATAAATTTGGCTGGCTATCTCAACACATTTTAAAACTTTTTTTTGATACAGTGTGTATTTTTGGCAAGGAGTTGAGTGTGCCTAACCCTTAGATATCTTTAGCTTCCTGAGTGTTTGGTACTATGGGAGGTTGCAGGGTTAAGACATAAGGCCATGGCTTGCTTTTTTTTTTTTTTTTTTTTTTTTTTTCTTTCCAGTGTTTGATAGTTAATATTCTTTTTGTATATTACATTCACAACCATCCATGTTTTGTTACTTTAAAAAATATTTTTTTGTGAATTACCTTACTTGCAAGGTAAGATCTGAGATCTGGTTTCTTTTATGCACTGTTTTTTATTTCCTGGCCCTCCTGGCTTTAACAAAACGTCAAGTAATATGGGTAGAATAGGGGCAAGCTATCAGATGGAAGGTGAAGTGACCCTTGCCAAATTTAAGAGGAATTCATAAATCACGATGGATATTCTTAAGTGTTTAGTCAGTAGCTGTCCATGAGGTATTATGTTTTGTAATAAAACAGAAAAAGGAAGGAGGCATGCGTTGCAGCGTATTGACTTCTAATTGAGAAGACTGTTAATTTATCCTTCTTACTAATGAGTATTTCTTGTAAATATTTTTATTATTTGTAGACTTTTTAAATATTTAATATTTAAATACAGCCTAATTGAGGACATATTTTACAAATCTGTAGTTGCCTGCCCAATCTGTGAATTACCGTCCTCCTATTGTGCTCCTGACTATGAGATAAACATCTAAAACAATAAACTATATATTTAAAAATAGAGAGAGAGACTGATGGAAAAGCAATTACTTGCTTTTAAACCTGTATAATATCATGGCAAGCCCATAGCACCTTTTGGCTCCTGCATCGCTCTCCCCTCCTGTCTGGAAAACATTATAAGGAAATCTAGATGAGCCTCGGTGTTTAATTTCCCCATGCTAAGTTTCCGAGCTCCTCGCAGGGAGGTTCAGCTGCGCAGAGTTCCAAGAGAATATTAGATTTTTGATTGTCTGCGCTGAGCAGCCGAGGCCCCGGGATTGCAGTTAGCGACCCCTCCGAACCCTGGTCGCACTAGAGGTGTCCAAGCTCTCCCCAGTGGCTGAAATGCACTTTTCACTGTGCTTAGACTTTATTTGCAGGGTTTTAATGCAGCAAGTGCCAGACATGGGCTTGTTTTCCAGATCTGTTTTATTTCAGCTTAATTTGTCCAGCCGGAGTTGAGTATTTGAGTGTTTAGGTGGGCAGGTGGCATCTGCTGCATAATATCATCAATTGCTTGGTGGTTTGGACTCTTGAGACCTAAGTTTTGCCGAGTTTTTCTAAAGGACAAGGTATTTACCAGCATCATTTTGACTTCATCTAAGTCACTAACTGGAGCAGGCTGTAGGATTTTATCCTCAGTAATGGTGGCCTCCTTTTCTTGCTGTTTTTCCATCTTCACTTCTTCGGTAATACTGCCTCTTTTAGGAGAAGGTGCAGGCCATGAAGTAGCACATACAATCCACACAGTGGTTTATAATCCAGAAACCATCTCACATGCTTCTCTGCAGTCTACTTCAAATTGTTTAATTCTTCTCAGTTAACCCTAGTAATATTGTAGCATGTAATAATATCGGACTCGCGCTTTTTTTCACATATTGCATATGACATAAATTTTATTTTGAATTGTATTTTATTTTCCTTGTCACCATCAGAAGCATCAGAAGCATCTAATAGTCTGCTCACCAAGTTGGATCCTCACATACTGCTCTGTGTCAGCAAGGTTGAATGTGTAAGTTGTAGAAGTCAAACTGCTTAAGTGCAGAATGCAGGGGTACTATAATAAACTGTTACAGTAAGTCTGTTCATTTTCTTTAATTAAAATTTTACAAAGCCCTTGTGAGTTCTAGAGGCTGCCATTAATTAGGTGTACAGGGGTGTGCGTGCGTGACAGGAGGAAGTTTGGCATCAAAGTCAAATAAACAGTGTCCAGCATGTTATTGAGATGGGTTAACACATTCATTTGTTAAAACACACTTTATAACATGTAATAGAGTTTGCTGTTCCCATTAGTAGAGCTTCAGGCATCAATCCAGGATCTAGAAACTTATGAGTCTATCTTGCAAAATAGAAAATGAGATTTCATATGAATTGAAACTGTTTTCTTCTTGAATGGGTAATCTGGCTTTTTCCCCTGTAAAATGCTCTCGAAGGCAACAGAACGTTTTTGCAGCAGCTAATCCTCTAAGGTTAAGAAATTATTTTTGCGCTCTTTTCATATATAACACATAAGACAGCTCTGTTTGTAATAGAGCTTCAAGCCTGAGGAATTTGTAATGCACAAAATAACATGAAAAAAAAAAAACGCTTTTGATGAAAAGGTCTGAATTCTTTTTGAATGTAGTGTTGCATTTTAGTCAAGTAATTAAGACCATCAACAAATATAATAACTGCTGTTATAATTTCCTAAGCATAATGGTAAGCTATGATATGCATGAAGACTACTGAGTACCATTTTGCAAAAATAAATACATACTTCCAAGTCTAACATGAAGAAAATGGCATTCTGACAAAAAATATATCAAGCTAATACATGTGTTTGTTTTCATTTCTGCTAGGTTGCAACACCTGGTAATCTTGTTGTTGTGATGAGGTAGCACAGGTTTAGTTTGCTGGTAATTCCTGTCACATTAAGCGTTTGGAACCTCTTTAATGATTTGTTTCCTTCCTGAACATTAATGAGCATACTAAAAGTACTACTGAACTTAGATGCTGAGTGAAGTCGATCATACTAGGAGAGACTTTAGAAACCAACATATTATAAAGATTTTGCTTTCTGTTGCGGCGTTTGCAATAAATTTTATTTTAACAAGTGTTTTAGAGCTAGCAAAGAATACAAGGAGGAGAAAGATGGCTGTAGTATCTAGTTGTGTGGTCAGAGTATAGGTGCATCATTTAGAGGAGTTATTTAAACCTCACTGTGGGTTGTCATGTGCAAAAATTAAGCTCATACGTACAACTTCGCTATCAAAGTCAGACACTGAGAGCGGCATTGAAGCCCTGTGGTGCCTGAGCAGGGTACTAGTGTCCTTTCCTAGTCAGGAAAGGAGTCTGGGGTGTGTTTCTCCTACCAGCCGGAAGTGTCTGCCAAGGGGCTTACCTTGCAGCGCGCAGGATTTTGTTCCCAGAAAAACCCGGGCAAGTGGTTTTGCCCAACAAAGGCAATTTTCCTTGCTGCTCTTGGTGCAACCCTCCTGGTTTAGGCTCCAGCTCTCTGAACCAAGAACTTTTTCTGCTGTGCTTATAGAATTCATTTCATAGCATTGTGCTGTGCGTTCTAATAATGTATAAATGTCATTTTGTTGAGCAGGTATGTAGGCATATATGGGGAAAAAATGCAGCAAAAAACAAAGCAAAGGAAAACACTGCAATATAACAGCTGACAGAGGAAATGATGAGTGCTGGATAGCTGTTACTCCCCTTGGCATTAAGGCAGGGAAGATTTTGTGCCGCCCCCATCCTCCCTTTACATGGCTCTTCTCTATTTATGTCTCTATTCCACATAGTAGGGAATGAGAAGTGAATCCCTACAGACACAGAAAAGTGATGACAATGCATATTACTCAATAGCAAGTGAAAATGAGTAGTTTTTAGCTGTGCCCTGGGGGAAAATATAGAATCTGTATCAGAGGGCTACATGTTCTTTTCAGAGTGTATATTTGATTTGGAGGGTAGCACTTTACCTGACATACCTAAGGCTGCCAGAAGCCTTTAAGTAAGGTATGTCCTGATAAAATTACATGATTCTGCTAGAGCTGTTTAAGCCTTTGCTATTGAATAGACCTGTCAAACTTACTGCCTTTAAGAGTAGTAGCTTTAAAAATCTGTGTGTATCTTATTGGAAATGGATTAAAACAAATACTGGAAGAATAATCAGCCTTCATCCATCCAAAAAGACGCTGACACAGAAGGCCTCTTTGGTGGGTAATGTCCATAGCGCTTCTTGCACATCGGTTTCCTACCAAAGACTGGATCTCCTAAGGTGAAAACAAACAAAAACAAGTCCTGCAGCCCTTCTCATTTTACTACAGGTAAAGCCCTGGTGTGGAAATCCCTTTTGCAAATTTCTGCAGAGTGGGAACAAGCCTCCTGTTTGTTATCAAGGCAAGAGATATTAGGGAAGTCCTCATTTTGCATGGCCTTGTAGAGTGGAGGACAATACAGATTTCTTCACTTTCCACTTCTACCCACAGATTTTGGGTCACAGCCCAGGAAAAGAATGGAAAGCAATAAAGAGTTAGCACAGTTCAAATTGAGGAAAAAAAATATCATGGTTATGTTGTGTGGTTACAATATACTTTTTAATCCATTTAAGCTACAGCCTTTATCAAATACAGAGGTTCTACAAATCATGAATTAGCAAGAATAACTTAAGTCCATATGTAATCTTCTTGAATGTTTCTAAATCTGAATCAGTTTGGGGGGAAAGGCACTAGCAAACATTTTGGAATATCTCAGTGCTGTCCCTGTTCTTGTCTTTTCACTTTGCCTTTAAAATTCGTACATCCACCAATTGGCCATGCAAGAACACCCAAACAATTTACAGTTATTCCAAGCAAGCAAATTACAGTTATTCCAAGTTTATCCATGCTGAAGAAGGGGGGGAGGGGGGGGGAGAGGGAGGAGTAGCTAGAATAGTTTTCTGTATTATTGCCTAATAAAGTAACACAAAATAATCATTTTAATAGGAGTAGAAGTGAATATGGTTAATTCATGAGCTAGACTTAGCATCCATTGAGAGAATAAAAAAAAAACAACAAGAATATGTATGTTATTGTGAGTAAAAACAGCCTGCAGCTTAGCTTCATCTGCAGTTTTCTAAAGTTTAGCTTTCTTTTGCCTTTTTTATTCATGCACTTTTTAATTTGGTGTTAACACCTAATCAGTAAAAACAGAGTTGCAAACTGGTGTATTTCAGATTTAGCAGTAACTTAAGTGATTGCTATCAGAAATATTATTTCTTCTTAGTTACCCACAGGAGTCTAATGAATAGAAGTATCTCAGAGGGGACAGTTTAGGTCTCATTATTGTTTTTCACCTTTATCAACGTATAATTCTTACAAACTGAAGTAAGCCTCGTGCACCTCAAAGAGACAGCTCTCCACTTTCAAAGGGTGATTACTTCTCATTTCAGCTTTCTATTTTTATGTTATCAGGCTTTCCATCTGAATGAAAAGCAACGTGTAGGCTTGGTTTGAATAATTTAAAAAACAGCTACAGTTAATAATAACAAAAAATCTGACATTACCACCTTTAAAGCTAACTTTCAACAAAAGTTATTTTAAATTAAATACAGAACTGCTAGTGCTCAGATTAATCGTATAACTGCTGGCTTCTTTCTGTGCTGCATTTGAGCTGGTGATTTCAGAAAACAGTTTAGATTTAGACCCATTTTCTAAGTCTGGTAGATTTAGAAAATTCAGTTTAATGATAGATAATCATCAGCTGTCATCTGGAATAGCTGTTCTAAATCACATTAATGCATAATTATTTTGTGGCAATTTTTATATATTAATGATTTGGATAGTTCTTTTTCACTGATCAGGATTAGTCCCCACTCTTGGAATGAAAAACATATGTTTCTATTCAGAGGGTTATATTACCTTATAATTCAAGAGAAGTTTCAATTAATACTTACATTGGAATACTAGTATTTCTTAGTGTGATTAATCTTTTTTGTTTTGTTTTTTATAAGTCTGCTCTCTTGAAGTATATCCCTTGAAAGTACATTTCTAACCTATGTAACATGAATATTTCTTCTTGTTTTGCATCTTCAGATCTTCTTAATATAAAACAATTGCTTAATAGCTCGTTCTCTTTGGCAGGTGAAACAAAGTGGGTTATGTAGAAAGAGTGAGGTTTGCTATTGATTGCTCAAAAGATTTGTTTGTAAGGATCTGGAGATACAGCTTCAAGATACTAAGTCACACTATTTTTTAAGTAAATGTCAAATTGCTGTCAGTTTCCTTAAATCATATGAGTGTATATTAGTCATATGTAGCTGCATATGGACAGGACAGGATAATACTTGCTCTTGCAGACTACGAAGTACTGTCAAATTCCCTTAAAATCAGTCACACAATTCACACAGTAACCAGGGAGAAGTTTTATTTCCCTTTCTTGTTTAAGCATAGTAAGCAATACTCTTGAAGCTCTATTCTTTTTTGTCCTCAGAAGTAGGATTGCCTAAAACAATTTACCTATAAAAGTCTCAATGATTTTTGCAAATAGAAAGTTAAGTCATTTAATCCAATTTACATGACAAAATACAGAGATCCCTCCATAAGAATTTTTGGAAAAGCAGAAGAAATAGCTTTAGGTTTGCAAGCAAGTAGAATATTAATTCTTATGCCAACAAATGTTAAATCAGAAGTTTTAAAATTAAGAGGTAGGTGGGGACTGAACACATGAACAGGAACAATGTCTTGGCCAGTGCCTCCAAACAGGACACAGAGCCGGGCTGAGCGCTGGGTTGTGTAACTGTCTGTGCCTGTCACCAGAGAGGACCTTTCCCAGCCTGGTTTGTTCATTGCCAAGTCTAGTGGATCTTCTTTTATGACTTACAAACCTAAGGATGGGAAGAAAAAAAACATATATATATATATATATATATATATATATATATATACACATACACTGAAAAAGTATAAGAGTAGTATGGGGCCAGCTGTTTGATTGAAGGAAATTGAAAAAGGCTATAAAATGTACAAAATTGGGATTTCATGCTATATGATTTACTCAGGCTCGTTAATTTGGCCTAGAAATTATCTCGTTTTATAGTCTAGCAAGACAGCAGAGCAATATTCAGAATTTCTGATGTAAGTGCAGGAGCAAACTGCATGTGCTGTAAAGCAAGTCTGCTAGGTGGGAATAGCCATTAGAGCCAGCAATGAGGCAATGAATCTGTGCCTAAAGCAGTGCACGAAGGCTCTTCATAACTTTCTGTATGCAGAGTAAAGAGTAAATTTGCTGGAGCATCCACAGAGATTTAAATTAATTTCAGAAAGAAAATTATTACATTAATTTGTTTTCTACAAATACAATTTTGAATTAGTTATTCAGTATGGGTTTTCCCAGTTGCCTTTAATAAAATGATAGAGATGGGCTTATGGGGAGAATCTTAATTGTTCAGCATTCCACTTCTGTTTCACTCATTTTCCAACTTCATTATTAGTGTGAAATAGCTGAAGTAAATTAGTGTTTGTAAACTGTAGAGCTTGATCCTAAGCTTTGACTTGGGCTCATTAGAAGGCTAGTGGATATTGAGGAAGAGAGCACGTTTTGGGTTTTGTCAAAGGGTTGTCCTCTATGGAGCTCTGTTTTTGGAATAATTTTAGTGTAGTGTTTCATATTCACTATTTAGGGTGAAATTTATAATGTTTTTGACCATGGGAGCCAAGTCTGTTAATATAAAACAGCATGTTGCTGCTTCATGTTGTTACAACTGAGTTATGAGTAATAGCGGTTAATATTTTTGTATAGTATTTCTCTATTATGTTGCTTAAAACATGCTGGGCTTACGGGGCTTATGGTGCAGATTAAAGTAAATGAAGAATGATCAGGTGTCAAATACAAAGGAAGAATCAAGATGATTATAAAAGAGATGATTTTACATTAATAAATTTCACTTGCAGAGCATGATTATATAGACATGTTATAGAGATTATGTATAACATTTCATTTCTTCAACACTTAAGTTCTTTGTTTGCTTTGCCAGGGACCAATGTACATTTTTGAAAGGATGAGTTTATATGGGGAGAAGTAAAGATGGGGAAATTTAAATCTGTGCAGGATCTTATATGTTAAGCAAAATATAACATTTTATCAAAAATAAAAGCTGTACATGACTCTTCACTTCAGCATGTACTTCTATCTGTGAATCCAATATTGTTCCTAGATAGAAAAAGAAAATTTAATTATGGCCTTATTATTCATATGATTATTCTGTTAATATTACTGATTTCTCAGAACAGAGCTATAAATGGAATTTGATTTGGAGTTGAAAACTAAGAGAATTTACTAATTATGTTTTCTGGCAGAAGTTATAATAATTCATTTATAAATAGCTTTTTATTTTAATTATTCTCATTTCCTGACATGATGGTGGAGAACAGCATGATATGCTCTCAGATAAAATTAAACTTTTTTATGAAGAATGTAAATTTTGTACTGTTTATCTGAGACAGCCTTGAGTAGGAAAAGCTTTCTGTGACTTCAAACTCTGCTTCTGTCCTTGTTTTCCCACAAAAGGAAGTAAGATAAAAAATCATTGTGCTTTAGGACAAACATAGTCTTTTCAAATGCATGAAACACAACGAGGATGGTAGACATGCAGTCTTTATTACTCCCAAATAACCAAGTATTAGGATGTTCAGTTGGGATGCAATTTGGACAAGCACTTCATTCTGTCTCATAAATCTTTTTTAGATGTGTTTTTCTTGCACTCAGATTACCTTGATTCAAAACAGAGATTACAGATTTCGATCTTATACTGACATACTTCCATCAAGTTGAGTGTGCAAAACTTGGTTTAGTGCAGAATCTGGTTTTGCCTTTTTTCAGAAGTTTGAGACAGAAGACCTGCAGAGTTTCTAGATGCAGATGCTACGTCTAGCTTGTTAGAATGCTTTAGTTTCCTGGTGTATCAACCAGGCAAAGTGTCTACGTAACTATACTTTCCCCATCAGTCTCTTGTACCTAAAAGGTATTAAATAGAGGTTTTGGACGTATATCAAGATGTTTGCTAGAACTGAAGTAGTTGTGTTGCAGTGTGTAACCTGCTAATCTTTAGAGCAACTGCAAAAATAACTACACTGCGTATAGAAATGGAGCTTGTTTTCTGCAGAGACCTGATTTTCCAGAACATGCAGCAACGCGGTGCCGGGAAGCAGCTAGTGACGGGCGTGAGGAGCAGGGAGGTCCGGCCTGGCCGCTGCCGAGCAGTAACGCGACCTACATCCATTAGCCTCGTTCGGGTCACCTTGGCTCCCAACACTGTTCAACCCGAATGAGGGAGTGAGCAGAAGATGAAAATGAAACAGAGCTCCAGGTCAGGTTATGGCTCTGCAGTTAAAGTGAAACGATTTTGTCTTTTTAGTCATCTTTTTCCAAGACGAACCTGGTGTATCCTCCCCAGGTCATCGTCATTCTTGCTTTAATTAAAAAATTCAGTTTTCTGAGAGGTTGCAGGTAATTTCTACAATTAGATTAGGAACTAAAAATAATTTAAAATTATAAGTAATTAATATTGAGCCCTTTTTAAATCTAGTATCTGTCACTATAAATTTGTGGACCAAATGATCTAAACAGATTAAGGCAGACATTTCAAACTTTTCATATAGTAAAATATAATTGAATTCCTGTGCATGTCACATTTTTCATAGATTATTTTACAATGAGTGACCCACTAGTTGTATTTTTATCTAATTATTACTGCTAGGTATGATTGAGGAGTTTCAAGGAGGATATACATTTTTCGAAAACTTTTTATGTTCACTGGTCTGAATTACCATTTTTCATCATGATGCTAAAGTTGAATTTCAGTTTGAGCATGTATAGGCCAACCATGCTTTCATTTTTCTCATGTCTTCCTTACTTCAATGCAGCAACAATTTTTGAGATAAAACCTGAGCCAGGATTAGGCAACTGCAGTGTTAGGTCTAGGCCTCGGATCCTGGGTGGCTGCAGCTGCCTCCAAATGCTCAGCCTGGTCTTTTGGAAAGTAGCTCTTCAGCTCTCGTCACCTTAATAAGTGAGTGTTACTGTTGTTGTTCCTTTTTTGAGGATAAACAGGATATCATTTTCTATAGCTCCCACTGTTGCTTCTTGAGCACTAGATTCATTTAAAAAGATGAAGTGCTTCTCTAATAATGAATTGCTTTTAAAAATCAAATTTTGATAGATAACTTGATTGCTCCTCATACCAGAAAGTGGTAGTGAGAGTTACTTTTTCTGCTTTCCGTGGTACGGGAGTGATATTTTTTTGGAACACCATAAGCCTTATTAAAGGAGCTTCTGTGCAGGCCACAGGTGTTATTTTGTGCAAGGCAGTCACTGACATAATGGAACATGAGTTTGTAGCTCCAGTCATTTGTTGTTACTGGGTTTGCAAATTAATCTTTCAACTCCGTCTGGATACAGCTATTAACCCCATGCAACTATAATATCCCCCCCAACAATTTTTGACCTCAAATAGAAGCACGAATATATGCTCCAGAGTAAATGGCATTAAATCAATAATTACTTCTCGTTGGCTTATTCTGAAAAAAAAAAAATCTCAGAAGTGTATGCTTACTAATTTACTTTCATGACTGTAATTCAGCCTTCATGACACAATACTTAGTTTAAAGAGAAGGAGAATTTCCTAAGCTGCAGTTCCTCCATCTGTCTGCTACTCCTTTCCTTTTCTTCCCATAGTGCAGATGAGATGCATCTGAGTGTGGAATAGGATTGTTCACGTTCATTTATCCTAAACTGTAGCCTTGTAGGTGGACAGTACACCTATGTGCTCATGGCTGAAGCTTACAACATGCCCAAATGTGCTCCTTGTCTTATGGTCTGTGGCATACTTCCAAAACTGGAGTTGCCAGAGTAATTGTCTAGAAGAACAAAACTTTGTATTAATATAGACCACTTTTTTATTGTTGTATTTTAGAAAAATCTAAATTTTGGAGGCAGGGCTTGTCATTGGTTTATATTTTTCTTTTTTGCAGTAATTTCAAAAGACTGAAATGTTGGTTGTAAAGGATCCCTGCGGGTCACTGTCCCAGCTCTTGCTGGGAGCACGGCTCTGGCCAACACCAGGCCAGGAGAGCTATGGTTCTGTCTAACCAGGTCTGTGAAACCTCTAGGGATAGAAATTCCAGGCTTCAACATTACAATGCTCTCCAAGTGAAGATTTTTTTTTCCTAATGTCCTCTATGAGTCTCCCAAGCTGCTGTGTCTGTTGTCCTTTTTAATTTCATTTGTTGCCAGTATGAAGAGTTGTGTTCCATCATCTGTGTGCGTGTCCTTCAAGCACTTCCTCATGGGACCGAGCAAGCTGGGCTGCCTCTGCTTCCCTCCCCCTTCAGAAGTCATGAACTTCGTAGCTGTGTCCAGTTGGGCTGAATTCTTCAGCTTCTCCTTGTCCCTCTTGTACAGTGAGGTCCAGGGGTGAACGCAGTGTTTCAGGTGCAACCTCACCAGTGAGAAGGAGGGATGATAACTTCCCTCTGTCTGCTTGTCATGCCTCAGATTGTTTTTCTTGCTTTGTTCACCAAGTGCAAACTTTGGGCTCATACTCAACACCGCATTCACTGCAATCCTCTGCTTTTCTTGCTTTTGGGGGAGGCAGGACGATGCTCAGTCTGTCTGTTCCTAGCCTGTGCTAGGAACCGAAATTTGCCCTTCTTTGCAGAATTTCATGAGGTTTCCCTTGGCCCAAGGCCAAGAGGTCAAGGACCCTCTGGACTGAAGTTTTTCAGTTAGACATCAGCTACTTTCCTAGTATCATCTGAAAATTTCCTAAAGGGACATTTTTTCTCATCATCCAAGTCTCTGGAGAGGATGCTGGACAGTATCACAGAATCACGGAACGGTTAAGGTTGGAAGGGACCTCTAGAGATCATCCTGGTTCCAGGATCAACTGCTGGGATGCTCTGCCTTTTACAGGCTGCCGACTTAATGCAAAGCCTGATAGTCCTGCTGTTTATCAGTGCATCTGAAAGTCTGTCCGTGCAGTTCCTGCTTCCTCAGCTGCCAGATGGGAGTGCAGTATTGAAAGCCTTATTAAATCAAGGCATATTAGACACACAGCTCTTCCACGATCCATCTAGCCAGCCCTTTCAGCACGGGAGGCACTCAGGTCAGTAACACACCATGCACTTTGGGTTGTGCACCCAGCAGTTCCTGATTATCTTCTTGTCTTTCATGCGTTTAGAAATGGATTCCAGCAGAATGTGCTTCACGATCTTCTTGGGAACTCATTTCTGTACTCAAAACAAACGAGAAGTACTTCGGTAAAGCAGCCAGTGTCAAAATTAATGTGTGGCACCAGTGAAATCTAGGTTCTATCATAGTATTAGCTTATGTTATATTGTGTGTAGTAAGAAGTCAGTGACCTTTATATTGCTGACTGGTGGCACAAGAGAAGGAAGATATATTTATATTTTCAAGAGAAGATCTAAATAGTTCAAGCCTCTGTACAGCTGGGACAGATAAAGTTTTATTTATCTCTTGCATTTAAGGTTGCTTTTCAGGTGAAAGATCTTTATACAGATAGGAAATAAAGCTTCCCAGAAAAGAGAATAGAACTGTTATCCTAGTAAAGGTTACTGTTGCCCTAATTATTATTCATATCCAATAATGAACACCTTGTTCAATAATATTTAATTCAAATCATGATGCTGAATATAGAATTACATATTGAGAGAATTCATTAGAAGTTTTTAAAATAAGCTGAATAAATGTGCCTCAGAGAATGTATTTGATGAATCTGTGAAAGTATTTAAATTAGATCTGTAAAGTATTATGAAAAATCCACCAGGGATGTGCAATTAGACGAATAAGCTGTTCAAGGCCAGAAGCTACTGAGCATTTATTGTACAGTGCTTTCTGGTGTACTGCATATGCAAAACAGATGAATAGGGAAGAAAAGTACCAGTACACAAAGTTTAAAAAAAGTAAGCAGGCGTAAGGGCTTCAATAAAAAAAAAGCAATTCGCTTATAATTAGTTATTTGGTTTTTGCATATGCATTATTCTTATGCCACTGAAATATTTCAATGTAGGACTGATGGTTATTTCATGCACACATGTTTTGTAAAGTATATCAATTATGGCTGTTTCAGTTAGGCTGTTCATGATCTCATTGTCTTCATATGCATGTCTACACTGGCCTTTACAGCTCAAAAAAATATATACATACAAGAGTTATAATACCATTGAGGGCACAGCCCCTGGGGGCATTCTATATGTCTTTGCATACACTCACACACCATTTTAAGTAGCCTGTTTTCACTTGTACATGCTTCATTTGCCATCTTTTGCTGAGAGGTACCAATGATATATTTATAGTACTTGAGAAAGTACGGTACTGTATTGATAATACTTGTCTTTTCAAGCGAGGCAGTTTGCAGCCTTGTTTCTTACCCCGTGTTCTTTCCCCTCCTTCCGATGGCTTCCTGACGGGAGGTGTGTGCACGTGCAGCGGGTGAGCAGGCTCTCGTGCTGCGTGCCGGCCCGTCCTTGTCCTTGGGGGCCGCACGCCGTGCCCTGCGCTGTCCCTCGTTCTCGTCATTGCTACCAAGCTACTGAGATGCACAACAGATCTCGAGCTTACCCTGCTAACCCCGTCCAACTTGGTTTGTGCCTGTCCATCTTTGTCTTCCCCTGTTGCCACGACACGTCCTTAGAACTCGGAGACTAAATCATTTATCAGTCATAGCAACTGTGGTTTTGGTTGTTCTTCAAAGGCAGAATAAACACATATTTCAAACAGGTTTAGAAAACACATATTTAACTGCAAAGCCCAAATGTCTAAGGTATTAACTGTTCCAGCGTGCTGGTGATTTGTAGTGATATGCACCTTGTGTTCCTGTGGCTGCTGCTGCACAGGCTGCATGACCAGCCCTTTTCTTTCAAAACAAACTCAGCCACGTTGGCAATGCAAGATCTGTTCCTAGAGGTTAGTCTCTGCTAACAGATTAGCAATGGAACGCATCTGAAGCCTTTCCCTGGGCCAGCCTGTGCCTTCCTTGGGCGAAAGGGTGTTTCTGATCTCAAACCGCCGCTGCCTCCCGCGCGCGTGAGCCGGGGCAGCATCCACCTGCGTGCGCCAGGCAGCGGCAGCAGCCACTTAACCTCCTCGCAGCGGGAGAAGCACCTGCGAACAGCATGGGGCAACGCGGGCAGAGTTACAAGCCTGCGAGCTTATATGTTAACAGTGATTAATATTTGGTATTAGTATTTCAATATGCAAGAGGCATTACCGCTGTTGAAAAACTGCTTTAACTCCAGCTGCTGCCCTGCGTAGATCACTCTTGCTGAGGAGATGCACTGACACAGAGCTGCTGCTAGGGGAGGAGCTGCAAGGGCCTTCTCGGCCTTAGAGAACGGAAACACGGTTAAAATGCCAAGTGTTTCAGTTTGTGGGTTTTTTGTTTGTTTGTTTTAAGCGCTTGTCTGTCTTTGGCAAAGATAGGTGTTCTGAGGAAATACTTACTCTATCTTGAACAACATGAGCAAGCTAAGATCGTGAGAAAACAGCACTGTTTAATTTACCTCCACTGTTGCAATCATCCAGTCTCCTGGACTAAAAGGCACCAGTGTAATTTCCCTGCGTATATCGTGCTGCTGGTTTACCTAAGCATATCAGGTAGCCTAAACATTGGGGGGTTTTATTTTGTAACTTGTATATTGTACTATGTGTATATAGTACATATTGTACTATGAGCCACCATTGATCCACCCATTAACTACCCAAAGTTGCAATTAATTGACAGAGTAGATGAAAATCTACTTATATGTGGCAAGTAGAATTTGGAATAGCTTCCTCACCCCACTCTTGTACCTTAGGGATCACATTATAAACCTGTCCATTGTGATTTAATACCTGCACCAGTAAATACTGTCAAAGCTTGCAGAAGACCTGCAAAATCTGAATTGGATCAGCCCTCCACAATACCTCTAGATAGGATTGTAGATACTTACTGTATCTACGCAATACAATTAGCTGCACAAAGATAGGACTGTAATTTAATCAAGCTTTAAAATTACTTTACTGATTTGACATAGGCTTTTTAATAGGGCTTTAATTCAAACAAAAACAAAATGATAATTAATATTTATGTTTTAGTTACTGCTGCAAGCTGCTCCTGGTTCTTTTCCAAACCTGTAGATGTCATGTTTTAAATGTCACTCCAGTTTCATGCTCCTTTTTTTATATGATGGCTTTAAGCACAAATCAAAATATAATATTCCGGCCAGATAGCTGTTTTAACTCTTTTTTTTTTCTTTTTTGTTTGTTTGTTTTGTTGTTTTCCTTCCCTTTTCCCCATGCATTTTTGTTGTTTCTAATTTCCACCTCCATAGCTGCAGGTAGCCTGTATCACTTCTTCTCATGCTTCCTTTCAGCCTCTGTGGAATTTATATTTTAGCAACATGATAATCATTATTACACTCTTATAAGTATATTGAATATTCTGTATTCACTAAAAAAAAAATTAAAAAAAAATTTAAAATAATTCTTTAACTTGTTTTCATGTTGCTTACTATAAAACAAACAGCATCTGTGTTAACCAGTTATTCCATTTTTTAACATTATATTACTTTAAAAAAAAAAAACAGGTTTGAAATATGGCAGAATGTGAGTTTATTCTTTTTTCTTCATGAATCTTCCTACATTCTGTACTGGTTGACCAGCAAAAACATGCCTTCTAAAATATACATGCTAGCTTTGTGTTTTTGTTATTTTCAACTTAATTTTCTTTGTGAGTGGAGAAATATGCCTTATTTATTTAATGCATTCCATTCTGCAATTCCACAATTACTTGGAGACTTGGAATTTGAGAAAGCAACACCAAATGTCCTATAGTTTTGATGAATGAATGTTGGTAGCAGTCAGTTATCAAATGCCAGGGGCCGGGGGCCAAACCTGCCTTTGCAGCCCGTGCTGACCTGGTTCAATCCTGTGGGCAGTGTGTGGTAGCCGAGGGTCCCTGCTGGATCAGGAAGACACATGCTAGAAGAACTTAGAAGGTTTCTTCTTTTTGTAATGTGCTTAATGAAAGAACTAAGAAATTGAGGAAATCACTGGTAAGATAGATCTGGTTCATCAGCTTATAAACTGAACACATGTGCTAAATATTCATTGAAAGTAAATCCTAGGCAATTTATAATTATACTCTGAAGAAGAAAAATAACTTGAAAAGATAGAATATAATGTAATTCCCATACTTTGACATCTGGAAGAAAACACTTCAGATAGTGCTTTATTTCAGTGTTATAAATCAGCGAATGAGAAATTGAAGTCATGCAAAAAGAATTGCTGTCAATAATTTAAAAGACCTAAGTATATATTTTTTGAACTGCTAACATCAATACCTTACAAAGGAATACAGTTTGCCTCAGCTGGTCGAAGAAGTAGATTTTGGCCATTATTGTTTTATAGAGCATAAATTCAGCATGTGCTGGCAGATGGTTTGATGGAGTGGTTTCCTCTGGAGTAAGAGCAGTCATTAAGGAGTGGGAGGAGGAAACCTGTAATTTTGAATACTTTATGAATAATAATTATATTGTAAGCAAGAAAGTGTCCAATTGAGCCTTAGGTTGATATTACTAATGTTTGAATTCTTTTTGCAAAAAGCATCTCCTATTGTTCCAATTCACAACTGTTTTATCTCTCAAAGCTGTAGTGCCTTTTATGAATATTCATAAAGTAGTATGAAATCATGGAAAAATATTTTTGAGAAGAGTTACTAAAAATTAAACTACTGCAATAACAGATCACTAATTGTTGCCTTTCTGGGTATTCTGCTAATGATGTATCTTTTAACTATTCCTATTAGATTATGCACCGTTAGCAGAAAGGTATGGACCTTGCTTTTACAGGGTCATATGTAATAATTTTTTTTGACAAGAAACAAAGAGGGCCGTTTTAAATAGGAAAAGAAAAATCATGCTTTTCACTATTTTTTTTCTCCTAGCCTTCATTTGAGAAGGCTTTTCCATTAAGTGGAAAATCAGTAGGAAGCTGAAGAACTCAAACTGAGAACCCTTCTGTGAGAATGTCTACCAAGAAACTTGTATTGTGTCCTTTAAAAGTATTTCACGATGCTATCTTTAAAGGGAGTTTGCTAAAAGGGTTAAGGTGCTGTGTCTTTGAGCAGTTTTTCTGAGAAGCAGCTTGGGACGCATTAACGCAGATCTTAGTAGCTCCCTATGTAAAACAGGTGTTCATCACTGTGTAATTTCCCTTGACGATACGTGATATTGCCACAATAAATGCAAACTCCACCGCATCCTCGTAAGCACTACTTGGTGGCACGCTATGTGATGATTAATTACTTACGTGTAGATGGAGCACTCCTGTGCCACGTTCTAGGGATTGTGTTTTGGGGCATCTGACATCGTATTGTGTCTAAATAGTTTGCACGGTTGGTCATTATATAGAGCATGCCTTCCTCCATGAGAAGTGTCTTGCAGTTGCAATGCTTGCAAAGTAGTATGGAAAGACTCCTTGGAAAGCAAATGCATAAACATGGGCACAAAACAGCATTTTTGTTTTCTGTTATTTTATATTAATCTGAGTTCCCAGGTGGAACTTTGTGAGTTTTGGTGTTAGCAGTGTATTTTCCTGAGATGTCTCAAAGTAATTACAGTAGATTGCAGGTGGTGATCATGTTCTGCATAGCTTCCATTATAGAGAGGGTTAAGAATGAAACAACTACAAGTCTTTAAAGATCTTAAGGTGCATTGCATCAACGGGGAAAAGAGTTTAATCTTTAGATAAACAGTGTATTTTTGACTAACCTATGTTGAATGCACTAATTTATGAGTGCAAACTGTTTTTTATTTAATGTTATCTGGAAAAGATTTTGCTCATCTTAGTATTTTCCTGGTCCTTTACTACTTATTATGTTCATGCTGTTGCAGATATTTTGTAAGCCTTATAAAGGGAAACAGCAAACTCTGCTTCATAACACCCTTTAATGAGGTTACTGATCTTTTTTTCTGTGCCCATCTGTCTAAATCTTGACATCAGGGCACTCATATTTGATAGACTGTAAAGAAAAATGTGATAATGTCACATCACATCAGTTCAGTACGTTTTGGATTAGTCATAATACACTTGCAAGTATTTCTGGTGAGAGAGGCTTTTTGAAAATAAGATGATACTACAAAATTTGGACAGATGACAGCTGTATTCAAATAGAAATTTCTTTTAACTTACTGTATTGGGGTTTTAAGCACCATTTGCATAAAGAGGCTGCATCTTTCAAGGAAAGAAAAACATGTGAGGAATCCTTTCAGATGTGCTGTCCCTCTCTAAGGTAGGAGATGGTTCATGTGTCAGGAGGCCAAGGGGAAGAGTAGAAAACATTGTCACTGAGAAAGTGGCTGATTTCTTCTGACGCTGTCTCCTTGACTTTTGATAGCCCTGTGAAAATAGGGGTGACTTGAGTTTATATTTTAGAATTATAGTTTTGAATAATTATTTTCTGGTTATAAAATTGGTGAGAATAGCACAGGTTCTTTACTATTTCTATCAGATAATTCTTGGTAGATGTAATGCAGAGATTGGATTCAAAATGCTGCTACCTGTCAGTTCACATGCATGCAGGTGAGGATCTTATCTGACAAAAGATGTAGTCTGAGAAAAGATGATGTTAGAGAGGCCTGGATAACATATGAAAACAAATCGAGGGCAGGGGACACCGCTCGTCTGCTTGCTGCATACGATCTGAATCCTGGGCTCTTTCTCAGATAGGGAGACATAATCAAAAACTGAAGAGGACTTAAATTTGGAGTGGTATTCCCAGATAATTAAAGTTGCAAGCTCTCTAAAATGTTTCCCCTGTGTCCTATAAACATGCAAGCAGGGAGATATGAGCGGCATGAACGCACTTCAGCAACATAATTTCTTAGTTGTCACTTCACCCACTTGCCACTGTTGGCTAGATGATTTTTCGTTGTACTGGGAAAAAATGCATCTAATCATGACTCTGGGAGAACTGGTATTGGAACAAGAAAGAAGAAAATAATTCCCTTTTTAAAATATCTGCAAGAATAGGCGTGTGTGGAGGCATGTAACATGGGACTGTTCAGTATGAAGTCCTGAAGAGAATAAGCAAGTTGAAACTCTAATGCAACTAGTTGTTTTGCAAAAAGTTAATTGAGTGTTAAAAGGAGGAATTGGCTAGTAGCTTCTCTTCAATTCTGAATTAATAGGGTTCTATGAAAATACTTCTAGCACTGATGCCACTGGCATAATACAGCTTTCTTGTGCAGTCCAAGCACTTTTTCACGGGAAGTGTTTAAATATATATGCCCATTAATATCTTAATGTTTTTGAAATATCAACAGAAGCAGCACTTAACTACAGGTTAGCTGATGATCTTTGTAACACTGATGATATGCCCTGGGCCACAGAGTTACTCACCCTTGATGAGTGTGAAGCACTTCTGGAACATTTAATCCAGTTGGAGGCAACGCTGCAGCGGCTGCAACCATCTCTTGCCTACTGTAAAATATGAGTATCATGTAACAGATCTTGCTCAGTTTCAGATATTTATTATGAAGGCTGAAGCTCAGCAAGCTCCCCAGATTGGCAACTGCATAGGGATACCTATCCGAGTCTGTGTATGAGGTGTAGATAGAGAGGAAGAAACAGAAAAAAGAAAATGTTAGTCCATATCTGAAGTGCCTATGTATTACCACCACAGGATTTTTTTTCCCGATCTAGAAGACTATCTCTTTTCCGGCAGAAAACAGAAACTACAGATATATTTATATTTGCATGAGTGATGGTAATGAAATTAGGTATCCATATTAGGCAGTCAGTCGTGTTTGTGCTCCCATAAACTGGGAGTGCGAAAGAAGCTTTTTGTGGCACTGGAGGATGGTGACTGCCTGTGCATAGAACGAATCTGTCCCGAAGGTCGTGCAACTGCCTGTGTAGTCAGCAGCAAATGACTTAGCTGGCTCACAGTGTGTTCCTGCGTGTTAGTATCGGTGTCGTCTTGAACGCGGTAAGATTCTCAAAGCAGCCCTTTCTTTCAACCTAAAAAAATAAATAAATAAAATTTGTCAGCCAACTGAAAGAATATGAAGTGACATCTATGCTTAAAATTTCACAAAACACAGGTAGTGTAGTCCATCCCGAGTGCAAATGGCCTACTAGTCGTGAAATAGCTAGGGTTGATCTGAAACAATTTCCCTAGATAATGGTACAAAAGGAAGTGGTTTGACAAGTGCTACATTTAGCCAGCTCGGATTATTCCTCTCAAATGGCTATTTACCACTGCACTGGGGGCAGGAACCGTCCTTGCAAGTTCAGGGAAAGGCTGTGAACTGAAATCTCAGTCCTCAACATGACTCTGAACCTTCCTCCTGCCCTGCTGGGCTTTGCTCCGGGGTGGATCGAGAGCCGGCGCTGCTCATGTGCAAGAGCCGGGAGCCTGCGGAAGGTGTCCCAGGCAGGGCAGGAAACATCTGCTGCGTGCTCAGGAAAGGTCCCTGCTGTGCCCTGCCCCCAGGTCGCTCCGGCCAGCGCCTTCGAATGAGCCCGTGTTGCTTTTCAGGAGGGTCTGTATTTTTCCTTCTGCTGTTGCAAAAGGAGAAAATGAAAATTAGATCGTATTGCTTGAAAGGTGCTAGAGCCTCAAAATCGTTTTCGTAGATGACAATACTGTAGGGTTATGGACATAGGCAGATGTTTCTCTAATATATTTTTCCTTTTATTCCAAACACAGTTTATGCATGGGAAGTATTTGAAACAAACCTTAAAGGAAGTTGCTGACCAGCAGTTTTATGACTTGATTTGTTTTAAAGCCTAAATGGCTTAGGGAAATGTTTTCAGGAAGATATAATCCATCCACATGGAATAAAGCCTGGAAAATTAGGTGGCATGAAGCTAAAATGTAAAATGCATTCTCATGACTTTGCAGTTGAGCTGTTGCTTGCTGAACCACTTTAACAGGTGCCATATGCTGTTTATATTGCTTATAATTATCCTTCCTGGAAGCCGGAAATCATTTAAAAAGTGCCTTATTCAGAAACCTTTATTAAGAAGTGTGTGATTGTTGGGAGGTCTGTGTGCTGTGGCAGTGCCACCGTCCTGCCAGGGGCTTCCCTTCCCTTCCAGCAGTGCTGCAAAGCTGTGTCTGTCTGCCCCAGGAATTGCTCTTTGGATAACCTGGTTCTAAAGGCCCTTTGCCTTTTTGCCCTCTGACACAGAAACCTGAACACACCTAGGCAACGAACACCACTTTGGAGAGCTTTGGAGCCCACTTTTCATGAATAGGTTTGTATTTTTATATATCTACCTGGTAAAGCATTACCACTGCCACATTTTCTGGGCTTGGAGCTGCTAAATTTGAGCAAAGGTAGCACTGAGTTTACTTTAATTATTCACATTTACAAATGGAGTGCTTAGAGTTACTCGCATATAGCTATGTACATATAAGTATATATTCCAACAACTTTTCCTATACTGACATATTCAGTGGTGGGGTGATGCTGGGGTAAATACTAAGTAGGGAGAAGTAATGACTGATTCTAAAGCAGCATTAAACAATGTGGTTGTTTGCATCTATCCACAATGGCATATCTTGTGTGACTGACTGAAGTTCTAGATTTTTTTTTTTTAAATGTACTGTTTAGCTAATTGCAAAGGCTGGACAGGATTATGGTGAGTAAGTAGCCAAGAATGGATGCTTGGTTGTAAAGGAGCTGAGGAAGGCTGGGTCCCTAAATGTGTCTTTCAATGCAAAGACAGCCAGAATGTGTGGGAGTAGGCAGAGGAAGTCAGAAAACCTGGGGCAACTGAGCTATTATCCTTTTGATAATCTGTCTTGAATACACAGCTGGACTATTTTTCCTCCTTATTTTCTTTGGTTAAGAAAATATTTATAAGAAATTAAAGTCACATTTGTGACTTATTGCTGGTGGTATATATGTTTAGTTTAATTACATTGAAAAAAAATCTGCTGTTGTTTTTCTCTTGAAAAGGCTGAATATTTCTATTGGCTCTTATTGATAGTAAGGCTTATAGTAAGATCTTATTTCTTGTGCACTTTGTGCAGAATATCTGGGGACAAAACACTGGCTATTATTTGCTTGAGCATAAAGATACTCATAGGTAAGTTTTTATTCATACTGGCACTTAGGAAAGATGCCTGCTATATTACAAACATTCAACTTTACAGGCACACTCTTGCACACCACGGAGACATAACTCCAATGCCATTTACCTTTAGAGTGCTTAATTATTTTAGGATTTTATTGTAAATGCACTGAGCATCTTAGAAATATCTGTCGGAAGTGGGGCCAGAAGAACATAACCAAAACACGAAACAGAATTTAGCTGTTTATGCCCTGATCGGGGTTTGTGGAAGAACTGAAGTATTTGTGAGGCTCAACCTCAGTCAAACAAATTGTAAGTTTGGGTTCAAGTGAGAGCGTGGTTGGCGGTGAATCGGAAGAGCTTTCCCTGGAATCTCGTGGCTGCCTGTGTTCCTTCGGAGCTGAGCTGCTTGGAGGGTTTCCCAGAATACACGAACCCACGGGTTCGCGGCGCTGCGAAGAGAAAAGCCTCGCTGCGTTTCTGGTTCGCCTTTTCCTGGCGCATGTGGGTGAATTTGGGGAAGGGGGAGCAGTTTGAGGAATTTCCACGAGGTGGTGCTCAAGCAGTAAATTTCGGCCTGCTAGTGATAATAGCGGTGAATGTTAACAAGCTGCATTGGGGGAATGGCTGTCAACCAGATGTTCCTGTCTTTGATGCTGTATCCAAGCTAAGGTGGCAATGATGAGGTCAGGAAGGCTAATAAATTTATTATGTGGTGGAAAAGTTATTTTTCTTTGCCCAAGAGACAGAAACACCATTATCTTTTTACAGCATAATACTAGCTTTCCGTGTCTGTTTTGACATGGAGTTCTCCTAATCCTTTTCAGAGCTTTTTGTTTTGTCACTGTCTGTATGTTGTCCACTTTATTGTTTATAAGTAAAGGAGAGCGCATTCCTAAAGAGATTATAGTTGTTACTTTAACCAGAATGTTAGGTACTTCAATAAATTTAAATAGATCTGTCACAGAAAAATACTTTGGACAGTGATTCACTGATCATCCAACAGTAAATAAAAAATGTAGACAGTACAATAATGCAAAGAGGCAGGTGATGTGAGAGAATGGCAATGACTGTAAACAAAGCAGACAGTTCAGCGTAAGTGTTTTTCCCACTTTGATCAAATAGAGCATCCTTAGCTGTTTTGCTTGCCAAACTGCTGCATCTGTTTTTTTTTTTTAAATCCTTTTTTTTAAAAAAAAAAAAATCCTTTGCAAGCCCCTTATTCATCTCCTCCTTCAAATTATAGAGACCATTTATAATTTAAAATTTGCAGTGACTGTGGCTGAAGAAGAGTCAATAATTAACTTTGCAAGCTTTGTAGTTCTTTCTATCTTAAGCATCAAAATAACCATTTCTGCAAGGAAAGCTTATTCATCCTCCTCTGCCCCCAGCCCCCTTTTCTTTTCTTTGTGGGGAATTGTTTGTTTGTTCTTTTCTTTTTAACTTAGGACTTGTATTTATTTATTTATTTATTCCCCTCCAACTTAAAAGGTCAATGCAAATAAATTATACCAGAACCATAAATGCTCTTACCTCTATTGCAAGCAGTGTTCTTAGCCAAATTGTGCACCCAGGGTTAATTTAATACCCCTAGTTCTGCCAGATTTCTGGCTTAGTGCAGTACTAATAGATTTAACATATATTATGCATTATTTGTTGTTTATTGCTCTAAATACAATTTGCACATTCTTCTGAAAGTAAAACTATATTTAGAAACCCAACAAGACTCTTACAGTTATTTTACTTTTTGACAGTTGATAGAGCAGTAATCATCCTATTTGAATAAACTTGCAGGGTGTGTGAATAAGGAAGTCTGATGTACTTCATTATGCATCAGGTTGGGAATAAAGTGATGACAGATCTGTGAAAAAACAAATCAACCTCCCCCTTGTACTTTTATTTAGATACTGCACACGGAGCCTTCCTGTTCCTGCAAGGTATTTAGTCACCCAACTCCTACCCACATATACTTGAGAATTGTAGATCCCAGGTTCATTCACGGTCCGTTTTGTAGGTATTTGATGTAGCCAATTAGAAGGAATACAACCATTTGCAAGATTTATGTCTCCATTTTAATGCCAGGCTCTTTCATTTTTGGAGCTAATTTGCATCCCAAATGTAGGTTTTGCCTTTATTGCAAAATTATGTCTGTTTAGTCATTGGATCTTTGTATAGTTACATTTAGTAAGGTTTTGGGTTCAAATTGCTTCAGGCCACTTCCCCTAGAAGCTAAACAAAATACTCATTTCTTTTGCTTTCTTTTCATTATTCTCCCACTTACTGTTGCAGTGAGTAACTGACAAACAAAATTGATTAAGTGTTTAGCTACAGATCAATAAATGCAAGAAGGAACAGAGCAAAAATTATGCTTTAATATCTTTGTAATCTATTGTGAATACACTTTAACCATCCATTATATGAATAATGCTACTTGGCTTGTCTGTAGTGTTTGAAAAGAGCTAGCATTTGCTCCTTCCCGTTAGAGTCCCATTAGGGATGTTGGTTAACATTTTTCATTCTGAAGCTTGTGATTCCTTTTGTCTTTCTCAGGTCACGATAGTGGGAGGAAAAGATTTATTCCTCATTTCTATTTTATTATTTTTTATTTACTATTATAATTTATATTTATATACTAAGTTTGAGGGACATCTCTACCGATACTTTCAAGACTGTTTTTGTTAAGCCTAGACCAGTCTGCATTGTTGCTGATGTTGCGCAGTACGTCTGTCTTCTGCGAGTAAATTAATTTCATCAGAACTCATCTCTTTATTACTTGTGCATCCTGCCTTGAAATTTAACAGTATTGTACAAAAGCAGAATTACAATTTTCCCACTGGTACTGTTAAATTGCTTCATAAAAGTCTCCCTGGAATCTTTCAACATTTTAACAGCTAAAAGTATGGTTTCTTTCACTTATTATCCCTTGCTCTGCATAAACTGTCTTCACATTTGCTTTTGACCATTTTAATCCTGTGTATTTGTATTTTCTTTCATCCTTTTCCAGTTCTTGTGGGCATCTGCCTTCACTATCATACCAGTTGAAAACTAATTAAAATACCTAGTTGAAGGGTGTGCAAAGTTTACTTGGCAGCTGCCTCCTGGGGGTTCACAAAACCTGCATGTGTATGCAGGCTCTTAGCACAGCCTAGCAGGAACTTAAGACCTTCTTTCTAAAATCTCAGTTAACTGTGATACAAAGCAAACAGCCCTGACCGGTGAGCACTGAAATATAACATTGGATAAGCAGGCGCTCTATTCAGAATCAGTAAATATGTGACCTACTTGCAGGTGAGAAGAGGCTAAGGAGTGATCAGGGATTCACCTTAAGATGGGAGAAAAGAGCCAAAAACTAATCAGCGCAGCAGTTTTCTGTTTCACACAGAGATCTGCAGTCCTTACTTTGTGAATCACCAGAGAAGAACTGCGGAAGTGAATAGAACAGAAAACACAGTGCTCAATATAAAGGTGGGGTTTTGCCTTTGTTTTCCAAAATCAATTTAGTACCCATATTTCAGCCACTGGAACAACCTACTCATTTTCATTACATTATTGAGGTTCTTTTCAGTTATCAAAATAAAATGACAGTCCTAAGGAAACAGTGCATACAGTAGAGATGCATTAGAGGATGCATCTTTGTAACATGTAATTGGTAAATCAGGAAAGTGAACTGTGATGTAAGCAAAATGGTTGTCAAGGGTGTGTGTGTGAGGAAGCTTCCCAGCCTGGACTGGGACAGCAGTATTGCCACGCTAGTTCCAGGAAGCTGGAAGGAGCTAAATGATGATCACAAGGCACCCAAAGCACAGGGATTTTTCGAGTCGCCAGCAAAGCTCCGGAAAAGTGAGTGGATTTTTATCCCGGCAGTTTGACAGCAATCCTCCAGCAAGGAAGCAGAGACCTTCATGCTTGCACCTCCTGACTAACAAGGCAGTATAAGTTGGTTAGGTTTTTGTTAAGGATCATTCTAGTTGCCCACATATTCTTGATGGCAGCCGTTGTTGTTTCATTATGACAAAAGCCGTTGCTAAAGTCTTTTCTCTGGATAGTGATCCAGAAAAGCAAGTACGCTCCAGGAAAATTTCCTATGTTCCCTGTTCCTGAGAGTTTTTCCACTGCTCACAAGAGCAAAAAGCCTGTCAAGAGCTTTAAGACTCATTGCCTTGAGGGCATCTCTTTGTGAAAATACAAATATGTCTTCTTGCTGTATGTCCTCTTTTTATTTTCCCATCATTTTGAATTCTTTTAAGAAAAATTACAAAATTATTTGAAAATATTTGTTTCCATATTTTATCAATCATTTGATCTCTGTATTGGTTTAAACAGGAATTAGCTTTCATTTGTGTTTCTGTGTATGTGTCCATATGTGTGTATAAAATCTTCAATAATCTGAATGTAACTAATTTCATTTTGGTCTTGTGTGTCTCTTCCCCCCTAAAAAATGTTTTGCAATTCTACTGGTATGCTGTCGTAAGAAGCAAACCTTCTTGTCTCAGGAGTTTGAAGCTTCCTAGGTCCAGATTTAGAATTAACAGTTCACGTGCTGCCTTTAGGTCTTCTTGGATGCTACGTAGGAAAAAAGATGTACAATTAGGCTTGAAACAGAAGCTCCACACCTAACTTATTTATACATTGACAGCTGTTACTCCATGCCATGGAAAGGGCATGCAGATTCAAGAATGCATCAACCATTCTCATAGTTCCTCTCTCAAGTGATAAAAACATTACGGAGGTTTAAAGACAGGATTAGCTGAAACTGTTCTGCAAACAGCAGTCTGTGTTCCCGGACGTTCCTGACCCCAAAATGTCATGAAAACAAATATATCACATGAAGACACTGCAAATCACAATCATTAACTATTGTGCAAGGCTCAAATAATTTTCCCTTTTAACAATTTAAAGCCATTTCTACTTCTCTATGAAAAATAAACCAGCTGAAACTGCCGGTTGTCATATTGAGAGATTGATCTTTGCATTGTTGTCATTTTTAATTTGTAGATTAACAATTTTCTCAGACAAAAGTTGTTTTAAATTTACCTTTTATCTTGTGTTTTCTTTCCTTTTCTTAATTACTGTACTAACTCCTTCAAAAATCACACAAAATTATAGTCTCTTCAGTGCTTCTATGAAAGCCTTTTCTGAGTTAGGCCTTTCAGAAGTATTCAGGGCTATATGCAGGCTCCTGCTCGATGGAGAGTCCTGAAGCCATTCTGCCTTTCCCCTTCTCCTTTCCATGTGGTTGCATTTTAGTCGTAGGTTCTCACTACAGGAATCTCTTTGGTAAAGCCATCAAAAATGTCAGTTGTCCCAATACCTCACCTATTTACACAGAACTGTCGATTCCGTGATATAAACGGTGGGACGTAATATGAAGTCAGCTTTATGGTGAAGACATTGGCCTTAGGGCACAGCAGATCCCGAGTTCACTTTCAGGCCCTGTCAAACCATGCAGATGTAATTCTGAAACCATGCCTGAATTCTTAAATGAGTGGAGGGTGAGAGTCCATGAGTTCAATCTGTTAGTCTCTGTTCTTCCTGAGTGTAATTCCTATCTTAAGTCTTAATAGCTTTTTTTATTGTTATTTTTTTCTGTGGGGAAGGAGGGTGCCCTTGTTTTATATTTGTCTATTTTCCTTTGTAACTAGGGCCATCTATGTATGATTTTTCAGTGCTTCAGGCACTGCTGCCTCGATTTTAGTTAGAACTTTGACACCTAAGTAGTACAAACATTGCTGTTCTCTGCTGGGTCACAGATGGGAGAAATAAAGATCGTTAGAACAGCTAAATCTATTCTGCCTTACATATAAATCATACATAGGGATGAAATTTTGCTCATGCTCATTTTGTTTCCTAACTGGCAGAATAGAATGTGAATGTTTTATTTTCCTAAATTAAAACTAAAAAATAGTTCTTCCCCCAGACTTTAAAAAATGGAAATCCTGTGCTAACTTTGCTATTTATCTTAGAAAATCATATGCAAGGCAATGCATGATAATTGCTTTAAAAAAAAAAAAAAAAACTTTGCATTCTTTCTACTGAGGCATAATTATTTCCCTTCTAGTAGGAAGATTAGAAATGGTAATTCTATAAGTAGGCAGTCATTATTTTATCATTTAGTATTAGCTGTAATAATGTTGGTCATGAACACTAATGTGGTATTAATATGGATTTCATATATACTCTCTTAGTGTAATTGTAATTCACCTTTTTATACATATTCAGTCATTCTGAAGCGTTGCTGAATTAACAGATCAACGTAGCCTTAATCACTACTCACCTCGTGTTATATCAATGACTTTGTGCCCTGAAGACCTTATGCAATAAAATTATGGTAGAAACAAAAGATTATAAGCATAATATCCTAAGTCACAGCCCAGAGCTCATTGCAGCAGCAAAATTTTGCTTTGTCATTGTCTTTACTTTTATCAGGACATGAGTAAAATCTCTTCTCAAGACCCCAGAATGACCCAAGCAATAGACTGGGAGAACAACGTGGTGAACACTGAGTGCCAGCCGTGTGGTTCCCGTTACTCGTCTGGCCCTGAGTGTTACAGCTGTTGTATTTTCCTAAAAAATCCTGGGTCCACATACCTGTAGGCCCTAGAAATCTCAGTATTCATTTGCCTGACAAAATACTCCAGAGTCAGTTTCCTGTGTATGCTTGGCAATAGCTTATAAATAGACTGCCAAGTTAAGTTCTTCGGTGAACAAGATTTGCAGTCTCACTATGTTTTAAGGAATACAGCTGACTTTGAACTGAAGTAATTTGAAATCAAATGTTACATAAAGAGAAAATTGTGATTGTTTGGTCCTGTTTACAGGACTTTAAGTAGTATCCATTTTAGCACATCCTTGCTACAAGTTGAAGTGATACCATGATTTAAATTTGTACTCTAAATTTTAAGCAGCTTCTCTTATCACTTCAAAATTGTAATTGCTACTACTCATTAAAAAAAACTTTTTTTTTTTTTGCTAAAAGTATGCAAAAGTATCCTTTGAATGAACATACCAGTAATTAACATACAGTCTTATTCAAAGACTACCAATGACAAGATTTTGAACTAATAATCTTATCATTTACACTACTTAAAAGGAGAAAGGATTGTAAGAGAGCTCATCAATAGCTGTAGAGATGAAAATGTGGTTCATAATGTCATGTGCTACTGAGGTTGTACATTAACTGAATACAGTATGGTATAGTTTATGGTATGTTAACTGGAGTGGGGCACTTAAATGTTGCATCATAACAGTAGAATCCAAAATATAAACTAGCTGCTGCTAGAATGAATATCCAGTTTCCTTAGCGAAAGCACAAGCAAGTTAACCAAGTTAACGCTGACAGAAATTTACTGTGTCACATCCCAAACAGTTTCAACTGATAAGTACAAATTCAATTTGTGTTTTTCTGCATTCTTCTTAACATTATTTGTATATCTTAATATAGATTATATGTCTCTCTCTTAATAAAGTCATAACAAAGCCATGATTTTAATTAACCATATTCTTATAGTAAGTCTGCAAATTTAGAACCTTTAATTTTTTGAATTCAGCCTTTCAATTCATTGTTAGAACAATCTCTAAAAATAAACTGTTGGCATATTTTATTAAGCCATTTAGGTTTTCATCAGTGTCTTTTTCTAACCACAGTTTCAATGAGAACAACATATGGCTCTTTTCCCATAATCAATATAATCTCTTAAGAGTTCGGTTTCAGAATCAGCTGCAGAGAGTAACAATTAGAGGTTTGCTAGATTTTATAAGAAGCAATTATGTCATTAACAAATTATCAAGATATCAGGCTGTCTCATAGAGATAATAAGGGAACAACTTAAAGCTGATGACTGAACAGGAAACGAGCCATGTCTATGATATGAGAACATGGTGCTGGCCTGAGAGCTGTGTGGAGTTAACCTTTAGAACCATAGTGATGCTGGGAATCAGGTACCATATCAAATAATGGTTTTTAAAAGCAAGATCTGCAGGTCCCATTGTTACTTTAAAGATGATTTAGGTGGAATATTTAGGATTTATTTATTCAAACCTCTTAAAACAGCTATTGCCTAACAATGCCTGTTTTTACTTAAAAGTTTCTCATGGATATAAGTGGCAGGCATGTTCCAAGGACAGTTATGGGTTGTGTGGGGTCTCGGTATATGTTAGTTGGCCCAGTTTGGACTTGCTGTCTGTATGACATGCCCGAGTGTTTGGCCTGATGGTGACACTGCCCGTGCAGTGACGAGCTGCGGAGCGGCCCTGCGGCTCCACCTGGGCCTTTGGTGGCGGGGACGTGACAGGGCTGTCACCCAGTGGCACATTTCAGCTGCGGGTTTAGCAAGTAATTATTTTCCCCTTCCATTTCTAAATTAAGTGTAAATCCATCCCAACTGTGTGAAAACTGGAATATGGGGTTTGGTGCTCTTGAAGGAGGTAGAATGTGAAGATTTGAGCCTTGCAGTTTCAGCAAAGATCTGAATTTTCTCTTCTGCTTTGAGTAATGCTCCAGCTGCTACTCTAAAGGTCAGCACCTCAGGTGAAAGTAGAAATGATATAAATGAGGAAAATAAGCCTTGCTCAGTTCTTTAGAAGTGGGCATGCAAGCATTGGAGAGAATGGTTCCCAAGTGGGTTCACGTGACTCCCTAAAATCCCGAATAACCCTCCAAAGAAGTGGGACACATGGATAATCTCTGTCGTCAGAATGGCCCTGTGGGCTCGGTCTGCACAGCTGCTCTGCAAACGCTCTTCCCTCTGAACGCTGTTTCCTGCTGTTCTCTTCAGAAGAGCCCAGATCTCCCTCTACGAGGACATGGAGGTGTCTCACGAAGCTTTTGGATTGCATCTGTAGTCAGATGGATGCAAGACGGAGTGCAGGAGTTATGTGCTCCCAAAGTCTATTTTTGGATCTGTTTTTGGATGTGGTAAACCTGTTAAGTATTGATTTTTTTTACAAGTCAAAAATAGATCACCATTGTATTTCCTGCCCTAGAAATAAGCTAGGAGAGCTACCCTGCATATCAGCTTCTCCCTTTGTCTTCACTCCTATATCTCCTTCCTGTTTTAGGAAGAAAAAAAAATCTATTTGTCTTCTAGGATTAAGATCATGATAATTCTTCAGATACTATAAGTTCTGTCATCTTAGATTATGAAGAATCTCCCTGCATGATGGATGAATATTTAGTCTTTGGTCTTTCTGCCTACTTTGTTTCTCATCTTTCAGATCTATGTAGAATTTCATGCTCTTTTTTTGGCCACTATGTTAGTTATCTCACTAACAAATTAATAGACAAATCAATGCTACTTTGTTCCAAATTGGTTGCAGTTTTCTGTGTGCATGAGGAAAAAAAAATCTATTTTTTTCATCTCTCAGGGCAATTGCTCACTCTAAATCATGTGCCCTAAGAATTTCTTATTCCAGGTGCTATAAGGGTACAGGGTAATAACTGTCTTCTAGTGACCAAGAAATGGGTAGAATCCTTAAAAGGAAAGGTTATCACTCAGTTTATAATATTTCTTTCATATATAATTCTGCCAGTGTGGCATAGCTTGAACCTTAAAATCATTGAGCTGGCTCTTCCTCATAGAGTTGGGTCAGGCGATCATTAATGAAGTCCTCAACCCACTGTCATGTGAGACACAGCAAAACTATACCAAATTATTGGGTACTGTAGTGCAGTACTACCTATTCTCTGTAATTATAGAAGGAAAGTGTGCTGTTCATTAGAGAACAGAGGAGCAACTTACGGGAAAACACAGAATAGTTAGGAGGAATAGCAGGGTCGAGCCTGTGATCAAGGGGTAATTCTTCAGTGCATTGAAGAGCAGTACAGGGTAGTCCATAAGTCTGACTAACTGCAAGTGAATGCTGTTCTGAAGTTCATTCTTTCTGATTTTTAATTCACTTAAATAACACTGCACACAAGAATTTATGGATATGTTTTCTAGACATTACTTTTTTTTTTTTAATTTGCATTTCATTGCATTTTTTCTTTTATTTTGCGTTTTTTCCTGACTTATATCAATGGAAAAAACACACTTAAGTAGTTTCAAATCTGGCTTGCATATGTTGCCTAAACATTGCAAATTCTTCACTCAAGCCAAATATATGCTACATCTAACATTACAAGATTTTATATAACTTGGAAGAGTATTAATACTATTTAATCTTTATGAGTGACATCAATATGGACCCAATTAGTGCAGTTTTCAGCCACTTCATAATTCAAAAGAATGTGATCATTCAGCTGGAAGCACATTTGACAGAAACTCCATAGTCATGAAGGTAAAAGCTTGCAAGATCACCCAGTAGGATGGAGAAGCTGTCACTCTTTCATCAGTGCTGTTGAATACTAATGTCAAGGTCAGAAGAGTGTAATTTTAGGCTGCCAAAATATTGTTGGAATTGATCTGCTAGCAGATGTTTAAGAAGAAACAAAAAAAAAATGTATATACAACTTTGGTATAATAGATACCAAGTTTCAGGTACTCCCCCACTGGAAATGCACTGAATCATCTGCTGTTTTGATTGGCACTTCTGTGATTTTTTTCCCTAATTTTAATATTTATTTTAAACATCATACTCCTTGTCTGACTTCAGAAATTACCGTATAAGTACTTTACAAAATCTCCATGTTATTTTAAATGCTGATGTGGACCATGTATATTCAAAAATCTATTCGTCAAAATTATATATTAAAAAAAAAAATGAGGCCGAATTTGGACCTATCATGTTGAATCAACACGTACAATAAAATTAGTGATTTGTCTTTATCTACACTTGGTATTTGCACACCATGATCGAGCTGAGGTGGACTTGATACAACTACTATTTGGATGGCTAAATGAGAGGGTACAGGGATGCTGGACCCAGGCCGTTCTCAGAGCTGCACGGTGAAAAGATGAGAGGCAATGAGTACAACTTGCAAGAAAGCAACTTCCTATTTAATATTAGTTATTAGTTTTACTGTGAGGATGGTCAAGCATCAGAGTAGGCTGTGCAGAGAGGTGGTTAAATTTCAGTCCGTGGAGGGAGAGTGGAAACCGGCTGAGTTGTTGCTCACAAGGACGTCCTGGGCAACCAGACCTGAGCTGGCTCTGCTTTGTTGCACCGGTGAGCTCCCTCTGGCCTTCCCTCCAACCTCAGCTACCCCGCTTCTGTCATTCCCATTTTCATAAAATATTGTATATGGATTTGACAGAACCTCATAAAAGTATCAAGTAAGAGTATCCTAGAGCCGTGTGTGTTTCTTAGGTTAGAAAAGATGTTTAGGAACAGCGTTCTGAAAGTCACCCCTCTTGTGGAAAAGAAAAACTCTCGCTATGGCAGCCTCCAACAAGTTTAGATTTGTTTCTTGGGTTCACAGTTTTTCTTTACAGTCATCTATCCCTGCTAGGTTTGCTAATAACTTCTTTTACTCCTCTATCCAAAAAAAAGAGTTAACAAATAAATGACTTTGACTCGTATGATTGCTGCTTATGTAGTATTTAGAATCTTGGCATAATTCAAATATAAATTTGATTACTCAACTTTATTTCTAAATATTTAAGTCCTAAGGAAGGGAAAGAAATGATGCAACCTCCTATTTTCATATAAAGTAGCTTGCTTTTTGAGTTCTTTTTTAGGTGCTTTTCTTAAGTGCTTTTTTGTTTTGATTGATTTTACATTACATGAATATGTCAATGAGCAGTGGCAAACAATACCTCAGTAGGATTGCTTTTCAGATCCCATATACATCTCTGAAAGATGTCTAAAATGACATGTTTGCAGTAAAATATACATGGCCGGGTGAACTTTTCTGGTCTTATCTTGCGCCTCAGTAATTTTAAAACAGAAGCCAAAGCCTTTGTTCTGATAAACTAGACATCTTTCTAAAATATATTTATTAAAATGAAATATTCAGAGATTCCAAAGAGCAAGTATACATACAGAAAATGTATTCTTTCCCTCCTGTGCATGGTTAACTTTCATTCATATTAATGGGGTTATGAACATGCTTCCAGCAGAGAAGGCTATCATTTTTAAGACCTGTCTATTGAATATTTGGTTTGGTTAAATTTATGTTGCCTGTTTACTACTGTAGGGTAAATAGTTGCTGGAAGGTGAGGTTTATTTTGAATTTCACTCTTCTATCATTTGCCTCTGAATGCACTGCTGATTATATTAAGAAAGATTTTAGAGTTCCATAAATATTTGAGATAAGAAACTCTATGGTATTTTCATAATTAAAATTACTTATACAGCAGAACTCCACAGCCTGTTGTTTGCAGCTTTTTTTTTTTCTTTCTACTAGTGAGGGAACTGAAAAAGAATAAGAGAAGTTTATACACATCTGAAACAAGTATGCTGATGGCCAGTTCTTTTAAAGATAGTATTGTGACTGAGCTATAGATGATTTTGCTTTTTTTTCCCCCCAAAGGAGACTTTTCAAAACAATTTTAGAAAAGCCTATTCAACTATAAAAAACAATGTTTAATAGTCGTAATAAATAGTTAAATCTTTAATAGCAATTATCCCTATGTAATAAAAGTAGCTGGTGAGGTTGGTAAAAATATATCATCTGCATTGTGTCATCATATACATAATAACAGGTATAATTTAACAAGACACTTACTGAGATATAGTTCTTATGCTTAAAAAAGAGTTATAAGTATAAAAAAGTAGCTTCCTGATTGGTGTCTGTAACTTATTTGAAAACAGGGTTGTTGTGATTTTTATTAAGCACTGACCGATCTTCCCCTGTGCTGCGCAGGCAGCCGCCGTCGTGGGTTTCTTTCCTTGTCTAACAGAGATCGGTTGCGCTGAGCGCCTGACTTGCTGCACGCAGCTCAAAGACATGGGGAATCGTGGGGTTTGCGTGTCTTCCCGTGCAGATCGGGACATGCAGGTTGGCGTGTTCGTCGTATTCTGAATCTGGGTCTTTTGACCCAGGTATCTGGTCTTTTGATCAGAAAGATGAATTCTCACACGGTTTGCGTGGCCACCTCAGCAGCGTGTGTCTGTGTGAGATAGCTGCATGTCAAAGCAGTATCAGCTACCTGCTCAAATGAGTTGTGGAAAAACAAATCTATACCTCCCAGTACTTTGTTTTGCTGCAGTTGTGGTGCAGCGTCCTCCAATTCACAGTCTCGTTACGGGGTTCTCCAAAGGCTGTAAATTCCTTATGTGTCACAATTAAGCTTTTCCATACAAAGAAGTGACTGGCACCACACAGTCATGGCTTTTTTTCCAGTTCCAGATCCCTAGCTGATCTCAGAAATGGTAATACAGTGGCTTAAGGATTTACTAGTATAATTAAAAAGTTTTCCTCCTACAAATTATTTAATTGCTTTCATATTTAAAGCAGTATGTTAAACAATCACTGTCTGTACTCAATGCAAAATAATTGAGATATATAATACTAGCAAAATAAATTCTGAAAGGATCCAGGAGTTTTCATGCAGTTTTTGTAGCCTGTAAATGAATTACCTTTACAGAACTGTTGAGAGAGATCTGCTCATACATTTCAGTGGTTAAAAACAGGCTCTTGCACTCCGTGGTGCATGGCTGACATCTATAGCATATGTGCTTTTCTTTTTCTTTCTTTGGTGTGTCTATATGGGGATGCACACGTGTATTTTTAATGTTTGTATAAATGCATTCAGTTTGAAAAGCTCACGTACATTTTAACATACTCGATTCACCATTCCATTCCCTTTGAAATTGTGCACAAGTTCACTTGGTATTCTCTTTTAAGAGGTTAACGTGCATCGAAAAGATTACAATAATTTCCACTCGTTTTCAATAGTTTAAGCTCATTGTTGCCATTCTGAAAGTCTGAGGTGGTCAAACTCGCAGCTTGGATGATGCATGCATGACCTTTTGGCACAGAGCACCTGATAGTGGCTGTTTATAAACAGAACAAAATCCTGATCAATCTCTGACACTTACTACAGACTTCCCGCTGCTCAGAAATGTGTACTGTAATAGCATTTGTGTGTTTTCTTTTCCCTTAAGATTTCAGTACCCTGCTTCACAGGAGCACAGAAAATTAGAAATAACATCACAGACACTGTAATACAAATAGCTAAAGTAGCAATTTCCTTAGTCTTCCAGACAAATCTCTCTATATGAATGCATCAGTCTGTATGTGTATAATTTAAACATAACTCTGAGTATATTTATATGTTTTGTGTATGAACACAGTTATTTCATTTTGTACATAACTGTTAAAATTACAAGAACATGACCTTTTTCTCTTTTACCAATAACTAGACCACAAGAGACACCACTTAGTACAATACTAGAAAATAAAATAAATCTCTTTAAATTGTGGAGGGTTTGTTGTTGTTTTTAAAGGAAGTTTAAGTTGAAAGACTAGGGTTCATCAGTCTTTTGTGAAAAATGATCTGCTGAATTTTAGTAGGATAACAATTGGCAGAAAATACCAGATTGTCATTGATTTTACCTTTTTAGTTCATCAGCCAAGTAATTTAGCTTCCCGGATATACGAACACAAGGAAGATAAGCACGGAGAGCATGCAACCATTTAATCTTTTTAGGAGAAGGAAAATTAGCAGGAAGAAAAGGGATAATAGGGAGAGAGAAAAGGGCAAAATTGCTTTAAAAATTATGTGTTCTAGTAACAGTACAAATTAAACTGCTAGGAGAATAAGAAACGTTTCCCCAGACCCTGCAGCATCAGTTACTTTTACTGACCTCTCATGGATGCTGATTATGAGCACCAGAGAAAAAGATCTTGATCATTCATCAATTCTTTTCAATAGGATTACGAGTTTTGCTCTTCTTATTAATAAGCTATGTCTCAAATCCCAGGAAACATGAAGTTAGCAGGAACTTCAACATCGGTTTCAGGGGGTTATGTCTTCCTATGAAATAAGGCGTTTATCTAAGGCATAATCTAATTATTTTATCTAGTTCAGTATCCAATCTAAAATTTGTGGTTGGCTTTTGAAGAGAATTTTATCTACAGGTAGTAAGTGACAAGCTGCTATAATGCTATACGCACTTTTCCGCAGTTTTGTCTCATATTTTCTCACTTTCTTTTCTTTTTCGTTGTGTGAATGCTTTATTTGAAAGTAAGGTCTGTTTAAAACTAGAGGAAGTTTAAAGCATATGCACAAAATGCCATTGCAAGAAATTATGCCTTTTTTTGGTTATCTCGTGCAAGTGTTAACTAAGTTGAAAAATTAGCTGCTCTATTTTTTTTATGATAAACACACATATAATCTGAGATTAAATAAGATTTAAAAATGGAGATATATTGTCTCCTTATTAATTTCTTCATGCAATTTGTTTTAGTCAAGATGTGCTGTGTTCCAGTGAGGAACAGGAAGAATGATTTAGGGAAATATTCGGTATTCTCCTCATTCTAATAATGTGATTGACGCACATCTAAGCTTTTTAAGAAGCACTTCTCTCCGTTGTTAAAAAGAGAAGTTATTTGTACAAGGAACCTCTTATTGGCACTCTCCTTTTTAAATCTGTCATAGAACACCATACTCCAGAAAGTTGCCTAGTAATAATAATGTTGTTATCTAATAAAAAAAATACAAATTTAATAAAATGAAACACTGCCTAACTTCTATTAGTAAACCATACAAATAAAATCCAGATGTAGACAAGTACTCCTTAAAATGCAGGATTATCATCCTGTACTTCTGTGTAGTTCATTCTAAAGCTTATTTAGAAATAAAATAAATAAATAAATAAGATCCTAAAAGAACATATTCTAATTTGGCTTTCCACAACTAAATACTATAGATGAAATTTTCCCAAGCAGGATCACCATTCTAGAATTATGGCTTGCAATGAGAAATGCTGTTTTTCAACTGCAGGCTGTTCTTGCTGCTACAGGTTATTGCTACTGCTACAGACCCAGCTCCATAGCATATATTCAACCTAATGTGAAAGTGTTTACAGTTCACATATCGTACAAATGTGATTTTAAAAACACATAAATTTAATAATCTAATCTTTGCTCTAATATGTCCAACAATGAATATAATATCAATTTTTATTACTTAAAGAATGTATGTGTAGCAAATAGGCATAATTTTGCATATATCTCGAACCTAGGCACAAATCCTAGCCTTTTATTTCAAAAATTCCCATATTTCTGTCTCAGTAATTTACCTGTAGGGATTGTTGGTCCCTTGCCTTGACTCAATAAAGCAATATAGTCCTAAACACTGCCCTGAAGAAAGCTGGACTATTCTACTACAAAATCTAGAGGAAACATTTTGTTTGCTTGTTTGTTTATGTGTCGCTTTTCATTGGTTCTAGAAATTCATTCTGTTGTTTTACTCTGGGCTTATTTCTGTCATTTCTGCCATGCTTTGTGAAGGTTATTCTCCTCTTTTTTTCTATACCAAGATAAAGAAAAAGTGCTTAGGTACTGATATAGGTTTCTCTGAACACCGAGTTTCTGTGCTTTGATCCTAATCAGGCCTTCCACTGGGGGTTGTTTTTTGTTTAATCTTTTGGTGAGTATTTTCAAGTCCTGAGTGAGGACACTGAAGCAGAATCCAGAGGAAAATATGAAGAAAATAGGCAGACTTAAGATACCTGTAAAATGTACATTTGCACTCATAAATAGACATTTTCGCACTTGTAGCTAGAAGGCATTAATTGACATTTTACTAGCAGATGAATTAGAATTCAAAAAATAAAATAGCTGCTTTCTTAATGCAAGCACAGGAATGTGCCTTCGTTGAATACAACCTGGGAGCTCTTCTTCATATGTGAATCATAGTCCTTCCTCACTTCCCGGTGTTTGGCATACTCTCTTTTACAACTATTCCTTTATCGGGAAGGAGAAGTTGCCTTTTTTCAATAAAGACCTCATTATTGTCATCCCTGCTTTTATGTTCTTAGTAAAGTATCTGAAGACTATACTGAAGCATCCATAAATAACCGCATAATGTTTGGTTTATTTATCCAGCAGAGATTCCCAACGTGCCTTGTACCACTGCACTTCCATATGCATCAAGTTGCTGGGCATGAGAGATTTGGAGTTTGCTTGTGATCAACAAAGCATTGAGTAATTTAGTATTTAGGTGCCGAGACCTTTCTTTGGCTGGAGTAAATCTTCAATGACCGTGAGTGGGGATAGACTGTGAAGGTGTCAGCTTCTAATATAAAAGAATGTTACCAAATTAAAATGTGCCCATGTCGTAATAGTTCTTACCCACTGTAGTTTCAAGAAAGCATTTCAAGAAACACAGGGAAAATCTTTCACATGGTATTGGCTGCGCTTGCTATCAGTTTATGAAATGTGTGTGTAGTTGGATATACAAACAATAAAAATGTAAATTTTAAAAAAGTAATTTAGAAACAGTAGATTTAGATCAAAATAACACAATAGTTATTTCTGAAATTATTTTTCGAGTTGAACTCTCAGAAGTGAATGCTGCTTATTTCATACACTGAAAGCTGTTAAAATCATCTGCTCGCATGCCAAAGGGGAAGACCAAATCTCATTTGAAGCTGCATGTCCTCTCTTTTCCCGCAAGCACCCTAATCACAGCACTTGAGGATGTTCTTTGTTTCTTTTTCTGGTTCCACATTGTGTACCATATAAATATTCATTAGCAAAACAATTAGAACTTGGGCTCTCCACAGAAGTTGTTTGAACAGATAGCTAATACCATCTTTTTTGTATTGTAAATGTATATGTAAAAATACATTTTTTACTGTCTCTGACTCATGGCGTATATGAATACTTACAGAAAGTACAAAAAAGTAAAGAAAAAGAAAAAAGAAAGAAAAAAGAAGAAAAACAAAATTATTTAAGTTATTTATCAGCAAAGTCCCTGTCTGTTTTGGTAAGGAGAGTTGTTGGAAGATAGGAGTTAAAGAACTTTCAGGTCTAGCAGAAATCAAAGCAAAGGGAGGTGTAGGGACAGGTTAACAGTACCTTTCTGTCCTTGTTTCCATGTGTGGTGATTCTTCCAGTTGTAGCTTACCAGTCAAATATAGTTCTTACAGTTCCAGTATTTCCAAAAGACGTTAGTCTATTACACATCTTCCACTGTTGTTTGTAGAAACTATTCTACACAGTGAGAAAAACAGAATAATATATTTAAGTAGGAATAATTAAGATAACAGGCAACAGGAGGAATGATATATTCTCCCACAGTAAGTAGTTGCGCACTTGCTTTAGGAGAGCTGAATGTTATTAGTGATGATGGTCAGACTATTCCTGCTTCTGAAAATTCTCATCTCACCACACTACTAAACATAGTTTAGATGAGTCATACCAGGGGAAAATTGCACAACTTTTTTTCCAAGCTTTAGAGGCTAAGACAAGATCAGTGATGTAGGAATGGTTTATTTTATTGTGGGCAATTATTATTTTTCTTTTGAGTTGCAGATGGGATTTGTCAAAGCCCTTTGAAGATTTGAAAAAAAAAAATTGATCAACATGCAATTGATGTCCATACAGAAATATAAATTTATTATTACATATGCACTTTAAAATATGTGCTATTAAGTCTGCATACCTATGGAACATGTTTCTCGATTTCTCAAGGAAAGAAAAAAATAATGGAACAAAGACACACTGTGTTTGAGAGAAAGACACACTTTTCCTCAGTTGCAGAACTAAAAAAAAAAAAAAAAAAACTACAAAGTATAAATAATTACAGAAGAACACTCAAAAGCTCTGCTGAAATCCTAGGGGAGAAAAAAATCAGTAAAGATGATTAATGGTTATCAGCCATTAAATAAGTGTTTTTAAGCTCTGTCAACTTTGCTTTTCTAATGAGGACTTAACTGCTACTGAAGTTAAGCCTTTATCCAAGTTGTGTTTTGTTATTTCATTTAATCAATGCTTTGTATAGACACAGTTACCATCATCATAACCTTTCAGTTCCTGTGTTTTGGCATCTCACAGATTTTCTGTGCAAGTTTGAGGCTCGAGGGAGGCAAATTTAGCTGAAATGTCCAAGCACAATTGAATGTGTGATGCAGAGCCCCAGAACTCCACTCAGATTTGCCTATTGTTGCAAGGAGAGGCTTTGTAATTACCAAGGGATTATGGCAGAATATGAAAGACCTCGAAAACAGCTTTCTTGCTGATCAGAAATGTGTTTTGCACAAACTCCGAAACAATGAGCTAGAGTAGGGAAGCCAAAGTATATTAAAATGCAAAGAGTTCACCAAAAAGGTCCTGGTGGAAACTCCTAATTAAGGAAATAAAAACTGACTTTAAAGAATATGAAAGTTCTCTTTTCAGTAAGAAAAAAGAGCCTTATGAGGGCTGGAAATGAGATGACAACACAAATACAGTGGTTTCATCCTCCTTTTTTTCAGTACAGCAAAAGTAATGAAAATGGAGCTTAATGGCACATAAATAAAAATAATTAAACGGATACTAGTTGTAGTGGTACATTACCTGAATTAATATACAAGATTAAGAGACCAATAACCCAGAAACAATTTAGTTACTTTTCTGCTTTTATATAAATTAGTGACTATTTCTGGATAAGAATATGGCTCAGTATAGCACCAAACTATTTATTATATTAGCTCAAAGTTCTTAATTATTTTTCCTAATTATATTTTAGCTATTAAGGATCACTGTATTGTTTTTGAAAACAATTTTCAAAAAAAAGCCTGCACATTGTTATACTCAACCTAAATTTTTACTTTTTCCTTTTCTTCTTCACAGTTAAAAAACAAGAAATACAAGAGTATTTTTTTCATTGTGTGATGGAAATAGATCTACATATATTTCAGTCATAAATTTTACTACATATTTTTTATTTCTGATAAATTCATGGGTCCAAATATGATAATAGGAGATTCTGTAATAAACTTCTGTACTGGAAACTGCATTGGCCTTTGAGTTTTCCATTAATGTTTCCTTCTTAGGAACTGCAATTTAAGCAAGTTAAGGTAAATTACCCTACAGTACTGAGCTGGTAAGAAAGGCATACGCTGTGTTTGGAAGTATTGCCTATGTAGATTTAACTAACTGATTTCAGTCTCAATATTGTATATTTTAAAGTTATAAATGCCATGTTGTGTTGCTGTAGAAATTTCTTTAAAAATTTAAAGAATCACAAATATTTTTCCAGGTTGTTCCTCAGTAGATTATGTTGACATTTCTTCATTTTGTGAGTCTCTCTGAATAACATTGTAAGAAATGCAATTCTTGTTTCTATGTTTTAGTGCATAGCATGCTTAAAAACTTACTTGGATGCCATTTTTTCGTTTGGTGAAATATTTTTTATATAATCAAAAGCGAAAATCCATATGTGTATGAAGGTAACGTCTATGCAAAGTTCCAAATTCCACAGGTTTTAATGCTGACACCTACTACACCTGTTAGTCCTATCCTGCTCTTTACCATTAATTATGTGTCCCATGAACAGATTTGAAATTGGAACAACGATACCTTGTTTTAATACAGATTTGATTTACATTAAAATATTTCTCAATAATTCTTCATTTTCTATCACAAATCTGGAATCAAAGCAAAATTAAACTGTAGTGATATTTTTACTGGAGTTAGTTACAAGTTATGAATTACCTCTACTACAATTCCCCTCCAATATAAAAATTTTAATTTTATAATGCATAAACATTCTAAATGGATACAGATTTTTTTTTTCTTTTAAAAATCAAGAAACATAAGAAATTAGACTTCCTCCAAGAACCATGATTTATCCAAATTAGCATGTTCTTTGGGAAAAAGACTGAAAAATCGTAATTTGCCCTCATTATTAACATTCAAAATGAGAAAGATTGGATTTCCTTTTAGGCACGCCTGCTTCCTGTTAGTTTTTTTACACAGTATTTCATAAAATATATTAATAAGTAAAAAGAAGTGATACATGCAGCAGCTTGTTACCATTTTGGTAAATAAATAATGACTGTCAAACTCTGTGTTCTATACACAGATGTAGACCAGCAGGCAATAATATATGCTTGTTAGAATAATAGTATTTTGGAATATGTAGCATTTCTGTAATTGGCAAATTAAATTACTGAAGCAATTGTACTATGCTGAAAGTGTTCCTTTAGCCAAAACTGTGCTGTATTTCTAGGTTAGCATTTCAGCTTTACCAGTCTTTTGCTGTTGAAATACACTTTCTGTTTGAAAGATTTATATCCAGTTAACTTGTCATTGATATCCCTGGAGATTCTGAATGCTGTCAGAAAAACATGAAGGTTTTAGGAGTGAGGCAGTGACAATGGAAGAAAAACAAGAAAACAAGATTTAAATACTATAAGTGAATTATGCCTTATTCAAAAATTAAAAAAAAAAAATCTGTATCTAATCTTTCAGAAAGCAAATGAATTCTCAGGTCAGTGCCGATGGCTGGTAATCAGGCATTCAGGTATACTTTTCTGTTACTCAGTAAAATGATTTATTTCCTCGTAAAACAGACTTGAGACATGCTTAGAGGGAACATATCATAAATTAAGTATAAAATACTGCATTGAAACAGGAGGCTTACAACTATAATACCATAGAAATCCAAGGCTAATATTGCCAGATGAACTGTATTCTTTTCTTTTTGTCCAGATATTACCTTGGGAAAAAAAGAGCATGACCATTCCTTTCTCATATGCTAAAAAGTACGTTGAAAAATTTGAAATGTTAACTTCAACAGCAGAGTTGACAAGAGTCAACTTCAACTTTGTATCTCCCTCTAACTCCAGTAGTTCTGAGTGTGATTTATGAAGCAGTTTTTAAATGGCATTCTATCTTAGTTCCACATAGGTTATTAGTGTATATTTTATATACATATGTTGGTATGCATATGCAAAAATATATTTAAATATGTATATAGTTTATTTTCCGTCAAACACACATATTTAAGTATGCATGTAGTTTATTTTGCCATATATTTTGTATGCATAATATAAAAGTTTCATATGCATTATACATACATATAGTTTATATATAGCCCCAAAAGGTCTTATACATGCAAGAAACAAACTCCGATCTCTAACTGCCACTTTAATTGGAGCCCACACAGAGGACAAGATGTTGTTACAGTAAATATCTGGATACATTTGGGGTGAAAAAAAGTGATTCCTGAAATTTTTTTTAAAAGCTGTCAATCAAAAGGTTTTCAGAATTCTGATTGAATTTGGGCTGACTTTCATGTTTCTTTTTGGAAAGGGGACGTTAGCGAGGGAGGTGGCTGTGGTGGAGGAGCTGTTTCCCTTGCACATCTTCCCCTCTCCACCCACTCACCTCTAGCGCCATAAACCTGGAGCACTCGCCGTGTGTTTTTAATGCAGTCCCACTACGTGCAGGAGGCCGGGGTTCAGCTCCTTCTTCCTGGCTGAGGTTTAAGCTGGATTTTTCTGCCTGGCGGGGGGGCTGCTCGCGCCGGCTGCTGCTCGGTGGGTCGCGCTCACCTGAGGCGTTGAGCTGCTGCTGTGCCCTCGCCACGCGCCCCCAGGGAGGGCTCCAACCACCCGAGCAGAGAGTCGCGCTCTCGCTTTGTCTCCACGTTTAAATAATCCATACTCAACAGCTTCGGCCGTGGGGACTCAGAGGAGGCTATTAGAGATTCCTTTCTGGTTTAAGAACTCCTCTGGGAAAGTGAAAATAGCGTTCGCAAATGGCCAGGCGAGGAGGGACCCGAAGCTGATGGTCCCACGTTGTGGGTCAGACCAGGCCCTAACTGGTAGCTGGGGAATAAGTGGGGGTGGGATTCTCTCGACCTCCATGAATGATTTACAAAGAGTGTGGAAACCTAACCTTTCATTTCCAGTGCTTTGGCTTTCTGTTTAAATAGCATCTGCAGGCTTTCCTACATCTCTGGCAAGCAGAAAGGTATTTTTAAGGATGCTGGAAGATAATTCTTCTCCATGCACATTTTCCTGAATGAACAGTCAGCCTACAGTGATATCAGAACATGATTTTGTTTGGCAATGAAAGCAGAGCTTAAATTTGGAACAAATCTACTGATTTTTCAGTAACTTTCTATTCTAGCATCTAACTGAAAAATTATGCATGCACCAAGCCCAGCTGCATGTATTTTCATATTTCCTCCTACACCTACTTTATTTGCTTCAAGCTTGAGCCATCATTATTAAGATAAGTTCCTTCATCACTTAACTCCTTTTGTTATTTCACATAAGTTAGGAAGATTAGAACCGATATTCAGGAACCTTCAAGAATAAGAAAAACATTCTCTTGCAAATGTGGAAACATTTCTTGATTTATTTTGCTCAAAAACAAGCAAAAATGTAGAGAGAAAACCTTGAAATATTGTTAATATGCAGTATGCTTATTTTATGATATATGTAAGTTTGGCATATACAGCATTTTAATTATGTTCTTGGCTAGTAAGAATATTTTAAAACGGGTATTTTTTAGCTTAGTTTAAATTAGACTGGTATCTCTACCTTTGTGTTTCAGGGTATCCTTGTTTTGTTGAGTCAAACAAGTACCAGAGCTTTATTTATCTCTGCTTTATTTCACAGTGCAGTTGTGTTTAGTGGTACATGCTTGATCACTCTGTATTTATATATGTGTAGGTACAATTAATATCCAATGAGGCTATGAAAAATAATTTTTCAATCTGGCAAATACTTACTTGAGTATTTATGCTTACTGCTGTAGTTAGGGTAAGTTGCCAGATGTAGACTACTCAAGTAGGTAGAAAAAAATGAACCAAAATATATATACTTGGATTCTATAGGATATCAGTCCGCTCACCAACATGACTAGAAAGTTTGTGCATTACTTGTTCAAACAGTAAATTGTTTACGTCTCAATGCAGGAAGTGGAAATATGTAAGTGCAACTTTATTTAATTACTACTAACTAGATCTTTACTTTTGATTTATACAGACCAGACAAATGTTTGATGATATATGCTGGTAAAAACATTGAGTTTTCTCTTCTGTACTTCTGTTGTATTTTTCTTCTCATAAAAATGGGTCAAAATCCACATTCACCTGAATCCTAGTTGCCTGCTGTTGGACTGCATGTGTTCTATTAAGTATTCTCTGTCTGGATGTCACATCAAGGCCACTTAAGTCACTTCAGCACCAGTCAGATGTCTAGGAACACTTCTTCTGAGTACTTTAATTGTTCATTGAGACCTAACCCTTTGAACATTGCTTCAAGGCATTTTGGCTCTGCTCCGAGTCACTGAAGCAAAATTGGAGCATCTGGATGCAGTGTCAAAATAGCCCAGGCAGCTTCAGTGCAGCACCCAAGTGGATAATCTCAACACAGAATACAAACACTGCATTAGTGATTGCCGGAAGGCTACAGTTCATGTTACTCTGAAATACAATGCAGAAAAGTGTAAGAAAAGTTAAAGGATGATACTTTTCCCTCATATCTTTTGTTGTGTGAGCAAAGAGTCAAGCCATGTTTCGATGGTATTTCATGGCAGCATTCCTAGTCCTTGGCTGCCCTGCTAATCTACTGATTCTGTCTTCCTTGGACAAAGCGATGAATGATTCTTACGGTTTATACTGCATGAGACATGTGAATGCAAAAATAAGTATCTGGTTGATAACATTAGCTCTGTATTCAAGCAATAAAGCAAAAAGCATCATGACATTTTAGTTGTCTGTTAATTTCTAAATAGGCTCTATTAATTTCTACATGTCTTTTCCTTATTTCTGAGTAGCATGAAATAATTTATTTTGAATTGCTCTTAGAGATGATAGCATAATTAAATTCCCTTATTTGAAAAGTCCATTGTAAGTAAATCTGTGAGCTCCTCCTGATGAAGTAGACTTCACATTCTATTTTATATTTGTTTTCTGAAATTGCTAAAATTTTATTCCTTTCTGTTTGGGCTGATAGACAAAATGGGGTTTGGGTCCCCTGTCTTTGAAAACTGGTGCACAATTAATACTCTAGAAGAGCCCATGAGACATATGGCATGTGGCTACAGATACAACCCCCAGGACAGATTACTTTTGCCGTAGGCAAGAATAGTTTATGGGAGGCCAACAGGTCAAGAAATGTAAATGCAGAAACATGCTAAACGTACCACCTGACAACAGGCTGTGTCTGGAAATGCTATATTCCAGATCTCTGCTATGGATGATCGTGGCGTGCACACCACGATCAACACAGGAGCATGACAGCACATGGAGTCTGTTTCTTTACTGCTTCTTTTTCTGGCTATGCATCTAAGACTTAAGATCTATGTAAACACACGCCTATACAGCGCCTGCAATTAAATCCAAAAGCTTCCTAATTCAAAGCTTTACTATTTTTAGGTATTTCAGAAAATACATTAGGGGTATTGTATAGATGTATATTTGCAGATGAAGACTAATTACAGTAAAATTGTTAATTGTGCAATGAATATTAACAAATAGCTAAGCACACAACTATGAAATACCAAAATATATTCAGGTTGGAATGCATCAAGTAAATGTGTGACACTTCTTCTAACATGTCTAACTGCCATTAATTTAGTTAGTATTCATTGTAATTACACAGATGATAATGAATTCATTTAGTATTAATGTGAACATTATACATCTTTTTAGGAACTCCATTATAATTCAGCAATAATTAATGTACATATTAAATGAAGTGTTACTACTCAATGCTATTATAAAGCCATGTTATTTCATTTTAAAAGCTTTAGAGCAAGTTGTGTTTGATCTGATTGGTATTCTGATTGTTGCCGAGAGGTATTCTTGAATGGCAAAATATGATTCACCTTAGGAGACTCTTGTTATCTGTATTTACACTTGTCTACTCATCCCTGTGTAACTTAGCATTTGCAGCAAGATATTTCCTTGCAAGCATAATGCAAAAGCCTTCTCACAAACCTAAAAAAAACCATATTGGTGGTATGATTCAGGCTTTACCTAATAAAGGAGGTGTGTGGTTTGAAGTGTAGCACTGCAGTACCTGTATTTTATGCTTATTCTTCTCTACTGTGCCCAAAAGGAACCCAAAACTGAGAGCCAGTTATTTTCCACATATTGCTAATAAAAACAATTAGGTGCCTCAAAGGCATTTGTGACATGATGTGGGACCTGCAGGAAATGCACAGTAAGAGTCAAGCGGCCATACTGGATTAGGCTGCAAATCTTCTAGTCCACCATCCTGTGGACTGATGATAAATGCATAGAGAAAAGAACAAATAATAATTTTCCAGACATTTTCCCAGCCTCTAACTGTTTTAGACCAAGAACTTTGTTTGGATGAATGTATTGTCTATAGGCTAAAAATCTTTGTTTCTGTTTTTCATCTCCATGAGCCTATCTCCTCTCTTCAATCCATTTAAACTTCTGGAATGCAGTATCCATTGACGTGGATGTGCAGTATCCATTGCCCTCTGCTCATTTTGAACCATTCTTTTGTTTCGAATATGACTTCTTCCAGCTTCATGTGAATCCCCACTGGATTGGATTGGATAGGATTGGATTGTGCTGGAAAAACAGAAAACAATGTAATGCCTCCATTCCCTCTATGGCACTTTGTGAGCCTCTTCTATATCCCTCCTAAGAGATCCTTTTTTCAGAAGACAAGACCTTCTCTACCTCTTTTACAGAAGCTGTCCCCTGCCTTTAATCATCTTTGTTCCCCTTTTCTGAAATTTGTATGTGATTCTTAAGTTGCGAGTGGTCCTTATATTTATACCACTTTAAAATGATTGCCCCTGTTTTTCTTCCAAATTCCTAACATTCAACACTTTTATGGAACTATTAGCTCACTTCTGCATGGTGCTTGTCAGCTCCAGGCCCATGCAATGTTACTTTACATGCAATGTTAGATTTTTTTTTCACCTAGTGTATCACTTTGCATTTATCTGCATGGCATTTAATTTGCCATTATATTTCCTAGTCACTCAGCCTTATAGGTTCCTTCTGAGATTCTTCACTGTTGTTCTAAGTCCCTCCTACCCCTGAATGGCTCTTCCTGATCAGCAACATTTCTCACCAGATTTCATGTCCAACAGCACAGGCCCAGAAGGTCCTTGCAGAAATCTAGTAACAATACAAGCCCAGGACATTTGCTCGTGCTCTTTACTGTTTAGCCTTTCGGAGATTACTTATGCATGCAATGACCTTCTTTTTTATATTGCTAATATTCTTTAATAAGCTTTGGTCAAAACTTTAGCAAAAGCTAAGGTAGATTTTAAGAATAAAACAACCCCTATTTTTAAGTTTGTTAAAAACTTCGAAGTATTTCATTATATTTGCAAAACAAGAATGTCCTTTACAGAAGCCATCCTTACTCTTCCAAAGTAGACCATATTTACTCAGAATCCACCCTGAGATTTTATTATATATATTTGATTTATTTTCACTGCATTTTGCAACTTCTAACTCATGCTATTTTGCAATTTTAGGTGAGAGATAATACATCACTGCTAGTAAATAAGCTTTCATCTGTGAATTCTTTTATAACTCTTGAGTGAATAATATCTGATTCTAATGATTTGTTACTCTTCATTTTCTCATCACTTCCTTTCTCCTTCAAGTGGATATTCCCTTTGAGAGTTATTAGGATACATTATTACACAGCAAGAGATCTTTACCTGTAGTTTTTAGAATGTAATGCTAATTAATAATGAGTCAACTATTCTATATACTTCTGACTTCTGTTCTGCTGATATATTTGACCTTTGGCAAATCACTTAATCTCTGTGTTTCTTCCTTGCTTCTTTCTTAAAATAATGGAATTAATGTTGCCTTTAAAATTGTTGAGATTTACAAATAAGTATGCTAGGCATTTTTATGTATTTTTAACACTAAATTGAATTAAATTTTGAAAACAAATAGTGTTCACTTTTAGCAGTTATTAGAAAAATAGTATAGGAGTGTGATAAAGAAAATCAGAAGCTAATTGGAACTGCCCTAAATGTAAAATTGATTGTTTGGCTACTTTGGAAAAATAAAAGACAAAAGCAAATGTTTCTGTACACTAGGTGCTGAACTCCACTACTTTCTTGTATAAACATCATTGCAAACAATGACTGATGTATTTGTTAGAGTCATTTTTCACTCTGACTAGTCTTTAGCATAGTTTTATGTCATATAAATGGATACATAGAAATTCAGTTGTCAAGATGCATTTCACCTATATTTTTTCATATTAATTACTCAGAAATACTGAAAGTTAATTTTAGCTGGTGATACATCACAGTGCTGAACTGAGCAGTTGCCACTTGTGCAGACTTGTGAATGAAATGTTTGTCTTCTTCCTCCATTAGAATCCCTTCTGTCTTTTTGATGTTGACGTGACCTTCTCGCCGTCTCCAGCAGGATTCATCCATCCAGCAGCCAGCTTGCTGCTGCTCTGTAGATGAGGCTGCTACATTAAAGTTTAAAGGTGCACTTTCCCTCAGACGTGTAAATAGATGTCAAAATCAAATCAAGCTATGCTCAAATACATAGCATTTAAGTTGTCTTGTTGAAGGCTCAGCTTTCTGAAGTAGACCAGAGAAGTGTGTTCTCAGCACCGCTTTTCCTTCTGTTGTCTCTCTCCTAACTTTCAATGTCATCAAATGGTTTTCTCTTTAGATCAGATCTTAGCACTCTGTGGAAGTCTTCTATTAATGTCTGTCTCTCTTACAGGCTAGTGGTACTGAGTTAAGCACAGTTTTGTCCACCTTAATGTTCAGGAAGATACCTTCCACTAGATAACCTTCCTTCTAATAATGATGCAAAGTATTCAACTCCAGTTATATATTGGCATTGACTTGCAACAGTCCAGATATGACTGGACTCCAATAGCAAATGTCAATCCAAAATACTTGTATAAACTGGCCCAATAGTTACTAACAGCTGACTAACATTTACAGATTTTCTGATGGTATCTTTAGGCTTTTTATCTTTTAGTAAAAAGACAGGATCATTACTATGCCCTTTCTCATGAAGGATGAATTCTGTATTTCTAACTGGCAAAAGTGTTTAAACGGCACCATAGCAGAACTGTCTTTGTTTCATGTATTTGTGGGAAAAAAAAGTGTTTTGGAACAATAAAATTCACTGATGTTAATGCATGCTTTGGAGAACATGATTTTTACTATCTGCTTATTCAGCTGCGCCAACTGAAAAGCAGTTGGGGTTCACTCTTTTCCAGGTTCAGTCTGTGTTGCACATTAGGGTATTCTTCTTCCTTTTCTAATCTGATGCATTAATCCATATTTTCCAGGTTATTAGACTTTTTTTTTTCCCTAAAGATATTCCTTTTATATGTTTTGTTTTCAGCATCTGTATTTTTGTCTCTTACTCCACTGATGTTTGATCCTGTTGGTGCTTTTCCATCCACTTTTGTGACTTTTTGAGGCCTTCACTCTTATTTCTGATTTTTATTTTTCCTGTTTGATCCTGTTTAAGCCTTTTACCTACAAAAAGAGCTACCAGGAATGAATTTAGCCTGTAATAATCACATCTGCAATATGTCACCATACTTAACGTTGCATCTGAATAACGGCAATTAGGGTTCCATATAAATAGCAGTATCTGTCAGCATGGATACAGTTTTGGGATCTCTTGGACCCAAGGGGATATGTTCATCTCTTTCTTTCCCTGATTTTTTAAGAAACAGAGACTACTTGCAATTATGCAAGATTAGTTATGATAGTAATAATATATTAAATAGGTATATATGAAGAAACAACAGAGATTAAAGTTATGATTGACAGTAATTGCCATTGTGCTGTAGTTGCTTTGTAAGGGAGCAGCCGTACCAGTTACAGCAGAGACAAAACGTCTCCCATCCCATCGGGTAACCTTGTGCAGAATGATATCCTGGTAGTTATAGAAACGTTGCACTAAGAATCTGCTATAACTTCACTCTGTTTCACCGTGACCGTGGTCGTTTGTTCATCAGTTTGCCTTTCAAGAATAGTGTATGAATCATGCTGCATTCAGCTGCAACTGTGCTCTGTGAATTTGAACAAAATACAACTGCTTACCTTTTTATTACTTATGCACAGTTAAGCATTTCTTAGCTTGCAATATTACCCCTACTAACATGTCTTAACTGCAGCGCTGTTTTGAGTTGGCAACTGTAAACCTGCATGACGTTTTTTCCAGAGCTATCCTTTGAAAATAGTAATATTTCAGTTAGATCTCTCTCTGTGGTAAATTTAGTTTTTGTTCTTTTACAGTAGCAGGAAGGAAAAAGGGGCTATGCTAGAATATTCAAAGAGTTTTATCCCTGAAATATCTGAAATTAGCTGTTAGTCCAAATAAAAACTGGCTTTAAATTATCGGTTGTTTAAATCTTGAAGGAACTTGGAAGGAATTTCAAGGTATTTGGGGTTATTTTTCTTTCTGAGTGGGATCCCATCAAGGAAGGCCAGACTGCAGTGCTTGCAAGCTTCATACTGTGTGCCCTGTGCTTGAGCATTCTGCCCCTGTTCCTTTTGCTTAGGCTCTGCTTTTGAAGATTAGGATTTGGACCTATGAGTAGAGGAATTTAAAAAGAAGTGCCTAAAGAAATGCTGTCCCACAGATAGCTAATATACCACGTTTTAGCCCACAGCCACTTTTTGTTGTTTAAACCCTCTGAAAAGTAGTATTTACAGTGAAAACCTTCAACTATCTTTTGCCGTGGTTGCTAGTAGGCACTGATATAATGCTAATGTGGCAGCTGAGATTTTAGTGAGACACTTTTATTTCCCTGATAAGAGAAGTGTTAAACATTCTGAAATTCAGACAGATTTTTCTGGCCACTGTCTCCTTATGTTTGTGCCAGTAGGGATTTCCTGACTACTCAAATTATCTTTTCTAGGTTAGCACACGTCTATCTTTTATAGAAATGTGTATTTTCTTTTCAAAATAGTCATATATAAGAAATGAAAATGGATTTTGTAGCTATTGTTGTTAAATGGCTACCTAATAGCCCCCCCAAACGCCTGCTAGACTTTTGTATTATAAAGCTATGTGTGTCTTTATGGTCACTTTGCCTTCTAGCAAATCAAATTTTATTCCTTAGAAAATATCCTTATAATTTACGGCAGTCATTTCTCAGAAAAAAATAAAAAGGTGTAATTATAATCTAAATAGCATTTGCAATGTTAGGAAGAGATGATGATAATTTCAAATAAGCTGTGTATATTTTAACTCTGATTCTGGATGAAATGTGCTTATTTTTGTTCTGTTCTATCAAGGCACACTTTTACACCTCTGTCAACTACAAGCTGTTTTTTAGTCATGTCTCTGGTCTTGCAGAAATTGTTATGTATCGCAGCAAATCTGTATCACACTTAGTGTACCCTAATGCATATTTTCAAATCTTTGTGCCACTTCAGCCTTTTTAAATTGTTATAGTAATTTCCTTTATACATATGTATACATATATATATATATATATTTTCAAAAATTTTAAACTGTTATTGCAGTACTAATTGCCTTTGCACTTTACAGAAAATCTAAATGTATGATCTATGGTTAGGATAGCTACTACCTCTGATGCCCTTGAGAAAAAGATGTGCATTTGCTTGTTGGTCTTTGTGTTAAAAATGGACCTAAGCAAAATTTTATTTGGACCAAAGCAAAAATTACTGCTTTGGAAAAGAAATTACCAGAAAAGCAAGCCACAGTTTTGTGGGCAAAGTTGTCAGTGCTTCTCTATGTTTCACATTAATCTTCAATTCCTTAAAGCAGTAAGGTGCAATTCTCAACCTTATTTTATTATACACTAATACATCTGCTACTCATATTAATAGATGTCTACTGAAAGTGATCAGTTAATTCTGATATTCATATTTCAGCCAGAATTCATTTACATACCCATAGAAATATATGGAATATTCCTAGATGTTTAGAAGTAGAACAATCTGTTATTATCAATTACATGTTATTATCATTACATTTTGAAAGTTTTTTGTTTGTTTGTTTTACCATAAGAACTACAGATGTAGTTGTGCTTTTTGAACAGAACCTCAGATCTGGAAGACCAGTTGTACTATAACTTAAAAAGAGCTTTTCCGTTAGGTAGAAATTTATACATAGGTTTCTTCCCCTAGTATGACTCTACGATGTTGTTTTATGTTTTTCAGAAATAGTAAATCATTTCCTGAGTGGCTATATTGCTCAGGAAAGACAGATTATTCCTAGCATTATCGCTAATATCAATACATATGACATTTTAATTCTTCAGTATTGTGTCTAAAGCCAGGCATCCTGTGAAGCGTTTTTGGTAACTGTCATAGCTACCAAGTGACAAAAGGCACATGTTCTCTGTGTTGGACTCCTGTGCTGGTTCTCCTGTTCTGAAATCTCAGGAGTTGCTTTAGAACTGTGTGTTGCACTCAGATGAACCTTTTCCCATAGGGGTAATGATGAAAGGGATCTGTTGACACAGAAAGGGCCATGGTCCTTCCCTGGTTACTCAATTATGTTCCTGACCAGAAGAGGTGCTGCTGAGTGAGGATTTCCTTTACTAGCAATTTCCCCTCTTCAGACTACTGTGCTGTTAGGAGAGTACTAATTCAATGCTCAGGTCATTATCAAGCCATTGCTATTATCTTGATGAGATAAAGTATTCTGAATCAGGGATAAGGTAGAATTCATGTTGCTATTACAGCTCCTGTCCATTAGCTGGAAGGCATTTCCTGATGACTAAGTTTAGCGAAACCAATATTGTTCAGGAATGAGAGGTCTATCAATATTTTTAGCTTAGGAAACAAACTCAGTGGTTACATATATAAACTACAAAAGTGCTGCCAACTGTTTCAAGTTTACATTTGAAAAGCATTTGTATTAGAAGTCATTTGTCTCTGAAAGTATTTGTAGCACAATTCGTTTGAAATAGGCATTTCAGGTCTCTCTAACATGGTAGATGATATTCTACCATTCCTCTCTCAGTAGTTAGCTATGTTTTAAAAAAACAGCTCTTATTTAAAAGTGCTGTGGATTTGAACCTATTAGGTGAAAGAAAAAAAAAAGAAAGAAAAGAAAGAGTAAAGCTTGTTAGAGGTTTCAAACTTCAAGCAGTAATTGCAGTCTTCAGAGACATTTGTGTTTGTATCAGACTGGCATACAGCCTGATGAACCAGTGGCTGGAGTTGCAGGCTTGGTTTTTCTTCACTCCTGAAACCTAAATTCATACTGTTCTTTTCCATGTACCAAGCACAGGTGCTTAGCAGATTTTGCAGAAGAAAGATCATGTAAAAAAGTCATTCTGCATCCTCTCAACAACCTCAGCTCCGACATAAATCATTCTTTCATTCTTGCTCTGCTGATACTGCCCATAATAGCAGTGTTCTTTGTATACTCAGGAACCTGTGGCACAAATTCAAAGTACAGTGTAATTAAACCCAGAAGACTGCTGGCTAAACAATGTGTATGTTGAATTAATTCAGAACTATCGAAAGAAAAGCAACACAATCAAAGAAAGACTGCTGGTTTTGCAGCAAACTCATTTCAATTATATTTCAATAAGCTTTCTTGTTGAATTCAGTAGTAACACTTGCAACAAGCTGGAGACTTTTTAAGAGGAGATGTAAAGAGATAGCACATGCAGTAGAAGCCTACAAAATTTTCTGTACCTACTGCCTTCTAAACCTCATGTCAGAGGATTAAAAACAAAAACAAACAAACAAACAATGTCATTTCTCTCACTGAATTACCTTCTTTTCTTCTAAGGTGCAGCTAATATGCAGCTAGATGTAACACAGGAGGGAGCTTCTATCTCATTTTATTCAGCCGCTAAAATTTGAAACTGCTAAACCAATAACTGAATACACAAGTAAGGCTTCCTATCTTGTAAAGTTTGGAAATTTCAGGGTAATTTAAGTATAGTTACATTAAAACTCATAGGTATATTCCTACAAGACGCTACGGTTTGGGTATTCTTTTTTTTTCTTTCTTTGACGGGTAGGGAACCTGCTCTGAGATCTCCTGATGTATAATCTTGGAAAAAAAAAAATGGGTTGAAAGTTTTTTCTTACATAATTAATACAAATGCAGTGGACTTTCAGTTTATGTTACTCATTCATTGGGAGGAATTGGCCTGCTTCTTCTTGGACTTAATGAGCAAAGCTACCACTGATGAAAAATATCATGGTATCCAGAATGGCAACTTTCACTATAGTGTTCTGTGTTCTGAAAATGTACAGACTATTTTCTTATATGTACTTTCCTTGTGTTCCTGAAAATTAGTTATTGTACCACAAACTAATGCAGGGTAATTCATACCCAAAGATGCTGGCTTTGTTAAAATGCCTGAAATGTTGCCATCATTCCCAAAAATAGACTTCTGTCTGAATAGAGCCATCAGACAAGCTGATGCTATTTATTTTGCTCTCTTACAGTGACTAAGATGTCATAGTGCACAATGTAAACCTGTAACACATTATACATCTTCACAGGGAGTTTCTTTTTGGTTTGAGTTTCACTAAACCTGTTCCAATATGCCTGCAAAGGTTCATTTGCATGCATTTAACTCCGTACAGACCAGTTCACATTTGATTTTAATGCCTAATTAAATGTGAAGAAACTTGCTCTTTAATATCATGCTTTAAATGTAACTCTAGTGAACTGTGAATGAAAATGATGTTATAGGCTATTAGGTATGATATGGAGAAATAAGCATGTAATCTGTGTTGTGATTATAAACCTCTTACTGCAGATTTTTAAAAACTGTTAAGAAGTAAGTGACAGTGTTTTTACATTTATTGACAGTTTACCTGTATGGACCATGTAGGTAAAATAAATTTTCGATGACTTTAATAACTTCAGGTATGCTTTAGTTTTACTAGAAAGACGCTGCAGATCTGATTATTCTTTTTCTATATGCAGCTTATTATTTTAGCAACTTCTTAATAAGCTTAAAGGCTAAACGCATTAAGAATTACTAGGCCCATCATTGATGCATAGGATCATCTGCTTGTTTATGCACTGTTATCTGCATAACAACTCCCAGTTTTTCGCTGACCTGAATGGGATGTATTCAGCAAGTTCTATTTGACCTTGTTTTTTTTTTTTATTTCCATGTCTTTATCTCACATCCTTCGTCTTCAGCTCTAGCAGTCAAGGTCACTTATGATGAATCTTTCTAGAGTCCAGCAGCACCGACAGCACCAGTGCAAATCTGTGCCAGTACAAAACTTTGCTGTGATGCTTGTAGCCCATCATTTCTGACCTAGCTATCACAATCTGAAGCTACACGAAGTACTTCTTGTAGTTGGCGTGTAGATTCTTCATTACACACAGGTATTTTATTGAAGACCATGGCGTGCACAGGGCAACCTGTGCATTTTAAACTTCATAGCAAAATTTAGCCACTCGTCTCAGTGTAGGCACTTGTATTTTGATCTGAAGCAGTTTCTGCCTGAGATGATACAGCATGACTTTTGACGCCTCGCATTGTTGGCGTGATGGCTCGACGCTGTTGCCCTGGATCACCAGCACAGCATACAGACTGTTTTTCAGTTGCAAATGCGAGACAGTGACTATCCAGAGTCACCTCCAGTAAACACTAAGACATAAAGTGAAAATAGCATTTACCATATCTGACAGTGCAGGCAAAGATTATATGTTCAGTTGCTTCAGCACACCTGCTCAGTCTCCAGGCAAAGCAATCTTTCCAAACAGCAATAGCTTGTGTTCTGTTAAGGAGTTAGAGCTCTTCAGGCTTACTGCCCATGTGCCCTTCTACTGAAAACAAATTCAACCTTAGAGGGCCCAGGCCGCGCTCAGTTCGCAGTGTGTCCTTCTGGAGCGCTCTGTGATGACTTCCTGGCTGGATTCTCTTGCTTCCCGCTAGATTTGAATGTGGCTGAAACAGAAATTACCATTTTCTTCTAGCAGAGACTCTGAGCCAGCAGCAGAGCCTGATGTTTATTACAAGGCTGTTGTTCACTGGAAAGCCGTGTTGATGAACTTGTTAACTCCACCGTAATGTGATTACGTGTTACTAGTTAATTAACTGTAGATTGCAGCCTTAATCAGAAGAGTGGGTAATCCTCTTCATAGTGCTATGTGCTGCTGTTATAAATACTGTGCTACTTAAAAATAAGTGAATTCAAGTATTAATTTAGAAAACAACTACTATGAAAAAGGAATAAAATCATGGCAAGCAGTAAAATTCCCATTGACTTCATCCCAGTTTTTCAGCTGATGCTGAACAGGGTTTACACTGTCTCAGGATACAGGGTGTTGTAGTTTATTATTGTAGTTGTTGCCATTTTTAGGAAAGATGAAGCTTTACCATCTTGCTATTTTTAAGTAGGTAGCATAAACTTTATGTTGGGTTTCATGCATTCTTTAAGACATTAATTCAGTTTTTCAGCTTTCCTCTTACCAGATACAAGTACTACAAATTTATAAAAGTCACATTTTCTGACAATATGTAGCTTTGTCAGCATTTAAAATCCAATGTCATAATTGACCAAAAAGTTACGGATGGTTTAAAAAAAAAAGGGATAGTGGTCTAGATTTTCTTGCCTGCATGCACACATGTTCGGATAGTTGTCAGTCCTGCTAACTTTTCTAAATGTGTTTGGAACTGCCAATTCACAGTCAAGATGTAGCCCCTGGCCTGCATCTAAGCATCTGATCAAACCTTCCCAGTCCTTTCTGACCATCCCTCTCCTTCCCTGTAATTCTATCACTACCAGCTTTTCTTCCCAGACACAGTGCTCCGTCACCTTCCCATTGAAGTGCTCCGTTTTCTTTGGCATTTCTTGCTCCCTGAGGCACCAGGTGATGCAGGAGAGAGTTGAGGTACCAGTCCCTTGCTCAGCAGGACAGGAGGAAGGTGAAAGGCTGTATAAACCATCGGACTTCAGGAGTAGAAAGGGAATAGTGTGAAAGGGCAGGAAAGGATGGAAAACCATCCCTGCTTCCTGTGTTCCCTGAAAAACAGCAGACGGAGAGCAAGGCAGAAGGGTTGCCCCAGGCAGGGCTAGAACTCACCAGATCACTGTAGCTTCTTATGTGATGCACAAACATCTTGTAATTCATTTTAAAAAGTCAGTATATTAGTGTGTTTGTACGAGATCTTTTTTCTCCTGATGGGTATTAAAGGGTCAGTCAGGACGGTAGATTTTGCCAAAGTTTGATTAAAGAAATGCTTGAAATTTTCCTGTTTTTACTTCAAGCATTTTCTACCTAAAGACAAATGTAATTAATCTATGGATGTGTGAAACATTCTTAATTATTTCTCCTTACTTTCCTTGTGTGGTTTCTGATTTAAATCTATAGAAAATTATCCCTTGTGTTTCCAGTGCACATGAGTTCTTAAAAGGTACCATAAACAATATCAGAATTTATTGTGTTGGGGTAAAAAGGCTCAGTATGTAACAAATATATAACTCTTTCACAGGAACCACAGGAAAAAAAGAGGGCTGACTGCTGCTGTACTTTATAATTTCCAAGCAGGATATAAACTATAGTCCCGTGGAGTTGTTAAATCTCACTTATCTTGGTTATTACAGGGTATTAGAATAGTAGATGGGTCTACCTTCAGATATCTCCTGCAGGAAAATTCTTTTATTTATTTTATTTATTCTTTTAAAATTCTTAAAAAAAACTAAATTCTTTTAAAAAGTATTTTGAAATTATATGTAAAGAATTCTTATTAGGTTAGAACAATTTTTATTATATACTTATGCACTACACTGATTATTTACTTTGAATTGTCATTCATTTACAAAGACTAGTGTGGTATTTCTTGCCATAGGTGTCCCTATCTTTTTTTTTTTTAATACCCCTGTAAACACGTTAAGCATACAGAGAAGTAAATAGAGGGTAAAGAGGCTAAATCTGTAACTGATCCTTCCCTCATTTTACAGTAAAGCATTGCTCTTGCATAAAGCGTTGCATAGTAAAGTTTATTCTAGCCTGTAGTATAACTGAGACTTTTCAAAATACTAGAAAAAAGCAGGATCCTTAAAACAATGTGAAATTAAATCTAGAAATGAACTAGAATGCCACAATTTAAAAAAAAAAAAAAAAAAAAAAAGGAACAAAGAAAACAGACACATGTAACTGGACAATTGTAATAACCAAAACATAGTTATCTCTAAGTTTGGTGTCTCTGTCAGGGTTTGCTTCAATACATCTGTTTTTTGTGTTTAGAATATTGTGTACAGAAATGTTTGAGCCTGCAGAGTTTACTTGTTTCTTAGAAGAAAGGCTCGGCAGGAGAGAGTTTCTGTCCTGTGGAGCTTATAGACTCTGCAGGATCTTTTGCTCAGTGACCCTGGTTTATCCACAATTCATTTATGTGACTGAATCTTATGTCTAACAGATAAACGAGTTTCAGATCATTAAGGTTATACTGTCCTTGTTAGTAAGAATATATTATTGGCCAGAGGAATACCATAATGTCCCTTCCCAAAACACTGGGAAGTAATGATTATAGAATTTGTTTTCAGTTTTGTGTACAACTTAGGAGTTATTTCTTTTTCTGTCTCAAGAATAAATTATTGCTGAGCCTACTGGTCTCTGGACACAGTTTTCTTCTGTGTTCTCTTTGATCTTAAGGCATTTGCAGCTTTTATGCAACATGGGGCAAATTGCAATGTCAACCTCCAGAAGAAAAGAAATTTAAATATAGTAGCTGTATATATACATATTACTGTGCAGTCAGAATTATTTAGAAATAAAAAAAGACATGTAAAAGAGGAGATATATTCTTTGCAATGTTTTATATAAGTAATGTGCAAACAGTAGTTCCTTGATCTACGTAAGGAAATAAAGAGAAAACCTGTGGAATAAGAAAAACTTAAAAAAAAAAAAGAAAAAAAGAAAGGCCATGGCATTTCTTTGATATTTTGGACATTTATTGAAAGCAGATAAATGAGTTTTTTAAAGTTGTTAATATTTCTCTAGTGTAAGGAAGCTTGTTTTGATTACAAAATTTTAAAATAATTTGCTCTGTCAATAAATCCATAATAGTAGAGACCTTAAGGAACCACACATCTTAAGGAACTCATACACTTACAGAGTGCTAAACTGCAAAGGTTTTCAAAATACCAGGTTTTTACTGGGTGAACCGTATCCTGCATATGCCATAGGGTAGTACATAGGTTTGATTTATTAAAAAAAAAGGCGATTTCTGCTATTCTATCAGGTTATCTTGATACAAAAATGCAAGCTAAAAGAGATACTGATTTTGCTTTCTATGTTCTAAAATTGGCTTAATTTTCAGTCTAGTGAACAGCGATGAGAATAAATAACCTGTTTAAATATCTAACAGGTTTTTAAGTTCACCCACTCATTTAAAAATTATGAAAGAAAAACAATTATATCACTATGAAGGCAAGCCAAGTGTTCTTGAGAATACTGCTCACTGATACAGTCCTAGTATGTTCATACACATTCTCTCTGTTTTCCCTGCTGTAGAAGGCTGGTTTCAGCTTAGGTATTTCATTTTGTTGTTGCTATTTTAAGAGAGGTTATATTTAAGACTATATGCTAGGGAATTAGATGACAGCATTTAAATAACCTATTTATTTTCATTATAATCATTATATATATCTAGCAAACACAGCTGGCTTGCACCTAATGCAAGCACATATTAGAGAGTAGCCTTTGAAAAATATAGCATTGTGAGATTAAGAAGAGCAAAGGAAAATAAAAGATAAATCTGGAACGTAAGATTTCTTTTTATGGTCTTGGTCTTACTTAGATCTCGGATTTCATCCTGTGTTTGGAAAGATACAGAAAAGCAAATTTTCAGAGGTGAGATTTATTATCCTCGGCTGAATGATCATTTTTCTTTCACTATAATTTTTTTCTTGACTTGTCCTACTTCATGTCACTCACTCTTCATTTTGAATGCTACTGTATAATGGCAATTAGGGCATATGTGCTGCAGTATTTTCTAAACTTCCTGTGTATTCACTATGATAATTCTTGTTATGGCTTTTCCTTTGCCTTTTTTTTCCCTCCATTTCTTGTAATGCAGTATTGCAAATACGACTTAAATATCAATCAGCTTTTGTCCTTGCATCTTTTCACTTCTTGTCTGTCAAGAGAAAATTGACACTGAATTTAGACTTGCTAGGAATAACTCCTCAGGGTTTTTGTGAAACAAAACAAAAGGTAAGAAAAGGAAACAACAAACTAAGGCTGTCTAATGGAAGAATAATAGAGTCTGGAAGCAGATTGTCTCTCTGCTTTGTGATCTCAAAATGCTGTTTTTCTTTTTCCTTTGTTCAGGATTACCTTAAACTTTTTTTTTTTTCTTTTTCAATGCATTTCATATACATGTTGCCTAACAGATGCTTTTCTCTTTCTGTCTCCAAATGGCATTTTCAGCTTAAAATAAGTCAACATCCAATGAAGGGCCATTCTTTGGTATGCAGATGCTAGTTCATCAAAAGTGAAATACTTCAAGTAGACATGTCAGTTTCTATATATTTCTGCCAAAACACAGTTTCAAGTGGCAACCTGTCCAGTGTACTGTCAGCTTACATGGCAGAGTTGTGCTCAGCCAAAGTTTTCAAGATCTCTGACTATTTATAGCCTTAAAATGGGGGGTGCCTTGTAGTTTAAGACCCAGGACTGTCTCCTTCGTTTTTAAGTGAAAGCTGGTTTGCGGTCAACTCCATCTACAACGCCTCAAACCTGCAGCTATTGGAAAACTCTTTGGGATCCTGCAAGTTTAAGATGCCAGTTCTTCAAACATAAGCTAGAAATTTCTATTTAATTAAGTCTTAATGTAATTAGATAGCAGCTCTTACGGCCTTGCGGTAGACACGACGCGATCGCAGTATGAGTAGAGGCTCACGAGCGCGTTCTGGGATGAACGCTTCTGATTGGCTGGGAGCCCCGCGGCACCTGGCCATTGGCTGCTGCCGTGGTGGGCTGGCCCAGCCTGCCCTTCTGGAAGGTTCTCTGCCGCATGGCGGTGCCATCACTGTTGGCGGGTGAGTTATGGGAGAGGTTGTTTGAGGGTGGAGCAAAGTCCCAGCTTGGCAAAGTTGGCCGACTACCACATCACTTTTGGCTTTTATAGTTATTTTATAGCAGAATGTGTAACATCCCAAATCTTCCTAAAATCTGCACCCTTTACACTGTGGACAAGGGAGTAAGTGTTAACCTCGCAATTGCCTCTCACAACGTCCCCTCATCCTTAAGGGCTAAACTATTAGCGTTAATATTGTACTTAATTTTGAAATTAATTTTGGAAGAGATGTAGCTGAAAATAAAAGTTTTGCTTGCTTCCTCTTTTAACCAGTTATGTTTTATGGCAAAGAAGTTCAGTTACTCAGTTCATGGCTTCTGTGTGATGTATTCGGTTAGCTACATTACTAGCCTATCAGTCGTGATAAAGTTTATAGCGGCAAATAAACAGATTTTTGAGTGGCTTTTAATGTAGATGTCATCAGTTATTATAAGGTGGAGATTGCTGAAAACTTCTCTAGGACTTGAATCTTAATCGCTTTTAGAGAATAAAAGACGCAACAAAAGTATTTCTATGCTATTCCTTTGGAAAAGCAATTCCTCTTGCGTCCTGCAGGTTTGTTTTCATGAGAGCCTAGACAGATGTGCGTTATTTAAAAAAAGAAAAAGGAAAGGCTTGCTTTTTTACTGATTCACATATGCTGTCGTACTGTATATGTTAAAAGAATGGATAGTGTGTGAATTACGAGTAAATACACATTTTATTTAAGTGCATGTATCTGAAATATCAGTGATTTATGTTTTTCATTGTACTTGTAAGGCAGATCCTGCTCTGTCTGCAATTTAACAGTCAAATACTCAGTCTAGCAGAAGACCTCGTGACGTGAAAAATAAACATGCATGCATATTCTATATGTGTCAATGAACTACTGTCCCTTGATAATGATAAAAAAACTGCCAGCTTTATTAATCACCTTCATTTTTTTTCCCTTATAGTTAGAGATACATATATTTTATATAAATAATAAAACGTTATGAAGTTGAGGGTTGGAAGAGTGGTCTCCTGCTTTGGTTGGGCCATATTTCTGAATTTACCCAGAAACTAACGGGACTATGATAAATATGTAACCACACTTAGGAACACACGCAGTGTGTGTGTTTTATAAATCACAGGCAGTTTCTTTCATTGAGCATGTTCATGCCTCATGAGTGAAAACCAGAAGGACTTTCCTTGTAGTGTCCAGAGTGTAGTGGCCTACTCTAACCTTAGCTCTCTGCTTGCTCAAAGTTTGTTGTACAAAAGGGCACATAACCACTATTTCAGCCCCTATTTCATAGCTCGTCTGTCTTACTGAGGCAGTAAGGAGACAGAACTCTCTACAGTAGCTCTAACTTGTTGCTCAGCTACCTTTCCTTCCTCCTTGTCATCCAGTGACTTCACTGAAGGCCTCTATTGCTCAGCCTTGTGGTGCCTGGCACAGTTACATCTCATTTCCAGCCTGCATTGTGGGTGTTTGTTCTTCTTTCAAGAGAATCTCGTGGACAGTCTTTTCTATGGTTCCAGATACAGGCAAGACAAGGAGAGTCACACTCTGGAGCTTTTTGCTCCAGCTGCAGCAAAGGTCTCTTCTGGGATTAGAACGAGCTATTTGCACTAGTTCACCAAGCTGCACTGGTCTTTCAAGCCTTAACAACTCCAAAGGCTCTTAGCCGTACAGTCCTAATTAGATGCCCATCCTATTTCTGCAGTTCTGTAAGTGGTCCTTTAAGACCTGAGCTTTCCAGGCCCATGCAGCCACTGCGATGAATGAGAAAAGCCCCTACACATCAAGAGAAACCTCTCTTCTGCCATTGCATCTGGTTAAGCTGAAGGTTAAGAAACACAAAATTACATCTTCTTCCTCTCCACAGGCACTGGATTGTGAAGACTGCTTTGGCACTGTCTCCTGTAGCAGTAGTTGTACCACTGCTGGCATCAATTTGTCCACACGAGCAAAGCAATTTAAAGCAATCACGCATGTCTCTGCTCGCTTCCATTACTGCTGGCTGTACTCAGCTTTGCATGTTCCCTGTGCTGGGGACTGAATTTGCCAATGACTGAGTGTGAGCCTGAATCTTTTCCACAGTTTTTCATCATACTGCAGTATTTACTAGCTGTGTTGTTATTCAATGCTACTGTTATATCAATTCAAGCATTTATACTCCTTCCATACAGGACTGCTGTGTATTCGGAATTAGAGGATTTCCGTACCAAGCTAAATTCCTTCTCCTTTATCCCATACAGAGTCATGCTAGATCCTGGAGCAGGGCTGGTATAGAGATACCATGCATGAAAGCCTTTAATTTTTGACTCATGCCAGAATGAAGTTTGGGCAGTTCTATGAATATCCTTCACTGTTCTTTTTTTATCTAAAACTTATCTCTGTATTATGTCTCTTTGGATCCTGTGCATCTCATCTGGCAATTGCAGTCTTTACTTAGGCAGTGAATAGAGTGGAGAAGATGGAATACCTGTTTGGGTTTTTTTTTTTTATCCTTCTATGTGCACCTACGTGCACCTACCATCTTTGGTCATTGTAGCTGAGATCTAGGAATATACTGCTTTCACTCCATAAAAGAATAACAGAATGGGAAGTGAGGGTTTGTTTGGTATTTCACTCCATTAATAATTCTTCTCGTAGCTGAATTTTTATATAGTTTTCATCTCTCAGAGTTTACAGCTTCCTCTTGTCTGTTGACCCCTCTCAAATCTCAGGTCCTTTCTTGTCTCTTCCTACTGGTTTTATATCTTAAGGAGAGGCATTCTATGTATACCATAATATCCCAAGGTATAAGTAAAATATTATTATTATATTGCTTACATAACAAGTGTAAGGAGCCATAGTTGATATTTTCTCATGCATGCAAAGTGGTTTACAAATTAAATACCATACGAGAAGTTTGTGTGTCTTTTAAAAACATTATATTTTAGGCCCATCAGTGAAATCTGTTACTGATGCAAATGCATGAACTATGTTTTCTAAACTGTCGATGCAATACTAAACCATGGTACCTGCAGGTATGTATGTGCTCTCTCTCTCTTTGTTTACAGATATATATGTATACAACCTACCCTGTAATCCTATTGTATGGCACTGTACAATTCAGGCAAAAAGTAAGGCATTTCTCAATTTTCCTTCAATCTGCAGTTTGTATAAGGACAGGAGAGAACACAATTCTCTAGAAATAATATCTTTACAGAGGTCAAATCTTGGATTAAATTAGATGTTTGGCCTGAATGGAATTAGCCAGAAACCCTTCAATCTGCTTTGATGTTACAGTTAGTGGGAAGAAATTTGGATATCATAGTAAGATATAGGTAATGAGAAGTCCTAGTAAGTCCTTGTTGCCTGTCATAGGGAGCAGTGATTCTTATCCCCTTCACAACTTTTTTTTTTTATTTTTTTTAACCCACAACCTATGGGAAACAGAGCAAAGCCTCTGCTTTGTTAAAATTCTCTTTTTAGCGGTATCCAAAACGCAGCAGTTTCCTTTCTTACTCCCTTGCATCTGATGTGGTCTTTGCACCTCAGGCAGAAGCAGTAACTCCTTCCTGTGCCCATTTGTCCTTCATAAATTCTAATTCTGCACTTTAAGTTCCTCTTCTTTTAAACATTTGGGTTTTTTTTAAAACCAGAACAGGTATTAAAACTTTGAAAAAAAAAAGTTAATGTGCTTTTCGGTGATCTTATCTACTGTTTCTTGTCTGGGAAGTGACCCTAAAATTCTCTCTTTAATTGGACTGTGGATCATTTATTCTGTACTATGGCAACACTCGGGAAAACTGTAGTTGAAGTTATTCAGGTTACCTCAGTAAATATTTCAGTATTTTCTGTCTTTGTAAACCAAAATCCCTTTTACAGTCTGTTACATGTGTAAATCTACATTATTACCGATTTTTAAGTTATAAATAATGGGTACTCTTAAGTGTATGCTTTGTGAACTGAGATGAAGATAGAAATTTTGACACAGTGAAAACATTTCTGTAATTACTATGATTAGTCATATTTATTGTTTTGTTTTGGTTTCATTTTTCTTTCAACTGTAGTGAAAAATTACTAAAATTTAAAATGTAACCTCACTGAAGTGAAATAATATCATAGAGGTTGCTGTTTGGAAAGAGGATTGGATACAGTGTAGTATTCCTTCCCAGTTTGTTACAGTCTGTTGTGGTATTTGCAATTGCACGAGCTGTGCACTTTCCACTCTTCTTTTCTCATTATGAGGTCTAATTCAAGTATATATTTTATATTGAGGCAATTTATTGGAAGGCTGTTTATGCTGTTGCAAATGAAAACACAACTGAAACAAAAACGTAAGGCAGCAATGCCAAAGATACACTTAGTACCATTCTTTAGGAGAAATTTCTATTTTAGCAGCAAGTAATTGGAATAATACTTTGTATCTGAATTAAAATTGATTTGATACAGTAACTTATTAATCAATTCTGTTTTTAATTTAAATATGTTACATTTTAAAAGGTTTATAGATTAATCGCACTTTTTTGAAAATAACTATATTATCTGTATGTGAATATAATAGTAACACAAAATTGAAATAAAATCACAATTTTGGTAGTTAGAATAATACTACCTATATTTCTTCCCCAGATGTCTGAAGTACAATGTAATGATCAAGTAAGGGCTCTTTTTTAAGAAAAAGGCTTATGCAGATTCATCCTTTTCTCTAGGACTCATTTTTCTATTCGGAAAAGTACACTGGCTGATCCTAAAAATAATGTCCAAAACAGGACTCTCTTTTCCTGTTTTATTGAAATATTTAGGTTTTTTTTTTCCCCCAACATCTGTCTAAAACATCTGATTTCAAAATTGTTAATGGTTTATTTAGACTAGATTTAGAACTACTCCTTTTATCTGTAGGATCTTTCCCAAATCAAGCATGAATTCTTTTGCTAGGTGCGGAATGGACGTCTTGCCAGTGGTAAACTCTTGTTAACTTTTGTTATAAAAGATATATGATCTGTGAATGACATATGCGGCACGAGAGTAAACAGTTCCGCCAGGTTAATTGGGTAGAATCAGTAAGTGTTCAAAACACAGTCACCTAGAGATCTGACAAAGCCATCTTGAGAGTTCTTTCCAGAGAATTTTTGTTGCCTTTTTAAGATGTAAAAAAAAGATTCAGGAATACAAATTACTAACAAATAAAAATAACAATTACAAATATGAAAAATAAATAAATAATATTTTGAATCATTTGAGGAAGGCAATTAAATTAATAATATACAGCACTTAGTACACATGTGTCCTTTTTCCTCAGTTGAAACAGTTTGTTTTCCTTATTTTGTTAGAGATTGTGTGTGATCTAGTTTGAAAGAAAAACCAGGGGAGGGGAATTAGAGCGAGGATACTGCAGAGATGACAAATGCTGCTGGATCAGTTATGGGCTTTGGTAGGACTCTGCTGTAGGGGACCTGCAGAGGTACCACAGTCTTTCTGTAATCAGAGGATAGGTCGTTTTATTACGTGCTGAGACCATTTTATTACTGAATGGAAGAAGAAAGGAAGGAAATAGGAAAAAAGGATGAGTTTTAATTTCTGCACAGAATCTACTTATTAAAAACAAACAAACAAACAAATTAGATGTATTTAAATACCCTTGGGAGGGGATTCTGTTTTCCTTCTTTATGATTTTAAATCTGATTTACACTGTGTATCATCCCTTATTTCTCTGTATTTTTGTTATTTTAATCTTGGTATTGTTTGTTTTTACAGTCTCTTGCTGATGCTGTACAGATGTAATTATAATTTTTGAAAAATTGTCTTGCTAAAAATATGAAAAAATCTGTTTTTAAGGATTGGGCAGGAAATTGCTACTGCTGGAAGTTGGTAAAATATAATTCTTTTGTTTGATATAGTAAAAGGATACAGGTAATTTACCTTCTAAATTAAATTCCCAGTGTTTTTCTTCGGACTAGTATTTTTTTAAAATGGTGTATGAGAGCCCCAGAAACTCTGATACAAAAGAACTAGATTTCACAAAAGACCACTGTAAATTTAAATAAAGCATATAAAGAAGCCCGAAGAGCAAGCTGAGAAGGAAAAAAAAAAAAGACTAACAATTTTTCTCTTTTCTGTAGTGTTTTTAATTAAATAATATGATTAAGGGGCTATTTATAAAGCATTATATTTAGAGTGACAGGCTTGGAATTTTTGAGAGCGCTTTTTAGGACACATGCAGAGTTATAGTCACGAGGAATAAAAGAATGTTCACTAAGAGTTCTTTAAAAATCTAACAGTTCACATTATATAATGTTTAATCATAATCAGAAATAGAAATAGATGAAACAGTTGGCCCCAGTTTGTCCAGTTTTAGCTCAATTTATAACAACATTTTTATGAACTATGTCTTGGGATAATAGATACTTTCAAGTTGTTTTAATGATCAAAATTATGCAAATTTTCTCAAAAGAAAACTCAGTATCAGGCAAGAATTTTGCTTTTGGGAATCAAAGTTTTTACTGATAGTTCTGCTTTTACCTCCCAGCACTTCTGTTACTCACTTAAGAAATTTGGCTAATTTTGTTCTTTATCATTATAGTTCTGTACCAACGATAGTCAAGGATGAAGAATTGAAAATCATGAGAAACTAGGAGCCTATTTATGGTAGTTACTTCAGGTAGAAAAGATAAGAACAGATGCAAAGATCTATGGCACAAGCCCAGTGGTAGACTCATGAGTCTGTTACATGAGAGGCTCCAGCACCATGGTTTAAGGAAGCCACGTTCCTGAAATAAGATGAACATTGGTATTTTAGAGTTCATTAAAGTAATGAAACATCTCAATTCCTCAACAAGCAAGGCTTGAGCAGAATGTTTTAATAATTTAAATTTTTATAGTTTGTAAACTAGCTATTTGTGGTGTGTCTTACTGTCTTTGTCCGTAATTATACCTGACAGTGTAATTCTACAAAATAAATTATTTCAGGTGTGATGGAAAAGCGATGGGCGTTTTTCAAGGAATTTGCTTTATGAAGCTAGTATTTGTGATTCAGCAAATGACATTTTTACATCTGGGCTGGTATTGAACCTTTTCTTCACCCATAACTCTGTGTCACAGTGTTGTTGGAGATAGATCTGAAATAAGATGTAAAGCTGAGGACTTTGTATTATTTGATTTTCAACCATGAGATGAAGACACATAAGGAACCAGTGTAATCTTTACAGAGTATTTCTCTGTCCCTGTTTGGATTGTAGCTATCTGATGTCTGATTGCAACTTTGAGAAATTTTTCAATTAAAATTAAAGAGAGCAGAAAGTTCATCAGGAGTGAAATAGAAATACTTTTGATTGGTGATAGCAGCAATGCATTTTAGCTATTACCCAGTGATTGCCGTTTACATTTCTTTTTGCATTCTTTTACCTTAACAAAATTGAGGCATCAAAATGACGAAGGAATATCTTTAGCAAAAGAAAGAAACTTATACCAAAATAAGTAGGAAAGTACCCTCCATAAAATACTAAGCTTTTGCAAACAATAAATGTTTATTGCTGTGTTTTACATTTTTACTAGTTAAAAGTTTCATAGACAAAATCGACAGGAATAAAATTTGGTCTAACTTTATTTTTTTAACAACCTGTCCAGACTTAAAATAAAATCTTCACCCAAATTTTATGTCTAAGAGGGATAAAACTATGTAATACTGTGGATATTAGCATGCAACAGACTTTTCTGCTGACCTTCAGGCATAAATATTCTTTTAAATTCTGTGCTAATGTCATTATATTGCTCTGGTTCCTTGCACTAAATCTTTCAGAAATTATCCTGCTCCAGTTCGAGTGTGGTAGAATCTGTTTTGTTCATTCCTCTAATGCAACCACTACAGCCCCTGTTTTGTGGACATCTTATACACTGCTTTAGGAAGCCTGTCTTTGTTGTTTCCTCTGTGCCAAATTTAGGCCATCAACAACACAGAAATTGTAATTTGAAGTTCTCTAGGGACATGGAGACTTCATATGTATCCACCCAGTGCATGCACTTTAAGTGATAAATTCAAATAGATGCAGGAAAACACAGGAACGACAGAATGATATTGTCAGTCTGAAAATCCATGTCAGGTTGCTAGAATCATAGAATGCTTAAGGTTGGAAGGGACCTCTAGAGGTCATCTAGTCCAACCCCCCTGCACACGCAGGGTCACCTAGAGCACGTGGCACAGGACTGCGTCCAAGCGGGTTTGGAAGATCTCCAGAAAAGGAGACTCCACAACCTCTCTGGGCAGCCTGTGCCAGTGCTCTGGCACCCTCACTGTTAAGAAATTTTTCCTTAAGTTCCTGTGGAACTTTTGGTGCTTCAGTTTGTGGCCATTACCTCTAGTTCTGTCGGTGGCCACCAGTGAAAAGATGCCAGCCCCATCCTCCTCACTGCCTCCCTTGAGGTACTTATAGACACTGATCAGGTCCCCTCTCAGCCTTCTCTTCTCCAGGCTGAACAGGCCCAGCTCCTTCAGCCTCTCCTCATAGGGCAGATGTTCTAGGCCCCTGATCAGAAATAGAAAATACTAGTCGACAAGAAACCTGATCAGTGGATTCATCTTAGATCTTTAGGACTTGCCTTGGAAATGAGAAAGAGGAGCAGAGAAGAAATCTTGTAATAAAACAACACCTGCCAGCAGTTGGTGTTGCATTTCCATTATATATGGTGTTGGCATTTCCATTATAAACCAGTATCTTCAGGGACTAACTCTGACCCACAGTGGTGGGATTTTTTTCTGTGTAATTTCTGCTTTTGCTTGATTGTTTGGGTGGGTGGGCTTGTATTTCAAGACCAGGGAAAATATCAGTGTATTTTTCATCCTCATCAAAATACATAGTCTCTAGGTTAGAAGTTTTCCGGGTTCACCAGTGAATCAAAGGGCTATTTTTTGTAATGTTTAATTTCTTAAACCACAGTGATTTGGGAATAACAGCAGAGGTTTTTCTCTGAAGATAGCTATTCATATATCTATGCTTATACTCTCTGATTCCATGGTCAGTGAAATGACCTATATATTGCATGCTATTTTGTATTAGACATCAAGACTGGTTACTATTTTTTGTGCTTTTGATTTCTTCTGTGCCCTGGCTTAGAAAAACAGAACTGTGCGTGTTTATGAAATCAGTGTTTAGTTCTGAAATACTGAAGGAATTACCAGAGAGTTGGAAACAAAGAAAGTGAGAGTCAGGTTGATTTAATTTTATTTAGAATATTAAAAATAAAACTTTGTGCATGTGCATCTTCTATTAACAGTATTAGCTGTTACATGTCTGCTTTGAGTAATAATTACAGATGAAGAGGAATATATTTATGTCCCTGCCTCACATGCTAGGTGATACTTAACTAGTTTACTATTAAAAAGCTGAAGCTTGTATAATACATGTGCATGAGAACAATATATACTCCCATTTCTTTTTCCATCTTTCTTTCTTTCTATTGCTATATATATATGTATGTATGTACATATATATACACACACATATGCACACATGCATATATGTATATATTAATATATATGTAAGAGTGTGTGTGTATATGTGTATATTACAGAAGCACATCTTCAGAATACAGTGTCTAAAAAGAGAAGAAGATGCTGTTTGAGCAGTTATGACAATCCAATGCAGCAGCTGCAGCAGCATTCCAATATAAAGGAATCTCCAAAACTCACAGCGTAACTGCCTGTGGAGTCTGTCAGGGAACCACATGCTGCTGCTCGAAAAATATCTTCTACCTTGCTGAAAAGTGGTGAGATGAAGTAGCAATTAAGAATAGCAGGATAGTTTTGTTCTCCTGCATGGTTGGACATTTTTGATTTTTTTTTTCCTGTGTGTATAAACAGAAAATGATCATAAAATGGACTGAGTATGGTCCTTTCAGTGTTGACTCTGTTCTGTGTCTGTTTTCAGTGCCCTTTTATAACATGATGAGTTTTCTTTTTAGGGGGTTTTCTTAGAGTCTTTGTCTGACACTTATTTTTCATTACCAGTTTTGGAAAACTGAAATGAATTGCAAAGAAATTTGAAGAACATATTATGTATGTTTTTTTTCTGTATATATTCTGAACGTTAGGGCAATGTAAATAGTTACCAAGAACACTGTGAGCTGTACGACAGAGGCAGGCTTCTTGTCAGCAGAAAGAAAAATCTGGCATCTTTTTCTTTTATCTTTAATGCTACAAGGTGCAATTAAGTAATGTAATAGAAGAAAAATCTGCCTGTGGATACTAACTGTCTGTCTCTGAGGAAATTCCTGATATGCAGATCATTCACTTCCATGAAGAGCAGGACAAGGAAGTTTTGCTTTATGTGTGCCTTACCTGATGCTGCACTCCAGGCACTTTCCTGTGTCTTACAGGATACTGTGCAGTATTGTTTTGCATCTCATGTCTTGCTAGGTTCTTTGTTGGTGTTGTTGACTTGCTAGGAATTAATCCATTACATAGTTTGGTTGTTTTGCATACAATTTTCCAAAACGTTAGGTAGAATTGGAGTCTTCTTTTCAAAAAGCGCATTTTTAAGGAGTTAAAACTGTTGGCAGATAAATACCTAATTGATTACATTCCTAATTAGCAATTTTTGCTAACATGCCAAGTTACACCAGTGTTTCCTCTCCTTTGTCAAGGATCCTATTGATCCCATTTGTCAGAATTCCCTATATTATGTCCACACATAAGACTTTATTTTACAATGATATTTATTTTGGCCTAGGCCTTTGCTCGTAATTCATCCAGTTTATAGAGCACTATTCCATACCACATGGGAGTTACTGGATGCTTCATTAACTAAATTTAAACCAACTTTCAAATACACTTCCTAGTTCTAACTGAAACATGTTATTTTAGTTCAATTCTTTCAGACACTCTCAAAAAGAAGTTATACAAATATGGATGAATTATTGATTTTTATTTATATATGTAGATCTTCCATTAACAATATTTTCTGGTACATATGTGCATTAAGAAATAATTCTAGATGAAAAGAAATACACAGAGCACAAAATGTATTTTATCAAATATTTTTCAAAGGCTTATTCTTCACACTTACACCATATGAATATTTCTCTCAACATCCTCTTCTTTCATCTTTTGATCTGTTTTTTTTTCTTCTTTTTTTTTCTTTATTATTCATTACCCATTCCTTTTTCCATTTCTTTTTACCATCACTGTTCATTTTTAAGAGGAATGCATATAGCAGTCAACTAAATATGAAACTCTAATCCCCAGAAGATGAGGTTTTGTGTGAAGTATTGCAACTCTGTATTATCTATTTAACCTGCAGTTTAAATGTAGTTGATGTGTTTAGGTTTTGTTCATTCTATTATTTTACAATTAAAAATTCCCCACATTCCCCAAGAAACCAAATTCTCTTTTGAAAGTTTGGTTCTTAAAAGATTTACCTTTTCAGTTATTATTAGTTGTCCTACTAGAAAATTTGTGATGATCTTTTTGAATAATATAACACTATACTTTTTGTAATTGTGCTCTTACCTAATATTTGCAAGAGAAGGCTCATTCCCCAGACTAGAAGCAGGTAATTGTGCATTTCTTTCAGCTTTTTTTTCCGTGAGCTAGAAGGAAAACACCAGTTTTTAGTATATTTTGAGATAAGAGATAAACAGATGGGTGAGCTTGGGTGTGTGATATGGAAAAAAAAAGTTGTCAGTACATAGAATACTTTCCAAAAATATGTTACTATTTCAAATATACAATATTTCTTTATTCCCATAATGCTTTATGTTGGGATGTGGAGTTTTTTTACTTTGTTTAATTCATTTAAAAAAGTAATAACATAGGCATAGAGGACTAGTGAAACCTTCCCGTAAACAATTTTAGTCCCTTGGTATCTAACTCTTCAAACCGTATCATAAAATTCCTTGCACAAACCAATTGCATCTCCACACTCTAAGGATTGTCCTGGATTGACTGGTTGTAACATGAATACATTAATAATCAGTTTAGAAGCCGCCTTTAAATTTCCAGCCTCAAGATATTGATGGCCACTTTCTAATCATTGCCACTTTTTTGTCTGTAAAATTATCTATTCTTTTCCTTGGCTATAAAGAAACCAGATGGCTTTGCCTTTTGTTTCTGCACAACGTAACCTTTTGGGCCTTTGCTTTAGAACATTTTGAAAATCTTGGGAGTTAAAGATTTTCATACTGCATTATATGCTTTTACATATATATGTTTGAAGAGTTGTATATGAATTTGTAGTTGCACACATGCACTTTTACTTCCAAAACACTTCTTAACATTGTTATTAATTAGAAAAAAAATAATTCCTTTTAATAGTGAAGCTTGATTTGAGGATTGATTTTTCTTCTGTGTCACGTATATGGCAAAAACTTGCTCATCAGTACTGGCAGATAATAACCTACTTGACAGTTTTCTTCCTTCCTTCAAAAAACCCCTAAGTTTTAGAAAGCTGTTTATTTTAGACTTTCCTTTCATTGCTTGCTTGCAAACTACAGATATAAGATTTCAGACTTATATTTTTATATGTTAGATGATGTGAATTGTATTCTTAAGCAGAGGAAAAGAGCTGAATAGACACAGACCTTTAATTCAGCAGAATTAAAACTGTCTCTTAGTACCCTGTTCAACGTTTTCTGGTAATGAGTTAAAGCTGTAAGGAATACCAGGTTGTTTGTGTGCATGTGTTTATTTGTATTTGTTTGTTAAACTAATTTGTGTGGACTGTGAAAAAAAGCCCTCACTGTAGAACTACAGAAGACTTCTGGATTACTACAAAATGATCTATTTGTGCCATGTTAGATGACTAATATAACAGTAGAACTTCATAGTGGCTGCCAGTATGTAACTTCAAAAAAAATCACAGAAATTATAGATGACAAAATCTCTTAAGGTCATTCTTATCCATCCCCCTGCCTGCATAAGAGTGTTCCCGCTGGTGTATTAAGAGTTCTGTAACTTTACACAAGATTTTGTGGGTTCCCCTGGAGAGGATTTTGATCTGTCCAGAGGACTAGATGAGTCTTTCTACAGTATTTTTGCAGCTAGATAACTTAAAATCTCTTATTGACAGTTGGCATCAATACTAGACCTGGGAAACACTGCGAGGCTGTATGTTTCTGTAGATGTGAGATTTCAGCAGGAGTATTATATAGAGTGCCCACAGTTTGACTGTAAGCCAGAGAAGATAAAGATAGAGATTTTTCTGTGCAGCTCTAGTTATCTATGGTATTAATCCTGTCTGGGTTTAGGTGCAAAGAGAGAAATTAAAAAACAAACAACCCAAAAAAAAAAAAAAAAAGCAGGTGTAGCAAGAATTTCTTTAAATAGTCCCTGGAGCGGAGCAGTGTGAGGAACAGCATGCATTAACTATTCCTGTATCATAATTCCAGAGCCTCTACTAACAACAATAAATACTATGCAAAAGACTGCTCTTTTGAAGCACCTTGATGTATTTCACTATATACAAAAGCACAACCGGGATGAATAAACATTTAGCTATTGGGACATCTTAGCTTCCCTGAGTTTTACTACTGCTCAACTTTTAAATATAGTGGTGCTTTATGATAAAGAGATAAGTTTTTCCTATGAGAAAGCAAATATGTAACTATTATCTTCCTTTCACCAAAAAAGAAGGGAGGAGGAGAGGGGAGGGAGGGAAAAAAGCATCTAAGACCTGTATAAAATAGTAGCAGGAATTTCCTGCATATGTCCCCCATTGATTTTATGTCTTCAGTTAGTATGTTTCTCAGATGTTCTCTGCAGTAAAATTAATTTGATGCTCTAGCTCTGAGTCAAGAGATGGCTCCTTCCTAAAGATTTCTCTGAGGTCCTAAATTTAAAATCACAATACTTATCCTTGCAATTAATAGTAGTTTGCAACTGTATTAGCAATAGCAGAAGAATGTCAAAACTGAGATGGTGTGAAATCTAATTCACTGTCTGTCAATATATAGTCATGGAGAAGGAATCATGATTTCTGCTTTCCTTCTTAGACCTGGTCTTTAGAAACTTTACTTTTTTTTTTTTTTTTTTTTTTAGGGGATTATAAAGAATATCTGTACACATTAATTAGTACATTGCAATATAACATCTCTTTTTGCATCACAAAAGAAACTTCCATCCCAATAACATAATCATCCATAATAAATTGGAGGATCCTTGTCACAATAATGTTTTTTTCCTCCTTGTCAGTATTTTGCATCATGATTTCCTTGCCATTAAATGTGCCAGAAGTGTTCTAAATTCATTCTATCAGCTTTTCCTACTATTTTAGACATGAAGCCGTAAGTCTCATCCTCAGTAAATATTTATTTATTTGTGTTTGTAGTATGTCAAATGAGAAAATTCAGTAAAAACTATATTTTTTTGTAGCTGGCTGGGTTTTTTTTTGCTTTCATAGATGAAAGTCTACATTAACTGTTTTAACACAAACATAAATCATCCAACTATCGATTTTACAATTTCAGATTTCATACCTTAAGAAAGCATTATTCTGCCTCAGTGTTATTTTCGCTAGTATGTAACAAACACATTTTGTTACCAGAATGTAGAATAAGTCCCTTTCATACACAAATGATTCTGCAAAAAGTTCTGGATTGGACCGATGAAGACAGAAGACACAATCTATTTGAAAGTATTCCTCACTATGAATCTGATTGTAGATGCTGGTGTTGTTTGAATTTATGAGCATAAGTTACCACTATTATAGTGTTTTAGGTTATGTATACTTTTTTTTGGTGGCGGGAGGAGGGGGTGGAGGGAAGATAGAAAAGTGCACCTTGAATAAAAGTGGTCAAGTAGAACTATTTGTTTTTTAATTGGAATAGGTTTGAAGTGGTTATATTAATTTCATTGTATTAAATTGTCATCTTGGTACAAAGTCAATTCAGTTCTCTTGCAGATTAATGGTCCCTGTTTAGAATACAGAATGCGTGTGTCTCTTTTTTCTTGTGTATTGTATCATTTTTTTAGATTATGTTAGGAGAAAGGTCTGTAACCTTATGTAAGGCAAAGGAAATTTATGTATTATTTTCATCATATCAAAACTTTTTTCTAGTCCTATTTGTGCATCATGAGTTACCTTACCCTTGAAGTAATTTTTATAACTGAATGAAACCAGAATAAAGCCAAAAGTCCAAGTGTAATGACATACTCATAAGGTTTGCCCACAGATATGGTATGCTTGGACTTTTAGATTTCATGTATACTCTCAAAGCCAAATGATGCGAAGTTGCACTGTTTTACATTGTACAACTGATATACATTTATGTGTATCATTTCTGAGATGTTGATAATTTCATTGCATCATTTGGAAAGGAGCTTTGATTAAGGGCTGAAGATGCCTGCGGAGGATGGGAGGCATTAACTGAGGCGAAATATTGCATAAACCTAAGAACTACATGGAGAAAATGTCAAAACAAGTTCAGTGATGTTGTATCTTTGTGATGTTTGCCACCCCATGCTTATTCGTGAACAGTTAGGATATAGTTCCCATAAGAAGGAGATTTCTAGAAACAAAGCGTAATATCATATTCTTCTGCAGCAGTGAGAACGAAATTTTCAGCACAAAGTATTAATTTTTTTAAGAAGATCGTTGTTGCTGCTAGTGCTGTCATTCTCTGGATCCTGCCCTCATGTAACACCTGTCTAGTGGCCCTCTCTGTACCATGGTTATAATCATGTTGTCTTTCAAGTATACTCCAGCTAACATTCAATTTGAGCAAATATTTAACTTCACAAAAATAAGACAGTAATTTCAAAAAACATGTGTGTATGCTCTCTATAATACCTATTATCCTTGTAAGATTTTGAGCTGTTATTTATTGCCAAAACAATATGAATACCTAGGTATTCGTCCAAGCCTGTCAATATCTTTGAATGAGTCCCATGTGAAAGATGTGCACTTACTTGGTGAAATTTGAAATAAATCTTTGAAAATAAAATGTTAAGTCATTATTTAAATGGCATCACTGTCCCTAATTAGATAGGGACAGTGCCAAAAGCAAGTGTATTGCTTCTGGGCTTTATTACATGCTCTATGGTGAATTTGCTTTTTCAAAGTACCATTGTGCTACTTTTGAACATATTGCTGGAAATACCATTTAAAGCAAGAAGTATCCCCAGTTATACCCACTGGGGATAACTGGCCATTTAATACTTTAGTACTTTGAAAACTAAAGGACCAGTAATTTAAATTCTCTCTTGAAAAGCATTGCTCATCTGGCTGATTTTTTGAAGTACAGTCTATCATCACTCACGCTAAGGCAGTACTATTGAATAGAATAACTCTTGATAATAAGAAATAGCAACATTCATCTTCTTTCTTGTTATACAGTGTGACAGATTTCTGTTGGCTTTACAGGAAATGCAAGAATCATTTATCCTATGAAATATTGGTTTTTATAGAAGCAACAGTTAGAAGGGAATGAGAATATATTTCTTACCATCATAATTTTTAAATATAAATAGAGGTTTTAGGCAGTATATACAAAGTAAATTTACTCTTCTCAAAATCAGTTACATAGGAACAAAAGAATGACTATATTCAGTTTGATCAAAGCAGTCTCTCATCTGATGCCCTGTCTCTAATTGTGGCCAGTCAAAAATACCTAGGAATAGCAAGAATAGTTGAAACATAAAATATTAAGGAATGGAACAAAGTGTAAATTTTAGTAAGGAGAAGTAGCTTTAAATTGCTCAGATACTCTCTGCTTAGTCTTTAGGATGATTCTCATTTTCAACATACTTTAAAATCTCTAGTCCTCATACAAAAAAATTAAGTAGCATCGAAGCAGACAACAAGTTAAGATACACTAGTTAAGAAAAGCTATGTTTTAATGGCCTCAGCAGACAGAGTTCCTGGATCTCTTTTTCCTGCTTACACTAAAATACTTGATATCACAAAACATAATTTCTGTTTAATATTCTGCATTGTTTTTGCTGGTTGATTATTTTCAATTATTAATATCCTTCTCTGGTATGCGCAAAATAATATTTGTTAGTTACTTAAAAAATATAATTAATTAATGATTGATAATGATGAATAATTTAAAAAATAGCAGTAATAGGCTCAGTGTTTTCAGTAGGGAGGAAGAAAGAATACCTATCATTTTCCCTTTAAAGTATATTTCCAATGTGGGAGGAGGAACTTAAGATATGTATAGGACATTATAATTTCTATTTGAATATGTATTTGAAGGCACATGGCTGCTTTTTCCAAAAATCTTGAATTTAGATAAAAATTATCTTGGTTTCCACATCTTGAGACATTTTTCACTTTATTTTATTCGTACTTTTTGCATTGCTATATTCCTTCAGACTGACATGAAACATCAGATTAATATGAGAACATTTTACAGACAGCGTTTAAGTAGAAATTTATTTATGTACTCAACAGACTTAGAATATTAGATAGAAATTGGCTTTCATTGTACAACATAGGTGGTGCACTTGTTTTTTTTTTCACTTTGACAGAAATGTAGAAACTTACTGTTGCCATATTAGGTATACATTTGTTGGGATATACCACTTCCTTATTTCTACTTTTTTTTTCATAAAACTGAATGCAACAGTCTTTTCTGGGACAAGAGACAACAATAATTTGGAACTCCTTTCCATTTCTTTCCCAACTACTGAGTTTAATTCTATACTTTTATCTTTCTCCTTTTTCAAATCCAGAGAGTGATTTTATATCAGCTTGTGGTCAGTAAGACTTAACTTTTTGTAATAGCTTTTGTAAAGCAGTATTTCACACAACAAAGCAGCACAATGTCATACACCACATCCACTATATAACGTTGTTTGTTCTATGGCTCTTTCTGGAGCATACTCAGTCTTTACATCTCTGCATATTAAATAATATAGTTACAGAGATCACGTTAGTCATGGTGCAGTCTACATTTGAAAATTAGTCGCTGTCTTACCCAGAGAAGCAAGCTGAAAAACAATTTGGTAGCTGCAGATGCAATGTAGGTATTGCTTTAATATTTAAGAACAGCAAGCACCTTGCAAAAATTCATGATTCACGAATCTGTTTTGTACATGATGAACACATTTCTTCCTTTTGGAATAGAACTGTCAGGTAAGCAAATACATTTCTCTGAGATACAACAGATAAAGATACCAAACTGTAAAGGTTAAGCATAACAAGGAATTGGGTTACCACTTAGGTAAACCTCTTGTGTTCACTGGAGACATTGCCTTTCAAATGAAATATCCTGACTGTAGCTAAAAGACATTTAATACAAAATACATTTGACTTTCAGCTACTTCATTCAGTACTAGAAAAGGCATTACTATCCTACCTGCATAGCAAGGATTTGATTGTGTTTTCTGTATTCCTAACAAAATGTGAGGATCTTAGCTACAGACTTCCTGACATTCAGTAGTTTCCCATTTGCTCCATGAGATCTTGAATAATCATGTTGATCATGGCAATTAAAAGCTACAATGGGACTTCTTTTTTTTCAGACTTTTTGGTGCTGTTATCTATTTAACATAACAGCAAATGGAACTTTAGCTAAATGTAATACACCATGGTCATTATTTTGAACCTATGTGTCTAAGCTTTCAGTCGCTGAAAAATGGGCATTTATCTCTCAGGAGTGGTATAATTCCTTGTGAAGTGTTTTATCCAGAAGCAGAGCGAGATATCAGACAAACATAGTATAAAACTATCTCCAGACAGCTATGGCATAATAGCTACCTAGGAAAGAACCCTTTGGTGTCTACAGGGGGTTATCCTGTCCAAGATGGAGGAAAAAGTTCTTTTTGATACACTTTGATAAGATTGAAGAGGTTTATATTTTCAATCATACACTCTTTATTTCACCAAATAGAACATGTTTTTTGAAATCTGCCTATATATATCATGAAGAGTTTCTGCATGTTACCCCAGGAAACTGGAGTAGGATCATATTACTTCATGTAGTGCCTATTTGCTTCCATTTTTTTTTCCTTTTCAGACTTTTCGAACATCCTACATTTTCTGCTTTTTATAATTGTTTCTATTAATTAAGTCTAGTTCTAGAGTGCAAAGGGGTCAAGTTAGATGTAGCAGTGTTTGTTTAATTCTGATTTTTAACTGAGATGTCTAATCAACACATGTGTGAGCATTAGCTTACTCTGCATGCTGCATGGAAAGTATAGCCTAGTGATGGTTTGAATGCGATACACATTTTCAAGAGAGAGTTTCTTTGTGTATATTTGCAGGGCTAGACAACGCAAATGAAACAGTTTGACTCCTTTTTTATTGCAGAATTAGTATGTTCTGAGTTATATTTATTTCTCTTTATTTCTCTTTGTAAGGATTAGTATTTCTGAGTATTGTACACAGCAAAGCTTGTAAGAGGGTTCTTAACAAGAATTTGTTATAGATTTTGTCATAAAACTATTACAAAGAAGTACCCATTCTGTATGATGAAACCTTTTCAGACTTCATACATTACTTGAAGACATTGTCTTTACAGCTCTTTTGAAGTTTCATTTTTTAGATGGTTAAAAAGTTCTTCCAAGATAAGAAAAGATGAATGAAAAAGATGGCTAGTCATAGAACTTCAGGGCAACCCCCAAGGGGGTTTTGATCCAATCTGTTAAGGTGCTGTACATTTGTGTTTCCATTCATACCAGTGTCTTCAAATAATTGCCAAGTTTAAAAAATAAGCATCCTTGTTTTACTTAACACTAAAGGTCTCATTCAGAGAGGCACCATAAAGCATGTTGCTCTTCTTGGGAGTCCAGGAATAGTAAGGCCTAATGAGGTGTTACATGGGTTATCAACATGATTTTATGATGGACTTCAATAGCTTTATATCAAAAGCAAACTTAAAAGACTTATAAAAAAAAGACTTACGTTAAGAGTTAGTGCACATCTTTCAGTGTTCAGGAAGAGAGAGTTCAGTAGCAAGTAAAAAATACAGTTTAACAAAAGCAGGTTGTTAATGAAGTGCTGTATTTGTTTTGTAGTGCTGTGTTATTTTTATAGAATGAATAATTTCATGAATGATTTTCAATATTTTAATCTAAGTCTTCAAAGATACATAATTTTAGCAAACTTTAAAATAATTTACTCTGATCAGTGGAAGTAGAAATTTTCAGAAAAGCTAAGAAAAAATGTTAATGTTTATGAAAGGCCATTAATACAAAATATTCTGTGTTTTATAGCAGTTGGAATTTGAAAGTGTTATATTGGTGGTACCAAAATTGATTACATGAGTTACATTGTTTATAGTGGCTTTGCCTATTCCACATAGTGTTTTTTTTTTTTCTGCTCATATCATGTTATTATTTTTCTCATACCTTCTGAATGAGAGCCTTCTGAATTAAATGCAATGCAACTAGAACATTGCAATATATATATATATTTCCAACTTTTAGAATCTTTAATTCCATGTACGCTTTGGTGAGATGTCAGCCTGAGTAGTTCAGTTTCAACTGCATAGCATTTCCTTTAAGTTTATATATATATATTTAAATACAGTAAGATATAAAGAGTATGAACACAGAATAAAGTTCACTCTTACTGATAAAAAATATATATATATCATCCCAATCATTTTGTGAATGATTTGTGAATTCTAAAGATGTTAAATATATACTGAAATAGTTTAGTTTACAATGAAATGCTACAGACAGTCTAATGAAGTTTGAGTAGTTAAAGTATCTTCATCTTCTCTTGTTGATAACTGTTAGCGCAAAAATTCAAGATACGGATCTTCACAAAAAGATATTTTAGTGGTATTCTTGATAAGAATTTTCTTGTCTCTTTCTCCACCGAATAAAGTGCAAACAAAGGATATGGGAGAATATAATTACTATACTCCTACAGACATTTTCTGGACTAAAAAATAGAAATTGTGTACTTAAGAAACCAGAAATAGCAGTTGGAAACTTTGAATTGGATTCTTTTTCATTATAAAGATCATGAAAAATCTGAAATGCTTATTCACAGCAAGCAATAACTTTTTGTTTGTTTGCTTTATGGACATTTAGAATCAGAAAAATGAAACTAGTGAAACTTTTCATGGAATAAAAAAAAAGAAAAATTTCAGGCTGGTGTACTGGAGTACATAATTTAGGCAAAGTCTTATATTAAAGTGTGTTAAAAGAAGCCATTGTGCATTTGAAAATAAAGGGACTATATGATAACTCTACAGACTAGTTCAGTAAGAAAAGTCCTTGCGCTCTGTCAGGATACCAGTAGCACCAGGTCTCCCCTGATGTATCATAGCAGTTTAGCTAAAGGAAAAAGTGAGGTGCAGCATAAACACATGAAAAACTGACACTACGGAGATGAGATCAAAGTTGTGTCTTGCCAATAGCCTGTTTGATCAATTATGAATACCTAGGAAATACTATGAAAACAAGGCATGTCTACACTGATAGCTCCCAACCTACTTCCGCATGAACGTGTGAATCTGCTTTTGAATTCATTGGCATCTCCAGTAGATTATTTTTCCATGAATGACTAATTCTTTCATTGTTTTGACCCCTCCCATTCCAGTTTCATTTAATATCCTTAATGTTTTGTGTTAGAAGAAACAGTGAATTAATTGTTGGCAATTGGCTTTACCATAACACTTGTGCATTTCTAGATCTCTATCAAACTTGACTCTAGCCTTAGATTTTCCAGGCTGACAAGTTCTTTCGAATGTAATTCAAATGATGATAGATGGCATCTGAATTGCAAATAGAATATGATGCTGGCTGAGGTATATAGACTAATCTCACCATGTTCAACAGGAGAGCAAGTCAAACACTGTGATCAGTACAGTCCAAAATATTTCATTTTGATTAAAGGTTTCATATGTAATGAATTCTTTTTAAAATTAATCAAAATGATGATTTCCTGTGAAGGATTTTGCCTTTAACATCATAGTCTGATTAAAAAAAAAAATCTTTCATGGGAAAATTGGTTCTAAATGTAGAGGAAAAGGCAGATTACAGGGAAAATCTCCCTTCAGCGTACAGCATCACTGCTGTCCAGCTGTACCGTCACTGTGGTATCTAGCAGAAGAATTATAAAGGGATGATTCAAAACTGTTCTTTTTCGACTAACTGCATCAAGTGTGTATACACACAGAATATGCACTTGTGTGCTTATAGTTGTGTTTATGCATAGTATATACATTAAAATCTAAGTTAGTTAGTAAATATGTTTTTCATTACATGTAAAAATTTGCGTTTTACTTCAGTAAGACCACTTTCACATACATCACTGTAAAGAAGGCATTTTTGCATTTTGTCTTCAAAATGCGAAGTCCTCCAAAGTGAGGACTTTGGAACTTCATATCCTCTCTGTAGAACTCAAGTAATATCAGACTTCAGTCCCTTTTGGAATTTACTACTTCCTTGGCTCCCATAAAGCTTTTCAGAAAAATGTTTTATGTCCCATAAGTGATAGCTATTCTAAACCGAACTTATTTAATGGTAATGCAATTCACTGTTAGCAATACACTTGCATATGTGATTTAAAAGATTATGTAATAATATTTAGAAATTAATACCATAAAATGCATTCACAGTAAATTACTAAAATAATCACTTTATCATTCATAGAAATGTACACATTTACATTTGATAAAAAAAAGCCATTAGTGCTGTTTCATCACACATTTCTGTTTTTCTATTTATGTCTCTTAGTGATTGAGCAAGTTAGTTTAAAAGTACATGTCAGAATTAGCCCTAAATGTGTTATAATGACATTTCAGTGGAGCGGTACTTTTCAAAAGAAACTGTTCCTGAGGTGATCTGGGATAGGCTGCAATGCTAATCTTACAGCTGTCTTTCTAACTATCAGTACTCATAAATCATACAGTCTGTAATCAGTAATCGATTTGAAAGGTTAGAAATCCAAAGAAAACTGACAGAGGTGATAGATTATATGAAATGACTATAATCTGAAGATTTTGTATAAGAAGAAATGTGTTGCTTTTGAGATATGTGCCTGCATTTTCTTGCTCTTAGAGGATATGCACCATATGGTAGTACATCGGCTACTTTTGAAGTATTCTCTGATTGTTTTGATAATTTTAACATTTGCGTGTTCTGTTTAGGGTTGTACATAGACAGCTGTATTTCACAGAAAACAACGATGTAAAAAATCTCTCAGATTTTCTTGAAGTAGTTATAGTCTCAAATAATTTCTCATTTCTAGGTGGAAATAGTTTTTTTTTTTTTTTATCAGAATTTGTCAAACAAAGAGAAAGAATCAGAATATCATGTGTGATAACGATGGTGATACTCAGCTAGAAGAACTCATGGGTGGCCTTAGTCACTGAAAAAGCTTTAAGTACCATTCCTTGAACAGCTTATGGTGCCATAGTCTGTGAATGATTCTGTATATATCTATTGAAATAATGCTGTAGGATCCAACACATTTACCAGATATGACCCAAGAATTAGCTCAGAAATCCTCATCTTCTGAAAACACTAGAAAATACGTTTTTTAATTCTTCTCATACAAGAAACAGTGTGCAAGCTGTAGTCGACTGAATGATTTATAGTCATTTTTTTCTAATTTCATCTGTAAGAATGTTTAGGAGGATCTTAATTTTCTTGAAGTTATTAATTATTCAAAATAATTTGTCAAAGTATTTGTGTAAATAATTCCTGGTTTGTATCTCAATGACATTCAGCTCTGAGAGGCTGGGCATTCATGCTGAACTAGATTGCACTTCTGGTTCAATATACATAAACAGGTTTTCCTTTGCTGAATGTAAGAAGGGCTTATGTAGTTATATTTGTGTATTAAAACAGGAATTCATTTTTCAGGGCTATTATGTAATTTTTTTTAAAGAAGTCATCAGTTTAGTTCAGCAATTTAGAAATTAAGGAAGATATAATTAAAAATTATTTTGCAATATTTGCCCAATTACAAAATCTGCTTATGTATGACCTACAGAAAAAAATCAATTGCATATATGTTGCTTAATTAATTAAACATTTAAGCAATTAAAATTAATTAAGCTCGCAATTCTCCATGAATTACTGATAGAGACTTTTTTGTATTTTCAGTTTTTTTAATATGATTTGCTTCCAGAACTGTATCTTGCTGATGTCCAACCTGTCTTTTTTCTTGGCACTACATTATTCCAGTTTCTTTTCTGATGGAGGCCTATGAAGTATATTCAAGGTGCCAAGAAAAAAAAAATTAAATCATTTTACAGATTAAGGTATTGCCAAGTGTCTGCCCACAACTGTCTAAGCACTAGCACACAACTGTGCCAATCTGCTTTTAAAACATCTTGCTTTTAATTAATCTTAGATTTACTTAGCATTTGCTGAAGTATATTAATGATTCTTCTCCTTTAAGTGCGCACACATTTTTCTTTGCAAATGATTATTGTAGAATTTGCAGCAAAACACTGCTGACATATATATTTGTCTCGGTTTCTGCATTTTTTCAACAATGCAAAATCAGAGCTATATTTTTTAGATATACTTTGCAGTTTATTTAAATGTGTGGTTATCAAACAGTCTTTCTCTGGTACCTAGTCTTCCCATTTATATGTTTTCTTTTAATAAGCTCTCTTTGTTGCATTCTGAATGGGAACTGGTATCATCTTTCAGCTGTGTGCCCTTCAGGAAAGGCAACAAAAACCAAAACAGACTACTTTAAGAAAATATTGATAGTCAGTTTTATAGTACTAGTAGTTAGTCCTCCCATACATGTTTGTTGAAAGGAAAACAGATGCGGAAGGTGACTGCTGTGACTCATCTTTTTGATTCCAAATTTGTAATGTGAAATAAATTGTATCAGATGAAATAGCGCTTTCCATTGTATATTGCTACCGTGAATGAATAGGATTAACTAAGAGGTAGAATTTCATTGTTTACACACATTTATGAAAAGGGATAAATTAGCTCAAATTAATATAAACATTCTATTTTGAGGCATTTCAACAGCAAAACGGAATTGTTTCTCTCAATTATAGTCAAGAGCTATTAGGGATTAGCTATTAGCTATTAGCTATGAGGGATTAGGTAGAGTTTCTACATTAGGTTTCTAGCAGTCTGTCTAGCTATAGACTCTAAAGGTGTTCCTGCTAAATAACAGGTATTATAACCTGGGAAAATATTGCATATTTCCAACATTGTTTAGTAGCTTGAACTGTACTTGCTGAGCATGTACCTGAAAGTACTTAGGCTCTTTTGAAAATGTTTTTAGTGCAGAGACTAGGACATGGAGGATATGCAGCACTGTGCAGAGCCTCCAGTTAGTGCTACCGTAGCTGGTAACAGCATAACTGGAACAGAGCGTGGTCTTGTTGCAGGTGAATTCCTGTTTCCAAGAGTCAACACAACTGAGGCTCTGAGCAGCGCCAGATTATAACGCTGAAAGACGCAAGCTGGTGACTCCCCAGAGCCTGTCCTCTGCCCTGCACATATACCAGCTCTCACAGAAGTGCCTTTACAGCGCCTAACACCTCACACAGGTGTGCCCCGAGTCATGCGCTGCATTAAAATGGAGATTAATATCATATTTTTCACAGTGTTGCTGTGATGATTTATCTTTATGCCTGCAGTTTTCAGAACTAGTCAGATTTGGTTTATCCAGTTAATAGCCACAACAAAGTGCCCTCCTAACTTGGTAGAAAGAAACATCCATAGCACATTTTTGTAGCAGTTTTTGTGTTGGGAGCAAAAATTCCTCAAATATTTCTGCTCAAAGTGAATGCTTACAGCAGTAAGCATTGAGCAGCATATTCCTATTATTAATGAAGCCATGGAATTCTTGAATAAAGAGAATAATGTAAGAGGTAATTAAATATAGTACTATTATTTTTCTAGGTACTAAAACGTCCTTTGCTTTGTAAAGGTCTTGCAGAAGTTTTTGGAAACGTTCAGGTACTTAAATATCTCATATGTATAAATTCTATGCTTATAGGAAGTAGATGGATGTTTATTATTTAGATCACTGCAGAGTTACCTCTACTTTTAGAGTAAATATTGGTAATACCGGCATTTAGATATTGTATCTGAAACATGTAACTACTAATAGAGCAATATCAAAAAGATAATGACATCATTTGGCAGCTGAGTTGGTTTTTAATTGAAAGAGTAGAAGCAAAGGACTTCTGGAGCCATTTTACTGGATCTTCTATTCAAAAATCATTTATAGTTGTTCTCAAAGCTTCTGAGCTATATGACCAAATTATGTTTTCAACTAAAATAATAAGCAAATGATGTTGTAAATATTTTGTGCAATGTCCTGTAGTACAAAGAATGCATTTGCCTTTGTACATCCATGGCGGGATGGTGGTGTTTTTCAGCACATGCCAGGCAGTATGACAGAGGAATGATTCTACTTTTACTATTGGAAATAATGTCACTTGGAGTCTTACCTTGTCTGGAAATGTCTCAAAAAGAGTTAAGGTACCTTTTAATCATGCTTTATTTTATAGTCTGCATGTAATTACTCCTGCAGAGATGGCATTAAGTAAACACTTTCTCTTTAAAAGTGGTATATATTTTCCCAGTTGGAGATTAATGTATATTAGGATACTTTATTATTATTTACCAATAGGAAAAGCATATGTTTGTCAAGAACTGGTGTCACCAGCATATTGATTCGTCACTTGTAATATTTGTAGTCCAAATGCCCCACGTGAAGCATGAGAAATTACAACACTGAATTCTCAGTGAGAGCTCCTGCTATCATTATGTTTCTGTTTAGAAAGGTAGCCGTTTAACTCTTGACACATTTGTTAGGCATAAACTTGTACAGCAGTTTGTATTACTATATGCAGTACTGTTAAAATTAATGGTGGCATTTGACACTGCAAATTATTTGAAAAACTTTTTCATTTGCACTGATACCACCTGAAATACAGTTAAAAAGACAGTGAGCTACCAGTAATGTGGCAGGCTATAGGCTCTGTAATTCTGCCAAACATTTTATGAACCTGTTTCAAAAGGTAAATACTCAAGCACAGAGAATCATTTTTAAAATTGGTAATTGGATTCTTGATTATAGTCTTGATAATTTCCTGACTGTTTTGTGCTACCCAGTCATGGTTTCATAAGCAAACGATTCTCAGCAGTTACCAACACTCCTATATTACCTAGCTGAAAATATAAAGTCCTCTTGGAGCAAAAGTCAAACTGATTAGAATGAGAAAGCCATCATTTCTCTTAAGCCAGAAGTTTAGGAAAGGGATTTAAGTTATATAAGAAGCAAGTGACTGCAAGTGAGAGTCCTGAAGGTCCCTTCCTAAGCCAAGCTGATCACTGTGTAGAGGTACATTTGCCCCCCTAATTTTATCATATCCTCTTATAAAGTGAATAAAATCTTGTTTAACATAGAATTTTGGTTTTCTTGCTACATGTAATTACAAATCAGTTTTCTAATTTCCTTTAGAATTGTTCTATGTTTTCTGCTAAGCAGTGTAAAAATAATAATATTTGACAAGATTGTGATATAAAAAGAAAATGTTAAGATAAAAGATAGCAAAATAGCTTGTGTTAGTTTAAAACAGATATAACAGAGAATTCAAATACAGTCTTGTTTCTAAGCAAGTGGAGGGCTCTGCTTCTGTGGAAAGCAGCGAGGACCAGCGATAGTGTGATTTTGGTTGAGTTAGAGTGTTGCCTTTTGTTTACAGCAGACTCAGTCACAACTGGGAGTATTGCTTAACTAATAAGTAAACGTAGTATATTCCTTCTTTTTGATAAAATATAACTGAGAGTGCTTTTTTCTTTCTTTCTTTCTTTTTTTTTAAAACATAAACGAAGTGGTGAGGTAATGTTAAACAATAGGCCAGTAGACGTTGGGTCACTGATATAGTCCTGTGTCTGGGAATACACAAAGACCATGTCATGAATCTACAAACTCTCAGTAGCATGAAATACTAGTGAACTACACTGAACACAACTATTCCAACTGCCAGGCCTGGCTAGCATGTCAATGGGTAAAGAATTCACTCCTGCTAACAAAGAGCCAGCAATGTTTGCAAATCTGCTTTTAAATTGTGCCTCTTAAGAAACATTTGTGATGTCACACTAAGGACTGGACTGGATAAGCATGGCAGCGTGTTAGAGGGATCAATAAACATGCACTCTGGTGCTGGTAAGCACTTAGTCAAGTCTTTTGAGCAAGAGGATGACTTTTCCTGACTTCATTTGGCTTCTAAGGATTAGGATGGTAAGATGAGCAAAGAATGGAGTTTGGCAACAGTTTAATGCTAGCATCTTGGCATAATTAAAGTGTTTCAAGTAAATGTCGTTCACAGAGGGAGAATTGTAAGAGAGGTTCTTTTTATTATTTATTCATTTAACAGGTTCTTATATTAACATAGTTACTCAGTTAAAGTAAAAATTAGAAAATGTGGACAGTTTATAGCAGCTTTCATATGACACTGTTCACCCTAGTGAGGAAAAAAGGTGGAAATGAGTGAAGCGAACAAATGTAGAAATGAGATAGGCTGTTTAGTAAATTGTATAGAGCAAAGACAGTGCAATACTTCAGAAGAAGGATGAATGAAATCCCGGTCCAAATCTGATGGCTGAAGGGATTTCAACCCCAGCATCCACCATGTCAGGCAGCATAAATAGAGAACATGGCTACAAATACATGTGTGGTGCTTTTAGTAATGAGTCTTTTTAAAACATCTTCACACATACTCTCTCTGCTTTCTTCTTCTTTTCTCAGGGAGCTAAAAATGAGAGGCTAGATCTCAAAAGATCACAGGGGAGGCAGGATCACAAAGCCAAAAGCTCCTGCTATCCCAGAAAATGGCATTATATGAGTGGATCTCACGGGTCAGGATTTTGTTTTTTAGTATTCAGGCTGAAGTTCCAAAACTAGATTTTTTCCTCTGGGTTTCTACTTACATTATCAATAGCCTGTTACACATATATGTTTTCATGACTTAGGCTTAATCTTTATTCCATGGCATTTATTTACTGGTATAGACAGTAATTGTGTTCCTTCTCAGATTTCATTTCAGTTGGCTAAACAAATGACTAGCAAATACACTCATTAACCAAAATAAGAAGCCATTTATTTTTTTTTCTAATTCTTGAACCGCATAATTAATTTGTACATTCTAGTTGTTTAAATCTAAGTGCATGACTGAACTTTGAATTTATAGATTTTATTCGATTTATGTTTCTGTTACTGTAGTGCACAAAGTCACAAAGGTCTTTCTCTAAGATCTTCCACTCCTGTATATTGAAAATACTAAAATAGCATCTGCAGACGTTATTGATACACCACATTTTATAAGAGGCATCTCATTTTAAAGGTCTCTACTAGTAATCTTTCTTTGCACACTAACTGTATTCTTCTCTGCATTATAATTTTTCTCGTCTTCATCTTACTTGAGTTCCTGTGAAGCAGTCTGAATAGCTTAGCATGGTCCAGATAACAAATCTGTCACATTTCTTTTATTTAAAAATTATTTATCTTAGTTAAAAGACAAGAGATTTGGCTAACAGTTTGCAAAAATCTCTCTTACCCTTATTTTTTCATGTCTTTAAGCTTTCTTTGTTTCAAGATTTTTAATGTCTTGTTTATTCTGTAAGTTTTCCAGATACCATAAAATTATAACAGATTTTTTCACGTGTTACAGTTATGGTCAAACATACTACTGAATTACTCTTCCTGTGAGTGACATATAAAAGGTTTTGTTGTATGCTCTCTACTACAGCTGAAAGTTTCTCTTAGTACTGTACTGGCAGTACATGCAGTGATTCTTATTTATCTTCTGTGTCTTCTATTTAAGATGGTATCATCAATAATGATACACTCTGCATTGTTTTGTTTGGTCCTCTGTGAAATATATGCATATTGTTGCAATGAACTAGAAGTGTTCTCAGTGCATGCTTGGTAACACTTTTTCTAGGTGTTTATAGCTTGTATTTTCTGCTTAGTAAATGAAATTTTCTTAGAGAACGCATTGCCCTAGTAAGAGAGCCATAATCTCTGTTGTTAGTCTTGAATCCTGTTGCAGGTGAGTATAGTTCCCTGGAACACTTACTAGATTTTTGTAGTGCTAAAAACAAAAACAAAAAAGTGATATTATTCTTGTTTTCTTGTTATATTTTTTTAACATTACTTCTGTTTAAGCTTGATTAAAAGATTTGGTCAAAAAAATATTGCATAAGGCCAGGTGTTTTTAATTTCTTTCTTTGCTTTTGCAGAGAAAGGGGAGTCGGACTTTTTGGACTCTCTAATATGCACCTACTTATGATGGCATTCTAGCTTAATGCATCCTCTAATCAATTCTCAGAAGATTTGAATCAAAGATTTTACTTCATACCATTAATAAGTACTTAGAGTGTTTTAATTTGATACACATGCAATTGCCAGAAAATCCTCTTTTTTTTTTTTTTTTTCCTAATCAAAGTTTGATATTAAGGTATGGTCCTAATAGTGGGTCAGGTGCCAGATAATTAAAACAGTTTTCAGGGAGAGGATCATTTATTGCCTCTGCCTGGACCAAAAAAAAAAAAAAAAAAGAGAGAGAGAGAGAAAAAAAGGCAGTTTGAAATAGCTCATGATAGTTGATTCATGATTTCTGTTTCATATGGAGTATTGAAGTCAGCACTGATGTAAGGGATTGAAATTGTTAATCAAATTTAAGCACCTACTTAGTATTTTTAACTCCACACATACAGCTTATTATATAGCAAACTTCCTTAAAGGAGTCCCTCCCTCCTCCTCTCCCTCTTTCCCCCCTACTATGGTTCTGGTTTATCTCTACTGTAAATCGAGCATAGAAAGTTATGCTTTGTGGTAATTACTGAATTTATACTCTAATCTAAGAGCACAGTTGAAAGGGGCCTGAATTCATATTAATCTGAATAATCAAGATGCAAAGAATCTTAGAGTGTGCCAATCTCTAGAAATTTTAAATGACTTCTGATAAACTTTAACTTTGTAAGTGTATAGGAAACCTGTTATATCTTACAAAATAAAGCTCTAAAATGAAGTTATTTTGGAAAAGATATAGCAGCTGAAATACTCTGTCTGGCCTTGTGCTTGTACTTCCCTTTGAACTCCTAATTTAGATTTATATTCACTTACTCCCTCTTCTGCCTTCTTCTGAAATAGCAGTACCTTATATCAAATTATCAAGGCAACACTTGTCAACAGTTTTGTCTACAATACTCTGAACTACAGGATCAAAACTATCTTGGAGAGTTTTGGTGCAGGAATCTTAATTTACTACCTGTGTTAGATGTTAGTTTCATGGCATATAAGTGATAGGTGCTCTTAAGTTAAAAAAAGTCTGTAAACATTGTTTTATGAAATTACCCCTTTAACCTCCTATTTGAGAGTGGTATAAGATTTTCTTTCTGCACTGAAGAATGTGCTTGAGATCCCCAAAATGTAGAAGAATGTCATGACACGATTGTTGTTGTATCAGCATGCAACAACCAGCTATAGAAAATTCTGAATTTATCACAGCTTTTTAAGTAACAGTTACACTAGGAAGGGACAGCAGAATTCCTATGAACTTAATTTGATGCAAATGTGTTCCCAGATGTTATAAAAATATCTTCAGCTGCTGCTGCTTTGGAAAGAGAAATTGATAGGGGAAGTCAGACATAACAAATGAGAATTTCAGGCCACATATTAGTAGAGAGACCTGGCTCACTTATATCTACACACCTCTCAATCAAATAATATAGGTACAGCAATGGAATAAACTGAAGGTACTCTGGCAGCTAAATAGACCTTGATCACTTTTTTTCTTAGATGTTCTTTTTCAGTAGCCTCTTTGTTCTAAGCTACTGATCTTCTCTAAACTTTACAGCGTGTGCTCAGGAAACTTAAAGCAGCCTTTGCTCATTCTGCAGACAGACATTTAATACTCAGCTGGGCCCCTCTGATTTTGTCTTAAAGATCAGACAAACTCTTTTTGCGGAATTTGCTTTTGTCCGGTGAATTTCACATTCTGCACAGCAGAATTAAGTGAAAAATGAGTTCCTTTTGTAATTATATTTTCAACAATTTAGTTTTATAGTAGAAAGCAAGTTTGAAGATACCAAATTGCCCACATTTGTTTTATTTTATAATAGTGTGTTGTGTGTTTTCATGATACATCAAGTTATTGTATACAGTTGAAAATATAGGTGAGTACACAATAGTACTTCTGAAGAGAAGGCCGTGAGGAGTTCATTTTGCCCAACGTGGATAGAGGGATGCAAAAAGCATAATGGGGACTGACTTAATTTTTGGCTGTTTGTAGTGGCAAAGTACGTACTGGAAAATGACACCGTGCTGGAAACATACTGTTTCTAGGCCCTTGGCCCTGCTTTTCCTCTTGTACCTATATGGCGTCTTGCTGGATCTAAGATACCAGAATCTTCAGTTGTGTATTTTGTCTATCTCAGGGCAGAATAGGTGGGCCTGTGAAAGTGCTGAGTGCACAGTAAAAATATGTATGTGCTGTATGTTGCATATTCTGGGTTTGACGTGGAGGGAGTTGGGAGGTGGAGCCCTTAAATCTTGCTGAGGTAATGCTGAACAACTGTGGAATATAGAGAGGGACAAACTCGGTGCTGTGTTGTCTATACTGGCAGTTCAGTATAGACAACTGCAACGGGCTACTCCCTGAGCTGCACTATTTTTTTACTCCAAACAAGGACCCAGGAAAGAAATAATTTTCAAGCAATAAGGATGAAAAAGTAACCAGGCCCTGGAAATGAACTGCAGGGCTGCTCTCTGACAGTGCAAATCAGAGTTTGTGCCTGCTAGATCTGCACTGGTATTGCCTTATTCGGGAGGGTTAAACATATCCTCTGTACCAGCTGTGATACTTGGTGATCCATGCGAAATTCCCATTATACTCCCCCTTGAGAAGGGACAGCAGCCGGGTTATCCCCGGCCTCCCCGAGGCATTGTGGCTATCTCGAGCCAAGCCAAGAAGTGGTGGGAGTGGTGCCACCTCGCTACACTGTCTTTCTCTAATGCTACACGAATCACGAATATCTTTCCCCAGAACATCTCAATCTCCACTCTGTCTAGGGACAACCCTAAAAATAACACATCTTGCATGGTCATTTATAGTCAGAAACACCGGTTTAAACACAGAGTATGGGAAAAACAGGTGAAAACTGAGGCTTTTTGTTTCCAGTACAGAAAGCAAGTGACCCAAGAAGACATGTTCAGTATCACTGAGCTCTCCAGGATGCCACTATACAGAGTATTTTCTGAAACATTGTCTTCTGCTGCCATTTGGTTGATATTGCTTTGCAATCCCTAGTATTCAAATCCAACGAGATATTTCTTTCATTCTTTTTCTATTCATTTAAAATTATTCATTATGTCACTGCTTGCTCTTTTTGTGGCTCTGCCTAACATTTTAGACATAATAATAAAGCATAATGTTTCTCCACAGCATAGTGATCAGAGAAGATTAGCATTTTGTGCCTTATCAGATTCAAAATCTTTTGCCAGATTGTGAGTATTTACAATGCTTTGGGTGAATGAAAGACAATTATCAAAAAATACAAACATAATTATTTAATAAATATATTCTTTAATTTTCTTTGGGGATATATAAAAAATAATTTCCAGAAAGTAAGGAACCTTTCTGCTTTGTTCATATTTAATAGTTTACTTCTCTGCTGTGTTAGTAATTAAGTCTTATGACATTCCAGAAAGCATAAATCCTGCTGTGATATTTAAGTCTGGGGCAACCTCTTGATGTACAAACAAAATAAATAAATAAGAAAAAGCCACTTACCCAGGATCTTAACAAGCTGTTTTGCTTTTACCTTTGAAACACAATTGAACGGTAAAGCAACATGGCCTACTCAAACTGTTCTAGCCTGGCTGATAACTAGAACCTCCTTTTGAAATTCATTGCCTTCAATTACATTTTTTAAAGAATTTTAATTATGTGCCTGAAAAGAATAAAGATGCTTCAGGCTCCATTTGTTTATCGTGGAAGGCCTAAAAAAAAATGAGGACAGAGCTTCCCAGCTCATGCAGGGGTTGCAGAGAGAGAGGGATGACTTTTAATTCGACAAGTTCAGAGAGATTTCTTAGTTTGACGCGCACTGCAGGGGGTCTTTGAGCGCCTGGCAATACTTCAGCAATCTGCGCTTTGAAAGTCTTTCCCTGCAGCAGAAATTGTATCAAAAGCCAATGATAATATTCCCTGCAAGGTAAAGGACCCTATTGAAGATTTCTAGAGCTGTTTATTTATTCATCACAGTTTTTTCTTTTAGGACTTATCAGGCATATAGGTAATAATTCACATAGATGATAGAAAAATGTATTAAATAAATAAATAAATAAATTGGCATCCCTCATTAATCCTTCACCTTTCTCTTAAGTTTTCTGCAGACCACGTGCACCCATAAAATTCCCTGTCATTCTCTGTCAGATGCTCTGCATACAGTCTTCACTTCAAATCTCAGTTTTTCCCTATTTTTAACAGAATTGTCATTTCTGCTTGCCTTCAACCCCCAACTGAGTATGTAACATGTTTATGGCCATTTCCTTCCAGTGAAACCTCTATGTGATTGATTAATTTTACAGAAGGATATTCAATTTCTTAGGGGTCTTTTTAAAACTTAATTTTTAAAGCAGATTTGAGATAACTGTTTCAAAGCCAAGATTAAAGCCTTATTTATACTCCAGAGATCAGAGTTTTAGTGTTTTTGCATTACTTTTATTTGAAAAGTATACACATGTTTTCCTTTCTGTTTTTGTTTTGTTTTGTTTTGTTTCTGCAGCAGAGCTGGGACTGTGAGACTATGACAACCTTTCCCTTGTGTAATGTCAGTGTCGGCTATCACTTTGGCAGAATCAGCCAGCTCAGTGAAGACAGCAAACCCTTCCTTCCCTCCTGTTTTTTCGTCTGCTGGTGGCATTCAAAGTGACCTTCACTCATAAATATTGGTGAGTGACCACATGGGGAAAGCACTTCCTTGGTGCAGAGGTACTTGTTTCAAAAAAGTAGCCGTGACTTCAGGGTTTTCCATTTTTACCAAGTATTAAAGAGCATATGTTTTTTTTTCTCTCTGTAATAAAAGCTTGAGGTATTTAACAGCATTTCTTTCTCTGCACTTGAACAAATCTGAATCTTTTGCTTTGTGCTGCCTATGTGGTCTGGAATGATATAATTCTATCCTAACACACCAGCTCTGGCAAGATGAGACTCCCTAAGTGTAGGATTTAAGAAGGAAAGTCATAGGCTGCTTTTGGGGACTCTTCTGGTTCAGGAAATGTGTGTAGGGTGGAATCACAGTTCTGCAGAAATTCTGATACCTACAGGACCGTCCAGGAAAGCTGTAGTATTGGAAGTAGTTGACAAGGCCCGTTTAAAGAGTGAGGAGTGGTAGCATTTGGAAGTTCTCCAGCTATGTTGTAGGGTTGTAACTAATTTCCCTGGCTTCTAGTAATGAGTAATTGGGGAACTGAGTGGGGAAGAGAAGGAGAAGAGCAGAAACTTAGCAGCACTGCGTAAATGACTACCTAACCATATAGACAATGGATCTAGCAATTCGTTCTGTCTTTCCTCTTTCTGTAATAACTACATCAGGGTGTCTTGCTTATTTCTGTGTTAGCATCGCGGTATACAACTAAATCAGCATCAGCTTTTTTTCTGAGTGTTTTTGTGACACTCAGCACTGACTCATTCTGTTCTGTTCATTCTGTTCAGAGGTCCTTGAAATAATGATTTCAAAAAAGGAAAGAATAAACATGGTATTGGATGAATTCATTCCTACAGCTTTGTATCTAGTAATATCATGCTAGTCAGAACTGCAACTTTGGTTTCAATAATGTATGATATTAACGTTACACACCACACAAAACATGAGAGACGGTGAAGTTGCAAAACATTTTGACTTTGAAAAAGTTCTCTTTAATGGTGGTACAATTCTAAAGTTGTCTGTCAACTCATTTTATTTCTTTATAGGATGCAGCATAGCTTTACAGTAGCTATACGGAACAACTTCCTGCTTGATCATTTCTGAAATTTTGTGCATGTAGCCGTTTTCCTTAAAACCGAATAAAACAGAATTGTTGACAGTCTTTAACCAATAGCTGAAGACATGCATAGCTCTTAGATTTTTTTATTTTCCATGAAAGATTCCAAGTATAAGTGTACAGATCACAAATCGTATTTTAGATTACAACAACATTTTTAGAACTCTTGTCAGAGCAGCTAGCATAGGAGTAATAGGTTATGGGATGATCGTAGGCTTTTTTGGGCACATGTCAACTGCTGGGTCCTCAGTAAAGGGAAGAACCTAGGATGTGATCAGAGAGGATCATACTTTTAACTGTTTATTTTCTGATAGATCCTAGGATATGCCAGCTAATTACCAGTCAGCTCTCAAGAACAGTCGCTTATTTACCTGTGACTAGATCCAGCGTTAGAATTTGTCAACAAAGTATGCCAATAATTTCTAATATGTTTTCTAACATGTTTTCCATTTTTAATTTCTCTGATGCAGTCATGTCTTTCAATCTGATATGCCACGTGGTTCTAGAGTCAGTAAAATACCGTTTCCATCGCATTTTGTATGTATTTGATATTCCGTTTCAGCTTGACATTATAGAAAATGTAAAGGGGCTTTCTTTAAGAAAACAGAGGTGAGGAGAATGTGAGAAATAAATATATTTGATATTCTGTATGTATTTACACTTAATAATTCTTGCCTTTACATGCGGAATATGGGATTAAAAACATTGCTGGTTATAACCTATTGTATGAGAATAGAGTTAATATACCTCTGATGACTATTTTATTTTTTTAAGCCTCGACTATTTTTCAGAAGTTTTTAGAGAAATCCAGTCTAAGCTCTAACACAGAAAGCTTTAAAGACAAGTTTACCCCTTTGAAGCCAGTAGCTCTGAACTACATATGAAGGCTTAATGAGGACGCTTCCTTGCAGCTTGGTTCAAATATTGATTGATTGTGCACACTGCATTAGCTTCTAGTTGTACAAACTATCATCAGTCTTAAACAGTGTTGCTCTCCCTAAGTAAAGGATTTTGCTCTAAAAATATATCCATTCTTCTTTTTATCTGTAAGATTCTCTCAATTTTAACAACATTTTCTTGTTCCTTCCTAAACTCTTAGGACTCTGGTAAAAATTGGTATGTAATACTTTTATTTTTAAATAAATAATAATTAAAAAAAACCCTGCCATCTAAGTGAGGCGAACTGATTCAGGAGCTAGAGCTAACAAAGCCAGATTTCCTGTAGAAAGTTTTTTTGTAGTTTAAGATCACGAATCTGAACTGCAGCCCCAATTTCCTATTCCTCTTATCTCCAATTATCCTGTTTGGCTGAGAAACAACACAACTGTGGTTGGAACGCAGCTCTGAATGGTGAGCAGGCCAGACAGCTTCTGTCAAAACACCTGAATTCTACCCATATTTCTTTCTGTCCCTGGGGAGAACAGTTTGGATCTCCCTCCCTGAAACTTGTAGGAGCTTAATTATATTTAAGACTTCCTATTTCTGATTGGGTTGACTTTTGACAACCACACAGCTGAAAAATTGTTGAGGAGTAGAAGAGGAGACAGGCAACACGCACGTAGCCTTAGATAAGGCTAAAATGTGCAGGCAGTAAAAAACAATCCTACAAGTAACTGGGATCCATTTGCTCCAATTGGAAGTAAGGGATAACTCGATAGCAGGGAATTTTTCCACAAATATTTCTCATAATTAAAAAGCAAATTCTGATTAACTGTACTTATCACTCTTCATTCCTTGTGTGTGGTGGTCGTTCATTCACCAAATAAATAAAACAAACAGTTCTCCGCAAAGTTTTTAACTTACAAAATACATGAAGGTGAATTACTGATATTGGGCTGAAGTTTTACATTGGTTATTTAAATTGTAAGTTATTTGCTTATAAGTCAGAATTGCTTGTAACTTACAAACCAGTTGCTCGTATATACAATTTACCACTAAGAATATAGGATGCCAACCACTGATTATTTGTATACAGTGTTCAGAGCTCAAGGAAATTCATGGATACTTCTGAATAATCAAAATATCATAAACTTTCTGTTAGATACTTGAGTAATACATATCTGCAATTCATCAGGTAAAAATACCATTAAAATTTTAGCACATTACAAGCAGAAAGGAAAAATAAAAAGTTGAAAAATGATATATGCACATGAAAATCATGAAAGCAAGTTTTTCCTGTTTGAACTGCATTTTTGTAAGTGTGATTTGTTGGAGTAGAGTGCAAGAGAAATTCCAAAAGAAACTACAAAATGAGATTGTTATACTGTTTCTGCCATGAAACTCGAGCAAACTGGGCTTAGTAGGGAAAACTGTTTTGCAAAGGATTTAGGAAGCACCAGCTTCATATGGCAGCACTTAGGTAACTAAGTAGATTTGTCTGCTTTTCAAACTTCGAGGTCTACGTTATCCATATATTCTTGTTAATCTATTACAGTTACTTGGCAAAGTTCAAATAAAATATTTGTCAGTATTAACCATAAAATACTTATTGCAAGAGAATGGTGGATAGGATATTTCAGAATTTTTTGGGGTGTGTTTTTTTTTTTGTTTGTTTGTTTCTGTTTCCGCTTTTAGATATATAGTAGAATAATTTAATTTTAATTTTGTTTCAAGATTTGGAATTGCCAAACTGTGAATTTTAAAATTTTGTAGTTGCTGTAGAAAGGGACTTCTGTATGAGTATCATAGAAGGTTGCACTGCTTAACTTCAAAGCAGCTGCTACACACACAGTTATAGTAGGTAGTAGCACCCACAGTTCTAGTTATGTGTTGTGTGCTTGCAGCATTTATTCTGCAGTTTTCTGCTATTTCTGCAGTATACAGGTTTTTGGTGAATGTTTTTCTATGATTGCTGTGCTAAAATATGGTTAAAGGGGGGTCTGGAACACTGATTACTTCAAACTCAGTTAAAGAATCTTCATAGGCATCTAATCAAAGGGTGAATGTGTGTATACAAATGACCAGAAGACAATTAACTGCTGTATAAAAATGAGGGATAAAAAAATTAATCACTATAGAAAAGGAGGGCTCAGCGAACCTCTGTATTATGAGTTTGTTGCTTTTATTCTGGTAACGTCTGATTGACATAGCCACTGCATTACTGCTAAAGAAACCAAAACGAATAGAGCATCAGTGTGCAGTTACACTTCTGAGTGGTCAGTGAGCTGTGACCAGCTGACAGCAACCTGCAGCCAAATTGAAGCTTTGCCAGCCAGCGAGATATACAGAGGGCTACGTTAATTAGGGCCTTGCTCCACTAAATATTCAAGCACTCTAAGGTAGACATGAGAGATGAAGATAATTTTTTAAATATATTTTCATTTGCTGTCCTCCTTTAGGCATTTTCAAAGTTTTTGTAGTTTGTAGTTTCATTTATCCCTTCTATCTGCTGCTCACATTGTTTCTTATCCAATTTTCGAGGCCCAGCTCCAGGAGTTCACTGTATGATGTGCAGAGGCAACATAATGAGTTAAATTACAGAGGTCCCTCTCCCCTCATGTCCTCCGTGATATATGTCGATGTATACTATTTCTGTTGTAACATAAAGCATAAACATGGGCATATCTGCAAATCTTCTTTGTCTTCAAGTCATATTCTCTGTTCTAGGTTCTGTTTGTGCTGGAATTGGCCTATCAGCACAACGCTCCACTTGGTGTGTACACATTCCCTCTTTAAGAGCCCTACAGTATAGAAAGCAAAATTAGGCATAACAGGAGCCAGATTCTGTGTCATGGCCACATACACAATCTCCTAGATGCTGGCGTGGCCCATGGTAGCATTTCTGGCACAAAGGTTAATCCAGTGAATATTATGCTGATTTATTGCTAAAGTGCAAGATAATGTATATAGTTAAAGAGAATGTGTATTTTTTTTTATATTAGCAAAAAGAATTCCTGCTTAAACCATTGGGGTCTGACCTGCTAATCAGTACCATGCACAGATATATATAGGAATTATGCCTTATTATTTTCTGAAGTCAATAGTGATTATTAACATATGATTAATTTACATGTCAGCATGACATTTTGAGATGAAGTTAAATATGCTTTTTTATTATTATTAGAAAAAAGCAATAGAAATGAAAATGGAGAAAACCAAGTCTGAACAGAGTTAAGTGAACCATCAGTCTGGTTTAAAATTTTCAAAAGTGCCTTTACCCATTTTTAAACTGATTTTAGATGTTGAAGAAGGGGTAATCCACTCATTTTCAGCTTTCAGATTTAACTAGTTGCTTGAGAACTTTCAAAAATCTTATCAACTTTTTTTTTTTTAATCATACCACACACGAATGAAACATTCACAAATGTAAAGCAAGGCGCCAAACCTGCAAGTATAATAATTCCTCAAGGATTTAGGTGAAGGTGAGATGGTTTTCAAGATGTGACCAGTTAAAGAGAGACCTGTGCTCCACTGTGAAGTGCCCTTTCTGTGTTAGGGCAGAACTCTATCAGGAGAATACTGAGGTCAAGGTAGCTTCAGGCATTGATAGATGCTAAGTTACCAGGAGCTGAACATGGGGAAAATGTATTTTCCCATCTAAGTGGTTCTGTACTCTCTTTCTAAGAAAGAAACTGGATTCAAATGAATGCACATCTTAAAAAGAAGCCATTCCTCCTCTGAAAAACTCCTTAAGTGCTTTATTTAACTGACTAGTTTGCACGATTTCCTTTAAAAAAGAAATTAGTTGTTAATACCCTGGGAACTATTTGTGTTAAAGGTCATATTAAACAAAAGGCAAATCTAGACTATCTAAAGAGTCTGGAGAAGATGTTTAATGCAAATTCTTTTTGAAAAAAAAAATCTGTGTCACTGCAGGTCATCTCTGAATATTCTTGTTGGGGTTTCTCTGTTGGATATGCAATCTCAGCTAAATGTTTTGAAGAGGAGGAATCAAATAAATTGCCCTATTTTGGGTTTTTCTCATCTGTATACAGTTGTGAAGCTCTAGTAGACCTGAAAATTGCCCAGAGACAAACTTTAAAAAAAATAGAGTGCTTTTGAGGCAGAAAATTGCTTTTCTGCAGCATGGTCTAAGGGACAGAATGTGACAGGAGGACAAGGAATTGTCACTGTAGCAGTATTGTAAAGCATATCTTACATAACAAAAAGGATCATTTGTCTCTCTTTTGCTGTCATTTTAAACTACAAGAGATTTAACTGAAACAGCTGAAGGTGTACCCTGAACCAGGAAAAAGGCATTATCATTTACAATTAACACTGAGAGCTCGTCCTTTTACGCACCTGTGATATCTGTACATGGCAGGGCACAGAGAGGTATGGATGTCTGCCTACCACTTCAGAAGCCTCGTGCACAACAGGGAGAGTCCAGGAAAAATAGAAGCTCATTGTACATGCATGTCAAATATTAGCGTGGTTCTGCTAGTATAATAAGAAAAGAAAGTGGTTTGTGCTTTTGATTAGCCTCTTGATGTTTGAGAGTGTTTTTGCATGGCTTAATTTTCCTTTTTATGGCAGTTTGTACATATAAAACAAAATGAAGAAAGGAGTGGAGGGAGAAAGAAATGTGTCATTTATATACCAAGGATATGAGGTATCCTTTGGGCCCATTATGCATTAATGGGTCAGCTGAGATTTATTAGGATATGTATATTAATCTTTATACATATTCACATACGATAATTGTTCCTTTGGTACTATAATGTGATTAGTTGTGAATTTGTACAATATTAACAATCGTATGGATTTTCATATTACAGAGCAGTAATAACAAATGGTTATTAAAAATGCATGTGAAGTATGGGATGTGAAAGCACTTCCTAATTTTCAGTAATGCAATTATGTTCTGTTGTTTTTAAATACCAAAATGGTTAAGTCTTTATTGCAAAGTTAAATCCTTGAAGTCTCGTATGGAAAAAGCAAAAATTCTGTGTTCCACAAAACTGAGCGAGTAAGTCTAAAACTGAAAGAAGGATCAATAGTAGTTTCTGGTAGAGGTGTGGTTTTTTGCCTTAGTATTTTTTTTTACTACAACAAAATGCAGAAAATGAAAGTAAGGTACAGTAACAAAATTTTCCTATATAGCAGAGCTTAGTATGGAAGGAAATATGTAGGATCTCTGTCTCTTCCCAGGTAGGTAGCTATATCAGCATTGATGGTAGCTCTGCACTTCGCACTGAGGGGTCTTCCCCCCTGTATCTGGAAGTGCATGAAAACATCATTTCAGTAGGACAGTGCTTGTATGAGACAGATACATGGGAGAACTGTTAATGCTAATTTTGTAAAGTGAATTGATTTTGTTACCTGCAGTCGTGTAATTACAAGTGGGTTATGAAGGACTTTGGCCACTTGCTTTTCCCCATATCTGGCCAGTCTTAGCCTGGCACTGCAGTTGCACAGCTGCCCCTGCCCTCTTCCCAGGGAGGTTTAGCCCAGATATAGCAGGACCAACACAACTTTGCTAGCTTCATAATGAGACTTGCCAGTGGTGGTGGTCACTCCACAGGTTGTGGAAGCGGATGAAGACATCTCCTTGGTTTTACGGTTCTTAGGTCTTCGGGAAAAAAAACTGTTTCTGGTGTCTCAAATTTTGCCGCACTGTGTAAATTTTCATCAGGATTGTGTCTGTAAATCATAACAGTAACTGGATTACATATCTTCAAGCCAAAGAATTGCTCTGGATCATTAATATATCATCCATATTTCTGGAATGGAAAGAATACCTCGTATGCTTAGTTTTTCTTTCTTCATGTCCATTGAAGAATCTGGTACTCACAAAATATAGTGATAGAACAACACTATTAAAATTTAGTTTGGTATGTATCTGTGAGTCATGGGCTCTATTTGCCCTCTGAATTTTGCCATTTCTTATACATATGTGAAATACAAAACCATAGTTATGTAAAGGAATGAAAAATAATCCTGTTTATAGTAAAATATTCCCGTTTGCTAGTCATCCAGCTGTATAAGTTTACTTGTCCTTGCAGTGACAGGAACAACATGGAATTTCTGATTGCCGAAAACTCTCCAGTCAAAGTAATAGTAACAAACACTGTTAGCATAACAGCAAATAATTATTTTGCTATTATGGTAGGTTTGCATATTAATAGGATAAGGAACGGAACAGCACACATTCATCTCTCAGGTATATTTTTGTGTTTTTTTTAATGCTCTCTCTCACACTTTTTTTCCCCTGTAGTTATTTCTCCTGTAGAGGGAATTCTGCTTTATTTTCTTTGCATTTTCTTTGCAGCTTTTCTGTATTCTTCTTGAGCTGTATTGCATATGATATGCAAAATGTAGTACTGGAACAACCAAGTGCCTGTTCCTCAGAGCAAAACCTTGTGCAGAATCTGCTGTTCTTTTATATGAAGTTAGGAGTCTTTTTCCTGACAATTATTGATCTTATATCAGCACAGTTTCATGTACCATCCTATTGCTTGTTCATTCTCTTGATAGATTTTTTTGTATCTGAATTCTCTCTGCTACTTTGCACAAAGTGGTATCATCAGCACTCTCCGATTTTGTTGGTGATCTTTAGTATGTTGAATATCAGTCTTCAGCATAAGTTTCTGTGGTATTCACCTGCTGTGTCCCTCCTTACCAAAAAGATTGAATACATACTCCTACACTTTGTTTCCTGTTTTTCAACCAGTTATTTACACATGAGAGAGACTTTGTTGTTATCTATTGGTAGCCTGGTTTCTTTAAGGTACTAGTCTTTCAGCCTAGAGCAATTTATTCCAGGTTTGATCCAAATACTTTTTGTAAACTGAAGCAGATTACACCCGTCAGATTTGTCCTGTTCATATGCTCATTGATGCCTTCAGAGAGTTCATTAGTGATTTTCCTTGGCTTTCAAATATTTTTGTACAATTGTTCTTTAATTCTGTCCTGCATGTTTTACCATCTGCCACATAGACTCCAGATTCAGTCTTTGGTGATTTCCAAAACCTTTGCTAGCATTAGAGTTCCCACTTGTCATTTATCTTATATAAGAAAGTTTTAAGTTTTAACCAAGCAATTACATGCTGTAATTGATAGAGCACAACCTGATAATATGAAATCTCAGGGGAGAAAAAAAAAACTCACATTTTTGGCTTCATCTATTAAAAATGCTGCTTTTGCAATTTCAACACCTCTTGGTCCTTTTTTTTTTTTTTATGCACTAGAAAGTTTTCTTACACTTATGTTGTACTATCCTGTTGTGTCCTTATATTTAATCCAATGTTCTGATAATCTCAAACATGAATGAGTTTGCATGAGCTCAAAAACAACAAAGCACAGACTTTAGGAATACCAGCTTGCCATTCTTCCCTTTTCCACTCCAGTATTTAAAACTTTGGCAAAATGAACTTCAGTATAGTCTTTATATCTGTTTTATTCTTATGCAAAGTCTGGGGAAAGAAAAAAAAAAAAAAACCCTTATTCCTGCTGTGGGTAATATGCAACTTTTGTCATGCATTTTACATGAGGTCGATGAGCATTCTATTGTATTCAGATGTGTCTGGAATTGCTGCAAAATGACACCCCGCAGGTGGGCCTGTGTCACTTGCACTGCCTGCCTGCGAGCGGCAACCAGAGCTGCTCAGGTCTTGTTGCCAGACTGCACTGCTTCAAGGCAACTACTCTTTGCTTGCATTTATATTCCACTTTATTTTGTGCAAACTGATTCCATATTTTCAATTCGTATTTGGCCTATCTTGCTTGTGTTTATTAATCTGTAACTGCAAAAGGGCATTGGTAAAAGGCAACCACTAAAAGCACAGTCTGTGCTGTGGACTTCTAACAGCAAGGTAGAGTGGTCCAAGGCCTGTTTTAAGGCCTGTATTATTTCAGTGTGAAGATTATGCACATATATGCAGTAAGAAATAGACTAAAGAAATACATATGCAATCTTTTGATCTGTTTATCTAACTGACGTGATGAGTGCAGGAAGATAAAAACCATTTCATGTAATGAAATGCCAGAAAATCTGCTTTATTTCATTTTGAAAGATTTTTTTCATTATCTGTTTAATTTGGAATTTTGCTTGTCTAATTTAAAGAGCATTTTATAATTGTGAATATATTGTTTTAAGCAGAACATCAAAATTCTTTATGTTGGAATATTGCTTATCCAGTAACATTCCTGTCATGCTCTTCTATTCAACTGAGATGCTCTTTTAGAAACTTCAGGAATTTACATTTCCAAAAGCTTTAAAAGAATTTTTTTTGCTATCCATGATACGTTTGCTGCTTTGACCTCATGAAAACCCATAGATTGGATTCACTTGTTTGATATCTGTAAATGCTTCATAGTATTTATGGAGCTTTAGAACTGGTCAAAACACCTCCAGAACTAACTACCTCTCTTACCCATGGAAGGAAGCACACTGGATACATCCCACCCTGTCTGTGCAGTATCCACTTAAGCCTTCCATTGAATTACTTTGTATTGAGTACAGAGTAATGTACAAATTTAGACTACAAGCAAAATCAGGATTTTTTTTTCTTGGTTAATCTTGAAAAATATATTAATCCTAAATGACATTAAATAAGTATTATGGGTAATAATAATAATAGCACTTTCTTATTTTGAAAGTACCTTGTTGTCTGAAGACCCCAGATGGACTGTGTTTCACATGCAAGTTTACAAATGGTCTTTAAATGTTGGAGATTGTGCTCAAACAATTCTACTTAAAATGTTCTACTTAAGAACAGTCTTACAATGTGGCTATCAGGCCATGCCTTTCTCTTTCAGGACTAATTCTGGGGGAACCGAGGGTCAGGACGACATTTTTCTTCAGCACGGGTGACAGACCAGTGCTGGGTGTCTGACGTAGGTTGTAGTTGTCCTTCTGATTGTCCCGAGGGCCTTGGGCTGCTGCTGCCCCCACGGAGGCTCCCGTACGTGGCGAGTGGCCGGACTCCAGGTACCTCAGCTGCCGTGGGCCGGGGGAGCCGCGGCTGCTGCGCGCCGGGGCCTGCGGCTGCTGCCCTTCCTCCCTCCCCAGAGCTCAGACACGTAGCGGGCAGCGCGCGGGGACACTTCACACGCTGCCGGTACTCGCCGGTTGCACTTGTGCGGGATCTCTGCACCGTTTGGAGCAGCACAGCCACGTTCGATTACTGCTAAAATTTACAGCCATCTCCTACGGACACCTATAATGCGTGATTTATATAAGGATCACATTTTAAAAAGTGTGACCTTCCCTTGATGACAAAATAGCAGTTTCTTGGTATTCATAATGATACTGTGAATACAAAGATAATATTATCTAGAGCATAGCTGGAAAATTCTCATGTGTTACTAGTATAGTTGTTAAAATTTGAAAATGAGATTTCTCTGTTTCATGAAACAGTGATCTTTTTAAAGTTATTCAGGACTAACTGCAGATATACCTGGTTAAAATTAGTCCAAACTTTCAAAGCTAAAAGTGTTTCTTTCTGACATTTTGGTCTGCAGGTGTGGCTGTAATCAGCAAATGAATCAAGCTGCAGCAGCTTTGCTAGAGAACCCAAGTCTGATACTTGAACAGCTTAGCTGGAGGAGAGAGCAAAAAGGGTCAAAATTCTGTGTATTGAGGTGGATAAACACTTCCATTGAGCAAATCTAATGCACTGCATCTTACAACTCAGAAGGCATCTTGCCATGCACTTTGAATGATACTTTTTTCTCTGCTTCTTATTTACCATCCGTCACTTTTTTTTTTTTTTTTTTAGCTTTGTTGTTACCTTTTCAAAAGCACTGGTAGGCCACCCCAAGTTTCTGGCCCCATACAAAAATAGCAAACAGCAGTCCTGTGTTTCCAATGGAACAGGTTTTTGAAGATTGATCTATCCCAATACATAATACAGATTTAGAAAAATATTTTTTACAAGACATATACACTGTTTAAAGAAACAGTCAGTGTGTTTCATGTGACGAGATACTTTAAGTTACTTACTGAAGAAACATTAGATTTGTAACAAGACAACTTTGTAATGGTATTTTATTTTTCTGTAAGTATTTTGTCATTTATCCTGCTTTTATCTCATTACCATGTTTGTCTTCTGTATACAATTAATATAACATCATGACTGAACTATAGACCTTTCCATATTTCTGTCTATAAATGATTTGAGAATAGGAGAGCAAGCACAGATTTAACTTCAGGGTTTAACAAACACTGTATTTTCTTTTTTTTCTTCTACGCTGCCATCAATAATTTTTTAAAAGCATTTATATTATTTATAGCAAGGAACAGACTGCAATGTATTTAGCAGAGAACTGTAGGCTCTCAGGGAGAACAATAAAAAGATAAAATGTTGTAGGATTTTTCACCTCTTTTTGTGAGAATAAAATCTGACTCAGTGTGGAGACAACCTATAAATGGGCTTTCTCCACCTGCCAACCAGCCCAGTGGAGCTTTCTTTTGACTCAGCTGGATATTGCTACTGCTTTCAGATACAGAATGGTTCTCTTTGATTTTGTACTTTGTTACTGGATAAGGAGCAGGGAGGGAGAGGTGAGGCACACAGTAACTGTCCAGTCTGTTTGACCATAGCTGTAACTGTTTGACTATAATCTTTTAGATACACTTGTGAGTTTCATTTATTATTAAGAAAAAATAACTTAAGTATGTTTAAATCATATGGGATGATTAAAAATTGGATGACTAAAAGTTCCAAAGTATGAAATCTAAAGAATCTCTGTCTAAGCTGTTTTTGGAGTATGATTCCAGATTGTTCAGAATCTGAATTAACTTCAGTGCGGAGAAAAAAGAGCTGGCAGAACTCTATCCTTATGGATGAAGAGAAATAGTTCAGTCTATCGCTGATTTCCTGTGTAAATTGTATGGTCTTTGTGAACTTGTTTCCTATATGCAATATATAGCATGTTCCTTGAGTGCTTTTAGGATTAATGTGCCATGAAGAGTTGTGGTCCCGTAAATACCTAAATCACTCAGTTTCCACAAAACTGTAATTTTCATTTCAGATCAGTTTGCAGTGGTCTTATTGCGTGGTGATTAGAATTGGGAAGGGGAAGGCTGCATGAGGCCTCTCCAATGTTGGGCTTCAGAAATTCCACAGAAAAATGTAGTTTCAGCATTTAGTGAAATTAAGATAGTTCTTTTGTTCAGGAGCCATGCAGACTGTACATTGTTTATGTTCACATCTGCCCCCAGAAGATGCCTTGGAACATCACAGGAAGAAGACAGACCCCTTTTAGTGAGGTGGCAGTGGACTCTTCCTGATTCTGCAGAGGAATCAGTGAGGAACTCAGTTGAAGTTACGCTTACATGTGAGTGTTGTATACCTATTTCGTGAGGGATTTTGAGACTGAGTTAGGCATGCATTAGGGCAGACTGTCAAGAAAAGAAAGTCTGTGCTATCAGTAAGGATGAGTATTAGCACTTCCACTTTTAGGACCGTAAGCATTTTAGACAGGACGTTTATAAGATCACAGCCTGACTTCGTAGAAAGTGGCAACTACTCCTTTAACGGGGCTGCTACAGAGTTAGAACAAATATTGATTGAAGAAACAAATAATCCATTTTTGTTTCAATACCAAAGGAGTGAATGTATGTGCACCAAATTGAACTCTGCTTGAATTAAGGTCAATAAGTATACACACTTTACTGTTGCAGGTCTACTCTGCAGCACAAGAATATTTTAATCAACAGGAGCACCAAAAATTCAATGATATTCCTATTACTGCAATTCAGTTAGTCAATAAAAAACAGAACCTAAAGAATTCACAGTGAAGAAATTGAATCACTCTGCTGAAAACTTTGCATCACATAATATTAATAAATCTCAATCAGTATTGAATCCAAATGTAATAGAAAAATTACCTCAGGAGATATTAACATTCACCAGACCAAAACCTTTTTTTTTTTTTTTTAGGCAGCTACAAGCTACAGGCGTAATTCATGTATCACATGCTTTTTCAGAGGCATTCCGTATCCTGTAGTAACGTTTGTAATTTTTCCGCATTTCTTTCTCTGTTTTTCCCTCGTACGTTCTACATGACTCTCTTACAACTCTGAATTTATAACTTTTAAATTAAATCTCTTTAATATGTAACTTTGATACAATGTCAAACAAGAATAAACTGTCTGCTTTAATCTCTTAATATACAAATTAGCAAATTAGTGTTAGTAAATTAAAACTCTTTGACACTAAAAGCTGACTGCAGTGGTCTGCTGCACTTCACCACTTTCCTTAATAGTAGTTTTGTCTTAGATTCCTTTTTTTTAGCAGTTGCTGTGACCTTGAAGAAGTCACTTACCTTCACTGTGCTTTGAAAATGTGCTTTTTTACTAAAACAAGCCACATTATTAATGAAAAATTACAAGATAATGTGTGTTCTCTTTTCTTACTAATGTGAGAATTGGCTGATACTTCAAGCTGCAATCAGTGCTTTCAGAACTCGAGGCAAAAGAAAGGATGTAGTGAATCCCTTGTCATTCCCTTGTGGTCCGTTTTGGGGTTTGTGTCAACTTCGTATCACTTTTTACAAATCCATTTATCAGTTCTTTTCCAAACCCCAAATGCTTGTTGGATCATGGATATAGTTTGGCCAGACCCCCTGTGTGCCCCCGTATGCTTCTCATTTAAAATAAACTTTGATTTTTCTGAATAAACTAGTGATACTTTTGAATACAATATAGATGTTGTTTTTAAGTAGATTTTTAAAAATGATTAAATAGTATAATTAAGAACATACAAGGCATTATGAACACTTACCTTTCTGTGGATATTTATTTTGGAATATGGTTTTAAAAACTTGACTCTTCCAGAAATACATATTACTCAGAAGAAAATCTGTATGGTCTTTACAATTATCCTATAACTATGATTTGCTAAGTGTTGTTATGGCAAACTGTTGAAGCGATACTTATAAAGAAACAAAAGAAAGACAAAATCACATGACTGAAAGAATATTTTAAAATGTGATTAGTTAATATACAGTACATTAGACTAGACGTGACTAGCTCCATTGAAGGAAATAATTGGGGTGACAAATTATCTACAAGTTAAATCTGTTTGTGTGGTTACTCTTATCTATATACTAATACACTTTGGGCAGCAGTTTACTAGTAGCATCATGGAGGTTTTATGTAAGCTGTATCCATGAGGGAGCATTTCCAAGCCCTGTCCTTTTGCATGCTATCCACACAGTGATGAGAGCTCCAGTTTCATCTTAATTCCTCTTACTGCTTGGCCAGATCAGAGCTTTGCTTCTTCCTGTCCTTGAAGTCTGCTGTAGTCCACTGTTTCTTTGTAGACTCTTTTTGTAACACCTTTATGATCCTACATTAGCTGTTTGCTTTTCCTTCTCAGTCCTATACAATCTTTTTCCTGTCTTTTCTTTTAAACCAAACTGAATTCCTAGCTTCATACATGTGCCTTTGATGCCGTGTGCCTCTTTGAAGCACCCTCCCCCTTCCCCAGCCTGCTCCAATTTCTTTGATGGAATCAGGGAAACTAATGGTGTTTCTTGACCCTTTGTCTTAACTCTGTCATACCATTTTTGGAACGGGACATGAAAAGATGTTGGCATCTGAGCCACTTCAAAAAACACACACACACATGAAAATCCTAGTTTAAGAATAAGTTACTGGCATGTGGAAAGAGGAATCACAAAATGAGGCATAACCCCTGCTTCCTTTAGTAAGAGTACTCCCTTGTAATTCTCCTGTTATCACAGAATTTCCTCCAGAGGAGACTCTAAGCCCCCTAACTGCATAGCAGAGCTATTCCCCACACAGGTGTATGTACACACAGACACTTACACTTTTATGTCAGTGTGTCTGATCTGGAAATAGGGATATACACAAGTCAAGAGTTTGCTAATAGAAAATTTTGATTGCTCTTCAGTTCCACATTACAAATGGTATTGCTAATGACAAAAATACTGTTCCAGATAAATTATTTTCCAATCTCATTCCACCAAACTCCAGAAGATGTTTTAGATCTATCCCACTTCAGAGCAAGCTTGTCTCTAGGACACTGCTTCAGGGTGCTGCTCCTGCCTTCGCCCGTGTCAGCTGGTCAATACTGGCAGCCGTTGCCCTGGGAAGACACTTCCTCCAAACACACTATGCCGTGTAAAACGTCTCTTCTTTCAGATGAATGATCACTTTAACACCCAGGGGTCTTGAGGTTGCGTTCTGCAACAGTCATAACCTAGAGATCAGGTCATTTCCTTTATGTCTGTACGGACTCTATCTTTTCTGATACAAATTCTGCCCAGACAAAGCAATCCAAATTTCCAGTAACTAAAGTTTAGTCCCAGGTATCCTTTGGCACTTTCAGTATCAGTGCTGCAAACCATGGCATCAATGCAAAAATTCTTAAAGAGACAGTGGTGAACTCTGTGTTTTCTCATAATGCAACCAATTCTCTCTTCCTCTCTCTCTCTTTTTTTTTCCTTAGTATTCTGCAGTTTTCAGACTGGCTGTCCAAATTGCATCACCCGTGGAAGTCTATCATATCTGACAAACAGATTTTGTCTGCAGTAGCCCACAACTTTACAGTCCAGTTTCTGGAGATACCCTCTTCTTGTTCTCTCAGAAGCCTTAGAGAAGCCTGCCTCAACATAAATGCAATCTTACCTACATTTACAGGTTTCACAGCAACTAACTTATCTGTATTTACAAAAAGCAAGTGGTGCAGAAGACATATTTCAAACTTAAGAATCTAAATGTTTAAACTGGAATTCAGTAATCCTCTTGCTTGCACAAGGGAAGTTGTTTTGCAGCTCAGCCTCTGGGAACTTCCATGGGCCAGTCTTCACATTGGAAATACTTTCAGATCATGCTAGGCTAGTCTTAGTTAGCCTATTGTCAGGAATGAACAATTCCTGTCCTTCATCTTCCTATGTGGCAGCCCTTTGAATCTTTTGAATGCTGTCTTCTGCATTTATCTGTGAAAACAGCTTTTATGATTGCTCTTCTACAATAAGGATATCGGAGATTCAAGCTCTAACACTTAATTCTTTTGCGCTGTTTTCCATAAGGACAAGTGGTAGCATCCGTCTGAAGCTTTTACCTCAAGAGAATTCTAACTTTCATGTATTGAAGGAAGTTAACTTGTCCTTTTTTCTTAAACTTCAGACTTCCTTTCTGGAAACAAATCTCCAAAAATTAGACGTTATACATAATGTTTACATGACCTTGCTGGAAGTCTTTTTTCATCAGACTCACAGAAGTGCCAGTCTCCTCTCAAAGCTGTCTGGTATGTGAAAGAACACTCTCAAAATCATGAAGTCTAAAAGGTCCACTTGGCTACCTTTCAAGCAGAAATAGTGGCTTTCTAGCCACTTCATATTATTCGTAGTAGAAACTTCCTCATATTTGACATTTGTGGTGCAGCCATTTGGAGCTCCTTTCACACTGTTGCTGACTGTTGTGCACTTCCTGAAAGGTCTAGAGGAAAAAAAAATAAAAATAAAAAGCACACTTTGGCAACGTCCAATTCCATCTTTACTTGACTATAGAGTGTGAGGACCTCCACCAGTTGTAAGGGTCTACATAGTACAAGGGATGCTGCTGAGAATATTGAGCACCTAAGTGTACAATGGGGCAGTCATTCCAAACAGAAAGAGTAGTTACTCACCCGAAATTGTGGCTCTGAATTGTTATTTGAATTGTTACAGGATGTCTGCACATGTATTCATGAATAAAATTCTCCCACCTGACCGTGCACCTCCAAGTCTGCTGCACTAGCTTAGAGAAACTGAGGATAAGGCATAATACCTACTTAGAAGAATAATCATGTCCTTTGATTATTTATGTGTGACAGTGGTATATACCTGTTGCTAAGACTATATATCTTCCTTAACAAAATGGGGTAATGTACTTTTAATCCACTTCTCATGAAGGTACTAATCAAGCCATAGTATCTGTTTATCAACAGAACAGGCACAGATCACTTATGTTACTAGAAAGGTCTGAAATTCAGCCCTCCATATTTCCATGGCGCAATCCATTGATTCTCTGCAATTTACAGTCCCCAGTATTCAGAAAAAAAAAATAATGAGAGGTTTGATGTCTTCTCCCATTAAGTAGCTGTTAAAGATGGTCTGTCACTTTTAATAAGAGGAGATACAGTTAAACTCTAGCCCAAAGTTCTCCCCCTATCAACAGTCGCCTCTGAGCAGGTAAATATATTTTACTTATTGCATTTTAATGGTTATATTGATCTGTATATCATCTTTAAACATCAAGTGGAATACTGTATTAGCTCCATGGTTCATGTATTCCCATATTCTGCTTCAGACATCTGCGTGTAGCATCAGATAGTTCAGATGAATGCAAGACTGCCAAAATGGCCTAGAATAAATTAATCTCAGACAAAAGTTTGTTTCAAACTTCAGTTCTTAGTAATTGATAAAGCATTTAAGAAAGCATTAATGCATTAGTTAATGCAATTAATTAATTCTTAAAGCATTTAAGAAGATTTTTCATTCTCTGAGTTGTTTTGGAAGGTAGGGAGGGGTTACTTTGTTTCTTTAAAGAAAAAGATGCTTGTACTTGCAAGTCAGCCAGCACAGCAGGCAATCGTGATAGGAGAATGTTACCACCACCCAATCCCACTGCATAATACCCCCTTTCATCAATTAGTGTAGAAGGCAGGTTCAACTCCTCCATTGACATCAAACCAGTGAGAATTTCACAGGAGGAATTAATTTCTTGGTTATTTCTGTCCAGGACCTCCCTACTTTGGGCTGCCTGTGAAGGATCGGATGAACACGTTGGTGTATTCTGTTAACACAGAATCCACAGCGTCCTGTAGAAGTTCTTGTTAGCTCTCAACTTTTTTGTAACTCTTTGCTTCTGAAATGTTCCATGTCAATTAGTATAATAATCCATGTGAGAAAGATTAATCGTTATAAGCATTGTGATTAACCTTTGTAAGTATAACATGTAAGCAAGTGTCTGCATGTCCCCGGGCTGAAAAAATAAATAGGCCTGCTCGATTTTTATTCTTTGCTTTGTATCCTTTGATCACATTCTGTCATTTGTATCAATGCTAAAGCTAGTATCATCTCTGTTGCAATGGTTCTGAGTCTCAGTTTTGCCATCTGTGTCAAAATTTTTTCTGTTTCTGATCTCAGATGACAGAATGGAACACACCAGTTCAGGCAGCAATGCATCATTATTTTTAAATAGTATTCTCATTTCCTTGTTTTGTGTGCTGGATTTACTGTCAGGGCTTATTGTGAAGAAATTTTTTATTAGGATTTTTTCTTTCTGAGAGATTACAGTTGCTTTTGAATTTGGCAGGGTGAATGAATAATTTTTGTGCTTTCCAATAACATTAATTCAGATTTTTTTTTTCAAAGCTGAATTTCATTTTCTATCATATTGCCTCTTCACACAGATTTCTTATTACTTTTAGAAATTCCTTAGTATCTTTTCTAGCAATGCAAACAGTTGAGGAAAAATCTGCAAGTTAGGCATGTTATGGTTTGCCAGTGCACTTTCATAGGACTTGAAGAGCTGATCAGCCAGATATCACAAGGTATCTGTTTCAAACAGATTTCCTTACAGAGAAAGACAAAACAGCACCCGATGGCTTTTCAAATCATCAAATTCTACCCAGATGATTCTACTGTTTTTTTTGTTTTGCATTCAGTGAAATTCCAAGGTCTTAACTAGTTTAATATGAAAGAAATTTTCTTCTTATCCTCAAGTCTGGCAATCTGAAAGGGTGAGAAAGTCATCGTGTTCAAAGCATTAGTCTGCCTCAGCAGGGGTTGTGCTCCCGGTTGTGAATGTGAGTGTGTCAGTACTGTCTGGCCGTCTCCTCTGCAAGGATAGAGAGCTTCTCACTAGGCTTAACCTTCTTGCATCTGTGGACTTATGACTTGTGCATCCACCAGGATAACCTTAACCTGTGCTGTATGTTTATGTTTTCCTGTCAGTTAGGCTGACTGGTATTCTTAAACCTTGGAGAAACCTTGGAGTCCTTTTCAGTACTCAAAATGTCACATGTTCAAATAAAAAGTCATTATACTTTCAATTATAATAGATAAAATTGTGAATTGCATCTATTGTGCATACTTAGTAATACACATGGTGTTTATGGGTGCTTTATTTTGTTTGCATAAAGCAAACAAAATTAGGCCCTTGAAATCTGGAAAACTGCTCAGTTTTCAATCAGTTTGCTAGACAACTAGTTTGTTCTCTGAGTCAAATGCTGAACTCACTCCAAGCAGAGAAGAAGATGTTAATAATATTATTCTCCTGGCTTCAAGAGATATTCCCCTGGTATCTTTTAAAGGTTGAAATCACCCATGATTATGTATTACAGACATGGAACAGTTTGCTGTTAGAGATGCCTGTTATTGCAGGATCAAATTTAAGTTTTATAAGTTAAAGCTTTAAACATATATATCTCCGTGCTTCTTCCTGTAGGCTTCTAAGTGGGAATCTTGAACCTCTTTTTTCATTGTAATGATTGTCTACTTTTCCCACCTTATGTATGTCCTTAAGGACATACATATTTTCTGCAATTTTTCTACAGTATCTGTGTAAGAAACTCTGTGATAAATCTAGGAGTTTTTATTTCATTCTTATGATAATATCTTTCCGACACCTGCAAAAATACACTGAATTAGACTCCTCTTTGAATTCCCAGAGGTGCTGATTTTGCTTTAGTATGCCTTTCGCTAAATATCCTTGCAAATTTTTATTTGTTTCTCACTCAGAAGTCAAGAATAACACCTCCAGACACTTTATCTAGAACTTGTTCTAATCATGCTGCTGTTGTGATAATTTACTGATACATTTATGGAATATATGTGAAATACTAGCCTCTTTTTAGATATAAATGCCCCAGGAAGTCATCCCTGGATTATCGCAAATACAGGAAAGTGATAAAAAATATTTTTCCTCATCATGTTACTCTTTTCATTCAAGACTGTGAAACACTAATTCTCATGGCTTACATGCAAAGAGGAACATTTCCTTTAATATTTAAACTTCTGACATTACTGCGCTTTCACTGGAAAAAAATATGTAAAGCCTTCTGCATATATCTATTCATTTTCTTGGTGATCATAAATAGCTTCTGTAAGACTTGACAGCTTGGATGTTCCCTCCTGAATTAAATTCAGGCCATTTGTTGGGTAGCAGGGGGAAAGTCGTATGACAGATGCCTGCACTGGCAAGCCTGGAAAAGTTCTAAGAGCACAATAGCTACTCTCTGGGAATTGCTCTTCTCTCAACAAAAGTCCACTTTCCCCTAGATCATTGAGAGTCCTACTTTAGTTCTAAATATTTTTAGATAAAGGCTAATATAAAAGCTCTTCAAACAGATTTGTGTTTTAAAATATTGCTGTACAACTACTATTGCTGTACAGATTTTCCTTAGATTTATGTATTTGAAAAAAAAATGCTGTAGTTTTATGATCACTTATTGAAAATGCAATATTAAAAAACATAAACTTGTATGTCGGGACTTGATGTAACATTGTACATTTGTATTATTGTCCATAGCTTCAAAATGCATTTCTCAACAAAATACAAATCTTTCATTTCTTTTAAATAATCTATAAGAATAACTTCATTATGAACTGCCTTCAGAAATGAATATGTTTTTCTAAAAGCAGCAGAAGGTGTTTAATATAAAAATACATGTATTCTCGGTTGTAAAGTGGCCTGAACATAGTAAATACAGTTTTCTTGGATTTAACAGTTTCACAGGGTTGTCCACACCAGCTTTTATTTCTCAGTTAAAACCAAAAGCCCTAAAATTTAAAAGCAAATATCTAGGAAAATGCTGATGCTTGCACCCAGTCCTTAAGAATAAGAAATAAATTACATAATACTCTTCACTCCTGCTGTCGTTCAGTAGAATGGCAAACCCCCAAATACCCTTTCTGTGTCCGGACCCACGCGCGAGCGGCACCGTTTGTGTGCGCGCGGCCCCGGCGCCCCCCAGGCCCGAGACTGCCGCCCCGGGGGCTGGTGGAAGAGCAGCCGGCGGAGGGAGAGCGTCGCAAGCAGCGCCGCGTGGCGGAGGAGAGAGACCAGCCTGCCTGGAGAGAGCTGCGAGACTCCGGCAGGAAGGTCTGGCAAGGGAAGAATCATATATAAAGAAATAAGGTTTGCACGTGTTATTTTTACAACACCTGCCTCCAAGCAGAACTGTAAATCCAGCTACTCTATATGTGTTTAGAACGGTCTGTTTGTATTAGGTAGACATTATAAGTAGGTGCTGGGGAGGGTGGGTTATTGCTTCAGCAAAAGTCCAAGTCTCTGTATGTCTGAAAACCAGACAATGCATTTATTTGTCCAAATATAACTTTACATACCTAATTTTAGATAGAGAGTGGACCATAGCTTTTCATAACATTGAATATTAAGAATTTTCAAGGTAGTAAGAGACTATAGAAATTCACCAACTAAGCTTTCAACTAACTCTTTAGCTCATGTTTTTATTAGGGATCCTGAAGGCAAAATATGGGTAATAGAAATTTTTAAATTATAAGTGGAAACGCTTTTGATTTTCTGTAGAAGATAGAATGGTACATAAAGCATGTAGGTTGAATTTGTGAACCTTCAGTAATGAAATAACTCCCATGTCCTGTCACTCAGCCCTGCTACAGTGTCAATATGGATATACTTGACAGAAGGATCTACCTCATGCTTTAACTTTTTACATTTACTTTGAGCTAGAGGGCCAGGAACTACTAATGTTACATTATACATCTTGTAGCCTAGTCACTTCAGTGTATGTAGAAATTCATCTGCTCTGTGCTCAATTTCTTACAGTGCTCATCTAGTGCAAATGAAAAAGCTGCTGCATATTTTTTTTCCCCTATGAATTGGTGACATCTTCCCCAGCAGCAGGAAATCTCTGTCGTCTCTGTCACTGTAAGTTTTGAACAAATAGGCAGTTTGCACGTGCATAATTTTGTTTTTCAGTAGAACTAGCCTATCTCTTCTGCTTTCACCCAGAATCTTCTACAGGACACACAGAAAACAGGACCAAGGAAGAGAGTTCATCTTTTCCATGCCACCCATCCCAAATCTGTGAAGTTAGACCCCGTTCAAGACCATATAAAGAAACTGGTTTCTCTCATCTGAATTTTTCTTTTTTTTTTTTTTTTAACAAAAACATATCTCTATTTCAGATACCGTCTCATTGGTTTTTTATTCATTTGTGGGAGAGGAGAAAGAAAGAAGATCTTTCTTCTTTGGCTTCTGAACTTATTAAAGCCTCCAGCTTGTTGTTCTTTTTCCTCCCTCACTTACTACTACTTTTTGCTTCCACTTCACTTTTTCATTCTTTTTGCCCTAAGTTCTTTGTCTGGTGATAGTCACAGAAGCAGAGACGAGTGTTTTTTTTATGGGTGTGCTTGATGCACTATTTCAGCAGCTTTGTGAACTGATCAGATTTAAATTTGCCCTCCTGAAATACAAAGCCTCCATGCACCCACAGAAGAAACATGCCAAAAACTGAGCTGTATAGGTAGCTTCTAAAAGAGTAAAGACGAACTTAAAATGCATTCATGTGTGTTCTTCTATTGCTATTTTGATTAAAGATATTGCCTTCAAAGAATATGGCAGAGCTTTTGCTGTGCTGCTTTCAGACATAAACATTCAGATAAAAGGCAACATGGGATCATTTTGAGACAGTCAAGTCGAAATCAAAGAGAATTTCCAACAGGTTGGCTGTGCTGTGTCTGACTGAAGCCAAACTTCCAGGTATGTCTGATGTGATTCAGAGAGTGATGTTTTTTGCATTTTTTTCCTTCACAAGTGTGTAAAACTAAGGTGTTTTTATCATTTGAATGAGAAAGTTTCTGTAGCTCAGTGAATCAGTTGATAACACATGAAGAAAACCCTTTATTTTTTTAAACCATAGTAACATATGTGATGAATGATCTCGAGAACGCAGTGAGCTTGCAGCTCGTATGGTATATAGGACATTAAAAGAGAGCAAATCAGTGATTTTGCAGTGTTCGTTTCTGCCTTAGTAAGTAGCAAGAGACGCCGCCAAATCATTGCAATTAATTCAGTGGGCTTTGGCACAACTGCCCTTCCCTACTGTGGAGAGAGCTAGATGTGAGGTAGCTGAGGGTGGGAATTGGCTCTCGGAGCTGGCGAGTGGCGTTGCCTCCAGATGAACATCAGTGATAGCGTTCACGGGGCGCTCAGCGCAGCTTCCTCTGGGCTTCTGTCACCTGGGCTGCAAACTAAGGGGGTGTCCGTTCTCCAGCCTTTGCTACCGTCACTTGGGTGTCATGTCCATGGTCACACGATAGCAGAAACTGTGCTTGCATGTGTGTTTGCTTGCTGTAACGTTCCCATGAATTTTCAGTGTTGTCTTCATGTATACAAACAAATACAGCCCTTTGGATTTTAGCCATGGGCATGTTTTTCCAGTATCCATCTTATTAAAATCTTTTAAACATTCCTTCCTATCTTTTAAGGCACTTCCTTGTCAGCCACAGAAATTTAAGGTAGAATATTTTAGAGGCAAGCCTAAAAGACACCTTCTTCTGTGCTTTTTATCTGTTAATTTCAGTCTTTTCCTGAAAATAGGAAGTATTACCCTTAATGAAATGGAGAATAGCGTTAACTCAGGTATCTAGTCAAATGTGGAGGAAATAACCATTTAATTTTAGTTATCACATCCAAATGCAACTTAAAATGGAGTGGTTGTTAACTGTTACATTGTATTTAGAAGTGCCCACAAAAAGAACCCAGTCAAGTATTTGGACTGTGAACAAACGCTTCAAATAATGAACGTTTGATCTTAGTTCAATAAAAGAAATGATTTGCGTTCATGATCATTTTGGATGTACTAACTGGAGCTTGTAAGCATATTGATAAATACTAAAAGCAAAAGCAGAAAAAAATGTATTCAGAAAGTTAATTTTGGCCCAGCTTTGTTCACTTTCAATCTTCTGAATTATTTTATTTGAGAGAACACATTTAATTCAGAGAAGCAAAGATTTGCTGTAATTCAGTCCCCTGCAGGAACAGGTAGAAATTGTCAGTATTTGTTGAGATAAGTGGCTGAACGGCGCTGCTGTGTTTTTCTCCCGATGTTCTGGCAATTGTGTTAGTATTAGTGGCAATCATAACAGCAGACAGTGGACCTGAAACACACTCACATCATGTGCATCCACAGACATAATTTTTTAAAATGTCTAGTTTATGTGCAGATTATCTTTTAAAAGTGAAAGCAGGGCATGCTCTGACACGGTTTTTAAGCAAGCTTTACACATTTCCTATAGAAAAGATATGTAAATTTCAATAGGTTACTTTGAGAGATGGGGAAATTAAATACTAATATCCTGGCTAGATCAAATAAAAAAAGATGATCCTGCGCTTCACTTTGATTTCAGGATCTACTCAAAAGAAAGAAAAAAAAAAAGTGAAATCGTTGTCTCACTCAGGACACTTGCAAAGCACATAGATTTTGGGGTGCCAGGATTTTATTTCTGGTGAATATTTAAACTATCAAATGTGTAAATATAAAAATAAAATCCAAAATAAACATATTTCTTTGCAAAATTTACTCCTCCTCTTTATCTGTAGAAATCCCGGATCAGTAACTTTGCTTGCAATATTTAGTTTTCTGCATTCAGCTTCATCCTCTTACTGAAGTGCAGAGGTTTCCTGGAGGATTATGCGTCTTCGTACAGTTGTGCATGTACTGTGGGTGTGTGTGCATAGATATGAGAGTAACTTCTTATACTCAGAGCTGCTCAGCAAAGCAAGTGCCCTGCATGTAGGGAAACTGTTACATCCGTGACACCAGCTTTTCTATCTTCAGATTAAGGAAATGTCTTCTCACATCACCTCTGGGAGGCAGCAGTTGTGACTGGGAAGCTCTATAGTTCAAGACTGTGAGGTTCCCATCTTCAGAAAGGATAGTTTTCCCAAGCAGTAAGACTGTCCCTCAGGTCCTTTCAGTGCTAGAGAGAAATCCCCGGGATGAAGTCCATGCAGTCTTGTTAGAAGGGGAAGATACCTCTCATGCGAGCACAGAAGCAGTGCACATCTCTGGACTTTCACTAAATAGTATATTCAGAGCCTTCAGACAAAAAAAAAACCATAAAATTACTCTGCAGATTCACTTTGATTTCAGTTATGTCCGTAAGCTCTTGGAATTTCAGAGAAAATGAAAATTGAACCACAAGATATGAAACTGCTGAATAGTCCCTTCAGTTTTCCAAGAAGTGTGCACTAGTACTGACCTGGTTTAGTTTTTCTTGGGCAGCTACACTTCTTCCCTTGACTGTAATTTTGCTTGACAAGTTGGGATCTTAATATTTGTTAATTAACAGTTGATTCTCTCATCCAAACCAGCGAGCTCCCGAAAGGCTGGACAGCGCGTCCCGCAAGCTGCGCCGCGCAGAATTGCTGCACCTGCTATAGCGCCTTGGGGCCCGCGAGTCCGGGGGATTTAGTTCATTCTGAAGCTGAATGCCCTGGTGCTGTTATTTTTCTCAGCATTTAATAAATTCTTGACCTTGATGTTCCATAAGTCGTTTCTCTGCATCTCCGTTGTCATATGCCGATACCAATTTTCTGATAGTACAAACCAAATTGTTATGAGATTAAAGCCCACTGTCATTAATTAATAAATCAATTAAGGTGGTACTATATTTTTTAATTTTATCTCCTTGATGATTTGGAGGATATCCTTCCTTTATTCATGTCATAATCCTCAGTCCAGCTAATATATTTTTATAGGTATTGGTTGAAATAATAATGGTTTTACTATAAAAAAATATATTCTTCCCATGTGTTTGTGTGTGTGGGTTTTACATCTGTTCTCAAATGCAGAAATGTAGTTATAGAAATGCAATTATATTGTTTCAAATTATGCAGAAACATTCCCAACATGACCATCCAAATTAGACATTATAAATGAATGAAGACCTTATTTGAATTTGAAGTGAGACATTGGTTAGGATATGCAGTGAAGACTCTCAAAAGGATTTTAGTGGCAGGTTGTAATTTAACTTACTCTAGGCATTAAACAGGGCAGTATATAAATATTCTATATTCCATATTAGGTTTTTATCTTGTTGCATTTAGAAGCACCTGAAGAAAGGAAAAATGAATAAAAATTCCTGGAAGAAAGAAGTTATCTTCTGTTACATCCTGCCAGCCAAACCAACCCCAGATGTGGTTTTGGTTGTGTTCCAGTCTCATTTGCTTTCAGAATGATGCTCTTCATCTCCGGTCTGACAACTATCTGGTATTCGTAGATGGGTTGTCCCTGTACGAGCTCTGCTTGCTTCCTTCCTGGAAGTAGCACATTCTCTCTCCAGTCAAGATGAGGTCCTCGATCCTGGTGAGAAAGAGGTGTGAACAAATTTATATTAATTGCAGACCAAGTCAATAGTCTCAAAAATGTGGAAAAGCATATTTATAAGGCTAAAAGTTATGCTGTACATGCTTATGGCAGCAATAGCAAATCCCCATTATCATTGCAATCACGGTTACCAGGCAGGGAGATGCGTGTCTTTCCATGAGAAGTGTGTGATTCAGAACTTATGACTCACGAACAAGTGTTTCTAACAAACCAGAATAAAAGTAAGAAGAAAGACACAGTAGCTTCATATCTGTGATTCACAAAGGTACATGATATATTAAAGATATACCAGGCAGTTGTCACTACAAAAATGAGGGTTTTTATTATTATTATTTTTAGATAATGATGAACAATGAACTCTTGAAATGGCAGGTATTAGGATGCCTTAGGCAGCCAAGCATATCAAGACATGGTGACTTTTACTACTACTACTGCCACTATTTAAAGACCTATTTTCATGAGCTTATTAGCTTCTAGTGATCCCTGAGGAAAAATACAATTAAAACTTAATCATACCAAAAGCAGAGGCTCTTCTGATTCAGCGAACTTTTAATCTTTTATATTTAGCAGTTTACTTGTAAATGTCTTAGTACTAAGAATGCAAGGTGTCTAAATTATCTTCAGTTTGTAATAATGTTGCTCCTGTGCTCACTTGGCACATTTTGCCCTTTCTAAGCTTGCTGGACTGTGTCTTCACTATATATCTGTAAGACAAATTTCAGGAATTTGGTTTGGCTGCATCTCTTTTTTACACCAGAACAAAACTACTTTGCTTTTTTAAAGATCATACTACACATGAGCTCCCCAGACACACTCCTTTTCTCTTCATGGGAAGCACACAGTAAAGTCTGAAGAGTTTGAGGAGCTTTTAAAAAATGTCTTTGCATAACGCTGTATAAATAACTGGAAACTAAAAATAAGTTGAGACAGATCATTTTAAAGATTCAATCTCTGTCTTAAACAAATCAAAATGATTAATTTGAGGAATTTACCATTTAAAAATATGGAAGTCAGATATTTCAACTTGAAAAAAAAAACAGCTCAGTTCAATGGCAGCACTCAGATTTTCACGTACTTTTTTTCACTCAGACAGAAAGTTCTTGCAGAAAAAAAATATTTCAGATACTTCTTCTGTGGTGTAAATATATTTTAGAGGGATTGTGAACAACCAGGAACTGTGCAATGTGCCATTTTGATCACAGGACACAGGTCCTCTTTGGCCATGCTGGCTTTTTCCAGTCACTCCCTGAAGAGAAGCAAAACCAACTCCCACTACTGATACTACTACTTTGATCAGGCAATGTATTTAAACTAGATATAATTTCTTTTTCACATGAATAGCAATGCATTTCATTTTTCTTAGATGCACCTCAGAATTTTTCTTCCTTTTGCCTTAACAGAAAAATAATTGCACCCATTGCACCATTTGCATTCAAACCTTTGAACTTCTGGCTAATTGTCTTAAACTAAAGTTATTTACTCATTTGTGTCAGAGATGACTGCTTAAATGAAGAGAATAAATTTACAAATGAGGGAAGTTTATTTCATTTACTGTAAAACATCTCTCTTTCAAACAAGAACGTTCTTAAAATAATTGTCAAGTTTTGACTAATTGGACTAGGAATATAGTTGGAGGCTCAACTTCCTTTTTCTGCCACTTTTCTTTAAATTCAGTTTTCTTGATTTTGCACTACCCAGGTTTCTATGGTCTGTCTCAGTAATGAGGGAGTCAGTAGCCAGTCTTTGTCAGAATAAAAACATTGTCTTCTTCATTAGGGTGGCTTTAAGATAAAATTCTAATAGCTTATGTTCTCAGGGAGTGAAAGATCTATGGCAGTCCACAAACCCCAAACTGCAGGAGCAGAGTAGGGGTTGGGGTTTTGTGCATCAAGCCAACCATGAGTTTTTATAGAAACCTAGAATTTACAACAACTTTCAAAGTAGTTAGAAAAAAACAGCAGTTCAAAAAATACTCTGTTATTATTAGTCATAGTGGGAGTTTAGCATAGCATCCTTACTAGCCACACTCTAGGAAGAAATACAATTAAAAGACTCAGAGAGAGTCTTTTACCTTTGGTAATTTTAATCAGTGATACATTTCCATAAACACATTTTTTTCTGTAAACAATTTGCAAGGGAATGTATTTCATGCTGTTTTAACATGCTGAGACCAACTTTATTCTGATACATTTTGGTCTTTTAAAACAACTGAAATAGGACCCACCCTGTGCTTGCTGGAGGGCAGCATGTCACAAAGATTATAAAACTATAAAAGACCACATACTCTCTATGACTGGCCTTGAGACATCTGAAATTACTAATTATTAGACAGTTTGCAAATAAGCCTTTCAAATCTTTTGCCTGATTAAAGCTGTCGATTGTTGGTTGCCATACAAGCTATTGTTATCCTACAGTCGATTGTATCCTAAGTAAGTCAGAAATTTTCCACTGCTATGATAATATGGCTCTCCTAATAGGTTTTAAAGTTAAATTTAAAGCAGCTTCACACCACCCTGTGTTTTATCTAGGATTTAACTTCAGGTGTATGATCACAAGGTTCCCAAATCTGTTGTTCTCGTACATATAAAAATGTATTTTTCCTAATCAGTAGGCCCTCCCTCCCCAGCTAAGTGAGAACTGAAGGAATGTTCTTCGCTGTAGAATCATCTTTCTCTCAAGATTTCTCTCTTATCCATCAGAGTTATTTATGGCTATTCATCAAGATATTTTATAACACTGTAAAGCTGTTTCAATACCTAGAGAGATTCCGTATAGTAAAGCACACAAAGAAATTTAAAAAATCAGGAGAATCGTGTTCTTTAATATAAAGTGTGTCTGTATAATTTCAGCTCTAGTCAAAATAGAAAATAAGGGTCTTTTGAACTGAAATGATATTGCTAATTCTTTTTATTGTTTAGACCTCCAAATCCAAGTTTTTGGGTCCACAATTTCTGTGAAGCAAACTTAAAACAGAAACATACACCCCCTTTTAAAATAGGATCTACAGAACAGATAGATACAGTTCAAAAAATTATACACAGTTAGTTTTGTGTGCTTCTTATATCTACCATGCCTGCTTTTTTTCTAATCTTTGAGTAAATCCTGAAGCTCTGCGTTATCATAAGAGGTCTCATATAGGTTATGCTTTAGCAGTCAGGAACAATCTGTATATCCCAGACACATAAACAAATAAAGAGAATAAGAAGTGGGGCTAAACTGCTAAATCAATTTGGTGACCCAGTTCCGTTAGAGCATGAGCATTTTTCTGTTCTCCCTGTATCACATAAGCATCAGGAAAAAAGTTTTCCAGAGATCACCAGCAGTAAGGGATGATAAATGATTTGAAATGCACAGAGCAGCAGTATCCCTTCCATAAAATAACACACCATGAGGAATCCTGTTTCCTGGGCTACACTACCTTGCAGTATCACGGCGATGTGTTCGTCAGTGTTCACCCCTTTACCAGGAAATTTCAGCTTCTCTTCTTACTTGAAGACATTTCTACAGGATTAGATTTGTTCTTCTGCCCTATCTTCCATGTAAGTTGGGGTTAAGTGTTCCATGACTCTAATTAGCAGATTTTGCATATCCTTAAATTCATTTTTACTTACCAAAGATCTGAGCTCTGTAATTGAAATTTACATTGGTTTTGCTTTTAGACTTTAAAATACAAGTCTCTACAATCTTATTATATCCCAGGAGCTACATGGAGACTGCAGTGCTTCCAGCACTTGTTTCATATTTCTAGCATCTTATTTACCTCTTTTTTTCTTTATTTTATTTTATTTTTTTCCTCAGTAAGGTGCTAAAAAGGTTTAGCCTCCTCTTTTATGTTCTCTTATGCACTCCCTCCCTTCCTTTGGGCCTATTGACTACCTAATGTTTAATCAAGCCTACGAAACAATGAGATATTTTATGGACTTGGCTTCTGATGATACTTTGCCACAAAACACCCCTTTTTTCCTGAAAATTCAAGTTTTCTGGAGGTCTGACTCAACCTGCCTCTTTGGCATGACTTGTTTCCTGCTGTGGTAGTTTCCTACTAGTTGCAATGGCTTTCTGTTATTCCAGCTTCTGCTAAACTCACTGCTGACAACGTTTTGTCTGTCATCGTGGGTGGTGCCCCGAAGGGGCCATATACAACTTAACAGACTTCCTGCTTTTTCCGTCAAATTCCCCACCTGTTTCCATCAAATTCCCTCATCTGTTTCTCCCTTCAGTGTCCCCCAAGTTATCCCACATCACTCTGTGTGTGTATGCATGTGTGTGTGCACATGTTTGGGTATATACATGTATACACACACACACACACATATATATAGGTGTTTTCGAGAACATCTGGGTTTATATGTAGGCATATAGCAAGTGGATCACTGAATGTTCTTAAAGAGGGAAAACAAGAAAGTGTTTAAAAATTAACAGTTGTTATTTTTTAGAAGTTTCATCTTTCTTCCACAGACTTACGCTATGCCAAAATGTTATATACTGCAAGGGTTTTGTAGGATCTTTTTATATTTTGCTTCATTTTTGTTAAAATACTATAGTCTATCTCCTATCAAGTTTGATTTTTTGCCTTGTACCTTGTCTGAATGTGACTGTGTTGGGAATGAATGTGTAAGTATTAACTGTAGGAATAAATGGTTGGGAAAGATACAAGACAGAAGCAAATCAAGAAATATAGTGACATACAGATCTTCTGGTTGATGTGTACCAAAAGCAGCAAGCTCCGTCAGTGAGTGGTATTTCTTTGAATTAATTTTGATCCATGGCCATGTTTGGTCAACAGTAGAGAAGATGCAGTAAATAACAGCAGCAAGCCAGGACAAAACAGACCAGAACTCAGAATTTATATTACTTTTTATTGAATTAGCAACTAGGCCATTGTCATATGGAGCTGACTAGGTTCCACTAGGGCACAGGCTATTTCCCTTCAAAACAACCAGATTGGAATGATTTCTTGTGTCACACTAGTAGATGTGACCTCGGGTCCCAGTGGGTGGTTGTGTTCTGTGTGACTGACTTCCTCCTCCTCCCTCTGTGCACGTGGGCATAGTGAGCGAGTCTGTCTATGAGACCGACCAAGTAAACACGGTTTGCCTTTGGGGAGCCGAAATATGACACTGGCGCAGGACTGCACTTGCTCCCTGTCACTGTTATTTTTCCCCCCTACTTTGCTTTCTACGGTTTTCTTTTCTTTAATAGAGAAAAACATGTTTTGCCTGGAAGAAGGTGGTATAAGCCAGCAGTTTTATAAATGTGATTTAATGATCTAGTTTAATTAGGACCCAAATTATAAAGAGAAGGTTTAAATTTTTTTTTGAACATGATGCTTGTTTCTGCGAATAGTCTTGCTTATGAGTTAAATTATTGCTTTTCTACATTCAGTTCAAGTTAGACCCTGACAGAAGAGTTTTGCCCATCATTGCCTGCATGTGAAATGCTACATTTTCGTAGCAACTAGAGGCGTGTACTGAGTTTTCTTGGAGCATTAGTACCTCCTGCCAAGGAATTTTTTCAGAAGCCATGGGTTGTTGGAAAACTCTCCTTCCAGTGCATCTCCTTGCGATATTAATGCTCAAGCAGCATAGCCCTTTCTGTTTACTGCTGCTTACCACTGCAATAGTGTAGCTTTGATTCAGGATCTTGGAAAGATATCTTATGCAGAATATTTTTTAAAAGAAACAGAAAAATTGCAAAAACCCTCTCTGATTCTGTGGAATGAGCTTCTGTGAAGCAGTGCTGGATGGTTTGGTTTAAGAAAGTTATAACTTTGCTTATTAAGAAAAGAAATAAGAAAGATCAATTTGCTTGACTACCAAGTAGCTTGCAATCAGGTATCTTACTCATGGTAAGTATTGTATAAATAGCATTTAAATCGCATGCACTGCACGCCAATAGAAGAAACAGGAACTATGTATACGTATATATTGATACACAGAGAACTCTTGAAGTACACCTGGATCATATGTTGATACACAGAGAACTCTTGAAATGCACCTGGATCATATATTGATCTATCAAGTGGGCAGATTGGCTGTTTAAATAAGTGTTCTTTTATGAACTTTTTTTTTTTTTTGACAGGCTCCTAAATATTTGGAGAGTTGTAATTTTAGTTAATTAAATCTTTGTGTATTACATATAATGCTCTGGGCAGGGAGGAGAATAGCAAGAATTCTGCATAAACAAGGAATATTGCAGGACAGGTAGAATATAAATGCGGTACTTTCAAATTCCACCTACTCCCAGTTTCTCAGTGGAATGTCTGCTTGCAAAATCGATGGAGACCTGTGTTAGGAAGTGGATTTGTCACACTAAAGTACAAAAAGCAGAATCATTACCAAAAATAAGTAAAAGGGGTCAGAGTTAAAGTTGTGTAGAATAAACAACCTGTAACAAGATCCGTGTTTGTTAAAATTAATTTTTGTTTCAAGGCATCAAGATCAGTGTCATTTTTCAAAATGGTTCATAAACCCTTTGGAGAAAAGCGGTATTTTCATTAGAAAACACAACTTTTTTTTTTTTTTAAAAAAAAGAGGGAGATGTCTCTCTCTCTCTCTCTCTCTCTCTATATATATATATATATATATACATATATGTATATAAATGTAGTTGTGTTTCTTTGCATTTGCTTCCAAGTCCTGAGTGTTTGCTCTTCTAGTCAGTTTGTGGCTGTTTTGCTAAAAATACAAAATTGAAAAAATATACTGGTAGTTACCAATACAAAAAAAGACATTAGAGACATTGTAAAAATAGTGAATGCCCCATTAGAACCTAAATCCTTTGAATAATTTTCCTATATGTCCTGTAATGCACAAAAGCAGCAAATGTTGTTAAATTAGTATATGAGGAGAGCATATTTCTAGTGATAAATACACAGTAATAGGCATTCCTCCCCCGTCGTGTGCAGTTCACCGAGGATTAAAAATAAATGTTAAATTTGTATAAGACTCAGGATTGGTTTCGCTTATACACTGGTTAAGTTACACGGGGTATTGAACATCTTGCTTCAGAATATAAAATAATTGCTGTCAGAGACTGAGGAAGAATTCTGTCTCTCTCATGGCACATCCTGGTTGGAGACATGATGGGCTTTTCTCTTCCTACAAGGGCCAGCTATAGGTCAGTGCCAGCAGCAAGGTGGCAGCTGGAATTGATGGAGCACCATCTTTTTCAGTAACTCTGCTCTGATCTAGTGCAAAAGTATCATCATGAGTAAAAGAAGACCACAATAATCCGTTCTGCAGTTATGACTCAAATTATATATATTAATAATAGTGATTTAATTTTAATTATTAGTTAATTATATAAAAATAATTTAAGAATAATATAAATAATATTTTGGTAAATTATATCAAATTCTGAAGCTGAAAATTTCAGCTTCAAAATTTGATTTTTAGACTGAGAGAAAGTAAACACGGCAGTGTAAAAACATGGAAGAGAGCCCAACTACTAAATGTAAAACTTCCAGATTTCTGCAGATATATTATGAGCACTTTTACTCAGAATTTGAAGAGGAGTAAATCAAAGGGCATGACTGCAAAGACCACACATTATCCATTGCTATGCATAATTCCCATTATCTCCCATTAAAAAGTGTAGTGCCTTCTGTCTGCTGAGACAGATGCAAGACAGCTTTATATCCCACCCTTTGCTTAAAAGAAGCTTATCTCCCTCTGTATCTGCCTCGGGGGTGGATACTTACACTTCGATTTTGTTTCTCCAAACTTGGTTGTGTGTTGTGTCTGCACCTGAAATTCCCAGCACCCTGGCAGACCGATTCCTGTCTTGTTTGAGCTCCATCATAATTACCTCTTCTCATATTTCATGGTAGAAAGATGACCTAGTGGAAATCGTAAGAGTTTATAATATAGAAAACTTTTTATTTTTTGTAGATAATGCAATAAAGAGGCATTTCTGATTTATTATTTTAAAAAGATCAATAAGAAATGTCAGGAAATAAATAGGAAACATTAGTAAACTTAGGAGGAAACATAGGAACGTAGTAAACTTATCAGTAGATAAATATTTAATATTCTAAAATCTAAATAAACTATTATTATGGTGCACAGTAAATATGGCAACAGTGTGTGTTTTGTTTTGTAAAGCCAGGTGACTTGGTGTCATATGTACAAATACTAATTTTGTTTTTGAAGGTATTTTACAGACTAATTCCTTATTACAAGTGCAGTTCTGCTCTTACAGCTTAATACAGAACAAAATGAATAGCTGTCCTTTTAAAGTTAATTTCTTCAACATTATTGGTTTATAGTGATTTGCACACAAGAAATAGAAGTAAGCACATCTTATAATCACAATTACTTTTGGGTATTTATGACTAGAGTCGTGCCTTGACTGCAGATACGTAATATCTAGTTTTCTAATTATCTCTTCAGTGACCATGCGTATGTTTGTTTGAATGATCTTGAAGGCAATATTCATTGCTTTATACAGTCCCTGCTCATGACTTAATCACCAAATAATACTGCTACTGTTGCTTTCTTTTACCTTTCCTCTTCGGTAACTCATTTCTCACCACTGAAGTGCAGAGGGTCACATGAAAATGAAGGCAGTGGAATTATGATTTTGATTGGATTTCACAGTAAGAAAGAAAATCCAGTTTGGCTTTTTCTGTACAGTCTTTGTGCAGTATGGTATAACAGTTGCTGACGTCACTGAGTCTCTTTCATGTTTCCTGTAATATTTGCACACAGAACTTAAACATAAATGGTAAAATGTAAATAATGTAATATAAGAAATCAACATTTAAAACATATTAGCCTAGAATACCAGTAAAGAATCCCTGGTTCTAGAAATCTTCATAACAGGACTGTTAAATGCACAAAACGGTCACCGATTGGGCCTAGCAATTCTGTATACAGAATAGGAATGTCATTTACTCAAAGTCTGTAAGGAATTTGTGATGTGTATTTGAGAATTCTGATCTTATTGTGCTCCTGATTTTTGAGAAGGAGGTGTGGATACATAGTCCATGAATAGAACCACTGAGAAGCTATACTTCCTTTTTCCTATCACATATTCTTAGAAAAATTGATCAGATCAGTATTACTGCATTATTCTTGCTCCAAAGTATTTATGGCTGAAGCATAGCTGAAAATGGAGGCTGTGCTTCCAAACAAAAGAAAAGAAATGTATATGGCTAAGACCAGTTGTTATGATTTTACCTTTTTTTCTTACGTTTTATTTTTCTGTACCTGGTGTCTACAGCCGTCTGGAGCAATTATGCAAGATTTCTGAATGTGCTATTCTAATTCTTTTTTGTTGTGCCTGCTGCTACATAACTCTTAATTGCGATCCAGTCAAAACATAAATAAACTTAGTAGCTAGCATATATTTTTTTTCACTTTTAGTCTTTACGCTTATATTTTTAAATGGAAGAGTTGTTGATTCCTCTCTCTGCTGAATTCTTTCCTAGAAACCAGAATACACTAGGGGCTGTGCTTTCCCAAGTACACTGAATGGCCTTAAAATTTTAATAGTTTAGCAAATTCTGAGAAAGTTCTTATTTTTAAAGCAGGAGAAAAAAACTCAACTGAATGATTTCTTTCTATTCCTTAAGAAACAAATACCTATCCTGATGTTAAGTGCATCTGTAAGCAGATGTGTGTGTGTGTTAGATTCATAGCTTTCTAAGCCATGCTTTTGCCATGCAGTAGGAATAGAAATTACTTTTGTGCTGGATTTGCCTATCAAGCCAGAAATGTTAGCACCATGGCATAGAAATTGTAGAATCAGCCATAATACAGCTTCTTTCTTAAAAAGTGCTGCAGCTTTGTCTTGTCTTGGGCAATTTTGAACACTCACTCCCTTTTAATTAATTATGATGATTTTAATATCATTACTCTTTTTTTCAAATAAGAAACTCCTGGGAGCTCTTTCAGGAAATTTCATTCATATCTTCTGCTCTCACCCCTATTCAGGTTGAATAAGAGTCAATACATTCCCCAAGAACGTCGTTTGGCTTTCATTACTTTATATAGGTTAGACTGTGAGGTAATATAAACTGCTCTTTTGTCCATGTTCACTAAGACACTATTTCAATTATATTTATAAACCGCATTCTGCATCTTGTGTCCCCTTTCCAAGTGACAGTTTATTTCAGTGATCTGTAGGGCTGCAACAGGTTGATCTCTGCAGTTTTCCCTTTATGATCTTGAAGTATAAATAGATATATTATTTCTATAAATAGTTAAAAAGATAGAGAAGTAAGGGAGAACTCTGCACCTTCTATTCCTTGTATAAGAATTCCGAACTTTACCAGCTTTAAAATCACCATTCTTTACTTTGTGTAGTTGAGATTATGGGCATATCATACCTCGAGCCTATATCTGTAGCCTAGATCTGTATTGTGCAAATCCATCGTGTAATGACACTGTAACTTCACCGTGTGGCAAGGCAGTGCATTCCAACTCTTTGAACTGACAACAGCTTTGGGAACCACAGAAGAAGGACTTAAGGCAGTGTAAAATAATGGGAAGTCCAAGCAATAAAGACAAAGTTTGGACAACCATAAGTAAATGTTAGGAATGCCAAGAAAGCGAAGAAAAGAAAAAACCCTTGGATAGCTTATAAAAGTATTGTCTTGCCATCCTTTTGACTGATGCTAGTGGATTATTCCCTGGAAAACACAGGAGGTCCGATGCCAGTGTCAGATGAGATGCAGCATGCTTTATGCCAGCGTTTGGAAAGAAAAAAGCCAAGAAGTAAAGCAATAGCAGAGCTTGTGATAGAGCGAGAATTCATTAAAATGGAAATACCCATTTATATATGCTACCAAATAAGCAGCCGTGGACACGCTGAAGAAGCAGACCCTACTTACTCAAACAGCAGGCAGGAGAGTCAAACACAGAGAGAAGTCTGCAACTGTGAACATTCCTCTTAGTGTTTCTTTTTCTGCATAAGAGATGTTTCCATTTGATTACATCTGTCCTCTTCATTGTTATGATAGCCTTTCATGCACTAATTTTTGAAAGTTACCGAGCAGTTGTTTTCCATCAACCTTCATTTTTATTACCATTTGATTTTATACATGATCATGCACATATGACATCACAGTGCATAACAAAGATGGACATAAAGAGGTGCTGATTGCAGTAGGGTAGCGCATTAAGGCATTATTCAAAAATACTTAAACTTCAT